>NC_138109.1:12007500-13272500 GCF_964146895.1 Miniopterus schreibersii
TTCAAAACATAAATGAGGTCATGTTGCTCCCCACTTAAAACTCCCCACTAAGTCCTATTATCCTAAGAATAGCACCGACAAGCCCTGCTTGAGATGGCCCTGTCTCCCCTCTGACTACTGCTCTCTCGCCCTCCTGTCTCCGTGTTAGGCACAGTGGAACCAAGCTCACCCCTTCTGTAGGTGTCCTCCCTGTGGGGAATGCCCCTCTCTCAGATCTTTGCATGGCTCCTCACTGTCATACAAAGCTCAGCTTCAATGTCATTTCCTAAGAGGCACCTTTTCTGGCTAGCTCAGCTAAGAAGCCCCAATTGCTCTCTGTTACACCATCCTGAATTATCTACACCACACTTACGACTGCCTGATAATTTCTGGCTAATGAATGAATGAATGGTCTACCTCCCCGCCCCACCTCACTGGAGCAGGGATGTTGTTTGTCTTACTCATCACATGTCCCAGTGCCTAGAATAGCTCCTGGCACAAGGTGGGCGCTCGGTAAGTGCTTGTGGACGAGGGACATTAGCTTTTATAGCTCTGTGAGGTGCAGTTACTAGCCCCACTTCGCACAATAGGAAACTGAGGCCCAGAGAGGTTAAAACCAATAAACAGCAGAGCTCAGGTTTCACCCTGGTCTGTCTAACTCCACTGCAGTCCTCTCTCCTTTATAATGTTTGCCTCTTTCGAAGGTATTTTAATTACATGCGATTTATAGCCCAATGCAAAGAAGGGAAGGAACTCTGTCTTTAGTAATTTCTCTTAATTCAGCCCTTGCCTCAGGGGTTCGCAGTCTGATGGGGGAGGCACGGTCCTTTCCCCTTAAGGAGCACACAGTCCAGCCCCTGAGAGAATCTCAGGAGCGTTTATAGAGCAACACTGAGGTGAGCGCCAGTGGACAGCGTGCGTGAATCCACCAGGGCCTCTGAAAAGTCTGAAAAGTAACAAACAAAATAGAAACAGACTCACAGATGCAGAGGACAGACCGACAGCTGTCAGAGGGGAGGGGCTGTGGGGCTGGGTGAGAAAGGTGAAGGGGTTAAGTAAAGGAAATACAACTCATAGACACAGACAAGTATGGTGACCCGAGGGAAAGGGGGTGGGGGGAGGTAGGAGAGGGTAAAGGGGGGACAAATGGTGATGGAAGGAGACTTGACTTGGGGTGGTGAACACACAATGCAATACACGGGTGATGTATTACAGAATTGTACACCTGAAACCTATATAATTTTATTAACCAATGTCAATAAATTAACCAATTATTAACCAATATATTCAATTAAAAATTTTTAAAAGTCTGATCTGTATAAATCGAACTGAGAAAGAGAGAAAGAGAGCACAGGAGAGGCAGAGGGGGAAAGCAAGAGACAGAGAAACCTGTTCAGAGCCGGAGCCAGACAGCGCTGTGAGCACTGGGGCATCCACGCGGCCCTCCCCAGTGACAGGCGGAGCAGACTGTCTCATGGGCCAGCAGGCAGAGATGCTGCCCAGGCCTCCCCTGGCAGCAGGAAATGAGTGTGAGGACGCACAGCGTGTCAGTGACGGTGGTCGGGACCCAGGACCTGGGGTGCGGATTCTGATGGCCCAGCTTCTACACCGATGGGTTTCCATTGCCGTGCCATCTGTCCTAACCCCTCCTCTGTGGGCCATTTGGGGGAAGGCGAAGCAAAAATCGAGAATGAAGACAAACGTTGGAACATTGGCAGGTTTTCTTTTTTTAAGGCTGGCGCTTTTCCTGCCATGTGGTTCTGGGCCATTTCTCTGTCCTTCAGCAAGGGAGGTTTCGGGGTACAGGGTGTGGAGGATGCTGCTAGCATAAAACTGGGCCTGGGTTTTGGAGTGGCAAGCTAACTGTACCCGCCAAGTTCTCCACACCCACCTTTCCAGCTCCCCTCCCCTCCTCCACCTGGTGAAGCCTGGCCCACCTTCCCAGCTCCCCTCCCCTCCTCCACCTGGTGAAGCGGTGAAGGCACCCACACCTGCAGCTCACCTCCTTTCTGAGACTTCCTATTCCCCCCACTCTGTATTTTGGTCCCTCTCCTGGGCATTTAGCAGGCCCCTGGCCACTAACCCCCCCCCAACTGCCAATCCCCCCTCGGGCCCCCCGGGCTGCTGCAGCAGCCCCCAACCTGGAGTCTCTAACCTGCCCTTGGGCTCCCTAACCTCCACCCCATCTTAGTTCACTGACCTCACAGCAGCCAAGGAGAAAACAGGCCGAGCCTGAGGCTCCTCTGCGTAAGAAGGGGTCCCCTTCACTCTCAGGAGTAAGCTCAAGTATCTTATCAAGATGAATACTTGCTCGAGGGGGCGTCCACTGCTTTCTGCTGCTTCTCCTCTCCCTGTCTTGGCCCCCATGAGGTGGCCCCTTAATTTTCCGGGCTGCCCCACTTTCTCTCTTCTTAGGTCTGCACAGACTCTCGCAGACTCTTTTCAATCTTCAAATCTTAGCTCAGACTGTCTTTCCTTGGGAAGCCGACCCTGACCAGTCAGGTCTGGGCTGGGGTCCACGCTATGGACTCCCCCCCCATCATTTTGTCAAGTTCTGTTTCCTGCCCTCTGCACCCCCCAACAGGACGTGAGCCCCTGGGGGCTGCGAGGACCAGTCTGCCTTGCTCCTGTTGTACCCTTGGCATCTAGCGCAGAGCCTGGCACCCGTAGCTGCCCAGGAAATACTGGATAAGTGAATGAATGACTTGGGGATGCTGGAAAATGAATAACTTCGCCCAGAGCCTCTTGCACGGGGGAACACGCCATGCAGCTTCTTCGAACCATGTCTTACCAATAGCTGTGTCCTAAGGACTGTGGCGGCAAAAGCGACCGTGCTGAATGAATTTCTCAAGGCCCCGAGAAGGAGGCCGTGTGCCTGCCTTAGAGGCATTTTCCAGGCCCTGCCCCTGACCGAGAGCCCCCGCGGCAGCCGCCCCTTTCTAATGGAAACCCCAGCGCCGCTCGCCTACGAGGCCGCCTATAAATCACGCCGCGGAACTTCGCCGGCGCCAGGAATGGGCCTCCGACGGGCTGCGAAAGCCCCCACGGGGTGCAGTTTGGAGATGGGCCTTGGGGTTAATCCCAGCAGCTTCAACTGAGTCGCAGTGTCTCCCTTCAAAGTGCAGTGAGCCCGCATCGCTCGGGCTCCCACTGGGTGCAGGGAGCCATGCGGGGCGTGTGGAAGGGATGGGGGGGGGGGGAGCAGGCTTTGCTCGCAGGAAATCTATAATCCCACCGAGCTGCTGGCCTCTCTCGCCAGGGAACAACCCTCCATGCGTGTAGCCACTTCTATTCCTGGCCCCTTTTCACTTCAGTGTTCACTCCTTTCAGCTCATGGCCCCATTTGCCTAAGGAGATGGGGCCGGGGTGGGAGTGGGGGAGGCATGGGAAGCAGCTAACATTTCCAAGTACTTGCCAAATAGGAGTGGAGACCCTGAGCCCGGCTGCCCGGGTTTGAGTCCCACTTCTTGAACTTACCGACTGCATGATCCTGACCACGTTCCTGCCTGTCCGTGCCTCAGTCTCCTCATCTATAAAATGGGAACGACAGTACCTACCCACAGGGCTGCCATGAGGACTCAACGAGCCAATATGTGTGAAGCGCTTACACGGTGTCCGGCCTATAGTCAGGGCTCAATATTAGCTTTTATTATTATTGTTATTGCTACTATTTTCCTGACACACTACGGTCAGCACTTGCTGGAATCTTGCTGATCTCATTTTACCCGCACAATACTCCACAGGAGGATGCTATTCCCCTCATTTTCTAGGTGGGAGAACAGAGGCTTGGAGAGGCCAGGGACCTGCCACGACCCACGGGCTCGCTGGCTGGAGCACTGGCGCCCCCGCGGGGAGCTTCCTCTTGCTCTCATCTCCCGACATCCCGCTCTGCCAAGCACCCTGGAAGCTCGCACTCAGGGGACAATGCTCTCACTCCCTGCCACCACCCAGCATGACAAAGGCAGGCAGTAGGTAAGACTGTGGCGGTGGGTCCCAGGTGGGGTGTTGATGGCCCCGAGGAAGAACAGGACGCTCTTGCTGCTCTAACCCCTGGCACAGCCGGGGCACCAGAAACCTGACAGAAGCCAGCTCCATCCTGGGGTCACAAAGGCCCATAGCCCCTGTGACATGGAAGATTCAAGAGAGCAAGAAAATGGCTTGAGTGGGGCTCGAGCCAGAAGGACCCGGGTTGGAGCTCCAGCTCCAGTGCCCGGCGCGGCGTGAATAATCGGGGGGATTCATTCTCTCCTCCCTGAGTCCCGAGCAGCTTTCAAACTCAGCCTCAGCAGCCGACGAGTTTCCCACAAACTCTGAGAACCAGGGTGGGGGGCAGAGCTGGGGCTGCCTGGGACCCCAGGGGGCTCTCAGGCCCGTGGTTTCTGTGGGCAGGGCAGGTCCCTGGTGCCAGGCTGCCACGAACCCACACGGCAGCTCGGTGAATTAATAAAAGGCATCCCAAGCACGGGACTTGGTGATGAGAACACCCGCGGAGTCAGTCCCCCTTTGCCTTCTCTGCCCCGCACCCGGGCAGGGCATCACTCCAGGGACTGGGCAGCGGGACAGCAGGACAGCAGCTGCCATCTTTGCAGGAGGCCAGAGGAAGCCCGAGGGGACCAGCCCGCGGAGACCGATTGTGAGAACGAGCCCGGAGCGTGGAGTCCGAAGCTCCACAAGGATAATTAAGTTGACTGGTGTTAGGTGAAGGGAGATAACAAGATACACGCTCCTCGGGGTGCGAGATGCTGGGAAGCGGGAAGGGGGCTGTCTTCACTGTGATGAGCTGGAGTAATTAGCTTGAAAAAACAGAGCGAGACGCCAGGCAGGAAGGTGTGGGGCCTGCGGCAGCAGGAGGCGTGCTGGGCAGCGAGTAGAGCCTGCTGGCACCGAGATGCCAACAGTCAGGGAGCAGGAGGGCATCGCCCACAGGCTCAGGGGAAAGCCTGGGACCACGGCACGTGGCAGTGCCACCTCCAAGCCCCTCAGATCTGAGACGCTGCTTGAAAGAAAAAATTAGAACTGAAACATCCGTTCCTTTTTAGTCCAAGCGAGTCCCAGATTTAAGGGCAAAAACGGAGACAGAGAGCCGGGCAGTTCAAGGTCAGGTGCTCGTGTCAAAGCACTTAGCTTCACTTTCACCTCAAGAAATGACGGGTGCATCTCAGAGTGCATCTTGACCCTGGTTTCCCCTTGGGGTCAAGGTTAATTACTCCTGCCCCTGGAAGGGGAGATCATCAGTTGGGAGGTGGCCTGGCCTGAGGGTTAATGGTTAGAATTCCAATCAGAATCTAAGTGGCTTAGGGACCTGGAGGGGCTTCTGTTCTCAGTGTACTGGCTGAGGAGGGTACCTCAGCCACCTCATCCCGCCCAACAGTCACAGGAGCAGTCAGGAAGCAGAGCCTAGCTCAGTGCCTGGCACTTAGTAGGTACTCAGCACATGCTTGTTCATTGATACATGCATATTCAAAAGATAGAGGAAAGAAAGAAAAATGCCAGCTAGGAAGACTGACTGCCCAGACAATACAAGGAGAGCCAACACATGCTTATTAAATGAATTCATCTAATTTGTAGGATACAAGATGAAGCCACAAAAAAATCAATTGCATTGCATTCTTACATCCCAGAGACCCCCAGAAAATCCAATGAAAAGATTCCATTTATAATAATAAAAAATAAGTACTTGAGAGTTCTTTTAATTTGGGACACAAGATATTTGTTTAAAGAAATTATAAAATCCCATTGGAAGATCAATATTGGGGAAATCACGAACATAATTCATTACATTAGTAAATTAAAGGAGAGAAGCCATATGATTATTTCAATAGATTCTTAAGAAGCATTTAATTAATTTTTCTTTATAAAAACTCTGGGTGAAATTGGAATAGATGTAAACTTCCCTCACATGAAAATAAATGTAATAATCAGAAACTGGCAACAAATATCATATGCAATAGAAAATAAATGCAATCCGATGGCAAACAGAAATAAGACAAGGAAACATTTTATAAGCATCCTGGACGTTTTAGACAATGGAATAAGGCAAGAAATTATAATAAGTTCAATAAGTAATAACAACACCGACATTTATATAGTGCCAAGCAGTGTTCTAAGTTCTTACGTAAGATCAGAAAACTGGGCACAGAGAAGTTAAGTGACTTGCCCAAAGTCACACAGCTTCTAAGTGGCAAAGCTAGGATTGGAATCCAAGTGATCTGGTCCCACAATATGGGCTTTTCTACATTATGACATACTCAGATGTTAGAAGAGAACAGTTATTATTTGCAGATAATATAATTGCGTCACAAATATATAAACGATTGCAATGAAAAAACCTATTAGAACTGGTCAGTTTCAGTAAGATGTCTACATAAAAGACAAACATGAAAATATCACCGGTTTCCTAGCACCCTGCCTGGGACATAGCGGGCTCCCAATAACTACGTGGTGAAAGATGAATCAGCAGAGTGCCGCATCGTTCGGCAGGACCCAAATAGCACAGCAACACAGCTGGATTCCTTTGAGGGGTCTCCTGAGGGACTTCCCTCCAGCCTGCCCCCTGATTCGGTCTCTCCCAGCAGAGCGGGAGCCGGGGGTGGCATCTCTGCCTCGCCCCAGAGCCTGTGCATTTCTCCGCAGGCGCTGCTTCTGCGTGTGAAGGGGCGAAGGCATGAGCCGGGGGCCCCACCAGCTCCGACAGGCTTCACTTCTCTGTCTCCCAAGAAAGGGCCCGCTGTGATTTCATATTCATCGAGTAAACAGGGTGAGAGGGGAATGTTTAAACCACTTAAAGAAATAAACAGCTTTCCAACACCTTCAATTATTTTGGAAGCACCTGCTCACGTATAATTAATGTGCCAATTAAAACGATTATTATAACCGTTAAAGCGGGTCCCCCGAGGACCACTAGTCGACGACACATGTTTAGACTCATCTGAGTTATTCCACCGCCTTGCAAAATAATAATTATTGTTATAAAATCTCATTTCTTAAAGAATCGTCTCTGATTCAGGCTTCCCACGAATCCAGGCCGCCTGTCTCCTCATGCACAGGTCCCTGGGGGCTGTGTGACAGTTCGAGGAAGGTGTCACTGGACGTTTTCCGACGTTCACCAAAGGGACTTGGGCAGCTGTCGTGTGTGTGTAGGGAGGGGTGCAGAGGGGAGGGCCCTGTCCCTCCCACATACCTGCTCTGCGTGCTCCTCGGGTAGGGGGCCATGCAGCCTGTGTCATCTCTGCAGGGGGAACTGGGTTCCCTTTGGTCTCCCTTTGACATTACAGTCTGTGTGGCTCCGGAATCTGCCTCTGCTGACAGGTGGCCCTGGCCGTGTGACAGTGAGGACAGCCCAGGGCACCGGCCCTCTCTCCCTCTTCCCTGTGGCGGAGGCTGCCGAGCTGCCCAAAGGGGGTCCCAGGTGGCCCCTGCCCACTCTGAGGACCAGGCTGGACGCTGAGAGGGTCAGGCTGTAAGGGGAAGTCAGATGGGCTGGTGTACAGATCTGGCTCCACGTTACTGTCCGTGAGGCTTGGGGCCAGTTACTTCCCTCTCTGAGCCTCAGTGTCCCCAGCTCTAAAATGGACGAGAGCACCGGTATGAAACGGTCTCTGTGAGGGGTCGGCGAGGTGATTTGTAGTATCCCTGACCCAGCACCTGACCTACACTACAGCAATGGCATTAACAGTCACTACGAGGGAGAGACGGGGGGGGGGGGCTTCCCAAGCCCGAGGAGCTCAGCCCTTCTGAGGGGTCAGCCTTTGGCTGCCTGTCCCTCAGGGGGAACCCCTCCCACCCCTCAGTATGGCATCGATGGCCTTCAGAGGAGCCTGACATCTGGAGCATCGCTTTGGAGTCAGAGAGCCGGGTCCCAAGCATGACCTGACCACTCCCTAGAAGCAGACTTACAGCAAGTCTCCCCGAACCCCGGTTTCCCCGGCTCGAAACAGAATAATAGCGTGCAGTTTGCAGGGTCCTTTCTGCCCTGCCCGGGCCTCCCCCCGCCTCCCCCCAGGCTCCCTGAGGTCTCTGAATACCCCCGGCTTCCTCACTCAGGGGAACCCCGGGGCTAGGAGCCCCGAGGGGCAGGCGGGGGCCAGGCCATGCGGGACCGTAAGGCAATGCCGGTGACTTTGGCCCGTATCCGAACACTGGGAGGCTTGGCTGATGTGCTTCAAGCAGGAGACGGGGGCTGAGATGTGTTTACAAGGTCTCTGGCTGGGGAGTGGTCCTCTGGACCCGGTCACACCTGCTTCCTTCACATTCCACCCTCTCCTCTTGGCTCCCAGGTGTCTGCAGCCTCATGTCCTTTGAATGTTCACTCAGGGGTGGGGTGCCCACAGGGGCCTGATTCCCAGAACCTTCACGATCACCCCTCTCCTGGGGAATGTAGAACTTTCCGGGCCCTGGTGTCCACGCTCGATACAGGGCTAGCCGAGTTGGCCGGGCGCTCCGTCCCTGCCCCGCCGTGAGGGCATCGCTGGGCAGCTGGGCCGCTGCAGCACAGAATTCCAGCACTGACACAGCAGCGTCCTCCTGCCCTGGGCTCCTTGGGCTAGGAAGCCGAAGTCCTGTCTACTGCATTTATGACCTTTGCTTAGGCCCCCTCAGCAGTCCCCAAGAACTCCAATCCACTGTTGAAAAGCTTCAATTGTGAGAAAATTCTTTACCTCATCAACTAAGAGTTTACTTCTACTGTCCCTCACAACCACATAAGATATTAATTCATTCACTCACTCATCCTCTAAGCTATGTGCTCAGATACAAAGGCTGACAGGACACCTGGTCCTTACCAACAAGGGGCTTGCATTCTGGGAGAGACATTCAACTATTACAATCAGTTGCCCTGTCCTGAGCTCTCAGCTAGCAGACACCCGTTCACTTTTGGAAAGTTACCACAATTTTAAGGACTCATTTATTTAACCTTCTTTCAAGTCATACCTATTCCCCTGCTTAACTACAAGCTCCCTATAAGCAAGGCCAGGCTGTTCTTATACAGTGTTCTATTCCCAGTGCTTGGCACATAGTAGGTGCTCAAGAAATAGCTGCTGCATTAATGAAGACACGAGCCCAGTGTGTGCAGCACAGGACAGAGTTCTGAGTGTTTTGAGAGCTTTCTGAGAATCTAAGTCAGCCTGGGTCATGGCAGTTGCAGGGGGGAGAAGATGGAAAGGGGAAGAAGGTGGGAAAGGTCTCGGGGGGTGACGCCACAGCTGACCTTGGAGGGCAAGTCAGAGTTCAACAGATGGAGGGGACAGGGGCGTGGCAGGCGGAGGAAGCAGCACTGCATCTGCGAGGAGGCGGGAAAGCCGGTTGGCAGCTCTGAGAATTGCAAATGCGCCATTCGAATGGGCCATTTGGGAAGGTGGTGAAAAAAACAAGGCTGGAGAAACCAAGAGGGACCTTGTATGCTGGGCCAATGACCTTGAACTTGGTGCTAAGGTGATGGGAGCTCTTGTGAGGGGTGGCACGATCATCATACAATCATGTGTGTTCTTCAGAAAAGCCCCAGGCTGTGCCCCTCTGCAGCAGGGGGACTCTGTGGCTGCCCCCTGAGCATCTGAGTCTCCTGGTGGGAAGACACAGTCACCCTTCCTATGAGGACGACACGCCCAACACAGAGGAATAAATAGAGAGAGGGAGGGGGAAGGACTTGGTGGGGTGGAGGACTCTGAGCCGGTCTTCTGGGAAGCATCGCTCATTTCAGTCTTGCTATTTTATATTGTTGGCGTGCTGGAGTGGAAGTTCACCTCAAATCCTCTCTGACAAGTTAAGTCACCCCCTTGTCATTTAAACCCAGCAGGGCGAACTCAGGCAGTCTCCTGGAAATCACACTCTGGGCTTAATATAGCTCCGAGTCCACTGGCTCAGAGGCCCCCCCAGCACTTCAAGCCAGGACCTCCATCCCTGATGAGTTGTCCCAGCCCGCCCCAGGGATGCCCTGTTGGGGGAATGGCCGCCTTTCCCCCCAGCCCTGGTCCTCTGAGGGGATGGAAAGGAGGCAGGCAGGTTGGCTGCAAGGTGGGAGGGCAAGAGACAGCACATTCTGTAGAGACCCTCACTTCACCCTTTTATTTTATGGGTGAAGATCCTGAGGCTCAGAGAAGGAAGGTGATTTGCTCAAGGTCACACAGCAGGATATTTTGCTCCCAGGCTCCTGGTCTTTGTTCTCCGTGCCCTTGGTGAGGACACCAGAGCAGCTGCCATTTACCTTCAGGAGCTGCCAGTCTACTGGGTCTCTCACAGCCATCCAATGGGACAGCTCATTCCCGGTGGAGTCCACATGTGGCCCAATATTACCTCTTGTTATCTGGGTGTCACGACAGCTGTTGGCGCCCTGTCTCAACAATTTTGGGGCCAAGAGCTCTTATCAGCCCCATATGAAAGCCTCTGGGCAGAGGAACGAACGGCCTCCTTGTCAATGTCAGAAACCTGATGTTAGTTCCCCAGAGGATGGACTTCTCTGCTCAAAATCCTCCCCATGTGCCAGGGAGAGCGACGATGGGCTGCTGACGGAAGCCTTTCCTTTCTCCCCATCTTATCTCAATTCCTGGCCAAGGGCACATCCCTGCTGACCCCCCAGGGCATCTGCACCAAGCCTAACCATGCCCCACCCCTGTCCCTGCGGCTCTTCCCACCTGAGGCTGATGGCAGCACCACCTCCCCCAGGTCCCCGGAAAGCTCATGGACCACAGGCCTTCTGATGTGGCCTCGCAGCCCCTAGACCCGCCCTGAGTAGGGACAAGTGCCTCGGCTCCAGCTGCTGCTGTTCCCGAACTTTTCAGGGGGTCGCAGACCCCTTTGAGAATCTTCAGCCCCTCCCTCCCCACATACCAAATGCACACAACATGTTGGGCTCATTTTCTGGGTTTCGAGCACCCCCAGAAGCCTACCCACCTACATTTTAGGGATCCAGAGACCCCGCAGAGGGACCCTGGCCCAGGGCTTGTTGGCACCACGGCGCACACTGGAGAAGCAGATAAATAAAACTCAGCCACAGGCACAGAGACAAGGCGGATGACAGGAATACAGGTGGTGGCGCCCCACTCGAAGCGTGTACAACGTGCTGAGGGCAAACAGCAGGAGGACCCTTAGCTCCGTCTTGGCGGCCAGGTCGGGGGCTTCGCAGGGGAGAGGGTGAGGTTGGCCAGGTGGGAGGGGATGGAGCTATGCAAGCGAGGCCCACTCCCCTGGGCCCCTTGTCTGCAGAGCGCCTCCTTTGTGTCACACAAACCCCTGTGAGATGCTCAGGGCAAGTCGATGAAGCCCATCGGCCAGATGAGGAAACAGATCTTTACAGCTTAATGGCCCCTGGCTGGCCCAAACCTCTCTCCCCGGGGAAGGGAGTCCACTGCTCTTTATTTCTCCAGCCCTGAGCACCGTGCTCAGCACCCAGCAGGGCTTGAGGAAGGTTGTGTGAACAGCTGTGGTCCAAAGGCCACTGAGTTCATTGGAGGGGAGAGCCGAGGTCTCTCTTGCAAATACCAGACGCACTGCTTCGTTACTCCAGAGTCCCCCAGACTCTCGGGGCAGCCGCTCGCCCGCTCTGGAGCAGCAGAGCCAGGCTGCCACCAGTTCCGGGCGGCCAGGCTGGGGAAGTGTGGAATAGATAATGTCCTTGGGAGCTTAGGAGCAACAGGCACATGGAGATGGGCCAAGTAGAAGCAATTGGGTCTGTATGTTATCTGCAAAGATCCGTCCAGAAGTTCAAGGTCAAATCCCTCTAAGAGTCAAAACCTCAAGGCCAAGCCACAGCGGGGCTCAATGCTTCCTTCAGTTCACCCCAGGCTGCTGCCCCCGCTAACTCCAGGTCCCCAGAGGGCATCGTGTGGCCAAAGTCATGGCCATTTCTCTGTTCTTATCTTAAGTCACCTCTGCAGCACTGGGCAGAACTGACTATTCTCTCTTGGAGTCTGGGACACCCTACTCCTTGCCTTCTTTATATCTTCTGGCTGCTGCTTCTGTCTCTTGGCCGGGCTACTTTTCTGTCTGTAAATCTTAAGGGCCCAGGGTCTAGCACTGGGTGCTCCTCTCTCGTCCCCCTCCCTGGGTCATCTCACCCAGGCTCATGGCTCTAAATCCATCCACATTCTGATAACCCCCCGGATATAAATCTCCAGTCTTGACATCTCCCCAGGATTCCAGATCTGTAGCATCAACTGCTGCTCTGATAGCTCCATTTCCATGGGTTAGAGCCTCTTGGAACGTAACATGGCTGAGGGAGAATCCTGTCCAAGGGTCTCCTCCCTCCTGTCCTCCGAGTCTCAGTGAACAGCTCTGTCCCCCCACACCTCGCTGCTCAAGCCTGAAAGCCAGGAGCCATCCTGAACCTTCCCTTCCCCTCGCCCCTTCCACATGTTAGCAAGCCCTTTAAACTCTACCCGCAAGTCATAGCAGAATTTCTCTCCTCCCATCATCTCTGCCATCCTAGTCCACACCCAAGCCACTGCTGCCTCTCGCCTGAACTGTGGCCTCTCTGCTTCCAGTCTCGCCTCCCCTACACTCCTGTCTCCACCTGGAAGTGACATGTGATGAAGTAAACCAGGTCCTGTTACTTCCCTGTTTGAAACCTCCAAAGCTGCCGTTAGAATCATTCCAGCTCCAGGTCCCTGAGCACAGGGCCTGGCACGAGCAGTCCTCCCCATCTGCCTCACCTCCTCGCTGAACTTTCCCCACTCCCTTCATTCAGAAGGCCACGTGGTGGGACCTCCTTTGTTCTTTGAACAAGGGAAGATTGTTCCTAACATAGGTCCTTTGCACTCCCTCCTCCCTCTGCCTGGCATGTTCCATCTCCCTGCCTTGGCGTTGCCTTTGGGATCTTGGTTTAAATGAGTCACTTCCTGCCCACCAATCCCTTTCTGTCCCATCAGGCTACTTTGCTCATTTGTTTATCTCTGTAACTCCTCCCCCAGGGTAGACTGCAGGACTTCAGGATCTTGTTGCCTTGTTTCTCAACGTGCCTCCGATAACTATGTGTTGAATTAATGTCAATGGATGAATGGAGCAGCTCCCTCTATCAGTTTCCCAAACACCAGAATGTAGTCCCCGGCTGAGCCCAGGGCATTGCAATCACCGAGGGACCTGGCTAAAAGTACAAATGCCCCCGAGGCTCCAATCCTGGAGATTCTGATTCAATAACTGTAGGACGAGGCTCAGTCAATAGGGCATTTTTACAGGCCGCTCTGAAATTCAGAGCAGTCCGCGTGGGCAGCCCCTTTGCAACCCCGCTGTCACGAAAGACCAAGGGAGGGGACGGCAATAATTGCAGTTCACACTCTGACCTCTAGGGGGAGCTTAAGGTTCCTTCCATCTCTCCAGCCCTGCAAGGAGGAGCTGGCCACCAGGGCCTGGAATGGATGCAAACTGTGGCTGAAGATGGAATAAAAGAATTGCAATGGAATTAGACTTAGAAACGTATTCTTATTTCTCCTTTATGTGTTACTACATTTATTTTACAATCAACTGTCCTTTGGTACTCTCTCCTCTTAGGTGACTGGTGTGATAAGACCAGGCGTGGAACATTGCTCATCAGAGGAGTCGGCCCCTTTGGAAGCTTAGGGGCAGGGGATGGACAAGGAAGCTTGGACCTGCTTGGCTCTGGCTCTGTGAAGATGACCTCTTGTCTTCCTTAGTCTCTTTCTTCTCCAGATCGTAGAGCTGTAAGATCTGGGAGCCCCAGATCAGGATGCAGGTCCAAGAGAGTAGCCAGGAGCAGCCAGGTTGAGTAGCTGCCATGCTGGGCTCCAAGCCAGAGGGGCCAAAGGGGTGGTCGAGCTCAGTGCTCCAGAACCTGGGCCTGGTCTATACTCATCACTAAGAGTGTATCTGCCATCTTGCTCCTATGAGGTCACTGGACTGTAATGTCCCCTTACGATCATCATTTTCAGTTTTGTTTCAGACCACAAAAGGACTGAGATTAAGAGAGAGCCAATGCCAGTAAAGCCATTTTGAAATAACTCCTGACTTCAGAGAGAGCTAAGATCCATTGAGAAGGCTGAACTATGTAATGATATTTCCAAGAATTGAAATCCAATGAGTCCACCAGCACAACCACATAGGAACAAAGAGCTCCAGCGTCAAGTGTGGCCTCTGCCCACCTGCCTTGGGAACACAGGTGGCAGGATGGAGTTCAAGGAAGCTTGAACTTCAAGGATCCTCCCCAAACGCCTTCTACTCTTGTTTCATAATTTTCCTCTCTGGGTCCCTTAAGCTACCAAGAGACATGATAGGACAGCGGCTACCACTGATTAAATAGGAGCCACAATGAGCCAAGCACTGGGCTTGTTTGCTTGCAGACATTACCTCATTGAAGTCTACAGTGCGGGCGAGTTCATGTCCCATTTCAGATGAGGTTTCGAAAATGCAGAAGGTCAGGCCCCTGCCCAAAGTCACACACTTAATCCTCTCTTTCCACCTCACCCTTCGCAGCCTTCGGCCTCCCCCCCCCCCGCCCCAATGGTCCCAAATAGCCGTGATCTCTTCCCTTCAAAAGCATCCAGCAGAGCCCCAAAGGGGAGCTCACAGGGCCCGGCAGCATCACTGCGGAGGCATTTACATCAGGAAGCAAACACCCAGGCACCGTCCCCCACAAGGTGAAAGAGGCAAGAGCAGGGGCTCCTTGAGGTGGGGGTATCACTGTTTGTAGATCTGTCTTGCTCCATGGCTCTCTTCACTGTGGCCTTGTAACCTGGGCCCCGCGCAGCTCTTAGGAACAAATTGTGAAGGAAAGAGACCAAACACAGCAGAGACAATGAAAACTGCTGTGAAAGGTCAAGTTCCCGTGATTCTCTGTGGTTGTTTAACGGATTTCTATGATATAAACAGACCTTTGGCTTTGCCTGCTGGGCAGGTGACCTCCACCTAAATGAGTTTAGACAGTGTTCCCCAACAAGAAATATTCCCTTTTTTCCATAAAGCCCCTGGGTAATCAAAGGTTCACACCCCCAAACAGAATGACGCTATCAGCTGTATACACACGGCTACCAGAAACAGAAATGGGTACATGGCATGTTTCGGTGCACATGCATTTATATTTACAGTGCTACCATTTGTTCACTTAAGAAAAATTTACCAAGGTGACTACTAGGCATACCTAGTAGATACAGCAAGGAAAAGACAGGGCCCTTGTGCCTGAGATGCTCTTGGCAGAGTGGGCAGACGGGTGTTTTAACATGATGGGACAAGAGCTGGAGTGTAGACCCATAAAGAGGAATCACAGAGGAGGGAGTGCCTAGAACTTTCTGCAGAAGTCAGGAATGCCTACATGAGCTGAGATAGTCTCTTTGGATGGTCTCAGTTTCTTCATCTGAAAAATAGGCGTAACAAGAATACCTCCCTCGCAACGCCAACAGGGAAATGAAATGTACTCATGTATGCATGGCACATAGTAAAGGCTCAAGTGTTAGTCACTCTGATTAGTATTAGCAGCGTTACTCAATGAGCCCCCAATTATAGGTGTAAACAAATAGAAATGATTAAGTAAAGGATATTATTTATCATTCATTTTCTAGAACCAAGTCTTGACTTTAAAGTTAGGGTAGTTTGGTTGTTAGGTGAGTGCCTCCTACTGGTCATGTATGGAATTGCACCTCTACTCTATTAGCCACTCTATTTTTCTAGGGGAAAAGCAGCTGTGAAGACAGAGACTGGGAGACTCAAAACTAGGAGAGGAAACCCATGCCACAGGGGAGAAAACAGCAGGAGATGGTAAAAAGGGCTGTGAAGCATCCTTATGTTGAACAGGGCTTTGAAAAACAACTGTGATATCCAGAACTTTAAGGGCCTGACAACTCTCTCGACATCTCTTTGTTTTCAAAGAAGCCTTCTGAGATGATCCATCTTCCCCCCCACCCCCAAGCCCCACAATCTAACGACGACAGGGTACAAAACAAATACAATTCATTTTTCTGAAATTCACTTTAGAGTGAGTTTTCCTGGAACGCTGGCTCAGTGAACATTCACTGTTATTTCTTTGACAGGAAAGCACAGCATATTCCAGAGACCACAGGAAAAAATTTCAAACATCTACAGCAAGCTGTCCAGTAGACCTTTCTGTGATGATGGAAATGTTCCTCCATGCCTGCTGCGCTAATGCGGTAGCCGCTAATTACGCGTGGCTAGCGAGCTCTTGAAATGTGGCTAGTCTGACCCAGGAAAAACACTTTTAATTTAATTTGATTTAATATAATTTAAATAGCCACACGTGACTAGTAGGCTGCATTGGCAAGCACAGACCCACGGGCTCTGATCATGTACACTTTCTTGAGTCTAGTCTATAGATTTGATATCTTCTATAAATTAGCCAGGTCATGGGGCAGAAGTGTCCAAGGTGCAGACCCTGGCCATCTCCTCCTATTCTCCCTGACCCCACCTCACTCCCAAGGGGCCTACAAGGAAAGACTTGCCCAAATGTTCAGCCAGAGGTCTTGTTAACTCCAAGGAGGCAATCCCTTTTGCTTTAGACAATTTCATCAGCTCCCCCCATCTACCCAAAGAATCCAACCCACTTACTAAGTTTCTGAAAGCTCAGGATGACTCCATTGCTAAGATAATGTCTTTAGGACCAGAGGGGAGGCTGCTGGGTTTTACCCATGTTTCGGGCCACTTCGTGCCCACGGGGCTGAGCGGGCAGGGGTAGCCTCATCACAATGCCCTGCTTTTCCCTTCTGAAGGGATTGGAGACACAGTCCTGGCTGGGCCTGTGTAATCTATTCATTTCCTTCCAAGCCAGGCTCTGTAAGCTCATTCATGGGGCATGAGGAAAGGAAGCTGGGGAGGCGAACACATGTACAAAAAACAAACAACACTGGCTCAGCAGCTCCCATTTGAGGGGGGGATGGAGAATGGGAGATGAAGCGTGGCAGGGGGGCCTGGCTGGGGAAGGAAACTGGGGCTCCTGTTGCTGCTTCTCCCGCTTCCTCCAGAAGCCCTGCCCAGCCGTGGCTCCTGGTGCCCCCGTCTTGGTAGGCCCTTATCTCTCCCCATTCAGTTGGCTCCTTGGGAAAAGAGGCCGTCAGCGACGGGAGGCCAGAGCGCAGCAGGCAGAGGGAGCTGGCAGCCTGGAGCCGTTTCCCCTGATTTCCTCCCATCCTCCAGCACCGTCCTCACTGTCACAGGCGGGGCGCTGGGGCGCGCCTGGTTCCGAGGAGAGTCCCAAGTCAGCTGAGCTGCTACCTCAGTCCAGCCACAGAATCAAAAGGGCCCAAGCATTTGGATCCAGTGGGCAATTTGCATGTGATTTGCATACATCTGCATACCCCCTTCCAGAGGCCCTCCGTCAAAGGATGTGAAATGAAATAAAATAAATTAATTAGTGCAGCCTACCATAGCCTGATATGCAGGGCCTGACACCCGTAAGAGATTCTTAAAGCAATCTATGTGATCACAGGCAGGGGTGGAGGGAGATGAGGCTGGCGCGGGGATGGGGTGCACAGGGGTTCTCAGTACTGGGGGTGGAGAAGGGGAGGGAAAGTCTCTGTCTCAACTGGAAGCTGGGCATTTTCCTCCTGCCCAGCCCCAGCCCCCAACCTCAGAGAACATAGAGTTGAGCCACGTGGAGCCTGGCTCCTGCTTTCCTACGCCTGGGCTTGGCACTGGCGTCTCCCCCATCCTGGCAGCACCTCTGCAGAGAGATTTTCACCACCGTGATGCAGTGACATTTAATTTCAAACAAGACTGAGGATACTTGTTCCAAGGGCGGGGAAGGCAGTGAGGTGCCCACTGGTATTTTCCTGTCTCCAAGCTCCCTCCCACCTTCACCCTCATTAACTGTTCCCATTGGGTGTCCCTAGTTCTCTCTGCCAGCTGGGCAGGTCTTTCACTATCCCTCGCTCAGATCCCATCTATGGATGGTCCCATCATCAGCAGTGAGCTGGAGTTAATCTATCCCAGTCCTTCTGCCAGGTGCTAATGAGATGCTCACAGCGTGTGTCAGCCAAGCAGCTCCCATATCGTGTAAATACGCCTCTTAGCGATTCAGTTCATGGCACTATTTAACACATGCCTCGACTTTTTCTAGGCCCGTCGATCTACTGGGGATGGAAACCTCACCTAGAGCTGGGGCCCCCGAAAGTCAGGTTCACACCTGTGGGGCCCGGTGTGAACCTGGCTTGGGTTGGAGGGCCCTAGAGGTGAATCTAGGTTGGTTCAAGGAGTCTGGGTTGGAGCCAACCAAACAGCAGTGACCAGCAAAGGATGAATTAAGGACCAAAACTGCAAGAAGGAAATGCAAGGGCAGGGTGCTTCAGCGCAAGACTGGACCAGGAGCAAGGCGGAGACTGAGGGGGGCGGTTCTGAGTCACGCTGTGAAAGGGAGGGTGACCCAGCAGGTCCCACGCGCTGCGCTGTGGGTGCGGACAGAACTTGAAGGAGCGAAGGAACCAGTTTTAGATGCCTGATCACCAGACTGTGCCCACGCCCTCCTTTCTCACCCCGCGCTCCCCACCGCACCCCCACTCTCTCCTCCATGCTCCGTCCACTCCATGGAGAGCAGCCCCATTTGACTGTGTCATCATTGGCCACTTGAAAGGGTGACGCATCTTACAAAGGTTCGAGAAGTGCTATTTTATATCAGGGGCTGGCAAACTATGACCCAAATGGGACCAGATCTGCCTACAACCTGTTTTTGTACAGCCTTCAAGCCCAGGATGTTTTTTATTTAAAATCATTTTTTTAATGATTGAAAAAATAAAGAGTATTTTGTGATGCGTGAAAATTATGTGAAATGCCAGTCTCGGCCTCCATGAGTAAAGTTTTATGGGAACCCAGCCATGCCCCTCAGCTGACACGCTGTCTGTCGCTGTGTTCACACGGCAACAGCCCAGCTCAGTTGCTGCGACAGGGACCATATGGTCGCCAGAGGGGAAAATATTTACTCTCTGGGTCTCACTGAGAAACTCTGCCAACCTCTGTTTTAGATCATGAAGGGGAGTTCTCCACCGAACCCAGTCCCAAGACAACGGTCCCTTGCTCTGTGCAAACCCCACGTTAATTGCAAGAGGAATGTCAATGCCACCGGACCCCCTCCTGAGCTTAGCCAGCCCCGACTCCCGGTGGCAAAAGGAGACCCGTCCGGGATGCCCAGTCCAGACACACGAAGGGTTCTGTCAGTGCCTGGAAAGGCCAACACTTGTGCCCAAGACCACGAGCCAGTCCTCCTGCTGCCAATACCTGGGCCCTGGGCAGGTGGGCATCTGCGGGTCTCAAATGACATCCCTTCTCGGACCTAAACTTAGGGTGCCAGATACCAGCACTAGTCCTCTGTAAAATGGATTAGAAGGCAGACTAGCTCTGTAATTTGATTTTTAAGAAGGCAGGAAGCTATCCTGCTCTTCTTACCGAAAGCCTCCTGCCCAAAATTCCACCCACAACATCCCTGGGTCATTACACCGCACCCAGGGCCCACAGTGTCCTTGGTACTAGCGGGGTTTCCTGAGTATAGTGGCATCATAGGCACAAAGAGACCGGAACGAGAGATCCTGAGAGCAGAAGGAAAGGCTGAGCAGAGCGGTCTTGCAGGAGGGTTTCAGCGGAGGATCCCCACCTGGCAGAGGGCACAGGCACAGGACAGCCCAGGGCTGGGTTAGAGCTGAGGACATAGCCCAGCTGGGTGGGTCCCCAGACAGGCTACTTACCCGGTACCACACGATTTCACGCATGCGACCATCCGTCTTGAAGTTACACTTCAAGGTCACGGCATCACCGGCCACCACGGGTGGGAGAGGCTCAATGTTGACAGTCAAGTAGCCTATGGGAAAAAACAGAGTGGGAGGTGAGGGCGGGAGCAGGCCCGGAGGGCTGCCGGGTGGAGAGGGCCGACACGTCGCTGGGGGGCGCTGTTCTCTCTGTAGCTTGTGACCCCTAACTGAGCCAGAATGAGCGGTCACCCTCCGCTCCCGTCTCACTGACGGTTCCCTTCCTGGGAGATTCCCTGGCTCCCGTGGATCCCTCCCGTCCTAACCTTTCTCCCTGGGATGAATTTTTCTGTGAACACAGGGCCTGCTGGCACCTGAAGGAAGTGCCTCAATGTGTAAGATCACCCAGAGAAACCCTTCTGTGTCAAACGCTACACCTCCGTGCCCCCCTTTAGAGAGCCGTGGATGCCCGTTAGCCTGCTAGGCCCTGCAGGAAGTGAGCGGCTAGAATGCATTTAATCTCACATTTCCAAACCTACTTGAGCACGGGTCCCTTAGCCATTCCCTAAATGCCAGCAGCTCTCGATGCAGCCAGGGTCCTGGGAAATCCACATCGGGACACGGTGTCCCAGGCGCTCAGATCCCTCCATTCCCAGCCTCGTAACCAAACTACTCCTGATGAAAAGGGAGGAGAGCCCCAGGGGACTGTTGTTTGCTTCCCGGACCCCTAATCTTTCATTACACAGACCCTGCCACCCAAGGGGAGAGGCAGTTCCAACTCTGGGCCCTGGGGTGGTGACCTGGTGGGAGGTGATTATGGGCTGAGTGCCTGGGGAGAACCCTCAAACCTCTGCAAGCTCCAGATGTTACTTCTCACCAACAGCTGTCCCCGGCCACCCCTGGGACTCTGACCCTGGTGCCATGCCCTGGGGAACATTGCTGCCTCCACACCAAGTCCAGCCTCTCCCCTGCCTCCCAGAGCCCCATCCAAGCTCGGCGGGGGACCTCCTTCTTGGGTTTATCATCCAGGTTCATCTGATTGGCTTCCCACCGGCTGATGTCCAGCCATCGACCTAATGGATCAATCCAGTCCAATCGTCTTAATGAGAAAACTAGCCAGGATGGGCTCGGGGATTTCAATTGTGCAGGCAACCTGACCGGATCGAGCCCAGGGCCCTGACCTCTGCCTGGAGCTTAATGGCTACGATATTCCAGGACAAAAACAAAACAAAAACAAAAATCGACCTGGGGAGGACCAATGTGGAAGCTGAAGTCAGACTCGACCTCCATGGTCCAAGGCTTCAGGTGCCAACGCCCAGGGTGAGGGGGTAAGACATGGGGATCACCCCTGGGCAGCCTCTAACTTAGGTCGGAAGTCAGGCTCACAGGGAGCCCCAGAGCCACGTGGTCTAAGAGCACAGAGATCAGAGCCAACTGGAAGGACAGATCTTCTGCCCTCTCCTTTCTTCATTCATTCAGCCACAAAGTTTGCCCCCACTGCTCCGGACCTGAGACGCAAGAGGCTCAGGCCTTGCCCTGCCCTCCAGGAATGCACAGCGGGGAACAGGTTCACACCCAGCGGGTGTGTGTAATGGTAGACACCTCTCCAAGCTGAGGCAGAAGTGACTGGGTCTCTGGTTCCCGAGGTCCCCCACTTGGAGCCACAGAAGGTGGAGGACAGGGTGAACCATTCCTGGCTGTGGCTCTTCCTCTCAGCACCCCCGCCCCCCCCGAAGTGATGGACGGGCTCCAGGCTGCAGAGCAGGTAGGAAGCCTGGGCTCTAAGGAGTAAAATCTTATCCCCGGGCGCAGGGCACTCTCCAGTCTTCCCAGCACTTTCGCTCCCAGTTTCTCATCGGCTCTCGCAACAACCGGTGCGCGCCTTGCACGATGCTGGGTCGCCGTGTATGTCACTGGAGTGTAATTGCCTGTTTGCACATGTGCCTCTCCTTCCGGAATGCGAGCTCCATTAATATCGAGAGTGTTAAAAATCAGAATTGGACAAGCGCTGCTTTCTGAGCTTCCTTACGTGTGCACTCTCCATCCTCACACCACCCTGTGGATGTTCCTCCGTCACGGGAGGAACTGTGGTTCAGAGCCACAGAGTGCCTCACCCAATGCCGCTGCGATGTAAGCGGCAAGCCTGGGATTTGAACCCAGATCTGCCCAACTCTGAAGCCAATCTAGTTCCACCACCTCCCGCTATCACCTGGAGAAGAGTCATGCAACGTGCTGAGGTCACGTAGGACATGCGTTCTGGTCTCAGCTATGCTGCCAGCCAGCTCTGGGACCTTGGGCAGGTTGTCCCTCTCTCTGGGCCTCAGTTTCCTCCTCTGTAAGATGAAGGATAAGCTGGATTTTTAGGGCCTTCCTGCTCCATTCAATCCCATGTCAGATGTTTGAGCCTGAATCTTGCCACCTTCATTTCCAGGACAACTCACGCCATTTCTCCGAGGCCACCAATTAATCAGCCCACCAGCTAAAGACAGAGCTCTGTCTTTTTCAGCATCGACTTTGCCACCAGGCAGCCTCGCTGCGTAACCCACCCACCCCCACGTGCGGTATCGAGAAGCGGGATCAGGAGTGGCACGGATTCATCTTAACTAAGCAGTTCATTATCCTGAAGGCTGCCATCACTCTCTGCTCTATCTCCGACAGCACTTAGACCGCTTCCGTTAAGAAACATTTAGCAAAATCGCAGGCAATATTTAGGAACCGGCGCCCTCCCAATGAGGTGATGACAAATGGCTCCTCTGCCTGGAAACTCGACGCGCAATATCCTAGCATCGCCCCCTCCCCTTTCCCAGCTCGGAGGGGACGTTTCTAGGGGTCCGGCTCATGTCTGGCCCCACAGATAGATAGGCGTCGGCAAGGGTTCCCATGGGTGGGGTACACTGAAAAGAGACATAAATTACATTAAGGTGACCAGATGTTTCAGTCTGCCCAGGACCAAGGGATTTTCCGGCACAAGAGTGGCAAACTAAAACAGTTGGTCACCCTAGTTATAATCCCACCAGGCCCATGGGTGGCCCTGGCAACTCACTTAAACCTCTCTGCCTGTTTCCATAATGGGGGTGACCACGGCTCCCTCGACCAGCTGTAAGGGCTGTGGGAGTGGGCGCTGACCTCCCTGGCGCTCGGGTGTGCAGGGGGTGGTCAGAGAGGAAGCTGGGGTTAAGGAGGGAAGTTGCGAGATGAGGATTTGTCTTGGACTTCCTGCAGCCACTCACGCCCTTCGATCAGCTTCCACCAGCAGCCACAGTGGTTTCTCGGAGATGCACACCCCTGGCCTTCGAGGGCCTTCCGAGTTTCCCAGTGTCCCGTCGGAAAGGTACCAAATCCTCTTGCAGTTCCCTGGCCACACCCCGCTCTCCCGCGTCCTGGGTCCCTCTCGGCTCCCACGCCCCATCCCACTCCTGCTGTGTTCTCCGCTCTCTCACCTGCAGCTTCTCTCTCGACCCTGGGCCCAGCACAAGCTGTCCCTTCTGTCACGAGCCCTCACTCTTGGCTTGGGTAAATTTTGCTCACTTTTCAAGGATGAATGGAAATCTCACTTCCTCAAGAAAACTCTCCCTGACTCCCTAGGCCATCAAAGCCCCAAACACCCCTCCTGCTCCCACTTGGGACACCGCACAGCACCTGCGATGATGTAGTCAGTGCACGTTCCCTGCTGCACAGGGCTCGGGGCTGTGTCCATGTGCCAGGTTGCCCACGTGCCTGGGACAGTCCCTGTGCTGAAAGCAGGGACAAGTTAATCCCGCCCACCGCCTAGATCATCCCATCATTAGGGTGGCCACTGTTCCCCAGAGGGGCCTCTCAGAAGCACCTCCTCCCTGTGAGCCTTGGCTAGGCCGCTCCAGGGCCCCCCCTGACCTCAGGTGCCTTCGGGTCCTCCTCTCTGACCACATCTGCTTGGACCCGTGGTGGTGCCACGTAGGAGTATCCAGTGGCCTCTCATGGAGGCCAGGCAGGAGAACTCTGTCCAACAGAGGAAATCGGCACTGGGTGGTGAGCGGCCGCCCCATCAGGGGTGGTAGAATATAGGCAACAGTGAGTCGGCAAATGGCACGTTGGCTCCAGCAAAGACCATAGGCAGCAAAAGCCATGAATGAAAGCAGCAGAATGCAAGGGTGGCACTGGCTGGACCACTGGAGGGCAGGGCCTTGGAACAGGAAACCGGGCATCCATCAGGCTTGGCAGGGGGGTCCACTGATCCTGAATTAACTCCCCTCCACCAGTCTACAGGAGCCCCTACCCCTGGCTTCCAAATGGAGAAGGTGAGAGCAGGAGTGGGTAGTGGGGTTAGATGCCCAGAGGACACATGAAATCTTGCATGGGGCGTGGTGGGATCAGACAGGCACCGGGTCAGAACAACAGAACACAACACAACACCTCCACAAGGGGGCGGCAGAAGGACGGATGGTGGAGGCCAAGGGCAAGTTCAAAGCCAGCAGAGGAGAGGCCAGGAAGGTGTGTCTGAGAACTTTTCCAGGGCCTTGAGAGACTTGAAGCTGGGTCATTGAATTTGTTTCATCGCATCCCTGACATACCGTCCTCTGAACCCAGCTCTGGAAAGCTACCTTGGCCCAGGAGTGCCTGTCTTGTCGCCCAAGCCATCACGTGTTGATACAAAGTAATGAGAGAAGAATTGAAAGCAATGGGCCACCAGCTTTCCCTCAGAGGGCAGGAGCTGTGTCTGCTGTCAGAGGAAGAGCTCCCTCAGGACACTTCTGTGTCTGGAAATGCAGAAGTGGTGCAGGGGATGCCAGGACCCGCCTGCTCGAGGGCGTGGGCCATGCCAAGACTTGGCCAGGCAGACGGACCGGTCAGGTGGTCGCAGCAGCACCACCAGCTGGATACGAGGCCCTGCCGCGGTGACCCCGGCAGTCAGGGTGTCCCCCTCTGTGGGTGCAGGGATTTATCTCCAGGTAATAATGGGAGCTCCACGCCCCGCCACTCATGAAGAAGAAAGGTCACCCCACCTCACGGAGAGAAATACCGCAGCGTGGCACTGGTGACAGCCTCCCTGGGCTCCCGGTGTCACAGAATTTCCATCGGAATAAATATTACAAACCAGTTCCTGGAGCGATACCTTCAGGCAGGTAGAGAGGGCGCTGTGGAGTACGCCTTTCCACGCGGGGCTAACAGGTTCCAGCGTCGCCTCCTTGTTAGTAGGAAATGGGGGGAGAGGTGGGGCACAGGGTGGAGGGGCTTTTAAAAAAAGAAGGCCTCTGAGTGCGGAGGGGAAGCTAACAGCTCGTCTGTGTCTGAGATGGTCCATCCTTCCTCTCAGAACTGCCCCTCGCCTGGCCGGGCGTGGCTCAGCAGTTGAGCATCGACCTGGGATCCAGGCGATCAGGGTTCGATTCCCAGTCAGGGCACATGCCCGATTGTGGGCTTGATCGATGACTCTCTCATCATCGATGTTTCTGTCTCTCTCTCTCTCTCCCTCTCCTTTCCTCTCTCTGAAATCAATAAAGATATATTTTTTAAAAACCCAAAAAACTGCCCCTGCCCCACACCGGTCCTGCTTGGGTTTGGGCCCTTACGGTCCTCCCCAGGACCCTGCACAGCCAGCTCGCTGGTCTCCAGCCTCCAGCCTTGTCCCTCCCACGCACCCACCACACCGAGTCCCAGTGATATTTCTCTGGTTAATACCATTCGATTTCCCCACCCCATTGCCTTCCAATTCAGGATTCAGTTCAGATTTGGCCACGGCCAACTGGGTCGCTTGCCTCTCTTGGCCCCTCCACCTCAGCCAGTCTCACACGGCATTGGTGCCACCGTGAAACCCACCCACCAGTCCTTCCAGACCTCAGGTTCTTCTGTTCGCCTGTGCTATTCCCTCTTCCTAGAAAGTCTTTCTCCTCTGAGTTCATCTAGAAAAATGTTCATGTGTCCTTTCAGGTTCAAAGCAACAGTCACCTGGTCCCTGATTTATATGAGTCCGATGCTCCCCCGTGTAAACATCTCAATCACAGCCTGTCGCCTCACATTGTAATATACATGTGGTCCTTTCTGTGTGTCTCTACCATCAGACTGGGTGCTATTTAAGGTCAGGGGCCTGGTGTGCATCCCCAGTTCCCTGTATAATGTTTGGCACGTGGTGGGTGCTCAGCTGGCGCTCTGTATGAATAACTAATGAATGAACCAACACAGGAACAGGGTGCAAGACGGGGCTTGGTGAGCTGTGCAGCCCTGGATTAATGGGGATCATGCCACAGCCCAGTGTACCGATGTCACACCCAGATCCAGATCCAAATCCTTCTTTGTCTTCCCACTGCCTCTGGGACCAAGTCCAGACCCCTTCCTCATGGTCTGCTCATCCTCAGCTCAATCTCTTGTCCCTCTGCTTTTTGCACGCTGAGCCTCAGCCGTCCTGAGCTCCCCAAATATGCCCGACTTCCTCTGGCTGCTGGGTCTATGCACCTGCCATCCTTCTGTCTGGAACACCTACCATCACTTGACCCCCACCCCCACCCCAAATGCTTTGATAAACCCTTTAAGTCTTAACTTAGACATCACTTATCTTAGAGGCCTCTTCTAGCACATACTCCACACCCAGCACCCCCAGCCTTGGGTGAAGTGTCCTTCTCATAGCATCTACCAGAGCCCTAACACATTGCATGGTGACACCCTTTTTTGCCACCACCATGGACTGAGCTCCTGGCAGGCAAAAGCATGTCTCCATAACTGCATTATTCGCGCTCAGCATGCTTCCGGCCACACTGTCAGCAGTCAAGGCATACTGAATGAATGAATGAACCCGGGGACAAGCAAGCACATTCTACAGATACCTTCCGCTGGCCTAATGTTGGCCATAACATCCAATTCTGTTGGGGCTGGATGTTTTTTGCCTTATTGGGCTATGAATTTCCCTCCCTAAATTTGAGCCACAAGAGAATATTCAGAGGGGAGGTCCCACCCTCGCTCCTGGTTCTCACCTCCCCCCAGCAGAAGGTCAACTCAGCTCTGGGCCTCCAGGGACCTCAAACATTTTGCAGACTTCTTTGCAGGGAGGCGTGCCTGCCACCTTTGGGTATCCATTCCCTGCCCCGGTCTCCCAGGCTCTTCTGAAGTGATCTCCAGCCAGCTAATAAAATTCTCCTCTGTCAGAGGCCATAGATGCTCAGAAGCCTTGTAGTAGTAATGTATTATTTGTGACATATGTATTATTTATCGTTAGTTTGTTTATTCATTATTAATTTGTGTTTCATTATTGATAATGATGTGGCTGTACTATTAATAAAAAGCTTGAGGAGGGTGTTCTCTGGTCCTTTGTGGGCACTGGATGCTCCTCAATTCCCTGGAGAGCCAGTATGAGGCATTTTCACCCCATCTTATATATGGGAGACACTGAGGCTGGAGAAGGGAGGACGTGTTCAGTCAGTGCCCTTGCCTCTGAGGTGTCTGCAAGGGACAGTGATGGGACTGGGGAGGAGATTCATTAGGCAGCATGTCCTGGTTGACAACAGGGCAAAGGGAATAGATTTCTGCAAGAGACTGATGTTGGACTTGCTAGTCATGTCTCCATCTGGACCCTTGTGTCCTCCTGCTTGTCCCAGTGCTTGCTCTGTGCTGTGTGTGCTCCCCAAACTCCATTTACTCTTCCTTCCAGCTACTCAGCCCAACTACATTTTCCAGCTTCCCTTGCAGTTTGGTGGGACCATGTAACTAAATCCTAGTGTGTGTGGGGGCGGATAATGGCTTCCAGGCTGGCCCCTAGGAACCTTCATGCCATCACCCACACCCCCCCCCCCTACCTGCTGCATGGATGAAGAGGGCTCGGAGGACCTGGGAGAGGGCAGAGCCATAAGATGGAAAGGATCTGGGTACTTGAATGACAGCATGAAGCCATGCTCTTCCAGGGTCCCTCACAGACAGTGACATGAGTGGGAAATAAAAAAGTATTGTGTCAAGCCACTGAAACTTTGGGATGCTTTGTTACAGGAGCTATTCTGCTAATAGATTGCACATAGTAGGCACTCACTAGGTTCTTGGTGGGGGGAAAAAAAGCAAATAAACAGATGAATAAATAGGCAACAAAATAAATCAACGAGTCGGGTTATACACTGTCATTGAGTTGGATTCCCAAGCCATGGTACCCCATTACAGAAAATCATACGGAAGAGGCCTTCGTGATCTTGAATTAAAAGTCTTCTGTTATACAGATGGGTAAACTGAGGCCTAGAGAACAGAAGGGCCTTGGCCAAGGTCACAGAGACAATTAACATGCAATTTTAATACCAGGACCCAGGTGTCCTGAATCAGTCCTGTGACCCTTCCAGCACACCCTGGTCTTGTCTCTGTCTTTCATCTGACAGCCTGCTGTCACCTTCTGGAACTTTCTCTATGTCCTTGAGGGCAGGTGAGAGGAACCACAACTTCCCTATCCCTGTACCAATCCAGCATTCACAGAACAGCCGGAACTGCTGGGAGGGAGGAAGGTTGAGAGACCGATGTGATGCAGGATGCCTGTGAGACACCCTGACCGGCCACGGTCTCTGCAGTGCCCTCTCTGGGGACAGGGCCTGCAGGGTGCTGCCGACAATGGGGAAATCACACATAGTGGCAGGAAGAAAAGGAAATAGCCCAGACCTTGAAGCCAAGGCCCTGGATACCTCCTTCTGTAATGGACACAGAGGGCAAGTCCCTCCCCGTGTCTGGACCTCAGCCATCTCATCTGAAAAAGGGGCTGATGGTGCTTATTTCTCAGGTCAGTGGTGACGCTGAGATGAGTACAGAGGAAAGTGATCTGAAAAGCCGACAAGTGATTGAAGAAGTTGTCCTCCTTCTCTGTATGGGGATATTGTCAGAAGCCACTGGTGCTGAGAGACTATGACCTTGGGCCCGGGGACAAGACAGACCTGGGAACAGCTTCTGACTCTACCACAATAACCCCGAGGAAGCTGCTTCTCTGCTCTGAGCCTCAGCTTCGACCTCTGCCAAATGGGGCAAGTGGATGCAGGGACATGGCCCAGGCCAGGGGCTCCGTCCAGTGCCTGGCATGTGGACACAGTGCTCACCCAGAGCCTGCCCATCAATCTCTTGCCTCAACCCCACTTCTCCAGACCCTTGTCCCCTTCTACCCGCAAGACTGCGTTAAGGACTTTGCTAGAAAGTTGTGGGGGCAGATGGCCCATTTTTGTTGGCTGTTTCAGGTAAGCTCGGGAGCACAGAGGCTGAGAACCCAGTCACTGAGGCCGTTCGTGTCCCTCTCAGAGGCTTTTAAAGCTGAGTGCTCCACACAGAGGGCCCGGCAGCCCCGCATCCTTGGACATGACTCAGAATCAGGAGGACAGGCTCATGAGCAACAGGGAGGCTTCTCCGACTTGGAATAAAATTTAAAATATGGATGATGGGTTATTAAGGACTATTTTAAAAGAAAAATAGTTATTACTCAAGGAACACAGTCTAAGCTGGGTTATAAACTGGTCTTCATCAGTAAAAAGAGGCAACTTAATGAAAAAAATTGCAATTTAAAACGAGCCTCCATGAAATAATAATGCCTCATAAACACAGGAGTCCTTTAGCATAGAAGAATTAATTGCTGAGCTCGGACGCTAAAGGCACAATAAAGGAATCCTTAATTTTGGGGGTCTTTAATTTTTCTCTCCCCAAAAGGCAACTCGCATTAGACTGCATTTTCTCATGTCCAAAGGGCCTGGACATTTGCAAAGAGAATTTGCTCAGTGGCAGTTCTGTCTCCCTCAACCTATTCTTTTAAGAGATGGTCTGAAGGAAGCGTGGCTTTGCTCTCTGGGTCTGCGTCGGTTTTAAATAAACTCGGGCGACAGTGTGTTCGGCTGATGGGTCGGGAACCGGCTCATTTCGCAGAATGGAAGCCCCTGAGCTCAGCCACGCCAGGCCCGGAGGCTCAGTTATCAGGGCGGCAGCCTTACTGGCCAGCGAGATCCTGCCTCTGCCTTCTAGCAGCCATTGGAAATAGTCCAATAAAAGCAGAGGGGCCCCCACCAGGCGCAACTATTGCCCCCGGGGCACATTTGGCAATGTCTGGAGACATTTTTGATGGTCCCTACTGGTGGTGGGGGATGCCACTGGCATCAGTTGGGTCTGGACCAGGGTTGCTGCTAAACGTCCTGCAATGCATAGGATGCCCCCCGAACCAAGAATCGTCCAACCCCAAATGTCAGCAGTGCCGAGGTTAAGAAATCCTGCAGCAAAGAGAGCAAAGCGGACTTCTGGAAGGTATAAATATGCGCTCAGGAGTCTAGGCGCAGGAGACAGAGAGTCCCCAAACATCAGGGCCTGCCATCTGAAGCTGGGATTGTAGGCGGCTGAAAGTTCTCCCTCCACATTACCCCAGCTGCACCCAACACCTGACTTCCACTCAAACTTCTCTGTCATCAGAATGGAGCCACTCCCTCCTTCAGAGCATCTTTCCTGCCCTCCAGGACCTGCTCTGCCTTTGTGGTAGGAGGATCCTAGGAGAAAGCCCTTTCCCAGCCGCCCTTGGCAGAATGCATTTGCTCTGCACAGCAAAGGAGTCCGGCTCACAAAGGAAGTCTCCGGGGCTCCCCCCTCCCTGGGAGCACGGGGCGCCTCCCTCCTTGCTAATCTTGCTCTGCCTGCTTGGCAGGAGAAGCAATCTGGTCTTCATATTAATACTTTATTAAATGCACCCATCCTGCAAGATAAACATCAGCCTATTACCGCTGTTCAGTTATAGAATGCCTGCTTGTCACCGAAGGCTGTGGGCCTGATTCGCTCACCACCGAACTTTCTCCTGCTGGAGGCCAGGTTGGAGGCTGTAGACGTCTTACTGAGTGGAGGGGTTAGGTGGGGAGCAAGTGGGCTGTGGGGGGTGAGCGGGGTCATTTTATTTCCCTCCTCCAGGGCCCCAGGCTTCCTGCTGTCTAGTGAAGAGAGGGAGAGGGACAGGGCCTCTAGGCAAAGGTGGCACAGACCATGTCTAGGGCTAGTGTGTCAGCAGAGACAAAGAGCTCAGGCGCAGAGAGGGGACACGCCAACAACTGGATGCTTCTAGCTCAACTTAGGAAGCAATGACGTGCCTGCTGCGGGCAAGCAAGTCTCGGGTAAGCCCCACCCCAGACCAGCTGCCTTTCTCACAGGAAAGGGCTTGAGTCAGGCCATGAAACCGGTGGGAATCCTGCCCTGCGCCTTCCTAACTCTGAGCTCTTGGGATCTGAAGCCGCAGCCTTTTTATCCCGATGCCTACCGCCCAGGGTTGGAGAGAATAGCTGCACAGTGCTAACGCATCACTCAATCCATGGTGGATGCGATCACTGCCGGAGCGGTTTTACTTCTTTTTATAGGTATGATTTATAGCCAAATGCATAAATCTCAAGTGAACGACTCGATGAATTTTTACATATTGCGCACCCATGTAACCACCACCCAGATCCAAATAGAGCACATCCCCAGCCCCCCAGGAAGCTCCCTCGTGCCTTTTACCAGTCGCCCGCCCCCCCCAGCCCCAGGATAACCTCTGCGCTGGCGTCTCCATCACACATTAGCTTTGCTTCATCCTGACCCTCATATAAACAGAATCATGCAGGATGTGCCCTTTTTGTGTCAGGCTACTTTTTCTCAACATGATGTTTTTGACACTCAGCCATGTGCTACACTTATCAGTAGTTTGTGCTGTAAAATAAATGTTTCCTCGGTAGTATTCCATTATAAGAAATGCCACAATTTGTTTATCCACTCTACCATGGAGGGGCACGGAGGTGGTTTCTAGTTTGGAGATATTATGAATAAAGACCATTGTTGTCATGAAAATATTATTCCTAGACCCAAGGGATGCTGGCTTTCTTCAAGGGCAGAACTGGGCTCTGTCCTGAGCAGGCTCCAAGCAAAGAGATCCTCTGTTGGGTTTTGAAAAATGTGAGTTGCCTTCAGTATGTCCACCCAGCCCTATGGGACCCTTGCCCTTCCTCCCAGGGGACTTGGGGCACTTCTTAGGAATGCTGGCCAGGTATTTGCCTTTGACGTGAATCGTCTTCCCCACGTCTCTCTTTGGGGCATGTTAAAGCCAACCCCTGACACTCCCCCAAATAGACAACACTGATGTTTGAACCTGCTTTGCTTTTGGCCAAGTGTACATGTCCTTCTGTATCTGACCTTCCCACAAGCCTACGGGGAGGCCAACACTCCTATTCTCCAAGTAGAAAAACTAAAGCACATTGATTCATTCATTTGTTCACTTACTGGACAAATATTTATGAAGCACCTGCTAGTGGCTGGGCCAGGCACCCGAAAAGAGCTAGAAATCGGTCTGGCAGGAGATGCGTCAACATAGAATCACACCCCTGCCAGAATCTTCCCGCTTTGTAGCCTTTAGCACTGAGCTTGCTTGTATTTTACCAAATCCACTGCCTGCTCTCTGCATCATTAGTCCCAGCTCCCTAGTGAGACAAAATTGTCTGTTGTTGTGTGTTGTTTTTTTAATCCTTCCATAATACATAACACTCTTAGGAATACAGAAGTGCTTAATAAATGCTTCAAAAGAGTGCAGTGGAGACTGGTACTGTCAACTCTATAACTCTATATTTTTAGGTTCCACGTTAGAAACTTGCACATGCCCAAATAGCGTTGCTGCAGGCAGAGCTAAACCATAGATCACATTGTGTAGATGAAAGAGATTCAAGGTCCAAGAAGGCTTCCACATGCCCTTGAGGGCTTTGAAGAAGGAAAGCTGGCAGCTTATAGGAGCAGAGAGCAACCAGGTCAACAGGCAGTAAGCAAACACAGACTTCAGTCCTACACCCACAAGGAACTGAATTCTGCAACAACCCGAATGAGTGTAGACATGGATTCTCCCCCAGAGCCTCCAGATAAGAACCCAGTCAGCCAACATCTTGGTTTTGACCTTGTGAAACCCAGAGCAGAGAACTAAACCTAGCCTACTCGGACTTTGGACCTTAGGAACTATGAGATTAGAAACATGGGGACTTTTCTAAGTTTGTGGTCATTTGTTATGCAGCAATAGCAGACTAATACAAGATATTTATCTGAGATCACAGATAGCCAGGAGGTCCCTTTGAAACAACAATCAAATCATGCCATTGCCCTACTCTGAGCACTCAGTAGTTCCCATCACAATGGACAGTGAAAGGCAAAGCCTTCTCATGGTCCAGAAGGCTGGCATGGTCTAGACCCTGCCTCTCACTCCAACCTCACTTCTTACCGCCCCCTCTGGCTCACTCCATTCCAGCCACATTGGCCTCTTCGCTCTTCCCTAAACACCCCAAACTCATTTCTACCCCAGGGCCTTTGCACTGGTTGTTACTTCTTCCTAGAACACTCCTGTCCTAGCTTTGCACATAGCTTATCTACTCATTTCATTTTGATCTCTGCTGTCATGTCATCGCAGAAGCCTTCCTCGATCACCCAGTCTAACATTCTCTAAATTCCCACCTAACTTCTCTCTCTATCCTTAAAATAGCTTTATTATTTATAGTGCTACTTCTCTGCCTGATGCTATATTTTACATTTATCCATTTGTTTATTATCATTTATATATACCTTCCTACCCCCTTCCCTCCTGCCCCCCCCCCCCCCCCCCCCGCTAGAATGTCAGCCCCATGAGGGAATGGACTTTATCTCTTTTGTTCACTGTAGTGGATCCAGCACTGGGAATGGTATCTGGGAATCACTGACATTTTATAGTGCCTATGGTGAGCTAGGCATGGTGCCATCTACTGCTTTAATGAAAGGGATACATCAACACAACCGTTCAACATTCAAACAGATGATCTTACAGAGCAAGAACCACCACAGGTAGGATTCTGTAGCTTTATCGCTAACCCTTGCCAGTTAGCGTGCCCGGGTTTCCGACTCTGATTCCACATTTTGATTAGAATCCTGCATATAGGTCACCTTGAGTTAGTTGTCCCCGGTCCAGATAGGACTCTAGGGTTTCAGCAGAGCTCAAAATCATACTGCTCGGCTGGCATCTCCTGGCTACAAGGCCTGGCATTGTATTTCATTCCCCAAACTGATTCTTGTGATTACCTCCCTCTGCAACGGGCCGCTGGAGTCATGTTCCCGCAGGCTTCACTCGCCCAGAGTCCCCTTCTCCATCCCTCTCTTTGTCAGCAAGATAAGGGGAAGTCAGGGAAAGACCTGGATGACAAACGTCCCCTGTACAAACGAAATGGTTTGTACACCGAGAAGGTAACTTCCTATTGGGCTCCGGAAGAAAGACACAGCCCTACTCTTATCAATATCTTTATCTTTAATGACTTCTCCCTTTGGGGATGTCAAGATGAGTATTTGTTTATTATAGAAAATAAAAAATGATACAAGTAATTGTACAGGGAAATAAATTCCCTCCTGTGAACCACCACGCAGAGAAAGTCACTGTTAGTATTTTTGGAATTCTCATTCATTCTTCCTCTTTATCTCTGTCTCTTTCTTTCCAGAAACTTTTTAGCACAACTCTCCGGTGCTCGTTTCATTTGACAGGTCAAGCCAAAGCCTCTCTTGTACGACTGTAGGGGTTAATTTTATGCGTCTACTTGAACGGGTCTCGGGGCGCTCAGATTAAACATTATTTCTGGGCGTGTCTGTGAGGGTGTTTCTGGATGACACGGCACTTGAACGGATGGATTTAGTCAATCAAGTTGCCCTCCCAAGATGCGTGGGCATCAGCCGCCCCATGGGGGGCTGAACAGAACGAAGGCTCCACTGCGGAGCTGGGAGCAGCCTTTCCTATCCTCTTGCTCTTGCCCTGGACTGGGACTTACACCACCAGATCCCCGGATCCTCGGGCCTTTGGACACAGGCTGAATCACACCCCCAACTCTCAGGGGCCTCCAGCTGGCGGACAGCCGATCCTGGGACTTCTCAGCCTCTCATGAACAATGCATATGGAAACTGTTTCCCTGGAGAACCCGGACTAATACCGACTTTGGTGCCTCTTCTAAAAGAAGAGCATTTTAAGGACTGTTTTCTGAATTGGTTGTGTGTTTCTGGAACTGGCTTCTCTAACCTGATTAGAGTTAAAGATGCGAATGGCTCCATTTATTTCTGCCTTAGTCAGTTTGGACTATGGAGCACCATAGACGGAGTGGCTTACAAACAACAGAAACTTACTTCTCAGTTCTGGAACCTGGGCAGTTCAAGATCAAGGTGCTGACAGACTCAGCGTCTAGTGAGGGCCCACTTCCTGCTTCATCCATGGATGTCCTCTCGCTGCGTCCCCACAGGGTGAAGGAGCTCTCCAAGGGCACAGCCCCATTCAGGAGGGTTCCAATCTCATGACCTAATCACCTCCCAAAGGCCCCGCCTCCTGATACCATCACATTGGGGGTTAGGGTTTCAACGCGTGGATTGTGCGGGTGGGGCACACACATTCAGTCCACAACACCAACACCTTAATGCTCTAAAAGTCTCCCAGCCTCCTGCAGACAGAGGGAGTGTGTTGTAAATCCTCTGAGATCCTGTTTCTCCAACCTCGGCCCATTTTAAACAAAATTGAAAAGGGGGTTCTGAGCAGCCACACTAGAAGGAGGACACTCGCACCTATGAAGGACTTTCTCTGTAGGACGCACACTCCCCACTCCGCGAGAGGCAGGACGCAGTCCTGAGAGGCCAACTTGTCCATCTCCCTGCCTCCAGGCTGAAATCAGACCACGCACCGGCTGTGAATTCCACTCTTACAATCGCTTTGCGTGTTTGTGGGCTGGATGACCCTCCTACTCAACTCAGCCATCCCCGGAACTTCTCCCCTTCGCCTGTCTCCCTTCTGTCCCCGAGCCTGTGCTCAGAGATGTCAAACCAACAGACCCCAGCAGTTGTAACTCAGGAGGTAAATCGGTGACCAAACAAAACTAACAAATGCATGACACACCCAAAGAGGAGCTTGTGTGCCATCACTGTTTGGGGACAATCTGTGATGCCTTCGGATTATTGAAAATGAGAATTAATATTGGCAATGAAGACAACCAGTGCAACTGACCATGGCGGCAAGCCCTGGGACCCGACCGCCTGGGCTCGCATCCCAGCTCTGCCTCAGGGAGGCGGCGACACCGCCCTGCGCCCGATTCCCCATCGGCGGAATGAGACCTCAACAGTTCCTGCTCCCCAGGGTTGGAGCTCACGAGCTCCTTCCTCAGAGTGCCTGGGACCCGGTGGCCTCTCCATGCCATAGTGCTTTAGGGCTGGGCTCTTATCAAGTGCTAAACGCTGCCAGATACCTTACATCTGGGGCAGGGACTCTCCACAACCACCGGCAAGACAAGGTTTGGTCACAACTTACAGGTAAAGGAACCAAGGCTTAGAGCAGTGTTCGCCAAGCTGTGGCCCCCAAGGTCAAGGCCTGCCCGTCACCTGTTTTTGTAGGGCCTACCAGCTGAGAATGATTTTCAATATTTTTAAATGATTACATTTTAAGTGGTTATATAAGTACCCGCATAAGAGCTTTCATTTTACCTCTGGGCCTGCAAAGCCGTTGAGTCCTTTATAGAAAAAGTTTGTCTACCCCAGGCTTAGAAAGGGTTAAAGGTGGGAGGCAGGATTCTGACCCCAACCTTGCCCCCTTTCACATAGACTCTGCTGCTTTACCTCTGGTGAATGTTACTCCTTCAGCCCAAAGTGAAAAGTATTTAAACACCATTCATTCATTCATTCAATCATTCATTCAACAACTATTTGTCAAGGGCCAGAGGCAGAGGCAGCCACGTCCCTGCACTTAGGGGGCTTACAGTTGAGACACAATCCAGTTCATTGCTGGATCCTAGAGCCCCCTCCTCCCCCCATGAGCTTTGCAACAACTGGGTTCTGCAGGGAGGAGCCTTGAGGTCTCTGGTAAAATGACATTGATCAGAAAACTCCTCTGGGTGACTGACATCTGATGTCCTCCAGAAAACCTCACCCACCCCTCACCCAGAAGCTCCAGGACTTCAAGTCCCATCGTCACATGCTGACCCAATGCATCCTGTTCCCTCCCAAGGTCCCCACACTCCTACAGAGCATCGGGATGGTGTCCCGCATCTAGAGCCCAACCCCGCGTGGGCCTAGTGGGCCAGGCCAAGGTGTCTCTCCCTGGGGTGACGAGGGCTTGGGGATGCGTGCTCTCTGGGTTTTTGCTTCAATAGTCTTGAGTCAATGGTCTAACAGGTTTTAATGGCACCAATCATAAGTAGAGATAGTACTGAGTTAGGGGTGGAAGAAAGGCCACCAAACTAGTGTGGTCACGCAGTGAACAATAAAGGTGACATCTGTGAGTTTCGGCTCCTAGTGTTCACCTTGGCTGACTTCCTGGGCCCGCCCCTCCTGTCCCCGCCACTTCCACCAGCCCGAGGAGTTCAAGATGGCATTGCTCACCTACTTTGAATATATGGGGAACTATAATAGGCTTATGAAAATATGGGTGTTTACAGCCTTACTCTCATCATGGGAAAATTGACATTAGGAAAGTACATGACAGAAATCTTATGTACTTTCCAGAATGTAAATAGAGTTAAAAGTGAAACTGTCAGGAGAGGCGGCAGGGCGCTCAGCAGTGGGGACCGAGCAGAGAGGGCCCAGAATAGAATTTTCCAATCGCTCAGCGCTCTCCTGCGCGAAATTGACCGCTCTTGGGGTGAAAAGAGGGAGAGAGGGTCAGGGAGGGAAGGGAGATTAAGGTCATGGATTTCATATCTGGCTCATTTGCAGGTGGGTTTAATCAAGATTAGAAGACAGAAATAAATGATTCCACTTATAGGACACAGAAATGGATGCCTGCGCCTTGCGGGGCCTCTCACTGCCCATCTCTGGGAGGTTCCACCAGAAGAGCTTAGTCTTGGATGTGAAAGTTGAAATCTTGGGAGTGGGGTCAGGGAGGGTTGCCAGGGAAGAAGTGCAGATCCTCATGCCCTAATCAGGGGCAAAAGGGGCCAGGGGCCAGTGATACGTGCCCCTTTGCTACATCCCTGAGGAGGGAGGACAGCTAGGCCCTGGCCGCTGCGTATCCTGGGCCAAAGCTGATGTCCATCATCCACAGGAAGAAGAAATCAGGACCAGGAAGCTGAGGCAGTGTGGCTGCTGTCTGCCCGGCTGGGCTGAAGACCCCACTGGGAAATTTCTGGTGGACAGGCTTCTCCAGCTCTTTAAAATTCCACTGATAATTGTGTCACTACATAGAAAAGCCCTCCCTTCAGCAAAAACCTTCAAATGTGCTTGTTGCTGGATCAGGCCTCCGAGCCACAGATCTGAGCCCACCATTTTCTTTGCTCTACAACCTTCGGTGGCTCTCCAGTGCCGCAGGATCAAGTCTATACTCCTTAGCCTGGCTCTTCTGGGTGTCAGTCCAGCTGCCCCTTAGAGCCTCATCTGTAAGGAGCTCCATCTTCTCCCAGCACACACTCAGTCCCCGACCCAGCCTCCAGGGCTGCCCACCCCCCGGGGCAGCTCCAGAGCACCTTCTTCGGGCCCTTTGCCTGCCCTGTTCCCTCCTCCAGAAGGCCCGTCTCATCTCTGTATCCTTCCGGGCTCAGCTCAATTGATCCCTCACAAGATTTCCTGATTTTACTTCCCCTTAGTGTGGAAGGGACACTGTACCTCCCATAAAGCTCATCTCCCTGGTGTGGCCCCATCTCGCAAACACTACTATCTGTTTACACGCCTGTCTCTGGCTTACCACAGGGTGAGGCAGCTGAGGAGAGAAGGGTCCCATAGCGCACGCGTTTTGCGGGGCTGTGGCCGGATGGATGAGACAAGGCATGTGGCACTCCGGGCAGGGTGAGCTTAGTGGCGGAGGCTGCATCCAAGGGCAACAAGGATCCGCACTACCTGAGCTGGAGGGCTTGGCCAAAGGGTGGTATTGTGAGGTGAACGGTGTCCCCCCAAAAGATATGTTGGAGTCCTCACCTCTAGCACCTGTGACTTTATTTGGAAATCGGGTCTTTGCAAATGTAACCAAGTTAAGATGAGAATGGGCCCTAGTCCAATATGACTGATGTCCTCGTAAGAGGAGGGAAATCTGGACACAAAGTCCAGACGTGCAGAGGGAGGACACCAGGTGACGACAGTGATACAGGCACAAGCCAAGGGCCGCCAGGACTGCCGGCAAGCACCGGACGCTGGGAGAGGCAAGACGGGGCTCTCGCTGGAGTCCCCGGAGGGAGCGCGGCCTTGGCAGCACTTTGCTCTTGGGCTTCCAGCCTCCAGAACTGCGAGGGTGACCGTCCGCGGCGTTCAGCCGCTTTGTTACGCGGCCCTAGGACACGGAAACAGGTGGGAAAGAAAGAACAAGTATCTACCGCTAAGCCCCAGGCAACTGCGTGCCCATAATCTCATTGAACCTCACTTTGTATAAGAGGCAGGTGGCTTTTTTCTTATTTCATTACGCGCTGACGCAGACCCAGAGGAGGGAAGTGACTTGTGCAGAACCCTCTGGTTAGGGACAGCCAGAGGGGGGACCTGAACTAAGCCTCCCCCTGCCCCACAGCTGACAGAGTCTCCGGGGGTCCCCAGCCAGCCGAGGGAGCAGCAGAGCCCATGAGCGGGCCTTGTCCCGGCTCCCTGGAGCCCCCGGTTCTGCCCCCCCACCTTGCCTGCTAGCCCGCTGCAGACAGTGCTGCGGCTCAGGGATCGATCCCCCGGGGAGCAGCTTCCCAAGCATGAGCCCAGAAAGCTGGAGCATCTTATCTGACGAAGCAGGGAGGGGGGCCCAGCTCCTGATAAAACTTTGCCCATTTGTTAACATGTGTTCCGAGCCGAGATTACCCTGTGTGGAGCAGACAATGGAGGCGATTAAATACAGCGTTGAGGCTGTGACTGTCGGAGGGGAGATATAGTGAAGGAGGGAGGCCTGGGGGTGCAGGAGGCGGGGAGGGGCCTGCTGCACGCTCCCCGTGGGCTCGATTACCACAGCCATGAGGAAGGCAGCTCAGGCACAACTTCCCATCACACAAAGGCGGCAGGGCCAAATAGCAGACCCCTGGAGTCAGGGGCTGGGGACTTTGGAGGCAGAGGATGCTCGAAGTGACAGCCGGTCTTAGAGATGTTTCCCGGGGTTGTGCCCAGCAGCAATGAGGGATCCGGGGATGGCCCAGGAGTGAGGGAGTCCAATAAAACCATGGTTAGAATGGGGACATTTGCGGGAGTTTTACTCTGGATCAGACACACCTTTTGTCTTGTACAATTTTCACTGAGTTAGGTCAGGTCTAGCATTATTCCCATTTTACAGATGATGAAACAGGCTTAGAGAGCTCCAATAATTTAAACACTTCACTCAGCCAGTAAGTGGCAGGGGCAGCATTTGAATTTGGGGGCACCTCATAGATGGGGCACAGGGTTGTCAACCCACCCTTTAACCGGAGCAGCTCCCCATGTATCTATTTGACATTTCGGGGTGCCTCGCAAAGCCATGTATTAAAATGTCTGCTTTAGCCTGGCCAGCATAGCTCAGCGGTTGAGCACCGACCTAGGATCCAGGAGATCAAGGTTCGATTCCCAGTCAGGGCACATGCTGGGTTGTGGGCTTGATCCCCAGCGAGGGGCATACAGGAGGCAGCCGATCAATGACTCTCTCATCATTGATGTTTATCTCTCCCTTTCTCCCCCTCTCACTTCCTCTTTCTGAAATCAATATATATATTTTAATGTCTGCTTTAGAAGGACATCGGTCTAGTTCATTCGCCTCATTTACAGGCATGGAGGCCTGGAGCATCCACACTGGGTCTGGGCCTCCTTTGTCCCCACAGCTGAGGTGACAGGCGTGCTAGAGAGCTGCTGCTGGGCCCGTCCTCCCTGCCAAGGCCATCCATCTTCTGTCTCCTGCCTTTTGCTGTCCTGGTCTGCTTCTCCGCTCCCCATGCCACCGCTTCATGCCCCATGCTCCCTCTCCAAGATGCTCTGGGCTGAGAGTCCCCCGTGGCTCCGCTTGCACAGGCCACCAGCCCTGCACCTGCCCACACCTGAGGTACAGCATCCAAGCCTCGGGCCAGGACCCACTGGGGAGGGAGACCAGGCAGAGAGAGGGGGGAAAGGAACTGACCAAGAGCCTCATCAAACCACCTCTTCTGTGCCATGAAGCCTGTCAGTCACATGCTCCTGCTTTTGGTGGGCATCTGCGCAGAGGAGGAAGGGAGAGGCCTTCCCAACGTCTTTTTATGCTAATTCTTTTCAACAGCAAAGCTTTTTACCTCCATGATCTCATTAGGTCCTCACAACACCCCAGGAGTTAAGTGGGGCCAGGAGGGAGGTGACGGGACCTGGGGTCACCCACTATCAAGTGACGCCCAGGCCTGCGTTTGCCTGGCGCCGAGTCTGGGGCTCTCTCTTCACTTTTCTGCTCTCTCTCTTGATCCATGCATTTTATACTGCCGGTCTGCTCCCTAATTTTAGAATTTTTCCTGGCCGGGGAGGGCCATTCGTTTCACTATAGCAGGAGGCAAGCTCCTGCCAGGCCTTGTCCAACATCACAAACTCATCTGGAGACCATCTGTATTTTTAAAGGCCTGGCTATGTGGTTTCTCTGTATTTTATAGCCAGGAAGATAAAATGGGGAGACAAGTGACAAATGTCCCAGCAGCCCAGAAGCCTGGCTCGCAATCTCTCGCAGTTCTCTCTCTGGCGGCCACTTTGCACAGGTGGGGGCCACCCTCCTGGCCCACCGGACTTCCAGGAAGAAGGGGAGTGGGACCCCTGCCCAGAGGCAAAGGAACTGCTGGCACCCAAGACTGGCGCATGAGTGACCTGCTGAAGCCTGCTCTGGGCATTGTCCCTGAGCCCTGACCTCCATGGGGTTCTTATTCTGGTAAACAGACACCCCCCTTCAGGGGATCCCCATCATGGCCACTCAGAAAACAGGACAGCCTAGTCAGTTCAGTGTTGATATTGAGATATATTCCATTAGGCACTTCTTTGTTATAAATTTTCAAAGGATGGCAAAACATCAGCTACACTTAAAAACTAAAATTGTACTTAAAAATATGTTTCTGCAAAAGAGCCAGAATACTGTCTATGAATGATGAAGAACCTACTGTGTGCCAAGCATTTCAGTACTTTGATCTTTTAAATCCTCATGCCCTTTTTATGGTTGAAGAAACCAAGGCTTGGAGAGTTGAGAGGACCTGCCCAGCCAGCACAGCCAAGAAGCAGTCACCATGACAAGACTGACATTTGCTGAGGACGTACACACATGCCAGGCATTCTTCTAAGCCCTTCACTGTCACCAGAGTCCCCGTGATATAGGTTTGCTTATTTCCCCAATGGACAGATGAGGAATCTGAGGTTCAGAATAGATAGGTCACAAACCCAAGGTCACACAGCTTGCGTGGCAGAACCAGGTTTGAACCCAAGCAGGCTGCCCAATCCAGAGCCTGGATTCAGGTCCACCTTCTTCCCCTGCACCTAGTGGCATCTCAGTAAATTCCACTGCCTGGGAATCCCTGGGCGTCAGTCGGCATCAGGCAAACCCAGCTATTGAACATTCGGCTGGACGAATGGCGTAGCTGAGTCAGAGTGTGTGGGCCTATATACTTGGAGGGGACTCCCAAGGCCCAGAAAGGTTAAGGAACTTGTTAAAGGTTACACAGCTTACTGTGGGCTGATGGAGACCTGGAATCCCAGGCCAGCCTTCCTCTTGGGCTCTTATACCTCCTGCATCCAGGAGACCCCTCCTGGGCCCAGAGCCCACCAGGCTTGCTGTCTGGGGTCACATCACTTCTCATTTCTGGGCCTCACTGTCCCCCAGGAGCTGAGAAGGCCGGGTTGCTTGCCCATGACCTTGGGAAGGGACGGGAGTGGTTTTAACAATCTAAACACACTCCTTCCTCGCATCGAGATGCCCGAGCGCTGAGTGATTTGTATGCTCCGAGCACGTCACCTTCTTTCAGGAGACGGAGAGGCTGCCTGAAAAGTCATTTTTCAGCGTTTGACACAAAGTCTCTTTCGCTCTCTTGCGAAGCCAGATAACCATCAGCAGCCGGGCCGATTAGAAAAAATATATACTTGGTACCGGGAAGCCAGGAAAAGAAAGGAAGCCAGCCCATCAGTCTTTCTTCACTCACGTGGACGGGGCGTGGGGCCACTTTCCCACCCAGCTCTGCAGCTCGGGGTTAAGGTGATCTTCTGGAGAGAGCGGCCTCCTGGGAAAACGGCATCTTCCTGGGGTGGAGGCATAGGCCAGGCTTGGGAGTCATGAGGACAAGTGTTTAAGTCCCAGCTCTGCCACTTCCAAGGGGTGTGACATTGGGCAAGTCACTTCCCCTCCGGGCGCCTTAGTTTCTTCATCTATCAAATGGGTACACTGGGTACCTACCTCATGGTGCTGTTAGGTGGCTCAGATAAGATAATGCATAGAGCACTTGCGACAGGATCTGGCGAACAGTGAGCCATCAATAAGTGTTAGCCCTGACATGCACTGTTTTAGGGTGGCGCCTTCAGGACCCCTTGGAAGCCTGTGCTAAGCTTTGGCTGTGAACACACCTGGGCCCTCCTGCTGGTATCTCAGGATATTGGCTGGTAAGCTGTGGGCCATGCAGTGTGCTCCTGGATTCTGCAGACACGCTGGTCCCTGTCCTCTGGGGGCTTGTGGGCAAGGGAGAGAGCCTCACCACTCAGGAAATGGGGAGGCTTGCACTATCACCAAGGTATGGCACACAGAGACCGATTTTCTGCCTTCCCTGTGCTCACCCAAAACTCCCCCTGCCCACCCAGCAGGAAGGACCTTCCCACACTCAGCAGGGACTCAGGAGGTGTGCAAACCAAGGCCCTTCTCCCCAGCATTGAGGTGAAATCAGTGCTGCAGGTCAATATTGAATCCAGTTCAATGAGCATTTAGTGATACCCAAATCTCCCCCTTCTTCAGCCCCCCTCCCCTACTCCCGGCTCCACAGAATCCAGTCAGCCCCATGGCATCTTCCTCCTGGATCACAGGACGGGCTCCTTCCTGCCTCCCCACCTCCAGCCTCACTCCGCCTGCTACCACGAAAAGCTTTCTGCCACGTTCAGCCCCCGCTTAAAACTCTCCAGTGCCTCCTGCCTCCTGCCTGTCCCCACGGAAGAGGTATCCCAGGAGAAGGCCCCAGGCTCGTCTGGACCCCTCCATCAACACTTCCCCGCCCGCCTTCTCTCTGGCCACACCCCGAGCCTCAGCAAGCTGCCCGCAGTTCCAGAAGGCTCTGAGCCGTCTCTCCTGCCTGGAGACTCTGCACCTGCCGCTCACTCCAGCTGCACTGACCTTCCCTCTCCTTTCCCGTCACTGCACTGCCTCCCGTCACGCTCGACGTCACCTCCTCTGGGAAGCCTTCTCTGCCTCCCTCCCACTCCCCAGGCTGGACGGGACTCCTCGCTGGGCTCCCATGATCCCCTGCACCTCCCCCACGGCCAGTCTGTGTGCAAGTCTGTCTCCCCGCCATTCCGGTGCGTGTTTCCAGTTCGCAGCACGTAACCGCGCTTGATAACTCTTCGTGGAGGGAATGAATGGACCCGCAGCGCACCTGCAATGTGCTGCTCCCTGGGTTAGGCAGTGTCTTGCCTGGAGGGGGTCAAGATGGATCCTGGATCAGAGAATGCAAGGTGCAGAGATGACAGGGTTCACTCTGGAGAGACACAAGCAACAGGGCAGGGCAGCTCGGAGCAAGGGCTGACGCACCCCAGCAGGGTGAGGGAACTTGGGGGCGTTAGAGGGACGGTGGTCCCTGGTAGGTTCAGAAGCATCCAGAGGTGAAGGAGGGGCCCCTCATTCCAACTCCATTTCAGCCCATTCTCGCCACTGCGAACCCCAGCACTCTAATCAATTCGCGGAGGCCCAGGTACCCCAAGTGTGCCATTCTGCTGGCTCACATGCCAGTCCCTCCACGGGAGCAGCTGGTGGTTTGGCAGGAGAGTGAACCTTTGTCAAAGACAGGTTCGAATCCAGCTTCTCTGCTTTGCAGCTGCGTGGCCTTGAGTGGGTTACTTAGCCTTCTGGGGTTCTGTGAAATTGGGGTGACATTATTACCCCCTTCAAAAGAGTGGGTATCCTAGGTTGAGTAGTGCCCCCTGGCATTCACGTCCACCTGGAGCATCAGAATGGGATCTTATTTGGAAGTAAGGTCTTTGCCTATGTAATTAGTTAAGATGAGGTAATACTGATTTTGGGCGGGCACCTAATCTAACATGACTGGGGTCCTTATAAGAAGAGGAGAGACAAAGACAGACACACAGGGGTGGAGACGGGAGTGATGTGTCTACAATCCAAGGAATGCCAGGGATTGCTGACAACCCCAGAAGCTATAACAGGCAAGGACGAGTTCTCCCCCGGAGCCCTGGGAGAGAGCACGGCCCTGCCGACACCTCAATTTCTGACTTCCTGCCTTCCAAGATGTGAGAGAATGAATTTCTGTTGTTTTTAGCCACCTAGGTTGCAGTAATTTGTCAGGGCAGTCCTACCAAACTAATCCAGCGGATGTAAGAGCCAAAAGATGGATTTCATGTAGAGTGGTGAGCACAGAGCCTGCGCACAGTAAATGCCCCAAACGCATTCGCTCTGGCCGCTTTTTATTAATTCCATCTATGCGTCTCCATTCTCTTTCCTCCCCCAGAGGCAAAGGCCTCCGGTTCTGTAGAAACAGGACTCCAGAACTCCTGCTGCTGACCAGTTCGCGTCGCATCTTTCACGTCCAGCTCATCCTAAATGCCACCTATTGTCCTAAATTCACTCATGGTCTGGGGACTTGGGAAACAAGCCACATAACTGTTTCTTCATAACATCACGGACTCTCTGGGTCAAAAGGCATCTCAGACGCTGACTCATCTTTTCTGGTTCCTGACTATTGTCCAAACCATGGCAATGTCCCCCCACACTCACAAAGCCCTCCCTGCATGTGTGTATATGCACACACATGCATACAAACACACACACACATCATGGGAAAATTCGTTTCTCTTCTGCTTATCTGTTTGTAGGCTAATATATATATATATATAATCCTCTACCCAAGAATATATTTAGAGAGAGGAAAGGAGAGAGAAAGAGAGGGAGAGAAACATCGATGTGAGAGAACCCTCGGTTGGTTGCCTCCCGTATGCGTTCCGACCGGGGATCAAACCCACAACTTAAGTATGTGCCCTGACCAGGAATCGAACCTGCAACCTAGGTATGTGCCCTTTGGCGTATGGGATGACACTCTAACCCACTGAGCCACCCGGCCAGGGAGGCTAACTAATATTTGTATATTCCATGGGTGTAATAGACGAACATCCCACCAGACCATGTCCCTCCCCTGTGCAAACCCTCCATGGGTTCTATCTCCCTTGGAATAGATCCCAGGCTCTGACCTGGCCCACAAGGCCCTGCAGGGCGGTCCTTGACCACAAGAGCCACTCCCCTCCCTACCCCCTTTAATGCTGCACTTCCCTCTGGCCCCATGTATCTGTGAGCTTGTCTCCACTTTACTCAGCTACCATGTCAAATGTCACCTCCTCTCACCGCCTGTCCTGCTGGCCCCCTGAGACAGCCCTCAGCCCCTCCACGCTGAGCACTTATCTCTCAGCACAGTGACCCTGGAGAGCTCATTCCCGTCTGAGGGAGGGGGTGCTGCCCGCCGCCCCCTCCAGAGTGAAGGCTCTGCGGGGACTGGATGTGGCCTGTCCATTCGCCCTGGACGCCAGGGCCAGGGTGGCACGGCCCGCACAGTAGGAGCTCAGTGAATAAATGTTAAACAAATGCATGGAAGCAGCCCACTGCACCCTGTTTTTCCAAAAATGTTCCCATTTATTTTCTTGTTTAATTCTCACGCATGCTTCAGGGGAGAGATGATCTCAATTTTCTGGGGAAAGAAAACAAAAACTGAACTCGTAACAGAACTTGGTAGGGAAGTAACCAGCTGGAGTCCACCTAGACAACAGCAAGGGGAGAGACTCGAACCTGAGTCTCTGATTCTTCCCACCCATCTCCCAACACAACCACACACACAGAGATCAGCCCAGATGCCGAACCTCGCTGGTGCTCAGGGTACCCCGCTGCTGACCAGGCCACGACCTGTGTCCTCTCCTCGGCCCTGGGAGGTCTGGGCAGGCCCCAGACAATGTTCCTGGACACGAATGATGCTGGTTGTGATGATAATGAAGCATCAGGCACAGTTCTAGGCACCTTACAGATACAGAAGCTCACTGACTGCTCCCATCAACTCTACAAGGCAGGTCTTGTTCCCATCTTGTGGATGAGAAAACTGAGGCACAGAGAGGCGTTAGCTAATGTGCCCTGGCAGAACCAGGATGCAGCTCCAGCAGCCTGGCCCAGAGCTGTGCTCCTCCCTCATGCTTATCCCAGGCCCAATTCCTTTGCATCCTTACGCGATTCCCAGGCAGATAGAACTAAACCCATTTGAAGAGGTAGGAAACCAGCTCCTGGACACAGAAAAAAATGCTCAGCTGTTAAGTGACAGAGCCAAGGGGCAAACCCAGGCTTGCGTGGCTCCAAAGGGAGTGCTGGAATGCCAGGCTCTTCTGCTGTTTGAAGCCCGGAGCTGGAGAGACAGATGCATGTGCTGGAGAAGGGGAAGCCCATGGCGGCCCCCGAGATGCAGGGGAGGAAGGGAAGCTGCTGGCTCGACTCTCAGCAGAGGCAGGTGCCACCTGCGTGGGGTCAGGCAGGGCCAGTGCTTAAACAAAGGCTTTCTGCCCTCACCCCAAACATCCCTGGTTCCATCCCCAAGACCTGCTGAGGGTGCCGGAACCACCTACTGCCCTAAGACCAGATGCCCAGGTTGCAAACAGATCTGAGCATCAGAACGCAGAAGGAGGGGACAGGATGGAGCCCAAACAGATGCCAAGTTTAAAAGAGAATCACAGGGAAACAGTGACAAACGCAGAATTCAGCAGAAAAGCATCCAAACAGCAGGAGAAAAACAAAGCCAGATGGGCCCGGCCTCCCTGACCAGCAAGGCAGCCACTGGCCAGCTCCGCGAGGGCCTGCCCGAGTGACCCTGCCCAGCCGCCTTTGTGGACGCCATGCCCTCTGCCTGGAATGCCCGCTCTCTCTAGTTCCCCCTCCCACCCCCACCCCCAATGTAAACGCTAGCACAATCCGCTCCCACTCACGGAATCCCGCTCTGGCTCCTGGGACTTTCTCACTACCCTGCTATTCCTCTTGGTGTGTAATCCACATGCAAGCTTATCCTTGGGCCATGTCCTTCCTATGGGCACAAGACTTCACAGTTTATAAGGCAGCTCTTTCACAGCCATGTTAACCTGGTGAGATGGGTACTTTTATTCCCATTGGCCACATGTGGCTCAGAGAGGGCAAGGGACTGGCCCGAGGTCACACAGCTAGAAACCATTGGAAGCAGAATCAGATATCTGAGACTCAGCCCAGTGCTCTGGGCAGCCAAGTGCCTGGCATACAGTAGGTGCTTAACAAGGAACAGGTGAATAAAGGGGGTCACTGAGGTCGATGCCACCATTTTTTTAAACCCAGAATTTTCTCCTCCTGGGTTCCTGGGGATGCTCAGGGTCACCCCACAGTCTGAAATCTCTCTGCAGGGGAGAGAAGGAAAGGGGACCCACAGCTGCTTTGTCCCCTCTGATGTCACGCCAACCCGGCAGGCCGCCCTGATGCCCTCTGGCTTTCCCAGGGGACCTGGCTGCCACTCGCCCAGGATAGCCCTGCTTTCCCCTCAATCACAGGTCATGAACACCCGTGGATCAGGCCCAGCAGAGAGCACCCTTGCCCCAGGGAGATGCCGTGATAGTGCCATGTTTTACAAGCTCACAAATCCCCGATAAGAGCTGGGCTCTCGGCTGGCTCCAGGGAGATAAGGAAATGCCCCCCGCTCCCCCCGGGCTCTGGCCGAGCACCCAGGCAGGGGGAAGAAGGACGGGGCCAGAACTAGCGTCTGCTGAGCACCTGCTCTGGCCCCCAGCGCCCCCTCCGTGCCCACAGGACGGGCTGATGGGCCCCACTGTGCAGATGAGAGGAGGTGGAGCGGACTGCTTCCTTAGCTGGGGACCCCCGTCAGGGATTTGGGCAAATGTTTACTGAGCACTTACTGTGTCCCAGGATCCAGGCTGAGCACATCTCTCACACACACACACACACACACACCCCATCACACCCTTGCTTCCTGGGGTAGCTATGCTCATACTCATCTACGCACGAGAAACTAAGTGATCACGGCATCTCCCTGGGGTGAGGGTGCTCTCTGCTGGGCCTGATCCACGGGTGATCATGACCTGTGATTGAGGGGAAAGCAGGGCTATCCATGGGTTGGGCTCTGAGGAACAGACCATGAGACCAGAGTTATGTACAGGAGGTTTCTTGGGGTGTCTGGGGCCGGCACACGTGGGGGAGTGCAGAAAGAGAAACAGAGGGGAGCTGGGCTGCGGTGTCTCAGCCAGTCCCACTGGGGTCCCTGGAGCCGAGAGGACCCTTCAGAGTTGCCCTGAAATGAGGCAAGAAAACAGGCTCCCGTTTCCATCAAGCAGCCATTGGACGGGTGGGGAGGCATGACCCTGGGTTAGGCGGTGGTCTTCAGGGGCTGTTCCCGAAGACGGGCAACGCTGTGGGCGGCGCCTGGGGAGGGAGGGCCCGGGACCCCCACAGGGTCAGCCACCTGGTTACGGGTGCGAGCTGGGAGTCCCACCCACGTCTGATTGACCCCACCCAGCTCTGAATTATTACACTAAACCATCTTGCCGAATAAACCCGGGATCCAAATTTAGTTTTCTGCTGCTTTCAGAGAGAGAGAGAGAGAGTGTGTGAGGGACAGACGGAGAGATTTACAGAGCGAGTGGGCGATATCTGCGTCAAAGGCGGGCGACTCTGGCTTCTAGGTCTGGCTCTGCCACTGCCCAGCTCCGGCCTAAGCTTCTGGTTAAATGTGGGGATGCGCCCAGCAGGACCCCCTGGTTCTCTATACTGATCCTCACCCAGGGGGACCCAAGGGCAGTACCAGCTGTCTCTGACTGTCACAGGGGGCCCCACCCCTCACCCCTGCAGCGCCAGAGAGCCTGTGGGGGCCACATCACCCCCGCACCACAGACCAGGCCAGGGGTTACATCAGCTCCGCCACCCACAGGGCAGTGGTTAAGGGTAAAGTCTCAAGGGACAGGTGACCCAGGTTCAAATCCCAGCTCTGACACGTGCCAGCTGTGTGTCTCTGAGTAAGTGACCTCGCTTCTCTGTGCCTCAGTTCCCACCTGTAACTGAGAACTGTAACGATGTCACCTTCCTTTCAGGAACCCGAGGTAACACTCAGAAAGCATTCAGTATGGTCCCCGACGCATAGGAAGCCCCAGGACATCAGCTGTCACCACCACCACTGTCACCAGCTGAGGTGGGACCTGCAGGGCAGCCGAGTCTCCACGCCTCGGTCTGTCCCCACCCTCTCCCCTCACGCTGACAACTTCCAAGAAAGTCCAAGCTCCAAAACGTCGCCTGCTAATTTACCTTGCCTGCTTTCTCTCCCTCGCCATATATTTCTATTGTGTTTCGTGAGCCTGTGGCGAAAGTCCCCGCTCCCAGCTAGCGCCTCAGCCTTCCCCGCAGCGATCTAATCAAAAGCCATATTTTACCCACATGCGCTAACCCAAAGGCCATATTTCACGGGGGCGATCTAATCAGCAAACTGTATTTCCAAGGTGGGGATCTAAATTCATGGTTATATTTCATGGCTTGAGATCTAATCTCGGGACAATATTTTATAGCAGGGATCTAATCCCAGGGGGATATTTCATGGCTGGGAGATCAGAGCAGTTCAACTTTTTCTTCTTCTATTCTTTTTTTTAAAATTTATGTTTCAGGAAAAGTGAAATTATCCTAGCAAGCCAAGCTAGCAGTTAGGTCACTGCTAATAAAAAGCAGAGTCTTTGCTAGATGATGACTCTTCCAGCCCTCTCTGGTGTCACAGAAACCTCTTGGGACATAAGTGGGTATGCAGGGTTCATCTCAAATCTAGGAGGGATCTCCAGATTCGGTGTCCAAGCAGGACTGCAATTCCTCATCTGCTCATTGGTTCATTCATTCCTTCGTCCGTCCATCCATCCATCCATCCATCCATCCATCCATCCATCCATCCACCCACCCACCCACCCATTCATTCATTCATTCATTTATTCAACAAATATTCTGAGCGCCTGCTTAGTGCCAAGAACTGTTCTTGGAATCAGTGATCCTGAGGGGAACAAGGTATCTACTACCTGTTATGGACTAAATGTGTCCCCCCCACCACCAAATTAATATGTGCAAACCTTCCCCCCAATGTGATAGTATTTGGAGGTGATGCCTTTGGGGGATCATTAGGTTTCGATGAGGTCAGAGGGTGGGGATTAATGACCTCATAAGAAGAGAGAGAGATGCCAGAGTTCGTTCTCTCTCTCTCTCTCTGCCATGTGAGGACACAGGGAGATGGCCAAATGCTAGTCAGGAAGAGAGTTCTCACCAGGAACTGAATCTGCTGGAACCCTGGTCTTGAACTTCAAGCTTCCAGGACCATGAGAAATAAACGTCTGTGGCATTTTGTTACAGCGGCTGAGCTGACTGTGACCCCACCCTTGCCATCCAGATGTTGCTGTACCGGGAGATGTAGGTGGTCAACGACAGTCACAGAGGGGTGATCCAAGGAGCAAACGGAGAGGGGCTGTGAGCGTGTAGACCCCAGGCCGGCGGGGAGACCTGCCTTGGCAAGTGCCATGGAAACAGGGACCTGAAGGAGGAGCAGGAGTCACCCAGATAATATTAGGTGGGGTTGGGGAGACAATGAGAGGAGGGGAGTGAATTCTAGGTAACTCTAGGTATCAGGAAAGGCATATGCAAGGCCTCTGAGGTTTGACAGGGTCCATTCAGTCAGAGGGCCAGAGAGAAGACCAGTGGCCAGAGTGGTGGACATACCCAGGCCGCTGGGGTAAAGGGCCCGATCCTGCCACTTCTGAGCTGTGGGACCTGGGACCAGAGGGAAAGAACTGGATGGGGCTACGGTTGCCTCATCTGTAAAATGGGATCATAATAGTGGTGCCTTCGGAGAAATTAGAACTTTTTTTGTATAAACAAAAGGAAGCTACCAAAGCTTTTGGGAAGACTGATTGGCACTTTTTAAAGATCCTGTTAGCGGCTACGTCTAGGAGGGTGAGAGAGGAAACAAGGGATCCAGCTAGGATGCTACTGAGGACGGTCAAGGGAGAGGTGCCGGCCTCTGTGGGCTGGAGGGGATGGAAGGGGGGAGCACCCAGTGATTTTTCGGAGGGATCTTTACAGTCCTTGGTGAGCACTGGGCCATGGAGCGTGAGGGAGAGGGAAATACCGAGAATACTTCCAGGTACTCGGCTTTGGACAGACGGCATCCATCTCCTTCCCCCACCACTGTAGGGGAGGGAGGGAGGGGGAAAGGCAGAGGGGGAGCGCGGGACTGAGCTCCTACAATCCATTTCGCAATCACCCAGCAACTCGCTGCTGGGGAAAGATTTACAAGCTCCCCTCCCTCCCCACCTTCCCCAAATCGCTTTGCCTTCCCCAAGCCAATTTTGAGTGAATCAGTCTCCCAGGTAGAGAACGGGAAGATGTTCCAACACAATAAGTGTTTGGGGACTGGAAATAAAGGCTTCTGGGGAGCTTAGAATTCTCATTTAAATATCACAGCTCATCACTCACCTCATTGCCAGCGCACATACGCAGCCCTCTCTCGAATAATCGTTCGCAATGCATGATGCTCTGCCATTTCGCAAAGCACTTTCACCCATTTATTTCACCTGATTCTCACAAGAGCCCCTGGGGGACAAGTAGCAGCAGGCCTACTCTACGGATGGAGACACTGAGGCTCAGAGGCGGGGAATGACGCGCCCGGCTATGGAGACACAGCCAAGTGGCAACACCTGTAACGGCAGCAAACACATGCTGAGCCCCTGTTCTGCGCTGGGGACTCTTCGAGGCATTTTTAGACATTTGGTTAATTCACCCTTACAGAAACTCTTTGCGATAGGTTTTCTTATCATCCCCATTTTTCAGAGGGGGCAAACTGAGGCACAGAGACACAAAGTCGCTTGCCCAAGGTCACATAGCTAGTAAGCGGTGGGGCTGGGATCCTGCCCCAGGAAGTCTCACTCCCAAGTGTATCTTCAGCCACCAGGTTATACGTTCTCACCATCAGGAGGAAGGAATTCCGCTCGGATCTGCCCAGCGTCCGTGTTAACAATACTGCAGCTGTCTGTGGGCTACAATGTGCGGTTTAAATGCCTGAGAAATGCCATAAGGAATTACAAATCTACGCGGATCCTGCTGCCGGGAGAACCCCGGGCTGGAACATGCTTTGGTTCACGTTTCTCCTCGATCACTGACTTTTATATTTGGGAACCATTTCAAAGCTCAGGCAGGGGAGTGTTTCCTAGAAGGTCATAGAAATAAGCTTCCAGCTTCCCAAACCGCATCCCAGAGATGGACGGAAGGATGGACTGGCATGTACCTGACATTCTGCTAGTCCCAGATCATGGGTGCAGCCCCCAGAGGGGCCTGTTGGTCCCACACATTGTCCACTCTGTGGGGACACCCTGATCCCTTTCTGGAGGGGTGAGCCAGGGAGTGGGAACCACCCCAGACTTCGGCGCTATTCAAAGAGATGGGTTCTAATGTCTTAGAATTAACGTGGAGGACCAGACAGTTAGACACATGGTGTGTAAGACGGGACACACATCCCATGAAGGGGTAAATGGTGGCCAGCTGCCACGTGGGAGCTGGGTGAGTAGCATGCGTGTGTCCAACCACCCATCCCCACCGTGGAAAATACACAGGGACAGACAGTCCTTCCACCCGTGGGCAGGACATCAACAAACACTTGGCCTGGCTGCTGCTGGAGGGTGAGGTTCCTGAGGCCCAAATCTTCCTACCTCTGGGGCAGCCTGCTGTGCCCACCCTGCAGCCCAGGAGACCTGCCAGCAGGACAGCCTGTCGCTGGACTGCAGCCTGTGGATGGTGGGGGCCCAGGGATGTGTCTCATTTAAATCTTGTTCGAGGAAAATGATTTATTTACGAGGAAAGACTAAAGGAACTAAATCTGTGTCGCTCGGCTTAACCATGACCAAGGTTGGGGACTTCGGGGATATGTCCAAATATTTGAAGAAGGCAGAGACCCTGAGGAGGGGGAGAGGGGAGGGTGGTTTGGCCCTGAAGGAAGAAATGAGGGGAAGGAAACCAGGAGTGACAACAAAGATGAAATCAGAGCATCTTTCGTCATCTCGGAAATACTGGCTGACGCAGGTGCTCATTCTAGGTGAAGCCCGAGGCTAGGGAGCTTGATGGATAGGACGAGATTTAATGGGTTACGTCTGATGATATCTGCTTTTCAGATGGGGAAACTGAGGCACAGGCAGGGAATGTTACTTGTCCAAAGTCACATGGCTGATGAGGGTGAGAATGTGAACCTATGCGGGCCTGACTCTACCATTGTGCCCAGTCACCCTGCAGTGGCATGGGCTATTGTTCAGCAAATACCCACTCCCTTCCCCCTTTCTCTGTGGGCAGAGCATGCTTCCCCACCCGTGATTCTAGGGCATGGGCATGTGACTTGTTCTGGCCCATGGGACAGTAGATGCCAGCAAAACCTCCTAATGGGCTTGCACAGTGGGACTCACCCTCTTGCACTCTGCCTTCTCTATGAGAAGAGCTTTCTCAGGAGCTGCTGCTCCCTCAGGGGGGACCCCAGAATGAACACACATGAGGCCAAGTTGAGCTCAACCTGCAACCTGGACCCAAGTCCCCTGGAGCTGCCCAACAGAGCCCAGCCCAGCCTGGATCACTGATGCCCACCCAACGGCAGGTCCATGGTTCTGAGCAAAAACAATGATGTTTTACGCCCCTGAGACTGGAGCTCTCTGGGCCCGTCTCTGACCATGCCCACTGGAACCAGATGCACAAGATTCTCATTGCTTCTAGAATATTCTTTTGACTGTCCCGTATCTGGTTCAAGTGCATTCATTTTTATCAACTCCATTGAGGTATAATTTACATAAAATAAAACTCAGCAATTCACAGATATGGCCTGTTCTCATGGAATCTACACCTTCATGGGGAAGGGAGAGCCCCCAAATCTCAGAGATGGATGGTGCCTCAGTGAATGAAATGAAACCACAGGGTGAAGCACCTTTATTTTATTATCAATGAGGAAACCGAGTCTCAGAGAAGGGGTGTGTAGTAGAGCTAGTGGCTTGACTCCTAGCTTAGTGCTCTGTCCACTGCCCCCATGGCACCCCTCAGATCTCCAGGGAGACCTCCCAGCCGGCAGGTTCTGATGTGAAGCACAAGGCAAGATTATGCCTCAGCCCAGGGAAACACCGGCCACCTCTCGGGGCTCAGATGTTGCTGTTAGAACAAGGGTTCAAGTATCTCTATTAGAAAACAACATTATAGAGACGAGGGCAGCCGGGGGGGGGGGGGGGGGGGGCGGGCTTCCTGTGATCTTGGGCCTCCAGGTGGCAGCAGGTGAAGAGGGTGATGTTTTATCTGCTGGATAAGAACAGTGACAGCAGCCCTGTCCCTGGGACTTGTGATTCATCAGGGGAAGTAGAGATGAGGTCATGGGGGCCTGGAGCCCAGGTAACGTGGATGAGCCCAGACATAACATCCACAGGCAACTGCACCGCAGAGAGGCCACCAACCTCACTAGGCACGTTGGCCCAGAAGTCCTGGAAGCTGACAGAGCCAGAGATGCTGAGCCTGGAGCAGGAGGGGAGACCACGCTGGTCCCCTGTGCTCTCACCCCTCCCTGTCTGTGCCTTCCAGATCCCTTCTTAGCCCACACCTTGGCCCTTCCCACACTTTTTTTTTTTAAATCATGGGACACTATTAATCTACTAATCATGTTATTTGGGGGCAAGCTTGCTTCTCTTTCTAGATCTTGGCATCCCCTTGTATGGAACGGCAAGGACTCAGCAACCCAGTGTGTCAGGTGCCACGACTGCTGTATCTCTCATGTGCTAGAAAGGTCCCACTCATTCCCTTACAAATATTTACTGAGCACGCTGTTTGCCAGGCACTGTTCGAGATGCTAAGGACGCAGGGATGAATGAGACACGACCCTACCCTCCTGGACCACGACCAAGCAAACACCTGCAACAGTGTGTTATATACAGTAAAAGTCGCATCATATGTTTATATCTGTCACACAATGTAATATTAGGAAGTGATAAGTGCTATGGAGAAATTAAGCAGAGTAAGGGGACAGGGAGTGAAAGGGGTGGGAAGGGCTACTTAGATAAAAAGGTCAGGAAGGACCCCACTGAGGTGGTAACATTAGTGGAGAGACCCCAAGGAGGCGAGGGAGGGAGCCAGGCACGTGGCCACCCGGGGAAGAAGGCTCCAAGCTGAGAGAGAAACACTGGGGCCTTGAGTCTGCAGTGGGCATGGCGGCTCTTGAATGCCAAGGAAGTCAGGGCAGCCAACACAGAGAGAGCTCCTCATGGTTGTTATTATTATTATTAACAGTAATTTATTATTATACATTAATAGAAAATGTAATCTAGGCCTGAAAGATGGGATCTGAGCTTTCAAATCCTCACCACCCTTAGGTGGTCCTGCCTTCTCCGGGGATCCCCGCCCCCAGGACGCCTCCTCCTCACCAGTCCCTGCCTCCCCAGGTCAAGCATCAGCCCCACCCCGGCCAGGGGCACTGACTCATCCGCCAGGCACAGTGCCCAAGGCCCATGACAATGCTCTCATTTTGGTTCCTTTTACAATAGGGGGAAAATAATATAATAATAAATATACAACCATGAATCCAGCCTGGATCCTATTTGCTTTTATACCAGTGTGGTCATTATATATACATCGTAATGATTTTCTATGGAGGGCGGGGCCCACCGAGAACAGTGCTGGGCCCCTGAGAGTCCCATGGGGCTCCTCTCTGCGGGGTGGGGTGCGTGTTGGCTGCCCCATGCCCTCCAGGCCCTGGGAAGGCTACCTGTTGAGCTGCCAGGAGCCTCTGCCACCAGCCCCAGCCCCTGCGGGATGGAGTCCCGCCCGGGACCAATGGCCTGCTGCTTTCAGTTCCCGCTCCCACATCTCGCTTCTGCAGACCACGCGGTGGCATCGCCCGGAGAGCTGCTGCCTCCATTTCTCGGCGAGTCCCCCCCCACCCCCTAAATCTGGGGAAGCAGAGATTTAATATTAATATTTATTCATGTACTCAATTCTTTCCCTGTTAAATAATTTCTCAGCTGTCGGAGGCTTCTGAAGGCTAATTTAAAACAGGTGTCATGGTTATCTAACTTATGCCCTCAGATTCTCAAAGAGAAGGGGTGGGGGGGACCCCGCGTACACTGACAGACCTCCACCGTCAAACCCCTGGGGCGGGAGGCGGGAGGCGCCCGCGTCGATGGCTGGCTGGAGAGCTGACACCAGGCTTAACTCTAAAAGGGAGGGGGATCCAGCATGAAGGGGCGTTGGGGAGAAAGAGAGAGAAAGAGGCTTTTGAGGTCTTGCCGAACAAACTACACACGCAGAATAATAATAATAGAATAACAGCTAATACTTGCACAGAATTCAACACGCGCCTGGCACTGTTTCATGCATTTTACACATATTCACTCATTTACTGTTTACACAACCCCAGTGAGTTCTGCAGTATTATCCCCATTTCACAGGTGAGGAAACTGAGGCAGCACAAGGTTAGATGACTTGTCTGATATCACATGATAGTAAGAGGCAGGTCAGGGGTGTGAACCCAGGAAGACAGGTGGCTGAAACCGGGGTCTCCCTCCTGGTGGCCCAGAGACCTCTCTAAGGTTCCACTTCCTCCCGTGTAAACGGAGGGAATGCAGCTTAATGCATCGCAGGGATTATTAAGAGGGTAAGCAGAGCGGGCGGGGCCCGGCTGCGTGCGTCTTTGGGCTGGCCTACCTGAGGCAGCAAGAACGGGTGGAGGTTCGCCACGGAGCAGGCAGGCAGGGGACATCCTCCCTCGGCTCTCTCTCCGGCGCCTGTTCACTCTCTCCCCGCCTCCCACCCTCCCTTCCCTTCCCAACGACCTGGCACTTCAAGGTTATGTTTGTTACAGCTGATGGAAATCTACTGTGATGGCTCCAGCCCCGGCCAAGGAGAGCTTGCGAAACAAAGGAGAGCCGCGTCCCTTTGTGGCCAGCTTCGCGTCCCACCAACCTGCACCAGCCTGCAATCCCGGCGTGCTGGCTCTGGGAGGCGTCTCCGCTCTAACCTTTACCGCTTTAGATAAACTACCCACCTCAGGGCCTCTCTGTGCCCCCACGAGGGTCACATTCAGACATTCATTGTCTCCTTCACCCACCAAGAAGCTTGATTGGCTATAGGATACACATTGAAGACAACAGGCACACTGAAAAGTACACGAGCCAGCCCCTGCCCCGCTCCCTGGTCCCATTTTAAGGCGCAGGCCCCCTCCCTTGCACAGGGTCATTGCTGTAAAGGGAGGGAATTCCCAGCCTGCGTTACCACGAGGAGAGAGGAGTTAAGACGTTCAATCATTGCCCCAGCACTGTGCAAGCCTATTCAAGCTAACGAAGTGCAGGCACATCAATAAGTGTGTCTGTGAACAGAGGTGAGGTCAGGGCAAGGCAGTAATCAGCTGGGGGAAAAAAATCACCCTAGAAAGCTTGTGAGTGGGCAATGGCCTGTGTTTATGTTTTTTGCACACATGAGGTGAGTACAGACAGGTTCATGCATATGCACCTATGTGTGTGTGCATTCACGCACACATGCACACACACACATACACACACACACACGTGTGCGTTCTTACCAGTCATCTCTGGGTATGTGCTCCGAGCTCTGTTGGACTTTTCTGGGCAGAGGCAAAACCTTGAGCCCTGGCCCTCCTGCCCTGTGGCCTGGGCCCATCACAAAGTGCCCACTGACTGATTACTGCTGGCTCCTGATCCTCCAGGCCACCAGAGCGTGGGCAATTCTTAGTTTACGGAAGGGTGCCTGTCCCCCAAGTTCACTTACGAGTCAGCTTCTTGGATCAAGCAATACATCTTCCCGGGGAAGCAGTGTCAGGGGATGCGATAAATAAAGCCATGGTGAAAAGCACAGACACGGAGAATGACAAACCTCAGCGAGTAATTGAACCACTCTGCTTCCTCATCTGTAAGGCGGGATAAAAATATCTGACAGCCTCAAATGGGTTCACAAATTAAAGAACACAATGCGTGTCAAGTGGCCAGCACTCCGTGGGTGTGGCTGCCGGTATCACCGCTAGTACCGTATCTACCCTGCTGTCATTAATGATGGTAGTCAGAGCTCCAGAGTAGCCCCCCAAAACCCTCTCAATGTAGGGGGTAGCCGACAAAGTTTTCTTTGTATTTGTGGCTACCAGTGACTGGAAACACCGTTTCCTTGGGAATTGCTCTGTGTTCTAAAGTCTCTGTTGGGATCCAGGACCTCGTCCGCCTCACCCACGAAGAAAAGGCAAGCTCTCCAGAGCCTGGTGTGTGTGGGGGGGTAGGAAATCGGGGGGGATACTCCTCAACTCCGGGGCATGTACACTCTCCACATCAATGGAGCAGAGGATTTCTCCTCGGGAAATTTATTCCTGAGGAGCATCCTCCACGTGCCAGGAGGTAGGCTAAGTTCACCATGTCCTTTAGTCTTAACAACAGGTCTGGGACGTGGGCATCAGTGCCCCACTTTTCACAGGGGGCCTCTAAGGCTCAAAAGTAGAGTCAGTTACTCTCAAGATCACGCTTCAGAGCCTGGTGGTGCCCGGGCTGGAATTCAGGTCTGTTTGGCTCTGGAATCCCTGCTCCCACCTTCACTTGGCCATGATGCCTCCAAGTGCCTAAGCTATGAAGCCTCAGGTATCTGGGTGTCCACAACTCAGGTATTTGCCAGCTGAGGATGCCCCCCAGGCCTCCTCCTGCAGTGATCTGGTGAAGCAAAGAGTTCTGTCTTTTCTAAAGTAGTTCACTCATACGTGGCTGCCTCGCAAATCCACCTTGTCCCAGCCTCTAGACGCAGCCCATGGCCTGAGGAGCAAGAAGTCTGGGTCCTAACCAGGGTCGTTGCCCTATTTCCACAGTCCAAGCCTCTGACATCTCTGAACCTCTGCAGGTTCCTAAGTCCAGGTCAGTCACCAGTCCTCCCTCCACAGCCAGGGGGATGAGCCCCTACCCCGGGCGTGCTCGGGAACTGGCGGGGAGTCAGCATCCTTCAAAGGCCCGGGTCTGTCAGACATGATCTAGCACCGGGAACAGGGAGCGGGCACTGGCCTCCACCAGGGGCCCCTGAGCCTCTCGCTGAGAGGGCTGGGAGAATTAATATTAGCACAATCATTTTAATCAGGGCGTGATTAACAGGCACATGCATAATTCAGCCCGCTCTCCCCTCCGCCTTGCTCTTTGCTTGCAGAGGTGGACAGAACATGGCACTGGCTCATTAGCTCTCCTCCCTCATCCGCCCTCCTTGTGCTGGGGGAGGCGACCTCCCCGTGAGTGGGCCCTCCTGGGAAGCAGGATCTGGAGCACCCTCTGCTAGGGGCCCCACGTAAGGGACAGTACGGGGGAGCCCTCTCCTGGGTCCTCCCCAGGACTCTTCCAGCCAAGAGAGAGGGATCGGAGTGGTTCCAGGCCAACACCCCCTACCCCGGGCCATTAACCTTGGACTCGTACACCCCACCCCAGCCTCCCAATGTCCTTCTAGGGCTGCCTTTTCCCTCCATGGTCAACTTGCCCTGAATCCTCAGCGGCTCTTTCTCTTTTCCTTCCCTCCCATCCACTGGGGCTAACTCCACACACTTACTCCCCCCTGGGTAAAGTAGGGGGGCTATTATTCGTCCTAAAACCACCTCTTCAGCCTGACATTTTACCAAATGGCAGAGAAAGAAGGGCCTGTTTACATCATGCAATCCAATCCCTACAGACTATAACAAGGAAACAGAGCTCAGAAAGAGCAAGTGACTTGCCTGAGGCCACACAGCACACATGTAGCAGAGCTGGGACAGAGGTCTGATTGTGGGACTCTTAAGACAGACTGCTTTACTCAAATCTAGATGAGGGTCACACAGATATTTGAGAGAGAGAGTGTGAGAGTGTGCATGTGTGTGTGTGTGTGTTTATGTGTGTGCGCGCATGTGTATGTGTATGTGTGTGAGTGTGTATACGTGTGAGTGTGTGTGAGTGTGTGAGAATGTGTGTATGTATGTGTGTGAGTGTATGTATGTGTGAGCTTGAGTGTGTGTGAATGAGTGGATGTGTGTACGTGTATATGTGCGTGAGTGTATGAGTGTATGTGAGTGTGTGTGTGAGTATGAGTGTGAGTGTGTGTGAGTGTGTGAGTGTGTGTGAGTGTATGTGTATGTGAGTGTGTGTGAGTATGAGTGTGAGTGTGTGTGAGTGTATGTGTATGTGAGTGTGTGTGAGTATGAGTGTGAGTGTGTGTGTGTGTGTCAGGGACGGGATAAGTGCAGGAAAGTTGAAACCCGGTTTGGTCACTTACTGTGTGACTTCCAACAAGTTACAAGTTACTCACCCTCTCTGAGCCTTGGTCGTGTCATCTGCAAAATGACAGTAATGGGATGGGTCCCACCTCAGGGGACTGTGATGGAAGAACGATGCGAAAAGCATCTATCCCAGAGCCCCACAGACCACAGTGCTCAATAAAGGGCACCACTCACTCAGAAAGGACCCCGGAAGCAGACCCGAGACAGGGATTCAAGTGCAAGCAGTGTATTTTGGGGGCAATTCTAGGAAACACTGCCAGGGCCCCGGGGAAGCCAGGCTGAGTGTGTCACCAGGCAGCTCAGCCCTGCGGGTGCCCGGGGCTCGGCCCCTGCGCCACACCGGGAGCTGGCATCGAACATAAGCCTCCGGGTCATCTCCCCCAAGGGCAGAAGGCCTTGGCATTGGTGGGCAAATGGGCTGTGCCAGGCAAGGCCGGGCCCCGGGCACAGCTGGAGCTGGCAGGTGGGGTCAGGGCCCCCTCTGCGGCCTGAGAGCGAGGGGATCTGAGCGCGTCCCAGCCGCATCTGCTCCGCCACTCAGCAGCTCTTTGTACAACCAGGGACATGCGGAGTGACTTCTGGATCTTCTCATGGGCACCCCGGTGCCTCCGGGCCGCACGTTCCCCTCACTTGGAAGCGCCCGTCTCAGCAGCAGGAAGCAGGGTGATGAGCATGAAAGCCTGGGACGCGGTGAGGAGCTGCCGTCTGTGAGGACACTGCGGGACTCGAGGGGCGCGTGGGACTCCTGCCCGGAGCGCCTCGGGGCTCTCTGCTGACGCGGGGGAACGGGGGCCGCTTAGATCCAGGACCTCAGCAGCCTGCGCCCAGGGCCCCACCCGGGTCCTGAGCCCTCTGCAGAGGGCCCAGGGAGAGAGCCGCGGAGTAAACAGCAACTCCCCAGAGCCACCGCCACTCATTGAATATTTACACTGTCCATTTGCTTGTGCTCAAGTGCACCTGCCCCTGTGAGCCCCGCGCCCTTGTCTGCAAACCCACAGAAAAGTTCCCAGGCTGTCCCTTCCCTGCTGTCCTTTCGCCATTTTTATGATGCCCACGGGGCTCCTCAGTGCCCTCAGAGCTGCCCACCAGTGCCAGGACCTGTCTCCACCCCACCCCAGCCCCGAAGCTTTACTTTTCTTACAGAGAACTTTTAACCGAGGCACAGAGACAGGTTCAAATCCCAGCTTTGTCCCTCACCAGCTGGGTGACCTTGAGCATGTCACTGGATTTCCTCAGCTGCAAATGGGCAGAACACCTTTAGTCTGTGGAAAGTCAAGGATCTAATGTGATCATAGGTGCAGGGTGGCTGACATGCTGTAAGTTAACTATGAGACGTGGCAATGCCGCTCCTGTCCCCTCCCCTGATCCTCACGGGAAAGGGTAATCGAGGAAAAGGCTGAATGAGAAGGAAGGGAGGCAGGGGACATAAAGTAGCTGGGCCTTCCAGCACATCCAGCTGTGGCGACATCACAGGGATCCAGTGGTCCAGCTCTGGGCCAGTCCCTCTGTCCCCCGTGCCCCTCGCCAAGTGGCGATGACTCGGGGTGCAGGGAGGGGTCTGTGCTGCTAAGAAGCCAGGACACCGAGCTGAGCTGAGTGATGCTTTGGTATCACAGTGATTCTTATTTATGCACCGACGCGTGTGTTCAGCGTGCGGCTAAGTCCTTAAGCTGCCCAGTACTAGCCATAAAAGCCTCCATATATCACCCTGAAGTCCCTTCCTGGGCAGTTTAAAAGAATGAGAGGTGACTTAATGGCAGTGTTTAAGGATTATTATATGTACGGTAATGGCCAGATGCTCTTCCGTGGCGATCAGAGGGTGTGGAGGGGGCTCCGGCAGCAGCAGAGACCCTCCCTGGAGTTCAGAAAGTTCACTGCATCTCCACCCCGCCCCCACCCAAAGGCGGCGGGGGGACCCGCTGAACCTCAGGGTGTCCTCAGTCCACTGGAGATATTTTGGACCATGTTGCTAAGCTGGCTGGTCTCCTCCATTGGATTTGATATTTAAAAGGAGAGCAGACATTTCTACAGCAGACGTTCGGCCGACCTGGAGCAGGGGGAGGAATGAAGGGCCAACGGGAGGAGCCCTGGTCCTGAATTCACAGCCAAGCAAAGTAATTCAGAGGGACCAAGTGACAGCGCGCTGGCCACTCAGCCTCTCTTGCTATGGAGGACAGGAGCGCATGCACTGGGGAGGTGGGGTCCCCTCCTCTCCGCCGTATCAGCAGGAGTGGGGAGCAAAGGTGAGGCTCAGGGTATGCCCCTCCCCCAGTCCGGTCATGAGGGGCAGGTACAAAGTGACGCTCCAGCAACAGGTAAACAGGAAGGTGTCCTTTATTTCCTAAGAAAGGAGCCCGAAATGGAGCCGTGGGAAAGATGGGGATTCAGCAAAACATGTGCTTGGTGGAGGTCACTGGACCCTGACATGGGCTACTTTCATCAGTGTCACTTGTCTGAGTGACCCAGCCAAGGGGCACGAAGGGAATGTGGGCACCCGGGGCGCTCCTCCCCTCGGTGACTTTGGGCAAACTGTTTCGCCGTTGGGACTGTTCCCTCCCCGGCATGATGGGCCGCTACTCTCCACGCTGCAGGTCTGAGCAAGACTTGGAGGAGACAAAGCGCCAGGCGCTGAGGTCCTCTCCTCTCCGCTGCACTGTCGAGCCACTGCCAGCCAAAGTGGTCCCTGGGATCGATCCTCACCATCTTGCCGATGTCCTTGGTGCTCCTCTCCGGCTCGGGCCACACCGCCCAGGTCCTGCCCCACTGCGCCCTCTCCCCCTGCGAGCCCAGCCTCGGCCGGGACGCGCGCGGTCAACTTGGCGGGTGCTCGACGACTCCTGCTTGACCACGTGCCGTTCGCTCGGGGAGCACTTAGAGCGTCAAGGTCAAGTTCCATCAAGCACTTGTAGGTCTGCCTGTTTCCCCTGAAGGGGCTTCTGTTTGCCCGACAGATCTGCCACAGCGCCTCCCAATTCCAACCACTGCCATTCTTTCCCGGGCCTCCCAGAGCGGAAGGAGGTCCACCCCGTGAAGGTGGTCTCTGCTTTCCTGCCCCCTGCCCCGGAGCACTGGCCCTCTCCCCAGCAATGCCCTCCCCAGCCCCTCCTTCCACCTGCAGAAATCTCCCCCACTTTTCGGACTCGGATACGCGCCAGCACATCCTTGGATGCCTCCCTTCCCCATTTTGGCTTTGGAGGACAAGCGGTACCCAGCTATTCCAGCTGCCCCTCCAGACCGTGAGCCCCTGTGAGCGAAGACACACATCTCTGCCTCCCCTCCCCTCGTGCCCTGTTTGTCCTGGATGCTTGATAAACGGCCGTTATTCATAAACTCACAACGCCCACAGAATACCGAGTCCCCGTTGCTGGCCAGACACGGGCTCCACATTTTATAGACATCAGCTCAGAGCAGCTCTGCCAGCTTGCTGTGATTAGCTTCATTCATAGAAGCGAGACTCTGACGGAGTGACTTGCCCAAGGTCACCCTGCTGCCAGGTAAAGTGCCAGGACGTGATTATGTGGCCATTCAAAGCAACTCCCAAGTCCCTCTGGACCACAGTGTCTCTGAAGACAAGCTAGGGGAACCAGGCAGCAAAGAGAAAGGCTCGGTTTCCTGGATCAGACCAATTTCAGATACTCAAATTCAGGAACTTAAGGAGGCTTTATAACGTAGTGAGAAAAATATACAAGTAAGGTTACAAAAAAGGCAACAGAAAAAAAGATGTGGGGGCTCTGTTATGGGCTGGATTGTGTTGCCCCTAAAAAACCACATATTGAAGTCCTAACCCCCGGTACCTCGTAATGTGACTATCTGGAGACAGGGTCTTTAAAGAGGTGATTAAACTAAAATATGGCCCTTAGGGTGGGCCCTACCTGGTCTGACTGGTGTGCTTATAAGAAGAGGAAATTTAGACACATAAGAGACACCAGTAATGTGCACAAACATAGGAAAGACCATGTGAGGATGCAGTAAGAAGGTGGCCACCTGCAAGCCAAGCAGAGAGGCCTCAGGAGAAACCAAACCTGCCGACACCTTGACCTTGGACTTCTGTCTCCAGACCTGTAAGAAAATAAACGTCTGTTGTTGAGACACCTAGTCTGTGGTATTTTGTTATGGCAGCCTGAGCAAGCTAATACAGTCTCCTACTACAAATAATATTCCTAATATATAAAATGTCTTAGAAATCAATAAGACCAACAAACTATATTTAAAAAGGGCAAAGAACATGATAGATAGTCATCAAAAAAGAAAATACGAATGGTTTGTAAATACAGGAAAAAATGCTCAACCTCATTCATGATAAATTCAAACTGTACGCTTTCAGTTACCAGGGGAGCCAAATTCCCAAAGGTTGGCTGACACAGTGTTTGGCAAGACAGGGGTTGGGGGCGCTGGGGAGGGACTTTCCAATGGTGCTAGTGGGAGTAAACTGTACAAACTAAAGATGGCAAATTGGTGACATCCAATAGGAAGAAAGAGGGAAAGAAAAGGAGGGAGGAAAAAATGAAAGGAAAATTGTGTGCTCTGGAGTCAGCTGGATCTGGGTTCAAATCCCAGCTCTGCTACTTCTTTGCTGTACATCCTTGGGCAGTTACTTCCCCCATCTATGCCTCAGTTTTCTCCTCTATAAAGGGCTACACTTCTCTGGGGTGTAGCTCTCCTGCCTCCAGGACCCTGAGCTCTGTCATGGTTTCCGAGGGGTACCCCCTTCCCATCAGCCTGGTCTGCAGGGCAAACACTGGTAAATTTCATACCTTTAGCTTGCCGAAGCCTCTATAATAAAGAGAACGGAATAAACCTTCACTGAGTACCCACAAAATGCCAGGACCTGTGCTACATCCCTAATATATATTAATAAACCCTATAAGGAAGGTATGATGATTCTCTTTTGCAGCTGAGAAAATTGAGGTTCAGAGAGGTAAAGTGCTATGCCCAAGGTCACACAGCGCTCCCAAGGGGAAGCTGGGATTCACACCCAGGCTTGCTTCATCTGCATGATTCCAAAGCTTTGTGCCTTTGGTCCCATCGCTTGCCTCTGGCAGTAAATGCTTAATAAATATTTGGCCACTGAACACAAGGATAGAGCCTCATTCCACCACCGCATTAGATGGTTGCAGCGTGAATTGGGAACACATCTGTCTGGCATCTGCTTTCCTTTCAAACGAGTGTTTTTGTTTGGTTTTTTAATGCCCATTTCATAGCTTTGCTATCCTTTAAAACTCTGGCAGGCTCTCGGCCAGGGGATTCCTGAGGGCTCCGGCTCGTCTGTTCTCCTGTCATCAGAGGGGCTCTTGGAACAAGCACTTGCAGTGGGAGCAGCTGCCTTGGCCTCTGCCTGGTAAGTCCCAGCAAAGTGGGCTGGGAGGAAGGTAAATAGGTTCTTGGGGGCTTGGGTACACTTTGGGGAATCTAGCAGGTGCCCACAGGCCCAGAGGAGACAGCATGACTTTTGACTCACACAGGCCTGGGCTGGCATCGCAGCTCTGAAGTCCACTCACTGCCTCAGTTTCCTCCCACAAGCTGCTTCAGTTTCCTCATCTGTGGCATGGGAGCCGTTAAAAGTGCCACAAGGAGTGCCTTCTACATACAACTGGTGGTCAGTAAATGCTGGGTGTCCTTCCCCCTTTATCCCAGCGGGGTTGGGCGGGCCCTGGGGGACTCTGGGTGAAGGATAGCAATGTTCAGAGGGGAGAGGACAGCGCCCTTTTCTTATCTCAACCCCCAAGTTCGAGGAGTTAGCTGATCTCAGGTGCAGGCCCAGGAGGCCAGACCCTGACTCCAGCAGACCAGAGGCCCAGGGCTTTGCAGAGGGTCTCCTGTGCCCAGGATTGCTTCTGGAGGGGACAGGTGCTGAATGTGCAGTGACAGATGCCATGATGAAGGGGGTGCACAGGGAGGCTATCAAACCCAGGGCAGACCCTCAACCCTGGGACCCCAGGGGGCAGGGCAAGTTCTAGGAAGAGGGGCTGCCCAAGCAGAGCCCTAAGGGACGAGTGGGAGGGGGTCGTCCTCAGTACCCCCTAACTCTGGGGTCGCACCCATCTCCCATCTCTCCCAAACACCCTGCATTCCTCTCTCTCCCACACGCTCTGCCCGGGCCACCCTCTCTTCATTTCTTGATGTTACATATCTCTCAGGACCTCCCTACTCTGGGAAACCTCTCTTACTGCAAATTTCCCACCGCCTCTCATCCATTCTCCTGAGCACCTGCAGAATAGCAGGTGACTTGCCGGGGGTCACACAGTAAGTGGCACAGTGGGGATTTGAACAGGAGCCCCAGGGCCCTGCCAAAGGGAGAGAGAGGACCAGTCTCCATAGAAATTTCAAAGGCAAAGGCAGAGGGGTGCTCAGCGCGACCCCCTCAAGGGCAGGCTCCGTTCGCAGAGGCTGCCCCGGGGTGGGTGGGTCAGCAGACACCTGGGCCGGGCTCGATGGGCAGCGCTGGCTCAGACATCCTGTCAAGAGGATATTAACAAGCCATCCATCCAATTAGGAGCCAGTAATTAAAATTCATCTTCCTTCCTACTGCACAGTATTAAACCACAAACACTTCATTATATGCCTCTTACCTCGCTGATTTGCATAAACGGGAAAAAGCACTTAACAGCGGCAACACTAATTAATGCCCGGGGTGTACTGTGGCTCTGCGGCCTGGCAGCTTCTGCTCAGGCTGGAGGCGAGTCCTGTGCAGGGTCAGAGGTGCCACTGGCAAGGGAGACTAAAATTGGGGTGGGGGTGGGGAGCATGTGCAGAGACACTGAGGGACTTCAGACTCAGCCCTGTCCTCAGGGAGCTCCCAGCCTGATGGGGGAGGCACTGAGCTTGCCCTTAGGGAGCTCCCAGTCTAATGAGGGAGAAACAACTCTACCTAGGATATTCCCAGTCTGATGGGAGGGTCTCAGGATGATGGGAGATACGCAGCCTCCACCCTTGGGAAGCTCGCAGTCTGGTGGGAGGCACAGGGTTCCCGCTCTGAGCTAATGCATACTCTGATGGAGGAGACCCAGTCCTGTCCTTAGGGGATCCCTGCGTCTGGTGGGGGAAACAGCCCCTGCCCTGAAGATGCACCAGTCAAAGAGGCAATCTGATAAAGTGGAAAAACCATGGTACTGGAGTCAGACAAACCGAATATGTGACCCCCGGGAAAGTTACTTAACCTCTCCTAATTGCAATTTTCTCATCTGCAAAATAGGCACTTAGCATCCCATTAGGGCTGCAGCTCGGAGGAAGAGGGGCCGCCTTGCAGCTGAAGTTGAGTCAATGCGTGCGCCAGGCCAGGCCAGGCCAGGCCAGGCCAGCAGGCAGGAGGCCCGGCAGGCACGCTGGGGAGAGGAGTATGGAGTCCACGGCCTGGGAGGCCCGAGGTCGGGGGCTACAGGGGAGGCCCTGGGGGTACTGGAAGGATGTGGTGAACCAGGACTTGCCTGGAATCACCATTCAGTGAATCACCAGACAGGGTCCTGCTGCAGCCCAGCCTGAGGTCAGAAAGTGAGGCAGCATTAAAGCCCCCAAGAATTTGCTGAACCCCCCCATACACACACCCAAAAGACCATGAGGGGCAGAGAAGGTTGTAAGGCTGGCGGGGGGGGGGGGGGGGGGGGGTCTGGGGTCTGGACTAAGGAGGCACAGTGGGCAGCCAGGGCTGTTGAAAGTTATTTTAAATCTGAATGTCTTTTTGATGAGCGCTTCACTCCCTCTTACCCCACTCCTAGCCTCACACCCACTGCCCCTCACATTCATGTTACCTCCTGGTCACACTGCATCCCCTGGGCTATACAAACTCATAGACAGAAGCTGTAGCTGCCTGTTAGGGGAACCTAGAGTTGCTGGGGTCTTCCCCAAACTCCCTTTATAAAACCAGGTTTCTAAATGTTTAAGTTACATTCCAGAGAAAGACCCAGGATGGTGCACACCTCCCTCAGAATCCTCCTTACAAGGGATGAAGGGGGGAAGGGTGGCCTTGGTCTTGCTTTCCCCAAGAAATAACATTTAGACTTGAAGTGGGCAGACCTGGATTTGAATCCCAGCTCTGCTACCCATTTGCTGTGCATCCTTCAGCCAGTTTCTTACCCTCTCTGACCTTTTTTCCCTTATCTGCAAAGAAGATGAGATGCAAATAGGAGCATGAGGTGGGATGGTGTGTGCACAGTGCTCAGCCCACCCTGGTCTCCTTCCTTCCCTGACTGAGCCCCTTGAAGGTCTATGGATCTTGAAGGCCCTGGTGGGGCCCCTCCCACCCAGGCAGAATGGTCCCCTGGTGGAGGGCAAGGCCAGGCAGAGCCCAGCCGCTCCGCACAGGCTGGAAGCGGGCCTGCTGCACCTGAGAGGGGCCTGTAAGCTGCCCAAGCCCACTTACCCAGATTAGCTCCCAGCTGGCTAACTATTCACACCGGCTGCCAGGCTGGTGGTACATCATAATTATATATTATATGTATTAATACCTCACCTTCCACCAGCACTGCATCTGGGCCCATCAAAACACATACCAACATTAATCAATTAAGTGCCCAGCCTCCCCGACTGGCCGGACTTATCAGCTCCCCTTTCCTCATCCTGGAGGGGGCTGGGAGCAAGGGTCACCCAAGGTCACTGCCCAGCACTGACCCAGAGGGACATGGCTTGCCCTCCTCCGGCCTGTCCCTGCCCCACTCAAGGCTGCACCAGGGGCTCATCAGCCCCAAGCTCAGGTCAGTCTATCTTGATTTCAGCGTTCCCAAGATGGCCTCTATGTCCCTAAAACTTGTTTGGGGCAACTAGGTCCCTCCATTAGGCACGCCAGCTCTTTGGAAACACAGGACATCATATGCCCTGTGTCCTTCCCCTGGGGGCTCAGCAGAACTGCCCCTGGAGAAGGCAGGTGAGCTGGCCCCTTTCCCCTGTAGCTAGTTTGATGAATCTTTAAGAAGTGCCAAGCTCACTGTATACAGATGCCAGATTCTTACTCCTATAGCAACCCACGAAGCAGGTATTATTATCTCCATTTCACAGATGAAGGAGCAGAGGCCCAGAGGAACAAACAGCCCACCCAAGATCACGGGGCCCCAAAGTGGCAGAGTCAGGAGTGAAACACAGATTACTCCTCAGTCAACCTCCTGTGTTGGCCCTGCCCTCAAGGGGACAAAAGTAAGGGATGACATCCAGGTACATGCAACATCCCACAGGCCCAGGGAGCAGAGGGGAGGGTTGCAGGGAGACTACCACAAAGTGGAAGAGGCTGGGGTCCTTGAACCACTGTTTGGAGGTGAGTCGCCCAGGGGAGCCTCTGAATAAATGCAGGAATAGATGCCTTTGACTTTGCCCAAACAAGAAATCCACTTTTACTGTGCTATCTCTAAGAGTTTGGAATTGTTTATTACAGCAGCGAATGTTAATTACCTATTACAAGTGGTCAACGAAGGCCTCTTTGGGGAGGGAACATTTGAACAGAGACCTAACTCAAGTGAGATAATATAACAACATACAAAGGACATGGCATGTGCAAAGGCCCTGGGGTTCCAGAAGTCTGACTCATGGTGGCTGAGATGCATCCTTCACCACCTGGCCACATTAGTCAGGTCACATAACCTGCCTGAAACTTTGTTTTCTCTACTGCAAACTGGGACAGGCACAGCCCCTGCTTTTCTCCCCTGAAGGCACCAAGGTGGGGGCTGATGTGGTAATGGACATGCAAGGGCTTTAGGGACAGGGCTGCCTTGTCAGCTCAGATTCCAGTCTTGCCCTGTTAGACACTCTCCATTTTGGACCACCCAGAATGCACTGGCATTGTGACCTCACTTGGTGAGACCATGGCGAGGTTGCAGCTGCCCCAATGAATGTGTTGGTGGCTCTGCTGGGGTAGCTAGATTGCAGGGGTGCCTGGGGGCACTACACTGAATTCAGGGATCTCAGTGTCCCTGGAGGTTCTGAGAAAGCAACTTATACCCTCTGGAATCAAGAGGGAAGGGAAGGACAAATGCTTATGGACTGCCTGGTCCTTAACTAGGTATTTACGTACGTGTCCTCACTAGCCCCACAAGCAATTTTTCCAGGAGCCCAATGTTCCTGTCCCTGGTCACCCAGCCTCAGACACCTGGAGTTAAAACAGAATCCCTCAGGGTTGGGCATAGTGACTGGCACACAGTAGGAACTTAATTTTAAGGCACCTTAAGTATCGGGTGCCAGGTGTTATATATGCACTATCTCTACTCTTTCCAACCTCCCATCAGATAGCTACTCTACCCATTTTCCAGATGAAGAAACTGAGGCTTAGAGAGGCCCAGGCGCAGAGTGAGTGGCAGCAGGGGGATTCCACTCCAGGTAGACCTGGCTCCAAAGCCTACATTCTTGCTACCAAATAAATGAACACGAATTCACATATAATAATTAGCATACAGTGAAACCCATGCCAGGTGTTCCATCCATTGATGCATTCATATTATCTCAAGAATCCTCAAAACTACCTTTGATAGTAGGCATTATGCACCCATTTTACAAATGAGGGACCGAGGGGCGCAAATGACTCATCCAAGGTTACCCAGTTGGAAAATGATGAAGCCTGGATGGAGAATTGGATTTAAAAGTGAGGGTCCTACCCTGGAGGGACCTCAGAAAGACACCCAAGATCTCCCTGCCCTACCCTTGGTACAAAGACCTACCAGGCAGGTTGTGGGGCTGGCCTGCGGCAGAGAGCCCGTGGGCTGAGCGGTGCTGGGAGTCAGGTCTGGCCGGCCGGGCACCCGGCCAGGGTGGCGGAGTCAGGATATATCACCCTGATTATTAGCGACATTAGCTCCATGATTTGCAGTATTGACACTAATGATTAGCACAGGGATGAGTCGGAGCCTCTGAACCGTGCGGGATGCCCACTCTGCGGATCATCGTCGGCTCGCAAGGCTCTCTCAAGCCTGTCCTTCACCCCGCGCCTTGAGGACTGTCGCCGCCCCCGTGGTCACCCGACACAGAGCTCTTCCACGTGCCTCCCCCGCCAGGCTCGCTGGTCCTGGGCCGTGTTGCTGGTCCTGTCTCCCAGTGCTGACGGGCACACGGGCACACCTGGCCTGGCTGCTGCTCCAAGTTTAAAGCACACAGGCCCCGGGCCCTCTCTGTGCACTTAGCCTGTCACGAGTCCCTGGACATCGGCAGACTCACTCTGGTGAGCACATCTTGCTGATGCTGTAAGAGCTCACGGACACTTAGCTCAAGCGCTGGGTTTATGCTCTGGCTCTTTGAATGGGCACAGACCATGAACCTGTTTGTGGGGGCGGGCAGGCCACTCTGCTGGAGCAGAAGCCACCGCGCTCATCCGAGGACAAACCGTTCACTCTTTACATTGCACAGGCTTGTTTTTCCATTTCCTGTTTGTCTTTCCTCATTTCTTCTGAGCACTGAAATAAGCTATAATATGACATCTCTTGCTCAGGGTGGTCCACACTCCTACACTCGACAAACATACACTGCACACCTGATCCGTGCCAGGCCCTGCGCCAGGGCACCGGGGACGCAGTGGGGAGCATGACAGAATGGCCCCTGCCCCTGGCGCAGCTGACAGCCTGGTGTCACGGTTGAGAACCTGGATTCTGGAGCTAGACTGCCTGGGTTCAAACCAGCTAGCTGTGTGGCCTTGGACAGGTTACTTAACCTCTCTGGGCTTCAGTGCCCTCACCGATAAGAGGGATATAATAATAGCACCTCTCTCGCAGAGTTGTGAATTGAAATGAGTCGTGTGTACCGATACTTAGTATAGTCTTGGAATGCAGGAGACACATTTTTCTATAACAGCAACAATAATAAATTCTTTGGAGCATCAGACGATGGATAAGCAAATGACCAAACAAAATTATTAACGATGGACACGCCCTGAGGGATGGCTCAGAGGTGTCACTAGAGAGAGAAAATGCAGGAAGAAAGCCTTTTGATGGGATGACAGGGAAGACATCTCCTGGTCCTTTGTACTTAAATTGAACCCTGCAGGAAGGGAAGGCGGCAGGAGAGGAAACTTCAAGTTCAAAGACCCGCGCGCTGGACGGCTCCTCGCATGTGGGGACGAAAGCGAGGCCCGAGTGGCTGGAGCGGCATGAGTGGGGCCAGGGGAGGTCAGGGGGTGGCCACCGCCAGGAGAGGAGACAGGGCAAGGAGAGGGATTGGGCTTCAAGTACAACAGGCAAACCCTGGAGGATTCTAAGCCTGGAAGCGATCTGATCTGATTTACATTTTAATAACATCTCTCTGGGTGCGCTGAGGAGCTGAGAGCCGGAGGGTGAGAGCAGCAGCCACGAGACCAGCTGGGAGGCTGGGCAGGCCCAGACCCATGGTGGCCTGGACTCGGGGTGGCAGTGGCAACACAGAGAAGCAGCAGGTGTGGAATGTGCTGGGGTAAGAGCTGCCAGAACTTGTTCTTAAACTGGATGCAGAGTGAAGGAAAGAGAGGAATCAAGGGTGACTCTTTCTTTGGCATCTGCTAGGGGCCGTACCGTTGATTTCTGACCCTGCCATTAACTAGCTGTGTGACCTTGAATACGTCAGCTAACCTCTCTGAGCCTTGCTTTTCTCATTTATTAATCAGGGCAATGTTATTTGGCTCCTTACAGAGTTATCAATTAAGATAACACAGAGAATGTGAAATGCTGTGAGTAGAGAGGCAGGGCAGAGGGCTGGGGAGGGAAGGGGGATATTGGATCCGATTTTGGTCCCATCTGGGACCCTCCCTGGCTCTGATCTTGGCTGGAAACCAGTTCCAGTTTCCTTACTCATCAAATGAAGCAGAAGAAAATGACTCTTCGGATTACCTCTGCCTGGACCAAAACCAGGTACTTCTACCCCAAAAGAGTGTGGGAGTGGCAGGGGTGTGGTTGGGCTGGTGGGAGGAGAGCCTGTTCCTTCACTATCAGAACCCCTCCAGTGATGTTCCCTGGAGGGCTCAGGAGAAAAGGCACTGGCTTGGGTCCAGCCTCTCCTGAGAGGTGCAATGACTCAGCCAAGGTCACCTGCTGAGTCAGTTAGGGGCCCAGAATAGATCAGAGTTGCCTCATCTCCCCACTATACACACAACCTGCCCCCCACCCAGACTCTTTGTCTGAAAGACAAGGGGCAGTCCCTAAGCTGATTGAAACCTGCTAGGCCCTGGGCTTCCAATGTGGCACTCTGAGACATGACAAGAGATCTCCCCTCCCTTACAGTTTGTAAGAATCAGCAACCTGGTAAAGAGAACCTGCCATTTATAATGCACTCCCTCTCTGCCTGGTTCCTTACAGCATACATTCAATCTTTGTAACATCCCTGCTTTTTCTGTTAGATGGAGGTCCAAATGGGATCAGAGAGGGCAAGTGATCTGCCCAAGGTCACACAGCAGAGCCCAGTTCAGTGCCAAGTTCATGATTTTTTCACTGCCCTGACAGAAGCCATACATTTCTCCTCAAAAGACCAAGCCAGGCTTCTGCGTGGGAGGGCTTGGGCAAAAAATGGAACAAAGCCTGGCAATATTTATGAAAGGGATGAATAAAGGAGTGGCTGAAGTCCTTCCCAGTTCTGGGTCCCATCCCCTGACAGCCTTGACCTCGCTAGGGGAGCCCAAGGGCGGCAGTTGGGTTTATCTCACCTCCATCCTCAGGTTAGCAAGTGTCCCCGCACGTGATGAACCTGCTGTGTTCCCCGCCCTGAGAAGCCGACATGAGGGATGTCAGTTCATTAGTCCCTCCCAACCCCTCGCTTTGGACTCCAAGCATCTACATAAATTACAGGCCCCATATTTATTGCCTCTGTGTTGTGGCCGCAAGGGCGTGTGTGCGCTCCGTGTCCCAGTGGACTCTGTCCCTGGCTCCCTCCCCTGGTCCCCTGTCCCAGGGCCCAGGGCCAGCTGGGACAGCAGGGAATGGGCTGCCTCCTAGGACCCAGGAGGGGCAGGGGCACTCGGGCACTGGGGAGGGAGGGCGGTAGATTTTACGGCGGGGTTTTCACATGGCTGGTTTTGCCATTAACTTTGAATGCCTTTGTGGGTCTATAAACTTCCCCAGGGTGGTTTATAGGGAGTATGAATTGAGGAAATTGGTGGCAAAAACAGGGTAATGGGCGGCTTTCAGACACCCACACAAGGGCTGGGGAACAAAAGCAAGGAGGTGTCATCTCACCACAAAAACTTCTCCAGTGATAACTTTAAAAAAAAGAAACACACATAAATTCCTTTGTTTCCCCCTCCAATCCTATATCTCCGTGCCCAGAAAGGCAGGTGACCACCGTGGAGTTAACAGCAGCCATCTCTGCGCACTGATACTTTCTTCTTTGTGCCTGTCTAAATGCTCCAAATTATCCCAGCTCAGGGGTGTTACTTTCTTAATCGAAAAAAAAAAAAAAAAAGTGCTTTTTTAAAGTCAGATAATTCAAAACAGCAGGAAGGCAAGTTTCCCAGGCCCACGATTCCCCACAATAACCATCGCCACCCCGGCACCTATTGTAGCATCTTGCTGTGTTCTCCCAGCTTGACAGATGGAGAAACTGAGGCATTAAATGTCTTATTCAAGGTGACCCAGAAAAGGGGCCTCGACAGGAAGCAGCATCTGTCCCTCCCAGCCTTGCTGTCACCTGCCACCCTCCTCTGCCCAGGTCCCTGCTCGCCTGGGTTTGGGAGGCTGGGGCGGACAGTCCTCAGGTGGGGTGACGGGTCACCTTGGAGGGCCCTGCGCATTCTTTTTGGTGGGCTGGGGGCTGTTGTACTGGAGGCTTCTCTGGTCAGACTTAGAACATCAGGTGGTGTCTTCAGGGGCTTAGGGGGCTGGACCTAAATGCTTCCAGAAGGTTCCAGATGCAGGCTAAACTAGGTCAGGATTGAGCAGACATAGAAACTGGGTGTGGAAGAACAGGTGGACCAGGTGCCCTCAGGTCTGGGGAGTCGAACCAAATCAGAGGTTTCGGTCACAGGCCACATGGGCAGGGAGGCAGTGGGGAACAGCACCCCCTTTGGCAGGACCCGGCTGGATGGGGTGCAGGAGGTGTGAGAGCTCTGGGCTCCCTGCATGGAGCAGAGGAAGAGAGGTCTGAGAGTCACCTGTGGACCCGGGTACTTCCCACTCAGTTCAGAATTACTGAGGGGCTGTGGCCCAGGCGGGGCAGGGGCACAGAGAGCTCCCTGTGTCCTGTCTTCCTTCCTCCTCAGCGTCTTCCAGAGCTCACTATGTGAAAACATCATTAGACTGAAATGTGATGGTGTCTCAGGACACTGGCCCTCCCCTCTGGGGTCCCGCTCTGATGGAAGAAGACATCGCCCCCACCATCATGAAGCCACAGTCTGAGGAGGGAGACACAGCCCCTCGCTGGGGAGGTCCCAAGTCTGATGTGGGAGATGTACCCCTCCACTATTTGAGAACTCCTAATCTGACATGGAAGACAAGACCCTCACCCAGGAAAGGAGCCTGGAACCCTAACAGAGACACAGAAATGAGGGGCCGCCCACAGGCTTATCTGCATCAGATGAAATCCAGGGGGGTCTCAAGGCGAGCATCCCGAGGAAGTCTCTGGGAAGGTGATTTCTCTGGCCTCTGAAATTCCAACACAGCTCTGCCAGGCTCTGAAGAGACAAGGCTGGATCCCGCCCTCCAGGCACCCACGGTGGGGGTGTGAGAGGGGCGTTGCTGGGCAAGGAAAGCAGGCATTGGAAACCCTCGTGATAGGCCAGGTTAGGAGCTCGGACTTTATGTCTGGACACTGGGGAGCCACGGGAAGTGCTAAGCAGAGGGAAAAGTGATCAGATTTGTGATTTTTAAAAACTAGCTGGGCTGCCGGGGGGAGGAGGGAGAGGAGGAGAAGTGGAGGCAGGAGACCAGAGATGAGACTGCTGTGGTCATCCGGGGAGATGAGCAGCCCAGCACGAGGACCTGGCTGCAGGATGGAGGGGACAGGCCTGGCAGCGGAGGGCACTAGACAGAAGTCTGGAAGCTCCATCTTCCGAGCTCAGCCTGACAGAAGGGCCGCCGAGGCTCAGCGACGCCTGCACTCTGAGCAGCCGCCCTGCAGGGCCCAGGGACGCAGGCCCAGGGTCCTCCTCGGCAGATGCCCGTCGGTCTTCGGGGACCCTCGCAGCCGGATCTGCTGCTACTAGGCATGTGTGGGGCCAAGGTCAGGTTCATGAGTCCTGTCCCTGAGAGGAGAAGGCCCGGGGCAGGCCCTGGGATATCCCAGGTCCCCTGGATGGGGGAGCGAGAGAACACCAGACCACAGTCTCCAGTTCCCGCATCAGACCACTCAGGTCCCAACTGAACTCTTCAGCTGTCAAGGCCACAACCGGCCCTGCCTGCTGAGTCCTCCATCTGGATGGGCACTTGTCCCATCGGTTAGTGAAGCCTTTAAACCAGGCAGTGCAGGGGGCAGGCTGAGGCCTGAACTTACCCATCTTGGGGAAGAGCTAATAAGCCCCCAATTTGCATATATGCAAACAAGGTCCACTATCCACAGAGCAATTAGCATAGCCTGCTGCCTGGCCCAGCCACCAGGATTGGCTGCAGTGCCCGAGATCCGATCTGCTGGGCTCACAGCCCAGCTCCTTTCCAGCTGAAGCCTGGCCGGGTGAATGCTGACACCCCACATGGGGCCAGATCCCTCTTCCAGAGGGCAGGGGACCTGTGCAGGGCTTCCTGTGGATGGACCAGGAGAGCCCAAGGACCTGCGATTTCCTGCATATTGTCACGGGAGCAAGAGGGAGAAGGACCATCAGGTCGTCAGATGTGTGCGGGACATCTGACCATCCCAGCACTGACAATATGGCAAAGAGGGGCAGGCCAGGGCTCTGACTCAGAGGAGCTGAGGGTCGCTGCATTCACAGTGAGCAGGTGGCTCTCTGGTCAACAGATATGCCAAGGGGCTATGGCTGGGCACTGGCTGTATCTATTAGCATATTAATGCCATCTTGCATATGAGGAAACTGAGGCCCAGAGCATCCAGGTAACTAGGCTCAGGTCACACAGCCAACACACTGTAGGGCTCAAACCCAGGGACCTGCCCCAGAGCCTGCAGTGGTAACCATGGAGCCACACTGCCCGATGGGGTCCACTCCCGAGAGGAGAGCAGGGGGAGAGGTGAAAGATGAAGACACAGAGGAAGGGGGCAAGAAGTGCAGAGGCCAAGACTTGCTGAAAGGAGAGTGGGTGGAGTGCATCCCAAGGGAGCCCCGATATGTCCTGGGGTCTGGGGACCCCCACTGACCTCATCACCGACGTGGCCCAGGCCATGCCTCCCGGAGCCCTGGGTTCGGAGCCTGAATCGGGCCGCTCCTCTGTCTGAGGACCACACTTTCCCAGCCTGAGCTGGAGTGTCTTGTTAGACACGGCTTTCCCAGTGGGCAGGGAGCAGCACATTTATTCATGCGAAAAGCCTGACAAAGGCTGAAACATTAGCGTGCGCTCAGTTATATATGTCACAAATTGTCTTTATTGAAAAGGGTAAAAATACTTGCACCTGGGACCATCCCGCAGAATCTAGAAAATACAGTCTCTGCGCCCAGGAGGGACGAGAGCTTGTACACGGAGAAGCGCAAGGCCAGTGATTCTGAATGTGGGTTTCAGTCCTCGCCAGGGCTGCGCACACGGTCGGTGCCGACTGCGTGCTTGGTGACTGAGTGACTGGGTCTGGATCTCAGCTCTCCCACAGACTCTGTGCATGGCCCTTTCTGTGCCTCAGTTTCCTCACTGAAAGGGGATTTAGGTGAGATAATTCAGGGAAGGCCCTTAGCAGGAGCCTGGCTTATAGTAAATGCTCAGTTAACTGGTGGTGGCAGCGGTAACATAGTAACGGGAGTGAGGGAGCAGATTCCAGGCTGGTGTCCTGCGTTTCTCCACCTAACAGGAGACTCCACCATGGCGTGCTTGGCCCACACGTAGCAGGCCAGACTAGCGCCCCAAAGAGATGCTCAGTCAATGAGGGGTGGGGATTGGCGGATAAATACCCCAGCTTCCTCCCCAATAAAGGGTGATCCTGAGGCATGTATCCACACTGCTCTCTGAGGGTGGAATCCCATCAGAGCTTCCTTCCTTCTCCTGGCTCACTACCCCCTCCCCTGCTGGGGTTTCCTGGGGTGGCTCCCAAATAAATTCCCTGCACCCAAATCTTGTCTTAGGCTTGCTTTGATGGGGACCCCAAAAGCAAGTAAGAACAATAATAGTAGAAGTGACCACCCAATGCCGCCCGGGTTCCTGCCTGCTTCTTTCTCGGGCCGCCGTAAGAATGGATTGAGATAAACAGCGGGACAAAGCGAGCAGGAGAAAGTGGGGATTATTATATGCCAGCTGTGAGACAAGGATCTCTAAGCTCGCTGACTCTGTAGCTCGTGTGGGGCTCAGGCACAGACTGTCTTCAGCCCCGTTAATCCTGCTTGTCCTGCCTGTCACTTAGGGCTGTCTCCTCTTGAACCCCAACCCTGGGGCAGAGAAACTCATTCCCGGAACAGATCCAGCCTCATCAACTGGGTCTGAATCTCAGCTGAGATTCAGCTGAGGGGACCTGATGGGTTCAGGGGAAAGAGGGGGCGTCCCTCAGCTCCTGTCTTCAAGTCAGGGCCCATTCAAGGCTGTCTTGCCACTTGCCCACTGCCCACCTGGAGCAGGTCACTCCCTGTTCTGAGCCTAACCCCTTCTCCTCTAAAATGTGGAGGGCAAGACAGCAGCAGAGTGAGAGATGAGAGCCAGGAGCTAGGCTGCCCGAGATGGAATCCCAGCTCTGTCACTCACTGGCTGTGTGGCCTTGAGTCAGGTCACTAACCTCTCTGTGCTTCTGTTTCCTCATTTGTAAAATGGGGAAAAAGTAGAGCCTGACTCATACGGTTTTTAATTTAGGTTTATCACATTAATATTTATAAAGCGCTCAGAAGATGCTCTGTGCACAGTAAGTACTACATAAATATTTGTTAAGTAAACATGTATATTGCTTACCTCAAAGGGTTGTGGTGGAACCACCAGATGATAAATATCTGAAAATCCTTTGTATGTGGCAGAAATCCATGCAAATATATTATAGTTATGAATTCTCTTTTTATTGCCATTTCCCCAAAGTGACTTCCCTCCGTGGCTTTTTAGTGCAGTACACAGAGGAGGGACTTTGAAGTTCCCCAGAGCAGGTGTGAAGTATGGCACTGCCCCTCCCCAGCCTTGGGACCTCAAGTAAGTGATTTCATGCCTCAGAGCCTCAGTTTCCCCATCACAGATAATAACGGTGCTCATCTCCGAGTGTGAGGCGAGCATCAGGGGAAGACAGGCAAGGAGACACCTGGCTCTGCATGGGCCCCTCGAGGCTCCCAGTCAATATCAGTTTCACTCCTTAGTTCCTGGAAAAAGTCATTTTGCTTTTTTAAGGTTTGGGGTCCTCACCTGTAATGGGAGCTTGATACACCAGTTCACTGGGCTGGCTGAGGGATGCGTGGGCTGGTGCACATGAAAGCTTAAATCCTAGGCCTGAGGAAAACATATGCTCAGTGACAGCCTCCTTTCCCTCCAGAAAAATCTGTTGATCAATCTAAATCGCAGAGAATCCTCTAATCTCCCAGGCATGGCCGTGGAACTCTGTGTAGGATTTCTCTGGCTCGCTGTGATTGACTGAGGCCCCTGCCGGACTGCAGCTGCTCACAGGGCGAGCTGGTGGGGGAGACCAGAGTTCAAGCTTTCTGCCATGGTCCCAGAGACAGTGGACCCGAGCTTGGGTGCCTGGAATTTTCAGGACTTGCAGGTTGATCCTAACAGCATGGGCTGAATGGGCCTTTGGAGGCAGGGGTCACTGATGAGCACAGGGCAATGTCCGAGTACACCCTCCATGGCCTCGAAAAGCCCAGAGATGTTTGTCAAAAGGCTCTGGTTCCCATGAGCCTGGCCTGTTTGGCCTAATGAGTTTGCCTAAACACTTCTGTCCCAGATAAGAGGTCTGAGAGATGAGCAGATAGCGCCTGTGAATAATTAACCCTCCCCCTGAGAGTTGGGCTGGCATCAGAGCTAGACCTAAAGAAGAACCAGACCAGGAGGAAAGGCATGACGACAGGATTTCTGCCCAGGAGCTCCTGAGACCGTGTCTACAAGAGACCAGAACATCCCTCCCAGCTCAAAGGGAGTTTGAGATGACAGCCCCACCCCCTCTGTAGGTGAAAAAAAATGAGGCCCAGAGAAGGCAAGGGACCCAGCAGGGCAACACAGCCAGAGTGAAGCCAAGTTTCTAAACTCTCAGCACAAAAGTGAATTCCCTCAGATAATGTATAGTGGGAACCTTACAGGTGAGAGTTAAGAGGAGTCACAGATGGAAGATTTTCCTTCCATTCATTTATTCATCCGCTCGCTCAGTCATCATTCAGCAGAGCCACTGGTGGGCGCTCTCCAAGGTGCTGAAGCGTACATTGCCTCGCACTAGTTTGTTGCTCCTGGAAGGCATGGACCAACCACACCTATGCATCCCCCTGCTATATCCGGAAGCCCAGCATATAGGAAGAGCTTGATACAGATCGCCCAAATACGGGATTTATCACACTTAATTCTCACCTGAGGGAAGAGATTCTCCTTCTCATTTTACAGTTAGAAAACTGAGGCTCTAGAGGTAAAGTGACGGGTGAATGTGGCTGTCAGAGATATGTTCAGTCAAGAAGTAAATATTGTTTGTGCATGTACGATGTGAACCGGCAAGCAGTGAACTGGCAGACAAGGCCCTCGGGGGCTTCCAGCCCAATGGAGGAGTCAGCTTGGTCAAATAACAAATATGCTAAGATGTGTGGTTGTAAACCAAGGCAAAGGCCATGGGTGGAAGGGCCAGATTTCGTATTTGGAACTATGTAGGTCCAAAGCCTGAGTGGTAGCTGGTTCAGGTGGTAGAGGAAGGGTCTGAAAGTGAAAGGGTGGCACTTGTCTGACACAGAAGTCACAGGCTCAGAGAGGTGAAGTGACTTGCCTAGGGCCACATAGCAGCTGTGTGGTGAAGCTTGAGTTCAAGCTCAGTCACTCTACAAACCCATTCTTTTCCCACTATATCAGGAAATGAGGAAATACCTGAGATAGGGGCTGGACCAGAAAAGATGTTCTGGTGAGCAGAGCTCAATGGGGCTGAGGGCCCTTGCTCCCCTTGACCTGAGCACCCATATGGACAGAGGCTGGCTTCACCCCCAGCCTTGGTGAACGGATATCTTGAGGCCAAACTCAGCTTCCTCTTTCCCCTCCTTCCCCTCCTCCTCTATGGAGATGCTAATTTTAGCCAGCCAAAAAGTCAGTCTGAGCTTTTAAAAATGGACTGATTTATGCTTTTCCTTAATTGCTCCAAAAAAGAGTTTTGCATCTAGTGGGAGAGAGAGTGAATATAACTCTATTTAGGTTAAAAAATTAAAGCCAAATCCTCACTGGTCTGGCAAGAAGGAAGGGATGCACTTAACCCTGTCTCAGTGTTCTTCCCCTCCACCCCCCCTCCTCCACACTCAGAGCCTCCCTGTCTGCCCCATAGGCCAAGACCTTGACAGAGGAGAAAGCAAGGAAACACCAGGGTCCTCACGAGGCACTCAAGTGAGGGCAGGGGACTTTTTAAGGATGCTCTGGAGAGATCTGCAACATCTCCTTCCTTGACAGCCCCTAGAGGCTGCCTAAGCCCAGAATCTATGGATGGGGCAAGAGTCTGCAATAATTTCCCAGTTCTGGGAGTTTAGTGCATACCCAGGGCATCTCGGCCATCCCTCTGTCTGAAGGCTGGGGCTGCCAGTGCTCAGCCCAGGTTCAGATACTGAACTTTCTAAAGGATCTCTAAGAATTCCAGCCAACAAACACTGAAAACCTGCCATTTGCCATGTACCATCCTCAGCGGTGGGAATCTAGCAGTCAACAAGGCAGGAATGTCCACTGGGCTGACCACAAATCTGAGTTCCCCTAGTCACAGGTCATTGTGGTTTCATTCACTTTCATTTCACCTATCCACCTATCCATCTATCATCTATCCATCTATCTTCCACTCATCCATTCATGCATCATTCATCCACCCTCCATCCATTATCTACCCATCTATCTTCCATCCATTCTCCATCCATCATCCACCCATTATCTATTCATCCATCCATCCATCCATCATCCATCCATCTTCCAACCATCCATCCACTCTCCATCCATCATCCACCCATTATCCATTCATCCATCCATCCATCCCTCCCTCAATCCATCATTCACCCATCTTCCACCCATCCATCCATTCTTCACCCATCATTCATCTATTATCTATCCATCCATCCATCCATCCATCCATCCATCCATCCATCATCCATCATCCATCTATCCATCCACCCCTCCCTCAATCCATCATCCATCCATCTTCCACCCATCCATCCATTCTTCACCCATCATTCATCTATTATCTATCCATCCATCCATCATCCATCTATCCATCCACCCCTCCCTCAATCCATCATCCATCCATCTTCCACCCATCCATCCATTCTTCACCCATCATTCATCTATTATCTATCCATCCATCCATCATCCATCTATCCATCCATTCCTCCCTCAACCCATCATCCATCCATCTTCCACTCATCCATCCATTCTTCATCCATCATTCATCTATTATCTACCCATCCATCCATCCATCCACCCATCCTTCATCCATCCTCCAACCCTCCTTCCCTCCCTCCTTCCACCCATCATCCACCCATCTATTATCCATCCATATCTATCCATCCATCCATCCATCCATCCATCCATCACCCATCCATCAATCCATCCATCCATCATCCATCCACAAATCTATCCTTCATTCATCCATCATCCATCATCCATCCATCCTTCACCCATCCATCAATCCAAATATTTAATAAATATATACTTTGTGCCCAGAACAATGCTAGGTTCTAAAATTACAGAAGTTAATAAGACAGGGTAAATAAGAAAAACAAGGACTGATTTCACAGAGTGGGTGAGGCAGGCACATGGATACGACATTTACTGAAACAGACACATCATCTGGATACCAAATATCCATGCACAAAAAGACATACCACACTCCCACCTCCATGCTGCCATATAAAAATGGGGTTGTCTCTAAGAGGCAGCTGCCACCCTTCCCCTCTCGCTCCTCCACGGATGACATTTCCCAGCTGCTTCTCTGCTTTCTCTTTTCTCTACCACTGGTTGGAAAGGAGGACTCTGAAGCCCCTAAGAGATAGCAGAGTCACAGATGAAAGGGGCCTGGATGCTCAAGTCTCCACACGGAGCACAGGTACCTACTTACAAAAATATCTGCAATGTAAGCTAAAAATAAATGATTGAGCTTGTACCAGTTAAATTTCAGGGTTTGTTTGTTACAGCAGCAAGTGCTGCCCTATCTAATATAATTAAATTTTATAATATCCCATTCTGCAAGCCCATGCTCTTTCCACTATAATAAAGTAAATAAAGGGATAAAATCATGTCATTTGATTCTTGTAACAACTTACATGTGGTAGCTCATTGTTGCCCTCAGTTTTGGATGAGAAAACCAAGGCTCAGAGAGGTGAATTAACATGCCCAGGTTAACATAGCTGGAAGGTGGTGGTGCTGGATTTAAACCCGACTCCCACATCCATTCACTTTATATGGCAATATGCTCCTAGTTGGAGGTACAGATAGGGAACCACAGCATGGAACAGGAAGGCCTGAAGTTTTCACCTGCCACTGGCTGCAGAGGCTGAGGTTGGGCAATTATCCCTGAATAGAAAAACAAAAAATCTGACCCTGGTGTGTCCCCCTATCCCAAGCAGAGACAAGAGGGCCCCAGGCTGGACCCTCTTTCTCTGGCAGTTGCTATCTTTCTGGAAGGGCTTTTCTCCATGAATAGAGACCCCCTTCCTTTCTCCCAGGACAAAAGGAAGCGAGATTGTCGAGACACTGGGTTTCCACCCCTGGGAGGCAGTGGCTTCCTTCAAAGGCCTGGCCCGGCCTTGGCAGCCCAGGCAGACCTCCAAGACATCTTCATTGGCTGCCCAAGGCTGCCAGGGCGAGGGGTGCTCTGGGTCCCCTGCTCAGGCTATCAGAGCCATACACAGGGAGGGCTGGCTCAGCCATCAGAGCAGGTTGGCTGATAAGCGGCAGCCAAACTTGGACAGAACCTAGAGGCAGGTGGGTGGCAAGAAACCCCACTGCACACGCACAGAAGGGCTGCTGCTCTCTGTGATGAGCCTAGAGTCAAATTCCTTCTTGGACAACATTTTTTTCTCTATGATATTCTGGCTGTTGAACAAGGAGGTGGTACCATGTGATGAAAGATGCTGAGAGAAGACTGATCTGGGTTTGAATTCAGGCTCTGACACTCACTAGCCGTGTAACCCTGATCAAGTAACTAACCCTCTCTGAGCCCCTCAGTTTACCTGCCTATAAAATGTGGCTAAAATGCTTGCATCACAGGGGCTATGGAGAGAATTAAATGACAGAGTAGGCAACTGATAGTTGAAGAAGGGAGAAACACAGAATTGGAGAATGTCCAGCTAGAAGGGCCTTGGGGATCTGGTAGGGAAAACAAGGCCCAGCGAGAGCAAGGCGCTTACCCTGGGTACTCATAATCTATCCTAGCTGCTGTATTTTCCACCTTTCCCCCTGCTTACCAGTCTCCTTCCCACGGGTACTTCTTGTCCTGGTGCGGAGTGTGGAACTGAGGAAGGGACAGGCCGAAGAAGAGGGTGTCCCATCCCTAAGCCCCTTGTCACACTCAAAGGCTGCATCTCATGCATTTTCCCATGACTTTTTCTGGAGGTGGCCAGGCCCTGTAGCGGAAAGGACGCTTTCGCCATTCAGAGATGGGGTCAAATCCTGGGGCTGCTCTACCTGAGAAGGTCCCTTCACCTCTTGCACCTGTTCCCCTCTGGACTTTGGGACAAGGCGCTGGTCATGAAGCTTGTTAAGAAACTAAAGGCCACGCTGCTCAAGGTGTGACTCACCACCTGCTGTGGAGGGCACTGGCTGGATGGCTCCCCAGTCACCATCCTACTCTATGATCTTCCTCACACTTTCCAGCCAACCAGACCCCCACCCTCCACCCACCACCCTTTCTCAGCCTCCGAGCCTTTGCCCTGGGTGGAGGCGTGGCTCGGCCACAACTCAGAGTCAGAACCCTGTCCAGGCCCAGCAGTGGAACCAGTGTCCAACCCAGAGCCCCCGTTCACAGGGAGGGGCTAGAGGGGGCGCACAGTAGAACTAAGTCTGTGGTGAAGGCCCTTGGGAAGACTGGAGGGTCCCCGCTTCCCCATCTCCCACCCCCTCTTCCCTTCCTCCTGCCTTTTCCCAAAGGGCTCAAAATTCTCCATCCTGACGCTCTTCTAGAGGGTCCAGGCCCCTGTCCATTTCTCTGCCTCCCTCCTGACCCAGGCCCCTCGAGTGAGGCATTCTCCCGCCTCGCTCCCGTAACGCTACACCACTAATAAGATTAAAACATATCTCCCTCTTACAGCATCGATTCAGAGCGCTGATTTACTGTTGCTTCTCGGCTGCTACAAAACGGATGCGCGGGCCGCCACCTTAATCTCTATCCATCTCCTCACTGCCAGGGAATAACTGCTAATTAATACCTTTCTGCCTCCCGACGCCTGCCAGCTCTGAGGACCATCAATACCGTGTGGGCGCCCTGCCACCCAGCCCACTCACCCACCCGCGCTCGAGGCTGCAGCCCAGAGGCACCCCGGGGATGCCGGCGGAACCAGAGGAGGCGAGGGTGGGCTCTTCCCCTCTCCTCGACCGCCCACCAGACACACAGACACACACAGCGCGGAGGTAGGAGGTGATGGCGAAGCGGACAGACCTCAGTTCAAATCCCAGCTCCTCTCCCAGCAATGAGATCTTTCGTTTCTGAGCCTCAGGCTCCTCGTCTGCGAAATGGACAAAGGTACAGGACCCACCTCCTCGAGATCTGCAGGAATTCAGTGAGGACAGGCAAGAGCATGCCCAACACAGTCCTGGCCTCCTGCTTCTCTGACGAGGTGCTGTCATGGGCCAGCTGAGCTTGTGGCACTGGCGTCAGGGAACGGCAGGGGACCCATCCCCAGTGACGGAGCAGCGTCCAGAGGCGTCCCCATCAGAAGGAGTCAGCCACAAACATGAAGCCTGGCCAGGAGATGCCAATGTTGGAGCTGAGCCAGCCTTTTCCTGTTTCTTTTCTTCTCTCTTTTCAACTCAAAGGCACCTCCTCCAAGAAGCCTTCCTTGACCACCCAATCTAGAGAAGCTGCTCCGCCCCCACCCCTCAGTGTCCCACAGCCCTGCTTTGCTGTCCTCACAGTATGACACCATCTAAAGTGAGGTTATTTGTGTTGGTCTATTTCTGCTTCATCCACCAGAATATCAGCCCCATGAGGCCAGGGCTCTTGACAATCATGTTTGGCACCATCTCCTCAGGCACGTAGGAGAAAAATAAGTATTTGATAAATGAATAAAAAGTTCTCCATTAGTGTCAGCAAATGATAGTAACACGCAAGATTTTCAGTTCCTTCTTCCCTCGGTGAAGATCTGATTAAATGCCCTCTCTCCTTTAATGGAGGAGCTCATTAAAAAACATCGCCACCGTGTATTAAACTAGGTGTCAGCTGCCTTATGTGGTGCCCTCAACAAGATATGTATTGTTTCTCCCATTTTACAGATGAGAAGCTGAGGCTCAGAGGATTCAGATCTAGATGAGCCACACTCTAAGGACTCCACCCGAACCCCTGATATGGCACAGGACCTCCCATCAGGAAGGAAGGGGGGACACTTCTCCACCAGAGATATCTAGATGCAGGGGCTTTCCTCCTGGCTCCCAGATGGAAACCAAGAGCCTGCTGAGAGCCAGGCCCTGCCTGCAGTGGCCAGTGGATAGAACACGGCCAGCCCGAGGAGGACATCAGCCTGATCTCGCATCTGCATGGGTGCATGGGAGGGTCAAGCCTGCAGGGCCAGGTACATCTAATGTGCTGTGCAAATTTGGACCTGCCCCCCACCTCTCTGAACCAGCCCCCACCAAGGGGAGCTGCAGGACCAGATGGGGTTAGGGATGTGTGAACACACGGGACCATCATCCTAAATGTCCAATCTGTCCTCAATTGCAGGATTCCCTTTATTTCATCGACACCTGACAGCCAGGCTGGGGCCCTGCTCTGTGAGGGAAGGGGGTGAGGTGGGAGCTGTCTGCCTCCCTGGCAGTGAGAGGCGGGGGTAGAGAGGGAGAGGAGGCCCCAGGACAGAGCCTGGCAGATGTGCCAGTGGGAGCCAGCGCGGGTGCTTTTAATAAAACATAACGAAGCATGGGATCATAAAATATTTCCTCTAATTCCTGGCTCCCATGAGGGCTGGCCAAGGAGAAAGGTTTATAGGGGTGCCCTGTGGCTGAGCTGGGGGTGGGCCAGGCAGCAGCCCCGCAGCCTCCTGTCCAGGGTCAGGGCGCACTTCCTCATAGGCCTCTGTCCAGCTCAGAAACAGGGACATTAGTGGTTTTGTCCCAGATATGGTCCCTTCCTGCTGGTGACCTGGGACAGAGCACTGGCCCTTCTGTGCCTCAGTTTCCCCTTATATAGAGTGGAAGGAGGGCTGAACTGAACCAGGAAAGCTCCAGAACCTCCTCCAGCCCTGACGGTGGAGACTCCTCTCCATCCACTGATTTTCCAATTCCTGCTGGACTCTGTGCTCAAAGTAAAGATTAAGTAGAAGCCAGTTTTTAAAACAGGCAAAGAAGGGCTCTTGGCTTAACTGAGGACAAGGGCCCCCTCCACCATCACCTTGAGTCCCATGTTGGCCTCTCAAAGTGGTGTGTGTGTGGAGGGGTACCTTCATGGGAAACCGGGGTTCCGAGGAGCACAGTTTGAGAACCATGGGTCTGCCAAACCCTGTCGCCTTCTAAGGCCCAGTTCACATCTCAGGATCGTGCGTCTCTCCTCGTCACTACCGAACACCTCCCGCTTCTGCCACCCCAACATTCACTGTAGTCAGTGACTGCTGCCTGGGCCACAGGCATTCAGTGAACAGGACCCCCCCTACACTCTGCAGGCCACGCCTCTGCGCCTGCCGCCACCTCGCCGGGCCTTCCTCCTCTTTGCGGCAGTTACCGCCTCCAGTCTTGCGTACATAGTGCCATGCACTGTCTACCTAAGCGCACACTCCAGGAGGTAAGCTCCAGGAGACCTTTTCCTACCCACCACTGTATCTGCAGCGCCTACCACGCTACCTGGAACCCAGCAGGTGTCCGACTTATTGGATGGGTGGATGGATGATGGGTGGTCAAGAGAAGAAAGGAAGGAATTTTCCCCGCCTTTCCTGAGTGGGTGTGGCTCTGCCAGGCTTAATCAGCTCATTCAGAGTTTACAGCGTCTTTGGTATGAATCTCTAAGGAGTCTTTAAGTTCCTGGAAGGCAACCGTATTCTTCCTCCAGATCCCACAGCATCTGCATGGGTTTTTTATTAGTTCCATAAACACTTATTGATGCCTGCTCTGCAGCAGGACCTACACCAGGCACAGGGGTCATAAAGATGAGTCACAAACAGCCTCTGTGCCCCATGGTGCTGTGAACATAGTAGATGCATGGCAACTATTTGCTGGATGAGTGAATGAAGTCATGTCTAAGGTGAGACCTGCATCATGAACAGGACTTAGTCCAAAGAAAGAGGTGGGTTCAGCATGTGCAAAGGTCCTAGGGTAGCTCGGAGCACTGTCTTCCGTGCTAAGGTCCTGTGTAGCAGGACACTGGGGCTTTACATCTTCCCAGTGACTCCCCTCCGGTGACACCCATCCTCCGCCTCCTAGAACACTGCATACAATAGGTTTCTTCTGAGGCCATACTTTCTGGGGGATGAGAGGGAGGGAAGACCAGCTGCAGAGCTTCCTGGTCACCTCCATGCCCACTGAACCCCACAAGCATCAGCTAAGACCCACACACTGCACTAAATATAAGCATCACATATGCCTCTTGTCTCCTTTCCAAGGGAAATAACATTGTTTAAGTAAAGCCCTTTAAATTTTAAAGAGTTGGGTTGCATGCTCTCTGCGGGAAGCTTTTAGCAGCATGCTGGAAGCAAATAATAATAATAATAATGAGTCCAGAGACAACAGAGCAGAACCAACAGGGAGGGGCCAGGCCCGCAGCCTTCTACAGTGACTCAGCCCTGGGGCCCACGTCGGCTCCAGCTGCTGCTAGAGTTTTCGAGCCCCGGGGGGGAACCACGCAGAATCAAGATGGGCAATCCACAGAGCCCCAGAAACATGAAAGATCAAGTTGGAAAGGATCTCTAGTATAGAAAGCAGTTAAAATGTGAGGCCCCTTGGGTTCAGAACTCAGCCCAGCCACTTACTTGCTGTGTGACCTTGAGCAAGTGGCTTAACCTCTCTGTGCTTCAGTTTCTTTTGCTATAAAATGAGGATACTAGAAGCACATGCCTCCTGGAGGTTTGTGAAGATGGTGTAGTGAGTAGTTAATACAAGCAGGAGCCAACCCCTGCCCCCCCCCCCAAGGGTCACGCTGCCACTGAGCCAGCTGGCAGGACTGAGACCAACCTGCACTGGGCAGGGCAATTAGAAGAAGAGGGCAGGATCAACAGATGGCATGTTGGCGAGGGGCAGGGGCACTGCCTTGCCGGGAGCGCTTCAGAGAATGAGCCGGGAAGCAATTGCCGCCGGTATTTGTCATGGCAATTTCAGCAAAGCGCGGAACGTGTGTCTCCTGAATTTCAACTGGCAAAATTAGTTCTCATCAGAGTCAATTTGAACAGTCAAGGTGGATGGAAAAAGGGCCAGACAAAGGAAACAGAGGGGCTAGGGAGAGCCACCTCGGCCACTGAGAAGCTGGGGGCGAGGGGCTGTTGGTGGAAGTTTTCCGAGCAACACTTCTCTCCGTTTGGAAGGCCGCAAACCCCTGAACTCCAGCTACACCCGCGGAGGTCTCAGGAAATGACAAAGATGCTGTGGTCCCGAGGGCGAACTTACTCACCGCGTCCCCTCTTTCCCAACACTTGCAAGGGCGGGAGCAGCCTGTTCTGGGAAAGTCGCTGAGATGGGGACAGCACCTGCCTCTCCACGTGGACGGAGGAAGCTCTGAGCCCGTTCGTGAGCGGCGTGGGCCATGGGGCACATGGCAGGAGCCAGTGGGGATGGTGGGAAGACGACCCGAATGGGTCTAAGGAGAAAGAACCTCTCCATGAGAAATAGGGTAGAAAGCAGACTAGGGAGTGATGAATAGATGTGTCCTGGGCAGGGATCCTCAGTCGGTGAGGTGGCCCCGGGGGCAGGGGAGGTGTAGGGGCACGGAGGAGTCTAGAGCAGGGATGACACATCGATGGCAAAGGTCAGTCCCAGCAGTGGACAGTGCAGGCGTTTCCTCTCCGCAAACTGCACTGTTCCCCCAAATGCATGGCCCCTGAAAAGCCAGGCCATGCTCATTTGTTACTTTTCAGCTCAGGACAGTCTAGCATCCAGCGCAGGACTGGGCGCATGAATTTACTGCTGTTATTGATATAAATAGCGCCCAATTATTAGCGCCACACATCGCTTCATTTCATCATAGCCCCCGCTCTGTTGGGCAGTTACGCAATCCCCATTTTACAGATGGGGAAACTGAGGCTCAGGAGGATGGTGCGAGAGCTCCGCTATTTGCGCCCAGCCCACTCTCCTCTCCTCTCCACCGGCTCTGTGCTTGGGAGGCCAACCTGCAAGGGCATCCAATTGGGTTTGGTCAATGAGTGGCACCAGCAAGAGACTCAGCAACAGGAGAAGAGTAAAGCTGGGATATTTCTCCCTCCAGTTCCCTGCCAGGACCCCAAGAGTTGGCTGCATCCCTGTCTCCAGAGCCAGTCCTGTCAGGCAGCTTTCTGCACAGCCCTCTTCCCGGTCTAAGGGGGTTAACAGCTCCCCATGTCCCTTTCCCCAAGGGGCTGCACCATCCCCTAAACCCCACGCGAACACCCCTCTAATTAGCCCTCCTCCAGACTCTGCAGTTGAGTTCTGTGTTTCTTGTTGGCACCCGGTTGACATGGAGGGAAGTAAAAAAAGCTGACAAAGTCACAGAGCTTAAACCCGGCTCCTTCTGCGTCCGAAAGCCATGTGGGTCCATCTGAACTGGGGCTTCTCCAAGGTGGACATTCACGCCCGCCACCGCCACAGCCAGGCTGCATCCACAAGCTACCTGCTCCACTGTGTTGCTCTTTAACGCTGCTCACTTCTTACTCAAATAAGCCATTTTTTTTTAAAAGAGAGAATTTAAGTCCCTGCCCCAAATGGCAAACCAGTCTCACTTGCCTGAAACAGAGGGTGACTGAAAAAGAATTACTACGAAAACATAACACTGTTGTTAAAAGTCTTGCTCCCTCTGGCTGGTGGAAGCCTTGTTGCCCCCGACCTACAGGGTTTGTTTTGTGTGTGTTTTTGGGAAAGAGATTAGCAAGTGGCAGAGGGTGTGAAGGAAATGACAGCATCAGCCGAGGCTTTCTCCTTGGCACAGCTACGAGGGCGGGACCAGCGAGAAGTGGGACAAGGCCCTCCCTCTCTGTGAGTCCGTCATTTACTGCCAGTGGGCAGCCCCACCTAAAGAGGACCATTGCCCTGGGCCCACGCTGTCCAGCAGAACTTTCTGCAACGGTGGGAATGCCCTGTCTACACCTGCGCTGTCCAACACAGGAGCCACCGGCCACGGGTGCCTGCTGGGCCCCTGACACGTGGCTGATGTGACTGAAGAACTACATTCTGTTTAATTCAGTTCAGTAAAAGCTGGGCCACTTTGCTTAGTTTTAACGTGAACGTCAGTCATCGCCAACCGCCATGTACTGAACAGCACAGCCCTAGACCGTAAGGCCTATGAGGGCGAGAACCTACCTGTTCATTCTCTGAATTTCTGGAACAACACAGTGCCTGACCCCCCAGGAGCATTCAATTAACGTGTGCTGCACCGATGAATGAATCAGGGAATGAATGACTGACTGAATGAATGATACTGCTTCCTGCAAAAAGACACTGCTCTCTCTGCAACTCCGACTGTCCCGGGAACCACTAACTCTTCCCCATCAGGGTTGCCTTTGCCCCGCACCAGGCCCCTCAGTCAGCGCCGGGCCTAGGAATTTACCGCCCAGCGATGCCTCTTCCCTCCAAGCTGAGCCCCAGCCCCCTTCTCTGCTGCCCAGCGAACAAAGAAGTCTCTGTGATGCCGTTGCCTTCCCAGTCCTCCACCTCTCTCCCTCCTCCCCCATCTGGGACCGTAGGTGCCGAGCGACAATTAGCAACTTATCACTTGCTTCTGTGGAACCAGGCACCTGGCCTTGGGTTATTGTGTAACCTGAATATCCACTTGACAAAAACCTGCGCTGGAGCCGCGAACACCAGCTCTCAATGCGGATGCCACCCACCCTCTGGCCGCACAGGCCTCCGTCTGCACCCTGAGCCCCTGCACGCCCCCGCCCCGCCCAGAGCCATGCCAGGGCCACCTGTGATGGACGGCTTCCTCTGGGGCGGCATTAGGGAGAGGGGAGGAAGAGATGGCGCTGGGGAGAGAATGGAGGCGCCAAGGATTGGTGACAAACAACCCCAGCGGAGGAACGCAAGTGCCTCTGCAGAAAGAGAAACAAAAGGGCAAAGGGAACAGCTTGGCAAAGGAACAAAAAAACCCAGTGGCTCAGCTGCTTCTCTCCCTGGCGACTCCCAAGCTGCTCCTATGATTTATGAGCTGGGGGGTCACTCCCCGCTGGAGTTCCGCCAAGATCCCCACCCAAGTCTGGGAAACATTGATGCTCCCTGGTGCAAGGCTCTTAGGGTGGTGGGTGTGCCCAACTGAGCCCAGGGATGGGCCCCAGGACCTCCAGGGAGAAGGCCGGTCCCCCACATCATGCTCAGGGCGTGTGCCAAGAGAAGAGTCACTCACTCCTCTCTCCAGCCTCAGTTTTCTCAGCTTTCAAATGGGGGGAAAGAGATAGAGCAGATACTCTCTCAGTTCCCTTCTGGCCCTGATGCTGTGATTTCAAGGCTTTGGACTGGTTTCATGCTCCACGTGGGAAACCTACAACTCACGCCCTCCTCCTGGGCACTGGGACTTGTAAACACTTCTCCTTCACACCTGGGGCCTCTGCCACATGCTGGGGAGCCGACCTTCATTGTAGCAGCAGCAGCCACTTTTCCATACCTAGTAGGCAGCCTGCGTGCAAACCCCTCGGACCACATGGCTCACTCTCCCTGCAGCCCCCACCCACCAGGCCACCAGAACAGCCGCACGTCCAGTGAGAGAAATCAGGGCTGAAAGCAACAAAGAGGTTATCTGAGTTCACATGCTGGACAAGGGGTGGAGATGGGATCTGAACCCTGGTCAGACTCCAGAGCCCATGTCCACTGGAGATCTAGAAGCTTCTCCCCAGGAGGCCCCCTCCTCCCATCACTTTTGGTTCAGACCCGAGGTACATATTCCACCTGCAGCAGGCCCATTCCAGGCCATGTAAGCTTGGTGGGGCCTGGGCCAGGACCTGGTTTTCCCTCCTTACCAGGTGTGGACACTGGGAGAGGTGGGCAGTCTCCAAATGATGCCTTTTCTTCCTTGATGCCACTGTTTCTTTGGGAACCCCAGAGCAATCATTTATAACCCAGCGGAGGTTCCAAAGAGTTTCCAGCTTCAGGTGGCCCAGAAAAGCCAAATTAATCTTCCTAGAGCCCTGCTCTGGGAATGTCACTCCTCTCTCTTCAACTGCTCCCTGTAGCCCTGGGCTCAAATCCAGACTCCGTGCCCTGGCACGTGGGCCTCTGCCAACAATGCCAGCCTCATTCCCAGCTCCTCATGAACACCTTATGCTCAGGTGAGGACAGGTGCCTCACTGCCTCCCAAGCCTCACCCAGGCAGCTTTCTGGTCCCCTCCTCCAGGCCTCTGTGCATGCTGTTCCCCCACCTGCGACTCTCTCCTTACTTGTCAAGATCATTTCAATCCCTCAGAGCCTTCTTGATATCCCTGTATTGGCCATTTATGATACATGATCTTTTATTGTTCTCAAATGAGTCTGTCTGTGTGGGGTGGCCAACAACCGGAAACTCCCTGAGGGAGGTCTCTGCTGGTCCAGAACAAGGCTAGCCAGCTGCTCCATTAATGAAAGTGACTGGTTCCCTGACTTGGCTACAACATCAGCTCCCAGGAGATGGAGAGGAAGTGGGAGCCGGCTCAGCCTTTCAGAGAGACTGCACGGTTAGCTGACTCCATTCTGGGGGTCGGGAGGAAGGGAGGGACTGATGACTAAGGGACAGTTACATGCCAGGTGCTTTCACATTGCATCTCACCACACCCTCTATCTTCAAAAGACAAAGAAACCATGACATGGAGAGGTAATGACTTGCCCAAGTACATTCTGCCGGGAAGTGGCCATGCTAGGATTTGAACCGAGTTCAGATGGAAACCACAGTGCATTAACACCAGGGGCAGAGACAGTGATTGAAGAAGGATGGTTGTGCCCAGTGGTGTGCTGGTAAATGTTTAATAACCAGCTCTGGGGTGGGAGGAGTCCTGATCCGTGGTGTTTGCTGATTTCCATGGTGTAAATACTCCCGCCCTGGTCAGTTTCAAGCTACCTAACAGGATCAACTCAGAGTAGGGAAGAGATGTGCCAATCACTGCCTGGGTGTGAATCCAGCTCTGTCCCTCAACAGGGGGGCCTTAGGCAACTCACCCAAGCTCTCTAAGCTTCACCTGCCTTCTGGAAAGCAGGGAGAATATTATCTCCCAAGTGGGAATTTCTGGGAGGATTTTTTATAATATCGTGTGGCTCAGGGCCTGGCACATAGTAGACGTTGGGTGCATGTCTTTTCCTTCTCTCCCTCTCTTCCTTCCTTTCTTCCCCATACCCTGCCCCTATCACTAATCAAGGACAGTTCCTTCCCCCACCAAGGAGAACTCAGAAGGAAGAGGAAGCCCTTTGGTGTTCCCACCACCTTGTATAGCTGCCTCATCCCCCAGATGCCAGCTGTGATGCCAATGTGAGTAATGGTGGGCAGAGCTGGGCATGAACACCTTCTCACACTGGGAAGGACTTCCAGAGGTGACTGAGCAGGGCCATGAAACAGGCCCAGGCTGAGAGTCTGGACCAAATCTCAGGCTAAGGGAGATCTCATTCATTCATTCATTCATTCATTCATTCATTCATTTAATAAACACATCTTGAAGATCCGCTCAGACCCAGAACCCACGCCAGGGCCGGGGTGCCTTAAGCCTTTTCATAACTTTTCTGTAGAAAGCCATGTAGCCAGCCCTCTTCTAAACCAGGACGCACATGTCTAAAGGCCAAAGGTGGTTTATTCATTCAAACAACCAGCCTCTACTGAGCACCCATCATGTGTTTCATGGGGAAGATTCGATAGCCGACCGGGAGAGCATCCCTGTCTTTAGGGAGCTTCTAGTCTACTAAGGTGGGGTTGGGAGGTTCACGGTGATACTGGCTCCACCCCTGAATTTCACTGGGAGAAACAACTTGGGTCTTGCACTGCACTGGGTGGGGGGTGGGGGACAGCAATGCCTCAGGCCTCTGGGAAAGGCAGGGAGCAGGTAATGGGACCGGTCACCACCAGCCAGAGGGCCATGAATCATCCTCCAGGAGTTACCTACAGTGGCTAACCGGCAATTCTAAGGCTCATCACACCTAGAGAGGGTGCCGAGTGGGGTGCCTCTCTTGCAAGTAGTGGAAATCACTCTGGACAATTCAAGTCAAAAAAGGAACTGGTGGAACAGGACAAGCTGAAGCCCTTGGCCTTGGGAGGACACATGCCACTTGAGCTGGAGCAGCTCTGGCATAATTGTGAATAATGCTGGTGACCCTCATCAGAGCTAAAAGCTCGGCATGTAATGATTTGTTCAATCCTGTTAGCACCCTGGGAGGTAGGTCCCATCATTATTTCTCGGGAAACCAGCACTTGGGGGCCTTCAGGGGCAAGGGGGACTCTCCAGTGATTCTGTCTTCCTGACACTCTACTTCATATTCAGATTCCAGGGAGAGTGTGTCTGATGGGCTCATCTTGAGGTGTGTTACCTGACTGTGTCACCTACAAAGGTGGTGTGCAATTGGGGGTGGCAGTTGCAAATTTCCCAAAGCAAATCTGGTGTGTTGCCAGGAGATGTAGGAATGGCTGGGGGCCAAGCCAAAAACCAGATTCTTTTCCTGAGCGTCACAATGTCCATTTCCATTCCTTTGGGCAGCTACTCTGTACACCTCCAGCTCCGTACACACTGTATTTATTTGCTCCATCCATGGAATTGTGGGCAGTAGGACTTGGTGATCATGGGCCCCTGCGGCTACTGGACCCACCGAATGTGTAAAGTGAATTCCAGGAAATCATCTCTCTGGTTCATTCCCAAGAACCTCATCCTGGAGACAGATCCCTTTTAGGAAGTGATGTCATGTGTTTCACCGCCACCACCATCTATCACTCAAAACGGAAGGCTCTGCATCCTCTTGCAAATGGTAGAGGCTGCTTCATTCCCCCTTGCAAATGATGAAAAATCACTAGTTTCTCCTCTCCTCCAGGAGCAGCAGTGTCTCCGGATTGCTTCAGACCTGGGTCTGAAACTCCCAGTTCTTCCACTTAAAAAAAGATCCAGAGCCTCATTCATTACTTATGAAAGAAAAGAGAAGAAAGGGAGAGAGAGAGAAAGATCCTGGGCTTCTCGTCCTCACTTGCAAAACGTAGCTCCTAATGCTGCCTCATGGATGGTTGAGGGCCTTTGATGCCTAACGAGCTCTCACAGGTGCACCGTGAAGGGCGGCCGTCGGCAGGCTCACCCCTCCCTCCCAGCCCCCTCTGCGCTCGAGGGAGGCAGCCTTGAGTCGGGCTGGGCCCACCGGACATGGTCCTGCCTCTGGCTCTTTGCTCACACACGTTTCTCTCCCTGTATTAATGCCCTCTTTTTACTTCAAGGTCTAAATTTCTCCCTCCTCTCTGAAGCATCCCCTTAACACCCCAAGTAATCACTCTTCCCCCAAGAACGTCCTATAGGAGACATCAGTTCACTTGGTATCTAAGCAGGTATCAACCGATTTCCACCTGGGCTGTCACTGATCTTTCCAGGACCATGCCCAAGCTGTCACCCCCCTGGGCTAAGGATCCTGGCCTTAGGTCTTTCTCTTCTCAGATGCGTCCTACCCACAGCAGATGCCCATTCATTCTCCTGATGGTGACGAGGGCTTTCAGGGACACCCGCTCTCCATCTGTGCAGACGAACACGCTGGATAATTCTATCTCAACGAGGATTGGGGAAGGACTGAAATGTCCAGACAGGGGATTGGATACACCGCAACTGCCCACGTGGCTGGAGCCGAGGAAGGCACTGAGGGCCACTCTCAGCAGGGGACAGCAGAGCACAGAGGGAAAGGATCAGACGGCCCTATGTCTAAATCTTTGCTCACCACTTACTGGCTGGGTGGCCTTGGAGAAGTCACTTAGCCTCTCTGAGCCTCAGTTTCTTCATCTGCAAAATGAGGCTAATTTTACCTCTCAGCGTGGTTGACAAGAACAAAAAGCACATGGCACAATGCCTGACATATAGTGAGCGCTCAGTGAGGATGGAAGATATAGCCCCCTCCTCCCTATAAGACTTAACTTTCCACTAGGCCTTAAGCACCATAAAGGCAGGGACCCTCCCACCATGGTCAGGGCTGTTTCCAATGCTTAGCACAACGCCTCACACACAATCAGTATACAATATTCATTGGGTGCATGAATAAATGAATTTCAAGGGGACTGAGGATGTAGCAGAGGTGGGCAGGGTGGCAAGCCAGGCTAGACACCTACATGGATCCCAGGCAACCCAGTTAACAGAACTAACCAGCCTCCTCTTTGTTCAGCTCTTTGTCTGGCCTCTGCCTTTGAAGTCACAGGCTGCTTACCCAGGAACCTGAGCAAGTCGCTTAGACTCCTCCACCTCCACCCCCCACCACCCCGCCCCTGAACTGCAGTATAGGTTAAGTGTACATGAGACAGATGCTCTGAAAAGCCGGGTAGCCAGGCCAATCTAAGGCATCACTGGCACCTTATGTGCTCCTGCCCGCATGCCCTGCCCAAAGAATTCTCTGCAGCCTAAGAGAGGGATCACTGGAAGGAAAGAGGGAGCCTGCGGTGGACCAGGTGGGAGCTGGAAGGAGCCAGTACTCCTGTATCAAAAAAAATCTTAAAACTAAACCTTACTTTCCTAACCTGTGAAAAGAGAAGCTTAAACCCATCTTGCAGCGTGCGTGAGGACCGTGAGGCAGCCAGCACGTGCTGGACACACTGCAGCTGATCCACATAATCATGGCCATTGAAATCACAAAACCCAGCTACGATAAGACAGGAGCAAGCTTCGATTGTTAAAGACTTGTGGAAGGATTGTTAGATGCAGGGTCTCATCACTGCATGGACCAGGGACGCTCTCCTTTTGTGCCTATGATCTTGCCTATAGCATTAGGATTTGGGGGGGGGGGGGTAATCAGTTCCTACTTTAAGAAGATACTCCTGCTAAAAACAACAACAAACAGAACTTTCTGAACCACTAAAGTAAGTGATCTTGGAGGTGGCTTCCAGCTCTGCACTTAAAAAGGAAACCCTAGTTCAACATCTCAGGCAAAACTCCAGTTTGCATCTGGGGTGGGAAGGGAGTGGAGCTTAGGCCTGGAGGTGGGGCCAATCTGGGGGAGCAGGAGAGGAGCAGCCTGCGCCAGGCAGGCCCCTTAACAGAGCTGCCTAGGGCTCAGAAGGAGCCCTGCAGTGCAGAGCCCCGCCCCAAGCCGGGTGTGGGTTGGGGGTAGAGAGGGAGGGTAAATATATATAGTGTTCACACCAGCCATAGCCTACACAGCCCCCGCAGTCTCAGTGTTGCGGCTGCTTCGGCCCAGCCAAGCTAGCCACCCGCACCCAACCCACCTGCTGACCCTTGGTTGTGGAGAGAACTGGCAGGGCCTCTGGCTGGGGCCTTTGGCTCCACCTAACTCAGCCTGACTACTCTTCCTGGAGGATTTCCCAGCGCCAATGAGGCAGGTGGGAGATCCATTCTCCTGCCCCGACTCCCAATGCCGGGTGCCCTCCCCCTCTCCAGGGCCACTGCACAGGCGCGCACGTGCAGGGCTGCCTTCCCAGAAGTGCCAGTTGAAAACGCCATTTAGGCGCTCCTGGGTGACCTGGGAGACCTGAGAAGGGTGGGTTTCTGCTCTGGAGTCAGATACTGAGGAACGGGGAGCCAAGGGTAGGAACTTCCCGCCCAGCCAGTGCTGTGCGCAGAGGACTCCTTTCTCCTTCCAACCCAAAGGCCCACCTCTCCAAAGATGAGCGCCTTTGCCCTGCAACCTAACGGGGCAGAACAGGCCGGGGCGCACCGGCCATGCCCCTCCCCAGTAGGACCTCCATGGCCCCCCACTGAGCAAGCCTGCTTCTGAATGCTTGCTCTAGATTCCACCCCCCCCCCCCCGTCCCCCCGCAGCAGCCCCCGCAGGTGGGCCGGCAGAGACCAACTGCCAGGTGCGCGTCTTAACCGCATACAGGAAGGGCGCCCTCCTGCGGCAAGCCGGCCTCTTGCATCTTTCACGCACCCTGCTTGTACCCCCGCCCCCTCGTGGGCACCGACTCGGAAAGGGGAGGGAGGGGCCCACTCCCCACCCACGCGCAGTCTTGTCTCCCCCTGCGGAGAAGAGACAGCTCCCTCCGGGACCCCCGCCCGCGCCCCAGGCACGGAAAGTTTCGGGTCCGAGATCCGGGTGGGCGCTTTTCCTTCACTCTGAGCGGCGGGAGCTCAGAGGCCACGTCGGCTCCCCAAGCCCAGCTGCGCTCATCCCCGGAGGCCAGGACCCCCCGCCTCCCGCAGCCTGCAGAGGCTGGCAAGGGGGCTCCAGGACGCCGGGTCGGCTTTCGGAAGCTCGGGAGCCCGAAAATCGCGGCTCGCTCGTTCCCGGGAAAGCTCGCAGGGTGGGGTTCTGATGGAGCGGGTTTCGCACCAAAGCCTCTCTCACCGCTAGCGGCCATCCCCTCTCCGGCTGCGTCTCCCTGTTCTGAGGATTCCGGGGAGGGGTGCTCCTCTCCTGCCCCCCTCTCCCAGCCCCTGCTCCCTGCAATGTCCAGGTGAGGGCTCCAGTGCCTTTCAACAATCCCGGTGCCCTCGGTAGCGCTGGCACCCGGACAACCGCCTGTCCCCACCCCTCCTCTCCGTATAACCTTTCCCTCTAGAGGCGTCCGAGGGAGGGAGCCCTCGCCCCAAAGTTGGGGGTAGATCTTGATCCACTTTGAGAAGTCTATTGCTCCAAGGATAAGGGGACCAAGTACAGGGCTGGCCTGCCTTCTGGGTTATGCCATCCTCTCCCCCCTTTTTGCCAGCATGACCACCATTCAGGCTCGAATTCTGCAGCTCCTCCCTTCCGCAGACCCAGCATTCTGCAAGGACCTCGGAGTAGATGCGGGTGGGGTTATTTTAGGGGGTGCCTCTTCCTGGCAGGCACTCTCAGAGCCGGGTTAGGCACCACCCCTTAGGGCAAGGCATAAGGCAGGGGACAGAGTTGACCCCCTCCCCCATCACCCAGCTGGGCTAGGGGGTGAGACCCTACTGGTCACAATGGCTACTTTTTGGCACCCCACGTCCCTTCCCCTCTCCACAGCGGGACTAAGCTGTAATTCTAGACGGGCTGGTTCTGGGCACCCAGGTTTGACACTAGGCTTAGGGAGCATCGAGGACGGGGACCCTACAGTCCCATCGCCTGCGGCTCTTCGCCAGTCCCGCCTCGGTCCTGCTGGGCTGGTAGCCAATGCGTGGGTTCACTGACCGAAAAGGTGCCGGAGTCGCCAGGTTTGACTCCCGGAGCACTGAAGACCCACCAGCCGGTGGCGCCGGGCTGGAGGCACCAAGGGAGCTGCAAACCCCAAACCCTGGAGCTAGGGAACCTGGGATCGCTGCTCTGGGAACCCCTGGGTCCAGCGGGTTCAGCCTCGCTGGGACCCAGTCCATTCGGGACACACACACACTGCTCACACCTCCTCGGCCGGCTCCACCCGTCCATACCTCCCTCTCCCGGCTAGAACCACTCACTCCACCGCACCGCACCACACACACTCTGGTCCCACGAAGCAACACAACCCCAGGCGCCCGCACCTCCACACTCCTGCCCAAGTGTCACATTCTCACCTGCTAGGCACGCATGCTCCCCCCCCCCCCCGAAATAGTCATTGCTGTCACACACCCCTCAAGAGACCCGCACAATTGGGACACGCATGAAACGCCACACCTCACATATTCACCCACCCTTTAACATGCTCACACATACAATGACACAAGCTTACACACTTCACACCCTCGCGGAGAAGCTGGCACCCGCTCACAGCCCCAAGCACTCTCGCTCACACTCACACACACACCTTCTCCGTGTAACTGGCACAGACACTCAAACACCCCTCCAGACACTCGCTCACTCTCACACCATCACACACACTCACATCTCTCAATGCACTCCCGCACACTCTTCACACACAGCTCCTTCCCGGGCACCCTCACACACGGACGCAACAAAGGCACACGCTCTTACACACACACACACACACACACACACACACACACACACCCTGGCTCAGACCCAGAGCGCGCGCTCCACAGGAGACATTCTTCCTCCCTCGCCAAGCCGACCAGTTCCACAGACCTCCCCCCCCCGCCCCCGCCCCCGCGCCACGCCGAGACCGGTGCTCGGACCCCGAGCCCTCCCCGGCGGCCCGGCCCCGCGCGCGTCCCCAGCCCGGGCGCCCGCGCACTCACCGCGCGCCAGGTCCAGGATCGCGGCGAGCAGCAGGCTCACGCAGCCGCGGAGGCGCCGGGCGGCCCGCATGTTGCCCGGGGGCTGGCGGCGTCGGCGGGGCGGTGGCGGAGGCGGCGGGGCGGGCAGGTCCCCTCGCCATGGGCTCAGGCGCGCTCCTGCCTCGGGCCGCCGGCCGAGACGGTAGCGGACCGCGCGGGGCGCCGCGGGGGCGCCCCCATGCCGCCGCGGCCCGGCCGCCCAGGCGCCCGGCTCGGCTGGACTGGGCTCGGGCTCGGGCTCAGCGGGGCGCCGCGACCCCCGCGCTCCGAGCGTCCCCGGGCGCGCAGCTGCCGCCGGCTCCCGGCTCCTCGACTGCGAGCGGCACCCACCACCGCCGGGAGTCGGAGCCGCGGCGGTGCTGGAGTTTGGAGCCAAACCGCGCTCTCTCCGCCTCGCGTCCGCCTCTCCCGGCTGCGCGAGCGCCCCCCTCCCGGCGCCCGGCCGCCCGCCCTCCGTCCCTCCCCCTCTCCCCGCCCCCCGCCCTGCCGCCCTCCCCTCGGCGCGCGCTCGCTCCGCTGTATTATACAGACTTTTCTTTAATCCTTTCTGGGCTGTTTGGTTCCCGTCCGCTAAGCCGATTTATTGCAGGGAAAAGGAGAGCTCCCCCCTCCCGGGCCCCCTCCCCTTCCTCCCTGTCTCCCACCCCTTCCCCTCCCCCAGGCCCCCCTCACTCACAACTCGCTCTCAGCCCTCATCTTCACAGCCGCCTCCCAGCTGACCGAGTCCCCTGCCCTCCAGAAGCCAAGCTCCACCTGATCCTCCACCTAATTCCATCTCTGGGATCCCCCCCTCCCCCCCCCCCCCCCCCCCGCACACACCGCTGGAGGGAGGCCGCCTCCACAGCCTCCAGGAGAGGGACGCCCTCCCTGGTGGAGCAGAGCAGGCAGGGTGTGGCCCAGGGCGCTGGCCTTGCCACCTATGAATGCCCTTAGTGGGAAAGATGAGGGGCACCGGTGTTCTGAAACTTCCCCAATTAGAGACTCCCTCCCCCAGGAACCCAAGGAAATGGGATACGTTTTGTCTTTTCTTCCAAGAATAGCCACGTTCTTGGGTCCAGCCAGGGATGGGTAAGGAACTGGTTGTTTCCTCCTGGCAGAGACCACGTTTTCACTTTTTTGGCAGACCTAACACCTTTCCCACCCCCACCCCAGGCCTGAGGAGTGGGGTCACACATACACACACACCACTGAGCCTCCGGCCTGGCTATGGGCTTTGGGGCCTCCTAGGAGTGGAGATGTACTCTAGCACTTGGGGTGGACTGGGGGTGAGGTTAGATGGGGCAGCTCAGAGCATGTAATGTCACCCCTGGCAGGGACCCAGTAGATGGCAGGCTGAGGCACAGAGAGGCCAGCACAGCCAGGGGCAGGACTGGGCTCCGAATGCAGGTCTTTGGTTCCTGGCCCAGGGTCCTCTGTGTAGCGTTCCATGGAGAGCCCCCAGCTAGGGCACTAGCTGTGCAGAGATGCCCCATTGCAGGGACCTGCTTCCTCCATCTGTCCTCTCCAAGCCTCACTACAGGCTTCCCAAGGCAGCCCTGCGGCAGCTCCGCCACCCCAGTCCCCTCCCAGCCCTAGAGAAGGAGCGATTTGCATTTATGAAGACCTGAAAGCAAACGTTCACCTGACAGGCTTTAGAAGGATCCTCTCAGTAAAATAATAATAATGATCGTAATAAACCCTTATAAATAGGTGTTTGATTACAGTTTGTCCCTATGAGGGTATTTTTTTTTTTTTTTTTGAATCAGACTAATTGGCTGCCAGTCTGATTGGGCTGGTTCTGGCTTGAATGTTGGAGTCTTGGGTCCTTTCCTTTCACTTTGGTTGGCTGTTCTTTGCTCCTTCTCACCCCCCCCCTTCCCAAGTCTCTGAGGGTCAGCTTGACGTCACCCCTCCCCCACACCCTCCTGTTGGGCTGATCCAGCCATGCCACGGGGCACAGTCCCTGATTGTCTCCTCCCTGACCCTCTGGCCCAGGAAAAAGCCAGTAGAACCCAAGTCATCCCAGGAGCCAAGCTCTCTGTGGAAGGGCTCTCCTGGCTGGGGAGCGGGGTCGAGCTGGGGGACCCTCGCGTTGGCAGGCTGGTCCGAGTTTGCAGGTCAATGCCAGGCCTCACAGCGTAGACCTTCCTGCTCTGCGGGCCTTGCTGCCAGTCAGAGTGCATCCGGGCAGGTTGACAGGCGACAGTTCATCGGGTGAGACCTGAACAGGCGCGGTTTCCGGTCTGCACTCACTGCAGCCCAGCCATTAGGGAGGAGAGTTGGGGGTCAGGCGGGGTTCCAGCTTCCCTCTCACCCATGGGCCCATACCAGCTGGGGGGAAAGTCCGCAGAGAGCAGCAGGAAGGGGCTAGAGGCTCGCCTCCATTATGGCAGCTGGAATGACATCCAGCGAGAGGCTCACAAGGAGGAAGGGAGGCCCGAGAGCCAAGGGAGCGTTGCCTCCTGAGGCGAAGGATTGGACTGGGGGGACGTGGTGGGTCCTTCAGCCCCAGGACTTCTGAATCCTCCTCACTCTCTTATAACATCACCCCGCATTATAATTATTGCTCTTCCTAGCCAGCTCCTGGCACGCAGTAGGCCATTAGTAAGTATATGTTGGGTGGATGGATGAGAGGGTGGGTGGCTGAAGGCAGGGCACTTGGTCGTAACCATCGCATCCCTCAGCTCTTAGCCCGAGGCTGCCGCTTGGCAGGTGCTGGCAGGCACCCTGTGGCAGGAACCTTCCCGGGGAACTAGCACCCTCCCCGCGGACCGCGTGTTCAGGGAGAAGACATCCTGTGCAGGTGCGCAGTTGGTTTCCCAAGAACAGCTCAGCAGTAATGCGCGTGTTTATACCGTATGGTAATTGTTCATAGTAATACCGCCAGCTTCGCACACCCTCCCTTGGGGGGCCCCACTCATCCAGCTCCTGTTTTATAAAACACAGCATCAGGGGCTTTTCTTTTGCCCCAGACGCGGGCATATTTGAAGCGCTGAGAGGCCTTGTTAGCAGAGGGCACGGGGTGACTTAGCCGAAAGAAAAGTCACCCAGGGCAGCCACAGGCTTTTAATTTGCTTAACGACCCTTGGCTCCTGTCTCCTAACGGATGGGCCGCCAGCATGGCCTCCACTTTGCAGCCCTGGCGCTCAGATCCATGAGTGTGTGTGTGTGGGGGGGGGCATGTCTCCTCTTTGTGCAGGGGCTGAGCCGGTGCCCTGGGCTTTCCAGGGGCCAGTGGGGCCGGCCCTCTGTCCCCAGCTTCCCTCTGTCCATGGTGCTGAGCTGGGCTCTCCCAACAGAGGGCGCTACAGCACAAAGCAAATCTCTCTTTTCCTGACCCTAGGGAACACCCCCAGAGGTCAAAGAGGTCCTCTGTGACCTCTATAGTCTGTTTCTAGGAGAGGGGAGGGATATGGTATATTATTATGTTCCACAGTCTAGTTTCCAAAGGGATGGGGGAAAGACCCCTGTGAAGTTTGACAATGACACTAAGAGTAGTAAGCATTTATGAAAGTACTTCTCCTTTGCCAGGCACCCGTTGAATCTGCACAATAACATATGATAACATACTATCATTATTCTTATTTTACAGATGAGAAAAATGAGGCACAGAGAGGCTGAGCAACCTGCCCAGTATAACACAGTAATAGAACCAGATTTGTACCACGGAAGAGTCCAGAGCTAGAGCTCTTAAGTGCTCTTCCTGGCCAAGATACACACACTCACATATGACATGTGTGTGTGCCCACACACACAGGCACACAGGCCTTGGAAGCCAGTATTTCGAGGAGAAATGAGATTTAAAAAATCTTTCATAAGCTCAGTGGGATCCACCTCTCTCATTTCATTCAGTCCTCATAAGAGCCCCCTGTGGCAGCTTTATTTATGCTCAATTTACAGATAAGTAAGTTGAGTCTTGGAGAAATGAAAAGAATTGTGTAAAGTGGCCAAGGTAGAGGAATGCTGGATTCTGGGCCTCACTCAGCGATCCACACATGAGAATATTCTCCTTCCCTTTCCACCCCTGCCCCTGCCTCTCCCACTTACACTCATTCACGCAGTCCTCTGGCCCCTTCCTACCTTGCTCTCTGCCTCTCCGTGCTGGGAATTAAACACCCACCAGATAACACACCAGACAGGACCGAGTCTTTTACTGTTTGTTTAAATTAAAAGCAACTGAAACTGACGCCTTAACACCAGTGACCCAAATCGATACGGAGTCAGTCGCTTGGAATTAAGTCCAAACGTGTCCTTAATGGACCTCAGTCCCATCTGGACTCTCCAGCCCCAGCTCCAGCTCATCTTTCCACACAAGGACCCCGCGGGCTTTCCATGGGGAATCCGAGGCTGTGGGTGGCTGAATGGACCTCAGCATCACAGACACAGAGAAAGGAGCTGGACCGTAGGAAGGAGTCAGGGTCAGGAAGCTAAGCCCTGGGACCAGCTTGGCAGAGAGAAGGTCGGCACTGGAGGCCAACATCTCACCAACTGGGTCCCACCAAACATTTGCTTTGCATGTTTGTGATAAACATTCCTTGAAAGAGGGTCCCATGGTTAAGTACACTTGAGAAATGCTCATATTAGGCCATCTCCCCTTGGAGATTCATGGTTCGCATCAATATATTAAAGGCTATGAGAAATTCTGCAGTTTTTTAGTTTTGTTTACTTGAAACCCAAACTTATTTGGCCTCAGAATACTCTTTGCATAAATACCTATTAACATCTCATGAGCAAGAGTTCTGCAGATCACAAGCTGGACTGGAGATGCTGCTTTCGCCCTGGACATGTCTGATCTCTTCCTGGATTACCATAGTAGTAGTAATAATAATAGTAACAACCACCACTGCCAATTATGGCATTTAGTGAGTGTTTACTATGTACCAGGCTCTGTGCTAAGTGCTTTGCTTGTACTAATTCCTTGAATTCCCTTTATAACCCTATAAGGCAGGTTCTGTTTTTAACTTTCCGAAATAGACAAAGAAACTGAGGCACAGAGAGGCAAAGCCCCTTGCTTAAGGCCGCTTTGCCTTTATGTATTTCTGAGACTGAGCAACATGAGGATAAAGACCACAACTGATTTATATTATTTGTGCCCGGCTGGTGGTGAGTGCTCAAGAAAGTGTTTGGATGGATGGGTGGATGGATGGATGGATGGATGGATGGATGGATGGATGGATGGATGGATGGATGGAAAGATAAATAGGTGGATGAATAATTGGATGGATGGATGAATGGATAGATGAATGTGAGAGTTACTGGGTGGATACATGGATGAATGGATGGATGGATGGTGCATGGGTGGAAGGACAGATGGAAAGATGGAAAGAAGGGTGGGTGGATTGATGAATGGGTGATGGTGGGTGGGTGTGTAGACAGATGGATTAGAGAAAAGATGGATGGTGGATGAGCTCATGGATGGAGCAGTGAATGGGTGAATCAAGATTAGAAAACACCAGCAAGATTTCTACTTTTTTCTGTATCATTGAATTTGGTAAGTATAAGAGACCTGAACTAATAGGTATTAGTCATAGTTAGAAAGTGCCAACAGAGGTAGTCAAGCGCAGTGTCTAAAAGTGTGGGCTCTAAAATTGGCCTGTCTAAGCCCAAATCTCAACTCTGACACTCCAGAAAATGACTGTTGGGTGGAGGAAGGAAGGAAGGAAGGAAGGAAGGAAGGAAGGAAGGAAGGAAGGAAGGGAGGGAGGGAGGGAGGGAGGGAGGGAGGGAGGGAGGGGGGAGGGGGGGAAGGAGGGAGGAAGGAAGGACTTGCTGTAAGAACTTGAGAAAATTATTTCGTCTCCCTGCACTTTGATTTCCTCACCTGTAAAATGGGGATGGAGGTAAAAGTACCAACCTTATCAAGTTGTTGCACTGATTAAATAAGGCAATGCTTTAAACGATGTAAGCGCTCAATAAATACTAGCTATGACAAATATTACCTACTAAGGCAGCCATGCAGTGCCGTGATTACCCCACGCTGTGGTTCCATCTTCACACCCTAAGCTGCCTGCACTCTGCAGCGGAGAGGGTAGGCCAAGGCTCCGGGGTCAAGACCTCAAGGGACTCGGCAGAGGGCTGCCGTCACCGTGAACCAGCAAAAAAGGTCAATGCAAATGGGATCTGAAATTCACGTATCCTCTGTGGCATCTTAGGGCACGAATCAGTCTATTCCGGGCTTTGGACTCTTGTCTCCACCATGGTCAAGTCAGACCTGGGATCTTTTGTCAAGCTGCAGTACCGCACACAGACAACAGGTGGCGCCATCTAATATGCGATTTGTTTCATCTTTACAACCTTTCAAGTTTGAGGGCCTACGTTCTGTAAAACGAATCTGCTTCCTGTTGCACTGATTTGTTAAGCTTTAGACGTTCACAAAGAAGCGTGCTGTCACAAAACGTGTATACGGAAGCTCCTGAGTGAGTCACAACTGTGCGATGGGTCCATGATGCTATAGATGAGGGAAGTGAGGCCAACAGCAAGATAGTCAGCTCCCTGGGTTCCCACCGTCTGTGGTGCATTCTGTCTGTGCTACACAGCAACATAGTAGTCTCTTCGGTCGATTCACCTCTGTCTTGTCTCTCCAGGTCTAGGCCCATTTCACCTTGCCCCTTGGCACCTCCGATGCCACCCTAGCTCAGGCCTGGGTTACGTGATTCTGGAGAGGCCAGGAAGCAAAGAAGGAAGGTCCAGCCAGCCAGACTAGTTGTCCAGTTGGGAGTATAAAGGAATTTGTAACTAAAGGGCTCTGGTTCGTTGCAAAAGCCCTATGATGAAACCTGATCATTTCCTCCTCTCTCCACTGGCCTGCTTTCTGTCTTGAGTTTCTAGGTCCCAAAACATTTTAGAAAATTCCAGTTTGATTTATAGTACAGGGAGCCAATTTCATTTCTCTGGGCTTCAGCGTTTCCATTTGTAAGAGGCAAAAGCCTGGGCTAGATCCCTGAGTCCCCTGACAGATGGTGTCACCTGGGCATGAGTCTGCTTCCACCTTCCATCTCTCTATCTCTCCCCTCCTGGATCACCGAGGAAGCAGAAACTTGTACCTGGCACTGAGCTAGGACTGGCTTTCTGGACTGAGACCTGAAGCTTTGATGGATGCCTAAGAGTTAGAGAAGAGCTTTTGGGCTCAGCATGCATGTGTTAGATGCCTTTCCCATGCTTGCCCAGGGAATTGGGAGTATGGTGGTAAGACAGCAAAGCACAGTGAGAGGAAGGAAGGCAAGAAGGGAAGGAGGGAGGAAGGGAGGGACCCAGGGTCTGAATCTAGAGCAGGCTCAGAATCAGCCATCGGAGCAGAGTCCAGGTCCCATTGGAAGGTTTGAATGGCCAGGGAAGATGCTCGATTTCTCCAGAACAATACCTTTCCTAACTAGGCTGACAGAAATGGACCACCAGCAAAGATGCTCATCCTGGTCCTGCTCCAAGACATGTTAGATCACTGAGACCTCCTGACACCTCCATTTAAAGGAAAGAGTGGCACATGTTGGGAATTAAGTGTAGGAGAACAGAGAGCTGGGGTCCCCAGTATCTATGGGCCAGCTCTTGGGGAGTGAGGTTCAGGGGTGCATGTGAGGAGTGTATGTTGAGGGGTCCACACTCCCCTTTAGACAGGCAGATCTGTCTCCTCTGGCAGGACCAGCTCTCTGTCCCAGGGAGGCTCAGGGCATCCTGGGTACCTGAGGACCAGCTGTCCACCTGGCTTCTGTGTCCAAGTCCAACATTTACTTATCAAGATAATTAAATTCCACCTCCTGCCACCTGCCCCTTGCAATGTCAGGGGGACCGGAGCCCCTCCCTGAGCGCCATTCCTTGTGGCTGTTCGATAAGCCCCATATTTCACACCCCGAGTGGCTGCGTTTCAGCGGTGGGTGAAGTGGTTTTATTTTTATCGAGCACGCAGGCATATAAATATGTACGAGGAGCTCAGAAGCACTTTAGGGTCTCTCTGGAAGGCAGGCTCAGTGTGAGTGTGAGGGAGCATGACAATTAGTTCAACCAGGGAGCTGCTCTGCTGGCTCCAGAGGTGCCACCCTGCCAGGATCGCTGGCCCCGCTCTCCTAGGACGCTGACTGCCCCAGAGGCTCCCGAGAACAGGGTGGTGCCTTGGCAAACTTTCCGGAACTAAATTAAAAAACAAAACAAACAAGGATCTGAGCTCCCACCTTAACTCTGCTACTTATCAGCACTGTGACCTTGGAGAAGGTCCTTTTGTTCTCTGGGCCTCGGCAGCTGTCTCTATAAAATGGGGTTGATCACGCCTCCCCTGCCAGCCCCCCAGGTCTTTTTTAAAGAGCAAGTATGATGAAGAATTTGAAATGGGCTCTGAGAACCGTAATATACAACCGTAAGAAGCCTATCATTATTCCTCCCCAGCCATCCGTTTGGAGCAGGTCAGCGACAGCACAGCCTGAACCTGGTAATCTAGGCAATGGATGCGCGGGGTGCTCCCCGCTTCCTCGGCCGTCTTGGCGGGGAGGCAGGGAAATTGCATTGACTGACCTCCTGCTACCGGCTGGGTGCCTTACATGTGTCGTCACATTAGACAGTGAAGCTCAGGGAAGTGGGGTTCCCGTTGGTCGATGGGGGAGCTGAAGCCCAGCGAGGTGGAGGAATGCGGGAGTGGCGGGGGGGCCCCGAGTGCGGGGCAGAGCTGAACCCTCAGCTGGGGCCGCAGGTGAATGAGAGTCTCCGGCTGACTGTCTGCCGCGGGGGTGGCCCGGGCACTCGGACCAGGGCCAGGAGGTGTGTCGCCCTGTGGTGTGGCTCTCAAAGCAGCCCCTCGGTCGTGCTGACTGTCGAGTGAGCACACAGTCCCGCAGGCAGTTCCTGAGGCCACCGCCAGCTCTGAAACCCGAGTCCGGCTTTCATCACACGCGGACTGAAGCGAAGAGAATGGTTTTCATCTGCCAGGCCCTGAGTCAGGCAGAGGCGAACCAGGCTTTGGTGGGGCTGTGCTCGGGTAGCAGATGGGCTGCAGAGCAATTACAGCTCTCTGATGGCCAAGGTCGGAGGGTCAGAGGATGCTGAGCTCTGGCCTCTCATCTCCTGAGCTCACGTCCTGGCATATGGAGATCAGGAAGGGAAGCCGGCCGCCCTCTTCCCAGGGGCTGTCACCTGAGGTCGAGGGTCTGGGGGCTTGGTGCCTGTGCCTCCCTTTCCCCAAAGGGCTCTCTCGGCCCCAGGGCCCTGGGTAGGGGGCTCAGCAGCTAAGGAGGAAATGCCCCCTGACTCCTAACTGTATCTTAAAGGTCTAGTGGAGGTGAATCCACGGGGCCAAGGGCCGAGTTTAAGGGTCCAGACACCAGGCTGGATTGGACAAAGAAGTTACCCAGGGTCACGCATCAGTGCGCCCAAAGGGTGAACCCCAAGCACGGCAGGGGACGCAGAGGCGGCCCCTGGGGCAGGCGGGGGTCTGCGAACCAGGTGAGCTGAACCCGGTGAGCCAGGAAAGGGCCCGGTAACAGCCAAGCCGGCTTTACAGACAGAAAAACAGCTTGATTTGTAAATGAAGAATTAAGCCTGGCAGTCAGAGGGGGGCCCCGTGGGACCGAGCAAGGCTCCGAATCTGGAGTAGCAGGTTGGCGGTGGTCGGATCTTGGATCAGGAACGTGTTCTTTCCAGGTTGACTCTTCCCTCTTTGTTTCCTTTCTAATTCAGCTCCTTCTTCAGGAAAGCTGGAGCAGCAGCCTTCGTGGGCTGTGCTAAAGAGAGCCGGCAGGAAAGGGGTTACGTACGCAGAGGGCTGGCCGGTCTGGAGAGAGCAGAAGTGAAAGCTGGAGGACTCTCGGGAGGAGGTGGGGCTTGGAGGCCAAGGTCAGATCCCACAGGACCATTCCCACCTGCCCAGGTGTCATTTTCCAGGAGGGCTTCTCCACTCAACCTCTCTCTCTCTCTCCCCTCTCTCTCTAATTGTGGTAAAGTACGTCTGACATAAAATGTACCACCTTAATCCTTTTTAAGTGTATGGACCAGTAGCATTAAGTATATTCACACTGTAGTGCAGCTGATCCCCAGACTTTTCTCATCTTGCAAAACTGAAACTCCGCACCCACGAAACAATTCCACATCCGCCCTCCCCCGAGCCCCTGGCAACCATCTACTTTCTGTCTCTACGAATTTGACTACTCTAAGTAACTCATATAAGTGGGATCACACAGTATTTGTCTGTTGGTGACTGCTTCATTTCACTGAGCATAATGTCTTCAAGGTTCATCCATTGTGCAGAACGCGTCACAATTTTCTTTCCTTCTTAGGCTCAATAACATTTCCTTGCGTGGATAGACCACATTTTTTTACACATTCACCCTATGATGGGGGCTTGGGGGTGCTTCCCCATTTTGGCTATTGTGAACAGTGCTGCTATGAGCATCGGTGTGCAAATATCTCTACGAGACTCCACTTCCAGCTCTTTTGGATATTTACCCAGGAGGGGGGTTGCTAGATCACATGGTCACTCCTCTTTAAGAAAGGAGGCCCTGTGGGACCCTCTGCGAGGCACCTCGGCTGCCTCTGAAGGTGGGGAGCCTGGTCAGAGAGGCTGGGGTGCACGCGGGAGGCTGGGAGGCAGGGCACTCCCGACACCCTCCCTGGCTGCAGCGGGCCGGGGGGGTTCACAGGTCTCTGCCTGCGTGGGTCCCATGTCGCATGGGCCTCATGGAAGGAGCGGAGTAGAGCTCGGGGGAATGAGGCCCAGAAAACTTGGAACTACAGGAAATGGGACCCGGGTGCCCATGGAAACGACTGCCAAAGACTGGAGACTTTCACGGGGTGACTGGTACACACACAACAGTAACAGGGAGGCATCTGTTGATCAAACGAATGATGGCAGGTCCGAAATTCTAGAAAACAAGTTCCACAGGGGTGTGAGATGTGGCTCTCTTATTCACAGGATGGACGCTCAGTGAATGAATGAATGAATGAATGAATGAATGAATGGGCAGGACATTGTATCAAGTTGCCATTTTCTATAAAGGAAGAATATCCAGAGAAGAAAGGTCAAGAACATTTAATGAACTCTCTGTGAACCCTCTTGGTGCAAAGCAAGTGCCTTGGTGGGCAGGGCAAGGGAATGGAGAGGGTTTGGTCCTGTCCAGATGTGGCTCAGAGACCAGAGGGGACAGAGGAAGACAGGTCCACCGCCGAGTGCATTGCGGGGAGAATTAAGTGGGAGGGGGAATGCGAGTGGCCAGGAAACCTGGAAATGGCCTCTTACGCCCATTCTACAGCTCCCTGGGCCGGGCACCTTCGTATCATGTATTCCACGTGGCAACTCTGACAGACAGGACGGTTCTCATCGATCAAATTCAGATGGGTGGGTGACTTGCCCAAGATCACACAAGGGCAAATGACAGGACAAGGACATGAACCAGGTCTGACTCCAAATCCCAAGTTCTTCCCTCTTGACCAACCGCGGTGGCCAGGGTTGACTTCCTGGAGGAGGCGACCGGAGCTAAGATGAGTAGGCACATGTGTCTCCAGAGGAGAGAAAGGCTTGCTAGGTGGAGGGGAAACACCAGCCTAAGCACAGAGATGGGGAAGGTCAGGGAACATCCAGGAAAACAGCAAACGTCCCAGTGGTACAGCGCACAGAGCACATGCGAGGGGATATTAGGACAGGACTGGCTGGGCCCAGCTCTGAACCTGAGCCTATCGTCCTTGACACCGTTGGGCAGCCGGGGAGACTGAGACGGGAGAGACATGCCCAGAGCTCTTCTTTCCTCGATTCACCTTCAGCTGCGTGCAGCATGGACCCGAGGAGGTGAGCCTGCAGGCAGGAAGGGATGTTGGGACTGCTGCTGCACTCCTCTGGAGAAGGGGACTTTATGTGTCCCACCGCACGCTGGCACCGGGGAATAAAGCTGTGAGCAATCAGGCATCTGCCTGGTCCTCCTGGGTCTGACTGTTGTAGGCAAAACAGACAATAAACGAGCTAACAACTAAACCAAAATGATTTGCTAATCCGTGCCAAGACATAAATAAACAAGATGATGTGAACAGTAATAATGAGAGCGTAGTGCAATCAGGAAAGGCTTCCCTGAAGAGGTGGCAATTAAGATGGAGAGGAAGGATCAGAGGGAGCCGGCTCTGCAGACAGCAGAGGGAAGAACAGAGAAAAGCCTTGAGGGAGGAAGAGCTTCAGGTGTTGCAGGAACTGGCAGACAGAGCCTGGGGCGAGTTTTAAGAGTTGAGCTTCGAGAAGCAGCAGGGGGCCTGAGTTGGGGTTTTATTCCAGAGTGACAGGAAGCCATTGGAAGGCTCTGAACAGGAGGGGCATGTGATCTGATCGTGTTTGTGAGAGACCTCGCTGGCTGCTGTGTGAGAAACAGAAAGGAGGGAGCCAGGTGGAGAGACGATGCCAGTCAAGAGGCTACAGGGGCCCAGAAAGAGATGAAGGTGGCCTGGGCCAGGGAGGTGGCCACAGAAATGGCAGGGAAGGGACTGCTGGAGGCTGGCAGGCTCTGATTGTAAGGGGAGGGCCAGGAGTGAGAGGCATCATTTGGAGAAGCTCTGTTTCAAAGGCAGGTGACAGCTAGGATAAAGCCCTGACCCTGCCAGCAAATCCAATTTTCACACATCTCCTTCTGGATGGAATTTGCCTTCCTCCGGAGTGGGAGGTCAGAGCAAGACACTGCGATGCAACCAGAGGCTTCTCTGGGTGGGAGGGGCTCTGTAGGTGGGGGGGGGGGATTATTCTGGACTCTGGGCTACAAAACCTTGTCTGGGTGCTCAGAGAAAGAGAGAGGGGAGAGGAGGCCCCTTCCCCTCCAGCCCCTGCCTGGAGGGGACCCCTGTCTGATCCACTGGATGAATGTCATGCAGGCTTTTTTCTGGGGATGCAGCAGTGAAGGACAGGACAAAGCCTCACTCCCAGCCCTTTCCAACAGAGGCAGCCCCCCGTCTAGGAGGTGTGGGAGCCAATTTCTGACATGGCCCCCAGTGAGGACTGCCTCCTGGGGTTCTCACCTTGATTGTGAGCTGGACCTAGTGATGGGCTTCTGGTGAATGGAATAAGCAAAAGTGATGGGGCATCACTTCTGAATTAGGTTCCAAAAAAATGTGACTTCTGTAGTGCTGGCACTCGCTCTGGCCCCTCCCCTGCTCTCATGAATGAAGCCAGCTGCCATATCCTGAGCTGCTCTATGGAGAGGTCCACGTGGCAAGGACCTGGGAGAGGACCATAGCAGATGACAGCTCATGGGGGCTGAGGTCTCAGTCCAACAGTCCATGAGGAACGGAACCTTCCAGCCACCGCGGGAGTGAGCTTGGGAGAAGTCCCAGTCTCTCCTTCCAGCTGAGTTTGACATGACTGCAGCTTCGGCTGATTGCAACCTGGGAGACATCCTGAGCCAGAGACCCAGCTAAGCCACGCCTAGAAATCTGACCCCCAATTTTCTGTTAAAGACTTTTTATTGATTTTTAGAGAGAGAGGAAGGGAGAGGAAGAGAGAGAGAGAAACACTGATGTGAGAGTAAAACATCAATTGGCTGCCTCCTGCATGCCCCCTACTGGAGACAGCCCACAACCTGGGCATGCGCCCTGACTGGGAATCGAACCGACGACCTTTCGGGGCATGAGATGATGCCCAACCAACAGAGCCACACAAGCCAAGGCCTGACCCCCAATTCTTTTGAGACAGTAAATATTGTTGTTTTAAGCTACTAAGTTTTGGGGTATTTATGCAGCAATCGATGACCAATGCATTAGTGAACACTTATTAAATACTCAGTGTGGGCTTTTCATGCAGACATTCTATGGTGCAGGTGCCACTATTACCTCCATTTTATAGGTATGGAAACTGAGGCTCAGAAGTGGCAGAAAACGGATCCAAACAGAAGCAGTTGGCTCCAGTCTGTGCTGCTAAACGCCACACTGACGAGAGAGGCACAGCCCCTTCCCTGGAGCGTGCCCAGTCGGACGGAGGAAGCATGCTCTCCACATCGAGGGCACCGCCACCGAGTCGGGAAGCTGGCTCTCCCAACTTGCTTTGCACCCAGCTTTAGGCCGGCCAACGGCCCTGCGCCCATGTCCTCCAACCCGAAGGACCTTCCAGAACTGTCTTACCTCATCCTGTCTTTGGCAGGGCTTCCTAGTCTTCCGTTGTTTCCTCCTTGAAACCGGACCTTTTGACTCATTTCCTGGTTCAGCCTCAAATTACTCACTGGGCCTCACTCTGGATCCTGCAACCCTGCCGTCCTGGGCACCTGCGATGTGCCAGGCCTTTGTCATACACGGCGTCCTAGTTAATCATTAAACAGCCATTTCCAGATGGAGAAGCTGAGGCCCAGAGGGGCGACCGGCCACCTCATGCGACCAGCACTCAGGGCCTGTCTGGCCTGCTCGGCTGGGATTTTAGGTTGTCCAAGATGCCATAACCCCAAACTACAGGTCTCTTCCCATCCCTGTGGCCAGTGTGCCCCCCAGAGTGCGCCATGCCTGGGGGACGCATGTGGGTCTCTCCGACCCCCCCACTCAGGCATTTGTTCCTTAAGCACAGCCCAAGGAGCCAGCATCTAGTGGGCACCTGACACATCTTTGTTGAATAAAAGAGGAAATTGGCTTATGACGTAGGCAGAGGAAACTTCCCCATCTGCCCAGCGTACCTTCCCCAGTAAGGCCCCATCCCTTTGGAGAAATGAATCCTCTGTAATATGTCATTCTTTGGGACCATCACACAAGCCCCACCTTCTGCTCACCGAGGGGCAGGCAGGGAACCCAGCTCCCTCTTTAGAATTTGAATCTTGAGCAGAACAAATAGCCCAGAGCAGACAAATGCTGCAGCAAGACCCTGCCTCCGCTCTGGCTTCTCGGTCCCCCGCCTGGCCTGCCTCGCAGCCTGGCCTTGACCCCTTCGCTGCTCACAGCCCGCAGTCCTCCCGCCACCCTGGGCCTTGGGAGCTGCCCAGATGGCCTCTGCCTTTCTCACCAGGATGCTGGATCCGCAAGCCGGAGCCTCTCACAGCCTGCGCAGGGTGGGCTGGGGTTCGTGTAGCCACGTGGCTCAAGGTGGGGACACCCTCTGTGCCCCAGCCTGACCTCCGGGGGCCAGTCCAGGGGAAGGAGAAGCCAGAGCCCGATGTTGCCCCGCCTCCTGTGGGATCGCCGCCCACGCCCTGCCTCCTGGAAACCCCAACTTTCTCCCTTTCTTTTAATATCTTCCCTGACCTTTTCCCCCAGCAGAAGTCTGTGTACTAATTAGCTAAGAAATAACACGGCAGCACTATGATTCCTCATTAGCTCGGCAGAGAGTCCCTGCTACATGACTGATAGGCATCTACAAGAATATTAACTCCAGCGCAAGGCCTCCCTAATCAAGATTAATGAGGGGGAGGGGAGGGGGAACAGGGGCCTCAGAGCCCGCCACAGGTCCCCAGGGGTCCACTGTGCCACGTGGGGGTGCTAAGGAACGGAATTGGGGAGACTGAAGGCCACGGGGCTAGTCTTGGAGTTCAACACTCTGTTCTATCCCCTTAGGGAAAATGGCCCACTAAGGGAATTAAGATATACAGCCTACTGTGTGCCGGAAGACAGGACACTGAAATGAGCAAGTCAAAGTCCTTGTCCTTGTGGAGTTCACGATCTAATTAAGGAGATAATTACAGTGCCGGGCGCTAAGTGAGCCGCTGCAGGGAATAGCCAACATTTATTGAGCATTTACTATGTGCTTGGCATCATCTTAAGTGCTTAACATGTATTAACATCTTTAATCCTTACAACACAGCTATTATTGGCCCCAATTTACAAATGAGGAAACTGAGGTATGAATAAGTCGAGCGAATTGGCCAAGGTCACAGAGTTAATGAGACGGAGCGAGGATGTGAACCCCAGCAGAATACTGCTGGAGCCCAAGCCCTTGGGCACCATCCCACAGCCTGTGGACAGGCACACTGCAGCGGTGGACAGGGTGGGGAGGCTACGGGGGGGGGGGGGATGAGAGCCCAAGATGTGGCCCAGGCGACAGGCAGGGTTTCCACAGCAGGTCAGCCTTTGAGCTGGGTCTTGACAGATGAGCAGAATCTCACCCAGGGGAGTTTATTGATTGATTTAGTGACTTATTCATTTATGCATCCCACAAATAAGTGCCGGACCCCATAGGGATCTCAGCGGACACAGTGGCAAACAAAACCTGACACGGAGTGCCCACGCAGGCGGAGAGGCCAGCGTTGGACAAAGAGCCGCAGGTCCGATTAGCGCACCCCAGCGATGGCCTGGGGTCACCATGCGTGTCTGACAGTGAGGGTCTCCTTAAAATTGTGCCCCCATGCCTCACCCTAGTGCCAGCCCTGGCCTTCCCTTGCCCCCCATTGGGGGCTGTAGATCGATGAAGCTCCATTCATGCAGCCAAAGCTCGCGGCCAGACTTCACCTGTAACTAAACATTTGCATTTGTCCAGCAGCTCTCAGCACTTTCGCTGCATTTTGCTTTCTGCCCTCCAAGTTCCCAGCTGCTTCGTGCACCCGGCCAAGGCAAGACCACTGAAATGTGTATCGTGTTTTCCTGCCATGTCCCACAAACCATTTAACCTCTCCTAACTCCCCACAACAAGGAGGTGACATTCCTATGGTATGGGGACGATTGTCCATTAACCTTCTTAGAGAGGCTTCGGTTTTTTGTTTTTTCGCTTCCTGAAGGTGTTCATATCCACTGAGCTCGAGGGAACAGATGAAGTGCAATGCTTCACCCCCGTGATCATGCCCCTGACCCCACAGCGCTCCTCCATGGGGGAGCTGGAGACAGGGGCCAAGGGGGCTCAGGGAGCAGGAGAAAGGCTCGAATCAGGTGTGCCACAGACACCGCCTTTCTCCCAAGTTCAGTGCATCATTAAGATGCGACTCTGGGGGGGATTGGCTGAAGCCACTCCCATCCCTGTAATGGGGCTACATCTGTTGTCCACTCGCCTCTCATCTCTCTCCCGGAGCAGCTGCCCCACCGGGGTTTGCTGGGCTGACCCACATCATGTTCTTCCAAGTCCTCACTCCTTACTTCTCAACCCCTTTTTAATGGGGTGTCTTCTAAAAATCCAAGAGGGAGAACTGTGGTCTCAGGTGACCTAGTGAGGCCAAGAGAACATTGGAGAGGGACGTATGGTAGGCTGCTTCTAAAAGGGTTCCCAGTGGTCCCCACCTCCTGCCTTCAAACTCTCCTGTAAGCCCCTCTCCTTGAGTGTGAGCTAGACTCAGTGAGTCACTGCTAATCAGTAGAATTGGCCCAAGTGATAGGAGGATGTGACTGCTGAGATTAAGTTACAAAAGGCTGTGACTTCTGTAAGCCAGCTGCCGCATTGCGAGCTGCCCAGTGAAGAGGCCCACGTGGAGAGGAACTGAAGGAGGCCCATGGACAACAGCTCCCAGGAAACTTAGTCCAAAACCCTACGAGGAACTGGATCCTGCCAACGGCCACTAGCGCGATCTTAGACACAGATCCCTCCCCAGCTGAGCCTTAAGATGACACCGCAGCCCCAGCTGACACCCTGAGCCAGAGGACGCAGCCAAGCTCACCTGGATTCCTGACCCACAGAAACTGTGTGATGTTTTAAGCCTCTAAGTTTGAAGAGAATTTGTTAGATAGCAGAAGATAATGAATACAGGAGATGAACAGGAGAGGAGCAATACATGGAGAGAAAATATTCCACAGGAGCGCAGACTTCAAAGAGCCTTAGCCAGGCTTTGGATAAATGAGCACATTTCTAAGTAAGTTGAGTCTCCAACGTAGCTGCCTTGTGGCTGAGCTGCGTCTGAACAGATAAATGGAACTTGGCCGTTCTGTCTCTCTGTGCAGACTCTTTCTGCTGGCATGTTAATTGTTGAAGGTTGCCATTCGATTTCTTTGTGACTTTAAATATGCATTTAGAAAATGCTCACATCTCGTGCGGAGGATGTGTTTAATGTGCTTGATGTCCATATCAGGACCTGTCCTGTGTTGGACAGTCTTGGGGGCAGGCCAGGTGTGGTGGGTCTGAGATCTTTCTCTGCCACAGAGATTTTCAAAGGACAGTTTATAGCTTACCGGGGGACCATGGGGTCACTTGGTGGGCCATGAGCGAAGTCATAATGAGGGTCTTTTCTTCCACTCTTCCAGGTAAATGGCTCAGGTTTCCATGAACTCTTGTTTTCACATCAGACTAAACTTATTTATGACTAACCTACTCTGTGAGTTATTAGAATTGACCATCAACTCGGAGCTGAGATGTCTTTCTTCAAAGAGATCTGACTGCCTCGCACACCTGACAGCATCACACAGCTCCCACTCTGCACGTGTTCATGCAGAACACGTCAATTCCCTTGTTTTTGGGGGAAGGATGCCCTGTTACTTATCAGCGAACCAGCAGGCTGGTCTTGAGTAAGCTATGGTTTTCAATTGCTTCTCTCCCTGCTTTGTAATTAGCAATGCCTTCCAGTTTAACTTCACCATTTATCACTTTAGTTTGTGGGGGTGGTTCGGTTAATCTCACAGTGTTCAGTTAGCCCTACTGGATTTTCAAATGTGCATGTGTTACAGTTAAAAATGAATCATCCGTGCACCCCTGGCCAAAGCAAATGTGTACAATTGCTTCGACAGGGATGCTTGGCTGTCATTACCAACTTTATTTTTTCAGCTGCAAAGTGGGCACCCATAGGGGCCTTTTATCTCACTGAAGTAATCTGTGTCCCAGAGCGTGAGAGCATCTGGTACAGCCTAGTGATCCTGCTTAGGTTCTCACCTGGGCCTCCAGATGCAGTCCAGATGTGACCCATCCATGCACAGACCCAGCAGGGTTTGAGCCCTGTCCATCCCTCTAACCTCATCTCCCACCTGTCCCCTGAACCCCTTTATTATGGGCTAAATTATTTCCCCTCCAAATTTATATGTTGAAATCCTAAACCCCAGTGCCTCAGAACATGATTATGTTTGCTGATAGGGTCTTTAAAGAGGTAATAAAGTCTAAATGATGTTATTAGGGTGGGCTCTAATCCAATAGAGCTGGTGTCCTTACAGGAAGAGATTGGGGCACAGACACACACAGAGGGAAGATGGTGTGAGGACACAGGGGGACGAAAGCCATTCTGAGGGAGGCCTCAGAAGAATCCAGCTCTGCTGACACCTTGATCTCAGACTTCTAATTTACAAAAGTATGAGAAAAATTTCAGTCATTTAAGCAACCCAGCCTGTGGTGCATTGTTACGGCAGCAGGAGCAAACTAATACAGCCCTGTTTATGGCTCCTGCGCACAGTAGGCAGCTGAGCAATAGGGGAGCATAGTGGGACCACATTCCAGCAGAGTGATTCAGAGGATGGGCTTTGCAGCCAAGGTCCTGTGTTTTGAATCCCAGCTCTGCCACTTACTAACTTATTCAAGACACTTAACCTTGAGCAAGTTCCCTGTTCGCTCTGTGCCTCTGTTTCCCACCTGTGAAGTGAGGGCGATAACCGTGCCTGCCTCACAGGGCTGTTATACGGGTTAGGCTAACAAGCAGTGTGCAGCGCTGGCTTTACTATTCATCCAGCAAGTGTCTACTGAACACCTGCGATTGCCAGGCGTAGTGATACGTGCTCGGGTGTGATGGTGATGGACATAGGCGCTTTTAATTTTTGCTCTTTTCCCCTGCCTGCAAGGAATGCCTTACTTATCTCTCCCCCATCACTCTCTCAAATTTTTACCCATTGGGACTGCCTCGGGTCATCTCCTCCGGGCTGGTCCCTCCTCTGGCCCTCACAGCATCCCATATCTACCTTTGATTTAGCCTTACCACTTTGAACTTCCAAAAATGTGTCCCCCACTGGCCCATGGCAAGGATGCTATATACTCACCTCGGGGCCCTCCCTGGCCTAGTGCTGGGGCTGTGGCAGGAGTTCACCCCATCGCTCTCCCACTCACTGTCCGATCTTCACAGCCCACTCTGGGCTGTTCTGTCCATCTGTCCTCATCATCACTACTCTAAATCTTTGCCGAGCCCCTGCTGAGGACACAACTATATCATGTGGCCCCAGCCCTCAACTTGATCCAATCCAAGTCATCTGAGCAGATAGTGACATTCCGAGGCTGCTTCCCCACGTGTCTAAGAGTAGGGCAAGAACAATGGGGATCCAGAGAGGACAGAGCTGTGAAGATAGAAGGGGGTTCCAGGGGCCATCCAGTTCACCTCCCTGGCCATGAAAAGCCCTCCAAACCTCCCTACCAGGTGGTCAGCCAGCCTCTGCCCACTGACTGCCCGCTGCTCATGACCCCAAGACAGTCCATCCCATTTTTGATGGCTCCAAATGCCCATCCCTTTTTCCTGGTCCTGTTCTCCAGAGATTAATGGGGAGTTGCAGGAGGCAGTGTCGGGGGCCTAGCTTCCATATCTATATTAGTGAACAGTACTCGTGTCTGTGCTGTACCCGGCATGTTGGACCTTTGCAATACCTGTGGAGCGAGTCTTATTCCCATTTTACAGATGGGAAAACTCAGGCCCCAAATGGGCCCAGTATGGGGAAACTGCTTGCCAAAATCACACCACTGATATGTGATAGGACAGGGTTGGGCTCCTGTCTGGCTGATTCCCAAGTATGGGTTCTGGGTGGTCTCCCGTGCAGCCTCTCACTGCTGTCCCTCAACCTCCAGACTTGGATGAAGGAGGTCATCGATTTTACATGTGGCTGGTGGGGGGAGGGCTGCCCGCCTCTCAAGCCATGGCAGGGAGCTGGTCTTATAGGAGCTTATCTACTTTATGGTGCCCACTGGGCTCAAACACCCAGGATAAGGCCCTGTCCTATCCCCACCCCCAGACCCCTGAAGTCCCCTGGACTGGTATCTCAGTGAGCCACCAGCTGAGCTCATAGAGCCACATTCAGTGTACCTGGCAGGGTACGTAGATCCAGATCCTGAGGTCACTCTCTCTGGGGCCTGCTGGAACAGGCCATCACCACTATTGTCCATCTCTCTGTGTGCCCCACAGGGAGACATTCCAGAACCTCTGGGAAAAGTGGTGCCATGGCAAGCAACAGTAAATCTAAGGACACTTGGAGGTCACAGGACTGGTGCAAGACTGGAGAGAGGGGACCCTGAGAGGGTATGCGGGGGGGGGGGGGGCTGTGGTGCTCCACAGGCCCCGGGTGACTGGAGAAGACAAAGGAGTGTGTGACTGGAAGTCAGGTAGCTGAGACTTCCTTTCCCCATCTGTAAGAGGAAGACCATAATGCCTCCCTTACAGGGCCATTTGCAAACTAAATAGCCTTTTTATGCAAACCGCTGACCCCACGCCTGGCCCCCACTACGTGCTCAATAAAGTAGCTAGAGTCTCCTCTCTGGAGTGGCAGTGACACACATCCAAAGCCCTCTCTCCTGTGCGGCCCCCTTTACAGTTTACAAAGCCCATCCCCGACCATGGCTTCATTTCCTTTGTCTGAGACCTGCCGGACTTGGTTAGGGATGTGGATCGGAGCAGTGAGCAATAATGGGGGATCCTGGGCTGTGCCTCAGAGACGTTCATTATCATTCTTGGCTCCAGTCTCTGGAGCGGGGCTGCTCATGTGGGCACCCAGTGGGGAGAGGAGGAGCTGGGAAAGTAGGTCACTGTGTAAGCACAGGGCTGAGGCAGCTCCCCTGACGCTGGAGCTGAGAACTCCGGCGCTGGGCTGCCACAGACCACCTCTGAGGGCCGTCCCCGTGGTCCTCCCACTGTCCCCAGCGCCACAGTCCCCACCCAAACCACTTCCCTGCATCAGCTTCACAAACAGCCCCCAACAGCCTCTTGCTGGCCTTTTAAAGTTCAAGGCCCAAGTTCGGCCTGGCTGGCAGGAGCCTCTGGCCTTTCCGAGGGCCAGCGGGTTCCCGGCCAACTCTGCACAGGGCCCAGGAAAGCAGTGAACTTGCAGGGGGCCAGGGTGAGGACTCGGGGGACCTGTGGCCTTTGTCTGGGCCTGGCTGCCCAGCGCCACGCAGGCCGCTGCTATTAAAATGTCGATCGCCCCCCACCCGCCCGTGGCCTCCTCCCAGCCCCCGAGAAAGCAGGGGATTCGCTGTTGTTTTGTCTTTCCCAGGCCTATCGATGTCTCCTTTAGGGAGCCTGTTCGATGCCGGCTCCAGAAAGCCACGTGGAGCTGAGAGGCCAGAATTAAACCGGCTGCACTGAGGCACCCCCGCAGGCCCCCAATTTCCAGAGGCTTACAGATCAGAAGGTAAAGGAAAATGCTGTGTCTGTTCTTTTGCAAACGTCGATGGTTTTTATTCAGTGTCCTCCCTCTGCCTCTCCCCCTGCCCTTCTCCCCTCTTTATTCCGCTCGCCAGGGCTCTGCAAAGAGCTCCTCTCATCTCCTCCGCTCAGAGGCTGGGGGACAAGAAGGCTGACAGGTGTCTCATTACCAGCCAGCCGCCCAGCGCAGGGACTTTGTAAGGAAGGTGCTGGCTGGTTGTGCTCCGGCTCTGCCAACAAAGGAGCGAGAGGGGAGTGGCCTGTGTCCAGAAGGTGTGTGGTCACACTGTGGGGGGAGTGCCCACTGCATGTCCACCGGCGGCAGCCCACCTGGCTTGGACACCTGCTCTGCCATGTCACTTGGGGGCACACTGAACAGCCTCCCAGGTCTCAGCTGTGAGAATGAGGCCTCCGATCCCTCGTTCCCTCCCTCCCTGGGTTGAGGGGATGACCAGGTGGGGCAGTGCGTATGAGTCACGGGAGCTCACTGTCAGCCCACCCCATGCCCTGCATGCACCTCTCCCCCTTTCCTGGTCTCCTTTCCCTTCCGTCTGTGCCCCCAGCCCTCGTCTCACGTCTACTTTCCCCTCTGCTGTTAGAAGGGACAGACGGCACCCACAGCAAGACTGAGGTTCTGGATCGGATGCCAGGTCCCCACCCCTTACTGCAAGGCCCTGGCTCATCTGCTCACCTTCTCTGAGAGCCCTTTTCCTTGGCTCCCTCACGAAGTTGTTGGGTGACACCTGTCAGCCTCTCATCCCCAGGCCTCTGAGCAGAAGAGATGAGAGGAGCTCTGCAGAATCAGGAGGAGGGGCAGAGGGAAGACTAGACAGGCAGGGCCCCCCCCCCGCGCCCCAAAAGAGGTTATGAGAGTTTTGAATGAGCCGCACAGGACATAGGTGGCTCAGTGCGGGTTCTCCATGAAGGTTTGCGGGCGCTTTTATCTTACGTGTGTGTGTGTGTGTGTGTGTGTGTGTGTGCACGCCTGTGTGTGTGTGTGAGAGAGATTAAAGGTGAATCCACAAATAGACCCTTGGGGGTGGGAGGGGCATCTCGGAAAGGGGAAGGCAGGACAGCCTCCCACCTCGCCCTTATCCCATCAGAATGCTTTCCGCTTTCCGAGGGGCCCATGCGCCCCTCCTTCGGCTCCCTCTCCCTCTCCCTCTCCCTCTCCCCTTTCAGAGTTACTTGCTAACCCACAGTTTTCCTGTCCCTGAACCCCCTGGCCAGCACCCTTCAGGGGCCGTGGCCTCCCCTCTCTTTTCTGACCACATCCCTCTTGGGGCTGCTCCCCTCACAATCTCCTACTGAACACACACGGGATAATAGGGGTCCCAGCACCCCATCCCCAGTTCTATTGCTCTGCAGAGCCTGTGGGTCTGTGGGGAACGTTTTTCTGCGCCCCCATGCCATGGATTGGAGCACTCTGTGTGTGCACATGCACTCTTCTTAACACTTGTGCATACATTTGTACAACTCATGCGACCAGGTCCATGTGTGCCCTTTTCAGGTGCCCTTTTCAGGTGCACACATGAGTGACAACATACAGGTACCTAGCTGAGCGCTCACGTGTGCACGGCATCCCCGGCCTGTGTACGACTCCACCTGCACGGTGCACACGCCATGTGAAAGTGGACGCGCCCGCCGCAGCTCCTGCTTCTTCAACACACAAGTAGCTACACGGCCCCCTTGTTACCATGTAGTCTTATTAAACACACGGCATGTTAATAGCGCCAACGAAGTCATGATGAAAAGCTCTTTATTAAAAATAATAAGAAATGGCCCACTTGCTCCACGACTCCTGAGTCGCGTTGGGCCTCGCGGGCTGGCAGGTTATTAAAGTGGGATCAAGCGTCTTTAATACGCTGTCTGCGGCGGCTGGTTGCTGGATCTGCCTCATTACCAGCCAGCTGGGCCCAGAGCCTCGGCCTCCCCAGCTCGACCCTGACACAGGGACAGGACAACGGGAGGAAGCTTCTGGGAGACATGCCCAGGGGAGGCAGAAACCCTGTTCCACTGGCCTGACCTCTGAGGATTGTTTGGGTGGTGACACGGCCTCCAGTCCCTGCAGGCCCCCTGAACCCCAGAGTTAGGGAAGGGTAGGGGGCAGGCTACCATCTCAGCAGGTACCTGCATCCCTGAGTGGTGGCCCCTTGGGAGCATCTCCTGCCCCCTACGTGGCTCTGAAGTAACCACACCCTTTTTTTCTCATTGCCATCTGGACCCAGGAGAGGGGAGCCCCCTGGCAATGCTGAGCCAGGAGAGTGAGGACAGTGATCAAGGCCCCGCACCAGCACTTCTTAGACTTGACTGCACACAAATCCTCTGGGATCTTATTAAAGTGCAGATGCTGATCCAGGAGCCTGGGGGTGGGCTTGAGTCTGCATTTACATGGTCCCAGGGGACGCTGATGCTGCTGGGCCATGAACCACGCTCTGAGAAGCAGGGACCCATGCCTCTCGGGGAAGGACAAAAGAATGTCACCTTAATGGCCAAAGCTTTCAGCTCACCAAAGCTCTGCCCACAGGGCTGCCTGAACTTTGAGAAGAGGGAAACTACACTAACAGCTACTGAGCACCTACTATGTGCCAGGCACTTTCATATAATTGGCTCTACTACAGATGCCAAAGCAACTATTATGCCCATTCTAGAGATGAAGAAACTGAGGCTGAGAGAGCACGGCCACTTGCTCAAGGACATTCAGCTCCTAAGTGTCAGACGGAGCCTTTGCCACTAGATCCATCAGTCCCCCAAGTCCTGCTTTTCCCACTGAGCAGAGCAAAGAGCTCCACACAGTGTCCTCTCCACCTCTCCTCCAGCAGCCGCCTCCCAGGGGACCAAGGGCACTGCTGCAGGGAATGGCGGGTCTGCCTGTTTACATCTCAGAACATCCTCTCCCTGGTGGACCCCCAAACATTTACCAACATGAGTTACAAATGCAAACAGGCCTCTCCATCTCTCCAAGTCGCTCAGGACATGCAACATGGAAGCTTTATTTGTGAATAGATTTCAAGGCATGAGCTGCCCATGGGGTCCCTTGTTTAAAGATCAGCCAGGCAGCTGAAGTTCAAGGAGCCCTTTCCAGCATCCTCCTTGCTCCAGGCGCCAATGGCATGAAGATGCCAATGATGGTAGGAATCGTAGTAGTAGCAGCAAAGCTAAGATTCATTGAGTGCTTACCAAGTGCCAGTCACTTTGCATGTAACTCTAACAAATAACAATTCTGTTCCCACTTGGGGATGAAAGATCGTAGGATCAGAGAGGTTAGGTCATTTGCCTGAGGACGTACAGTTAATATGACTCTGAGCTGGGCTTCATATCCAGGCAGCCTGGCTCCAGGGCCCACATACCGCACCACAGAAATACCTAAAGCTAAGAGTGGTTCAGGGAAAATCCCTGCCTGTGTCGAGAACGGCAGAATCACAGTACAAAGGGGCAGAAAGGGGCCACAGAGCGCTGGTACCACCGTCTCATTGTGTCGGTGGGTAGACCGAGGCCGGGGAAGGGGCACTGACTGAGGCGCCGCAGCAAGTCGAGGGAGCTGGGACTCAGACCCAGGTCTCCTGTCATCAGCCTGACTGCAACCTTGGGGGGCCTCAATGGGGTCCCCTTGGGGTGCGGTTATCCGAGGAAGGCTGCTCTCTTCGCCTGGAAAAGCCAGACAACAGCGCATTCACGTTCAGCACAGAGCCCAGCCCGTCGGCATTCGGTGACTGCAGGTCAGTGCGTTGTTGTGCTCGGTGCTGATTCTACACTGTCCCGGCTTCGGGTGCCCCCCACGCCAGCTCCGGGGCCAGGCCCCCATCCGCCTAAGGAGCCTCTCTCAGGAAGCCAGTGTGATCGACCAGCTTTTAAAAGAAGAGCTGCGAGCCCTGCCAGGTATTCCTATAATATTCTCGGTGCGCACTTCAAAAGAGACGCTTGCTGGCCCTCTATCCATTAGCGACGAGAGTGCAAATCGATGCCACTTCTTTGGAGGGTGATTTGGCGATAATATCAAAATTTCAAATGCACAAACCCTTTAATGCATCCATTTCATAGCTAGGGATTTACCCCGTAGACTCATTTTTGTACTTGTAGTCAGAATACGCAACACACACACACACATGGGGAGAGAGAGAGAGAGAGAGGGAGAGGGGGAGAGATGGCATTATTTATAGCAGAAAAAAAAAGTGAAAACCACCAGAATGACCACCAAAAGGGAACTGGTGAAACATCTAATTCGTTTGTACAAAGCAAATACCACCTGGGTCAGGGTGACAATGTGACGAAGGGGACCGCTCTGGGACCCCCCTTTTCTGAGTTCCAATTCCTGCTCTATCACCTACTAGCTAGGTGAGGCTGGGCAAGTAACTTAACCTCTTTGGACCCATTTCTTTCTGTATAAAAGGGGGTGATAATTGGACTTGCTTCAGATGGTTTGGAAAGATTGAATGAGCTAGCACATGATAATCGCTCAGAATAATACCTGACCTAGAATAAGGCCTCTGAAAACGGACACTCCTGCCAGGATTGTGGAGCTGTTGAAAAGAAAGATGTACCTGGATGAGCTGCTTTAGAACGACCTCCAAGGTGCATTATTAAGTGGAAACTGCGAGACCCAGAATGGTACAAAAGAGATCCTTTTTGTGTAAAATTTTAAAAGTATATCTAAATCATGCTTTTCTATAGTTTTAGTATTCTAAGCATCTGTGAATATTACTTTTTAGAAATAAATGTTTAAAAATAGGTGTCCAGGCTACGGGAATTAAGGGCGTCTTTTGTTTGCTTTCTTATAGTCTTATATATTAAAAAATCTAATAGATGTATAGTGTACACTTTAAAAATTTTTCATTGTGGTAAAAAACAGATAACATGAAATTTACTATCTTAACTACTCTGAGCATACAGTTCAGTCGTGTTAATGTTCACAGTGTCATACAACGATCTGCAGAATATTTTCATCTTGTAAAACAAACTCCACACCCACTCAGCACCCCCCTTCTCCTCCCCCTAACCCCTGGAAACTATCATTCTACTCTCTGTCTCTATGAATTTGACTACTCTAGGCACCTCATATAGGTGCAATCATACAGTATTTGTCTTTTTGTGGCTGGCTTATTTCACTCAGCATAATGTCCTAATGTTTGATCCCTGTGGCACCATGTATCAGAATTTCCTTCCTTTTTAAGGCCAAATAATATTCCACTAAATGGACATACCACATTTGTTTGTCCATCTATTTGCCGATGGGCAATTGGGTTGCTTCCACCTTTTGTCCATTGAGAACAGTGTGATATGAACATAGGTGTGTAAATATCTCTTGGAGATCTTTCCATTCTTTGGGATATATATTCAGAAATGGAATTGCTGGGTCATATGGAGTACACACTTTTTTGAAGGCCTGCTTTATAGCTTGTCCCTGGAGGGGAATGGCCATCAGCTCCACCCCTGGAGCGGGAAATGATTTTTCCTGGGGCCCTCATGGAGCAGACAGACCTCACCACATTCCCTGAGAGTGGGAGAGTTGTCCAAAAATAACTTAAGGCATTCAGGAACATTTGAAAGACAGTTCTCTTTGGTTTTTGGATGTGCCTTGGGGCTAACGTTGGGCCGGAAGCTTCTCTGATGTTTGGGATGGCTGGTGCTTTGGCTGACTTGATGCAAATGACTCAGTGAAGCTATGTTGGTGGCTTCGAGGCAGCAGCAGCTTATTCTTTCCCACCTTGTTCCTGGGGGTGGCCAGAAATGTCCAGACCTGGTTCAGACAGGTGCAAAAACTCGTCATATGCAAACTTGGCCTGTTCACTAACTCTCTCTTTGAAAGAAGGACAGGAGCAGGAGGTTAAGTTAAGTGTTGCATCCTCAAAGCCTTCCCTTCCACTCTCTCCTGGATAGCGGATGGGCCGCGTCAGGCACCCACCTGAACACCGGCTGGGCAAGGTGGAGCCGGGAGATGACACAGTCAGGACAGAAATGGTTTGCTGGCCACTTCACTTTACACGCAAGAGAAGGGTTACTGCGCAGTCTTGAGAGGCAAAGGCGGGGCGAGAGACAAGAATTCACGAGAAGCCTCTGCGGGGGAGCTTGGGAGGGTCTTTCCAGGGGGTGCTGAGAGCTGTCCTCCTGGGCAGGTGGGCGCCAGGTTTGGGGGACGCAGGCAGGCGCTGTGGTTGGGGAGCAGTGGGAGGTTAGAGATGAGTTTGATCACCCTCAATACGAACGCAGATAAAAGCTAACAGAATTAGGAAGTTTCTCTCCCTCCCGTGTTCCCACACGATGCCCTGCGTACAGACTCTATTGACAAAAAATTCAAATCTCCGGGGGCCCATCCCCAACGTTGTTCTCAACCCAGCGGGCAGGAAAGAGCGCCGATTGGGAATCTGAGGCAGAACAAGCCTGGTTGGTGGTCCACGGAAGCGGCAAGTCCTTGGGAAAGGGGCAGGAGCACGTGGCCCCAGTGCCAAGTTCGGAAGGCCAGGGTCTTAACTGAGAAACGCAGCTGAGATTCGGAAACAAGGGAGGCTGGCTCGGAGCCGGGGCTGGGCTGGAGCACGTGGGAAGGGACGGAGCTGATCGCTGGGGGCAGGTCCTGGGGGCAGCTGTAGACAGAGTGGCCCTAACAATGCAAATGCCTTGTCCCAGACCATGAACGGAAATTTCTGGCAACAGGTCCCTGAAGTCTGTTTTCTGGACAGGCTCCCTGGGTGATGCTGCTGTGGCTAACTCAGGCACTAGCATTTGGGAACCATCCGTGGAGACAGGACTCACCAGGGCTGGTCACACCTCACCCCTCTCTCCCGCGGGATCTCCCCATGAGCCAGTCCCAGCGCCCACCCCACATGCCCTCCTCCATCGTCACCCACCACAGTCCTCGTGGGACAGGCAAGGACTCCAGAGACCTGGCAGCTCCACTTAAGAAAAAGGAAACTGCTGCCCACGGGCTCCCTGCAGCCTGAGTCATTCCGCAGCGCATCTGTCTGCTTTCGGAACAGGAACTCCTCTCTCATCCTGCAGTGAGGCCTCGCATCAGCCCAAAGAGAGCACGATTCATAGGAAAACAAAGCTCCTCATTCTAAAGCCCCTCAGTCTTTCCCTCTGGGTGGCAAGAGCTCATGGACCCCACGGTAGGGTGCCCCTCACCCTGAGGTCTAGGACTGATCCCAAGGGGTTTGGAGGGAGCCCTGGGCCAGTGTCTGATGGCTCTGCATCGAAGAAAGTTTGCTCTGATCTTTTACCAGGGAAGGGGTCTCCTGCATTGGCCCTATAATCGAGCCTCTGTCCAGTTCTCCGTATTGACAATTGGTTCTGCCAAGTTCTTACTCTTAATGGCCCACATAGCATTTGATTGCTCCAACACTTGCTCTTGCCATCCCTTCCTTCTCCAAGCTCCAAATAGCCGCCATCCTGGCCGGTGTGGAGGTGTTAATTGACACACCCAAGTCCTGCGAGTTGCCCTGCTAAGTGGCTCAGATGGTCTACCTGTCAGCCACAAGCCTGGGACCACCAAGGATTTGGCTGCCACCTATGTGGGCATCTGAAATCTGTGCGGTGCTCCAACTTTCCACCTGGTCTGTTCTGGTAACGCCAAGCAGGCAGCCGTAGAGCCTTCTCTGGCCAGGTTTCACCCTCCGCGAAGATCGATGGTGACGGCCTGTGCTACCCACGGGGAGCTGGACTGCATCTCGGAAGTTGGCACCAGCATCCTCAACGTCATTGTCTTCACAGGCATATGGCTTTTCTTGTTGCTCCTGTAACAAATTACTGCAAGTTCGGTGGCTTAAAACAACATACATTTATTCTCTTACAGTTCTGGAGGTCAGAAGTTTGAAACGAGTCTTATGGGGCCAAAAGTGAGCTGTTGGCAGGGCTGGTTCCCCCTGGAAGCTTGAGGGGAGAACCTGGTTGTTGTTTTTTTACCTTTTTGAGCTTCTAGAAGCCACCTGCATTCCTTGGCCTGCGGCCCCTTCCTCCATCTCAACCCCAGCTGAGTAGCATCTTCTCTTTCTGGCTCTGCTTCCCACAGCTTCCATCGTCACATGGGCTTTTTCTTACTCTCACTTCCCCTGCCTCTCTCTTCTAGGGAGGGACCCTTGTGATTATATCATCCTCTCAGTCATCCAGGATAATCTCCCATCTCAAGATCCTTTACTTCATCACGTCTGCAGAGTCCCCTTTACCACATAAGTAACACTTATAGGTTCTGAGAATTAGGGTGGGACGTCCTTGGGGCCACTATCCAACGTCCCGCAATGGGTACCATTTGCTCGGTGCTGACCACTGCAGGCCCCATGCTGAATACTTTATGTAGATTAACCCATCTTGTGGCCCCAGCAGCCCCAGGAGGTGGGGGGTAGTATTCACCCCAGCTTTACACAGCAGGAAGTGGGTGCTCTAGGAGGTCAGGTAATGAATTCAAGGAAGTGGTGGAGCTGGGATTTGAACCCAGCTCTTTGTGATAACAAAACTGTGCTCTGAAACGATCTGATCCTGCCTCTCCCTGTGCTCCTGTCCCCTCATCTGAAGCTGTAGACTTTCTGGCTATGGCATTTGAAGTCCCCTCCTGCCTCCCTTCTACGCTTGTAAGGAATGGAGCCAAACTTCCACCCACAGTGAGCAAAGTAGTCACCAAAGGAGAGCCGATGGCCTTCCCGTCCAAGGCCCGCTCTGCGCGGCGCCCGCCTGGCCCGCCGAGCCGCACCTCTGCTCCCAGGCCAGGCTTCTCTCGCTGGGAGGAGAGGCAGACCTGCTCTCTCCCGAGGTCCCTTCAAGGAGAGGAGGAGGGACTGTCAGGAGAGATGAGACCAGGGCTCTGGGACATGCCAGCCCCTCGTAGCCACTACAGAGAGGCCGGCCTCATTGGGTTTGTCTTATCTCTGGGACTGCGGTCACCTCACTCTCCCCTGCAGCGTGGGCTGGCGAGCTATTTCTGTCCCTGGATCAGATACCGGACTGTGATTTATTGATTGTAATAAACATTGCTTAACACGCACTTTAGCCACACGGCTCACTCACCATTTAAATAAATCTCAGCCCTGGGGCTGGCAGAGCCCTTTGTAACAGGAGAGCCAGGTTAGAAGGGAGCCGGGGTGCAGGGCAGGGGGAGCTACTTGAGGCAAGTGGATGCGCTCATTTGCAGCCAGAGAATTAAGGCTCATCTGTCCCATCTGACGCATCAGTATTGCCCTAGCAGTTATTCCTTAAAGGGGTCTCATGGAGGTGCTGCTGTGGGCAGAGGCTGCCAGAGCCCATAGCAAGCCCCATGTTGTCCCCGGCCCCTCTCTGCCATCTTATAGCATTTTTTTTTTTTTTTAAAGGAAAGCCATAGCCTTTGTCTTATTTCCTTTCCTACTCTGGGAAAATGCAATGCCTCTGAGGTGAAACATTAACTCCTTTTTATGCTAAAGGATTTCCAAGTAGGTCAGACAGCCTTACACCAGGAGCAGGCTTTGAGGGTACCATCTGGGGGAAACTGGAGCTGTGTCCCTGCAAGGAGGGGTTTACCTTGGTGCAGATGAGAGAGTAGGAAGCAGGACATGTACTGCAAGGGAGGGGTGCCTTTGTACGTGCTGAGCTCTCGGCTGGATGTGTTACATGTAGTAGGTGCTCACTAAATCATGGGCAATGATAATGCAGCAGTGGTGCTGATGCTGGCAGTCAAGGTCATGGAGGGAGTGGTGGGGATGATGAATGGAGATCCCTGAGAGCTGACACTGGCTTGTTACCTGCTGTATTCCCAGTGGCTATGAGAGCACCTGGCACATAATAGGGGCTCCATAAATACTTGCTGAATGAATGAATGAGGTAATGTAGGCGGCGGGGTGGTAAGGGCAGGCAGAAGGTACCTGGAGATCATCCTGTCTGTGCCTGTCAGAGCACAGATGGAAAAACCATGGTCCAGAGGGGGAAAGGATTCCCTGAGGCCATAGCAAGCTGCCCTGGCCCAGGTCTTCTGCCCCTGCCCCTACCCAACTATGTCATTCCTAAATCCATTCAATTCAACAAGCTTTGATTTCTCCCCTATGTCCAGAACTGTCCTAGACATTTCGAGGGCGATAAAAGGAAGCACGGCTATGTTGCTGCTCTTGACTTTTGAGGCTGGACATCACAGAGATGCTAAGAGACAGCATCAGGAGGCCTGGACACAAGTCTGAGGTTGAGCAGGCCTGACTGTGCCAATGGTCAGTAAGTCAGGACAGAGGGGAGGGGTCTTGCACATGAGGCAGGGTCCTGGAGGGGTTCTCAGCTGTACTCTCTGCCAGCTGCTGCAGAGAAGAGCGAGCTGCGGATGTCCTGGGTGCATCCCACCAGAACCGGGGGAGGAGCACAAGCGAGGAGAGACGTGAGGTGCTGAGCAGGTGCATTAGCCAGAGGCCCAAGACCTCAGGCTGGCCCCCCAAGGACTGTCCTCAGAGGAAGCAGGGTACAGGAAGGGGCAGAACTGGCCTGGGATGCTGCCTTGGATGTAAAGGACAGAGTCTGATAGAACAGGAATCTAAGGTGACAGGCACAGCTAAAACAAAATCAGGGGCAGGACTGAGCAAAGGGCGGGACTGTGCGAGGCAGCGAGAACAAAGCCAGATAAACCATCCAGGGAGTAGCCCAGGCGCAGCGTTGTCCGTGGTGCTGAAAACAGCAGTGACCAGTGACAAAGGTCCGCTGCTCATGGAATTGGTCTTCTAGATGGGGTAGGGCAGCCTCTATGAAGAAAGACCATACGCAGATCACTGAATAGTAGGATCTCCACGAAGAGGGTGAGAGGGCTATGGACCAGGCTGAAGCCAGGCCAGAGAAAGACCGGTCACCTCAGTCAGTGACATCCCACCTCTAGGGAGCAGGTACTGTGATGACCACCTCTGCTTTACAGATGAGGAAACTGAAGCTCAGAAAGTTTAAATAATTAACCTCTTCCAGCCCCTTGAAGAAGGATTTAAAGACAGATGGAAGGGGCAGAGCCTAAGTTCTTACCACCCAGCACCCCATCTGGTCTTAGGTTGAGTTTTCCCAGAAGGAGACCCTGAGACAAGGATATGGGTGTATAGGGATTATTTTGAAGGGGTGCTGGACGCACTTGTAGGAACCTGAGGGAGTGAGACAGGGAGAGAAAGAGAAGGAAGCCAACTAATAGGGTTATGGAGCAGGTTTCTGCTGTGGGCAATTGGGGTTCCCTCCCACTGGGGCACAGGGATGAAGCGTGTAGGACAGACTCAGGTTATTCTGACTGAGAGGAGAGGGAGCTGGGGTACTATGCACCACCTGCCTTCAGTCTTTGGTTGAGGGCTGATCCCACCTCCAGCCTGCCTTCTGGCAGGTGAGTGGGCTCTAGCACCCAGGGAATGCCCTCTGGTGTGCTGACGGCTGGAAGCTGTAGGGTTGGCTTGCACAGAGCACCAAGGAGAGACTAAACGGGCACCAAATAGACTCTACATTTCCAGGCACAGTGAAAGAATAATTTCTGGAGGAAGGAGAATCAGCCACATCACTGACAACCTCAAGCGCCAAGCCAGAGAATTTCAACTTTATCTTAATCCCCTCTTGGAGCCACATGGAGGGATGGAAAAGAGAAAGAGGAGAATGGAGGTAACTACCACCAACCACATAAGCTCCCATTATGAACAAAGAGCTTTAAATGCATTACATCAAGTAAAGTTTGTGACAGCTCTGCGAGAAATGGGCCTCTTTAAGCTGAACCGAGGTTCAGCTTTGGATTTCCCACCCCCAAAGTTGCACAGCACACCATTGTAGAGCCTGGATTCGAACCCTGGACTTGCTGAGTTGCTCCACTTTCCACCACACCATGACCCAAGTTAAGGAAACAGTCCTGGGGAGGCCTGGGAGCAGAGCCAGCACCTCGCTGACTTGGCACCCACATCCCCTTCACAGTGAGAATGTCAGCTACCTAAATAGCTTCGGTTATTTGGCTAAATTGATCCTCGGAGGAACTGCATAAATATAACTGGGAAGGCACACACACACACCCGGAGACGCATATATATTTAACATGTATAAGGGGTTCATCGCTGCGTGCTGATAAACAGCCTGATGACAGGCAAAGGAAGGATATAAATACAAAAAAGTATAGCCGGGGGTTGGGTGCAGGATGCCAACTGCATGGGAGCACAGAGGGCCCCTCCAGGGGTGGGCTACAGGGGGTCAGCGAAGGATTTCTGGCGACCATGCAGGAGAGAAAAGGCTGAGCTGTGTCAGGCACCTGCCCCTGCAGCCAGACACACCCATGCTCTGCCCGGGGAGTCCCCCCCCCCTTCCTTCCACTGTGTGACTTTGGCCAAGCCACACCACCTCTTGGAGCCTCAACTTCCTCATCTGTTAAATAACAATAATAATACATTTGTAAAGATGAAATGGCACGAATAAAGCACCCAGTATCTGTCAAATAAATTGATGGAGCCAATGCGGAAATGGCAAAAACGTGGCCCCATCGGGTTGCTAGGAGGTTGGATTATTGCGACGGAGCCCAAAGGCTTAGAACTGCTCCCGCCCATCTTTTCACTCCTTCCGTCAAGAATCAAAGCAACCGCTGATATCGAGATGGCGGCGCAGGTAGCAGCTGCACTGCCCCTCTCGCAACCACATCACAATCACAGCTAAAACCCAGAACCGCCAGCACTCAGAGCCTCCTGAGATCTGCTGAACAGAAGCCCCACAACCAGGGAACCGAAGCAGCACCGAGAGCGGGAGGAGGGGCGGAGACGCGGGCGGATCGGGGCTGAATATCGGAGACTCGCTGCGGGCCACACCCGGTGCCGAGGTTGAAACCCGGGAGGGAATCTCGGCGGCGGAGGTTTCCCGGAGGAGCGAGGGGTCCAGCCCCACAGCAGGCCCCCAGCCCAGGGCTCCAGCCCAGGAAGAGACATCCCCGCAACCCCGGGCTGTGAAACCAGCGGGGACTGTGGCTGAGGGTGGCGGAGGCTGCGGGAGCCCCGGCAGCTCCTCTAAAGGGCCCAGCACGGACTCACTCGGACGCTCCCTCTGAGCCCAGCGCCGGGCAGCAGCCTGAAAGGACCCGGGACACTCGGGGGGAACTGACCTGCCTGAGATCCGGGCGAGAGGCGGAGGGCGGCTTCCTCCCAGGCAGAAGGGCTGGCGGAGGCCATGGCTCCTTTGGCGAGTCCTCCCCGCACACAGCCGGCAGGCAGGCGCCATGTTTGAATCGCCAGCACCTGACTCACACCTTTGGCCCCGCCCCGTGATTCCCCGAGGCCCCGCCCCTCCCCACCTGCAGCTCATCCAGGCCATTTCCAGGGGCTTTTCTGTGCAAGTGGCCTCTCGAGCCTCGTGCTTAGGACTTTCCGAAAACCTCTCAAACAAGCAGCAGCTGCCCCATGCGGCTTGATAAGCGGCCCCAGGCCTGGCACTAGCGGCAGCTGCACTGGCCCATAGCTGGGCCTCTCCTGGACACCGCCAAGCCCAGCACAAGCAGCAGCCAACTACGGTTTGCTGTGTAGCTCATGCTGGGTGGCCCTGGGCAAGGCACTGGCACAGGCTGACTTTGCACCTCCCAGGAGGCCCCAGAGACAGTGCACCTGGTGGTCAGACCTGACCACGCTGGATTACAACCCCACCACATCTACGAGTGACACACTCAAGGGGCACACTTGGTGAACACCAAAGCTCCACTGAAGTAAATCCTGCTCCATGGGGGTGTCTCCAGCACAGAAGCTCTCTGGCTGTAGCTGCAGCTGGTCCTCACAGCCCATTGGCCTGGGGGTCAATTCCTCCCAGTGATGCCACCAGCAACCAAGGCTCAACTACAACAGGACAGTGCACACAGCCCACACAGGGGAGCACCTAGAAGGCCCAGCTCAGGTGACTGGGGAGGCTGAGCCACTGGACCCTCCAGGACACCTACTACACAAAGCCACTCTACAAATTCCAGGAAACATAGCAGCTTTCCCTAATACATAGAAACAAACACCTGGAAGCAGCCAAAATGTGGAGGCAAAGAAACATGTCACAAAGGAAAGAAAAGAAGAGATCTCTAGAAGATGAACTAAATGAAATAGATCCAAGCAACCTAACAGATACAGAGTCCAGAATTTTGTTTATAAGGATGTTTAAGCATACTATTATAGAAATAACTGAGAAAATCGATAACATAATAAAGTACCAATTTGAAATGAAGGCTACAGGAACTGAAATGAAGAATAATTTACAGGGAATCAACAGTAGAGTAGAGGACACTGAGAATCAAATCAGCAATTTGGAACATGAGGAAACAAAAAGCACCCAACCAGAAGAGCAAAAAGAAAAAAGAATCCAGAAATATGAAGATAGTATAAGGAGCCTCTGGGATAACTTCAAGAGGCCCAACATTCGTATTACTGGGGTGCCAGAAGGGGAAAAAAGAGACCAAGAAATTGAAAACCTATTTGAAAAAATAATGACAGAAAACTTCGCCTACCTGGTGAAAGAAATAGACTTACAAAACCAGAAAGCACAGAGGGTCCCAAACAAGAGGAACCCAAAGAGGCCCACAGCAAGACACATCATAATTAAAATGCCAAAGGTTAAAGACAAAAAGAGAATCTTAAAAGCAGCAAGAGAAAAGCAGTTAGTTACCTACAAGGGAGCACCCACACGACTGTCAGCTGATTTCTCAACAGAAACCCTGCAGGCCAGAAGGTAGTGTCAAGAAATATTCAAAGTGATGAAAAACAAGAACCTACAACCAAGATTACCCAGCAAAGCTATCATTTAGAATTGAAGGTCAGATAAACAGCTTCACAGATAAGAAAAGCTAAAGGAGTTCATCACCACCAGACCAGCACTACAGGAAAAGTTGAAGGGTCTTCTTTGAGAAGAAGCTAATGAACAAAAGAATCTGATGAACTAAATAGATCCAGAGACATTGACGCATGCAAGAGACGATCATATTTCAGAGGAAAGAGGGAAGGGGGGGTGGAGGGTGGGCGGTGATTAACCAAAGAAGTTATATGCATATATGCATAACCCATGGACACAGACAATAATGGGGTGAAGGCCTAGGGAGGGGGTGGGAGCGAAGTGGAGGGGGTCAATGGGGGGGGAAATGGGACACCTGTAATACTCTCAACAATAAAGATAAATTTAAAATAATAAAATAAAAAATAAATAAAAAGGATATGATACTTAAAAGGAAAAAAAAAGAATAAAAGCAACCAATGGGTATGGTCCCAGAGGGAAAGGACCCTCCCCCAAAAAGGAACTCAGAGCAACTACAGTACTGGACCGAACAACTTAAGCACATCGCCCCATTTAATTTTTACAACACGGGCAAATAACTTGGTTATATTTACTCCATTTTCAAAATGAGCCTTTGTAAGGCCCTAGAGGTGATTCGACCTGTCCAAAGCCATGGAACTAGTGTGATGGGTTGGACTGTATCTCTCAAAAAATTCACATGTTGTTCTGACCTCTAGTACCTCAGCCTGTGACCCTATTTATATGGAAATAGGGTCGTTGCTGCTGTCATTAATTAAGATGACATCACCCTGAAGAAGGGTGGATCCCTAATCTGTTGTGGCAGGTGTCCTGATAAAAAAGGGAAATTCGGACACAGATTGGAGTGATGCTTCTCTAGCCAAGGAATGCTAAAGCTTCCCCAGAGACCACCCAAGCAAGGGGAGAGGCCTGGAACGGATTCTCCCATAGTCCCTCGGGAGGACCCAACACCTTAGTCTGGGACTTCTAGACTCCAAACTGTGAGACCATAAATGTCTGCTGTGTAAGCCCCCAGTTTGTGGGCCTGGTTAAGGCAGCCCTGGCAAACTAATACAGCTAGGATTTGAACCCAGATTTCTCTGAATTCAGTTCCTGCCAATTCTCAATTCCTGAGACACCCTTTCTCCAAGACCCGGGCTGCCCAGCTAAGGGGATGTGGAGAGGATTTGCTGAGTGAATGCTTGGAGGGGGCGGGACAGAGGAGGAAGCAGAGCTGGTGCAAGAAGAGCTCTCCAAACACCAGTCCTGGCCCAACCAGGCTTCCTAATGAGGGAGCAGAGCTAATCCGGGAGGGTTCCAGCGGCAAGGGTGCAGGAGGGCCTGTGCTGGCTGGGAAAAGCCCATGATGCCCACTGAGTCCTAAACCCCTTAAAATCTCCTGGTGGCAGGGGGTCAGCTGCGACAGGAGGGGCTGGCTGTGCTGCACACAATCCTACTGCCGTGGCAGCTGCCAGAGCTGAGCTGGGCTGGGCTGGGGGCAGGAGAGGGACGGAGCTGGGTGAACAGGGACCAGGCACTGCGCTGCCCGAGTTGCCATGGTAACCGTGATCTTCCAAGTGTGAGCCAGAGGAGGCTGAGGTCTGAGGGGATTTGGTGAGGACAGGGCTGCGTGTGGGAGGCTGGGACAGGAAGGCCAGCGTCTCTGGAGAGCCGGGTCTATGCCAGACACTGTGCCGGGCACTCTTCTTAACTTCTCGTGGTTAAAACCCCACAACAGCCCTTTGAATGGGGTATTTTTATCTCTCTTTTACAGATGAGGAGACAGAGACCAAAGTAGGGGGAGAGTTTTGAGTCAGGTCACGCAGCTGGTGAAAGAGCCAGAACTGGAACTTGCCTTCTTTGTCCCCAGAGGCCCTGCTTTTTCTCTCCGCTTCACTGGACAGCCTCGGGGACTCAGCGAGGGTTTCTGTTGAGGACCAAGGAAAGGATGCTGCAGCTTTTGGCTCAACTTTCGGGCGATAGGCACCTAGGAGTCAGCAAGCCCCTTCCACATTTTGGAGTGAACCCAAAAGTTTACCTAATGGTAACGCTCCCTTGGCTCCGAGGCTGCTGGCTAGCTCCCTGGACTGCCTCCGTGAGCCACATTAGCCAGATGAGTGAGGGTAGAGATGCGAGCTAAACAAAGCACACGGCCAGGCCAGCCCCCCCTGCCCCCCCCCGCTGTGTGTGCCAGGCTCACTGGGATGACTGGGGAGCAAGAACAGCCGGATCCAGACCCATCCTGGCCAACTCTCCTTTCGCCGAAGGTGGTGACCAAAGGCAGCAAATGAGAAGGCTGGAGGCTGGGGCCCAGCCCTGGCTCTGGGGCCAGTTCTCATTGTTTATGATCCTGCCGTGTAGATGAAGAAAGAAAGCGGGACACAGTCAGCTTGCCTCGGGCCCCAGTGACCACAGCCCCAGCGTATTGAGGGGAGGCATGAACCCCATGAGCCCCTTTCAGCTCTGATGTTCTGTCTACAACAGCCAAGCAGCTGAAATGGACAGACAGCACTGAACTCACTCTTGTGGCTTCCAAAAGCTGAACTAGGATCTGTGGATAGAAGCCACAGAATTGTCCATTTGGTTTCTCAGGAATGGGTTTGCTCTTCAGGTAGTGAGCTCCTTGTCTCTGGAGGCATTTAAGTGAGGCTGAAAGAGATATACCCTACTAGTCCTTTCCAACTCTGTGCCCAACCAGCAGGATGCCTTATCATTCTCTGATGATGGATTTTCTTCTCAAATATGATCAGATCTGGAGCCAGAGGCAGGGAGAAGTCAACAGAGTAACAGAGGCCTCACCAATGTTCATTCATAGCCTCTACCTTAACCCCTTGTGCCTCCTATACCCAATCAGATGGGAGAAGGAGGTCTGTTGACCTTAAGTTATAATCTCTATGAAGACAGATATGCTGGACCTGCTTATGGTGACAATTTGGAGCAGATGAAGACCTTCCCCCAAACACCATGTCTTTTGTTATCAAAACAATCCCATAATTAACACACCAGCTGCTTTTGTTCTCATGGCACTTCTGTTCACACCACACTAGGACCACATGCACTGGTCTGATTCAGGGATTTTTGAGAGGAATTTGACATCCTGCAGAGGCAGGTAACCTTGACGCTCATGATGATCTGAATGGTGGTGAGTGTCTGGAGAGAGGATCAGTCCTGGGGGGGGTGCATGGGTGCCCAGCATGGTCCGAGTCGCTCAGGAAACATTCCTGGGGAGGTGAGTCCAGAACAGAGTCTCGACTGATGTACACCAGGAGCATGGAGACCCTGATGGGGACAAAAAAAAAAAGTCAGGCCAGCTGTTTCTCAGAGCCTTCCTTCCATATCTCAAATGTAATGATTCCCATTCTCCCAGAGGCTCCTCTCCTCTAATCCCTGGCCAAGGAGACCCCCTCTCTCCTGGTTTGCACCCATATGCTCACATGTTGGCTGCGCTCAATGCAAATTAACCCTTGTTGCTACCCTTCTACGCTACAGGGCCACAAACCCCTTGAGGGTAGACACCCCATGCTATTTCTTGATAGTGAGGCCAGCCTCAGTCCCAGCAAACCTAACTGTTCAACAGACGCATGGAACAATGGTGATGATGGGGCCTTGGGGGTGGGTGAGAAGACAGACTGGGAGCTGACTCCAGAAACCCATCTCTGCCCTTCGCTGGCTCTGTCCTCTTAGGCAAGTTATGAATGCTGTGAGCCACACTGGCCTCACCTGTAAAATGGGTACGTGGTACTTCCCACAGTGAATAATATTTATTGAATGCTTTTAATAAAGTCCTTGCACAAGTTTGATTTCGTTGTTCCTTGTGATAAGCTAAAGGCGGGTATTAGCATTTTCCCCATTTCATCGATGCAGTGGCGAGTGTCAGTGGCCTGGCCAAGGTCTCGAGCTGGAGAGCAGGGGCTGGGGTTCAGGTCGGGCGCTCAGCCCTCGGACCGGTGTCTACGAGGATATCACGCACTGGAATGAATCCCAGAGGGCCTGGTTTTAGCCCTTCTTCCTCTCCCTTCTTGTCTTCATCTCTGACATCTCTGAAGTCTCATCCTGTGTTTTCTTTTTTTTTTTTCACTCTTGAGCTCTTTATATTAGAAACTCACTATTGCAACCCACTTACTGCCGGAGCCACTCCATGCGTAAGGCCCACTAATCTGTAGTGATCCATTTCAAAAGAATTACTCTGACCTTGGCAGAGCATCTCGTCCTGCAGGTTATGAGATGATGACCCCCCAAGGCTGATAGCCGGCTTCTCTTTCCTATAACTGTTCCTAGCATGTTTAACATGTGCGAATTATTTGCAGCTCCATTTATCTAATCTAGCCCTCGCATCACCTCCCAGGTTAGCATTATTACCCTCCCGTACAGGAGAGAAATTTAACGACTTTCCCAAGGTCGTATAGCTAATTAGTGCAGATTCAGGATCTGAACCCCCGGAGCTGATGTCCGTGTCACCACACTATGCTGGCTCCCAAGGGACCTGACTTGCCTTCAAGGAGTCTAGAATGGAGGGTTGGGTTTTATATTAATCATTGCTCTTTCATAAGCAGGGATACTCCTTCCTAATAATTTCTTTGAGTCTGAAGCTCAAGTGTCCAACATCTTAACATTTTAAAAGCCCAAAGATGAACAGGAGGATTTTCTGGGCCAGTCTCCGCCTCCATGTAGTCAGCTAACAAAGCTAAGAGCATGGGAGGGATCCTCACTATGACTGGCATGGCACACAGTGCTGGTACATTGAGTGTATGGATGGATGCATGGATGGATGGATGGATGGATGATTGAATGAATGAATGAATGAATGAATGAATGAGAGAATGGCTTATGGTCCCATAGGGAAGCCTAGGAAGGTTTGCCAGGGGCAAACAGATTGCTCAGGGCACCCTCAGAGCTTCCTCCCCATTTCTGTGGGTCTCACAGGACGTGTCCCTTAGAGACCTCTGACCTCTCTGTCTTCTTGGGAGACTTATGTCTTCTCTCTGAGCCACAGTTTCCTCACTATAAATGGGTTCATAATTAGCACCTACTTCATAAGGTTATCATAATATTTACAGGGTGCTTGCCATAAATATTGTACACAAGTTTCAACCACTTTTATTCCTGGACAAAACAGAATCGCCAGGACGTCCCTGCCCTGTTCATCTCACCAGGGCAACCACCAAAATCCAGGGACCCTTGGTGGGGTCCCTTGGTGGGGTCCCGCTGCCAGCTGGCTTGGATACAGAAACACCATTCCCAGGTCCAAATGCTCTCGTCATCAGAGTGGAACAAATCCCACAGGGGTCCTGATTGAAGCCATTACGGATTCGCGGAGACGACGCGCAGGCCGGGGAGGGGAGCCGGCGCCGCCTGTTTCCAGGAGGTAATAATAACGCGTGCCTCTGCTTGATGAAGTGGAATTTGTTACGGCTGGTGAGCCGTAAAAATTGCCGGGTGGGGAAAAAAAAAAAGAAAGGAAAAACTATAAATAAATTTGTAATTTTAACAGGGATTACCATGTAATTGAGAAGGGAGGATGGCTAATGGCAGAGGCAAAGGCCAGCTCAGCCCCACAGGTCTTGGCTCCAAGGCAAAGCTGAGACGCTGAAGCGGAATGGTCCCCGGGAGGCCCTGAGGCCCAGCCCAGAGAGCAGAGCCAAGGAGAAGGGGAGAGAAGTCATTTGGTAACTATTTATTGAGCGCTTACTGCATGCACTTGGCATGGGAGACACGTCGCAATGGGAGTGGCCCCGCGGACCATCACTGGGGTGTCACAGTGGATCTGAAGCCAGAGAGGGACTTGCTCGGAGGAAGCTCACTGGCTGGAATATGCAAAATGGACTGGAAAGGGCAGGAGTGAGCATGGGGGGGTTAGGACGCCAGGGCCCTGACTCAGGGCTGAGCAAGGGGGCCCGAACCAATACAGAGCAAGAGGAGGCAGAAGGGAGGTCGGCCAGAGGTACCGTGGAGCGGAGGAGACGGGGGCTGGCAATGGATGGGTGTGATCGTGGAGAAAGAGCGAGGGCGACGGCCAAGGTTTGGGAGGGCTGCAGCTACGCCAGCGGAGATGGCCAGTGGATGGCCCGCCAGGAGGGTGATCGGAGCTGGAAGAGAGATTGTAAAGCTGCCAAGAGGAAAAAGATCCTTGAGGATGGGGTGGGACGTGAAGTGAGAGAGCCCAGGAAGAGTGAATAAGGGAAGAAGAGAGGAGGTCCCAGAGCAAAGTGAAGGCCATTGTGATGTTTGAGATGGCAAAGGACGGGGCTAATGAAGGAGATTGGGGAGGGCCAGAGAGAGAAAGAGGGGGTGGTGCCGGTAGAACTAAGGCTTGCTCTGGCCCTGCTCTGGTCACCAGAGGCGCGTACCTGCAGGACACTTGGCCAGGCCCTGGCTGCTGTCCGTGGACAGCTGTGGGGCTACTCTTCTTGATTGGAAAGGTCATCGGCATCTTTAAAAACTGATCCCCAAACCTCAGCCCCATCAGTTTTATGAAATGTTTCAGATCTGAATGAAGGCTTTTTCACTTAGTGGCCCAAGACCTTGGATGGGTAGGTTGACATTTTTGAGTCTCAGTTTTCTCTTCTATAAAATGGGAGAATACAACGCTACCCTTCAAGACAGTTGTAGGGACTGAATGAGATGGGCTAAGGGAACTTGCCTGGTGCATTGTAGATGCTCAACACATTTCAATTTGATTTCATCTAACACACTGAGCTCCCTGGCCCAGGGCAATGTGAGCTTATCATTAAAATGGGCAGAGTGTGGAGGGAGTGGGACGCAGAGGGAGTGGGATGCTGGGACATAGCACATGGTTCCTCCTAGAAGAGGTGAGTTTCTAGTAGTTTCCAGGAGGGAAGCAGTTCAAAGGGCTGAGAAGAGGTGAGTGTTCCAAGGTGAGCCCGAGGTCTCTAGGAGGCAGACAGGTGAGACAGGCTGGGGCTGGACCAAGTTTTAGCCCTGGGAGAATGTGATGAGCGGTTATCAGGGGAGTGCACGCCCAGGTGATCCTGAGCCAGCATCTACCACCCCAGATCTCATATCCATCCAGGAGTGAGGCTGAGAACTCCTGCCTCCAGGTAGCTCACTCCAATAGGAAAGTTGAATTTTTCATTCCTTGTTTCCACTTCGGAGTTATAAAATTTCACTTCTCCCCTCCTCCCAAAGCCCATGTTGCCTATAAACAAACATCCCAATATATAAAGATAAGATAGAAATTCTAGGTTCCCCAGCTTCCAAACAAAGAAGAGGAGGGAGGGCCGGGGCTGGGAGGAGGCGGACTTCGATGAGATCTCGACCAGGCCAGCCAGTCCTCTGGTCCTGATCAATATGTTCCCCAAAGTGCCTTTTAAATTACTGTCGGAGGCAATGTGCCATATTTATGTATATACATGCTTAGAGGTGACACGAGGGAGAAATGCAATTTCTATTATGAAATCATAATGTACATTTATCTTCAGGAATAACACATTGAAATGTTGGCGTGAGAAAAGTTGAAAAGCAATCTGTCTATAAATAAAGACCGCAGACATCCTGACATTTTACGATGTGGGGGATTTCAGCGAGAACTTCTGCTTTGGACGCATCGCCCAAGGGATGGTGTTGAAACCCCGACTTCCTGGAAGGAAGCCCAAAGCCTCCTTCCTGGGGTGCAAAGTGCGGGAAGTACATGAGGATGGGTTGGGCTGGGGCAGGGGGTGCGTGCTAGTTCACAGTAAATTCAGTTCTCACCCTGGCAGGAGTGTTTTGAGAGGATGCTCAATATAAGGAGTACTTAGAGTCCAGGCTATTGTGGTAAGTATGTTCTCCCTCCTGCCAAGTGGCAAGGACATCCAGCCACATTCAGAGGGATGTCTTGGGTATCTCATGTCACATTGGCTCTGTGACCTCTAGGTTGAATCCTTAGGCAGAGTCCAGAGGTCACTGTGGTCTTGACTTTCTAGACCTGTGCCCAGGTAGCATCTTCTGCAAGGACAAAAGGGGAAAAGAGAGAATATTCTAGGCAGAGGGAGTGGCAGGTCAGCAGGTCCCCAAATGCAAATGGGCTGAATGCAAGGAATCCCCAGGCCTGGAGAAATGAGTCAATGTTCACTCTGTTTCGGGGTGAGCTGGCGGTTGTGCCAGTATCTTAATCAATGAACTAACTACACCTGCACATACCCGCGGCCATCCCTACCTATCACGTATTCAGGGCTCTATCACTCACTCGATCCCGGGATTCAAACCCAGGCCTGTCCACCCCCAGGTGTCATGACGACCTCCATTGAAGTGTACCCAGGTCGGTGCCAAGCTTGAAAGGGGAGATGAAGACGAGCAGAGCGTGGCCCCTTCCCCTGTCCCGGGGAAGATGGAGGGGTATGAGCTGGGTGGGTCACCTCCCGGAGCCCGGGGTGGCTGGTTTGGGAAGGGGTGCGGGAGAGGGGAGCTGCTGTTCACTAAAGGGACTGACCCTTCCTTAGGGCTGTGGGCTGAGACTGAAGTGAGGCTTCTCCAAGGGAGAGGATTTAGCCCAGATTCTGGGTTCCAGACGAGGCCGCCAGAGGGTCCAGGCAGAGGCCAGTGCAGTGTCATCTTAAATGGAGAGAGGCGGAGTTGGCTCTGACAGCTGGGGAGCAGCAGGCCCCCAAACCCGGAGAGAGAGCAAAGGAGGTTGTCAGCACTGTGGGAAGACGGAGAAGCTGGAACCTGGCAGACAAAGCCGGAGGAAGGGGCTGAGAGGGGAGGAGAGAGGCTTGGGGAAGAGATAAGGGCGGGAATGAAGTCGGGGAAGGGGGGAAGGCAGTGAGCTGAGCCTTGGAGCTGAGCAGAGCTGCATGGTCTGGGGTGGGACACACACCGAAGAGGGGCTGAGGCAGTTTACCCGTCCCCACCCCAAAATGTCACCCTGGCCCCTTGGCATGGGAGACTCACTTCACAGGGATTCTTAGTGCCCACCCGGGTTCCCAAAGCTCCCATCTACCGAGCCCTGAGCATGCGCCGGACTCAAGCTTGGCCATCTCATCTCATTTCATCCCTTGGCTGGGGTACGAATGATCACCCTCAATGAACAGATGACCAACAGAGACTCAAGGATATGCAGGCATCCACCTAGGATCCCGCAACTGCATCTAGGTCCCAAGCCTTGGCATTCCTTCTCGGTGGGGGGCAATCCAGCCCCCATCTCTTCTGGGGACTTGAGCTCACAAGAGCAGCAGTGTAAGGTCCTAGAGGAGACAGCAGGCCTGAGTTCTGGCTGGGAATTCCTACTTTCCTTGACCTCAGTTTCTGCATCTGTACAATGGGATCCTAACCGTGGAAACCTTGAGAAGTTGGCGGTTCCAGTGAGGGGGTGAGCGTGAGTGTACTCAGTGCGGTCTTCACCATCACCACCATAAACATCACCATTCTTCAGCTTCTCAGTGTCCGACCCTCAGCCACCCACTCTACTAGCTCGAACCATGGGTCCACAAGGCTCCCGGAGCTTGGAGCCTTTGGGTGGGGCCTGCTGGGGCCGAGAGCTCCTGCTTCCCCCATCAGTCATCTTCTTTATTTCCTAGAGGCTGTTACTGTTTTTACTGCATAGGTTTTTTTTTCTTTCCTTTAATTTTTTTATGGGGATTACTTTACGATCAGGGATTATGGTTTTTTGCAGCAGCAGCCTTGGAGCCAGCCAGGCCTGTGTTTATGAGGGTTTTCAGGAAGGTTTACGAGACTGCGGCCCCGGCCCTTCCTTCTGGCTCCTGCCGGCCCCGGGCAGTGGGAGGTGGGGGCCGATGGAGCTGGAGCAGCTGTCTGGTTGTGAGTTTCCCCTTCCCCCTCCCTGGGTCCTAGGCCACTCCCGGGGCAGGAATACCTTATGACTTATCTGGGAAGGGGAGACCGAGAGAGATGTGGGTCCCCAGCTAATGCACAATCTCATGCATTTCCTCCCTTCCTCGGGGCCTCAGTTTCTCAATCTGTAGAGTATGTTCGGAGTATCTATCGCGAAGGTGGTTGTGAGGAGACATGCTGAGCATAGAACCTGGCGGACAGAATTGGGAACAGACCTGGGTCCCTCTGCTCTTTCCCTCTCCCTGGGAAAGGTGGATGGGCAACTAGCCCTCTTTGCACTTATAACTTTCTGTGTTTCTGTAACAATAGCAACCAACGTTTTCTGAATATTTGCCAAGAGCCAGACACTACGCTAAGCTCTGCACGGCCTTCATTGTACTTGCCCCTCACAATAATCTCAGGAGGTGAGTACTAGCATCATCCCCATGCACAGATGAGGAAACTGCAGCTCAGAGAAATTCTAGTACTCACCCAAGGTCACCCTGCCAGTAAGAGGTGAGGCAGGGATTGGCACCTGGGAAGTCTGACTCCAGAAACCACATCCTTGGATTTGAACCCCATCTAGGAATTGTGACAGGAGGCAGGAAAGAGAGTCAGGGCATCCGATCTGAAGAGGGGAACTTCACCCCAGTTAATAGCAGGGGGCTCCTGGTCCCCAAGACATTCAGTCCCTATTCTGAGACTCCTTTCCAGAAAACAGAGGGCCCTGGAGCCCAAGGTTCTGGATACTTATATCCGCAGTTGGGCCTCTGCTTGAAGCAGGGCCCCCAAGCCATGGTGGACATTTGTCCCATTTAGACCTAAGACAACACACTAGCCATAGGGTTGTGCAACGTCAAAATGAAGGACTTTCGAATAAACTGAGCAGCAGGAGAAACACAAAACAAAGACGCTTCTAAAAGGCCTCGGCTGGGAATTTTCAAAGGCAAGGACTGGTTTTCAAGGGGCCCGTGTGGAGGCAGGGGGCTGGAAGAGATGCCCCCACAGCCTTTTCTGCTTGGGCGGAGAACAGAACCCCCTACTGCCGAACTACTGTGAGACAACAATGTCTGGGCGCCCAGGGCTCCTCCTCCCCGCCCACCCCGTGGCCCCGCGCCCCCTCCTAGCCTCCTGAGCCCCAGAACAGCTATTTAACAGGCGGTGATGCGGCGCTGATCGTGCACGGTCTTGTCTGCCAGCAGGACGGCTCCGGGAGCGGATGTAGCAATGCAGCTTGTGTATCCTGCTAAGAGATATTTAATAAATATGCAAATCGCTGCCTCTACCTCCTCAGGCAGGTAAAGATGGGAGAGGCTGGAGTTAAGTATTAAATCTCTGCACAGTGTGGAAGGCTCGGCACCGAGGCACGGACTGGGGCTGAACTTCCTGGGAAGACTTCCATCTGGCGTCTTAGAGCCCCATTTCAGAGGATGGAAGAGGGCAGGGGAAGCAGGGGGCTTAAGGGTGGGATCTAGAAAAAGGAGTACAAAGGGCTATTTTTCTTAAGGAGGCTGAGCAGTGATGTTGGCAGATGGAAAGGCAGTTATTCAGCCATGCAAGAATCACCCTACCAGCCATCCGCTCTCCCATGCCAGTGGGTCCATCTAGTCATTCACTACCCACTCATATCTACTTAACTCACCCTCTAAAGCATTAACTCACCCATCCAACCTTGCATCCATCCACCAATTCACCCTTTCACTGACCTGCTCACTCTCCCACATCCAAACACCCACCCACCCACCATTCCAGTGTTCTATCCATTGTCTATCCATCTACTAACTCATTCATAGATCCACCCTCCATCTATCCACTCACCTAACCACGGTAAACCACCATCCAACCACATGCCTATCGCACAGCCATCTACCTTCTTACTTTTCCATTAACCTTTCATTCATCCATCCACTCACCCATCCATCTACTCACCCATGTAGTCATCTATCCACTCACCCACCCACACACCCACTCTTCCTTCCACCCATCCATGCACCTGCCCATCCATGTTCTATTTCCTATATGTGAGAAACCTTATTTTAGGCACTAAGAATGCAGAAAAAAATCGGACAAGTTCCCTTCCCTTGAGGGTTCTTTAGCATATTTATTGGGGCCAAGTGTGCGAGATGAAATGTGATTGGGGCACACAATGCCTCGTGCTATATGCGGCTTAGGGGAAGATCTCATCTAAGATCTTCCTTCTGGGAAAATCAAGACACTCTTCCTGGAAGAGGAAACAATCAGCTGGAATGATGGATTGGTTACTCTCCTGCTCCCAGTCCAAAGTTAGCTCAGTTTATAGCACATATTTTCCCTGAGCACTGAGGATAGAGAGATGAGCAGTCATAATCTCTGCCCCTAAGATGTTCCTGATCTAGTGCGGGGAGAGAGATATAGAAAAAATAAATTGCATGCAGTAATAGGCGACCACAGGGCACTGGGACAGCAAAATGGAGAGTGTGACCATCCTGGGTGCCTGGGGGTGGGGGTGGGGAGAACAGGGCAGTTTCCAGTTAAGCCTTGACCCATGTGGAACATGCACACCTTGCCTGGCTTTTAGGTCGTGACTTACAGGTGTCTGTCGACAGTCTGGAATCCAGACCAGGCTAAGGCTTGCTCTGATCCTGAGCTGCTAAAAGGTACTGAAGATGCCGTCTGCCCCTCTCAAGCACTGCCTAAGATCCCCTTGCTTTACTCATTAACTTTGCGAGTCAGTGGTAATCTGCCAAGAGGCTTGGAAAGAGGACTGGTTTTAGAGACCCGCAGACTTATGTTTCAACTCAGGCTTTGCTCTCTATTAAAGCTGAGACCTGGGAGCCTCGGTGCCCTTGTCTCCTACCGCCCTGGAGAGTGCTGGAGCTGTGTGATAAATGGCCCTGTGCGGGAAAGCACTTAGGGACAGTGTCTGGCACATAGTAGGCTCTCAGGCAGTGCTGGTGGGAGTCTGGGCTCCTGGGGCTGGGGGCTTGGTCTGCTGCTGATCTATAGGAGGTCCACACCCCTCTGCCTGCCTCCCCTGGGAACAGCAGCCCCCTTCTGATGGAGCCTCAGGGGCCCTGCTCATTCATTATTTGATTCACTAATTCATATACCAAATGCCAGGATGGACAGTCCTCTCTGCCCAGTGACCAGTAGAATATCCTCTCCGATCCCCTCATCAAGTGCATAAGGCACTGAAATTTCCTACAAGTACCCTGCCTGCCTCCCCAAGCACTCTCCCTCCCCCCTCCCTCGCAGGCTGGAAGGGAATTCTATGTTTTTTGCCATCACAGGCTACAGACTGTCTCCCGGGGAACCATGGGTAATCTCGGATGCAAATGTCCTATGCAAATCCAGCTGCCGGTTAAAATTAGGAGGAAGCCCAAGGCAGGCGCAGTTTCAGTTTCGGGGCTGTAACTGGAATCTCCACGGAGCTTTGATTTAAGCGTGCCAGTGACACTAGCAGCTTGCAAGACGGAACCCCGGCCAATCTGGATCCGAGGCCCTTTCCCGCGCACGTGTGTTTTGATACAGCAAGTGTGGGCCCCTTACCTGGAAGGTTTGGAGCCGTCTCTCAGGCTTTTATGCCCACTCAGGGCTTCTCAACCAAGGGTGGTTTTTGTCCCCCTGGGGACAGCTGGCAATGTCTGGAGACATTTGATTGTCATAACTAGGTGGGTGCTACTGGCAGCTTGTGGGAAGATGCTGGATGCTGCGAAACCGCCCGTGAAGCATTGAACGGCCCCCACAGCAAAATGCCAAGAGCGCTGAGGCTGAGGAACCTTGTCCGCATCTCTCTGAGCCCAGGGACTCAGGGGCGAAGGGGAGGTGGGAGACTGATCGCATAGTGAGCTACTCCTTGTACCACGAGGGTGGGCGCCACACCCCCCTCCTCACCGCCTGTTGTCACCATGGCCCCACGATGGCTTTGCTTTCTCCCGTTTTCTCCCTTAGCCCCCCAATTCCGCTCCCCGCCCCAAGCCCGCCCCTGCACCGCCCACTCTAACACCTCTGCGTCTGCTCTGAGATATGGATGCTTCCAGTAAAATACAGGGTGTTGTTTAGCATGCGAATGTGTTTTAATTTACATAAACTGTGTAGGGCTATAGATCTCACTCTGTTGCTTACTTTTTTCCCCCAGCTTAAGGCTGTGTTTTTAAGATCTACCTGTGTTGCTGCGTGTAAATCTTGTTCTATGCCTCGGACCATGGCAGAAGTTTCTAGAGAGATACCTGCTCCCTTAGGAGTGGACACCCAGGTTGCCCCACTGGCGCCTGCAAGAGTGGGATGGTGGGGTCCCAGGTATGGGCTACTTCATGTCCCCAAATACTGCCAGCTTTCTTCCAGAACATGGAACTCCCCTCACTGTTGCCAGCACAGCATGATCCACTTTGCTAATGTTTTCCTATCAGATCGGCATGCGGTGGTATAATATTGTTGTTTTAATCTGGGGAAAGTAAGTGGAATTTTAAAAAGTATTTTTTAGAACCTAAGAATAGGAAGTCGCCTTAACAGTGAGCTGGTTCCAGGAACCTAATTTTCACCTATATACGCCTGAGGCAGCTGAAGTCCAGAGAGCTCTGTGCACAAAATCAGTAAGTCATTCCTCAAGCAAATATTTATCGGGCTCTTCTCTGAGCCAGCGTCCATGCTGAGCAATCAGGACCGAGTGCTCACCGATCAGATATGTGCCCTTCCCTGGGGGGCCAGGGACGAGGGGCAGAGAATAAACCATCACAGAAGCGATGTGGGGGGCAGGGGCCAGGGAGTCAGAGACAAGGTCCTGAAAGAAGGGACATTAGCGGGGACCAAGGGATGCCAGGAATTACCCAGACAACGGTCGAGCGAGTTCCCAGGCTTCTCAGGCCTTGGTCTCCCATCTATGGGTCAGATGGCACAACACATGCCTGGCGGGGAGCGCTCATGGAATAAATGAGGGGCGAACCAGGGCCAGCCCCGGGTCTGGTGCTGGAATAAGATGAGGAAATCAGAGGCCCTGCCCCAGACAGGTGATGGGCGCACACAGGGCCCTGGGGGGTGATGGGGCAAAAGATGGGGATGGTGGGAAGGCAGGGCTTAAGTGCAAGTGAGCTGGGAGGTGAGGTCAGAGGGATCAGGGTCAGCTAGAGAATTGAGAAGAAACTGGGGGGCTGGGCAAGCCTGGAGGCCACCTCAGAGGCAGCAGCGGTGGGGTTGGGAAGCAGAGCAGGCATCTCTCCCTCCATGGAAGTTTGGGGGCTGGGTTGTAAATGCCAGGGTTGGTGGTGAGGAGTTGAAATGAGGCAGACTTCTCCTGGGGCAGTGCTTTTCCTGTCTACGTGGGGCCTCCTCCCCCCACTTCACTGGGGACTGAACTTCCTCCTCAGCCTGGAGCTCCCTGAGGTGGGGCCTCACTTCCCCCACAGCCTGGAGCTCCCTGCAGGCAGAGTTTTCCTGCCCCCCCTGGGCTTTCTAACTGCTGGGCCTCTTCCTCTGCACCAACGGCACATCATGGCCCCAGTGGTCTGGCCGAGTGTCTGCACTTGGGGTGATGCCCCATGCAAGCAACCTTCTAGGGACTGACAAAGGAGGCCAGTCCCGCACCCCCACCCCACCTGCACACGTGCACCTGTATTCCAGGAGTGAACACACAGCTCAACAACTCCCCGTCTTGATTTTTAACCTGGGTACAAAAATGCCCTAGGAGGCCTTGGGGGGCAAAGAACATTCTTTGACCCTCCCTGTTTTGAGAGGGAACCTCCAATGATCCAGCCTCTGAGAGATCAAATGTCCTTTCAAAGCCTCCGTGGGGGCAGCCTCCTCCCAGGACCTGGGCACCCCCCCACCTCTGCCCCTGGGGACCTGCCTCCCTCAGAGCGGAGGTGTCCTGCCCTCTGCCCCTCCCTTGCCCCTGCCGGGCTCCTCTCTGCAGGGCACTGCCTTCCAGCTCCAGCCTGGCTCCATCTGTATGCTTATCAGTCCAGGGGCCCGAGTTCATTACACTTCAAAGACTATATAAAATGTGTTTAGTTATTGTGTGTTTCTTTTTAATATCAGCAAACTGTATTTTCAGGGAGAGAGGGCCAGAGCCACAAAGAAATAAAGAAAAAAACCACCCAGGAAAATGATTGCGGCTGCGAGGAGGGCAGGGTGGGGGAGCTGGCTGCCGAGAGGGGCTGTGGGCTGGGTTCGAAGCAGACCTGGGTGCATCGGATGGACCATGGTGTGGGGGGTTCTGGGGACCCCTCTCTGTCCCCAGGGTGAAAGAGAGCAGGAAGGATGAACGTTTCGAGCCTGTACATTGAGCCAAAGTCCCTGTTCAGTCTCTTCCCAGGCCCAGCAGTGAAGATCGCAGCCCTGGGACCACACAGCCAGAATGGTGACCAGCAGTCCAGTGACTTCAGTTTCTCAGCTTCAGTGTCCTCATCGGTAACATGAGGTAACAATGGTGCCCAGCCTCAGGGTTGCTTGGGATGATGGCTGGGAACATTTTGGTGAGCACTAGGTTATTTTGGGAGAATGGAGGCTCAGCGTGGGCTTCTTGGCCTCACTGTGATTCCCCAGGGCAGGGCTGGACAGCCCAGCCAGAGGTGACAGGCCTTGAAATGTCTCCAGGAAGGGTCTTGGGTGGGGGGACTCCGAGGCAGGGTCTTGTGTCTGCATCAGCTGAGCCTCCTGCTCAGTGTTGCATCAACTCAATGCCATCTTGACGACAGCCAGCCATGGAGGAGGTCGCCTAGGTGTCCAGCTGCAGGCTGTGCATTAACCAAAGGGTGCTACAGACAGGCTCTGCCAAGGGATGCCCCCCACATCTCAATGCAGCTTCACCCCCCTGAGAGGTAGGATGCAGTTTCCATTTTTCCAGATAACATGGTGCTCAGGGGACTGTCCCCGGCATGCAGGGAGCTCCAGCCATCCCTGCCCCTCCGTCTTTCCTGCAAGTCCCCCTTCTCTGCCTTCCCCACATCCTGCCCCCCTCCTTCAAGTGCTTCTCAGCCGTGTATGTCCAAACCTGCAGGGGCAGCCCAGGGGTGTCCAGGGAGGCAACGAGGGGAGGCTGAAAGAGCTGAGCAAAAGCAGGAGGGGAGGGAAGTGGTACCCAAGCAGTGGGCTGTCCCACACCGGGGCCATGCCTGCCAACAGCAGTGAGTTACAGCCCCTAGCTGGCTGCAGAGGCTTTATCTCTGCTCAGGCTCTTTACGAGCTCCTCCGTGACTAGGGAAAGGTAATTGCATTTTTAGTGCCCTGAAGAGGTAAAGGAAGAGGTTTGCTGGGTTTCCATCTATTAGGTGTGAGGTTTGGTTCTGAGCAGGACACCAGGACAGTCATTAAACAGCAGGGGCTCCACGACCACTGGCTGAGATGTAACTTTAGCTGGGGAGGTGACCAATGAAAAGTAGGCCAACACACAGACCAAGCGACTGGCCCCTGCCACCAGCTGCCTGCAGGCGTTTAGGGGGCCAGCCCCGGGCCGGAGCAGAGCGAGGACTACACCAGGCATAGTTAGGCATCCTCTGTGAATGGGGCAGGGGAGCGGGCCAGGGCTTCTAGGTCAGATGCCAAGTTCAAGGCTTTGTACCTTTTCCTGGAGGTGATGGAAACCCACCGAAGGCCTTTGACTATTTTTTTAAAAAGTAGTATTTAGGGACTTACTGTCTAGAATGGTCAGGTAAGGTTGCCAGATTTAGCAAATAAAAATACAGACTGAGCAACTTTTTAGAGTAAGTCCCATGTAATAGTTGGTCATGCAATATTTGGGATATACTTATACTATATAATTATTTGCTTTTTTTTAATCCAAAATTCAAATTTAACTGGATAGCCTATTGTTTAGCTGGCGGCCTTAGCCGGCCTCACTTAAATTCTCAGAGAGCCTGTGAACTAGAAAATGAGACAAGCTCAAGGAGGGTCTATGACTTGCTCAAGGTCATACGGCTGAGAATGGAAAAGCCTGCATCTGGTACAATTACATGGGGACAGACCAGTGGATTGTCTTAACAGTGTGACTCCCAAGGTCATTGTCTTTCTGCTGTGTTACATAATCCCATGTAGCTAGCTATCTTTCTTCCTGAAGTCTTCCTTTGGACAACACCATCCCCATCTTTTATCAAGGTAAGGTCTGAATTTTTAAAAAGTGTCTGGCTTCTTTTTGGAAGATGCTGCCTGGCATCGCCCATCACGTGGAGCCATAGCCTTGTGGGCTCCAGTGGGTGTCTGAGGTAGGATTTGGATGCACAGCTTCAAACATAGACTGGATCTGAATGCGAAGTCAGATGTGTCTGGGGCCCAGGGCAGGAAAAATAAATCCAGGGAGTGGATCATCCAGGCGAGGGCTGCCAGCCTCCCCCGTTCTTGGGAGAGACGGAGAGGGCCGATCCATTTGGAGAGCGGAGTGGAGGACATCCCCGAACAGCCAATTAAACTGCTTTTAATGGTTCCAAGGAATAGATGTTCAAGTTCCAAACCAATCTCAAGACTTAGTGAAGCAGAGATAACTGGGGCTTTGGCCGTGCAAGATAAACTAGCAAAATCTGAAATGCAGGCAATCCTGTTTTACATTAAAGCAAGTGGAAACCGACATGAATCCAGGCCCTTCCTTCGTTGCTGTTTGATGTGTGGTTGCTCAGAAGAAAATGCTCGGGCATCTAGGAGACAGCCTGGCACAGAGAAGAGGAAGGAGGGAGGGAGGGAGGGAGGGAGGGAAGGGCTCGCCCTGAGGCTCCGATCCTTATAGTCAGGAGGGTAGAGCATAAACTGACTAGGGGATCCAATAAGAAAGTGGACATCTGGGATTACAGAGGAAATTGTGAACAGGACACTGATCCGCTGATATGGCTGTTTGTAAACTGCAATATCAAACAAACAATTTCATAAATGCTTATTTCACTTGTGTAAACTGGGATTGTGCTACAAGGGAAGGTTTTTCCTGTCAGGCCCTCGATGGTCTACTGTCCAGTCTGTGAGCTGCTTGTCCTCAAGTCAGACACCTACCCCAATGCCAAACATTTCTGACCCAAGGGACAGGTTACAGGCACAGAAAGGTGTCACCCTTGCTCTAGAATCAGCCCAGGGTGGGACCCATCTGTGGATGGAGCCACTTCCCTCAGAATGAGCTTCTGATCAAGGCAGGGGCCTCCACGCATCTGCAAAGGGCTTCCTCCCTGCCTGCACCATCTCCCGTTTGCCATGGCTCTCATGGTGGCCCTTCCTCCCTCTTTATTGTGTGTGTGTGTTGTTGTTGTTGCCTGGGGCTCAGCTCAGGGGCTGGAGTCAGGCTACCTTGTTTCAAATTCTGTCTGCACCACCTCCTTGCTGTGTGACCTTGGACAGGCTATTCAACCTTTCTGAGCATCTGCTTTCTCATCTGCAAAATGGGCACCAATAGTAACCACATCCCAAAACTCACGGAAGTATGAGGTCAGGTGAGGCATGGAAAACAGTGCTCCCCACCTTGGCTATACATCAGCCACCCGGAGAACTTTAAAAAGCCCGTGTCCAGGTTGCACTCTAAACCAGTTAAAAGAGGATACCTGGGGAACAGGACTCGGCATCGGTATCTTTTCGATCTCTGGAAGTAGCTCTGTGTGCAGCTGGGGTTGCGAGTCCCCTATGCAGAGTTCTCAGCAGAGTGTCTGGTACCTAGGAAGGACCCGATAAACAAGAGCTGCTGTTACCATTCATCACCTATTTTCTGGAACCCCTGCTATGCACCAGGCCCTGCACTAGGTCCCAGGTCTGGGAGATTCAGTGGCAAAATAGATAGACATGGGTCCTGCCCTCCAAGAATTTGCAGCCCTGACCTAGAATGTTTAGTATGAGCCAGCTCTGCCGTGTACACCACAATGTTCCCCTTCTCCCCAGTGAGACGTGACCTCCACGCCATACTCCATGAGGACAACTCAGTGCCTCCCAAGGTGACCTGTCTCCTCCCGGAGCTGGTACGCCAGCAGCTCCTGGAGTGCCTGAGAACTTTACTGAGAATTGGGGAAAGGCTGGTGTTAATTCCCAGACCCAGTGGTCACCTTGGTTGTGAGTGAACATGGCCACATCTCAGAAGGTTCTGGCATGGAAGACACTGGCCAATTAGTAACTGCGGCAAAGATGGGTAATTCCAGGTACGTCAAGCTTCTTTGCCTGAGCTGAGCATCATCTGGAACCAGTATAGTTTTGGGATGGAGAGGGGGGGCCTTGGAGCTGGGTTTTCACCCTAGCACCCAACCTTTCAGCTGTGTAAGTGCAGGTAAATTACCTGCTACTGGTGAGCCCCATCTTTTTAACATAAGGATGGTCATATCTACAGCTCTAAATAACTATGAGGATTAAATGATACACAAAGACACTAGCACAGCACTTAGCATATAAAAAGGGCTCCACGAACACCCTGTCCTGTCCGCCCTGTGCCCACTTCCTTCCCCCCGCCTGTGTGAGCCTGTACTACAATTTCCAGTTGCTTGGTGTGGCTGGTTTGATGCCCAGGGAGATTCTAATTGGAGGTGCCTTTAATGTGCTCATTAAGGAGGGTGCAGCAGGGCCTCTCCTTGGTAGCATTTGGTGAGTGGCTGGTTTGAGCGACTGTCAGATCTCCAAGAGGATCCAGCTGCCTCTCTCAGGATTCTGCGTAATTCAGAGTCACCAGGAATTCACACCAAACATATCCAAGTTGGGCTGTGTGTTGTGGAGGCCTGTGCTTCCACTTGAGAGTGGTCTGGTGTGTTCTTTAGGGACACAGGTTCTAGAGTCAGACAGACCTTGGTTTTACCAATGCCAGCTGTGAAGCCTTGGGCAAATTGCTACACCTCTCTGGTCTTCTTTTCCCACATCCTCAAAATGTTCCAAATCCCCTGGAGAGTTTTAAAGAAGGTTATGCTACTCTCCAGCCACAGGGACCTCCTTTCTTTCCTTCTGATGCATCAAGCTACTTTGCACCTCAGGACCTTTGCACTTGCTGTTCCCTCTGCCTAGAACTCTCTTTCCTGAGTTCCTTTCCGTATTTCAAATTTCAACTTAAAGACCACCTCTTAAGATAGGCTTTCCCTGACCACCTGGCCAATCTAGTTCCCCTCTGTCCCATTAGCCTGTTCGTTTTCTTCCCACTCTTACGGTGATCTGAACTAGCTTTGTTCACTCCTTTTTGTGTTGTTAGCCTACTGCTCATGTCTTCTTGGAGGCTCCTTGAAGGCAGAAACTATCTTTTGATTTCATCATTGCCCTCACAGTACCTGTCACATAGTAGGCACTCAGTAAATATTTCTGAAAACGATAAATGAATGAATGAATGATGATGATAATAGTAATGATCTTTATTGAACCCATAGAACATGCCAGTCATTGTTCCAGGTTCTTCTTATTTACTTCTCAGCATCACCCTGTTTCATAGAGGAGGAGACTGGGACATAGGAAGGCTTAGCATCAGGCTCAGGGGCACACAGCCAGTCCCCCGAGGAGGAGACAGGGTTTAAAGGTCAGCTGTCCAGCTCCAGAGCTAGCTAGCAAGGCTAGATGAGTGAATGAGTGAGTTTGTAAGAAAGCACTTAGCACAACAGCCAGCACACAGCAAGCACTCAATACGTGGTAGCAGTGATTAGTATTTCAAGATTGCACTCCCTCCTCCGACGTGCAAAATTATTTTGCATGTCCCCGAGGGTACCAGCGCTCCACCACGTTCTCCCACCCCCGTCATTCTGTCCATGGTGTCTGTGTCTCTGTGATCAAACTACAAAATACATATGTATATTCAAAGATGCGCTTCTACATTTTAAGCAGCTGGAGAGTTAAATATTTAAAGGAGCCGTGTGAATTATTGACTCACCTCCGCAGTGGGCTCTTTCCTGCGCTCGCTCCCCAGTCTCACGATTGTCCTTCAGCTCCAGCTTTCTCTCCTCCCGCGCCCAGCATCCAACCCTGTGTCCTGGCATTGGCTAGACCCTTGAAATGGGGCATCTGAACGAGGGGCAGGGGTCCACCCCCCCAGACCGTGCTTGTGTGGCCAGGGCTCTTGTGCTTGTGGGGTTCTGACCCAGAACCACAAGGTCAGCTTTATGTCTGGTTAGTCAGTCTCCCAGGGGCTGGAGCACATGCTCTGGCTGAATGTTTGCTAGTTTCCGTTGATTTCAGCTCCAGAAACATTTGATGATCACCTACTATATGCAAAATCACCATAACCATCATCATCACCAGAAATTACCATTTATTGTAGATTTCTTATTCTCTGTGTACATGATATAGTAATCCCAGACCTCTCATTTGCTTGGCAGTTCAATGTCTCACTTTTTTCAGTTGTATAATATTAGCTCCCCTTTAGAAGATTGTTGTAAAGAATTAAATGAGTGACTACCCTTTCAAAACCTACAGTCCCAAACTCTGATCTTCCTTACCCTGCCTGCCTATTTTGTCCCCCATAGCTCTTATGACTTTCTAACAGAAAGCACTTATGACTTGTTTGTGATATATATTTATCATATATATACAAGCCATATCATATAAGTCATATCATATATATATCATATAAGTCATAGCACTTATTACTTATTTATGAAATATATATATATAATTTATTGTCTGTCTTTCCCTGATGCAATATAAGCTTCACAAGGCTAGAGCTCCACCTCTTTAATTCATAGATAGATTCCAAGTACCTAGAACAGTGCCTGGTCCATAGTGAGTGCTCATAAGCATGGAAGGAGGGAAGGGAGGGGAGGGAGGGAAGGAGGAAGGATCTCTGAGCTTTTAGGGGACCCTTCACAAAGGGTGGAAGGCCGGCCTTGGAGAGTGCGGCCAGCATTGCAAGGCTGAGATCTGGGGAACAGCATTACAGGTGAGGTGAAGGGAATAAGCAGAGATTAAGAGGAAATAAAAGGCAGGGTTGGATTAGGGAACGAGAGGAGCCCAGTGTGGCCGGAGCGTAGGCGCTCTCCCGAGACGCATGCCATGCACTCACTCATTTAGGGCCTGGAGGGCTAGGTTGGGGTCATAATGAAGAAGGCTCTGAAAGCCAGGCAAGGAAGCGGGGAGCCTTGCTGAGGCTTCATCAGAGCTGTTCTAGAAGCATCACCGGGCCAGAGCGGGTGGAGATGAGGCCTGCGCAGCTGCACATTCCTTGCTCTCCAGGCGGGTGTGCGGACCTCAGGCAGCAGCTGCAGGGAGCCAGAGCGGGGAGAGGACAGGCGCGAGGGAGAGGCCCAGGGTGGCCTTGGTCGCTGACTGCCGGTAGGGGGCAGAGAGAGAGAGAGAGAGAGAGAGAGAGAGAGGGAGACATCCCTGCAGCCTTCTGGAGCCGTGGTCAGGGCCACAGGGTAAGGATCATCTGGGAAATCACAGAGGTCACCTCCAGCCGGCCCCCCACGGGCACTGCCGGGTGATGACTCATTACAAATAAAAAGGGGAGGAGGGGGGCCCGGCGAGGAGCACCCCGACACGGGAAAGAATTCCAAATAAATGGGTCCTCTGATCATTGGACCGATTTCTGCATAAGGCTTGTTAGCTCCCGAAAGATCAAATGCAGAAGATAATTAGCAATTTTCAGGTAGTAGGTGCAGCATCCGAGGTGACAACCCAATTCAGTCAGATTCTTCATCAAGCCGGCCTCCCTGACTTGACGCGCTGCACGGAGCCTATTGCTCCGTTATGCGAGCACGGCGCCGGCTCCGGGCCCAGGTCTCCAGTCGTTAGGGGTATTTATCTCCATGTGATTTAATTAAAGTCTAGTGTTTAATGACACGATGTACGCTAGTTATTTCTCGTTGGTTGTTGAGGGTGGGGTTTTTTCCCTCCCCCTTTTTGCAAATATGCAAAAATTGTCACTTGGCAAAGGAAGGGTGGAAGACAGGGACTGGGCAGGGCTCGTGTACCCGGGAGATGATTTGTCCCCCGGATCCTTCCTGCTGGGCTATGTGTCCCTGCCACTGGAATGAATGAGCCCTCTCTCAGTAGCTAGGCATCCAGGGGACACTCATTAAATAGCGGCCTGCAGCCCTGACCGGGTGGCTCAGTTGGTTGGAGTGTCATCCTAGGCACCGAAACGTTGCGGGCTCAATTCCTGGTCAGGGCACATACCTAGGTTGCAGGTTTGAGTCCCAGTCGAGATGCATAAGAGAGACAACTAATTAATGCTTTTTTTTCTCTCTCTCTCTCTTTCTCTCTCCGCCTTCCTCTCTCTCTAAAACAAATTTTTAAAAAATGTCAGCCTGTAGTATTGTCACTGTTTTTGTTCTGCTGCACAGGGTCACTATCTGGTCCAGCACACAGAAGGATGGGGCCCCACCAACGTGCAGCATTTCATAGATAAAATCCTAGCTCTATTGCTGGGCTCCTTGGTGGTTTTATTTTAAGTGCTTGTCCGTGTAGGACATGAACTGAGGAGGAATCCCAGGCTGGAGAGCAGTCCCACCTTGGAGCACCAAGCTGGGGAAGACTAACCCGTCTTCTAGAAGGTGGTCCTCTCATAGTATCCAGGGCATGGAGAAAGCCTAGGCTCTCACGTGGCCTGCAATGGCAGCCCTGCCACCTCGGGAGAGTCACCCATTCCCTTTGGACTTTGGTTTCCTCATCTGAGCAATGGGCCTATGAGACTCAGTGATGATTAGAGGAGATAAGACCTGGAAGCGCCAGGCCCTGTCTGGCAGGTTGCCTGGTTCAATAAACGGCAACTTGGATCGTGATTATTACCTCTGCCCACAGAAGTACCCGATTAAGGGCAGGGCCCCATAGTTTGTGGCAGTCATTGTGTGGGGATCAAGGAGGATATTTAAGGTGAGAACAAGAGCTACATGGAAGGGAAGCTGCCCCACAAGTGCTTGGGGTGATGGTGGCCAGATTCCCCTACACAGTTGGTACCTGGTGAAGCCGGTGGTGTATTAGACCCAGCCCACCGGGCTATCATGTGAGCAGAGTTCAGATCCTAGAGAAAGAACACGACACCTCCAAGGAGGACGGCCATGACCAAAGCCCGTCCAAGGCTCAGTGAACTATGGAGTGGCAGTTCCTGCTCCTGAGAATGGGGTTGAGCCAGGCAGATGGGATGGGAAGGTCTCCTGAGTGGCCCGGGGACAAGACACAGATTTCAGGAGCTGGGCAGGCGGAGGCAGGCCTGGGGGGCGCTGAGTTGGGGGCCTGAGGCTGCCAGGACATGCCAGGTGGGTGGTACAGAACAGAGGTCAGGAGCGCGGGCTTTGGAGTCTGGTTGAGTTGAGCACCTGGCCATCCCATGTCCTTGAGCGGGTCACTCTACTAACCCACGTCCTAGTTCCACACCTGTGAAGTGGGCAAGACTAGGACCCAACTTCATCAGGTTGAAGGGCGGATTAAATGGAACGGGTCACCCTGAGACAGCTGCAGTGCTGAACGCATCCGTGGTTATTTTTGCTGCCAGGGATCAGGGCGCACCTCATCTCTGGTAGCCCTGAGCTGGAACATAAAGGGAAGTGTTCTGTTGACCACCTGCAGGTTTTGAAATGCCACAGGGACTCAACCTTTATTTCCTCCGGTTCCCTTGGTGAGGCCAGATGTTTTCCCATCACAAAGCAAGACCCCTTCTGAGCACCTTCCTTCCACTCCACATAAATAGCATGTGACACTGCAGAGGGCCTCAGGAGTCACTTGCCTGTTGTCCCCTTTGAGGAAAGATGTCCCGAAAGAGTCTTTCTGCCGAGTGGCTTTGGCCTGTGCCCGGAGCATGGAGACCCTATCTTATCAGGTGGGAGCAGGGTCAGTGCCAAGCCTGTAACTGAAGCCCGTTCCTCTGTGGGGACTTGGGGGGACCCCACCCAGGAATGATGCTTCGTTCTAGATGGTAACAAGCAGGACACTCAGATTCTCTTCTGTGGGGGTCTAGGTGCTGGGAGGTCCCAGAGAAGATGGGTCATCCTGGGTGTTTTGGGGCAATTGCTGACCATTTGTTTCGGTTTCTCATGAGCTCAGTGAATTCCAGAACCCAGCATGATGGCGTGGCCATGCTGGCTCACTGCCCTCTCGTCCCTGCGGTAATCCCTGACCGCATGTCACCAAAGTCAGCATGGTTGGGACTCACCCTTGGAGCCTTAGAAAGCCAGCGATCCAGCCCTGGTAAAGTGCCAGGCACTGTGCGTGATGGCAGCCCTTGACCTCCCAGGAGCTCCTGCCTGGCGGGAGACATGTCCATGCAGTGCCACAAGTGAAATAATGCTAACACCAAAGCAAGCACAGAGGGGAAAGGCCGAGGGCTGGGCTTCCCCGAGTGGTCGGAGAGCTGTGCGAAGGTGATGTTGGAACTGGGTCTGCAAGGGGAGGAAGGGCGTCATGGGAGAGGCACAGGGGGCGAGGGGGAGCGGTAGGGTCCAGGGACGTGTGGAAGGCATGTGACAGATGAGGCTTTGGGCCCGGGGGACGAATGGCGGGCAGATAAACAGGGTGAGAAGAGCGTGTCTTAGAGCCTCCCTGCTGAGGGCAGGCTGCAGGCTGCAGCCCGCAGTGAGGCGGCACAAGGTAAGAGTAGAAACAGAAACGAGCCCCGTAAATAGAGGGCCTCAGAGGTTCTGGTTTCGTCCCTAATAGCGACAAGAAGCTTTGAGCATTATGACAATGACGGTGGAGACACTGCTGTCATCAGACGCTTGTATGCGTCACCTTCCCTTGAGCTCAGACAAAGCTCACAGGCTAGAGACCCCATGCCAGAAGCTTGGGCCTTGGGAAATTTCTAAGAGGGTGACCCCAGAGCCACAGGTGACTCCCCTGCAGACCTCCCTCCTGAGATAAATTCACTCTCCTCCCCTCCCTCGGCCTGGGCTCAACCACCAGGAGGGCACAGGGATGGAGACCAGCTCACCACGTGCCCCGCGGTTCGGGGAGCGGAGCGCACCGATCCTGCGGCGGGGGGAGACCTGGGACATCGCCAGCGACGGGGGAAGAAAGCGAGGGAAACAGAGGGGCCGTTGGATCGGGGGGCTCTGGGACTCCAAAGCAGCAGCTTGAAAGGTTTTACGGGAGTTTCCTCAAGGAAACAGTATCTCCACTGGCACTTGCCAAGGCTTTTTTTGGGTAACAAGCTTCTTAACTCAGCCGAACAAAGGAGCCACGGCCCACAGAGGGGTGAGGCGAGCTGTCAGGTGCTGCTCTGGGGAGAAACGAGAGGCTCACGCAGGAGCTAATGCACGTCAAAGCCGAAGGGGCAGCAGAGGCCCCCCTTCGAGCTGTTGTGCAGCAGGCAGGACATTTGAGGTGGCCACTGCCCCAAACGGTCCATTCCCGGGGCCAGTGGGGTGGAGTTTGACTGTCGCCCCCTTTGAGCCTCAGCAGTGCACCCGGCCGGCCCCGTGGTCTCTGCCGCTCAGGGTCCTTTCTCTGAGTAACCAAATGAGGACGTTCCCTCCTAAACTGGAGTCTTCCCAGCAGGGGTGGGAAGGCAAAGGACAGCGGGAGCCCCCTGGAGACCCATCTTGGGGTGAGCCCGCCTCAAGGCCAGCCCTGAGACCCAAGTGATCTTTGTTCTTGCTGCTCTCTCCGATCCCACCTCTCCCTCTGTGCCTGGGCTCAGCCAGGGCAGCTGTGCCTCTGGCTCGGAGACATAGCACTAGGGGGCCCCCCCACTGTCATCGCAGCGATAACGATGACAGCCACGAGCGTCAGCGGAGCGTTGGGCCATATGCAAACTCTGCACATCCCCGAGCTGCTGTCCCTCCCAGCCACCGGATCAAAGCGCTGAGGGGTTGTGTCTCCCCCCGCCTCACAGATGAGGGAATGGAGTTTTGAGTGATTAAATGACTTGCCCAAGGGGACACCACTAGTACAAAGTTGAGCCAGGACCCCAACCTAGCGGCCACCTGTTTCAAATCTCTGATTACTTCCATCTCACCTCCATGAGCTTGGCGCAGCGGCCCTGTCGCTAGATTCTAACGTGAGGGAGAGGGCCCAAGGGCAAGCTTGAGCCCACCCACGGGAGAGGGCTCCGCAAAAAGGCCCCACGCTCGGGCTGTTCCTGCGCTTCTCAGTCTGGCCACGGGAGTGTGTGTGTTCTCTTATGCCATCTATTTTAAAAATCTGCCTGAAAAGGCTCCTCCTACCACTTCCCCAGGCTGGGAATGAACTAGCGAATCGGGGAGAACTGAGTGTAAATGCTGGAGCCTCCTCTTGCTGATGCTGTGAGCTTAACCTCTCTGAGCCCGATTCCCACTGCGAGGGAGGGAGTGACGGTGCCACAGGGGAAAGTATGTGACATCTTAGCACAGTCACTGGCATGCGATGTGTGCTCAATAAATAGTAGCTGTTATTAATAGAATGATGACAATGATCGTTGTATCGGTTAGTTATAGCTCCATACCCAACAACCACAAAACCTCAGCAGCACACGGCAAGAGCATTTAATGAGTTCATTAATTAGTTGGCTGATGCGGGCTGGGCTCAGCCAGGGCTGCTCTGCTCCACGTGGCTCCCATCCTATTCTTGGGCCCATGGCAAAGGCGGAGGCCAAAGAAAGAGCTGGAGCTGAATTACACAAGCGCGTTCCACGTCCCTGCTTGTGTCGCATCTGCTAGCCTTCCACTGGCCAAAGCAAGACACGGGGCTAAGCTGCAGCTCACGAGATAGAGAAGCACGCCCAGGCCACCGTGGGAGCGCGACGCGGGGACTCCTGGCCAGGAGTGTGGATGTTGAACCCTATGGCTGGCCAGGGAGTGAAGGGGACACTGGTAACCCAACTTTCTACAGAGAACAGAAGCAATGGACGTTCACAGAACGACCGCCGGGTGTATGAATTAGGGCCCACCGCTTTGGGGAGTAGCTAGAAATTATCTAACACAGTTGAAGGTAGCCAGAGCCCATGATTTGAGAGAAACTGTTAGACATATGATGAAGGTACACGTACGAGACTATTTATAACAGCATCGTGCATCACAGCCAAAACCTAGACACCTCCCAAAGGTCCACCAACAATAGAATGGGTGGGTAAATTGAAATGCTTTCATACAGTAGAGTTCTATACAGCAAGGAAAAGAAATGAAATCTAGCTACAGGCAACCACAAGGATGACTCATAAACAAAACTTGCATGAAAACAAGGCACAAAAGCATACTTTCCTGACCATTTCCATGAAGGTCACAGACAAGTAAAGCTGAACTATATTGTTTGGGGATGGATACACAGGTGATAAAACCATTTTTAAAAGCCAGGATGGTGGTTACAGCTGAGTGAGTGGCAAAGAAAATGAGGAGGGACACACAGGGTCCTTAGGAGATGGCAAAGTTCCAGCTCCTGGCCTGGAAGGATGTCCATGGGACTCACATTAGAGCTGTTTATTAAACTGAACACTTTTATTGCGTGTACTTTTTTGTATGCAATATATCACAATAAAAATACATTTTCGGAAGAGCTTTATCTCTCTACATAGTCCCATAGGAGGGGAAAAATCAGGACCAGGGATGAACAGGCTTTGGCTCAAGATAAGAAAGAATTTCCAATAACCAGAAATGTTCAAAGATGGAGTGCACTTTTGGGGGGAGATAAATTCCTTTTTTATTTAATTAAAGGACTCAAAGGCACACTGATGGAAACCTTGGCAAAGATCTTGGAGGCTGCATCAACGTGAGGGAGGCCTGGGCCAGGGAAGGTTGAGGTTAACCATCAGATCTGAGAGTCTAGGGCAGTGTGGATGACTGAGGCTTCTGAAGTCAGCAAGACCCAAGGTTGGCATCCAGGTCTACCACTAATTAGCTAAGTGACCTTGGGTATGTTACTTGACCTCGCTGAGCTTCCGTTTCCTCAATTGAAAATGATGCTGCATATAAATTATCTAGTACAATGCCTGGCACTTAATAAGCCCTTGATAAATTATGGTCATTATTATTAATAATAAAAAAAGTTTCTTCCAAATTTGAGATTCTGAGATTTTTCTGCATCCATAAATATGTGTCATATTAGTCAGGTTTTTGTTGCAATAAAGATGCGTAACAACCCCAAATTGCAATGGCTTAAAAAATCACACAAGTATTGAATTTGTGCTCGTGGGTTTGTGGGCCAGTTACAACTCAGCAGGGCTGGGCTCCAAGCTCCAGGCTGCAGCTGCAGGTTGGGTTCAGGTCTGCTCCACCTATACCTCATCCCAGGACCAGGCAACCCGAGGCGTGCCCCGTTCCTGATGGAGGGCAGAGGGTTTGCAAATGGCACATAGGAACACACAATGCCTCTTAAGGCCTCAGCTCAGAATCGCCTCACCATCACTTCGTCCCCCCTTCCACTGGCCCAAGCAAGTCACATGGCCACACCCAAAGTCCATGCTGCAAGGTGTCCCCAGTGTCACTTTTCTGAAAAGTCACATGGCAAAGGGGAGGCAGGTCAGCGGAGAATTAGGACCAACAATCCTATCTATTGCATGCATGGGTGTGGAATATTTAAAAGGGACTCTGCTCAGTATGTAAAAAGTACATTTTAAAAAATCTTCTTCAAGAACCATGAAACTATAAAATATAAGGTTCAAGAATCTCAGCCTAATAGTGAACAGAGAAAATGTAATTTTCCCATTTTATTGGCTTATATAATAAAATCATTACATAGCTGATTAGTTTTAATGCTCCATGATATGTCATTGAGGAGGTAAGTTCGGAGCTCTGGGGGCTTTCTTTCTAATTCTGGTTCTCACCTGTTGGCTGAAAGGCCCCTGAGATATACCTATTCCTGGTTAAAAATTGGTTTTGTCTTTTTTTTTTCCACTCTTGGACTCCTTGGCAAGTTGAGATTTCAGTCTAAGGACCTGTTTGTCTCTTTGTCAATCAGAGGTGTTTGAAGAGGAGGTCATCGGAGTCTGGACTTAGGTAGGGCCAGAAGCCAGGTGTGACTGAACCGATCATGGTCCTGCTCTCCTTCAAAGAACATGAAACAGCTCAGGCAGGTGCTGGCCAGGGGGAGCCCCTTCCCTCTGCCAGCATCTCCTCCATGGCAGCAGCTCCTGCCCAGGGGGGTGGCCGGGTGCATCCCTCTTGCTGTGTCTCATCTCTGAATCACTCGGAGATGCGCCTGGGACCGAAGCAGATTGGGTGGGCTTGTCTCCACTCTGGGGGCTGGATATCGGGAAAATAAGGAAGCCTGGGCTATAGGGGGAGCAGGGAAGAGATGAGACAGCCGTGCAGCCTTGCTCAGATCAAAGGCTGCCCCAGCCGAGGGATGAAGGAACTGGAATAGAATTGATGGGGAGATCAGTTAGTGGATCTTCTAATTTTCGCTGGGAGTTAGAGGTCACATTGCCTCTCTGTGCCTGGTCTCCAAATAGGGCTGGATTACAGCACCCTGAAAGTCCCTTTTCAGAGGGAAGACACCAGGGGCCGGCACATGGAGCTTAGATGCTGTCTCCCAAGCCTAACCACCCCCATTCTGCTCAACCATGGGCAACCTACTGAACTGCTCCGTGCCTCAGTTTCCTCAGCAGAAAAATCATTGTGCCACCTACCCAGGTTGTTGCAAGGAAGAAATAAGTTGACAGGTCCAGAGCATCCGGGCCAGTCCCTGGCACAGTCCCTGGCACCCCCATCAGTGCCATCTCCTGTTATCATCATTCCAGCTTAAGATGCTAAACCACTTTGCTCCTTTTTAAAACATGATTTATGCTTTCAGCCTGGGAGGGCTATTAGGTTGACTACGTGAGTATATAATATATGGGACGGGGGAAGCAGTAAAAGCCCAGTCTCTGCCCAGATGCCGAGCGACGTGGCAACGGGCGGGGATCCAGGAGTGAGCTTGGCGCGTGATTGAAGGCCGAGGCGCCGCACCTCCCACAGGCAGGCGAGGCGGAGAGTGTGGGATTTTCTAGAGCCGAGGTGGAGGGGTCACCGCTCTCCCCGAGCCAGCCGCAGTGAGAAACCTTAGGGGCGAGGCTCCGGCTGAGCTTCCAGGCGGACTGAGTGGTAAGCAGAGAGCTGGTCGAATTTCCCCCAGCGGGCGGGAGGGTGAGCATCATTATTTGGCCTCTAAGATTTAAACCCGGGTGTGAGATTTTTGTCTCACTAAGTTTGCTGTATCCCTGACGACTCCCTAATTAAGACAGGAAGGTAAGAATACTCAGGTTCTTGGGGACCTCCTTTCTGGGGGAAATGTAGTTAGAAACTTCAGGAAGATTCCAGGAAGGTTTAAAACAACACATATTGTTTTGTGTGCCTTGAACGTGTGAGCCTCAGTTTCCTGCATCCTAATAAGAGGGTGGGATGAGAGCATAGCTCACAGCCACCACTATTGAACACGGGGACACCCCGCCAGGCTCTGACTCCAAAGCCCCAATGCTTAGACATCTATGACCTAAAAAGTAATTGGAAAAGCAAAATTCAATCAATAGATCGCCTTCCGTCTCCATGATACTGGACAGCCCATCTGATTTTTATTTCCTGAACTGAGCAGGGACTGTACTCCTGGATCGATATTACAGCCGGCAGAACAATGCGAGGACCAGGCCGTCAGACGATTCAAGGTTGAGACCCATCTCCTCGTTGTGGGGGTTTGGGGACCGTTTCCATCTGACCAGGGAAATCGTATTTGAGGGGCCGTGGTTCTGGGCAGCTGCACAACTCTGTGGTCTGAGACTGTGGCCCCAATTCAGGGCCCCGTGTTGGTCGGGGAGGGCCGGGGAACGGGGTGGTGACAGTGACACCCAGCCTCCGTGGCTCGCCTCCGCAAAGGCCGGACGCTTTCTCTGCTGTCTGTCCGTTGCGGTGGGCGCCCCGCTGCGTCCTTCCCACTCGGGACCCAGGCGGATGGACTCATGTCCTCGTGCACGCCCACCACGCGTGGCAGAGGGACGCAATTCTGGAGGCCCTTGCCCAGGCCAGAAAGGGCTCCATCCCAGAGGCGACGCACGTCACTCCCTTTGCAAACTCAGTGCCCCCCGCAACCGCAAATGCAAGCCTTTGCGCATTCACAACGTGAGGACAGGAGCATTTGATAAGCAGCGACCATGACCACCGTGTCCCCGTCTGAGCCCCACACACCTCCTACCCCAGCCCAGCTGCTGCGTCACTCTGTGCCGGGCTCCATTCCCCTCCTCTCCACCTTGAGCGACATCCTTGGGGGGGGGGGGGTGAGAGAGAGAGAGAGAGAGAGGGAGAGAGAATGCAATCCTCAGCTCTTCCCTCAAGAAACAAATGACTCGCTGACACCCGCAGCCCATTTCCAAGGTAATTCGGTCTCTGTAGTCTTTCTCATTACACGCAAACCAATGTTATTATTATTGTTTATCATTTACATGACATGGCAAGAACGCCCCGTCCTCGCTGCTGGAGATCAGCCCTGCTCGCCTCCGGTGCCGCCGCTCCCTTCGTCCTGGCCTTGGTCCTCGGGCTCCTCCCCCCACCCTGGCTCCCTGCCTGCCCTCCACACCCCGTCTGTAGGGCAGCCCCGGCCAACCTGCCCTCCCTGTGCCCGCTGGTTAGCAGCCCCGAGAGGAAAGGGGGAGGCGGCCCCTGTGTGAGCTCCTGCCGCCTGCACGGTGCCGGGTCGTGGGCCTGTGTTATCCTCGCACAGAGCAAGCGCCGTGAATTCCCATGCACACAGTGCAGGCGAGGAAACTGAGGCTCAGCGAGGGATGACTCGCGCCACATCCCGCTGCACGGGACTCACACTCGGTGGAAGAGAAAACTCAGGGACAAAGTGGCCCCTCTGTGGGAATAACTGGCCAGTGGTCATGTCTAGGATCTTGGGGATGGGTGAGTGGGCTTGGAGGCGGAGCCCTGGGTTTGGGGATCGATGCTGCCGGTCCCCACCCGTGTGACCCTGAGGAGTACTTTACCTTTCCAAGCCTCGGTTTCCTGGGCTGCGAAATGGGTCAGCATTCCTGCCCCTGCCCGCCGGGATAGGTGAAATAACAGAGCTAATTTAAATAGCAAGATGAAGCAGTTCTTCCCTGAGTCCCTCAAAGGAAGGGGCTTTGGGCGACTGCTCCTTTGAAACGTCAAAAGCTCAACATATGTTAGTACCCATGGTCAGGTAACCCGAAAAAGCCAGCAACCCAATTCATGGAAGGTCATGGGCAAGTCGATCAAGGGCCCCATCATGAGGCTGCCCCTGGGATTCAGAGTGCCATCGCTTACAGCTTCATTCATTCATTCATTCATTCATTCATTCATTCATTCATTCATTCACCCATCCGTCCATCCATCCATCCATCCATCCATCCATCCATCCATCCATCCATCCATCCATCCATCCGACGAGAGCAGTCAAATGCCCGCTCTGTGCCAGGCCGCTCTTATGCACAGGGAACCCAGAGGCTGCCCTCCTGGAGCTGTGCCCCAGCCAGGGGGATGGAGAGCACGAAGACAGGACAACAGGCTGGTGCTAAGGAGTGTGGCTGCGTTGGTCACCGGGCACTCTGAGAGGCCCCCTTCCCAGCCAGCCAGCCCCCTTGGGCTGCCGGCCGATGCCAAGGTTTCACAGGAAACTCGCCTCCTCGAGACAGACCCCCAAGGTCCCCCAGCTGGACGGCACCCCCCACCTTGCATTCTGCCCTCCTTGGCACCCCTCTTCTAGATTTGGGAGCTGCCTTTTTAAAATCCTCAGAGCAACTCTGATGAGCGGGCATCGACCCCACTCTACAGACGAAGGTGAGACCCAGAGCAGCGAGGTGATGTCCGGGTTCGACCCACAGCTGTCTCCCTCCGAAGCCCGTGCTCTCTCCACCGTGCCAGGTGCCTCTCGTCTCTCTCTTGTCTGTGCTCCAGTTACTTGTGGCACCTCCTGCCTCCCTCTCTCTCATTCGGGAAGATTCCAGGTCTGATTTTCCTCTGGGTGTTTACTAGACTGTGAGCTCCCCAGGGCAGGACAGCATCTGTCTTGCTCACCACCGCATCTTCCTCACTGAGAACCACGCCTGGCATGTAGTAGGTGCTAGATTAATATGAGTGGTGAGTGAGTGAAAGGATGTGGGAGGAAGGGAGGGAGGGAGGGAGGGAGGGAGGGAGGGAGGGAGGGAGGGAGGGAGGGAGAAAGGATCCCTCCCCCCACCTCAAGGAGCCCAACAACACAGCAGCAGATAACAACACACCCTGCTTTCCCCTAAATTCCTCTGGGGAGCTCTTCTCCGAGACATCCCAGAGGATGGCCCTGGCTTGGGTCTGTCCCTGTGGTCACCCTCTTCCTGTCTGCCTGGAATCTGGGACTCCCTCCCCAAGATCTGAACTGTCCCTGGCCATCAATTAAGACAGTTTGGAGCTTGTTAAAAGCCCAGGAAGATCGTGCTAATGAGGAGGTTGGCTGACAGGCAGCCGTGAATTGGGAGGGAGCACTGGGCAGAGAGTCCCAGGGGTGTCCTCACCCACCTCTGGGCTCCCCGCTTTGGCTTCAGCTTCACCAGCTGATGCCCCAAATTGGGTCAGTTTCTGAATGTCTGCTGTCTGGCTCCCCAGAGGAGACATGATGAGTGCTCTGGACTGAAAGTGTCCCTGAAATTCACATGTGGAAGCCCTAAACCCAATGTGATGGTATTTGGAGATGGGCCCTTTGGGAGTAATTAGGTTTAGAGGGGGCCATGTTAAAGCCATGGAGAGAATCCTCACCAGAAACAGAATCAACTCGCACCCTGGACTCAGGCTTCTAGCCTCCAGAGCTGTGAGAAATAAATGTCTGCCGCTTAAGCCACCAGTCTATAGTATTTTGTTATAGCAGCCTGGGCTGACCGTCAGCTGACACACAGGGAGGAAATGGGTAAAGCCAGATCGCACCCTAGAACCCTTCACCTTGACTCACCAACCTCAACCGGAATCAGAGTGTGTGCCAGACCATGGGTTCCACCAACGAGAAGATGTGGTCCCTTTCCTTAGAGGGCCTGGTCTATGCGGAGACAGACACATGGTCAAGAATGATACAATACTGTGCCACAATCATGGACTAAGAAGGTGTTATGGGAGTGACAGGGAGGCCATCATGGGCCTACTCAGCCCATGGGGCAGTCAGAGAAGTCTTCTCAGAGGAGGTGACTTAGGAGCTAGAACTTGATCGGTGAGTTGTTTGGGATCCTGTCCTCACCTTTGATATCAACCTCTCTCCCAATGTGCAATGTGACCTCTTCTCCCACAGATGGGGAGAGCCCCTTTTTGGGACCTTCCTGAATGGTCAGGCTAGAGGGCCACCATGAAGTCTAGGGGCATTGAAAATTCTCTCTTCCTTGGGTGACAGGCACTAGCTAAAGACCAAGGGGACTATTAGAGCTTAACCTTGGTTTAGAAGCATGTTTTTCCCAGGAACAGCTCTATTGTTAGCCTGCCACAAAGATGTTTTAACAAGTACCGCCTCAGGATGGGGACAAGTGATGTTTGCTGTCTGCACTTCTAGTCTGGGGGATGGGCCTGCTGGAGCGGGATCCGGGCGTCATCACCACTCAACACCATCGGCACTGCTGTCACCGTGGCCATCACACTCTCCCGGCATCCCCAGCTCCATCACCACTGTTATTCCATTACCGCATTGTTATCGCAATTCTACATCACTGTCAACGCCTTCATCATCTCCCTGGGTGTCACGACCAAGGCCATTGTAGCAACTCATCCCCACAACTCATAACCGCAACTCATAACGATCACCCCGTTGCCACTCCCCCCCCCCCCAGTTTAACACTCCATGCCAACCTCACGCCAAATCTTCAGGTCTATTCATTTTTCCTCTGGGGACAGGGAACCCCGGGGGGCATCTCTGCTGATCCTCTGTCATACCTGGAGCCCACTAACCCAAGCATGGCCCTCGGAGGAACTGGGCAAGTTGAGTATGGCGATGGGGGGATGCTTTCTCTTCCACCCAGGATATCATCTCGAGGGCCCCTTGACCTTTAGCTGCCCTGTCAGCCTCAGGTGGCCCTTCTGTGTCCCCTCATCACTTCTGCACCAATTCCACGGTCTGTTTTCCCTGTTTCTCTCTGCTTCCAGACTACCAACCTCTCAAGGGCAGGTCTGTGTCTTTTTCATCTGCTCTCCCAGTGTGACGTTCAGAGCCTGGAACCTAGCAGGCCTCGGGGAGCATCTATGGACTGGGGGTGCTGAACGGGAAAGAGCCTTGGCTCATCAGACCCCCGCAGGGCCGGCTGGGAGCCGGAGCTCCTTCCAGGAGGAGCATCTTGGCCGGCAGAGCTCCTGCTCGGCGAGGCCTGTGCGGCGCCAGCTCTGCTGCGCCTGGCAGCGGGAGGCCTCGTGTCGGCCTCGAAAATGAGGTCACTTGCGAGCCTGCCCGCGCCGCCCGAGCCTTGCGCGCGTTCCGTGTTCAATGAGATGCTGCTTTTCGAACGTGTTCCCAGGGAATTGGCGTAGTGGGTTTTCTTTCTCCTCTCTGTCTGCCTGGCTTCGGGGCTTGGTTGCAGCTGCTGTAGCAGCGGGGTTGGTAAGCAACCCACCCGCTGAACTGCCAGCTTCCCAGGCCCGCCCAGCCCTGCCGATGATATGGCCAACTGTTCCCGCCACTGTCCTCCGCTCTCCTGTCACTGGAGCCACGGGACGACGGGAGCAGGGCCAGCCTCTCCTCTGGGGCCCAGGGATCCCGGCTGTTCAGGGCAATTCTCCCAAGCTCTGCTCTCACCCTGCCCTCCACCTGCCCCCAGGCCGTTCCCTTCCCCGGAGGCATCCTCCTACCAGGAAGCCCCCCAGGGTGAGCTCTTTGTTTCTACCACCCGCCAATGGAACCTGTGACCTTTTTCTAAATTCCCAGGGCAGGTAAGATGTCCTGTGCATGGCTCTTTTAATTAATACTTTCTGAGCACCTGCGGAGTGTCAGATCCTGGAGATACGATGGCAAGCTTGATAGACATGGTCACCGTCCTCGAGGAGTTTCTGTCTAATTGGAGAGAAGGAGCTGGAGGAAGCACACGGGTAATAAAATAGCTGTGACTGATGCTACCCATTATAAAGGGTAGACAAAAGGCTGTGAGGGAAGGGGAGGGGCCTCCTGAGAGGGAGAGTCTGGGAAGGTGTCGCCAAGGCCAGGACATTTGATTTGAACCCTGAAAGATGAGGAAAAGTCATCCTGGAAACACTGGCAGTGGGGGTCGTTTGGGCAGCTGCCTGAGGCCTGTGATGGAGCCAGAGGAGGAGGAGGGGTCCTGGGAGACAAGGTGGGGGGAGAGGCAGGGTCAGATCATGCTCAGCAAGGACTGTGCAAGGGGGACACTCGGAAGGACTTTAGGCAAAGGTCAGAAAAGCCCAGTTTTACCCCCAGTGCTCAGAGCAGGCACTCAGAGAATATCTGCTGAGTAAGTGAGGGCGAGGCTTTGCTGGTTACCTGCACTTTTCCGCTTAACCGCACGGGCTTTTCTATCCTGTTGCAATGTGCGTTTCGATGCGAGCCAGCGGCTGGGCCTTTCAGCAGAGCCTCTAGCCCTGGCCCCCTAAGTACGAGAACATGGGCTGGTTGAGGATGTGCTGTGGGGCCTTCAGCAGGTGTGTCTGTCCGTCGTCCATATGCCTCTCTCTCCCTGTCCCTGTCCCTCCCCCTCTTCCCTCCCTCCCTCTGTTTCCCCATCCCTGAAAACTGGTGAGAGTCCCTTCTGCTTCTCCGGTCCCTGGAGCCTGACAGCCCACAGATGCTCCAGCGAAGCTGGGCAGGAACGGGACCTCCTCTGCACAAACAGCGGATACAGTCACCATTGCATCTGGAATCGGATCGAAACAGGAACTTGCCGCAGCACGCACAGGGCTTCAGAAACAGACAGGCCTGGCTCCAAGCCCCATTCCAGCTGCCAGCTGTGTGGCTGCCGACAAGCCACTCAGCACCTCTGAGCTGATGAAGCGGGTGTCTCAAGGACCTTAGCAAAGTGTCTTGCTCTTGGCAAGTGCCCACCAGTGGCCCCTAGCTTTCAAATGATCACCGGGACATGTAACCCTTGTGGCAACCCTGCATAGCAGATATTGTGGTCTCTACTTTATAGATGTAAAAATTGAGGCCCAAAGATGAAACCACCTACCCCAGGAAACTCAGAGATAGAAATGGGTCTTGGGTCTAGATTTTCTGACTCTGGGGCCCATACCCTTCCCCCCTTCCCATAGCCCCTGGCACCCACTATAGTGAGAGGGCAGTTCTCTCGGGGGATGCAAACTGCTGCTTCCCTAGTGCCACTCATCCCGAGTCCCTTGGAACGCACTCTGGCTAGACTCCCAGAGGGCCACCTCTCCTTCTATTGTTCCACAGCCTAGTTCAAGGGAAGGAGCAGGGGGGCCCAGGCAAGAGCTGGAGAAGCCGTCTGCTGACAATAACAAGACATTTTTACCAAATTACCAACTCCCAGCATCTCCCATTAACGAACAATGCTTGCAAGGCAGACACGCTAACAAGATGCTTCTGAACCCCCTCCCGCTTTTGCGGCTGCTATAGGGGAAGCAAAGCTAACGGGGGGGGGGGGGGGGGACACACGTTCTCAATTACTGAGGGGGGAAGGAGGCAGTGGGGAAGGGCTTCTCCATCCTTTACAGATCTTTAATGAACCTTTTAACATGCTTAAAAAAGTAAATGAAGAGAAAAATTTTTTAAAGCTCTTTTTAAAGATTCTGGCAGGTTTGATTAGTGGTTTGAAAGCCCTAAACAGCCACTTAATTGCCGAGCCCCCTTGACAGCTGGCGAGTAGAAGGTAGGAACGCAGTGGCCCACACTGGCCTTTTCTCTCCCGTGAACCTTTTCCAAGGTGGCTCGTTGGCCCCGGACTTACTGACCCCCCATCTGCTGTCCACGGTGCCCTGCAGATGTAGCCGTGCCAAGCGGGCAGATGGACACAGAGAACTTTCAGGTTCTGAAAGTTCTTACAGTCTGCCAAAAGCAAGTTCCAGAAGGGCAGTCTGAGGGGGTACAGTGAGATGGGTTTAGAGCAGGGCTGGGGGCACAGGGGGAACTCACATGCACCGTGAAGTCCTCTCTGGGGCGATCTGGCTGCCTTGCCTTCAATTCAGCACCCTGTTATTGGGAGCGACTCACAATGTCATTGTAAGAGCATGGCTTAGGGGCCAGGCTGTTCTGAGTTTGAATCGTAATTATGCCCCCTTTCTGTTGTGTGGCTTTTGCAAACGAGGAACTTGTTTGAATCTCAGTTTCAACATCTATAAACTGGGGACAATTATACTTATGTCATAGGATGGTCAGACGCATATAGTTGAATGCATATGAAGTGTTTGGCACGTAGGAAGTACTCCAATAAAGTAAATTTCCCCCATTCTCAGATTCTACTTGGTATCAGGAGCCATATAAAACGTCAGCCATACAAGAGAGGGATGGGAAAGCGATGGGAAGGATATGTGAAAAACCCAAGGGTCTTAGGAAACAGTAAGTATATTGTGAATCTCCAATAAGATATGGGGACCCAAACAATAATGGGATGTTGGCCATAGCAATAGAGGTAGAGGAGGTAGATTGTGGGAAGTGATCGCCTTGCTGTACTGTCCTCCAGTCCCCCCACACCTGGTCAAGTGGCACCATACTCTGAGCAAGGTAATGGCTAAGGGGATTCGATCTAGAGAGAGCCAGGGGAGAGGGACTCCCCGTCTTACCACGTGGAAGGCAGTTGAAGGAATTGGTACTATGCTACCTGAGGAGAGATGTGATGGGAGCATCAGGTGAAAGTTTGACTGAGTGACTTGACGGCTGTGATTCCAGTTGACCATTGCCAAGATCTGGGCCTAGAGGCAACCATCCTGCTGATGAAAGCTTCCCCTGGCTGAATTAGAGACCAGCTCTGAATTTGGAGGCCATGAGTGTGGTACTCACTAGTGGGGCTTGGGCTGGAGCAGTGCCATTTAAAGTATAAGTATAGCCCTGGCCGGTGTGGCTCAGTCGGTTGAGTGTCATCCCATGCACCGAGAGGTCACCGGTTCAATTCCCAGTTAGCTCACATGCCCAGGTTGTGGGCTCCATCCCTGGTAGGGGTGCGTGCGGGAGGCAACTGATCAATGTTTCTCTCTCCCTCTCCCTCTCCCCAAAATCAATAAAAAATATTTAAAAAAAATAAAATAAAGTGTAACTATATATAAATACCCACCTAGGTTTTGTACTCCTGGTAACAGCGCCCTGATTTCCCGGGGGTGGGGGGGGAAGGTACTCTTCCCCTCTCAGTCCAGATGATTTGAATGGTGGTGTCCTTTTTGCTCCAGGGATAAGTTTGTGACCTAGGCCTGTCCAATGAGAGCATCTCCTTCTCCTGGCCACAATGATTGGTTCAGAGATGGGTACGTGACCCAAGTTGGGTCAATGGGAGCCCACGAGAGCAGTGCTGGACTTTAGGAGGCACGCCTGAAAAATAGGAGGACTCTCACTAAGAGTCGACTAGAAGCCTGGAGCTGCTGGCAGCTGTCTTGGCACCATGAGGGGAGTGACTGAGAATATAATCAACCCAGAGGAAAGCAGGGCCAAGCAATGGTGAGAAAAAGGTCAATATTTTCATACTGGAACTTATTATATCATATACAAATAAAATGTTTATGTTGTCCGAATAATATTTTTAGAGCCACCTGAATCCAAGCAGACCTGAAGCTCTCCCCCAGCCTTACATGTTCTGGGGCCTAAAACATCACCTGTTGCGGGGGTTGTATGAGCCTCTTCAGTTCATTTTTTTTTCTGTCATTCGTTCCCAGAAGAGTTCTCTGTGATCCAGGGGCTGCTGTGACATATAATATGGCTGTGCCCTCTCTGGCCGATCTAAGGGCCTGATGGGGGGGAGCCACTTCAAATGGAAGAAGAGGGGGCCAGTGAGCATCTCAGGGCCCCCCTCCCCCCGAAAAGGGCTAGTGTTGAACTCCTAAATATATCCTCTCTCCTGAAGAAATCTGAAACTGGGCCGGGGTTCTTCAATCATGCTGGCGTCATTCTGGAGGCAGGAAGCACATTAGAATGTAGCCACAGGTCTGTTACGACTCTGGTTTGTGGTTACTTTAGGGGTGAATTTTCGCACCGTTCTCCCACCTCAGCCATCGCACTGGGCACCATGAGTCAGGCTGCAGAGGGCCCTTGGAAGCGGATGCTACTGTGCTCACAGACCATCATCATAATTATTATTACATTAAAAACACCTTCGAAGTTTATTAAAATCTCAAGCAAGGATAAGCAGACCCGCAGACGGGGGGCCTAATGGCTCCCTTGTGTAAGCCCTGACAGGACACTTGAGTTGACTAATAATGCTAATTTATAGCTAATGAGCTCCCCTTCAGTTATCAGGTCGAAAGAGGTTGATGCCGGGAGGGCTTTTGGAGGCGCAGAGATCTGGGATGCTGGTTCCCAGGGCAGAGAGGGTGGCCCAGCCCTGCCCCCAGACACTCCCGGATGCACACAGCTCAGGCCCTGTCCTGACTAGGTGAGGTAGGAAAAACCAGGGATCCGCAGCCAGGAAGGAAAGGTCTGGCTCTGCTCCCACCTCCAGAATCTAACCGCAGCAGGCCCTGCTGCTGGGAGCCATGGGCAGGGTAGAGTGGGAGGTGGGGGCCGGCTGGCCTCTGCAGCCACCCCGTGAGACCCCCAGCATCCCTGTGCAGCAGAGATCAGAGGCAGGGAGGCAGCATCCGACTGAAGTGGAGCTGTGTGATGATTCATAAAACAGAGAGGCTATCAGATGCATGGGAGGGAGGGGACATCAGGGCTGGGGTGGCGTGAGTCCCCAGGAGAGAAGAGAAGAGGAAGCAGTCAGGGTCTGTCCCATTGATCTGTGTCAGCTGGGAGGATTTCCACGTGGGTTTAATTCAGTGACTTTCAAACTGAGCCAAGGAGGTATTGGACACCAGTGGTGAAAGTGGAGGTGAGAAGGGAGGAGAGCTGGAAGCTAGGCCAGCCGTCCGGGCCCTTCTCCCGGGGCACTCTGCTCTCACCTGTTAGATATATGGGGTCCCATCCAAGATGTCATGCAAAGGGAAGGGTCCATGGCTTAAAGGAAAATGTTTGAAAGCCACTGCATAGTCCACAGCCCCTGTTGTAGACGTTTAACTGAAACTCAGAGAAAAGAGTCACATTTTTTGAGCCAGGATGTATTTAGTCTTCAATAGGACATAGGACAGCTGTCCAAGCTTACAACCTTGCCAGGGCTGAGGCCAGGGAGAGGCTATGGGGAAATGTGGAAATGGAACCCCATGGGACCTCACGGGGAGACAGCAGTGGCTTGAACCAGGAAAGCTGAACCCTGAGGACTCCCATGGTCTGAAAGGAGGCAGGAAGAATGGGCCCATTTCCACGGGTTCTGGCCAACGCACGTCCCAGCCAACGATCCCGGAGGCAGGACCCCACATCCCTGGGGTTGCGAGGAGGCCTTGGCTCTAACAGTTGCCTGGGAATCTCAGTTGGGAAACTCATGTGGAACTAGACACCCTAACAGGGGAGAAAGGGGGTGTCCCAGGGACAATTAGTGGGGTCTGCTGTGTTACTGATGCCCCTACGTCTGGGACTGCCAGAGTCACACTTTCCAAATCGTGCCATCTCCCTCTGGCAGGTTCGCCGTATCCTAGCTCCATGCTCCCTGCATGGCTGCAGGCCACCCTTCTGACAGCTGCCTGCACATCTGGGACAGCTGCAGCGGGCCAAGTTGGCACGTCCGATGTGCCAAGCACTCTGCAGAGTCACTCCATCTTCTCTATCAGCCTGGATGCTGAGGCGGACACCGAGGGTTAGAGAAGTGAGATGACTTTCCATGCCCGAGAGGGAGGTGGTGGCAGAGCTGGGCTGACAAGCAGATGCTCTGGTTCTTACCTGAGAGTTCAAATCCTCCCCCAGTGCTTCCCACCGCAGGGTTGCCCAGAAGGGTGTCGGAGGTGAGGTGTCTGCCAGAGGTGCCCCTTGAGCCGGGGAGAGCTCCCTGGAAGACTCTTGCTCCCATCCCGCTGTCCCAGGGGCTCCAGACAGGCCTTTCTCCAAGAAGGGCCATTGGATATTCATGGAGCTCCACAGAAACGGAGGAAAGGATTGCCAGTCTACACCCCTGAGAGACCCCGAATTAAACCAGAGAAAACAAGTTTCCTTTTTCTTTTTTTCAGGACTTCCCATATCCCTCACTATGCTAACGTGCCCTGAAAATCTCTGAGAAATGGATCTGGGTGCAGTGTTTCCCTTTCTCACTGGGTCATTGTCACCTGTGAGGCTAGATTCTGCTAGGCTGTCGTAACAAAAATGCTCAAAATGCTCCTGGCTTGTGACAACGAAGACGGATGCCTCAGCCACACTCTGTGTGCACTGCAGGTGGACAGGGGAGTTTGCTCGGGACAGTCACTCCCGCAGGTGCTCCCAGCAGGAGAACGAGAGTTCCCGAGGCTCTGCACCTGCAATCCAATGCTCCCGTCTGGTAGTGATCCTGCCACTTTCGCTCACAATTCATCGGACGGAACGAGTCATGTGGCCTCACCCAGGGACTGGGGGCCAGGAAGTGTACCCCTGCCATGCACCAGGAAGCACAGAGCTAGAAAATGAGGGTGAGCCCCACGCCCAGGGGTTCTCTGGTCTACATCCCTCGACCCCTGTGGCTCGGTAGAGCCCAATTTGGAAGGTGGCTCCAGGTCACCCAGTGCCCCACATCGGACCAGACGCAGGCTCCATGTGGATTTCTGGGGTCTTTCCTCCCTCCTTCCACCGATGACCTGAGAGTAGCAGTTGCCTGTCATCTCCCCCCCCCCCCCCCCCGATCTCCTCTCAGAGTCCTTTGCACTTGTCACTCCCCATTAGACACAGGCGAAGTCCTCTTCAGGAGCCCCATTCAGAGAAGGAAATCCCCCCCAGGAGTCCCAGGAGTGCCTGGCAACAAGGAAGCCTGCAATGAACAGGAACGCACATGGGATCTGAGCCTCTCCTTCGCCTACAGCCAGTAGTCCCCAGATGCTGCTGCTGGATGTGTAAACAGCCTACTTGAGTCCCATGGAGATGCCAAGAGCCCAGAGCCAGATGCCGGTGCCCACAGAGCCGCAGTCCAGCTCAGCACAGATGGGATGGCAAGCCCATGCCTGGTGGGGCCCGCAAAGACCAGGATGGTGAGGGGCGGTGGTGCCTGCCTACTGTTAGGATCAAGGACCCTGGATCAAATTCGGGTGTGGCCCTGAACAGAATGCGGAACCTCTCTGATCTCGTTTCTGTGTCTGCAAGTGTAGATATTAAGATTGCTGTACCAGGCGGCAGTGATAAATTAGATATGACTGCAGCATGCTGAATACTGGCGTTGTTATTAAGATAAGATGAAAAGGGGGCAGGTGCATATGGGATCCAGGTGGCCTGGGCTGCAGCCCCAGCTCTGCTCCTAACCTACCATCTGCCACTGGCACTTCCCCTCTCTGGCCTTGGTCTGACCCTGTGTGAAAAGGGGAAATTCTTCATCTCTTTAACAGGCCTCCAGAGCCCCTGCCAGCTCTGCAGCATCTGGCACCATGCCCCTCAATGTTCTCCCCAATCCAGTCATACTGGATTGTTTTCTTTCAATAGCTCAGATTTTGTATCAGTCAGCTACAGCCACATAACTGCTGCATAACAAGCCACCCAGAACTCAGTGGCTTATGATAATGAGCATTTATGCTCAAGTCCATGGGTCTGCAGGTTGGCTAGGGTTTGGCTGATGTAGGCTGAGCATAGCTGAATGGTTCTGCTTCAGGCTGTGGGTGGTCTGGGTTTGGCTCCAGGCTGCAAGTTGGACTCATTTCTGCTTCACATGTTTTCCTTCTGGAGGACAGAGAGGTCTTTCTCATGGTGGATCACCAGAGCACAATAAACCAAGCATAATCAGGCTTCTGCTCATATCATATCTGGCCAAAGTTCGTCATGTGGCCAAGTTGAACATCAGTGGGGCAGGGAAGTTCGTGCCACCCACATGAAAGGGGAGGGAAGTAAATGTTGGTTGGACAATCACCTAAGTTGTTGCAGGCATGCTAAGCTTTCCCTCCACTCTTGGCCTCAGGACCTTTGCACATGCTATTCACTTTGCCTGGAACACTCCATCTGTACCATTCAGATCTCAGCTTGGAAATCACCTTCATCAGACAAGCTATGGCTGACCGCCCCCCCCCCCCGACTGTGGATTTACCTTGTCATTATATGCCCACAGCACCTGGTGGGCCTTCTTCCCCAGCCTCCCCGAGACTCAGTGTCTTGAACTGCAAAATGGGCATAGCAATACTTATACCACAGGGTCACTCTGGGTAGAAAATCATAGAGTATTTGAAGAGGCTTGGGACAAGGGCTGGAAAGTGGAAAGTGCTCAGTCTGTGGTGGTTACTATTTCCAATGCCAGCACTATTCATGCTGTCCCATCCTGTGTTCCCAGGGTTATGCCCACACCATAACCCTGCCCCCGAGATGTCCCCATGCCCCTCTCCTCAGGGCCCCCAAGCCCTTTTCCCAATATTCACTGTTTCCACAATGCCCTTGGTGTGGCAGCTAATTTTAATGAAAAAGATTGATTAATACCAAATCATTACCTTTCTTTTGTGTCCCTTTTGTCATTTAGAAATGGAAACAAAAGACATTCTTGAGCCCAAGTGAAACATTTACCAAATTAATTCCCCGCAAAAAATGGTTTGAAATTTCAAGGGTTGGGTTTTGGGTTTTTTTTTCCCAATTTCTTTTCCTCTCCTTAACTATACAACATCATAAAGTAATTGCCTGATTAAGGAACGTGCAGCTTGGAGTGCGACACATTTTTTAAAATTAGAACATGCCTGCTAACGGACACAGTTATGCAACTGGCTCTCTCCTTCCCAAACAACTTGATTCTCAAGGAGAAATGACAGAAGAGACAAGGGCAAGCGCAGAAACCAAGGCGGGGGACGCAGGCGCGAACTGATGGGTAGAGCACGTCTTTGGCGACCTGGTTCTGCCCCAACCCCAGGACCCCTCTCTTGATACCCTCTGGGGTCTGTAGCTTTCTCCCACCCCAGCTTCACGTATGCGGACTTGCTCCCAAAAGGGTCTATAGCCCTGGCCGGTTTGCTCCGTGGTTAGAGCGCCAGCCTACGGACTGAAGGGTCCCAGGTTCGACTCTGGCCAAGGGCACGTACCTCGGTTGCAGGCTCGATCCCTGGCCTTGGCCGGGGCATGTGCAGGAGGCAACCAATTGATGTGATGTGTCTCTCTCACATAGATGTCTCTCTCCCTCTCTCTCTCTCTCTCCCCCTTCCACTCTCTCTGAAAAGCAATGGAAAAAAATATCCTCAGGTGAGAATATATAAAAAAAAAAGGGAATTCCTGATAAGACATCAATTTAAACAACACTGACCCAAGTCATAGTGGGAACCCACGCTCTAGGCTGGGCACTGGGCATGGAGGTCCCTAGGATCCGAACCCCGCTATCCAGGCCAGCAAAGGAGACACTGCTACGGACAAATACCTGAGTTATGGTGGATAAGTGGCCCTGGGGAGGTCGGGGGAAAGCAAACCTTGCTTCCTGCCACGGTCTCCTCACTAGGATGCTCCCGCCGCGCTGGCCTTCTCTGCACCCCTGCCACCCCAAGCCCAGCCGCAAACCTCAGGTCCTTCTTAGACTGCTCCTCCCCAGACCTCTGCACAGCTGCCTCCCTCGCGCCAAACATCCCTTCCCCCCAGAGCCTCCCTGACCGCCGAGCTGAAGGAGGAGCCCTCCCCAGGCCCGTCACTCTTCATGTCCTTCTGAGCTCTGTTCACAGCACCGATGCAATCTGGCAGCTCTTTTTTTTACGTCTGTTTCTGTGTTAATTGTCTGTAACCTCAAGTGCCGGACTTCTCCGTCCCTTTCCCCTGTATCTCTTCATTGCCCAGACCAGAACCTGGTATCTTATTGGTATTTAATCAATGTTTGCTGGTGAATGAATGGACAAATGGATGGATGGGTGGATGGATGGATGGATGGATGGATGGATGGATGGATGGACGAATAGAAGTGTTTACTGCCCCACAAAGGGGATGCGTTCTTTCCTCAGGATCATCTCTTTAAGCTGCTCCTGACCCAGGCTTCCTGGGGTGGGGGGAGGGCAGGTAAGAAAGAGAGGGTCAGACCTAGGAGCCTGGCCCCAGGGGCTGACCACCTGGGGTTCAGGTGCAAGGAAGCAATGGGGCTGTTTGATTCCAGTTTGAGAGACCAGAGGCCTGGGTCCTGCAGGGAGCAGCTCCGAGGCCCTGGCTTCCAAGTGGCCATGATCACCGCCGCGATGAAGGGCAGCTCCTACCTGGCAAAGGAGGCGAGCCCGGAGCTGGGGAGGAGGCACGTCCTCTGTCCCAGGCAAGTCTTACAGCTGTCCTGGCGGGAAAACCACCCAGCTCTAAAAACTGAGACTTGCAGAAGATGAGGTCCCCTCTTGAATTCAGCTCCAGGGCTGTCCCTCCCCAAAGCCACCTTTTCCTTGAGCTCTCATACAGCCCCTGCTGCTCACCAGCCGTGGGGGCATTGCCAGTGCCTTATTGCCCTGAGCTTGTCCCCTCAGCCAAAAAACAAGGATCATAGCATCTCCCTGGCCGGCTTCTTATGAAGTCTAAAGGGGAATCGTATTATATGATATGTGGTGTAACGTAACATAAATCTTACCTAATATGAACTTTATATAATACATTTTAACATAATTAAATCTTTTATAATAAAAAAAATACAGTTGACCCTTGAACTATGGGAATCCACTTAAGGATTTTTTTCAATTGCGCACAGTTCAGTTGACTGGAGCAGTTCAAACCCAAGTTGTTAAGGGGTCAGTTCCCTGATTGGGGATCAGCGTATGTGGAGGAACAACTACGCTTAGATGTGGATTTCGACTATGGGAGGTCTATGTCCCTAACCCCAGCGCCCTGTTGTTCAAGTGCCAACTGTATAAATATATTTTGTAATAATATGATAATACATAACTCCCTCCACTTGAACATAATAGAATAAAATAGAAAATACTGCCCTCTTCTAAGATGTAAACTTCATGACGCCAGAGCAGTACCCAGCACTCCTAAAATAGAAGCTATCAGATAGAAGGCATTCAAATGAGATCTATTGGATGAATGAATGAATGAGCTCATGGAAAGGAGTCGGCATGGGGTAGGTGTTAATTCATGGCAGCTATTACCACTGCTATCACCACCAGCACCAAGATCAACCCCCACAGCCTACCTGGGAAGGGCTGGGCACAGGAAACAGAGTTCTTGACATTGGCAGCATTCCGGCGCAGACATAACTGTGGGGACCAGTGACAGATATCTATCGGCTCCATCAGGGATCTCATTGGATCTCCTGAAAACCTTCCACCACCTGCTTAGTCAGCTCAGATGTGTCATTAAGAGGGTGAAATGCTCAGTCCAGCTGATTCATGTCCATGACCAACAATCCACCTGAGATCACCTGGCTGGTGACATCATCGAAGGTGGGGAACTGGTCAGCGAGAGCGAATTAAATTCATTGGACAAAGGTGTCCCCACACACCTGCTGGGGACCTTCCTGAGAACAGAGACCTCAACTGCTCCTTTCTGTGTTCCCCACCCACTCCTTCCCTACCCCAGGGACATTCAGACACAAGGTTTGAGGGATGTAGGATACGGGTGAGATCCGTAATTACTGGGTTAACAAGAAACAGAGTAAGACAGAGAACAGCCCTGCCCCCCACCCCCCAGCAGACCTGGCTTAAGCATTTTGGCTGGAAGACCTCTCAGTATGGACCATCCAGCCTCCCACCTGCAGGCCTGGACGTCCGACCCCACAGATCCAAAGTGTCTGTGGATGCAAATCCTAGAAGCCCAAGCAGATGCGGCAGAGGAAGCTGTCCATCTGAAAACCAAGGACGTCACCACATTGGGATTTCGGGGGGGCCATCTGGTGTGGTGTGTGAGGAGACAGAGCAGGGAAACTGAAGGGACCAGAACAAAACCAGGAGCCTGGCAGGAATGGGAGGAAGGCTCAGCTATTGGGGGAGGGAGCAGGGAAGAGGGGATGGGAGCAGGAGGGGGCCTGGCTCACTGGAAAACTTGATTTTGTGGAAATCTGGGCCTGAAATGAAATGAGCCTTTGGGGATGAAATTTAATATTGTCTCCGAGCCTTTGTCTTCATTTAGGGCGATGGGATTGCATTTATCGTGGCTTCTCCCTCCGTCCCAGTTACATTTATTTGGGATTTATTCACTTAGGAGTCTTGCAACAAGAAGTTGAAATGAGTAAATGTACTTTTTTCCTGGGCTACATTAATTTCGGAGTGAGATTTATTCTGTCCACTGCTGCCTTTATGGTTACAGATGAGCTGCTGAGGCCCCACTGGGGGCTTCAACCCGACAGGTGAGGCTGGAGAGGTGGGGTGGGTGTTCCCAGCAAACCTGGAGTCTGAGAAATGTTTTAGCTGAGCTGGGTCCTCAGCCCTATGACAGCGTTTCCCGCTAGGGGGGAGAGAGAGAGAGAGAGAGAGAGAGAGAGAGAGAGAGAGAGAGAGAGTGTGTGTGTGTGTGTGTTTGCCGAGGGGGTGGCTGTTAAAAAGTGAAGTCTTCCATTCAATGGCTATTTTCCTCCAATGTCTATCACCCGGCCTGGCACATAGTAGGTGGTATGGGTTGCAATGAATCCCTCCTGAAGATATGTTAAAGACCTAACCCCGCTTTGGAGATCCGGGTGGGGTGCCTGCCTTCATGCCCAATCCTCCAGATAGGTGCCTTTTTTCCCCTCTAGGGAAATGCAATGATGGGGGAGGGCCAGGCACTGGGTGGGAGGGGTGCTGGCCTCCCAAGGACTACTTACTCCCACTGTTCAGGAGTTTACAGGAGCAAACATCATACTTTTCCACGTGATGAAAAGCAGAAATCAATGTGACACTGATGCTGTTTGTCTCGTTTGTCCTGGGCCCGGCTCCCAGGCGCCTCCGGGCGCGGGCAGCCCGCTCAGCTGTGCACACAGCAGCCTGTCCCAGCGTGGGCCTCTCCCGCCAGGTGCCGCGGAACCCTGCGCCCGGCTGGGGGTTTCCCTACTGAGCTGACTTAGCTGGATTGAGCAGATCGACCAGTGACTTCTGGCTTATGTGGCTGCCAATTCTCCTTTCGTTGTTTACAGTCACAGACTAGGTCTTTCCTATCTGACCCCCACCCGGGCGCTCAGTTCCTCCAGCTCCCTACCTGGCAGTCTCCCTGCCTCCACGAAGCTGTGCTGAGTGTCTGCTCCTCTCAGCTTCCTCGTGCCCCTTCCAGGGAGCCTTCCCTGAAAACTGCCGGCAACAGCAGGTATTTATAATAGCGCAGGCCTACTGAATAGTGAGTGCAGTGTCCCGATCGGGGCACAGACTCAGATCCCAGCCCTGCACTTACAGGCTCGCTTAACCTCTCTGCTTCTATTTCCTTCTTCATAAAATGGGGGGAAAATAGTACCAACCTCCCTTTAAATCAGTTAAAATATGTAATATGCTTAGAGCAGTGTTGGACTAATAGCGTTACTGTTATCATTTATAGGCCTGCACCAGGCCCTGGGCTGGCCTGGAGATATCGCTCCTTTGCAAACAGTCACGGGCTGTGCTGATGCGACGGGCGGGGGAGAAAGTGCTGGGCGCTGCCCTGCGTTCATGAATCCAGCTGCACAGCCAGGGCAAAGAGCACGTCTGACCTGCCTCAGTTCATGGAGCTAAATACGAGCTGACTGTTTAAAAGTAAAATTCTAGGCCAGGTTAATAGAAGGAAAATGTTGAGACCAGGGTGTCAGATTTGTCTTTACAGGGCTCTCATCAGACCATTCATTGGGTACTTTTTTAGATTCAGATTTACATTTTTAAGGGACATGGGGACAAACAAAGGGTGTCTGAAAATAAGGGAAAGCAGAGCCGGAAAGGGTCATGTCTCAATGTCAGGAACTCGGTGCTCCACTGGGTGTTGTAGGGACGCGACTGTTATCTTCACGTTGTATTTGAAGGACTTCTGTTTTTCTAGAGGAAGGCCATGGGACCATGTCTTGTCCCTGAGTCGCCAGGGGACACAATTTAATGGAAGCACAATACTGGCTGGACAGTGTATTTGTTGTCACCTGCAGGAACGTTTCAGGCGTTGCAGCTCATGACAATAAAACAGACTGCCTCAGGAGGTGGCGAAGGTTGGGGGCATGCATGTGAGTCCAGGTGGCAGTCTGCCCAGAATGCTTAAGAACTGGGATACAAATGGGCTTCACTCACTTGCCAACCAATCCATGGGGGGTGGGCACCCTGAGCTTGAGATTTTAAAAATGTTGGGTTTTGAGATGAAGTCTAGCTCAGCAGGAAAGAGTTCCGTCATTGATTAGTGATGTCTGCAATGGACACAGCAGGGGTAGGTGGTGGCAGGAGCATTTTAGATTTTCTAGTCCTGCTGTAGAAGGGACACTGAATGGAAGGTTGGACGCTACATCCCACAAGGTCTCGGAAAGCCTATGGTTTTGTGATTGCATTTAATTGTACCCCTTACAGAACAAGTCTAGTCAGAATTAACATTTTTGGTAGGTAGATTAGACAACTAAAGCTCAGAGAGGTTACTTTTGCTCTAGAGTGTCTCCTGCCTGGCCCATCCTGGATCCTAGATGCATTCCAGGCTCTGAAACTTCCAGCATCAGGTGGCACTTGAACCTGAGTGGCACTTGAAGTCTGAGGTACCTGGCCTGTAGCCAAGGGTTTGCAGTCAGGCAGCCCTGGGACACTGTCCTGATGCTGCCATTTATGTGCTCTAGGACCGCTCGGCAAGCCACGTCACCTCTCTGCACTTTGTTTCAAGTCACTGAGACCTCAGGGTCAGACACAGTAGGAACTCAGAAAGTACTAGCTCTCTTTACCTTTGTCTTTATACCTATCATCCAACTTCCAAGCGCCTTTTGAGTGAGCTAGTTGGGGGGGGGGGGAGGACTGGTCACCCACAGGGAGGCTGCGTCAGGTGGAGCCAAGGGGATAGACCGGGACCACCTGTGTAGTCGTCTTGGCTCTTCCACGGAACAGCCGCTTCTCCTTGACAGGCTGCTTCCTGTCGCTGGCTTGGTTTCCCCGGTTGGGGGCTGGACTGAAGCAATGGGGCCCCTTCCAGCTTTGATGTTCTGAATGCTAAGACCCATTGCAAATAAGAATGGTTTTGAGGGTGCTGTGAAAAACTAAGCCTGATCCCCGCCCTCTCCCAGCCACCACTGTTGGGTAGTGGGCATTTCCTCCACTGCTCCCCACTCCTTTGATCCAGAAGAAGAGAGAGGCAAGACCATTAGCCTGGCACATTGGAAGTAAACTACTCTCAACCATGGTGCATATCCTGGCATTACCCAGTATTACTGGGTGGTTCGATATAATCCCTTCACCTCCCTAAGCCTCAGTTTCCCCAGCTGTATATGAGGAATGTCACTGCCATTTTTCTTCCTCCAAGGACTTTTTTGAGGATTGGCACGTAAATGAGATGGCCGAGTGGCCAATGCCTCTCTAACCAACCTGGAGACAATCCAGCCATGCCTGTCCCCTTCCTTCGGCCACCATAGGCCTGACTTCTATTTCCTTGACGGCTCAGAGAGACACCCTGCCAGTGGCTTCATGGACAGAAAACTCCAGCCAGAGGCTTGGATTCAGGGCCAGTGCTGAGCAGAGAATCTCACTCAAGATTTGCTCTCAAAGGAGATGGAGACAGCAGCTACCCTTGGACTGGAGACGCAAGAGGTGATCAGATTGGTCATTTCTCTGCTGTCCCCCCTGACCAGGGGCCTCGAGCATCTCCAAAACATCACAATACTTGACACATCTGGTTGAAAAGATCCAGCCCGTCTTCCAGATGTGACCACTGGCCACTGGACAGCTGACTCTCTGAACACTGCTGGCAGCAGGGAGAGAGAAAACAGCTCATTTCCCCCAGCACCTTGTCCTCCAGATGTGGGAGCACATCTGGAGACGTGGGAATGCCTCCTATTGTAGTCACGAAGAAACATGCAAGACCTAGAGAGCGGAAAACTGAAGCTGTCGGCTGCCTGATGCTGATAAGCTGGGAGCCACTCTGCCATCCCCCCTCCCTGCAGCCCCTCGCCCATTCTTTGCCGGTTTCCCTCTGCGATGGCCAATTCTCCCTTGTCAGGTGTGGTCAAGAAATGTCCATGGGAAGCCAAGAAAAGGCAAGCAGACGCTGATGGCTTTCTGACGCCTGCCAACATAAATTCACATGTTGCTCTGTTTTCCTGAATGGAGGGATCGGTTGAATCACTTTAACCAGAGCTCGCCCTTTTTAGTTCACCAAGGGTCTGGAGCGGTGCTAAGCTCTTTACACGCTTTATCTCGCCTAATCCTCAAGGCTGCGCTGCGAAGTTGGTGCTATGAGGTGCACCCTTTAGAAAGGGGGGAAATTGAAGTACAGAGAGATTAAGCAGCTTGCCCGAGGTCACACAGCTGCGGAGGCCTGGGAACAGGCCGCCACGCTGAGGTTGACTTCAGGGCCCCTACCGTCCTGCCCCGCAGCACACTGTCCCTGCAAATGGGTAGGTGCAGAGGGGAGCAGCTGCCGATCCAGGCACAGGTGTCGGTGAACCCCAGAAATACGCCAGGGCCTGAGCCCACCTTAACCACCCTCCGCGTGCAGTTCCAGCAGGCGCGATGCAGGGGAGACAAACGAGGCAGGATCGCGAAGGAGCAGGTCTCGCCTCCATTTAAAATTTATGTATTTTATTCAGCATAGATTTTTCCCCTTAAATTGAGACTTTTAAATACTGCATTAAAATATGATTTACCTTGATTGCTAAGATTTTTGGCACCTCCTTCAATTTTGCCCCCGAGGATACCCCCCCAACATTCAAGCTCAAGCCCCGGCCCTGAGTCGCAGAGCCCCTCCTTGTGTCCACGCTGGGTCGAAGGTGAGTCACGATGAGCAGAAATGCCCAGTCCCCACCTTTAGGGAGCTCACCAGGTCTTGGGGAGATAAGACTTACGTAAGCTCAGTGCCTGGGGGTGTATAAGCAAGTGTGGTTTGTGGGGAGCAGCACCGAGCAACTTTAAGGACAAGTTGTGGTATCAGTGCTGAGTCTTAGTCCTGCCTTAACTGGGGAAGCTTCGGCAAGTTACTTCACTTCCCTGGGCCTCAGCCTTCTCCTCTTTAGAATGGGAGCAGCTCTAGTACCTGGCTCACAGGGTGGGGATGCCACGGTCCACGCAGTGTACTCAGAACAGGTTCCCATAGAGAGAACACCCTCGCCGTGTGTTAGCTGTCGTTACAACCATAGTTACTGTGATTCTGTGAACCATGAGCATTTGGGGAATGTGAAGACAGGAGAGCTGGAGAGCGCTGGACAAACCTGCAGGGTGCACAGGGAGGCAGGACTTAAGGTGAAGCTGACCCGATGGTTTGGATTAGAATAGGTGGAGAGGGGATGGTATTCTGTATAAGGGACACTGCAGCCGCCTTGGGAAATCTGATCATTTTCTAAGTTAATTAATTTGTTTTCAATTGGGGTAAAATATTCACAGCATACAACTCACCATTTTAGCTATTTTAAGTGCACAGTTCAGTGGCATTAAGTACATTCATACTGCTGTGCAACCATCACTGCCACCCATCTCCAGAAGTTTTCCATTTCACAAAACTGAAACTCTGTCCCCATTAAACACTAATGCCCCATTCTCCAAACCCCTGGCAACCACCATTCTACTTTCTGTGTCTATAAATTTGACTGTTCTAAGTGCCTCATATGAGTGTAACTGTATAGTGTCTGTCCTTTTGGCTTGTTTCACTTAACTCAATGCCTTCAAGGTTCATCCATGTTGTAGCATCTGTCAGAATAAATCCTGATAATTTTCAAGTCCTGGGAACTAGCTGGAAATGGAAGGAAGGAAAGAAGGAAGGAAGGAAGGAAGGAAGGAAGGAAGGAAGGAAGGAAGGAAGGAAGGAAGGAAGGAAGGAAGGATGAATGGATAGCCAAATGGTAGACAAATGGATGGCATTGCTAGTTATTAATCGTGTGGTGCCAGGCAAGTCGCTTCACCTCGCTGAACCTCAGCTTCCTGAGCTGTGAAATGGGGGTTGTGATGGCATTGACCTCTGAGGGTGGCTCCGAGGATCCAGTAAGGACATAAAGCATGACGCTCAGAGTAAGCTCTCATGGAAATGTCATCTCTCCTTAACTCCTCTCCCAGCCGCGGGCCCTTCCCTCCCAGGGTGTTCAGAAAGGCTGCGGCCGGCCTGGGAAGGGCCTTGGTGTCCTGCAGGGGGGACCAAGCCAGGGCTGCTCCCTCCTGGGACCCCATATTCACCGCTGACCCGCCGAACTCTCTCCTGCCCCTCACCCCTTTTTTTTCTCTAAAGTGCACCTGCCATCACTTTATTCATGAAGATTTGCATCGATTTTGCCATAAACCGTTATGAATTCAACCTGTGGAAAAATAACATTGATCCCCCTGCCTGGTAATTTGTCTCTGAGCTGCAGGGGCCGCTAATGGTTTTCTCTGAGATTTACGTTGGGGACCAGGGGACATGGCTCCGGTCACCCACTCCATGCCACCACCTTCGCTCTCAGGATTTTCTTTGGTAATCTGGTCCCTCTGATTGAATATGGGCAGGTTCCATGACTGTGGACAGGGGCACCACCAGCTGTCCCCTGCTCCCTGCAGGGGGAGGGAGGAGAGAGAGGGGCAGGAAGGGAGGGAAAGGGGGGGGGGAATGGAAGTGGGGGAAAGAGGAAGCCTGGTGAGAAAAGAAAGAAAGGAATATTCTCCAAACACGCTCCATGCACCAGGCACCTCGAACTTTCCTTTCCTTATATGAACTTGGTGATAATAAAACCGGTGTCGTTAGCTCCAGTTATAATGAGGAAACCACGCCTCAGAGAGATTGAACAACACTATCTACAAGGGACCAAACCAGTGTTACAGCCCAGACACGGCCGAGATGCCATTCCCTCCCCCGGGCACGTGGTGAATGACGTCGCCCAGCACCACACCTTGCAGTGTGGCTGTGCCACTGACCACTCCTGGCCAACAGGACTGGGCAGAGGTGATGTCTGTTGCTCCCAGGCCGGGTCCTTCAAAACCTCGTCCATCGCCCTTTCCTTTCCGGGAGAACTGGGACCATATAACTGGAAGATGGGGAAGGAGTGCCCAGGGGACAGCAGCCTATGAACCGAGTAAGGAATAAATAATTGTGTACAATGCCGCCAAGAAGTTAGCAGCTCGCATCAATCACCTCAACACGGTGGCTGCCGCTGATTTAGCGCTCACCGTGTGCCAGGCTCCACTGTGAGCACTCTGCGCTCTTGCCTCATCTGGACCCTACGACCCCGTGGGGCGGGCATGGCTATTATCGCTGAAGAGACTGGAGCCCGCAGGAGTAAATTTCCTGCTCAAGGTCACACAGACAGTACGTGGCACGATCAGGATTCAAACTCAGGCAGTGTGGTGCTCAAGCCTGGGTTCCGTTTCCCCTTTGTCTTGCCAGAACATTCCCCATTCCCCTGGAAGGAGGCCGAGTGAGTGGGCGTAGGGAAGAGGGCAGTGCTGTGACAGGTGCCACCAGCTTGGTTCATGATCCCGCACTTTGGCACACAATTTTCACAAACATCATTTCTTTTCTTTTTTCTTAATTGAATTAATTGGGGTGGCATGAGTTACTAAAATGATATAGATTTCAGGTGTACATTCTATAACACATCACCTATATATTGTAGTGTGTGTTCACCACCCCAAGTGAAGCCTCCTTCCATCACCATGTGTCCCCCATATGCCCTCTTCTACTTACCCCCCCCCTTTCCCTCTGGGAATCACCATGGTGTTGTCTGTGTCTATGAGTTTTTGTTTACTTGTTTGTTTGATCACTTCCCCTTCTTCACCCACTGACAAATGTCATTTCCTTTTATTACACGTGGTCCCAGAACTAAGCCTAAAGGAGCTGAGCAGAACCCCCGCGGCGAATCCCATGATGTGCATCAGTGCTCCCTAAGTCACCCCCCGTGCCACTGTGTGGTCTTGGCTGGGCACCGTGCCTCGCTTGTCCTCCACTTCCCCACATGCAAACTGACCGGGAGGGGAACCAGGTGAAGGTCCAAGGCCCAGGTCTAGTATTCCAGGACAGAAATTTGCATTTCCAAGAACTGCTGAGCTCGGCTAGAGGTGCCTGGGTACATGGTGAGCCCTGTGCCAGAAGCGGGCTCTCGCCTGGGGTGATCGACTTGTCCCAGAGAAACTTGCCAATGTGATGAACTGTGTTGGCTTTCTTTCTACTTGCTTCCAGTCCGTTCCCTGTACAAGTAACCATAACCAAGATCTCTTTCGAGGTATAGTTTTCCTGTTTGAGAACTCTTGTCTTTCATTTCCCGGTATTTTTGTCTTGCCCATATGCCTCTCCCAACCCAAAGTAGGCCTCTCGGGGACCACCCGTGATGGCAGGCTTGGGTGGGGGGGCAACGCTCTGACCTGAGCTTCGCTGCCATAGTCCATCCTACAGTCTGGCTTGAGGTGCCTGAGAAGAGGTTGGGGCTCCAGTCTTGTCTCCTGCCTATTAGATGTCCTCTCTGAACTGTTGTTCTATAACTGGCCTGAGATCTCCTCTCTCATAGGATCCACGAAACATGAGAGAATAAACCAATACACTAATATCATGCTGAGAGTTTCCACAGGCCTGCTCGGGTCACAAACACCATTGGCACATTACCTGCTTCAAGGCATCACAGGCAACAGCAGATGTTCGCCATGTGGTCATGCCAAGGGCACCGCCTTCCTATCCTGAGATGCCTCCTTGAGCACGAAGCCAGAGCTTCATAGTTTAAGTTTTGTTCTAACAGTGCCCATTCTGGTACCAAAGTTGGTTTTAGTGAAGATACAGACTCAGCTGCTATAGCAAAAGCCAAAAGAACAAAAGCCTGAAACAAGATGGAATTTTTCTCTCGGGGAACCGTTGATTCAGGGCTCATCAGGGAGCTTCCCAGTGTCAGGGTCAGAGCCTCCTTGAGCTTTACTGCTCTGCTGTTGTGCGCGTGGCCCAGCGCCCTCGCCAGCGGGCGGAGAGGGGTGGGCAAGCGAAGGATAGTCCCAATTCTTTTAAGGGCACAGGCCTGGAAGTTGTTTCTGTAACTTCCTCTTAAATCTTACTGGTCAGAACACAATCACGTGGCCACGCCTACGGGCACAGGGGTATGGGAAATGTAGTCTTTGCCTTGTGACCATGTGCCCAGCTGAAACTCACCAATTCTCTTACAAAAAAGAGAAAAGAAGGAAGGGAGGGAGGGAAAAAGAGAGAACTATGAGAGACAATCATCCGTAACAAAGCCAGCCTTCCACGGACAGGGGAATGGAAGCTCAGAGAAGTTAAACAAGTGGCACGAGGTTGAACAGCTGGCAAAAGTGACAGACCCAGACCTCAGACCCGGCAGTCTGAGTCCAGAGTCCACGCACATACCTACAACACTGGCCGGACTCCTCAATACAAGTGATGTTCGTAAAACGGTGCTCAAATGTAATAGGAGTTCAGTAAAGGTTATTTTCCCTTCACCCCGACCCTAGATGGCCAGGTTCTGAAAAAATGGGCTGCCACTACCTGCCTAGACAGGTAAGTTTTGAAAAGGAAGTGCAGAAAGTAATGATTTCTGCAACATGGTGGGAGGGTTTAGCCAAGTGACATCATGGATCTTTGGATATCCTGGGGAAATAGCATATAGCTGTGTTTCTCAAAGTGTGTTCCATGAAACACCCTTTTGTCTTAAGTAGGACTTATGTGGAGCCAGGGGTCTATGCTGATCTCAATGTGCACCAGAGTCTGGCAACCACGGGTTCACAGTTTGCAGAAAGCATGTGGCACACGGTGGAACGCTTACATGTGGCAGCAGGTGGGACAAATACAGCTTCTGACTTGTGAGCCAGATCAGCCTGGGTTCAGACTCAAGCTCAGCTCCTTGTTGGCCTTTGAGTTTGACACATCACTGCAGCTTTAGTGTCCTCAGTGTTCTCACCTGTACAATGGGGTGAAACTGCCTGCCTCACAGGATTGTTCGTATATTCAACAAATGTGGATTGAGCACCCACTCCGTACAGAGTACTGTCCTAGGCATTAGACAGGACAACTCAAGCCCCTGCTTTCATGGAGCTTATGTCATAGTGGGGAGACAGATAGTGGACAGGAAAGATAAGTCCTAGGGGAGCAGGGCCTCAGGATCACCTCCGACTCCAAGTTCCCCTCCCAGGAGCTCACCATCTCTCACACCTCCTCTCCCACAGCTGCACTGGCCTGGCTGTGGGACTCCGCGCCGCCCCATTTTCCCAGTGCCTTCCAAACCCTTCTTACTAAAGATGTGCTCACAGGCCATGCTGCCCCTCTACTGTCTTCCTCTCTCCTCCCCTTGTCTGGGAGGTGGGTGAGCTGGGTGGTTGCTGAGGCACCTCGCTGCTCTGAAATTCCATGGCGCTCCGTCCCAGGTGATCCCTCACTTGTTGGCTCCAGAACAGAGCAGTGTCCAGAGACTTGTAACAATGCGCGGTTTTGTCGCATCCCATCCTTCTTTTCTCATTCCCTTTCATCCTCGGGTCCCACACCATCCCTTCCCTCCCGTAGGCAACACTTCTGGTTTGCTCGATGCGCCTCCTTTGTTTGCATGTTTCTTTGTGAAAAGCATATCACTGTTTTGCATGTGTGCATTTTCAATGCACTTAAAAGGAACTTCCATCCCAGCACTGAGTTTTGCAATCAACCCGCATTGCTGTGGGTGCACCGGGCACACTGCTTCTAACGGCTGCTCCCGGCCCGCGGTGGCCATACGCTCGCTCAGTCTCTCCACTAACCGACATTCTGAACACCCGTCATTTGCCAGACGCTGACCACTAATGGCTCAGACTTAAATGACCAGGCTTAATCCTCACAGCACCCTCTGCAGTTGGCTCTCTTTTCATCCCTATTTCATGGGCTAAGAAAGTGAGACAGACCTTAAGCAACTTTCCCAAGATGACCGAGCTAGGACGTGGCCGCGCAGGGATTTGAATCTCGGCCTGACTCCAATGTCCTCTCTTTAAATCACTCTGCAAAACAGCCCACTGTGGGCCCCTTCCAAACTCAACATTGGAACTAATTGTGCCTGGGACTAAGAATGAGAGTGATAATAACAGCTCTTACGGGTTGCACTCCTACTGTGTTCCCGGCCTTTCCATAGTGCAGAGCTACCACCTACACTGGCTCAGGCAGCGCGCTGCACAACCGCAGGGAGCACCGCCTGCCCAGAGTACAGTGGGAATGGCGCCCCCTGGAATTGTGCAGTGGGGTGACCACAATCCCAGAAGGCTCGAATTGTTACTCCCTTTTTATAGCCAAGAAAAGTGAGTCTCAGAGAGGTCATGTGACCTTCCAAATGCACACAGCCAGTGAAGGACGCGGTGCAGCTCTGAACCTGTCTGCCTGCAGAGTCCCATTCCCTGAGGCCTTCCGGTCCTCCCCAGCCTCCTGCTGCTGTGCCGCGGTTACCTGACGCCAGCCTCTCAAGCTGAGTGGGCCTCCAGTTTTCCTGAGCCTGCCACCCGAGTGGAGATGCTCAGAGATAAGGAGTGTCTCCAGGGGGCGGGCGGGGAGCATGGCTTGCCTGCCACACAGACACTGCGGTGCTGGGTGCACATGATCACGTCTACCCACCCTCTCCACGCTCATCAGTGTGGGCAGGGACCTCACACGCCCCCCACCGGGCTGCATCACAAGCTGGGTCCCCACCACCCACCAGGCGGTTGCCAAACTCCTCACGGTGGAAGGCCTCGAAGAGACGGAATTCGAGGAAGAAGCCCTTGAGAGACGCTATGCTTTGTTCGCAGCATTAAGACAGCTTCAGAGAAAAGCCTTTATTGCAGATAGAAGAATATTATTTCAGCGCTATTCCCCTGGTCCATTACAAGCAAAATAATAGAGCTTTAGTTTCTATATATTTGTCATGCTTAGCGCACATGTATTTCAAGTATATTTGACAGCATATAAAATTGAGGTGAAATATGGCAAAATTGGCCAATTCTTGTACATTTTAAATGTATTTCCTTTATTTGTTACACTTATTTTACATATCTACACAATCCATCTTTGGAACTGGAGAAACAATAAGTGATGAATCGATACCAAGGATTTCCATGGTGAGAGACACACTCTGGATACAAAATCGGCATCTCCTGGTCTGACTACAGGGGAAATGGCCATTCTCCTTCATCTCCTGGGTGGTTACACTCATCAGGGCAGAGAACTGCAATTGTAACTTTGAGGCAATGTCTCAAAACCCCTCCCCATTGTGGTGGGGACTGGGTACCAGCTTTCTCTAAGGATACTAGAAACATCTATTGGTTTGAGCTGGAAGTCTAATTAGGTGAAACTAATCAAAGTCCTAAAGTTGGGGTACTTATCCTGGGACTTTAGGGTCTCCCTAAAATTACATGCCTAGTTTGGAGCACTTATATATCCCTCTGTGGCTGCAAAAGGCGGTTAAGCATCTACGCGGGGGTCTGGGATCCCAGGGCAGGCACTTCCTAGGCCCAGCAGAGGAGGGGCAGAAGTAAAACCCTCCTCACTGTTACCGGCTAGAATCCAGCTGGGCCCTGGAGGCCTGAAATGAGGTGGATCCTTAGGGTGCCTGAGCTGGAAGGATTATCTCATACAACCTCCTCCTTTTAGAGATGACAAAGCAGGTCCAGACAGAGAGTATGACTTACCCAAAGCTACGCTGTTATAAATTAAGTGCAAAAATGGCCCTACTTCTCCCCCTATCCTTGTATCCATGCCTTTTGCAAGGTGACTGAACAGCTCCACCCACCACAAAAAGAAACCTATTTTCCTCCCCCTTAAATCTGGACTTAGCCTCTTGACTTGTTTGACCAACAGTGGCAGAAATGCTTATATGCCAGTTTCAAACTTATGTCTCAGAGTCTTATACATTTTGGGCCTCTGCCACGCTTTTCTACCTTTGATAACGACATCCCCGAACTAGCTTGCTGGGGGGATGAGCAGAGCCCAACCAACTCATTTGTCTCAGCCAGGCTCCAGGTATGCGAGAGTGCCCAGCCAAGATCAGCAAAGCCACCTAGCTGACCTGTAGCTGATCAACCCATGCGTGGGCCCTGCCCAGGCCCACTGCTTCAGCACAAGCACGCAGCTGACCCAGATCAAACATACACGTCTGCAACAGCATGCCACTGGTTGTTTGTTACGCAGCATTGCTATGGCAATAGGTAACTGATACACTCATCTGCCACTCCGTCCCTCCTTGTAATTCTCACTGCCATGCCAAGGCTCCCTCATCAGGACAACTGCAGCTACCATGAGACAGACCTCCCCTTCTCCAACATTCTTAATCCCTCCTCCACGGCAGAGGCCCCAGCTGGCGGCTCATGGCCCCCAGACTTTTCTTTGTCATGGGTTTTTTTCTTTTCTTTCTCTTTTTTCTTTTTGCTCACACAGTGTGTTTAAAAGGAAAAACAAAAAAGAGTTTGAGCCAACATTTAAATATCAGAAGCCTTCACTTAGAAATCCTTCTTTTGAAAAATCAGGAGCCCCTGGGCCCTGCCTTCCCACAGGATACTGACCATCTGAGCCTGAGAAGCCGCTGCCCCCAAGCATGTGCAGCCCCCAAGCCTTGACAACAGTCCTCCCCGCTCACTCCTGTCTCCCCAACGCCGAGCCTGATGCCAGCCACCATCTATCTTAGGCTCTTGATTTTCTTATTTTAGAGAAATTTCTCTGTACACGTCTCTGTCAAAGTTGGCAAACAAAAGATAGACCTTGAGGGCCTCATGATTAAACGGAGACAAAAAGAGTGTGTTTCTTTGTGGAAGAGATGGGTATTTCCATGTATTTAAAATGCAAACAATAGCCAGTTTCTCCCATTAATACCGGCCCCTGGAGGCATTTGGAGTTTTCTCTCTGGCTCTAGACCAAACTCCTTCCCAGACCTCTCTCTCCAGCCCCTACACCTGTGTAGCCTAAATCCCAGGGTCCCCTTCATCACTGGCCCTGCTCCTGCCTGCACACATTTGCCCACACAGTGTGCAAGCCTATGAGTGTGCCCCTCCCTACGCAGCAGCTGATATTCAGACTCACCCAGAAACCTCCCCACCTCATACTGGTCAGTAATGCCGTTGCTTCCTCTTGCACCCCACCCTGTCCAGCTCATGATGCACCCCCAATTTTATCGGCGCTGAGTACAACTGCTCCAATACAATGCTACCTTCCCCTCCAAGGTGAGGCTGAGAGCTGGGGGACATGCAATGCTGGCCCTGCTGGTGTACCCTCTCCTTGCTTACCAGCGGTAGCATTGGACAGAAACTGAAGGTCTGTGGTTTGTATATGTTTGCATCTCATTTGCACAGCACTCATTTCCTGCCCCCAAATACTGACATTTGCTCACAATTTGCACCTGACTCTCCAAGGCTCCCAAAATTGCTCCCCATGGCCCTGTCCTCTCTCCTTCTGCCCACTTTGCTTGGGTTGAGCACCCCTGAAGAAACACCTGGCTGCTCCAGGCCTGGTGGGAGGGGCCCTTTCCCTCTCTTCCTCCCACAATGCACTTGGGATCCTGCCTCTGGAAATCCTAGCTTGGCTTCTAGGCTTGATGTTGGCTGGGTTATTACCTGCTGTGCCCACTGCCCAGCATGGGGTGTAGGCATGCCAGGAAGAGCCTGAGTGAATGCGAGCATGCGTGACTGACTGAATGAGTGAGTGAGCTAATAAGGCAGAGATTGAGTGAATGAGTGAGTGGGTGAGTGATGAAGGCATGGCGGAGGAAGAGAAACCGGGGAGACCTGAAGGAAAGGGCACACTCAGGCAAGAGAGGTGTGCAGAAGCCATTTGCACAACTGTTACATATATTATGCTGCAATTTTCTGACTAAAGGGCCTGGAGAGCTTGGGCTATAATCTTGGCTCTACCCCTAACCAGCTGTGGCCTTGGCCAAGCCACTGCCCCTCCCTGAGCCTGTTCCCTCACTTTTAAAATGAGGAGATTGGAGGAGATAGCTGGTTTTCAAACATTGTTTAAGCAACAGAACACATTCTTTCAATGAAATCTTACAGAGCAGGCCAAGATAAGACAGATGGAAGTGGAACAGCTCTGGTTGATGTGAGGGTGACAGGGGCAGGGCTCTGGTGCTTGTCCTGCCCCTCCCCCACCAGCACCAGTCTGAAAAATGCTGGACTGACAGTCCTGGGGCCACATGGCATCGGGGACAGCAAAGCACGTGGGCCTTAGAGACAGAAGGACCTCTGGGCTCAGGTTTGAATCCCAACCCCAAAGGTTAACCGTTGTTGCCTCAAAACTCAGGGACTTACAGCAGAATTATTTGCTATCCCTCAGGCACTCGCAGGTCTGCTAGGTGTCAGCTGATCTAGGCTGGCCCCCACCGGGTGACTCTGTTTTGTTCAAACCAAAAGTCGAGAGTAGAGAAGTCTACCCCCCACAATGAGGCCACGGCAACGGGGTGGAGGGGGGTGAAGAGTTGAGACCAACAAGCCAATCTACCACAACAACCTAACTTGGGGCCTTAGGCAAGTGGATGAAACTCTCTGAGCCTCAGTGTCCAGAAAATGAGACTAATTATACCCACTTGCCAGAGTTGTCATGAGAATGGAATGGTGCTCCTGCTTCCCCACCAAGTTTACCTTGAGGAGACCCTGCCCAGATAATCTGCAACTCAGACAGACATAGCTGCTATCCCATGACAATGTGTGATGGGAAAGCCTGGGATGTGTGTGTGTGTGTGTGTGTGTGCGCGCGCACGTGTGCAAGCACAGATGTGGGGAGCGCATCTCTGAGAGGCAGATGCTGCAAACCCTGCTTTATGATGCCACTCAGACACTGAGCGCTTTCAGGGCCCAGCTCCCAGATCCTGCCCACTGCAGAAATCATCCTGTTATAATTACAAGTTAATTAAAGCAGGGGAGATCAAAGCCACTTTAGACAGATTAATGATACAGAGAGGCAGAAATTTCACCGTTTTATGTATTAACCACATTGTCGTTTTTATCCCGCTCCCCTCCCCTCTTTTGTGTCAGCCAAAGAGCCTTTCATATCTTTTCTCTGCCCCCCCTCAATGCACGAGGAATTTGAAGTCCCAACAGCTGCGAGGAGCTGTCTGTGGAGAAGGGGCCCATTCAAAGGATATCAGAAAAATCAACGAGCCTTTTAGCTTCTGACTAGAATGAAGCTGCCACCCGCCTAACCCTCCTCTACCTAAAAGGGGGAAAAAAAGACCTAAAAAACATCAGTCGTTAAAAGCAGGCCAAAGAAAAGAAAGGGCTTGGAAGCTGGGCTCTCCAGCTCGCACCTCTCCAGGGAAGCAGGAGCTTTTGCATTTCAGGTTCACCACGTCTAACTCTATTCTTGCTGCTGTAACGAGGTACCATAGACGGGCCGGGGGGGCTCATAAACAACGCAGATTGCTTCCCACAGCTCCGGAGGCTGGCGGTCTGAGACAAGGATGGGGGCAAGGCTGGCATCCACGGTGAGGACCCTCTTCTGGGTCACAGACTGGCGACTCCCTGTCCTGCCCTCACGTGGTGGGGAGCAGAGAGGGGAAGCCAGCTCTCTTGCGGCTCTTATAGGGGCACTGACCCCATTTAGAGGAGCTCCATCCTGGGGACCCTGTTTGACCCTAATTACACCCCCCCCTGAGGCCACACCTCCTGATACCCTCGCATTGTGGGGCAGGGTTTCAACGTGAATTTGGGAGAAAAAGACGCAGTCTGTAGCAACCATCCCAGAGTATGACACGCAGCAGGGGAATGTTGAATGAATGAATGAATGAATGAATGAATGAATGGGTGAATGTGTAAACAAACCGGGAGGAGATGCATCTCAAGCTGTGCTCAGAGGCCGGGCTGCAGGGGAAGGTCGGGTGACCCTGATCCCCCTCTCCCCAGGGAGCCGACCATCTCACCCAGGTCATGGGGTGAGTTGAGCTGAGGGGTGACTGTGGCCTTTGTTACTCCTCCTCAGAGCTCCCTCTCCGGCAGGCTCAGGTCGGGGTGGAGGAAGCGGCACAGACCTCCCCTCCACAGTTCAGTTTGCTCAGCAACAGCACAATGAAGTCACCGGTGGCATCTTGGACAGGCCTGGACACGACGCCCCGATGCATGAAGGCAAATTTGAGCCTGGGATCTCGTTCTGAGTTAGCCTGGCATTAGGAAAACGGCACAAAGGGTTCTTGGAGAAGGTAGAATGGGAGAGAGGGCTCTTCAGTTACCCCTAAGGAAGATTTTCCCAGCAGCAGGAATGGCCCAGCTCCAGGACGAGTGGGGAAAACTCGCTGGAGAGCAGATACCTGCAGGAAAGTCAGGGAACGCTTAAGGGGCCATTTGGATGCAAATCTGTCAGGAAATAGAAAAATTACCAGGAGCTGCTCATCGAATCCTCAAACATCAGAGCTGGAAGGATCTTTAGAGAGAACACTCCTTAAATCAACTTCCCCCTTTACAGGTGGGGGTTCCGGGGCCCAGGGAAGGGCTCCAGAGACCAAGGTGACACTGAAGATGCCAACTGGGTATTAGAATTCACTTGTCCTGCCTCTTGTCCCAAGCCAGACACCAGGCAATTTTCCTCTCCAGGCCTCTTGGCTCTGATCTTTAACCCTTAGTTGTAGGATTTTCCCATAGATTAATACCATTTTCCTATATCATATTTTGTGAAACCACTTCAAATCTAGTCTACTTCTGACATGGTAAAGATTTTTATGAAAGGAATTCAGTGCACACCAAAGCAAGTAGACTGTAAGTGAATGACTACTTGAAGACAATGGGCTCTGGCTCCCTTAAAGCTGTATTTTCCTAAGCTTCGAGACACTTTGGACTCTGGAGCCCAAGGGTCTGGGTTCAAATCTTAACTCTGCCATTTCCTAGCAGGATGGCTTTGGACAAATTATTCTGTGACTCCATTTTTCCCCATGTGTAAAATGAGGATAATGCTATTGACTACTTCCTAAGAGGTGTCATGAAGTGAGTTAATACTTATAAAGCTTTTGGAAGAGTGCCTGGCATATAGTAAGTGCTCGGTAACTGTTAGCTACTGTTAAGCATGGGGGGTGGGAGTGGGGTCAGGGGAGGCTGGCTCTGCAGAGACCTGGCTCCAGCTAGGACTGGAAAGCTCTCTGAAGGCACATTGGTCAGTGAGTCTAGAAATTTGGGCTCTAGGTCCAGCTCAGTCATGTAAGGTTCGCTGTGTCACCTTGGGTAAGTAACTCATGTATCTCCAAGCCTCTGTTTCCCATCTGGAAAATGAAGCTAGTGTACCAAGGAATCCCTAACTTGCACCCCAGCTCTACAGTTTGGGGAGTCAGTGGTTGCAATTCCTGCTACAGTGAAGAGAAATTAGCTCATAGGTCTGTTTATCTTTCCCACCCTCACACAACAGCATTTGTAAGTTCCATCCTTACAGTCTATTCTAGCCTCTTCTGGCCCATTGTAAGGGGCTTTCTAATGGATTCCAGAGCCAAGGCCATCAGGCTGGGCCATCGGTGCTGACCCAGATGTCAAGGCAGAAAGCTTGTGTGTGGGTCCCCCGGCTGCCCACTCCCCGACCATCACCCTCCCCTCATGTCCCACCAGCCATAGTCGGGGACCAGTCATCCGGGCCCCTGAGCCTGGAGGTGGCGGGCAGCCTGTCACAGCAGTAGAGCAGAGGCTCCCCTAAGTGGTGGTTGGGGCAGCCCTGCGCCAGCTGCTCCCTCCACCTGAGCCCGAGTGGATATGACAGCCTGGGAGGCGCCAGGAGAGGGCTGCTCCCTTCGCAGCTGGCCCAGCAGGAGATCAAGAGACCGGACTGTCAGCGTGAATTTGGGAAGTGCCACTAGTGCCACTAGACTGCCTCAGAAGAGAGACTTCGGGGAGCAAGGGGACTGACTGGGGAGCCTCAGAGCATCTTTCACTCCCCCGTCCTCCTCTGCGCTTCCCTAGGCCGCGCCCGAGCGTAGGTGTGCGCAGCCGACAAGGCGCAGACTGCGCATGAGACGGGCCCGGGCACGTGCCCCACGCTGCCCCTTCCTCAGCCGCACGGCTTTGGCCGAGTCACGCCCCTCTTGGGGCCTTGCTCTCTTCATCTATGAAGTAGGGGTCCCTTCTGGGATTTGGGGAAAGTCCAAAGAGAGAGAACCCAGTAACGGCTAATACTTGCGTGCCTCACAGTATGCTTTATTTAGTCCCTACGACAACCCTTTGAAGCAGACACAGAGAGGGTAAGTGCCTTGCTCAAGGGGACACAGCTAGTCAGAGCAGAGCCAGCGTTCCAACCTGTGCAACCTGGCTTCAGACTCTACTCGTACCCACTCCCTTTGGGGGACAGTTTCCAGCACAGGCTCTGCAGGAGCTGGACGGGTATCAACTCCCCTCCCCCTTCCTCTCACTGATGCCAGGGCGGGGCTGTCCAGGCGGGAGGCGGTCAGCCCGCTGCAGGGCCGAGAGAGGGAGCAAAGGGGCTTCTGGGAAGCTGCCTCCAGACTGGGCTCCGAAGGTACCAGGGAAATGCCAGCAGCAACCCAAAGGCTCCTCCCGCTGCCCAGGCCTCGCCGGCACTGAACTGCATGGGTCCGTTTCAAAGTCCTCAAACAGAGTTCAAAGCTCGTAGCTCAGGGGGAAATGTTCCTTTAAGCCCATCAGAATATAGACGCTTTGCACCCAGCCATGTCACCGGGCTGTGTGTGTGTGTGTGTGTGTGTGTGTGTGTGTGTGCGCGTCAAACACCTCCAAGACCTGGACCCTCCTAAACCCGTCACCAAGCAAGGTAGCCTCTGCTCTGCACCCCAGAGTCCTTTAAAGACCTAACCCCCAGCCCCTGGATTTAATACAGTCCGGGCAGGGTAGCAGGGGGGCTGGCCACCAGCTGGCACTGAGTGCTCAGAAGATGGGTGCCTTCTCCCCAGAGCAACCCTGACTCCCAGAGGTAATGACAAAATGTGGCAGGATGCCTGCAATTATCTAGGTTAAAACCAAGAAGCAGGCCCATGACATTAAGGACCACTTTCTTTTAACTGTCCTCATGTGTGGATGCATTTGTGGAGAGGGCTAGGGGTCCTCAGCAGCCCCAGGCTCTGACTTGGTGACTAGACAGACCATGTCTCCTGGGTCCCAGTCCTGTGGCTCTAAGGAAACCAGGGGCAGGGAATCAGGGAACATCACCAACCCAGTCAATGGTCCCTTGCTTTCCTAAATCTGTCTCCCGTTCCCTGGCCCGGCACTTTCCCGCCTCTACCTCCCTCTCCAGCCCCGCCTTCCTATGGCTCGGCTCCTCTCTCTGTCTGTTTTCCCTGTACTGGGTACTCTCCACCTGCCCTTTCAGACCCCTGCCCTGCCCCCATCCTGAGTGTCCCTCCTGCACCCACCTCTTCCCCTGAGGACACCCCTCTTTAGCCCTCACCTGTCCCTGAGCACCCCCCCCCCCAGCCCCTGCCTTCAGACTCAGGTGAGATCAGTGAAAGTGAATGTCAAGGGCGCCCTAACAGGGAAAGAAGAGGAAGAAATTGGGAACAGGCTCTGTGAGACGCAAGGAGTGGAGTGGGTGGCACTCATAGCCAGGGTCTGCCCGTGACGTGTTTGCTCCTAGAGACATGTGCCATGAAGCGAACCCCTGCCAACCCTGAGGGCCTGGGGGAGGCCACTGCACAGTCTGGCCCTGGGCTGGGCTGGGCGGGGGTGGGGTGGGGTGGGGGAGGTTTGATTTAGGCAGCCCTGCTCCCAACTCAGGACTAGATCCTCTATTAGCCCCCTAACTTGGTCATCAGGGTGATAACATAGCTGGCATTTCCTGAGTACATGTGCCAAGCACAGCCCAGCGACACAAGAGGCATAGACATAGATGCTAGTATTACTCCCATTTTATAGATGAGGAAACTAAGGCACAGAGCAATGAAGTGACCTGTCCAAAGTCACAGACCTAGTAAGTGGTAGAACCGGGATATAAACTGAGGACTGCACAGTTCAGCAGCCCCTGTCCTTAACCCCCTCCCCCCGGCACACTAGTCAGGGACCGAGTGCCTGAGACAGGACTGGCTTTGCAGACCTGATGCTGTGCAGGCGCATGGGGTTTGGTTTACTGCTCTGTGGTGGCCGTCTTGAAATTTTCAATAATTTTTTTTTTTTAATTTATCTTTATTGATTTCAGAGAGAGGACAGGAGAGAGAGAGACAGAAACATCAATGATGAGAGAGTCATTGATCGACTGCCTAGCCTGCAACCCGGGCATGTGCCCTGACCGGGAATCGAACCCCGATCGCCTGGATCCTAGGTGGACACTCAACCACTGAACCACACCCGGCTGGGCTCAATAATTTTTTTAACAAGGGTCCCTACATTTTCATTTTGCACTGGGTTCTGCAGATTATGTTGCCAATTCTGCCTCCGGATATCAAGACAACCTTGTGGGGGATTTGTGATTTGGGGATAGCAACGTGTGCCCCAGCCCACCAGAGCTGTGAAGGGAAGGGAGTCCCCATGCGCACCCCCTCGAGGTGGGCAGCCTGGCTGACAAGCCAGTGGCTGGGACATTGCGCCTCCCAATTTCATTGTTTAGCTCCTGCCCCATACAGGCTGCTAGGCCCTCATGGGGTGAGCACATGCCCACACTCCTCACTTCATCAAAGCTTTGCACCTTGTCACACAGCTCCCCCAGCCGGGTGTCAGATGGGTGCCCATGAGTCACCACCGCCACTCACAGCTTCCCAACACCTCTCCATCTCGGAGACATTCCCACACACGGCTGCCTTGGGATGAGAGGCAGGGATGAGAGGAGGGCCTGAGAGGAGACACAGGGGCTTGCTCAAGGTCACTCAGTCAGCAAGCAGAGAGCCCAGGTCAAGCCCAAGATTCCTATCCCGTCCAGGCTCTCCAGCTGCGCCCCTGTCACTCTGCCTTCCTTTGTCCCCATGGGTCCCTTTGAGCAGCATCTGCCCCTAAAGGCAGACATAGGTGAGGCGGCCCTGCTGCCCCTAAATTTTTCCCCAGGTGCTGAGTCAACACTGGGCTGGGCAGTCTCACTGAGAGAGTGACAGCGGAGGGAGGCGGAGGGGCCGGGTGCTCCGGACACTGGCCGTCACCTGTTTATCTGCCTGCCTGGCAGCCTGCCTGCTGCCTTTTCTTGTGTCTTCTATTTATTTATCTGCCAATCTCTCTCTCTGTCTTTTCATCTATCACTTGTCTCTCTGTGTGTCAGAGCTGCCCACAGCCTTCGCTCCTTCGCCCACCTTCCAGCGGAATCCAGATGTGTCTGCAGCCTCACGGGCCCTTCCCTTCCTCCCGCAGCTGGAAAAAGCCACCCGTGTCCTGGAACCAGCGCTGGCCTCTGCCCACTGGTCACAGGACCCTGGACTTCAGAGAATCCTACAGTCTTGTAGCAAAATTATTATCATCAACGACCACGGTGATGGGCACCCAGTCTCCACTCCTCTTCATTCAGCACATGTTTTCTGAGTACCTAACATGTGCCAAGCACTGTGATTAGGTCCTGATGTTGGGTCAAAGGCAGCCAAGGTCCCCGAGAAAACGAGTTTCCCTTCTGGGCCAAACATACAAACCACGCATCTTTACACATGAGAGCACCAGGGCTCAGAGAGGCTAGGGGCCTTGCCCCGGGTCACACAGCTGGAAAGGGCACAGCTGCATCATACGGGCCAGATGCCTCCCACGTTGCCTGCCTTCTTTCCAAATCCATTGCTGATGGTCAGCTTTGCCCGGAGAGACCCTGCAGAGCCTCGGAGGGTGACACGGAGGCAGGCACGGGGAAGGGGTACACGCCTCAGCAGCTGGGAGATCCAGGGCCACGCACTCCATCAGCTATTAATCCCTCCACTCGGCCGTGTGATTCTATAGCATCGTGTCGCCCAAGCGCAGTGACAGGTACGCGATTGCTACAAACAGCAGCAGCCCCCACACCTCTCCAGGAGCCGGCAGCGGACTGAGCCACCGGCCCGGGGAAGGCGGTGTCAGAGTGTCAAGGATGGTGGGGGACACAGAGGTCTTCCACTGCACCCCTACCCCATCCCCCAGTCCTGCTGCAGGACTGGGCCCAGCTCCCCCTCAGAAAGAGCCCTGAGAAACCTTTGCTGAAACACACCCTGAAGAAGGGCGCATTTGGTCTGGAGCAGAGCTCAGCCAACTTTCTGTAAAGGGCCAGGTAGTAACTATTTTTGACTTTGCAATCACACAGTGTCTGTTGCAATGATTCAACTCTGCCCTGGTAACAGGAAAGCAGCCTCACATGACACGCAAAGGACAGCGTGGCTGCACCAATCATTCTTTATCCACAAAAACGGGCCCCTCAGGCTGTGGTCTGCTGACACCTAGACCCTGCACAAATAACAACAACAACCGCTAATATTTATCGAGTACTTACTATGTCCCACATCAGGTCTCCTAATAATTTTAGGAAATTGAGAATATTATTGTCTCAAATTTGAAATTGAGGAAACTGAGGCACAGAGGTGTTAAGTAACTCACAAGTGGCAGCACCAGTCAGGAAGTTCTACTTTAGATCCACCCATCCAGTTAGTCCAAAAGCTACGTGTCACCTTTGACCCTCCCTTCCTCTCATGCCCCATATCTAACCTGTCAGCAATTCTTTTGGCGCCACTTTTAAAATATCTTCACAAAGCTGATGGCTACTCTCCCCCACCCCCCCACCGCCCACCCCACAACCATCCTGATCTGAGCCTCCATCTCCCTCGCCTGGTTAGTACAACAGCCCCCCGCTTGCTCCCCCGCAGTCTGTTCTCCATGCAGCAGCCTGAGGCCCCTTTACAAACAAGTTCCCACGCTATATAATTCCGTTATCCTGTCACTCCTCTGCTCAGCAGCTTGCAGTAAGAACAAAAGTCAAGTCCTTTCCAGTGGGGACATTCTCTAGGGCTTCCAGAGAATGTCGTCTGAAATGGCGACAGAATCTGCCTCCACGCCTCCCATCTCGCTGACCTCCTCTCCCACATCTCTCCAGCCACTATTCCTGGAACACACCAGTGCCCCCTGCCCCAGGGCCTTTGCACTGGCTGCTCCCTCTGCCTGGCATGCTCCTCCCCAGACATCCACAAGGCTGACTCCCCTCACCTCCTGCAAGTCTTTGCTCAGATCTCAGCTTCCCAATGAGGCCTCCCTCACCACCCTTGTAATTCTGCAACTTGCCCTGTTGCCCCTCATTCCTGCTCCGTCTTACCGTGCTCTATTTTTTCCTTTCCCATATTGCCTGTTACCCTTACTACACAATATAATCCAGTTATTATGTTTATTTAATTGCCTGTCTTTCTGCACTGGATTATAACTCCATAGGGCAAGCTATTGTTTGTTTTGTCGCTGAAGTACCCCAGCCCCTCCAGCAGCGCCAGCCCAGGGAGGGTGCTCAGTGATATTTGTTGAGTGGATCCAGCCTAAGCCTTCTTTGTCCAGTGCCTGCTATTTCCTTGGGCTCTGGGTGGAGATAGAGAGCTGAAGGGGCCACCTGTCATGGGCATCACACTTTTTCTGGAAACCCTAGAGAATGTCCCCACTGAAATGCAGCTGCCAGCACCGGAGCAGGAATTTTCACAGTCGCTGGACCTGGATGAGCTCTCAAAATAAGACCATATTGTTTGTGTCTTTTTATTTGAGCACAAAAATCAGGCCAGTCATCACGGAACAGGTCACCAGCCTCCCTTGTCCTCTTTCTGGAACAAACAGAGAAGAGAGAGCCCCACTCCCTTTGCAGCAAAGGGAGCCAGAGAAATCCAAGTGGCATCTGAGGATCAGCAAAAAGGGCCCCTCTCTAAGGATGTTGGGCTAAGGAGGTGGGCGGTTGATTAAGCTTGGTTCGAGCACAGCTGGCCAGCTGTGCCTGGCTGCTGGGACCAGAGGCATGACAAGAAAAGCATGTAATTCCCCAGACAGGCACCATTTTGGTCTCAGGCTGACGTGGGCCCAGCAGCGGGCATGCTTAGAATGGCAAGCTCACTTCACCTCTCAGCTCTCAGCCCCCCAGATACGCCCCTGGCTGTCGCCTTCTGGCCCAGGCACTGATAATGACCCTGCTGGGTTGACTTGAACAAATTGCCTCACTTTTTGGGGCTTCAATTTCCTCAACTCTAAAGTGTTCTTTAGGACCCCATCTAGCAAGGTCAGTCTGTGGCTCTGAGATCCCATATCTAATCCATCACAAATCACCTGGTACAGATTTTAACTCAGGCCGGTGAAAGAGAGAGAGAAAAATTCTCTACAGTAAGGCCTGGCTGCAGAGGAAGGGCACCAGGTTTGAATTCCAGTTCCACCCTTTGCCGGTTGTACAACCTTGCCCCCTCGGCTTCAGTTTCCACATCTGTAGAATGGGGATAATAATTCCTTCACCCCAAGGTTGTCAGAATCAGCTGGGATGGCGTGTGTCAAGCGCTGAGGGTAGCGATGACTATCACAGAGACAGACTCGAAGAGAATGAGTGTGACTCGGAGGCTTAAAAGAAAGAGGCAGTGGCCTTGGGTTTCAACCTGGGGAGAGAGTGTTATTACATTTCCCCCTGCAGCTCTAAAAAGACACACATTTCACATCAGGGGATATCAAGAAGGGTTCTGTTTGGAAACTGAAAGAGGCATATGGTTCAGTAAGGCACGGCGTCTGCAAGGTTTTGCAATGCAGACTTAGTCAAGCTGGAACTGCATTTCCCAGCATTCCCTTTCTGTAGCTCTGGGAACGAACCCTAAGGATGCTGAAGCAGAGTGGAAGGAAATACGGTGCCAGATCAGGCCAAGCTCACTGACATGGTGCATTAAGCAGAGATTCCGATTCGACGCATTGGCTCACGCCGCAGGGACTAACGGTTGGCCTGGCCGACTGACTAAAACCTGACACAGAGGTGGCTTACAACACACGAAGTGCCAAGCACTTTCTTCGGAGGGTGCAGAAGGAGGTATCCAAGTGCTCAGGGGTACTGGAACGCGACGTGGATTTATTGCGCTCACCCACCCCTGACAAGTGCAGGCTGCCACGCAAGCTGCCCCGCAGTTGGGCTGTGTGATCCGGAAGATTCGATGATGCTTGGAGGACAGAGATGTCGTGTGCAGACTTAGGCAGACCACGTAGGTGAATCATAGCACAGACCGCCAGGATTTTGGAGGGAAGCTATGCCACCCTCCGAAGATAAGGACCCTCCTCCTGAGAAACAGCTTCTGCCCTGCCACTGCGCCTTTTGGAAACTAAAAGCTTGATCGTGCGCAAGCTTCTATGCCTTCTGAGCTGCCCATCCTGAACTGTGCTGTCTGAGCAAGCAAACCGTTCAACTGGACACTCGCAACAGCAATTTTATCATAAAATGGAAGTGACACATAAAACATCAGCTCAAGCAGGTCAGGGAGACACAAGTCACTCTCCTAAGCAAACACTGCAAATGCCCCTCTCCCCGAGTCACGCTCCATCACTTCCTCCCCCTCAGCCCACACCCACGGCTGCACGTGGGGGTCCCTGGCAAGGTGACTGGGCTTATAGAGGTCTCTGTACCGCATGCTGATTACCCAAAAGGGGACAGCCGCAGCCCCACAGCCCCCCTCTTCGGGACGGTGGTGAAGGGAACTCTTCCCAGCGAACATCGTTCACTGGGCCTGGAAGGAGGCGGCCATAGGCATGAATGTACATTGACTCGTGGGCTGCGGCCAATGGTTTCCTCGACAGTCAGACCCTCGGAAGGAACATAATTGGGCAGCTGGTGAAAGGAGGCCTTGAGGAGACGTACACGGCTAGAACTTTCTGAATTGGCAGGGGGGGGTGTGAATACACGTGAGTTGTGTAAACTCTCCTCAAAGAGGGACCTCAGGTGAGGAGGGTGCTGATAACTGGATGGGCGAAATGGCCCGTTCTGCAGATTGCAGTCAACCCTCGGCCAAGGGTTTATCATCACCCAGCGGGCTCATGGACGAACGGCCATGGGAAGGATGGGGGTTATGCGTGAGTTCAGCAAATTGGACTTCCGCTCATTGCGGGTGCTCTGGCTACAGCGGTGGCCAAGTGCCCAAGTACCAACTGCAGAGCCCAACAGGGAGCCCCCAATATGGCACCACGATTTGCTCTCAGTCCCTAGCCAGGCCTCTGTTTACTCCGGGTGCGGGTTTGCCTTCCCTGGCCACAGCGCGTCTGCCAAAGCCATCTGTGGACTTCAGATGCCTTCTTCGCCATCGCAGCATTCCGCACGGTTTCGCTTCTGACCGTTTACAGCAGGGAGAGTGTGGCAGTGGGTCCGTGTTCCGTTAATTCCCTGGGATTACCATGAGCTCCACCAGCGGGAGGCAGCTGGTCTGATAAATTGGTGGAATGGCCTTGCAAAGGCTCAGTTACGGCCCCAGCCTTGGGACAACACCTGCAAGGCTGGGGTAACACCCTCCGGGAAGCAGTCCATGCTCTGAAATCAGCAGCCAATATATGGTGCTTTTCATCCCGTAGATGAGATACCCAGGTCTGAGAACAGAGAGGCACAAATGGCAGTGTCCCCTCTCACTATTAACTTACATAATTCACTAGAAGAAAATTTCGCTCTGTGTCCGCGTGGCTTTAGACTCTGTTGGGTTAGAGGTCTTAGTTCCTCAAGGAGGAATGCGTCCACCAGGAGACATGACCACGGCCCCATTAAACTAGAGCTGAGACTGCTCTTTGGCTACTCTGGGCTCCCCATGCCGACGAATCAATAAGCATAGAAATGGGTCTGCATACTGTCTGGAGTGATTAGTCCTGAATATCAAAGGGAAACTGGGTTACTGCTATACAATGGGATAAACAGGAAGATGCCCTGAATTCAAGAGACCCTCTGGGGCATCTCTTCGTATTCCCAGGTCCTGGTATAAAAGTCAATAAAAAACATAACCCATTATAGGTAAGACACGAATGACATGAATGACACGCAGTCAGGCAATGGTCTGTTCTAGGCCAAGGTTCTTGCTAAGGGCAAATAGAAAATAAAATGGGTTGCAGAAGAAGGAAATTATAAATACCAGCCACAATCACGTACATGACCAGTTGGAGAAATGAGGATAATAGATTTGAGTGTTTTTTAATTTTGTATGAAAGTATTTGTGTATGTGTTAATAATTTACTTTCCCCGATACATAAATGTCAAATCACTATGTTGTACACCTGAAACTAATATAATATTGTATGTCAACTGTAATGAAAATTAATAATAAATATAATATTAATAATATCACAAAGAGTAGGAGTCAGAAGCCTGCATTCTTGTTCTGGGCCTGCGACCTACTGGCCTCAGTTTCCTCAAATGTAAATAGGGAATACCTAGGTGATGACTCTTGCGCTTCCCACCATGAAGGGATAGCAGGGTCTATGTAATGCCCCCGCACCAGATGTCCACATCCTAATCCCCAGAACCTGTGACTATGTCACCTTACACAGGAGAAGGGACTTTGCAGATCTTGAGATGGAAAGGTAACCCTGGGTTATCCAGGGGGCCCGATGTAATCCCCAGGGAGACAGAATCAGTTAGCAGTAGTAAGTGATGACAAAACTGAGGCAGAAATGCCAGGAGGCATGGGTCATGAGACAAGCAGGCATGTGGCTTTCAGAAGCTAAAAAATAAAGGCAAAGAAGCACGTTTTCCCTCAGAGCCTCCAGAAGGAGCCAGCCCTGCGGACACCTTGACATCAGCCCAGAGAGACTGCGCTCAGACCTCAGAACCGCAGGAGAGTCCACGTATGTCATTTTCAGCCGCTAAGGTTGTGGACATTCAACTAATACAGGGTCCAAAGAGACAATGTGTCTGGGTGTTGTGACCTCCTGGGCCCATTCATCACTGTAGCCACGGCCCCTGGGTCCTAGGGTGGGGTCCTGGGAACTAAGAACACAGCAGGTAGGATCCTGGGCGAGTTCATGGGCAGGTGCCACATCAGGGGAGCCAGACAATGCCCAAACCAAGTGAGTCAGGAACAAGGCTTTCACAAAGACTGGAGGCTCCAAAATCACAGCAACGTGCCAAGTTCCTTCTCACCATTTCATCTCCCTCTCAACACACCACTGGAACCACCCACACCCATATGGCGGATTCGGGGAGCTGGGAGGCGAGGACACCGCAACCTTTCTCCTGAGACGTCTCTCACTGCTTACCGTCTCAGAAAGTCCACACCAAGCTCCTCCATGCTCTGGTTTCAGACCATGGAGGCCCTAGAACGACAAGGACAATGGAAGAGTCCTTAAATATCACCTGGCCCAAACAATTCATTGTACAGATGAAAAAACTGAGACCTAGGCGTGTGGAAAGTCTTCAATGTCACTGAGACGGGCAGCTCAGGGGCTGTGGAGTCGGCTCGCCCAGGTTCTATTTCTGCCTCTGCCAGTTATTAAGGTATAATCTTGGGCAAATTACCATAATCTTTCTGCATCTATTTCCTCAATCTAAACAGAGAAAATAATAGTTCCTGCCTCATAGTGTTACTTAGAGCGGCAACTGGCAGGTACCTGATAATCAGTAGCTGCTATAATTATAATAATTCCACAAATAGTTATTATTACAATAATTCCCCAAATACCACTCTCTCCTAGGTACTGAGGAAAGAGTTTCTAGCTCAAAGAGCTCCCATGTCATGGTGAATACAGACAAAAATAAACAAATTCACCATCTGAAACATTCTTCAGTAGAAGGAGTCACAAGAGGCAGAGGGTGAGTCTAATTTTGCCCCAAATGGGAAGACAAAAAGACTATAAAGACTTCTCAAAGGAGGTGTAATCTGAACGCAGGTCCAAATAGTACATAGAAGGTTTTCCAGATGGCCAAGTGGGTAAAAGAGACGCCTTGTAGGAGAAAGAGTATGTGCAAAGGTCCTGGGGTATGAAAAGATAGCTCAGAGTGTGTTTGGAAAGTGCAGGCAAGTCCAACTCACTGGATGGCCCATTCGATAGTGACAGGAGAGGAGGGCGGGAGGCAGGTGGAGAGCTCAATGCCAGGTAGGGTGCCCGAGCTCCTCCTGTTGGCCTATAATCTCAAACTTCCCCTCAAAAGAAGTGCTAAAGGCAGGTGGAAGGAAATAGTGCCTGTGGGTGTCTAGACACTGGTATTTATTTATGTACTTTGAAGTCTCCAGTTTTATCTTAATTCCTATAAATTAGTTTCTTCTTCAATATTATATCCACGCTCATTCACTCATTGAACAAATGCTTCTTAAGTGCCTACTGAACGGCACTTAGAAGATCAGTAAATATAACCAAGATTCTTGCCCCTATGGATCTTTTATTCTAGTGGGCAGGGAGAAATGGTGGCGGGGAAAGACAATAAACATTGATGATAGATGATGATAGATAGATAGATAGATAGATAGATAGATAGATAGATAGATAGATAGATAGATGATAGATAGATGATAGATAGATAGATACCTGTTTGAGTGAGATAGAAGGTGATAGATGCTTTGGAAAACAGAAAAATCAGAGCAGGAGAAGGTAGATTGTCATTAAATAAATTAATAAATTAATGGAGAAATTAAGATGGATGGATGGATGGATGGATGGATGGATGGATGATGGATGGATGGATGGATGGATGGATGGATGTTTGGAAGAAAGTATAGAAGAAATGAGAAGGCTGGCTAGATAGTGGGGAACCATCAAAAGGGTTTAAATAAGGAAATGACAATACATCTGTCAATGCCCCACCCCCCACGGGGTTTCCACTCTCGGGGCAGCAGGCTGCTGTTCTGCACAGTCAGGGTCACGGAAAGGTGAAGCCAGCCAGAGTAAGTTTTCCAGATCCTACCTGATCCCGGAGCAGGCCCTCAGCTTGTTAACCACACTTCAAATGCAGCTGAATTTCCAAATGCACAGTTGATATAAATACCTTCTGGGCACATAGCAGTTCATGAATAACTTGTTTAAATTACAGCCAAGGGAGGGAGCTCAAAAACTGGAGGAGGGATGGAAGACTGGGGACCACGGCCCTTGTTAACGACCGAAATCCAATCTCCGAAAAGAGGGGACTGATACTTTGGGAAATGAGTTTATGATAATCATTCCTTCTGTTGGCAGAAGGCTTCTCCCAGACACACAGCCACGTCTAACCCACATCCTAGGGAGAGGAGGCCAGAGACCAGGGCTCCTGGCTGCCGCATGGCCAGTCGCTCTGGGCCTCATCTTCCTCACCACTGAAATGGGAAGGCAATTTCCCAGTCTTTTCTCAGCATCTAGTAAATAAGTGGATGGAGAAACTATGAAATCTGTTTTCAAAAGAAAAAAAAAGAGGATGGGTGTGGGTTTATTAAAGAAAACTAGATATTTCCCATTTCATGGAGCAAGTGGCTACGCAGTGATGGAATCACACAGAGCTGGGTTCCAGTCCTGAGTCCATGTCTTTCAAACTATGATTTGGGACCAATTGCTTTCTCTCTCTGAGCCTCGACTTTCTCATTTGTACAATGGGGGTTGTCACATCTCCCTCATAGGCTGATTGGGAGAATTAAAAGAGATTCTGCATTTTGGTGCACGGGGCATAAGAAGGGCTTTATGAATGTGGCTCTAATGACCATTGTCATTCTCTGTGCCCAGCTTCCTGCCCAGGCTCCTGTGATCTAGAACAAGGTCCCCCAGCCTGGGGCGTGGCGCATCTTCGGGCACTGAGTGGTGGGTGCGGGTGTGTGGGAAGGGTCCGTGTAGTAGGAAATCCTGGAGTAAACACTGTGGCCCCCACACCCTCGAGGGCCCTTCTAGACCATTTCTGGGTGAGCCAAGAACAGACAAAGGAAGGAACAGGAGAGAGAGGCGGGGGCTCTGATCCCTGCCGGGACTGCAGCCACTTCCCCTCCAAGGCAGAGAAGGAGCCTCTGATGGCGCTAACAAGGCTCAGCAGCTCAGGCTTCTTTGGACGCCAGACCAAGCACCCCGGGCTCAGAGATGACCTGTGCTGACGAGACCAGACCCTCAGCTCCCTGTGCACACGCCTGTCACATCCCACGATGTTCAAACACAGGCAGACGCTGCTCCCAGCACAGCAGCCCCAACTGTGGGCTCCAGGCCTGGTGCCCAGGGGTCCAAGACATTTTGTGGCCAGTGAAACAGCTGGTTGGTGAAATGGTGTTGGCGCCCTGGCCCCACCTCTGGGCCATTTTCTCCTTGGACTGCTGGCATGATGCTTGCATGCAGCAAGTGCTCAATAAGTGCTCTGGTTGGCTGGAGACCTCCAGGGTTGCAGCAGCCCATCAGTAGAGGGTGGCAGTGGAAGGAGGGAAGAGCCACACACCGAGAACTATGCATTGTAATCCTACTTAATGCCTCCTGCAGCCCTGCCTGTGAAGCTTAATTAGCTGTTTTAAGAAAGATGAAACGGAGGCACCAAAAGCCTCACCCACCCCTTCGCAGTCTTAGACATGGAAACAGCTGGCCGGGGTGGTGGCCTCTTCTTTCTGGAGTTGCTTTTGATAGAAACTCCAGATTCATCCTCTAAGAGCAGGCATCACGGTTTGGCTCAGCCTTGTCTGAAGACAGGGGCCAACCCAGATAAAAAATTATACAGATAGCTGATATCCACCAAGCGCGATCATGTTCTAAGCACTGTTCCGAATGCTTCAGACATACCAACACCTTCAATCCCTCAAGGACAGGAGATATCAGCCCATTTTACAGCCAAGGAAACTGAGGCACAGACAGTTAACCACTTGCTTGAGCCAGCACAGCCAGGAAGCAGTAGAGCAAGGGAAGATGGATTATAAGACCACAAGCCCTTAACCACTGCACCATACTGCCTGCCCTCCAGCTCTCCAGAGCTTTCCTTCCCACAGAGGCCCAGAAAAGCCAAGTCACCAGCCTGATGTCACACAGCAAGGCTGTGGCCCAACTGGCTTTAGACTAGAGGTTCCTAGTGCCACCTACCTTGGGAGTGCCTGGCACTTTCTTTACATGGATCTCATTTCATCCTGACAGCAATCTTACGAGGTAGACGATAGGACCCCTGTGATACAGGCGAGAAAACAGAGAAGTTAAGACACCTGCTCCCAGCAACTCAGTGGCCAGGCTCTCCAGCCCTGAACGCTCTTGCTCCCAAGCACTGCAGCCACCACTAAACTTTGCTGACAGGGAGGGTCTCCCTGTCCCAGGAAGGAATAAATGGGCCATCTGCCCCTTCCCTCCTCCTGGCTGCTCGGCTTCTTAATGCTAATTTATGGACGGGGAGCGGAGTCTGAGATGATGAAGGCGAGGTATTAGGGGAAGGCGGGAGGAAGGAAGAGGGGGGCGGGGCTGTAAATATAAATTGTTCTATGGGGAGGTTGCTTTTCAAATCCTGGCTGAAGGGAAGACTATGTTTAATTAACTCTGTCTGTGTGCTGGGGACAGGGCCTGATTGAAAATGAGCTACGGGGCCTTTGTTACAGGGCGGGGGGCCCAGCAGCCTCTCAGATGGAGCAGCCCCATGGGCATCTGGGCCCCCAGGCTCCATGTGGTCTGCGCTCAGTCCCCACTCCCCACGGCCCCTCCCGCCCGCCCACCCACCCTCCGTACCAGCCTGCGGGTGCCCCTAGGTCCCTGTCTCTGCCCCGTCCCTCTCCTGTCTTCTCTGGCCTGCACGGACACATTCTCTCATCTGTCTTCAACTGGCATTGTTTGGTGGCAAGAAACCGGAGTCCCTAGCTCACTTGAGTAAACAGGATTTCATTAGGAGGCTACAAGGGGGCCCCGGGAGCCCCAGAAGCTGGAAGACCAGCCAGCCGGGCCTCTAGGACTCAGAAAGAGGAAAGAACCGGATGCGAACCGGGTTCATTCCCACCCACCCCCAGCCACTACCATTGCTTCTTAGCTCCGCTTGTTTCTGGATCCGCTCTACTCACCTTCCTCCCCAGGTACTGGCTCCTCTACGGCTCCAGGCTTCCCGAGCCCCGGCGCCCATTCTCCGGTTTTGCATGTTGAGGTTCTTGTGAGCAAGAGTCTGGTTGGTCCGGCCCATTGGTCAGGTGCCCATCTTCGTCCTATCAGCCGGGGCTTGGGGAGATGGATCACATGGCTGCCCCTTCAGGGTCAAGCAGTGGGCTGTCTGGGGGGGGGGGAGCAGGAAAGAAGGGGTGGAGGGGTCTCAGGACTCAAGGCCCCAAAGCTCTCCCTTTCAGAGGTGCTTCCCTCCCTGATTTCCCCTGGTATCAACCCTTCCTCTGTGCTTCTACTGCCCTCTTCACCATCCAACAGCTGTGTGACCTTGGGCAAGTTACTAACCCTCTCTGTGCCTCAGTTTCCTCATCTATCAAATAAAGGTAAAAACGGTACTCACCTCATAGGGCTGATGAGACTTTATTGAGGACAGAGGCAAAGCACTGAACGCTGACCCCCGGGCACATAGTAAGTGCCCAGGTATGTGAACTCTAAGTGTTGTTGTGACCATTGTTTCATCTTTTACAGCATTTTTGCATCATTCGGAATAATTTTCATATGCATCTGTCTCACGGCCACCCTGGGCGCTCCTCTGTGGAGACCCCTGGCTGTGTTACTGTAGCTATTTTCCTCTGAGCTGGGCAGAGCACCTGGCATAGGGTGATTGCCCAGCAAATGCCCGATGGAGGATGACAGTGACAGTCACTTCCATTTACTGAGCATCTACTGTGCCAAGGCGGGGAGACGTGCGACAGAGTGTCGCTTGGGACCTGGGCCCGTAGCGGGTACTTTATAAACCCCCTCACTTAATCTCCACCATGGCCTTGGGAAGTAAGTACTTCTGTCCCCATGTTACAGAAGGGGGGATTCACCATCCTTGGTGAGTCTCAAGGGGTCCAGAGTCACCAGCCATTGAGGGGGGAGGAAGGACTGGAACCCTGGCTTGTTAGCACTGCTCACTGAGATCCCTGCTGTGCCGGCATCACCGTGAGGCTCAGAAAGGTTCCAGGGCCCTGAGGGCACAGGGTTAAGTGGTGGGTGAAGTCCTCCATGGAGCCAAGACAACCCGGGAAGGGATTCGAGAGGTCGACACGGTGCGATCACTCTGCTCTCCAGGGATGCGACACAGGAGTTCAGGGCCTGCAGGCGGGGCTCTGCGTGGGACGTGTGGAGAGCAGATCTTGCGTGTGCCGACTGGCCTCTCATGGCTCCAGTAGATGTGATGCGATTCCCGTTTTTGTCAAATTATTTAAATCTGGAAACCTCTTAATCCCTTAGCTCCAAGCTGGGGTTCAGGGTTCTCAATCCCAGCAGTGTTCCAGTTCCTGGGCAGCTCCCTTCCCCTCTGATTCTCTACACAGCAGTGGAGCTGAGTGAAATTATTGGTAAAAAGCCTTTCAGCTGAGAATGCTGGAGAGACGGGCCCAGAGGGGCGGGGCGGGTGCCCGGCTTCCCCCGGCCTGCAGGAAAGGCCTGGCCTGGGCCTCGGGAAGGGGTGGGGGCAGGCAGGGGCCTGAGTTATTTTTAGCCTCTGATTAGGAGCCTTTTGGCGTCTCCGGGCCCTCTGACCGCTCCTCATCTGAAGGGTGCGCCAACTGCTTAATCAGACCGCTCTCGGCACAGCTGATTAATAGAGGTTCCTGCTCTAGAAAGAAAAGAAAGAAAGAAAGAAAATGCTTCTGTAAATCAGCTGTTTATTTAACTTTCCCTGGCATTTAATGATTGCGAGGCTTGGGAGAAGGGGAGAGGGAAAATTAATTTGAGTCTCGCTAGAAAAGCCAGTCGGGGAAATAATGAACTTCCCAGTCTTGTGGGGAAGGGAGATGGGGGAGATGCCGGGGAGACAGAGCCTGCCAGCCTCCGCATCCTGGGCTCCAGCTGAGCCGGGCCTGGTGATGGACAGACTGCCCGCTGTCTCCGATCCTCAGTGGAACAGGGAGGGTGAGAGGCAGGCAGGGTTTCTGCTCCTTTCAAGATGCAAAGCCCCATCAAATTTCCCCCCCAATCTTGTTTAGGGAGGGAAGCAGAGGTACAGTGATAACAATAATTGCACATAATAATTGTTATGTTTTCTCATGCTCATGTGCTCAGATATTCAGCAGAACCCCCCCACCCCCACTCACACCCACATGAGACGGTGGCACCAGGGATGGAGAGGAGGTGGGCATAACAGATGTGTAAATGCAGAGTGGATGAGCTGGTAGGGCCTCAGAGTTCATCTAGCTCGAATTCCTTCTTCTACAAGCAGGGGAAGTGAGGCCCGCCCAGAGGAAGGCAGTGATGTCTCTGAGACTACCCCTTGTGCGGGACAGAGCTGGAACTTGAACCCACATTCTTGGTTCCTGGTCTTCCCATCTCCCCTAGGGACTGGAGGTTTGGATCCCCCAAAGGTTGCAGCCCTAATCTCTAATGTGATGATATTTGGAGGTGAGGCCTTTGGGAGGTAATTGGGTTTGGATGAGGTCATGGAGGTGGAGCCCCCATGGTGGGACTGGTGCCCTGATAAGGGGATGAAGGGACCAGAGCCTTCTCTGCTCTCCTCCATTGAGGACACAGCAAGAAGACGGCCATCTGCAGACCAGGACGAGGGCTCTCACCAGAACCCAGCCGCGTCAGTGCCCTGACCTAGGAATTCCAGCCTCCAGACTGTGAGAAATAGATGCCTGCTGTCTAAGCCCCAGTCCACAGTATTCTGTTGGGGCGGCCTGACAGACTAAGATGAACGTCCTTGGTTATAACGGCAGAAGCTCTGAGGGTGATTCCAGCCAAAGTCCCATGGCTGATTTTCACTGGGCCATCTTGGATGACATGCCATTCTGGAACCAGTCACGTAGCCAGGAGAATGGACTATACTGACCGGCCAGATGAGGGTCAGGTGGCCCAGCCTTCTTTGACAACTACATCTGTCTCAGCACCCCTGCCCAAACCATGTGCCTCAGCCAAACTTCTCCCTGTGCCCTCACTCTCCCACCTCTGGGCCTTTGTCCACACTGCCCTCTCCTTCTGGGTAGCTTGAGATCCTATAAGGCCCAGCTCAGATTCCACCTCCTACAGGAAGCCTTCTGTGATCCTCCTGGTCCCAAGTGTCATCTCTTCCCTCTCTCCTCTGACTCCCATTGCCCGTCATTGGACCCGCTGTGATGGCAACATCAGCTTCAGTGTGTTATACTAGTTGGGCTCATGTCTCGTCTTGTTCATACACTTCCTCAGAGCAGGGACTTAGTCTTATTTATCTCCACTTTCCCAGGTCTCAGCCAAGCACATCGTAAGGTAAGTAAGGTTGAATGAATGAATGAATGAATGAGAATTCATACGATGATTCTGAAATCAGAAATGACAACCTCCAGCAGTATCCGCACCCCTCTCTGATAATACAATTCCCTGTTTGGCAACTGGCCATGTCAGGATGGTCTTGACAGCTGACGTAAGTACCTCCTCCTGCATTTTTAGGGGAGCGGAGCCCTGCAGAGACAGACACCACCCTTCTTGCAAATGTCTCCCTTTCTTGCTTTGCTCTGACTCCTTCCCTCCCTAAGCCAAATCCCTCACTTTGGGACTCAGCACAGCGCAGGCTGTGGAACGTGGGAGGTGGGACCCAGCTCGGCAGCAGCCCCGCTGGGTTGGCATGGTCCCAGAAGAGGCCCAGAAGCTGGGGCCTGGGAAATGCTACCCTGTCCCTGGCTCCTCCCGGCAAGCCCAGCTCTGCACCCCTCCCTTCCCTCTCGGCAGCCTGTCAGCAGCTGATGGACGGGAAGCTGTCACCCTCTTCCCCATCCAACATCGCCACCACGTCCCCCGCCCGCCCCCTCCTGGCTCCAGGAAGCTGGGAAGCTCTTCCTAAGGAGCTGGCACTCGGCCTGGCTTTCACCACTCCAGGGAAGGAGCTCCTTGCACGCTGGGCTGGGATGCTGATGAAGGAACAGAAGCATCTCCCCACACAGCAGGAAGGACCCATCTTCCGAGCCTGGGGTTCAATTTAGCCCCATCTGGACCCCAGTGGTGAGCTGTCCCTCAGTGTCCCAACCTCTCAGCACCATAATCCTAAAGCCGGGCAGTGTGCCTGGCGTATAATAAATAGGTGCTCGATAAATGTTTGCTGAATGAATTGTTACAGAATAAACTGTATTTATTAAGCTACTGCCAATGTGGCCTTAATTCCAGGCAAGTACTTGGTCCTTTGTACTCTTCTTGAGCAGTTGAGGAAGCTCCAGAGCCCCTGGACAGCGTGGGCCCCCTCTACAGACTGGGAGCTCCTGTGGTAGGAAACAAAGAACCTGAACAAATGACCTCACCCAGCGTGTGTTCATCACTTAATCCATCATTCATCCAACAAATGTTTACTGAACACCTACTGTGTGCCAGGCTCTGCTCTAGGTGCTGGGGATACAGCAATAAGCAAGGCTGAGCTGGGAAAATTGCAACTAGTCTATGCAACTAGCTCTCACAATAGGAAAATAAACACAGAGATGCGTAAGGTCATTCAGGGAGCGGTAAGGAAGGGGAAGAAGCGGGTGCTGGGGTGCTGTTTCCGCTGGGGTAGTCAGGGAGGGCTTCTCTGCAGAGGTGACGCTTAGAAGGATTTGTAGGGAGTGAGGGATCGAGCCGCATGGATGTCTGGGAAAGCTGTTCCAGAAAAAGGAGCAGTGAGTGCTCAAGCCTGGGACACTCCAGGGCAGGCCCGTGTAGCCAAGGGACATGAGCAAGAGGAAAAGTAGCTGGGCAGGGCCAGGTAGACCCCCCAGAAGCCAGAGGTGCCACAGGAAGGGCTCTGGGTGCTAGTCTGAGCATGGCACAATCAGCTGAGCACCTACTATGTGCCGGTCACACGTGGTGCCCCTACAGCCTTGTCATTTTGTGGTTCTGTGACAGCTGCCCTCTGTTGTGTTCTCCAGGGCTAACTGGACCGGTGGGTTATGAGAGAGAACGTATGTAGCCATGGCTCAGGCACAACTCGCCACGTGGCCGTGACCCCCATGCTCCTCTTTAGCTCACAGATATAGGGACCTTGAAGCCAGAAAGGGTGGGGATGTCACCAACATTCATGGAGCACCCATCAGTGCCGGGGCCTCCCATATCCTACCTGTCCAGCGGAGCCACGTGAGGCAGGGGCTGTTGTGATCCTCAGTTTCCAGATGGCCCATATGCCCCTCATCAGGAATAGCTCCCCAGCTTCCCGGAGCCAGGGGGAGCAGGAGGGGGCTCAGAGGCGAGGCTGGGGAGGCGAGGGTGACAGCATTTCATTCATCAGTCTCTGACAGGCTGCTGGAAGGGAAGGGACGGACGCAGAGCCAGGCTTGCCAGGAGGAGCCAGGGAGGGGTGGCATTTCCCAGGCACCAGCCTCCGGTCTCTCCTGGGAACGTGCCCACTTGGCGGGGCTGGCGCTGGGCTGATCCCACCTCCGCCAGGAAAACATATTCCAACAGCCAGTGGGTGCTGATCAGAGAAGTCGGGGCTTTGGCCTGGAGAGGGAGGAAGTCAGAGCATATCCCAGAAGGTCACGCAGTTGCCTGAATTCAAACCCAGGTTTATCTGGACCCAAAGCCTGGGACGCTTCATAAAGCAGCGTGTCCTCCTGACTCCCCTCCCGTCCCCTCCTCGAGGTTTAATGGAAGGAAGGCGTCTCTCTCCCAGTCTGCCCCGGGAAACCTACTCTCCCTGGGAAGAGGGTTATTCTGAAGTCAGGAAATGCAAACTAGTTCCAATATCCGTCAAAACAAAATACCCCCCCCCCAAAGGAAAGGACATAATCAGCTGGCCTTCCCCAGACACCCGCATTCTGAAATAGGGGCTCGGGGAGACACGAGTCTAGAAGGGTGGGACTCCAGACACTTTGGCAGCAGGCTGAGTGACGGAGATATTTTGGGCAGGGGCCCTTCCCAGCAGCCATCACTCACACCATACAGGCTGCCGCCTACCCCATTTACACATACGGCTGGGCTTGTGCATATGTGGGTTCTTGCAAACAGTTTTTTAAAAGCAAGGAGAGTCTATTCATAGACCCTTAAAGCTGGAGGATCCTTAGAGAGCATGCTAGTCCAATCTTTCCATTTTCAAGTAGGGAAACTGAGGCCCAGGGAGAGAAAAGTCCTTCTCGAAGGTCATGTAACAGTAGCTCGAGGGCAGAGTCAAAATCAGAACTCGTGATGGTTGACTCCTGCGAGAGGCTCCAACCACACTGTCTAATTCACGTCGAAAGTCAGGCACTGTGAGGCTCGGTTTTGCCACTTTTGAGCTGCATGACCTTTAGCAAACGCTTTAACCTCTCTGACCATCAACTTCTTCCTAACAATAGTACCTGTACCGCACGCTGCAGGTTAGAAGTGTGCTGGGCACAGAGCAGGTGCCCAACAATAATTATGAGGTTACCCACCCCCTCATGGCTCGGGGCGGATTTCCACTCCTCATGTCTGACTCAAAGGACATCACCTCCCGCTCCCAGCAAGCACAATCCGTCCGTGGGAGAATCCGGGCAGCGCATCTCCTTCCCTTCCACCCCGAACCCCATTTCCCCTGAGTGCCAGCTCGGAGCACCCCGAGTGGGAGGCTAGAGGGGTGGCGGGAAGGGGGACGGTGCTGGGTGGGCTGTTGCCCAAACCCTGCAATGCAGGCCTCCTCCAGGGAGACGAAGAGAGTATTGAAATGCCACGGAACCAGGCAGGCACAGGGAATCGGGCAGGAAAGCCGGGCAGGCTTCCATCTCCAAGGTATGCTCTCAGCCCCACTGGCACGAGGGAAGCCGGAAGACAGAGATGCTCGGGTTCGAGGACTCCACTCACCCTGGCGGGCTTAGAGAAAGCATCTCAGCGGCATCCTATGGCAACGCCAGTTGGGAAACTTTGCCTCGAGGGTGGACACAGGATAGAGGCTGCCATCTGCTGGCCCCTGGGATCCATGGCCTCCACCCCCAGAGGCCCAGCAAGGCCCCAAAGTCAGCCAGAGCCTGGCAAGTCACCCCTGGCTTTACAGATGAGAAGAGTGTCCCAGACCAGGGAGGAGGACCCTACTCTCTCAGTCCCCAACCTCAAGTACATGCAGCTATTGAAACTGGACTCAAGACTCGAATTTCCCTCTTGCTGGCTCCTTCAGCCTGTTTTCTACTCTCCGTGAGAATTGAGACAGATAAGCCAAGAATTGCTGGTTATGAGCATTTGGGGCCCTTGGCTTCCCAGGAGTCCTGGGAGATGAGCAGTTGACAATGTGGGTGGTCTGTTGTCCTTTGGAGGGAAAAACAGACCTGTGGTGATGGGGACTGGGGTGGTGGGAGCTGTCCCTGGTGCTGACCCCCTTCTTCAGTGCCCTGTCTTCTGACGACTGTCTGGAGTTGATCTACTTGGTGGGACATCCATGGAAATCCTTCAATGTCAGGACATCTCCTGCATTCATTGCAGTTGTCCTGATTCAAGCCCAATTAAGTGAGGATGACACTAGGTAACAAATACGTTTTAAAGAAACTCTCTACGGAACATCACCATCAAGGAGAATTACTATTTACCAGGCACTATTCTAAGGGCTTGGCGTGTAGCGATGCATTCAGTGCTGACAACAGTGTTATCAGATAGGCAAGTCTTCCTTGTTACAGATTAGGAGACTGAGGCACAGAAAGGGTGAGTACCTTTCTCAAGGCCATGCAGTGAGTAAGCGGCAGGGCTGAGACGCACACTCAGGGAGCCTGAATCCAGAGTGCGCACACTTCATCCCATCACACCTTTCCCATCCCTGTAACCACAGAATGCCACTGAAGGGCAAATGTAAATGGTTTTGCATTATCTGCTATTTTGCATGATTGGTGACATGGCTCTCTTCCATAAGTGCAAAAATCCAGGAGCTGGCTGATAAAGAAAGGGGCTTATGTCCTTCAGAAGGATTCACCGGGGTCAGGGTGAAGCCCACAGGCTAAGGCAGAAAAACCCTGAGGACTCAGAAGCCACATCTGGTCGCCAGTTTGAGTCTGAAGGTGAGCAATCAGGGCCCCAGGAACAAAAGATACAGAAAACAAGAGGTGGGGGCTGGATAGGTCAGGACTAGACTACTGGAGACATTCTGGGAGCCTCCCAGCTAGTCCTTCAGGAAGGAATGAAGGGCTGGTGTCCCAGCTGCTGGGGAGGTGACCCACTGACAAACCTTGACTCTCAGCCCCCTTTGGGGATGGCCTCAGCCTAAGAGTCACCTCTCCCATATCCTGCCCCTTCCCAGGGCAGCTCACATCCAGCAGCTGATTGGCCCAAGGGTATGAAGGCCCAGCCCATCACCCCAACTTGACATACTCTGAAAAGCCATTCCAGCTCTGACTGGCCAAGGCCATTTGGGGACTGTGTCCTACCTCAAGTCCTCCCTCTTCCCAGTCCTGCTTCCTCCCTCTCCTTCCCACGGGTGTCGTTCCCAAGAGCACTTCCTGACAAACGCCCTGCACACCAAGTTCTGTCTTGGAGTTGGCTTCCCACGGGACCCAACCCGCAGCAGCCTTGGACTCCCAGCTTCACTGCGTGGAGATGCCCGGCCAGCTCATCTATCCCCGCCTATCTACTTGCACTTTAAATCATCTATTTATTAATACTTTGATTTTTCATGTAGGAAAAAGAACACAGAAAAGGGTTTTCAACAGCGTTGTTGGAAAGGCAAGAATTTGCCCTCCGGGACCCACATCGCCCACGGGGAGCTCTGCGGGGGGGGGAGGGAGATGAGGGGGTGGGGGGGAGGCAGAAGGCAGTGGCAGCTTGAGAGAGCAGAGCAGGCCAGACGCCCCCATCTCCACAGAAGGTTCTGAGGAAAGTGACACGAAGGGATGTATGTGACAAAAATGTAATTAAAATTGGTAATTGTACAGCATATAGAACAATATTGACGACGGAAATTCACTCTTACAGCACACTCACTGTGCCGTGGGGAGGCCCTTGCTGCTATTACACCATCTCGCGTGTAAAGATATGGACACTCGGTCACCCAGTTGGCCAGGGCTAGACTGGGTTTCAAATCTGGGTTTCACGGCTGTAGAGTCCAAGTTCATTCTACCACACAGGCCAAGTCAAAGGCGGGGAAAGATGAAAGAGAAAAGCAAGGGAGAGAGCAGTGCCGGTGGTGGTGAGGAGAGCAGCCGGCGCCAGCTCCCGGAGCCGCTCCACCGCCCGGCCTTGCCAGGCAGAGGGGAAGGAGACCCAGGTGCCTTGATTTCCCAAAGCCAGAGCTCAATGAGGAACTTCAAAATTCTCTTGGCTGCCCTGGCCTGGACTCACCACTGACAAATTGAGAACAAATGAGACCATTTAGCCAGTAATTAAGCAATAATGGCCTACTCAGAGGTCTCCACCGGGCGGGAAGCAGCCAAAGAAGGGACCTAGAGGTTGCAGAGAGGAGCAGGGTAGAGAGGAGCCATTTATCAGATTATTACACAGAGAAAGAGACTCATTAACCCCACACCAGCCTCTGGGCTTCCCTTTTACAGAGTGGACAGGGGGAGTCCTTGGCAACTCTGTGCTCTCACAGGGAGGGAGCCCAGCCTCCAAATTCAGCCTCTTTCCTGGAGCTGACTCAGGGCGTGACACACCCCATTCACTACTTACGCGCCAGAGCGTTAGGGGGGATCGGGGGAGGGGGAGGATTTAAGTGAGGTCAGTGTTGATGACCTTCAAGTTAACCTCTATGGCTGGTGACACACTCCAAGTGGCCCCTCTGTCCTAGCATAAACTACAACTCAATTCAACAAATGGACATCGACATCCCTCATGGTGCTAATAATAATACTAATAACAACAGTAATAGTGGCAACCACCACTTGACTCATTAAATGCCTACTATGTGCCCTCCACTGTGCTGAGCTGTTCACGCAAACACACTGCACACAGGACTACTGTGTAGGTGAGGAGCTGTTGCACATGAGGCTCGGAGAAGTTCAAGGTCCCCCAGCTCCTAAGAGGTAGGACCAGGACTCAGACTTGCACCCGACTCAAAGTTCGTCTCAAGCACAAGACACCCAGCGCCTGCTCCGGGCGCAGGGCGGGTGGAAAGTCATCGCAGTGGACAGACTCCCACAGCGGACTTCGGCGGAGGCCTCCTAGGAATGCTGCTCCAGCCTCCTCGGCTGTGAGTAATAGAGTCATTGCTTTAAATACAGCCTACCCTGCTACTCCCCATAATTCAAAGTCATGTGCATTTGTACGTTTGTCTGCTACACAAACAATCACATTAGGACCTGCGGGGAGGAATAAAGCTCCGTGCTCCCTTCACAAGAAGAGGCAAGAGAATTAGAAGGAATCACAGCCGTATTTTTCGTTGATCAGAGGCGGTCCTGCCGGAGTGGCTGACCAGGCAGACAACTGGGGCGCTGTTCCCTACTGGGAACTTCAGCGGTCAGAGTGCCCAGGAAAGGGCAGCGAGAGGCGGGGGGCTGGCTTAGCCCTGGACTCAGGCAGTGACCACAAGACCACAGCAAGGCTGCTCCCTTCTCTGGCCTCAGTTTCCCCAGAGAGGGGTTGGAACCAGATGAGAGAAGTGACGAAGTGCCATGGATTTGACCGTTGGCTCTGGGGTCCGACAAGCCTAAATTTCATCCCAGTTTTTATGCTCAGTAGCCTATGACCTTGGGAAAGTGGCTTGACCTCTCTGAGCCTCAGTTTCTTTCTGGAAAAATGAGAGTTATACTAGGACTATGCCATGGGGTTGTTGTGAGGCTTGAGGTCATGGGAAGCACTTCAGGGCCTAACATTTAATAAATACTTAAGAAATATTATATTTAATATGCAATATGTTGTATGCAACATATAACATATACAGTCACACACATATGCACACACATACACACGCACATACACACATTTATAACTTCAGTGTATTTCCCCCAAATTCAGCTGACTGTGCCATCAAGTAGACAAATATCCACAAATGCCAGTAACAGCACGAAAACCATGTCATTAAGTCATCAGTGTTGACACAGATGACAGGTAAGTTGTAACTATTTATAAGTAACCGTTCATAACTTAATCATCAAAATGATGTTTTTTAAAAACAAACTTCAGCTCAACGTCGCTAATCCTCAGAGAGATGCAAATGAAGACCACGGTGAGCTATCACCCCGCACCTGTCAGCACGGCCACCATTAATAAATCCACCACCAAGCGCTGGTGCGCGTGGAGAGAAGGGCGCCCCCGTGCGCCGTTGGTGGGCACGCAGACTGCTGCGGCCACTGTGGAGAGCAGCGTGGAGGTTCCCTAGGGCCCCGTGATCCCACTTCTGGGAATATATCCAAAGAAACCCAAAACACCATCAGAAAGAATCTATGCGCCCCTCTGTCCACTGCAGTGTTATTTGCAACAGCCAAGATCTGGAAGCAGCCCAAGCGCCTGTCAGCAGACGAGTGGATAAAAAAGCTGGGGTACATTTACACCGTGGGACACTGCCGGCCAGAAAAATAAGGACATTTTCTCTTTCCGACAGCATGGATGGACCTGGAGAGCATGATGCTGAGTGAAATAAGGCAGGCAGAGAGAGACAAGGACCATATGATCTCACTCATATGTGGAACCTAATGAACAACATAAGCAACCAGGCGAAATTGAGACAGACTCATAGATACAGAGAACAGACTGAGAGCTGTCAGAGGGGAGAGGGGGTGTGGGGCTGGGTGGAAAGGTTAGGGGTTAAGCAAAAGAAAACCTCACACACACAGACAAGAGCATGGTGACTACCAGAGGGGAAGGGAGGCTGGGGGAGAGGGGGGAGGGTACAGGGGGGGAAGTGGAGATCAGAGGACACTTGACTGACTTTGCATGGTGAACACACGCTACGCTATGTAGATGATGGGTTATAGGATTGTACACTGGAAACCTATATAATTTTACTAACCAACATCACCCAATAAATTCAAGAAAAGTTTAAAAATTAAATAAAAATTTAAAAAATTAAATTAAATAAAAAGTAAATTAAAAACAGCTTTAAATTTTCACAAGGCCAGAGAGTAAATGAGCTAACTCTGCCTTTATTCCGTGAATAAAGTATCTATAGCACTCACTCATTTCTGGGGTATTGGTTGAATTAACCAAAGAAGGTAGAGTGTCTTTGAGCATTCATTTACTGCATCGGAGATCTCAAAGCTTCAAGAAGTGTCAACAATGGTCCAGTGGTACCCAAGAACCCGATAAACATGGGACAGTGGCTAAGAAAACTTTAGAGGAGAGATTAAGGGAGCACAGGGGAAAAGGAAGCCCTGTGTTGGGTGCCCCAAGATGTGGTGCCTGCCTCCCTGGGGTGACAGAGTTAGTGTGATTTCAGGTGGAAAGAGAAACAATATCAGCGACACTGACTGCACCAAGTCACACGGGGGAGAGCTGACCCCTTTCCAGGCCCACGCGGACCCTCTGATTATAACAAAGAGAGAGTCACCCCGTGGTGCTCCTCTCCCACACCTCTCCTCTTTATTTTAACATTTCCCGTCCTAACACAGAGCCTCACACTCCCGGCCTCTGCCAAGGCGGGAGGATCTAGCCAGAATTTAATTAACACTGATTTTGTTTTATGGTATTTATTTATATTGATGGCATGCGATGCCGAGCTTCTATTTACGGCCGTGATATAAAGTTTTCTTCTTAACTAGATTTATTAACGTGTTCAAAACCAGAGAGGGAAAAGCAAATGGTACAAGCAGTTCGAGGGCATGAGAGTCAGGAGGGTCATTTAAAGGGAACCCCAATTATGGAAACATCGAGAAGGGGGGTGAGAGGACGTCTGAAGCTGGGAGACTGTGTCCACCTCTGTGACCACAAAGAGGAGAAAATATCGAATTGAGAAAGGATTAACCAATTAGGGTTAATTAAAGAGAAGCCAGACGCCAATTACAAACAAGTGGCAATGCGTGTGGACAGCGCAGGTGGGCACTGCCGTCAGCTTGGACAGTGCAGTGTCTCCTCGGCTGACAAGACGCGCCCTTGTGGGCCCAGGCAGTTGGCCTTGCCAAGGGCCGTCGGAGGGACCGACCTGGCAGAGCCCGCCCCTGCCTCCCACCCAAGTGACCTGTTTGCCCTTCTCTCGTTCCCTCCTCCCAGCCTCCCCCCCGCCCCAGGTTCAAGTCCAGAAAGCAGAGGGCCCAGCTCTACAGGCTGAGCTTCAGAGACTCGGTGGGGGCTGGCTTCTGGCTGGGTTCAGCCAAGAGGAGGCCCTGTTGCAAAATGAAAGGCCGGAGGGAGCGAGAAGCCGGGGTGCTTCTCCCCTCACCTTCTGCTCGGGTGGCTCTGGGAAGCGGCCGCCTCTCCTCCGCATGGCCGGCTCCTGCTGGGCAGGGCTGTGGGGGCCCCGGCTTCCCCTACACCCTGGCCTGGGCTGCAGCCGGCCCCTCCAGCCATCGCCTGGGAGGTTTTAAAGCTCTTCCGTCGCCTGTAAATGCCCGATTCCTTATAGTGAGCCCACCCCCCCACCCCTTTTTAAATACTTAGAGCAGTTTCTGTTTTCTTGGCTGGGACCCGGTTGATACAACTCCCCAAACCTTCATTTAGTCAGAAACGATCTTAACGTCGCTCCACGAAGAGCCCCCTCTCATTTGACTCATTAAATGTTAGATTTCAGAAGAACAGGCTGGTTCATTGTGTTCACAACAAAATGGACCAGGGCTCAGCCAACTTTTCCCGTGAAAATCTAGACAGTAATAGTTTAGGCTTCGTAGGCCACGTAAATCTCTGTAGTATAGTCTTTTATTATTTTTTTAATTAAACTCTTTAAACATGTAAAAATTATTCTGAGTTTGTGGGGAGCTCGGAAACAAGCCGTGGGCCAGACTTGGCCGTGAGCAGCTGCTGCCGGCCCCTGGGATAGCTGCTGAGTAAATACACCCCTTTCCACTGTCCCCCCAAGGCTGGGGTGTGGCCCCTCCTCCCTCCCCCGCAGGCAGTCATGAGACCCCAGTCTGGCCAATCAGCATGTTCCACTTTCCAGGCCCTAGACTGCTTCTGGACCTCAAATAGGGCCTTTGAGAAGCGCACCCCCCACCCCAAGAGAAATCCCACTTGAAATAAACTGACCTGCTCTGAGCCAGGCACGGTACTGGGCACTGACACCCGTTACCTCTGTGAGCTCTCACTTGGGGGCTTAGGGGGGATAAGTCTCCTAAGGCCACACAAAGAGAGAGCGGCTGTGCGGGGTTTGGGAGGCAGGTGAGTTTTGGCTTCAAATCTTTTTGCACACTAAGCCATCCTAAAATAAAGTGGGGGGCTGGAGAGAGGGGAGGGAAAGCAACAAGCCTTCCTTGACACATTGTCGGGAGGCCCGAGGCTAAAAATAAATGCACCGGAGCCATCTATGTAATCATCGCTCATATTTACAAAGCGCTTTATGGTTCCCCAAGGCACTTTCACGCACATAATTTCACTCCATCCTCACAACAGCCTGGTGAGGTAGGCAGAGCAGGAATCCTGTCTCCCAGTTTATGGATGGAAACCCTGAGTTCAGAGACATGAAGCGCCTTGCCCAAGGTCACACAGCGCATCGGTGGCAGAGCTGGGATTTGAAACAGACGATGGGAGACCTTGTGAGGTTTTAAACAGGGCCTGGAGAGCTATTTCCAAGCCACAGAATCACAGAGCCCCAAGTGCCCGGGAGTGCCCTTGGACCCAGGCGGGAGGCCCCTGCCCTTCCTCTCTGCCTCTACAAAGCCTCCTGTCCTTCAAGCCCAAGTTCAGAGTCTCTCTCTTTCAGAAACGCTTTCCTGACTGCAGCCCACAGTTTGCTCTCTCCTCTGAACTCCTCCAGCAATTACTGTCTGTACCACTCATTTAGCAATTAATCACCTCCAGCGTCCTGACAGCCCTCCTCCGGCTGCCTGCACGTATTGTTCAAATCTATTGTTGTTTTTTAACTCTGCTTTCTCCAGGTAGATTGTACGCACCCCAGGGGTGGGGGCTGGGTCTCCTGTTTCTCTTTGAAGCCTTGCACACAGTAGGTGCTCATTAATATTTTATCCATTCAATTTAACTGAATCCCAGTCCTCTCAATACTCATTAGAGTGAGGCTAAATGAATTGCCCTTACCGGCTATGTGACCTGGACGGTCATTCATCCTTTCTGACCCTTTGTGTCCTATCTGTAAAATGCAGAGTGTCTTTGTACCTCTCTGAGGGCGTGTGTGAGAGGTAATGGGGCAGAATTGGGTATATGTAGTCTTTGCACAGCATTAATAAGTCCAGTGGGACTGCCCCCACCATGCCCTCAGGGGCAGGGGGGATCTGTCACCCATGGCACCTACATTATCCTGGAAATACCCCCCGGGGTGGTCTTATGCTCCAGAGGGAAGCCAATCAAAGACCTGCCCTGGAATGACTATACACACACTGGGGGAGAGATGATGGTGTCTGTCCCACGGAGGTGATTAAGCCTGGAGAATGGAAATCCGGGCAGCCACACGGAGTAAGCCCCCTCCAGCAGGAGAGACTGAGGCGTACAGGGAGGAGAATGGAGTTGAACAGAGTGGAGTGGGGAAAGCAGGAGGCTGGATTTAGCCCCCAGGTCTGGCTGTGCAGATATCCACCCCAGACTTGCCTATTATGTGAGCCCATAAATACCATTTTACTTAAGCCAGTTTGAGTGGAATTCCTTCACTCGCAAATAAAAAGGTCTTCACTGATACAGGCACTTTTATTACATACAAAATCTCTGAGAATAATACTTGACAAGTAGCTGCCCCAAAATGGCAGCTGTGATGTTCTTCAGCAGTGGCAACCTCAAGAAAACTAAATGTTGCCCAGCCGGGCGTGGCTCAGCGGTTGAGTGTTGACCTAGGATCCAGGTGATTGGGGTTCGATTCCCGGTCAGGGCACATGCCCGGGTTGCGGGCTTGATCCCCAGTTAGAAGCATGCAGGAGGCAGCTGATCAATGACTCTCTCATCATTGAGGTTTCTATCTCTGTCCCTCTCCTTTCCTCTCTCTGCAATCAATAAAGATATAAAAAACAGAAAACTAAATGCTTCTCCTTAGGACGCTGTGTGGGTGGGCGGCTAGAAGAGGGATCCGGGCTCACATTTTGCATCCATGCCTTAGTAGCTCTGTACATAGTAGATGCTTAATAAAAGTGAGGTAGTCAGTCCACTGCAGGACAAAAGCTTGTGTGTAGCCCATGCTTCCCCAGTGCCCCCCCCCCATGTCCCTTCTCCATAGAGAAAAGTGAGACTCAGAGTGGGGACTTACTTGCCCAGGAGCCCAGGGTCAGAGCTTGGGTTCCCAGCAGGTCTCCCGGGTTCTGACTGAGGGTTCGGGCTACCACTTTTTAAAATCGTGTTCATTTTCCTATGGAATCAATCATCTCAGAGCCTCTCTCTCTGGGTGACCGGGAACAAGCTTACATCTCTATGACCTCAGGCAAGTCACTTTCTCTCTCTGGGCCTCATTTCCTCCATCTGTAAAATGGGGACGATCATGATCATGTTTGTGACATAAGGACTGTATGAGAGTTGACGTTGGTGACCTTTTTTCTTTTTCTGAGGAAGGGGAGGAGGAGATGCTTAAACCACGAGGCCTCGGATCTAAGACACTCTTCTCAGAAACCCAGCACGGCATTTCCAGCCCGGAGAAAAGGTTGTTCGGGTCCAGCTTCCAGCTAGTGTATGATTATACACCTTCAAGGTGTATGATTTTCCTGTCAGGCTCCAGAGGATGGGGTAATTTCTCCAGTGAGATGCTGGCCCCAACTGACATGTGCCCAGAGCCAGCCAGCCAGGGGTGCTGCTGACAGCTCTCTCTCTCTCTCTCTGCCCCAATCGCCTGGAGCTCGGTGACAGCACTCAGTGCCTCCCCGCCTCCTTCTGAGTGGAGGTGGGAGCAGAGCCCAGCGAGGGGCCACTCACTCAGAGAGGGTCCTGCAAGGACTTGGACGCGAGGCCCGCAGTGCACTGTGTTCCCTGACTGCCTGGGCCGCCCGAGCTGCACTAGTGCACGAGGAGGGTGACTTTTCTTGCACTGTTTGCAGGCGGGTGATCAGCCCCAACGTGGGCTTGTTCATTGATTCACTCCCTCACTCCCTGACTCCGTCATCCCCGCAGCTGTTCATGTCTGCATTGACCCATTTACCACTCGCTCACTCGGTGTATAGGACACCTCTTGGGCACCCAGTTCACATCCACTTGGCCCCACCTCTTACTCCAGCCACCTCCGTGGTGACAGTTCTATGCAGACTTCAATCAGCTTCATGTGGGTGTCACCTGGAGGTGCCAGAGTGAGTCTAGGCCTAACCCTCAACCTAGGGCTCAGGCCAATAATGCCTGAGTTGGAGGTGAGCACACTGGGGCTGGGAGCTCCTCGAGGCTGTCTGGGGATCCTGGGTCCTAGCATTGCACCCGGGGCAGCTGGGAGGGCAGGCTCACCAGGCAGGAAAAGAACCGCATTTGTTGGCTCCAACTCTGGGTTGAGCTTCAACTTGGGGTTGGGAATCAAAAGATATATTTTGCTCCTGGGCAAAATAAGTCCATTTCTGTTTCATTAAGTAAATTTCCAGTATCGACTTTTGGGGTGTTCTAGAAAAACTCTTCTATGAGAGTTGGGGGAGAACCTGAACCCAAGGAGCTATTTCAATGATCCCAGATGGTCCAGCCAGGAGACAAAAAAGCCTAAAATGATTTAAGAGCAGAAAGTAGGACCCTGGGAGTGCCAGGCAAGAGGCATTTGTCTGTGGTCTCCCAGCCACCAGCAGAGCGGGATCTGACCTGGAAGTCCAGGCTGTTTCTGCAGTTGCTCATGGCCCCATTTACAGATGGAGACACCAAGGCCAAGACAGGAGAAGGACCTTGCCCAAGGTCATGCACAGTCAGCTCACGACAGAACTGAGATCGGGGAGCAGGTCCTTGGGCAGAAGGCAGCCTCCCGCCAAGCAGCAGTGCTTTTCTGGAGGTGATTTCATTCACCCCTCCCCGCGCCTCCCCCATGGCCAGCCCCCGCCAGTCCCAGGGCTGCCAGCAGCAGGGACAGGTGATGGAGCAGGAGGTGATAAACACATCCCCTGACTTCCGTGAACTCCCATCCAATTTGCCGTTCCCAGGCTCATGCCAAGAGTGTTTGTGTTAATAAACCAAATGGACGTTTTAGAGTCCACCCAGAGTGACTGATGGCTGAGGCCGCGAGCATCCTGGCGCTCCACGGCTCCTTCCTACTGAGCCTGAGACGGGGCGGAGGTGGGGGGTGCAGGCACAGACTTCCACTCACAGCCTCCTAGGCTTTCCCAGCCCCAGGGGCCTGCCCTTCCAACACCCTCAATGCACCGGTAAGGAAACTGAGGCTGGGGCATTGCTGGTACATCCAGGATTCCCAGGTCTCAGGCTGGGTGTGGGTAAGATCTAGGGCCTGGGAGGGCAGTGATAGCCAGAGACCACTGGGCAGGAAAAAGGAGTGGAAAGAGGGGTCACAGCGGGGAAACAGGAACTCGAGGCTCAAGCATTTATCAGAGGAGGAAGAACTGCTGATCCTACTTTAGGGGGGATTTGGGTTGCCCTGCAAAACGACCTTCTCAGAGCAATCTGAGCCTTTGAAGGGACTGTCCACCTGAGGCGCCTCTAATCCCCCACCCCTCACTGACCCTCCCTCTCTGGCCCTCCCCCCTTAGTGAGACCCCTCCCCCTCAGAGACCATGCCTCTTCCCTGAGACCTTGGGCTCTATTCTGGAATGTATCCCTCATCTGCAGGACCAAGTGACATGGATAACAGTGACAGCCCAAGGGACATATCCTGAAAACCCCCAGGACTGGCAGTTGTTAGCCCCTCCCTAGGCCAGATCCCCAGCCACGCCCACCGCACCCTTTCCCAAGCCCTTTCTGCTGAGCTCCGGGCCCTACACCTCCAGGCCATGCCCGCCCAGCTCACAGTGAGCCACCACAGACTGACAGGCCCAAGGGAAGAAGGGGAATGGAGACCCTCCCCCAATCCCATTTCTACCACCCAGCAGAGGGTTAAAGGCCAGGCAATAACTCCAAGCTGCCTCTGCATGGCCTCTCTAGAGGAGGTGGCTGGAGGCGGCCCAGACTCGATAATCCACAGGCCCAGGGTTAGGTATGGAGAGGCATGCGGTGACACTCGAGTGCGGCCTGCTCCTGGTCCTGCCTGGAAAAACCTGTGGGGCCCAGGCCCCCTCCAGCTGGGGAGAATGGATTCATGAACATTCAGGTCATCACAACCCTCCAAGTGACCCCAAGTAGCCACCATTGTATCCCTCAGGGTGAGCCCTGATCCCAGCTGAGTCCCTACAGAGCCCTGCCTGCCTCAGAGTGGGAGGGAGAGGAGAGGGGAAGACCCCACGGACCCCCTGCCCACCCACCCCACTCCAGCTTCAATCAGATCTACTCTGCTTTTATCTGTTTTCCGTGGAGAGTCTCCCTGTAAGATTTTGTTTGAACAAAGCTCCTCTCCACTACAAACATTTTGCAAACCTCTTATCCAGCCCGGCACCTTGTGTTCTGGCAGCCAGCAAAGGTTTGCAGCCAGGCGGCCTCGGGCTAAATCTTATTTATAAAACTCCAGAGCTGAGGGGGAGAGGGGGGTCTCTTTCCCTCTCTGAGCCCCAGTTTCTAATATGGCAAACTCTCCAGGCTTGTTCTGAGAATCTGAAACAAGGTAAGGGAGGAGCTGGGTGCATAGTAGGCTTTCAATGACATTCACAAAAATTTTATTTACCAATGAGGAGCCTGAGGATGTGCTGGGATGTCAGTCATCTTCAAGGTCACACAAGGGCTGGCAGAAGTGGCATGCCCCCTCCCTCCCCTCACTGGACACTGGCAACCGACCCCTCCCACTCCCCGCCTCACCCAGCCTTCAGCTCCCTGGAAGGATTGCAGCCCGCACAGCCCCCGTATTTGGGCAGCCCGGGCCCTGACAGAGTGTGAGCACTAACCGGCCAGGCAGGCTCCTAGAACAGCATGGGGAGCGGGAGGGGGCGGGAGATGGCCCATAAGCCCGCACATTGTTCATGGAGCCATCCCGACTGTTACTGCTGCTATTTAGCATTTAGATAACACTATATTTCCGCAGGGTCTGCTGCCTGGGCCTTCAGTAGCCAGCCAGGAGAATGAGATGCTGACTCCGAGCAAGGAGGAAGAATTGGCGGAAGCAGCCTGTCTGCCCTGAGCCTCACTTCTGCTCATTCACTCACGTACTTATTCATTCAACACACAGTAGCAAAGCCCCTGGAACATCCAATGTCCTGCTGGGCACATGGAGGTTACACCCAACCCCTCCAGGAGGGTGCATTCTAGAGAGGGAGGCATTCAGCCTGGGACACGAGGTTGAGGACCTGTTGTCTTCCGGAAGCTTCCCCTCCCACACACCGTTAAGACAAACACACATACGAGTACACCCAGAGCCACCCCCTTAGCACTGTGGGGTAGTCAGAGGGCAAAGCGATCACAAGAGGTGATCATATGCAAACTCTTGCAGAGGCTGTTGAAACAGACACGGAGGGTGGTTCCCCCACTGGGGCATGTGGATTATATTGAGGCACCCAGATCTCCTCACCCCTCTTCACCTGCTAATAACAGTAGTGATGCCCTTGAAGTTTGTGAAGGCAAGGTCATGAATGATCTGCATTTGACAGACTTCTACAGAGGATCAGGCTGCAGGTCACATCTTGGGGTCAGGCTGTGGTCAGGGTTGGGGTCAGTCAAATAGGGGATGTCCACTAAAATAGAAGCTCCTGGGACCAAGCACTGTCCTGTTCACCACTGTAACCCCTAGTGCACAGGACAATGCCTGGTGCTCAAGAAATAGACATTGAATGAATGAATGAATGAATGAATGTTCATCAAGGTTCATTGTATAGCTGGGGTGCTGGATCAGAGACAGTCTGTCTGTGTCCAGGGGTAAGTCAGTTGTGGAAAGAGTGTTGAAGCCTTTCCTTAGCAAGTATCAGGGCCAAGAAACCAAACAGAAAGCAACGGACCAACGTGGTGATCGAGCCACCCTCTTGGTTTCCCCAGTCCCAGGTCCTACACTGGCTCCCAAACTCACTGACACTTCCAGCCCCTGAAGATCCTTCACAGGACAATACGCCTTCTTCTTGGGTCTCTGACTCATCTAACCCTCTCACCACCACCATCACCACCACCACCATCATCATCACCATCAGCACCACCACTACCATAGCTGCCATCACTAACATTCACTGAGCACTTACTATGTGCCAGGCAGCTAAGGTATCACATGATTTTCTTCATTAATCCCCACAGCATCCCCAGAGAAGAAAGAACTCCATTGTCATCTCCATTGTATGGATGGAGAGATTGAGGACCAACAAGGTTCAGTAACTTGCTCAAGGGTTCAAATTCCACCCGTTTCTCCCTTTCGGACCAAGAAAAGGGCCTGGAGCCTGGACAATCCAAAATCCCTAATAATACAACATTAATTCAGTCTGACTTTAGAATATCTTGAGAGGTCAACCACTCAGAGGGCCACTAATTTCTGCAGACTCCAGTACAGCCCTGGCCACCACATCTGAGGATGGAAATCTTCGGGACAGGGCTCTGAGTTGCCATCTGTGCCCCCCAATCCTCACCCCACCCTGGGCTCAGGGGCAGCGCTTGGCCAGTTGACCTGCAGAACCATGTATGAGGGGCCCATATCTGGCTTTGCACAGCGGTGCCATGAGGCACTTGGCTGTGGGAGGGTCAATGCCAGGCAGGAGCCAGCTCCTCGGGCAGTGGGATGGATTCTCACAGGAGAAGAAAACCTCCCAGCCAGCCAGCCAGCACTTGCTCCTTCCCTGTCTCTCCCCCTCACCCTCTTGGCTGGAGAGAGGTAGGGAGAGTCCTTTCCAGGTGATGTCATCCTCCTGCCCCGTGTCCCAGTATCCTCATGTCCTCAAGCTGCCCCCCCATGACCCTACCCAAAACCCAGCTCAAATGCCAGGAAAAGGCCTTTACTCCAGTATTTGGGGAGCATGGAGACAGGAGAGGGGGGCTCTTCCAACAGCTCTCACTCTTCACAATAACACCAGAAGTCCCTCCACTTCAGATGGCACCCTGCCATCGATCGCTCACCACCAGGTGCATTTACTTGAGAATCTTGAGGGCGGGGCGGGGTCACTATGCACCCCCCCTCCCCAATCAGACTGGACCCAGGAGCACCGGGATAATGTTTAGACTCCTGTGCCCGTCCACTGATCCTGAGCACCGCACTAAAGCGATGAGGAGAGGAATAAAAGCAGACGCCAATATTAATTAAGCTCTTGCTTTGAGAGGCACTGTTCCAAGCACTCCACAGGCATTAACTCATTTCATTCACACACAGGCCTAAGAATGAGAATCTCTCATTGGCTCCATTTTGCAGAAGAGAAAACTGAGGCTCAGAGTGGCTGAGTCACTTGCTACAGGTCTTGTAGCTGGAAGGTGGCAGCGCCCAGATTACTTTTACAAACCTGTTGCAGAAGGTGCTTCCCTGGTTTCCCTTCTCTTAATACCTCTCTCCCCCCCACTCCCCCCTCCCACTTGCCCCCTCCCCAGCCCTCTGATTGGTGGGTCTGAGAGCAGACACTGAGCATGCGTGACATGCTCCACCTGTCTCCTCCTCCCTGCCTGCAGAGGGCGCTCCCCGGCCCTGGTAAAGGGGTAGGGCCAGAGGTCCTTGCTCTGCCAGGGCCTGGGCAGCTCTGCCAGTGGGCTGAGCAGGCTGGAGCCCAAGCCACGCCCTCCAGACAGCTCCATCAGCAACAGCAGGACGTCTGACCTTCTGTCTGACTCAGGCGTCTGTTCCTCAGTTGGTTCCAAACTTGGGCACAGAGCAAAGTGTTATCTGCTGTCCTTGCTTAAACCCCAATAATGATAAACACATAAATAAATAAACAGCTTTTGTTCACCCTTTTTAGAATCCCTCACCCTCTAAATATATCCCCTTCTAAATATAAACATTGCCATTCTTCTACATTCACTTCACATTTCCTTTAATAATCAAAATGATAGTAATGAGAAGAAACACCGCTGCTTGGTGTCTGCAGTGTGCCAGGTGCGGTGGTGCCATCGTCACACTTAATTTCACAATTCCCACACGAGTACACCCAATTGGCCCCGTATTTGCAAATGAGAACATTTTGATTCCAACAAAGTAAGCTTTCCCAAGGACACACAGCTGGGAGCTGACGCATTAGAAACTACACAGGGTCCCCAAAACTCATGCCTGCCCAGAGCCACAGAGCATGGCTTCATTTGTTAACAGGGTCTTTGCAGATGTCATTAGTTAAGATCAGATCATACTGGATTGGGGTGGGCCCTAAATCCAGTGACTAATTCTTCTAAGGACAGGCAGACTTGCAGGACACAGACTGACAAAGAGGAGCTGCGGCGGGAACAGCCCTGCGATGACACAGGCAGAGATGAGGGTGACGAGTCTACAAGGCAAAGAATGTCAAGGACTGACAGCGACCTAGGAAGCATCCTGGCAGGAGACAAGGAAGGGTCCTTCCCCAGAGCCTTCAGAGGGCGCATGGCCCGGCCCACACCTTGATCTCGGGCTTCCAGACTTCCAACGGCAAGAGAATCAGCCCCTGTTGTTTTAAGCCACCCAGTATTTACCAAGAGCCAGGGCGTGGGGGGCACTGAGGACATAGAGAAGGCACAGCCCCTCCCTCGAGGGACTCACACGCAGACAATGACAACGCCGTGGTCCCGGTTGCTTTGGCTTCTGGTGGGGAGCAGGAGGGGCGGAGGATGTGGCCGCATCTTGCTTTTTTGGCACCATCACTTCCCGACTGTGTGACCAAAGGCAGGTGACAGCCCGCCTCTCTGAACCTCAGTTTCTTCATCTGTAGGATGGGGGGGCTGATAACCACTTGCCTCCTTCCTCTTAGGTGAGGGATGTGGAAAGGCCTTAGGAACTGCCGTCTGGCTGCAGGACGGGCGGTGCTTTTGTTGGGGTGAAGGGAGGAAGGCGTGTGCACCCCCGAGCGAACCTGCTGCTTTGAAATGGGAGCCAAACACCCAGTGGTTAGTGAACAGGGTGTGGTTAATATTGCTCCTTACACCTTTCCGTGTGTGAAAATACTTCACACTCAATCCAAAAGAGAAAGAAAGAGGGTCTGGCGACAGAGGACATGGGGCAGCGAGGTGGAACTGTGTCCTTAGTCAACGTGTTTTGGGAGCAGAGTCATCTGCAAAGGGCATCTCCAGTTGCAAACAGTCAGAGCCACAAAGGAAAGAAAGGCCGGAGGGAAGAAGGCGAATTTGCATCAGTCCCCAGGCCCCAACAAGGCCAGCGGCCAGCTGGCCAACTTCGGTTCCTCCGCCTGGGCTGCCAGCACCAGCCGAGCCAGGGACTGAGTGCGCAGTAATCCTGAGATTTGTCAGAGGCCGCATCTGATTGTTGCCAGACAAGTAGCAGAGGGGAAAAGAGACCCGCAAGATCAAAACTGCTCTGAGCAAGGGGAGCCTTGGCGTGCAGGCACCGGAGGGGGAGCCTGCAGGCTGCCTCGAGAGGGGAGTATTTTCCCTGCCGATGCTGGAAGGATGGAGAGGATGGGGTGCTGGGGGTCAGGGCTGCAGAGGGCTTGGTGGCACCTGGAATCACCAGCCCGGGGCTAAGCAGAGCATTGCACTTCGGAGCCCCTGGACCACGCCGGGCAGCCCAGCCTCCAGGGTGGTCTCAGCAGCTTCTCCCAGGGGCCACCACAGCTGTGCTGTCTGCTTGGAACCTGGCCAGGGCCTCCACTGTGGGAGGGTGACTTCACTCCCCAAATCAGAGGCCAAGGGAAAGATGGATGTGGTTGACTCAGCCCCACTGGGACTCATGAAAACTCACCCCCAAGCAAGACTGGCAAAAATCACTCCGGTGATTTAATTCAATCCAATCCCGCCACTATTTATTAAATAAACAGACAGCTGAGCACAGAGGCTAAGAGGAAGGCCTCTGGAGTCAGGCGGACAGGGTTTAAATCCCAGCCTGAATGTTTAGACCAGTCACTGAGCCCCTCTGAGCCTCAGTTTTCTCATTTGTAAAACAGCAATGATAATAATGGCACTCACCTCCTAGGGCTGTATGAGTTAGGCTCGTTAATACTTGCAAAGCACTTAAAATCATCTCGGGTATACAGTAAGTGCTAAATAAGTGTTGTGTAAGGGTGTGGTAAATGAAGCGGTATGGAACAGAGGGATAAACAGAGGCCCTGGACGTCCTGCATCGTCTTCACATACAGACAACTGAGGCTGGGGAGAGGCCATGCCTCACTCACAGCAGGATTTGAACCCATAAGGCTGGACTCCAGAGACCCTACCACTAAATTATAGAGACTCCCGCTCAGCTCATTATATCCCCCCGTGAGTCTGGCCCGGAGCCTGTCACACAGAAGACATAAACACTGGACGAACGACAGCGCCCCTGTATTTAAATCACTGTCCCTTCTCTTACTCTTTACGTGACCTTGGGCGTGTGATGCGGTCTGTCTTAAGTGTCAGTTTCCTCGTGTGTAAAAATATCTGTCTGAATATCCAGTTCGCAGGTGTCGGTGAAAAGCAAATGAGAGCTCCCATGCAAACACGCCCGGTGGGGTGTCTGACAGTTAGTCCCTGTTAAATAAATGTCATCTTAATCTTCTCTCATTTCCTTGACTCTGTGCTCAGTTCTGCCCAAGGACCCATGGGGAACACAAGAGGAGAAAACATATTCTTGTCTTAAAGGACTTCACACAAAACCGAAAAGTAGGAAACTGTTCATTTGAAGGACAAACTACAATTAGGTGCCAAAGGAGACGTCGCCGAGGAGTTCAGAGAGCTCTGCGTGGACTGGGCAGTCTGGAGGGCCTCCGGGAGGAGGTGTTTGAAAAGAGCCATCCACCTCATTATCTGCCACACAAAGTGCCTTAGGGACCATGTTCCCATTAGGCGAGCCTGGGCAAGCAAAGAGGGTGAGGACATGAAAATACTGCCTCGAGGTTTGAAAACCGCTGCCTCTGATGGGGAGAAACTGGCTCTGATCAATCCTTTCTGATCAAAGGATTGGGTATGGCAACAGAACCAACTGGAATGCTGGCAGCGGGCTAGACAGAGTCAGTGATGTTCAAAACCGCACACTTTGGGCCCAGACATTGATGTCCTTCCAGAAAGTGCCCTGCGTGGATGTGAGGAAGAACAAAAGGATGGAGGAGATAGAAAATACTCAGCTGAGCCAATCAACCCAAAACTCAAATGAGCCAATTCCACAATGTTCCAGCTGGGAGGAAACTTGTGCATCACCGAGTAACAAATTCCAAGGCTAGGCAACCCTCCGAGGTCATTCCATCCCGATAATCCCTCCATAACACTCCCATGTCCAGCACCCTCGCTGAACAGAAAAGGACCCTGAAGCCCAGGGAGTTTATGAGCACTGCGCAAGTTCATGGTGACGGACAGATGCCTAGCATCCAGTCCCCTCCCCTAATTTCAGCCTACGTGCAGTTTACTTCAGGAATGGACATGCACGGGCTGCCAATCCAAGTCCCGCAACCTCCTGGGTAGCATAATTCATTCTGGGATAAGCTCACAAATGTAAGCAACGCGATACAAGGCCTGAGATTTTGTTCAAACTATTAGGAGGGCCTTGAACCTGGGATGTGAAGGTCTAGAGTCGCTGGCACTGTATTGCCAGCCATGGAGCCTAAGAATGAAGTGAACAAAGAAGAAAGCAGAGAGAAGAGGTCCTGAAGATACCTATTAGTTAGGGCAATGGAGCTGCTGTAACAAATAAACCCCCAAATCTCAGTGGCTTGGCTCAATAAAAATGTATTTCATGCTCCCATAGCAGTCTGATGTGGATCTTTCAGGTGAATCAGGATCCAGGATTTTTCTACCTTGTGCAACACCCTCCCCTCGGTGCCTTGGAGCTCTCTGCCCTCGACCCTTGGGGGAAGTTGGGGTGGAGGAAGCATATGTTAAGCTCCTTGGTCTGGAAATGACACATACCACTTCCACCCTATTCCATTGGGGGCACCAGTCAAGTAGCCACAGGTGAATGCAAGGGATCCTGGGAAATGTAGTTCTTGGCTGGGAGGGGATTCTCAGCAAACTTTCAGCACAAAGAAAGAGGGAGCTGAACTTCAGTGGCCAGCTAGCCTCCCCCACTTCCATATCATGCAGCTTCCGAAGCCTGATCTGCCCTGGACCTTTTTCACTTATATACGCTACTAAATTTCCTATTTCTGCGTAAGCCAGTTCGGGCTGGATTTTCTGCTATTTGGGCCCAGAAAGTTGAGACTATTTAATAGAGTTGTGTAGCCTATTTGTGCAGATTGAAATAAAACTCAGTCCTTCCTTTCCCCAGTCCAGTGTCTATTCTACAACAGTTTACAACCTCCCCTCACCAAAGTTCCTTGGCCTGGCCATGCCCTATGGGACCAGTTAATAAAACAGTCATCCCCCAGGAAAAAGGGGGCTGGTCGGCCTAGAGAGCTGAGGCCAGAGACTGTCTGCCACGTTCTCCACTGTGTCCCCGCGTAGGAGAGGGTCAATAGGCTTTTCCTCTTTTTAGTGAAAGAACAGTTTCCCAAAGAGAAATGTTAAACGTGGCCAACTTAAGGACAAAACTCCAGAAGAAAAACTCCAGGAAGCGCCCTGGTCAGTGTTGCTCAGTGGTTAGAGTGTCAGCCCACGCACGGAAGGGTCACAGGTTCAATTCCCGGTCAAGGGCATGCACCTGGGTTGCAGGTTCAATTCCCAGCCCCATTCAGGGCACGTGCAGGAGGCAACCAATCAATGTACCTCTCTCACATCGATGTTTCTCTCTCTCTCTTCCCTTCTACTCTCTCTAAAAATCAATGGGAAAAATATCCTTGGGTGAAGATTAACAAAAAAACACCAGAAGACACCAGGAAGCTTCTCCCACCTCATGTACTATCAGCATTGAGGCCAGGGCTGAAAATGGCAGCATTAAAGTAGGTCCACACACCCTTTAACATTCTTCCCTTCTATAGAGCCTACTATTTTTCCCCTAAGTGGGGGCTGCGCTTATGACTGCCTTCTAATGCACAAAATGCGAAGAAAATGACAGTGTGTGACCTCCGAGGGAAGATTATAAAAGGCACTGTGGCTTCCATCTGTCTTTCTCCAGGGTCACTTGCTCTGGAGGAAGCCAGGTGCCATGTAATAAGGAAGCTCAAGCAGCCACGTGGTGAGGAACTGAGGCTTCCTGCCCACAGCGTGTAAGTGCACCTTCTTAGGAGCAGATCCCCAACCCCAGCCAAGCCATCAGATGACTACAGCCTTGTCCAACATCTTGGCTACAACTTCATGGGAGACCCTGAGCCAGGACCACCCAGCCAAGCTGCTCCTAAATCCCTGACCCAAAAAAACTGGGAGATGATGAATGTTTGTGGTTTTAAGTCACTAGGTTTGGGGGTCATTTGTTACACAGCAATAGATAACTAATACTTATCAACGTAAGAAACATTCAACCCTATGAAGAGTTTTTGTGAGTTTATTTGAGTCAAACTGTCGACAAATGCCAGAAAGCAGAATCTCAACGGATTGAGATAATGCTCTGGAGAATGACAGTTTTGCACCTTGTTTTATACGTTACAATCAAAAGAGGAGACATAAGTGGATTACCTGAAATCCACTGGTGATAGATTAGGGAGGCGGGAGGAAGCAAAGCTAGGAAACCTCTGGGGTTGGATAAAAAGTAAAATGATAGACACACACTTCTTTTACTTAGGTGGGTGCAGGATAGTTAACAGTCAACAATTAACTCAGTAACAGTGATGGGTTGTGTGGTCTCCACAGAGCAGTGCCTGTGCTTTGAGGGGTCCGGAAAAAGGAAAATTACTTTGACATTCCAACGATATGTTATTGTAGATGCAAAAATACAATAGACAGGCTCAGTTAAGGTAAAGATTGACCTTTGTCAGGGAAGATACTGGCCTAGGACATGACTACCCACTATAAACTGCTTTTAGTTAAAAAAGTTTTAATTTCAGACTATCCTTTGTTGTTACTTTAGGTCTCTAAGTTTGCAAGGCTGCCATGCAGGCCTTCCCTGAGCTTGTCAGGTTAGCATGCGGCCCCTTTTCATCCACATGCTGAGTAAGGGGACAGTAAGGTTTTCTGCTTTGAGGACATTCAAGAGCCCAGGGATATATATATATATATATATATAGATATAGATATATGATACTTCACAGCAATATGTTGGTATAGCCTCGGTAACTGCTGTGAAGTATATATGGAAATAGAGGCTGACATGAATATTCATGCCCCTCATCAAAACAGAAGCTGATGATTCAGCTAAAAGTAAATTACCAGCAAGCGGGTTACAACATGGTAGATGGGTTTGTTGTCACTAGACGAACAGTAAGTTATCTGACCTGGGGCAAATGTTTAAGTTGAATCAATGAAATAGCCAATACACAACCACTTTTTAAGATGTAAAAATGACAACTTTATATAGTAAATCTGACCCTTCCACTCCCCGAGCCTCAGTTTCCCTTTTTTGTAAAGTAGTGGTAACGATCCTCGTTGTGAGGATTAAACTGATAACCCAAATGACGCTGCGTCGCACAAGTGGGCTGCCTTGGAGCACGCAGGGGTCCGTGGCCATTGAATGACTGGCCAACGGCACAGAGATAAAGCCAGTGGGGTTCAGAGAATGAAAGTAAGAAGCTGCCCCCTGTTGGAAACTTGAGATCTGCCCTTGGTCTCCTAAAGTGAGAGAGAAAATTGGGACCTGAGGACCCCTGCCTCCACCTTCCCGCCTGTGCAATGGAAACAACACGTGCGTGGTGCCCGCCGGGCCAGCCTTGCCCTCCGGCCCATTCCTGGCCTCTGGAGGAAGCAGACGGAGAGGGCAGGAGACTGTGTCCCCGTTGCCGCCACCTCTGCCCACCCTCCGTCCCAGCCGGCGGGAGGAAGGAGGGTAGGGGCCAGGGCCCTCATTGCTGAGGCAGGCCTCCTCCCGGAGGCTGGTTTCTGCAGGATTGTTCCAGCAAATAGCTCAATTCCCTCCGGTTTTTGTCGTACAAACAATCGCAGACAAGTCTTGGAGAGAAAAAGAGTCATTTGTGCTGCGTAAAAACGTGAAGCAGTGAGCATGGCCTTGCGAGGCATTTGCATTTCTAAACAAGAAACCTGCTGCTGAGCGTGGCTGCCACTCGGTTATCTTGTTAACTCCCTCCTGGCCCAGGCGGGCAGGGCCGCGGCTCCCAGTCGCACAGCGAGGGCTGAGAAGCCGCGCACGGCCGCCCTGAAGCCCAGAGTTCAAGTCCAGCCCCGTCACTGAGTCTGGAGGTGCCCTTGGGCGGTCTCCTCTTTGGCCACCAGTTCCTCCTTTGCCGCATCCTCCTGCAGAACTGCCCACTGGAAAGAGCTGATTGCAGTCCCTCCTCCATGGGCATTGGGTGTGGCCTGTGACTTGATCTGGCTGACGTGCTGGGACAGGAGCTGTAGTGTGGCAGCTCCAGGACAAAGCCTCAGTCGCATCACGTGAGTCCACTTGCTCCCTTGCACTCTGGCGGTCCAGCCGGGCAGCCGCTGCCCTCGCCTGAGCCCCCGCAGGCCCATGTGGGGCAGACCTGAGCCCCCCTGACCTGCTGGCAGAAGCAGGGCCATGGGACCAATCCATCGTACTCACCGGCACCACAGCCCTAGGAGTTTGAAAAGAAACGCTTAACGTTGTGATACAACCAAATTCTTGGATGCCTTGTTACGTCGCCCTGTTGTGGCAAGGACAGTAGTCCTCTCCTTTACCCAGTTTGGCTTTCCATGACATGGTATCAGTTATCCTCAGTCAAGAGTGGTCCAAAAATATTACATGGGAAATTTCAGAAATAAACAATTCATAAGGTTGCAATTGCATGTTCTGAGTAAGTGATGAACGCTCCTGGCATCCCTCTCCACCCTGCCCGGGATGTGAATAACCCCTTTGTCCATGGTACGCGCACTGTATAAGCTACCACTGTACACGTTGCCTGCCCACTAGCCACTTAGTAGCTTATCAGATCAATTATCAGAGAGAGAAACCACATTCACGTAACTGTCATTACGTTATTTTGTTATAATTATTCTATTTTATTACTGTTGTTGTTCATCTCTTACTGTGCTTAATTTATAAATTAAACCTTATCATAGGTATGTGTGTATAGGAAGAACATAGTATATATATGGGGTTTGGAACTATCCGCAGTTTCAGGCATCCACTAGGGTCTTGGAACATATTCCCTGTGGGTAAGAGGGGACTGCTGTATTTAGCAGTAACAAATTACTTATGGCAGCCCAAGGCCACCAAGTGAACTTGAACTTCAATGACACTCTGGCTTCCTGGATCTTCCAGTTCTAATGCACCCCCACCCTGACCCCTGGACCTCAACTCCCATGTCCATATTATCAGAAAGATGAGAGAAGCATTTGAGGACATTGATGGGTAGTTTGGAGGGTCAGTGGTCAAGTTCTTCCCAAGTACCCAGCCCTCCCTGTTTCCAGTGAACACTCGTACCCATTAGGTGGTAGGCTAAGGGATGGGCCCAATAGTCTCACCTCCTGTGTGGTTCCCTGCCACACTGTGCCAGGGCTGGCCTGTGCGACCAGAAGAACATGGCAGAATTGATGGCTATAAAAGACATTGTCATTCCTACTTAGATCCCAGCGGGCCTTTGTGTAGAAATTGACAACCTGATCCCCAAATTTATATGGAAATACAAAGAAGCCAGAAGAGCCAAAATGATTTTGAAAACGAAGAACAGAATTAAAGGACTCATACTACCCAATTTCAAAATTTACTTTAAGGCCACAGTTAACAAGACAGTGTGGTCTTGGCACAAGGATAGACCTATCGGTGAGCAGAACAGAGTTAAGAGTCCAAAATCTGATCCTTACATCTATGGTCAACTGATTTTCAACAAAGATCCTAAGATGTCAGTGGAGAAACAATCATCTTTTCAGTAATTGTTTCTGAGACAGTAGGATAGCCACACACACACACACACACACACACACAAAGTTTCAATCAGAAAAATTAACTCAAAATGGATCATAGATCTAAGTTCAAAAACCCAAACTATAAAACTTTTAGAAAAAATTACAGAAAATCTTCATGTCTTCGGGTTAAACAAAGAGTTCTTATATATGACAGTAACAGCATGATCAAAAAAGAAAAAAAAATGATAATTTGAATTTCATCATAATTAGGCAAACCACATACTGGGAGAAAACTTTTGCAAATCATATATCTGATAATGGACTTGTATTCAGAATATATAAAGAACTTTTACAACTTAGCATAAGACAAAGGCCCATCAGTCAAAAGATTGGACCAGGCATTTCATCAAAGAAGATATATGAATGGCTAACAAGCTCATGAGAAGATACTCAACACAATTAATCATTAGGGAAATGCGAATGAAAACCACAGCAAGCTACCACTACACATTCACCAGCGTGGCTTTCATCAAAAAGACAGATAATACCAAGTGTTGACAAGGATGCAGAGGAACTGGAACCCTTGTGTACTATTGGTGGGAACTGAAAATGGTACAGCCACCTTGGAAAACAGTTTGGAACTTCTTATAAAAGATAAACACAAATTTGTTATGATCCAGCAATTCCACTCCTAGGAATCTACCCAAGAGAAAAGAAAACATACATCTGCACAAAGACACGTATGTAAATTATTCATCACAGACAAAAACTGTACTCAATCCAAATGTCCACCAACTGATGAACGGGATAAACAAAATGTGTTATATCCATACAATGGAATTCTCCTCAACAAGCACAGGGAATGAACTCCTGATCACATGTAGCAACATGGGTGAACCTGAAGAACATTTTGCTAGGTGAAAGAATCCAGACAGAAAATGCTACACATTCTGTGATTCTACTTGTATGAAATGATCAGAAAAGCAAATTGATACAGTCTGAAAGCAGAATAGTAGTTGCCTAGGGCTGAGAGAGGGAACAGGAATGAGCTGTAAATGGGCACAAGGTAACTTTGAGGGATGATGGAAGTGTTCTCAAACTGGATCGTGGTGATGACTGCACAGCTCTGCAAATTTATTAAACCATTGCAGGGGGTGTGGGGAACACTGTGGCTTCCATTTGGGTGGCTGTTTGGGTCATCGGCTGCCCACTGCCATGTCATGAGCTTATGAAGAGGTTCATGTCATAAGGACAGGAGGCTCCTGGGTGGATCTACATGGAAGCAGGTCCTCCAGCCCCAGGCAAGCCTTCAGATGACCGCAGGCCCAGCTGACATCTTGACTGAAAGAAATCTCCTGAGTGACCTTGGGCCAGAATCACCCAGCTAAGCTGTTCCCAGATCCCCTACCCTCAGAAACTGTATGAAATAATTATTGTTTGTTCTTTTAATTGGCTAACTTATGGATCATTTGTTACGCGGCCACAGATAACTAATACACATTATTTCATGAGGATCCTCACGGCCAAGGGTCTGGCCCAAGATCACACAGCTTCCAAGAGGTAGAGCTAGGATTTAAACCTGGCCAGCCTGACTCCAGGGCTGCATTCACCCAAAACACTCCACTTAGCATGTTGAACAAGGCACTGTGGGAGACACCAAGGAGGGAGGGAGAGTCAGATCCCTGCCCTGTAGGACCTCTCAGTCCGATGGGGGAGGCAGGGCAGCAGCAGGCCTTCTTATCTATGTTCACTGACTGTTCCTCATCCTGTGGCTCCTCATGATATTCCGTTCAGCACCACAGCTGCCAAACCCGTTTCATTCAATTCTGCAAAGAGCTCCGAGCACCCCGAGTGGGGGGTCCCTGCTCTCCCTCAAAGCGCAGAGCAGCGAAATTGGACAGTAATGGGTTGTCGTTCAAATATTTCAGCTGGAGCCAGGGTGAATTATGATGCCGTCCCCCTTTATTCAGTGTAGCATCTTTCATAAGAGCCGTGTCTCAGAAACACTTTGGAGAAGGAAATAATAAATAATTGCCCAGGGGACAAAGCATGAGATGAAAAGCTCCTGGCTGGTGGGGGGGAGGAGGGGAAACTCAGTCTCCAGGAGCTGGTGTGTCCAGGAAGCTCGAGCCGGACAGCTGGATGCCCTGCAAGCAGAGCCTTGGGCTTGAGTGCTGGGTTCCAGATGTTTCTGGGGCCTCCTGGAGAGGTGACTACAGGGGTCCCACACCCCTGGGCCAGATCTCTCCACAGGGGACCACTGGGGAGAAGCCCTACTGCTCGGTCTGTCCGAGATGGGGCCTCCGGGTGCTCTGCTCTGGATACCCAGAATCCTCAACAGCTCCCGTCTCTCTCAGAGTCAAGACCCAGGTTCTGACTCTAACCCACAGAGCCCTGCACAATCTCACCTCATTACTTCCCTGACCTTCTCTGAAACTCGTGCTCATTCCTCCCCAGCCCCACGGATCCCCTCGCTATCTTCTCAGCACACCAAGCACATGCCTGCCTCCGGGCCTTTGCACTGAATGTTCCCTCTGCCTGGTATACTCTTCTCCCAAATATGCACACGGTCTTTGCTAAGACCTCCAAGTCTTTGCTAAAATAATACCTTCTCGGTTAGACCTACCCTGACTTCACTATTTAAAATTGTCCTTCCCTTTTCCTCACCCCCGATCTTGACTCTGTTCTGTTCTCCCCCCACCGCTGCACTGCCCACCTTCTCGCATGCACTATCATGTATGCATTACTGTGATTGTGATCGGCCCCCTCCTGCCACACTGTAAGCACCACAGCAGTGCTTCTGTTCCCAGGTGGTGCCTAACACAGCTAGGTGCTCAGTGAACATCTGCTGAGTGAACTGGGGCCTGCCCATGCAGACCCTCGAGCTTCCATGTGCAGGGCACACTGGCAGGCCCACCTGTGACCCACCCGCAGGCTTCCACGTATATGTGCCCTCGGGGCAGATCCACAATCCTTTCCTCCCTGGGTCCTTGAAAAGGATGTTCTCTCACTCGCAAGACCATGTCCCCAGGTGGGTAGGAACCTGAACTCTGGCCCCAGCACACCTGGGTTTAACCCCACCTCTATCACTCGCTGTTACGTAACCTTGGGCAAGGCATGTGGCCTCTCTATGCCTCACTGTCTTCATCTACAGAGAGGAAATAATAATGACTATTACCACTCTACTAGGCAGAAACTATTGATTATGTCCAATGTGCAGATGGGGAAACTGAGCCATAGGGGGGGCAACCTGAGGATGACATAAGATACTCAAATTACAGAATAACTACCATCTCTCAGGTCTTTGCTGAGCCTGGAAATTGAAACTGAGAGGACACAGGAGGTAAAAGCAGCCTGGAGTGAAAAACCTCCAAATACAGACATGAGGGCTGAACTGGACGTGTTTGCCCAAATCCCTGCACCATAGAAAGTACGTTCTCCGGGACGAAGGAAAACCAGAGCTGGTGCCAGCCGTGCGGACTGAAAACAAGCCTCGAGTGTCAGCGCGGGAAGGTCCTCAGGGATAATCACGCGCCAGTCCCACTTTCCAAACGACAGGGGGTCGGAGAGGCGGAGTCCCTCGCCCCGGTCACACCGCAGACGAAGTGTGGGCTCCGGGACGCGCACCAGCTCCGGCCCAAGGCCTGTTCTTTCGGGGCCCCGGCTGCTTTCTGACCATGGAACAGGCAGCCCGCTCTCGCCCGGCTCGCGTCAGCCGGGTCCCCGCACCCGGTGGCCCTGGGAGGAGCTCTCTGGAGCCCCTGGAAGTCCCTGATTCCGGGCTGCACCGAAGGGAGCAGAGCGGCGCGGGGCCAGGGGCGAGGTCAGTGGCGCTCGGGCGGGTGTCTCCGTGCCACCCACGAGTGTCCATCAGACTCGCAGCCGCTGGCAAAGGGGGAGGGAGACAGCCGCCTGCAGAGCCCCAGGGACATCCGGACCGAGGCTCTGCAGAAACATTTTTTTCTCCCTTGCTCAGAGGCAGTGATTTCTGTTTGGGAGGTGAGGGAGATGCCTCAGCACAGTGTGAGTTTAAAATAATTGAGATGGCACGTCCTTCAGGACCTAACAGGCAACAGGACGGGTCTCAGCAGAGGGCTGGGCATGCCAGCGGGAAGGGGCAAATCATGGAACCGCCAGTGTCCTTCAGCAAAACTGGCATGTGCCCGGCGGGACAGGGAGGGACCAGGCCAGATTGTGGGGACCCAGGGACAAAGACGACATGGCCTTAGTACTCGCAGAGCCCACAGCCTGCTTAGAAAGAGGACAACCCATGGTGTTGGTGTCGAAGCCAGTGGGCAGCAGCCCCCTCCAGCTTGGTGGCCTCAGCCAGGTGATTTCACCCCTCCGGGGACATTTGACAATGGAGATATTTTTGGTTGTCATAAATTGTCGGGGGCATGCCGCTGGCATCTAATGAAGCCAGGGATGCTGCTAAAACGTCCTACAATGCACTGGACAGCCCTACGATAAAGGGTTATCCAACCCAAAACGTCGATTGTACTGCGGTTGAAAGACCCTCTCTAAACATGGGTTTTTAATCAGGGTTTGAGGACCCTTAGGAGGCCCACGGGTGTCCCTCCAGAAATCCAGCAACTGCCTGAGAAGCAAACTTTGGGATCTATGTGTCCGTGTGAAATTTTTCCAGCATGATATCACTTAAAGTCTCAGTCCAGTTTTGAGGCCAGACAAGATGTTAAACTGCTGGGCTGTTCAGTACCCAGCACGGGGCACGGGGACAAAGTGACGCCTGGTACACACTGTTTGGGTGAATGGCAAGGGGTCCTTAAGGAGACCCAAAATAGTTCCCCTCTTCTCCACCCAAGTTCTGAGCACACTGGGACATAAGACAAAGGAATAGCAGATGGAGGCCAACATGTCACCCTGTGTAAAGAGAAAGGCTAATTTGGAGAACAGAACATAGCTCTCGGTGAAAGCCAAATGGGCCTGTTCAATGAACCCCAGAATTAGGCAGACCAACCCACCTTGTCACAGACAACTCTGGGTGAGGGCAGCCCACCCACCTCCCAGCCCCCATCACAGGAGAAAGGCCCATAGCCAGCCTAGTGCTGTCCAACAGAAATACTTATAACGCAAGCCACAAACGAAATTTTAAAGTTTTTAGTAGCCATATTAAAAAATAGAAGGAAATAAGTGAAATTCATTTTGATAATATATGTTATTCAATCCACAATCTCCAAACTATGATATACATAATCAATATAAAAATCTTTGAGATATTTTATATTCTTTTCTTTTCATACGAACTCTTTTTATTTATTTTTAAATATATCTTTATTGATTTCAGAGAGAGGAAGGGGGAGGGAGAGAGAGAAACATCAATGATGAGAGTCATTGATCGGCTGCCTCCTGCACGCCCCCTGCTGGGGATCGAGCCCACAACCCGGGCATGTGCCCTGACCGGGAATCCAACTGTGATCTCCTGGATCCTAGGCTAACGCTGAACCACTGAGCCATGCTCGGCCGAGCTGAACTCTTTAAATTCCAAAGCGTGTTTTACACTAAGAGCACATCTCAGGTCAGACTGGCCACATTTCAAATGCTAATAGCCCCATGTGGCAAGAGGCTGCCATATGGGATAGTGAGGGTCTCAGAAGCTGTGGGAATTATTCCTGCTCCCCATGAATCAAATTCCCCAATCAGATACTCGCTCGACCTCCCCTGGAGAGGACAACGGTTACGCTGACGGAGCTACCTTCACATGGAAGGAAATACTGGGATTGGAGGTGCATTCCTCCTGGATGGATGGATGAATGGGTGATTAACCAACAGATGATGTGAAGTCCGGGTAAGAGATTCCACGCCAGAGCAGGGAGTCAAATTCTATTTTAAAAAGCTACAAATGTCAAACTCCTTTGAAAGAGAATATTGTACTTTTGATAGCAATATGTCCTTGTTTTGAAAAAAAAATTCATCTACTGTCACTTCATCCAAACTTTGTGGTTGGAGGGAACAGTAATATCTAAATAATATCAATAATACATAAATAATAAAGTCTACATACCTACTGTGTGGCAGACAACTGGGTTCTTTGTCCAGTAAGAATATAAACTATAAGCACAGAGGGATTTTTGTCTGAGTGTTTACTACTTTATTTCTAGTGCCTGGCATATATTAGGTGCTCAATAAGTATTTGTTGAATTAATAAATAATTTAATCTACTCGAGAAGCTCAGAGAGGTTGAGTAACTTGCCCAAAGTCACACAGATATTCAATGGTAAAACCTGATTTTAAACCCAGGTCTACTGGACGCCACAGCCTGTTCCACCACCTGTCTTTCAAGGGAATGATGCATGTCCCCATCTGTCCTTCATGAACATGGCCAGGTCAACCCGTAGATTACTCATCCTGGAGAAGATCCCAACAAGAGTTGAAAGCCAAGGTGGCTTCCTTCACTTCCCCAGCTCATACTCTGCATGGCGCTCTCACCACCCCCTTGAAGTTGAGAGTGCTGGGGAAACAAATTCATCTGGACTAAAATAAGTGGAGCCAGCTCACAATGGCTCAGGAGAGCCACTGATAAATTTTCAGGAATTTTATGAGCCAGTTGTTAACACAGTGATTACTAAAAAAAAAAAAAATTAAAACATATAAACTTACCAGTAAATAAATTGCACTAAAAAAACAAAGATAATAAATACTCAGAATTTCTCAGTCATAATTATTTTACTATATTGTACTATCTATGCTCTTAAGGTTATTTCCGTCCCTTGTGTCTCTATGATGAGATACTCTATGATGCTGTCCTACTCTACATCTCTTCCCAACTCCACATTCAATGATGTCACACTGGTAGCTTGAAATCAGCCATGGTGGGAGTATTTACACTACGGAAATTGGCAAGTGCAGCAAACCAGGTCCTGGTTTTATTAATGACTGAGAAGGATTGTTATAAAACATTTACCAGCCCACTAGGGCTGGGTTACAACCTAGGGTGGGGTCACAAATCAAAGAGAATGGTTTTATGATTCTCTGCCACATCACTGGATAATTAAGAGAGAGGCATCCTCACTCAAAAAAGACATCTCACTTCAAAACACGGCACCCGCTTCAGACTTTCCAAGCCTCTCTGAAGAAGCGTCCCTGTGGGAGGTGGAAAATTCAGGGCACGTTCCCTTTGGGGTCCCGCCGCCCTGCTCATCTCAGCAGGGGCCCTCCATGACCACAGGGTTCAGTTAAACGGCTTTCCCACAGACATCAGCTCCCTTTGGAAATATCAAACCTGAGCCCTCTGGAATCATTGCTATGCATGTCAGAGCTGGTCTCTTGTCTCTAATGAGCAGTTGGCATGATGCCCATGGTTTCATCCTGGGCCCCCTGTTGAGATAAAGTTGATTTAACCATATCCTGCTGGCCACACTGCCCACTCTTTGTCTTTGCTTTTAACACCTCTGGTGGGTATATCAATGGTTAGCGTGGAGACCATGAAAGGCAGAGAACAGAAGCGGGGGAAGTCAGCCTCGGGAAGCATGTCTGTCCCAGCTGGCCACCTCATTTATACACCTCGAGAGTCAAGGGGATCTTTAATTAGGTTTGCATTTCCTCCTCAGTGGAGTGGAACATTTGTTGAGAAGCCCCTGGGTGCCCTGTAGTTGCTGGGCACCTTATAGATAATCTTATTTAACACTTTCATTATTCTACAAAGTAGGTCTCATCAACCCCTTTCACATATGAAGAAATCAAGCCTTGCGGTGGTTTCGAGAATCCTTCCCAAGGTCAAGCAGCCAGTGAATGGCTGAGCCAGAATTACAGCACTTACCTCTCTGGCTGAAGACGTACACGTTTTCTATGAGGCTTACACTTGCCTAGAAGAGATGCCCAGGATAAAGCCTGAAGAGCGGGTATGACTTCAGCTCTCGGAGCTGAGAAGGGGGACATTGGGGCATGGTGGAGAGCATGGACAAACTCTCGGGAGCAGGGAATGATGGGGCCCATCAGAGAATCTTAAGGAGGCTAAAGGCTCACATAGGAGAGGAGGGAATTCACTGGGCTAGAAGGATGTGTGAACAGAGGGAGCACCAAGGAAGGGTGCGTGGGTGGAAGGATGGTGGGTGGCTAGGTGGCTAGGTGGAAGGGTAGACGTGAAGTGTGGGTAGGTGGGGGGATGGAAGGGTGGACAGTGAATGGGGATGGTAGGTGGGTGGAAGGGTGATGGGTAAGTGTGTGGACAGTGAATGGTGGTGGGTGGGTCTGAGGCGTAGATGAACCGATGGGCGGAAGAAAGAAGGGAAGGGGAGGGGAGGGGAGGGGAGGGGAGGGGAGGGGAGGGGAGGGGAGGGGAGGGGAGGGGAGGGGAGGGGAGGGGAGGGGAGGGGAGGGGAGGGGAGGAGAAGGGACCAGGGATGGGGGGGAGACGAGTGAAGAGCAAACTGGTAGGTAGGCAGGTAGGTGGTAGTCAAAGGGTGGATAGTGGGGGGATGGGTAGAAAAGCAGGCAGAGAAAGCCTGAACAGGTGGACCTGGCTGCATGGGTGAGCATTACCGTGGGCATGCCACGGGGCGGTGGGCAGCCATGTGGGCACTGGAAGATGAACACATGGCAAAGTGGGTGGTGGAAAAGTGAACGCAGATGGAGGGTGACGGGGTAGGGGGTGATGGGGTGGGTAGGAGTGTGACCGAGCAGGCCAGCGTCTGGGTAGACAGGGTGGGGTGATTGGGTGGAGGAGCAGACTGTGGGCACCTGATAGCATAAGGATGGGAACAGTGAGGGAAGGAAGGGACAGAGGTGGGACAAAGTGAGGGGAAAGAGCAGAGGGAAGGGCTCATGTGGCCCGTGTGCACTCACAGGCGCATCCGAAGGACCCTGGAGAAAGAGCACCCTGGCCCCGTGTCCCAGAACCAGCCAGAGCCGGGGTTGCTTCCTGGGTGACACAAGGCACTGACAGCCGAGCTTCCGGCAGGAGCTCAGGCCTTGGCAGCCCCCTCTGAGCCCCTGGCCAGGAGCTAGGCTTTCTCCGCCTCTCCCCCCGCCCCTGTCCCCCCTCCTTCCACACACAGCGGCCTCCTCTTGGCAAGAGGCTCACTGGAGTTGAGCAGTGGGACCAGCTGCTTTGACCTTCTCTGTTCTTGGGCATAATTACTGTTATCCCAGATAATCGCTTCGAAATAACTCTGTGTCATTGCACACCTTCACTCTACTTTGCCCATTTATCTGTGAGCAGCCCTGTCCCGGGGAGCAGGGGTTTGGCCCGAGCAACCTGCTGGGCTATTTCTCTCCTCTTCCCCTGCACCGTCCCTGCCTTAACCCTTCCCGACACTGCTCTAGTCAAAAACTAGGACCCACGACCCCTCCAGGCCAGGGACCAAGCCCCTCCAGAGGCATGAGGAGCCAGTGGGCCCAGGCATGGACCCTGGTACCAGGTTGGGCAGAAATCAAGTTCTGAGGACAGAGGTGGGAGAGGGAGTCTATAGCCAAAGGCAAGAGCTGTGCAGTCCAAGGAAAAAGCCACGATCAGGTCCAAGACAGAGAAGCAGGAGGCAAGTCCAAGGTGAGGACCCCCGTGGGGTGTGTGTCTGGAGCACTGCAAGGCACAGGGCTGAGGTGGGGCGACTTGAATCAACCTGACCAGAAAGCGACACTTCCTTGGGGACCAAAGAGCCACACTTTTAAGCCGGACCAGCCCCATCATAAAGGCCTATTTTGGGTCTGCAGATGAGGTAAAGGGGCAGACAAGCCCCTCCCAAGGAAAGAACTCCAGCTTCCCGTGTCTTCCTAGGAGGTTTTGGCCCCAGCCATCCCATGGACTTTCTCTCTAGGACTGGCCTGCTTGGAACACTGACTTTGGAATTTTCTGGGTTTGCATCTGAATCCTGGCTACATCAAAGAGTAGCTGTGTCATCTGGGAAAAGTGACTTAACCTCTCTGAACCTCAGTTTCCTCATCTGTAAAGTGGAGATAACAACTGCACCCACAACAATAGGTGGCTGGGAGGATTGGATGCAATAATGTTCATAATTAGCATAGTGACCAAGGCATAGCAACTGCTCAACAAGTGAAAATGAGAAGAGCACACCCCCGGTGTCCTCCCAGCCCAGTCACCATGAGAACCCCTCTCCTGCCACTCCAAACTCTGGGGCTCTGATCCTCCAACTTCTGGTTGATTTCTCCTTGGCTCCACCTGTTCCAGTGTCAACCACACCCACCAGCTCCACCTTGGGCCCCAAGCCACACATGGCGGGGGCTGAGAGTTTAAACAGACAAGAGGGAGCCCTGAGCCACTCGGGCCAGGCAGGCTGCGGGCCAAGGCCAGCGCGTCCAGCTGAGGGAGGCGAGGCAGGGGCGTCCAGCCCGTAAGCCCGACGCCCGCACACAGAGAAGGCGCTCCCAGGGGTCTGCTTTCCGGTCAGTCCCCAGAGCCTCCTCAGTTCCCGTCTGTCACCTCATTACCTGTCCACGGTGTTTGCTAACACTCCAGCTTCCCGTCTGTCTGCATTGAACATGGCCAGGCCAGGCGGACAGGAGTGACCGGGGAGCCCAGGTGACGCTCAAACGGGATGGCTTTTCCGGTAAAAGCTGGACCCTGCAGCAGGTGTCTTCTCTCCCCTTATCTTCGCTACACTTTCCACTACAGCCTTCAAACTGTCCTCCTGCTTTCAGTGCGTCAGCGCTCTGAGCGGCTGGCTCAGCTGCCCGGGAGAGGTGCGAGGAGAGGCAGGGAGACCAGCAACGTCTGAGGACAGTCCAGCGGCTGAGATCCTCCAGGGAACTTAGGAGGGAGGCCGAGACCTCAGAGTCCAGCCTCAGGGCTCTCCTCCTACAGGAAGCCCTCCATGACTTAAACCTGCCCAAGTAAGATTCAGAGTCCAACCTCAGGGCTCTCCTCCTACAGGAAGCCCTCCATGACTTAAACCTGCCCAAATAAGATTAGTCAGAGTAGCTGCCATGATTTGGGCACTCACAGCCAAGTACTGTACATGAACTCACTTAAATAATATCCCTCTGTTTAGCAATGAAATAGGCTCAGAGAGGTCACATAGCTTGTCGGTGGTGGGGCAGGGATTCCAACCAAGCCTGTGTGACTCCAAAGCCCGTGTTCCTCCCATGGAGCCACACCACCCATCACATCTCTCCTGGAGGTAGGTGCCACTCAGTGTTTTTAAGCAGGTTTCTCAGTGATTTAAAACTATATCAAGGCTTTCTAATATTTTCCTATTATCTTCTCCATAACACTGGGAGGTTCCAAGCACCAGGATTGTCACTCGCTTCACTAGACTGGGGTGTCCCTGTGGGAAGAAGTGGTGCCTCTCCTATCAGACCGGTAGTTCCTGTGGACAGAAACTGTGCCTCCTCCACCAGACTAGGAGTCCCAGCTCGCCCTCCTCACCTGGCCCCTGCTCGGCCCTGCCTTCCTCTGCCCTCCATCTGTCAGCTACTAGAGGAAGGAGGCAGCTGGGCACCACTTCCCCCCAGCATATGGCCCCAGCGCTGTCCCTTCCCAGGGTCCCCCTCCTGTGACTCCTTCTCTTTGAGGCAAAGAGCACATCGATCATCTCACTAACGGGCCCCGTGCACGGCCTGCCCAGTCTCTCCCACCGACAGCTGGAGCAGGAGGGAGTCTGCACGCTCCTGTGAGCCCGGAGGGGAGGGGCGGGGGGAGCCCACACCTGGACCGGGCCATGGGTGGAGCGTAGGGGGATTTGTCTCCAGTTCCACCCTAAGAGAGCACAGAGAGTGCTCCCCCCACCCCCTCACAAATAGTGCTTCAAAAGCCCCTCTTTGGAGTTCTCCCACGTCTAACTTACCAGCCGCAGGCCTTCAGTAAGGCTCCTCTCTGTGCTCAGCCCCACAGGCCCTGTCCCAGCCTGGCCCTGCCCCTCCTGCCCCGTGAGTTTCCCCATCTGCAAAATGGGAATGACGACCCTCCTGAGGACAGATCAGGCTGAGTGTCTGGAGTCTCCATGTCCACGATGGGGTTGGTTATGGCTGCAACTTGAGGCCAGAGGTGCCTGCCAGGCTGGGATGCCAGCATCCCTGCACCCCAGGCAGGATGCTCCAGGCCAGCAGGGGCAGGAGCCTTGGAGGCCAGGACCCGTCGGGGTGGGGTCTTTCTTGTGTTTTGGAGGCTGGCGTATTTAGATTCAAATCCTGCTTCTGGTATCTATGAAAACATAAAATGTTTAAAACCCTTTATCCGCAGTCCCACTCCTAGAATCGATCCTCAGGCATAAAAGCGCCATTACCGACTGATGGCCATTCCAAGGGTGGCTCTCACAGCGTTGTCAGAGCAAAACCTTGAAGAGCTGGTACATCAAGGGGGACTGACTGAAGGCCCTATGGCGATCCATGCTATGGGCTACTAGAAAACTATAAAAGAAATAACCCGTGTCTGTCGTATTGCCCTGAGATGTACAGAATACACTGTCACGCAAAGACTATAAGGTTGGGAAAAAATATATTTTAAAAAAACAAAGTTAGGGAGCAGCATGGATAGAGCCCCCAAATTTCCCCCAGTGCCTCTATATGTACACGGATACATTTGTATATATTTATAGGTAGGGAAAGATATTGGTTACCTGGGTGGGAGGCAATGAGGCGGACAGGAAATGAAAGAAGGGTGAGAAAGTCTAATCACGTTATGTGTGTGTGTGTCTATATATGTATATATATATATAACATATATATATATACATATATATTAGTATTGTTTAAATAGCTTGAATGAGCTATGTATTATATATACATATATATTAGTATTGTTTAAATAGCTTGAATGAGCATATATTTAAAAAATAAAGCAACAGCAATTTTTAAAACTCCCATCTCAGTTACTGATGTACAGTGGGACCTGGACATATCACCTCGATGAGCCTCAGTTTCCTCATCTGTAAGGTGGAAATAACAATGTCTGGCTGAAGACTCACTGTGCGGACTGAGGGGATCACAGAGAGTAAGTCATTTGCCTGGAGTGCGAGGGGTGGGGAGGAGACGAGGCCATGCCCTGCAGCCCGTGGCCCAGCTCCCACGGGCAATCGCTTTGAGGCGGGGTCGATTCTGCCTTCATTCCCCTCCACAGATGCCACCCACCCTCCCTGCTTTCTGCAGCCACAGGGAATGCTAAGCCAGCCCCTATCATTTTGCTGCCGAATGATCTAGACAGATGTCCTTCCCTCTCCGAGCTCCAGCGGCCCCAGCTGGGTAGAGGCCGATGCCTCCCGCCGGCCGCAGTGCGGTGTGCCCGGCGCGCCTGGCTTCCCGTGAGGCCGTGATGCCCGCACGACTCAGGCGTGGGCAGGCTCTGGGGGAGCTCAGGGTGGTGAGCGAGCGGGGGAGCGGACGGGGCGCTTGAATAAACACGGCTCGTTATGCAGAAGCTCCCAGCTGCGCCCTGCAGAGCTCACCTGCGAAGCCTGAAGCCAGCAGCCCAGTCCAGGAGTGTTTGGCAAACACAACCTGAGCGGGCCGCCGCCGCTGGGGAATTGGGGTTAAGCTCTGGGCTTCTTTGTGGAGGAGCTTGGAGATTTGCTGGATTCCACTAAGGAGGGGAAGGTGGAGAGAAAAGGGGAGCAGGAACAGGAGAAAGATGAAAGTAGGAGAGGGAGGGGAGAGGAGAGAACCCTCCTCCAAGTCAAGGCACAAACCAAATTCCCGGAGATCAGATAAGAAAGGGGAAGCCAGGGGACGCCATCTGGGAGCAGTGACCATGCCAAGCACCAAGCTGGACACTGTCTGCCGCCCTGGAGAACCGCGTGGACGAGGCTGATGACGGGGCGCTAGACTAGGTCTGATGGTTCCCGGATGGACTGGATCTTAGACGGCGCCCTGAGGCTCAGGAGGGGAGGGCAGACCTGAATCGGGTGAGCTTAAACCCAGGATGACCGTGTTTACTGGGAACTGCCTAAGATTACATTTTCTGCCCTCTGGCAAAAAGGGAGCTGGGGACAGAAACTCGGTTTGGTGGGAAAAATAGTTACTGTTTTGGGCACACCAGAGTATTTACGTGGCTTGAAAATTTATACTCACTATACACACAGCCCCAGATTTGAAAAAAATAAACAGAGCTGCTGGGTGAACAGTGGCCCCAGACCCCCACCCACTCAGCCTCCCTCTTGCCCCTCACGGAGGCTCTGGAAGCACCAAGTCAAAGGGGATCCCTGCTTCCGGACCATCTGACTTTTCCCAAGTTTGAGTTGTTGCCACAGATAAGAGCAGCTTGAGTCCCCAGGGCCTGTGCCAGGAGCAGGACTTGGTGAGCACACATCCATTCAGAACCTCGGGCTGTCCCCAGGATGTGTGGAGCGGTCCACACCAGGGTTCCTCAGCCTCGGGACAGTTACATTCGAGGCTGGCTCATCCTCTGTCCTGGGGGCTGTTCTGTGCATCATAGAAGGTCTAGCAGCATCTCTGGCCTCCACTCACCAGTACCAGTGGCTGCCATCAGGGCACCCGGGCTCCTTGCCGCATGGGCCTCCACAGGACTGATGGGCATGGCAGCTTGCCTCCCCCAAAGCAACTGATCCAAGAGCCATAGTGCCTTTTAGGACCTTGCCTCAGAGTGACATCCTATCCCTCCTGTCATGTTCCATTGGTCACACAGACCGACTCTGACACAGCGTGAAAGAGGACGACTACACAAGGGTGTTATACAATTTTGGAGTCTGGTTCCCGCACCCCTCCAAGCCACATCTTTCCCCACTCCACACTTTCAGGCTACACTCCTAGAATGCAGAACTACTACAGTTCCCGGCAGCCCATGCATGCAACAGTGCCTTTGCACTGTTCCCTCTGCCTAGAATGCCCTTCCCACACCTCTCAACCTAGCCAAGGTCTATGTTTAAAGACTCAGATAATGATCTGATTTCCAGAAAAGCTTCTCTGACCTTCATAGGCCAGGTTATGTATCTTTCCTTTGCTTACCCCTGTCAAACCAATAAAATGACCACTAGTGATAATGACGTTAACTATATAAGTTGAGCACTTACTATATTCTAGGCACTATACTGAAGGCTTTATATGTAATAACTCATTTGGTCCCCTAACTGTTTCATGAGGTAGGTACCATTTTACAGATGAGGAAACTGAGGCTCACAGAAAGTAGGTCATTTGCCCAAGGTCACACAGCTGTTAAGCAGTAGAGTCAAAAGCTGAACCCCAGCTGACCCTTATCCATTAATACAATGCTAGGCCTCTCTCCTTGGCCATGAACCCCAGAGGGATGGGATTTTGACTGATTTATCCTTGTGCATCCAGTGCCCAGGACATGCCTAACCCACAATGAAAAGAGAAGGAATAGTTTAAAAGGAAGGAAGGAAAGGGAAGGAAGGTGGAGGAGGGAGACAGGCCTCGGCCTGGGCCTGATGGGTGGGGATTCAGGCAGGATCCTGAGCAGGCCGTCTGGGTCCACCCTGGTCAGCTTGCCCTCCTCTCAGGAAACTGTGAGAGTCCCGAGGCCCAGCCTGTTCGCCGAGCCCTTCCTCCCGGCTGGAGACTGAAAAGCACTCTGCATTGTTACACCGCCTTCCTGCAGACTTTTGTTACTGGTTTTTAATTTTTATGTCTGCTTAGCTGCTTGTCCTATTGAAGGAATAATTTAATTAACTCCAAGAAATGTAATTAATTTTAATTTTTCATGATAACTCGTTGTTTAATACTCTGTTAATAATTATTGGAAATCCTAGTGCCCAGTTGCGGTCCTATAATAGGACAATTAAACACGTGCGGAGATGTTTCATCCTCAAGGGCTGTCACATGGCTTCCTCAGCTCACCCAGCAGGGCCCCCGCCTGGGGCTCTTCAGTCCTCAAATTCCTTTCACCCAGGCGACCACCGGAGGGGGTGGGTGTTGGCAAGGGGCTTTCCAGCAGGAAGAGAAGACGGCACTGGTGCCTCCGAGGTGGGAGACACCCCTGGAAAGGTACCTGGTGCCCTCCTCTCAGCCTTCCCCTGGCCACACAGCGTCTCTGTGACCTGGGACAAGCAGGTTACATTACTGAGCATTTGCCGTGTCCATTGCCCACGATGATTCTTGGTGGAGGGGCCACATTAGTGATCAAGACTAAATGATGCCCTGGTGGAGCTTACATTGTAAAAGGGGGAGTTAGGCTATGGATGGATGGATGGATGGATGGATGGATGGATGGATGGATGGATGGATGGATGGATGTTTGGATGGATGGACGGACAGGTAGGTGAGTGGATGAACATGTGGATAGACAGATGGACAAACAAACAAATGAATAAGTAAATTCAAAGAGGACAAGTGCTCTGAAGACAAGATATGGGGAGCACACTGGGGGAGGCCGCCTGGTCGTTGGACTGGTCAGAAAGGGCTTCTCTAGGAGGTGGCGTTTGCCCTGAGATCTGTTTTACGACAGGGAGTCAGTTTTATGAAGATCCCTGGATCCAGCCTGTCTCCTGTCTACCCCAGGGTCTGGAAGAGAAAGACACGGTTGCACCCTTGAAATGGACAAGAGTGGGAGGTCTTCGAACTTCTCACCCCCATCCCTGCCCTTTTCAAAGCAGGCAGCAGGTCTGGGGATGTGGGACCGGCTCTCCCTCCTCTGCAGTTGGGCTCCTGCCTCCTCTACCTGCAGGTGGAGTCTGGTCCTGGCCTGAGAGTTGGGGGAGCGAGGGGTAGGGTGCAGGGAAGGGGCCTAGCCCATAGAGGGAGCACTAATGACCCACCCTGTGGTCCCCTAGGGCCAGAATGGGGACAGTTCCCCACCCTGACCCAAAGGCCACATGGCCATAGCAGGGCTAAGAGAAACAAGGGGACACAGGACCTCCCATATTCTGAAGACCTACTATGTGCCAAGGACTGGCCCAGCAGTCTATGGGTACCACCTCCACAAGTCTTTCAAAATCTCCTAGGTGAGCACTATCCTCTGTTCCACACACAAAGAAAGCAAACCAGGGAGCTGAACATTTAAAGAGCATTCCTGTCCCCAAAAGGTGAGGGAGCTCAAATCACAGCCTGAGTCACCTGGTCCTTTCTACTTCCCCTCTCCTAGTGTATTCACGCAACTCATATTTATTGAGCGCCTACTGTATACCTTGTGAAGAAGCCAGATGGGGCCGCTGCCCTCCTGGAGTTCCACAAATGCTTGGTGATCCTGCTGTTCCCTGGGGACACGGGGCTAATGAGCTCCCCCCCCCCAAACCTGGGAGACGCTCCCCTGCTGGGGATGGGGGGGCGGGGGGGGACAGTGAAACAGCAGCCCTTGATCTCCACCCTGACCTGGTCTTTGGGGTCAAGCACTGCCCTCTCAGAGGAGGGCAAGGGACAGACCCTGTCTTGCCTCAGTAGGTCATATAGGGAATGCCATCTGCCCCCACCTTCCCAGAGCCTGGGCTGAGAACCCCTCTGCACCCCCAGCAGGTGCTCCAGATACCAGGGCCCAGCATCTTCCTAATTTGCACATATAAGCAAGCATCGGGGCTGCATCCGCACCCTAGGCACTTAAACATACAATTTGCTTGGAGGAATTATACACTGCTGACTGCTTTTAAAATAGAGAAAGGCCCCCCACAGAACCGTTTCCTCTCCTCAAGTAGCATCATCTTCTGCAGGGACTCTGTCCAATCCTCTAATTGCACCATCTGTGCTGGGAGGGCTGGGCCCGGCTGGGCTCGGAGGCTTTTCCCCAGCAATTGGGGTTTTAACTCCACGTCCCCACCTGCAGGGCTCTTCCTGGGCGGCCCTCCCACTCTGACCCGCAGCTGCTGGGCCGCTCCCCTCCCACTGGCTAGACACCTCATTCCTTGACTCTCTCCACTTCAATACACCTGGTGTTAACCATTCAGCCCCTGTGCGGTCCCCGCCCTGGATTTGGGGTCAGCAAAGGCTCTTCTAAATTCTGCCTCTTGGGGAATCTTCTGGAAGCCAAGCCCTGGGACCATTCACTCCTCTATAAACAAGACCCCGGTAAGATTTCGACTCCAGAGACCCAGCTCCTCTATCCTTTGCCCACGTAATCATGTGGGCCTCATGGTTCCGAACCAGGCTCGTCCCTTCCTGGCTGAGTGATGCGGACGAACCTCTGTAAACTTGTGTTTTTCCATGAGAAACACGGCACACCCTTCTCTCCTTTCTCCCAGCCACCTTTCCTAGTTCCCCTCAAAGACAAGCAGGTCAATTATGACGAGGTGGTCCCAGGACACCACGTGCACAGTCAGGGAGCGGGGAGGGGGGGTAGGACACAAGTGAGCAATGGCAGTCGGCACTGTGGCAACCAGGGCCCGGCCCCGACGGGACCCCCTGAGAATCGGCGTGGAGCACAACTCAGAACCATCCCCAAGGGACAGGCGAGGAACCTGGGCTGGCCCGCTGGCCCCACCCCTTCTGAGGGTCACTCCTGGAGCATCCTGGACTGTGAGAGCTGGCGGGCACTTTGGAGACCACCTGCCCCCACCTCCTCCTGTGCACATGGGGAAGAGGGCAAGGTGCTGGCCCCAGGTCACAATGATTAGACAGCCCAAGGGGTCCCAGGCCCCCATCTCCCAGCCCAGTGCTCCTCACACGGTATCGCGCTCTCACCAACCCCCTCTCGGTCCCCTTGACAAGAGGAGTTTAATTATTTACGACGGCGCTTTATAGCTGCGGGTGAACCCACCGGAACATATTTTGTAAAAGTAATGAAGGCTCAGTAATGCGAGACCTCGCTACCGCTCCCGTCACTAAATCTTGGCCCAGGAGTCGGCCAGACTGCGCAGGCATTCTCCCCCCTCTTCTCTCTTTCAGAGAATTACAGGGTTTGCAGATTAGGGGTGACTGAGGCACGAGGCGTATCCAAGACATTTTTTCTCATTTGGAGGGAAAGAATTGGGCTTCATGGCACCAGAGTGTGACTCTCCCAAGTGCAGATCATAATGGCGTGTCAGCGACAGGCCCCCCACGGACGCCCACCTCAGGAGTGTTCCACGAGCGGGCAGGATGCTGTCACAGAGCCCCCGCTGTGTCACTCACCCCTGGAGGGCAGAGGGGACACAGTGACAGCGGAGCCGAGGAAAGAGGGCAGGCCTGGGAGTCAGCAACACACATCTCTGCTCCACCTCTCTGGGCCTCAGTTTCCCCAGCTGTAAACTAGGGAGCTGGAAGGGACTTTGCCCCTCTTATTTCCTTCTCCAGCATTCCAACCCTTTTTCCAGCAATAAAAAGAGGGAGACAGCAGGTTTATTCCAAGAAGACACCTGTGCTGCGGGCTTCCCGCCGGCTCTCACTGAAAGCTTCCCACGACCCATCCTCTGACTTAACTCCAGTTAGCAGATGAGGCTGAGAAAGGTCAAGTGACCTGTCCAAGGTCACAGTGCTGGAGAGCAACAGTCAGGATTGGGACCTAGGCTTCCCAACTCCGGAGGACTCGCCTTTGCCACCTCGCTGCAAGCTTTGGGCTGACCACTTATGACAGGCCAGGCGCCGTGACAGGCGCTGCTCATTGCAGCTTCCTGATAGCAGCGAGGTACGTTTTCTCACCCTCACTGATAAATGAGGGCACCGAGGCTGGCAGTGAACCCAGCTCTGGGACCTGGGTTTCCTACCTACGAGGCTGAGCTGGGCAGGTGATGGTGTTTTGAACCAGACTGAAGGGAAAGAGAGAGGTGGATCCGCAGAAGGCCTGTGGGGTGGGGGAAGGTGATGGAGGCATTTAGACGGAGGGTATGTTTGGAACATTCCAGCTTTGGGGAGGAAAGGTGACAGCCCTAAATAATGGGATTTGAGATGGGTCACTGAGGTGGTAAGATCAAAGGTCTAGACAGTGAGGCTCTCACAGACAGGAGCCATTCATCTGTGAATCTCGCTGCCAAAGACATAGTAGGTGCTCAATAAATGGAAGCGAGGGTTGTCAAGTAAGACGACCTGATTTGGAACTTGTTCTGCTATTGATAAGTGGGCAACCTTGAGTGTATTCTGTCACCTCTCTGGGCTTCTTCATTATCTCTTTAATCAGACCCATCTGCCCATGGCAGAAAGTTCTACCAGGCAGCTGCCTAATACATAATCCTGCCGGTGAGAGGCTTTCAAATCTCTAAGAAAGCTCGTTCAATCAATGCACTCACAAGACCATGCCGATGCACTCACTCAATGCCAGAAAAGTCTGCAGGCAGCTAATCTAAATGCATCCTGCTGGATGTTGGAGTCACACACTTCTGCTCGGTCCTCAGGAGGGAAGGAAGAGCTGGCTGGCCATTCTGTGTAAATTACAGTGCTCTCCAGAAAGGAAGATTCAACCATTCATTCATTCAACAAACATTTATTGAACAGGCACGACGTGTTGGCACTGTTCTGGGCACTGAACACAAAGTCTTGCCTTCAAGCACCTTCCAGTCCAGTGGAGAGACAAACTGATACTTAAAAAAATAAAGCAGGGAGAGGGAAGAGAGGGGGTGTGGGGGCTGCTTGTTTTTAACGTAGAGTGTGGGGTCAGGGAAGTCCTCTCTAGTAGGGTGGTACTTGAGCAGAGTCAAATGAAGAGAATGAAACAGCAGATGCCTGGGGAAGGTGCTCTAGGCGGAGGGAACAGCCAGGGCAGAGGCCGGGACACGAGCACACCTGGCAAGAAGGAGGACCGCTGGGGAAGCCAGTGGGGCAGGAGGGCAGTTAGGGAGGGAGGGAGAGATCAGAGTGTAGCAGGAGCCCCGGAGCGGGGCCTTATAGGACGCCCTGGGGACTTCAGCATTTATTCTGAGTGAGATGGGAGCCAGTGAGCAGCTTTAAGCAGAGCGTGATGTGGCATCACCTTTACTGGGCTCGCCTCGGCCAGCATACATTGCTCGGGGGCAGAGCTGGAGGCCCGTGGGCAGGAGGGAGTTGCTTGTGGGAGCCCAGGTGAGAGACGCTGGCCTGCAGGGCAGCTGCAAAGTGGGTGAGGAGTGGCTGTTGCTGGGTAGATTCTGAAGTCAGAGACAGCAGGAGGATCACTTATTGCCACTCTGGCTTATCCAAGGCGAGCCTGACTTTCAAGGTCTTGGCCACCAGGTCAACAGTTTTGTTGAGAGGCACCCTTGGCTGACACTGACATCCCCTCTTTTGACTCTAATCTTTCCACACTGACACAGTTTACCACCTCAGGGCAGGTGTGAGCCAGAGGGGGGAGGCCAGCTCTGCTGAGCCTGGTCTGAGATGTGCTGTGCAACTCTTGGGGGAGTCAGGCCTTCCCGAGGGGTCCATCTACACCTGGCAAGAAACTTCTACACTGCAGCAAACTCACAGCCTCCGGTGTGGCCAACACCCCAGATCAACTGTGGCTGTTCACGCCAACAATCCCCTCACAGACTAGCTGAAAAAAAAAGATTAATAATAATTATCGCAATCACATCACAACGATAATAGCAAACAATCATTGTGCATGGATTAAGTGCCGGGAACTGTGCTGAGCATTTTGCTTGCAGTGGCTTACGTGGTCCTCTATATACATGAGATAGGTACTAACGATACTCCCATTTTGCAGGTGAGGCGTTTGAAGCTCAGAGACACTAAGTAATCAGCCTGAGGTCACACAGCTAGAAAGAGAAAGAAACTCGGGTCTCCGTAACTGTTCCTTCAGCCCTTTACAATTCCTCGCTGACCAGGTCTCATTCCCTGGATGGCCCCTCCCAAGCTCATCATGCAGACCCGCCTCTCACCCTTGCATCCCCACTGGCCTCCGGCCCCACTGGCCCACCCTTCTCTTCTGAGGCCGGGCCAGCCCTCCACACCCACCCCCTCCATCCATGTCCCCCACTGACTTCCTGCCCCAAACTCACCACAGGGCCACCACTTCTTATCTGGAGTCAGACCACCTTAACGGCAGGTAAAGGGCCAGGCGGTTGGAATCAGGCACTATTTTTAGAGAAGTGAAAACCAAATTGGTTGCTTCTTGCAAAGACAACAAACTAAAACCTTAGCAAGGCCCTCAGGGAACATTTTTCATGAATATGTAATGACTAAGATGTTAGATAAAATGACAGACCAAGGGGATGTCCCCCCAGCCTTGGATGGCCTCCTGCTAAGGGCACATGCTCATAAAACCCCATAGTACAGACAGGGCTGAAGGCTTCCCAGCACCATTTTGCAGGAAGGGAAACCGAGGCTCAGAGAGGCTAAGTAAACTGCATAGGGTTGCACAGCTGGCAGGGGCGAAGCAGCGATTCACACATGGATCCATTGCCTCGCAGCCCCCTTTCCCTACAACTGTTAAGCTGGCTGGTAAGGGAATGCGCCCTGAACCCCGTTCCTTCAGCAGGTTAAACGTCACACCTGCAATCCTGCTCTAGTCACTTTCAATGAACCCACTCTTTTCTTCATAAATCACGCAGCAGCGTCCTGCCCTTGTCAGAATCATCAAAGGCCCAATTAACCCTGAATACCATGGCCCCTTCTCTGCATACTGCCCCCGAACCCACGGCTTTTCAGGCCAGGAATATTATAAATCTGGTAGAAAACCAGCCCAGCCAGCAAGCATTTATCCTATAGCCACCCTGTGGGGGGAGGGGGAGAAATCCACATGCCTGAAAAAACCACCCACAGCAGCTAAATTCTGACTGCCAAGCCTTTAGTAGTGGTGATAAAAGGCAGCAAAAATGCACAGGGCTTTTTACTCTCAGGTGGGGGCTGCAGTCCCCGGAATTAGTCATGTTTTGACTGGTAGAGTTATAGAATTTATAATGGAAGCCCTGGAGAAATTAAACACGGATTACAGCCAACCCCCTTCCCCCAGATGAATGTCTCCAGCAGGAACAGTACACAGGGCTCCCTGGAACCCTCCAGGAGCCTGGTTTGCTGGCCTGGAGAACTGGACAAAGATGGTGACCCCCCCCCAGTGCAGGGTCATAGGGGAAGTGGCTCAGGCCGGAGGTAGCACAGCACCCCCAGCAGGATTCAGGACACTTGCCCTGTGAATCTGTGTCTTCCACCAACCAATGTCATCCTTCCCAGGTTCAGCATCAGTCTCTCGCTGGAACATCAGAGGTGGCCTGAATTTGGGCAAGTCCAGTGAACTCTATCTTAATTAAAGACAAGAGTCGGACCCACCTCTCACACCCTGATTTTATGGCCTTTTTAAACACCAAAGTTCTGTGAGAGCAGTTGTATATCAAGAGCCAGAGACCTTAGTGGGAAAGTTCATCAAAAGAACAGGATGGAAAGGAATCTTTGCAAGCAGCATGTGTGAGCTTTGGGCTGTGCTTTGTGAATCTGTGTGTGGTTGATTGCTCCTACAGTCTTTAATCCTGGCTCATTGCAAAAGGTGACTTGGGGAGAAATTTAACCTTTATTGAGCACCTACTATGTGCCAGACACTGTGCTAAGCAACTTCATAAACATTCTTCAATTTAACAGAGTCCAGAAAAGGGCTCAGCACAGGTAGGTGCCTAATTATACTCATTGACTGGGCAAATGACTTTAAGCCCCAGATCAGCCCTGGGGGGTAGGTACTATTAACACTTCTTTGCAGCTGAGGCAATAGAACCAGAAAGGGGCGATTCTTTGACCCATGCGACACAGCATGCAAAGTGGGGAGCAGAGTCCAAGCCCCAGATGTCTGATTCTGACACCAGAGCGCTTTCCTGTCAGCAATGGTTCCTCCTTTCTCAGCAGGGATTGGCTTCTTGGAAGAGGTGGCCATGAATGGGGTGCGAAAGAAGGGAGAAGCCCGGAGCTGTCCGGGATTTGCAGTGCTAAACACAGAATCCCAGCTGGGGCAGGGCAGGACGCACCCTCCCCACCAAGTCATTCCACTCTCACCGTGGCGACCACTCTCCCCAAGTCCCGCATTCCCAGCTGCCTCTCCTGCCACCACCCAGGCCGACATGCTCTCAAACTGACAACCACCAGATGGCTACAAGACAGCTGCTAGATGATAGGAAGAAAGATCTGTTCGTCCCTCGAACCCACCACAACCCCAAGCATCACCAAATTTCCACTGTAAGGCATCGGAGAGGAGCAAGGTCCCGGACAATGCAGCACATTAGCCTGGAGTCTAATGGATGCATGTTTTCATGATTTATGTTATTGCTCTGGCCTCATCCCTCTCTGGGCCATTCTCCAAGCTACACCCAGAGTTCCAATTCTTCAAGTGATGTCATGACTCTCCTTACAGTTCCGAGACACCTCCCCATCACCCTCAGGGTGAAGTCTTCATTTCTTGGCATGACACTCAATGTCCTTCAAGAGTTGGCCCTACTTACCTCCACCTTCATCTGTCCTTACTCCCTACTGCCCTAATTTTCCAGCCATTCTAAATGCCCCATCTATTTAATCCCCCCCACAAACACACCAGGTTTACAAAGGCAGCTATGGAACCGGTGGCAGGGACAAGCATTTGAAACAAAAGGAACAGCATGTGCTAAGTCCTGGTTCTCTGGCAAGAGTCATTTCAGGCATCACTTCCTACGGAAGACCCCTGGCTGACAGCCTCTCCCTATAGCCAGTCACTCCCCACCCCTGTGATAGCTCTGTGGACAGAGTGTGCTTCTGCCCCATCACTCAGACAAGGAAAGAAATGACCCTGCGATGCTTCTTCCTGGGCGGTAAGCTAGCACTTGATGTTTTATTCATATCGAATCACTAGTACCTACCTGCAGGTGAGCAAGTAAAAATAAACAATAGGCCAGGGTTTTGCCTAAGAACTTGTTCAATAGAGGCCGCTGTATACAGAAATAATAATAGCTAACCCTTACATAGCTGGCACTTGCTGAGCATTTTATATATGTTAACTCATCAAAGTCATATGGTAATCATCAAACCTACCATGAGGTAGGCATCTTTAATAGGCCCATTTTACAGACAGAAAAACTGAGGCACAAGAGATGAAGTAACTTCCCCCAAGGCAACAGAGCCAGAAAGCAGCGCAGCAAGCATGCTTATCTGCGCAGCCTGGCTTCGGGCCCAGCCCTTGTCCATTTTACCACCTGCCTCTCTAAGGAAAAGGCACCTAAAGGTGGGAGAGGCAACAAAAGTCTCTTCTAGAGCCAGGAGGGTTCTAGTGGTGATGTTGATTTTGTTCTCTGCATCAGCAGAACCTAGAGCTTCTACCAGGGTTATCTCGGGGAACTTGGGCATCCAAAGCTCACCCAAACCCAAATACAAGAGTGCCAAGTTCCAGCCTTGGCAACAGAAGCTGGCAGGACTGTACCCTCACAGTTGGGAATGGCCCGGCTAAAGGCCCTTCCCCTTGTCCCCTCTGCCAGCCCCACTCTGCCCTCCCTCCCCAGCTGCCAAGACCCTGCCCCCCACCCCCCTGCACCTGGCTGCCCCTGGCAGGCAGCCCCAGACCCCTGGTGGAGGAAAAGCTTCCCCAGCTCTGAGCAGCTGCCAGGCCTGGCGTGCCAGAAGTTCTATGTTAGGTTGATGGCCCTGCACAGCCCCATGGAGCTGCTATTTTTAATTTAATTGAAGAGTCGAAAGAGAGAGATGATACCCAGTGAGAGAGTTTTAAAAGCTTTCAGGGTGGGGAACGGGGGAGAGAAAGCGAAGAAAAGTTCATAATTATACACTAGGAAGCCAGATTTGATGCTTGAACTGAAAGGTTAAATGTTACATTCCGAATAAAATGAGAAAAAGAGTTTTGATGACAGTTGCCCAGAGCTAAATAAGGAAAAACAATATCCCTTGCCCAGCTCCCTCTGCGTCCTCATAGTCATTTCTCTGCCCCCCCTCCCCGCCCCCACTCTGCTGTTTAAGGCTCTGGAGTACACAAATAATCCGGCTAGGAGCACAAAGATTACTGCTCAGTATATCAACACCTGATCGCCATCCAAAAGCAGCATTCATTCAAGTGTAGGAAGATTATGTTTCATCTCTCAGGCCAACAGATCCAATAAGGTCCAAAAAACTGGGAAGGGGATCTGGCACTGTAGGTAACAACATGGGCTTAAATATGGATGGATCTAGGTTCAAATCTCTCCCCTTCCAAGGGACAGATGTAGGGGGTCAGCTCACCCAATGACCAATGTCCTATTACTTTTTTTTTTTAATTCTCACCCAAGGATGTGTTTATTGGTTTTAGAGAGAGGGGAAGAGAGAGAGAAAGAAACACCGACGTAAGAGAGAACATCGATAGGTTGCCTTCTGTAGGTGCCTTGACCAGGGATTGAACCTGCAACCTAGGTATGTACCGTGATTGGGAATTGAACCCGCCACCTTTCAGTATATGGGACAACACTCCAAGTAACAGCCACACCAGCCAGAGCTCCTATTTCTTTTAGCTTACCTTTAAATAATGAGACATAAACAGAAGGCTGTGGGTGAATCTTTCCTAATATAGAGACAGTCTCAGGTGGCACATTCCTTTCACCCTTCCTTTTCCTGCAGGGAATATAGGCATGATGCCTGGAGCTACTGCAGCCATTTTTTGATCATGAGGCAACACACTAAAAATGGAAAAATGGAAAAATAGAAAGAGTCCTTGATGATATAGCTATACCACTATTCCATTGGACTGCCTACTTGTTACCAGAGACAAATAAATTCCAATACATTTCAGCCACTTTTAGTTTAGAGTCTAGGGATACGAAATCCATTTCTAACTTGGACAACCCGTTACTAGGCTGAGCTTCAGCGTGACCTGAACAAATGCTTAACATCACCAAGCTTCAATTTTTCTGTTTATACATGGAGACAAATATCATTTATTTCACAGTGTGCATGTAAGAATTAAGTGCGACTCCATTTGTAAAGCACTCACCACAATGCCTGGCAAGGCACAGTGGCTGCTGCTGTTATTAATACTCCTAATTAATAGGCGAGAAATACAAAATTATAAGATTTAAAGTGACATCTCATATTTCAATAGCACTTTCTAGTGTTTTTTGTGTGTGTGTGTGTTTTTTAAAGAATACTTTATTGATTTTTTAGAGAAAGAGGAAGGAAGAAGGGGAGAGGGAGAAACATTGATGTGAGAGTGAAATATTGACCAGACCCCTACTGGGAATTAAGCCAGCAACCCAAGCATGTACCCTGACCCAGGAATCAAACCAGCAACCTTTAGGTGCACGGGACAATGCCCAGCGAACTGAGCCACACTGACCAAGGCAAGCACTTTCTAGTTTTCAAAGTGGCTTCTCATTCCTCATCTTAGCTCATCCTCAACCCCAAATCTCTGAGAAAAATAACTATTACCCCTTAATTTATACCTGAGAGACTCAGAGATTGAGCTACTTGCCCAACTTAGCTAATGACAGAGCCAGCCTCTACCTCAAGTGTGATTCCAAGGCCCTGGGCCTGGTGCCAGGCAAGTTCTGAGCGATTTCACTGGAGAGGCATCATTCCAGGGCCCCAGTTCCTTCCCTGTGGAACACTGATGGCTCAAGTTTAGGGATAAATTTGTGGCCAAGAGAATATAGTTCACACGTCAAAGACAATGTGAGCAGGACTCTGGCCTCCAAATTCCTCCTCCTGTCCCTGAAACATCAGGGTTCCTTGGGCCTCAGTCCTCCACCCACTATTACTCTATTCTAGTTCCTAATATTGAACCAAGACCCCCTTTCAGAAGCAACCATATAACACAGTGGTTGAGGCACAGGCTGGACTTGAACACCACTTTCACCACTTATCAGAAAAAAATATTTGTTAAGTAGATAATACATTATGGCTCCTTTCTCTGTATCAGTCAAAGTAAGCATCATAGCTGCTGTAACAAGCAACCCCCACATCTCAGTGGCTGAACGCAGTAGACTCTCCCTCATGTCCCAGTGCAGTGTAGGTTGGGGAAGGGGCTCTGCAGGCTCCTTCCATCTGCAGCTGTACTGTCCCCTTCCCCATTGGATCCTCTGAATTCCACATGATGATAGAGCTATTTTAAGGGTCGGACACACATGAAATTGGCCAGCACTTATGGCATGGTCACATGGCCTGACCTACCTGCCAGAGATCTGGGAAGGGTAACCTCACAGTGTGCCAAGTTAGGGAGGGGCACAGTCCCCAACAGTCCCCAGTGGTCTCCATCTCAGTCAAACCATGGAAAGAAGGCATCCCTTCAATCCCCAGGCCACATCACTTGTCTCACTTTTCATCATCGAAAACAGTTATTTATGCCTATGTCCCCACGGCAGACGATAATCTCCTTGAAACCGGAAACCCCACGCACCTCTTTCACCTCCAAGTCCCCAGTGCCCAGCACAGCATCTGACACCTAGTAGGTTCTCAACTGTTCATCAACTATTACACCAATAGGAGCTCAGACTTTAACAGAATATTGGAACATGTGGGATGAATGGAGAGAAAAAAACGTGGCAGAGGAGGAATGAGAGGCTCCAGGCCCTTCCTATTCTGCTCAGTGGTAACCACTGTCCATAGCCCCGAGCTCCTCCACAGCTGCCCTGGCCCCCCGGGTTCTCACATACTCATACTCCCTAGTCTCCCCCTGGGGCTGCCCACACTACCCCCATTCATCACAGAAGTCAGCTCAAATTCTAAACAAGTGGTTTATTTGTATATATAAAACAAGACCCCGGCCATGGGGGAAGGACACTCGCTCCTCCCTGGCCAGAGTGTGGGGGACTAGAAACTTCAACTCTCCCCAGCCTTACCCTCCCTCTCCCCTACTCAAAAATACTTCTCCCTTGCCCCAGTTAAAACCTACTCAACTAAAAGAATGGGCAACCCGAGGGAGATGCCCGTGAGCAGTGAGTGGGTATTAGGCATGGGGATGGCAGCTGGCCGCTCCCATCCTAGTAACAGCCCACCCCTGGAGAACCCTGTGCTCCCATGGGTTGGATCCCATCCTTGAAACAAGATAAAAGCCCAGAACTTTAAAAATCCCCCATGAGCTCGGAATTCCAATGCCAGCTAACCCCACCCCTGCCCAGACCCTCCACTGCAATTAATTCACCTGCGCCCCTCCGATGAGAGCCAGGTCCCCCAGCGCAAGCCAACAGGTCACAGCCTCTATCTCTCGTCATATTCCTCCTTGGTCATCCACTCAGACTTGTAAGTAGACAGATGAGCCACAATAGACGCTCCCAGCCAGACGCTAACATTTCTTCTGCCACCCGACCACACGCTGGCCTTGGGGAAGGAGGAATCATCTGTGACCAACTCCCGGTGCAGGCGCTTGATGAAGCCGGGGTAGAGGGTGTTCCCCCCACAGGCAATCACGTACGGGATGAGCTGCGGCTGCAGGGACGCTTCGCAGGCGTTGATGGAATCCAGGACGACCTGGGAGATGCTGGGCCCCGGCTGGTCGAACACCTGGGGGCTGAAGAACATCTCGGGGGCCAGCCGCTGCATGGGGGTGAGCTCCACCGAGGTGCCGTCGGGGAGCTGGTAGGTGTTGTTCTCATCGGAGCCGCTGGGCAGGCTCTGAAGGAAGTCCAGCGCCTCCGCCAGGTTCTGCGGCACGTAGCACTTTCTCATCTGAATGGCGTCAACCGTGTCCAGCTGGAACAGCTTGTGTGGCCCGCCACCCTCCTTAAAGAGGCTCTTGAAGATATAGGCGTAGAGATCCTGGCCCGCGAACTCCAGCGTCTTGCCGCTGGGCCACAGCCGGCGGCCCAGGTGGAAAGGCTGCACTCGGGTCAGGCCGTAGCCAGAATCGACCACCACGCCCGTCAGTAAGCCAGAGGCGTACAGGGACATCTCCAGCTGGTCAGCCAGGAGCAGCGACGGGACATCCAGGGCCTCAAACATAATCTGCAAGGAGGGAGGAGACAGACATGCATGGTGTTTCCCTTGAACAAAGGGCCCTGACCCATTTCCCTTTTACTCAGCCCCGTGCTACGCCCAGCTCTCAAAACTGAAGTGGGCACAGATCTGTGTCCCCAAGGGACTGGCGGCTGCCCCCCGAACATCGGGCCCAGGGCACGTGGAGCTCCCGCTGTGGTCATCAGCGAATGATTAGAAGCTCTGGGGGATGAGTCAGATTTGCCTCAGAGCTTGTTGGACGATGGCCTTTCAGAAGACCCTTTCGGTGGAAGGGTGGGAAGAGCCATCAGGCTGCAAGAAATGGTGCTGAGCTGAGACACGGCTTATGGGAGCACTGGGGGGATGATAGGGGGGCCACAGCCAAGGGACAGAGGCGCAGCTGAAACCATTTCTTTAGAAGAGGAAAGAAGAGATTAGAAAAGAAACAAGCGGGGCATATTTACAACACTGCCTCCCAAAAAGTGGGGGGATAAAGAAAATCCCTCCCCTCCTGGTAGGTGAAGACACGCTTTGTTGTTGTTTTTAATAAAAACTTTCAAACATCAGCCAAGACTTTAGGGTTTGGCAAGGTCCCCAGGTTGATTTTCCCCCCCGCCCATCATCCCCGGGATCTTTACAGAGCACCCGCATGTCTCCCAGCACCCCAGCTCTGCATGCACTCCCTTCAGGAGCTTCCTGTTCATTTAGAGCAGAGCTCAGGAAGCATTTTCTGTAAAGGGTTAGCCAGCCAGGGTTGCCAGATGTAGCAAATAAAAATGTGGGATGCCCAGTTAAATTAGAATTTCAGATAAAGAACAGGTAATGATTTAGTATAAGTATGTCCTGTGCAATATTTGGGGCATATTTATTATACTAAAACATTCATCATTATTTATCTGAAGTTCCAATCTAACTAGGTATCATGTATTTCATCTAGCAAACCTACAATAGTAAATATTTTATGGGCTCTACAGTCTCTGATGCAACTACTCAACACTGCTGTTGTAGTAAAAGCAGCCATAGATGATATGTAAATGAGCGGGCATGGCCGTGTTCCAATAAAACTTTATTTATTAAAACAGATTCTTGGCCCAGATCTGGCCCACCCACTATAGTCTGTCAACCCTTGATTTAAAGTAAAATCCAAGCACTTCCCACAGCTTACCAAGCCTGCCAGCTCTGGCCCCTGCCAACCTCATCTTTCTGTCTCCCTCTTGCCACACTCCCCTGTCTGCTGGCAGAAATCTCCTCCTCTGAGAAGCCCTCCCTGATCACCCTCTTCAAAGGGGCTCCTCTGACCCTCACTAGTCAGCTATCACCCCACTTCATTTTGTTTCTAGAACTGACCACTGTCTGGTATTCTCCCTTGTGAACCTATTCACAGTCAAGTCTTCCCCGGAAGGTAAGCCTTTTGAGGGCCAGGATCTCATCTGTGAACATGACCAAATGTCCGGTGTCTCCTAGTAACGTCCTTTCCAGAGGATTTTTCCTGCTGGGTCTCTATCTGTGGGAGGACCCTCCGTGAGTCCCTTGTACCCAGCGCCGGGCACACATGAGACACTCAGGAAAATATTCATGGGACAAATGATTCAGAAAGAAGACTGACGCCCTGATGGCCAGTCTTGTCCAAACACAAAGTGCCGGCTGCTCCCCACTCCCTGGTGAGGCAGCTCTGAGAAGGCCTTACCTCCAGGGTCTTCTTTCGGTCCGCAGGCTCCCTCAGGGGGGTCTCTGTGACCAATACGGGGAAGTCCTCATGATCTTGTCTGTGCTTCTGCAGGACAAAGGACCAGATGTGCTCCACGCCCTCCCAGTTGAGGACACGGCCCCGCTGGATGGGGTAGCTAAAGGTGTCGGGGTGGAAAATGTCAATGCCGAGGCCCAGGCGCCGCCGGGCGGAGCTGGGGCCTGGGTTCTCCCTGCAGGGTCTGTAGTTCACGATGTTCGGGACGATCAGCTGGGGCTCGTTCCAGCCGGAGAAGCCAGACTTCAGGAAGCCGGACCCGTGGTCGATGATGATGGTTCTCTCGGTCATGGCAGAGGCGGGGGCCCAGGTGTGATGGATCTTCTGAACTTGGCTCCTCAAGGGCGTTTGGCAAACCAGGGCCACCTGCGGAGGGAAAGCATGGGGGTTCTCTGTGAACCCAGGGAACCCGGGCTGGCCACCGTGGGCCGCTTCCCACTCTCCACCCAGCGTCAAACCTCAGGCTCCCCGAAGCCTGTCCGTTCCCACTTCCAAGCCTTTGCATGAGCTGCCACCTGCGCCTGGAATGTCCTTCCCATCCCAAAGTCCCCAGCACCTGACAAGGCTCACCCCATGGCCCATCTGAGAACCCTTGTCTATGACACCAGGTGGGCACTTCTGCTCCACAGAGCAGAGGTTGGGCCCTATTGCTCTGCAGATTGGGCAAGAAGGTTGTCCCCCAGCACGTGCTTGGTGGTGGCTGGCTGCCTGGTTCGAGGACGCGTGGAGCACTAACTATCGGCCTCAGGGGCCACAGCGGCATGAGCAGTAGTAATAGCGACAGTGCCAACGATGAGAGCAAAGGCAGCCCTGGCTACCACCTGTGAAGGACATACTCTCTCTAGTCCTAGAAAGGACATTTTGCGTATTAGGTGGAACTGTGTAAAATTGCCATCTGTGTCCGTCAAAAATGGCCAAATACCAGCAACTCCGTATGTTCCGATCTGATAGGCATTTAATCCTCACTGCAATCTATGAGGCGGGTACCATCGTTACACTCACTTTACAGATGGGGAAACTGAGGCACGGGGGTTAACTTTACTTTCCCAGAGCCACACAACTAATAAAAGCATAGCTGAGCCCAGCTGGTGTGGCTCAGCAATTGAGCATCAACCTAGGATCCAGGAGATAGTGGTTTGATTCCCGGTCAGGGCACATGCCCGGGTTGCAGGCTTGATCCCAAGTAAGGGGCATGCAGGAGGCAGCCGATCAATGACTCTCTCTCATCATTGATGTTTCCATCTCTCTCTCCCTATCTCTTCCTCTCTCAAAATCAATAAAGACCTATTTAAAAAAAAAAAAAGAAAAAGCAGAGTTGAACCCAAACCAGACTCCGAAGGGCACCCCTCTGAGCATCGGGGGAGGCGTGAGAAGAGGGGTTTTGAGTGTGAGCTGAGCAGCTAACGTATAAGGGAAGCTGTGAGCAGGGCACCTAACCACGACCGCAGTCGGTTTCCTCATCTGTGACGTGGTAGAATAACCTCCCTGCTGAAAAAGCAGGTGCGCCGTTTCCTGGCTTCCAGGCTGACGGTAAAACCGAGGTATTCGTGACAAGACAGTCACATAGATCTGTGGAGAAATCGACGGATCTGTGACAAGTGCAAAAACAATGAACTGGAGGAAGGATGGTCTTTACAAACAATAGCAGGGAACAATCGGGTATCCACAGGCCAAAAAAAACAAAAACTTTAAGGTATGGAATACCTCACACCCTGTAAATAATTAAGTCAAAATGGGTCATTTGTAAACCTAAAACTATAAACCTTTTTTTTTAAAAAAAAAAAAAAAGCAAAACAGGAGAAAAATCATTATAACCTTAGGAAAGGTGAAGTTTTCTTAGATGTAAGATACAAAAGAGAATAAACTGGTGGATTGGGGTTCATCAAACTTGTGACCTTCTGCTCTTCAAAAGACACTGTTAGGAGTATGAAGAGATGAGCCACAGACTAGGGGAATTTGTACAAATCATACAGCTGATGAAGAACTTGTATCCAAAACACAGAACGAACTCGCAAGACCCGATGATAAGAAAAACAATTCCATTTTAAAAGTGGGCGAAAGATTTCAACACTTCAGGAAAGAAGACCGATGAGACAAACACGTGGAAATATGCTCAACATCACTAGCTGTTAGGGAAACGAACATTAAAACCACGGGATACTAACGGACGCCTCTGAGAGTGGCTCGAGTTCGAGACCGACAGTAGCAAGTGCTGGCGAGGAGGCGGAGGGACTGGAACCCTCACGCCCCGGGGGTGTGAAGGGGCACAGCCACCTCGGACACAGTTGGCAGCTTCTTAGAAAGTTAAATGTGCACCTGCCACACAACCTAGTTTCTCCACTCCAAGGTGCTCACCCAAGAAAAATGAAAACTTACGCCCACAGGGAAACCTTTATGTGCACATTTATATAGCTTTATTCATAACCACCAAAAACTAGAAACAACCTAAAAGTGCTTCAACTAGGGAACGGGTGAACAAATCGCCATTCAATGCAATAACGCTTGGCAATAAAAAAAGACAAGAACCAGTAACCTGGGTAAATCTCAATGTACTAAGCTGGGTAACAGCAGTCAGGCTCAAAAGGCCACAGACTGTCCGACTCCATTCATAGGACATTCTGGAAAAGGCAAAACTCTAAGGACAGAAAACAGATCAGTGGCTGCCAGCAGCAGTGGGTGGGGAGAGGGGTGGACCCCTGGGGTCAGGGCAGAATGTGGGGGTAACGCCAGAACTCTGCTCTATCCTGCTTGTGGAGGTGGGCGCACACCTGTCAAACCTCACCACTATACACTAAAAAGAAGTGACTTTTACTCTGAGAAATTTTAAAGGGAAAAGCCAGGGGGTGTAGGGGCAAATTAAAGGTTTATGAAATTGCCTTGTAGAATACAAACGGCCACACAGACAGCAGACTCGGTGCTTAGGGTGCATGTGGGTGTCCCAGGTAAGAGAGACGTCTGGGGCCAAGTACCCAGGCTGGCACCCCGCCAGCTGTCTGCTCTGCCCCTGTTTCTGGATAGCAGTTGCCGCTGCCCATCACTGTGGGCATGACAGCCACTGCCTGGCCCTGGTCAGCGGCTCCCCTCCGTCACCAACGTGGGAGCAGTGATCAGGCTGTCACTGCCTTGAATTAGCTCTGACATCAGATGGAGGAGAGCAAACAGGGGAGAGACGGAGCTGAGACATCCGCCTCCTCCCTCGCCCTCTGGCAGGCTGAGCGATAGCTTCCTCACACGGCATCACCCAGAGTGAGGGGGAACCGGGCGCTGGAGGACAGCCCGGGACACCGGCTCTGCCAGTGACCTCTCAGTACCACAAGAGCAGGTGACTGATCGGTGCTTCCTGGGCCCTGGCATTTGGAACCGCAGGGGATACACGGTGACTTTCACTATGGCTGTCGATCAGGATGGCCATTGAGGGGAACGCCAGGATGGTGGACCAGCTGACCCGGCCCAGGAGCATGAGGCCGGGAGGCTGGGGGCCATCCCTCCCTGGGACCATGACTGTGGGAAGAAAAGTGAGTGGCCCCAAGGGGCCAGCTCTAAGGATAGAGATGAAATTACATATTCAAAGCATTTTTACTGAGCTATCTATTCCACAAATCCCTACTGATCACCCACTACACAATATTGAGACACGGTTCCTGCCCTCCTGGGGCTTACAATCTACTGAGAAAGACTGTCAGTAAGCACCAGATCACGTGCGTCATGCCAGGGGGCATCAGTGCAATGAAGAAAAATAAGGTCTGGCACAAGCGACAGGGAGCATAAGAGGCACAGAGGCATGGTGCTAAACAGGGCAGTCCAAGAAGGCCTCTCCAAAAGGTAACACTGGAACAAAGAACTGAATGAAGCGAGAGGACAAGGCACGTGATTACCTGGAAAAGCATTCCAAGCCCAAGGAATAGCAAGTGCAAAGGCCCTGAGGAAGAAATGGCTAGATGTGTCCTAGGAACAGCCAGGAGGCCAGGATAGCAGGACGTGGCAGGTGAGGGAAGGGTGTTGGAGGTTCAGATGGGCCTTGCAGACCTTTGTGTTGTGCTTAGAGATATGGGGAACCCCTGAGCGTTCGAACAGAAGAATCACATAAACTCACCTGAGTTGCCGAAAAGGATCATTTGGGCCAATCTGAAGAATGAACTGCAGAGGGCAGGAGAAGCAGGAGACGGAAAGGCCTTAACAGATGACGGTGCCCTGCACTTGGATGGCAGCAGCGAGAAGGGTGAGAAGAGTAGGATGCCGGATATATTTAATGAAGATGGATACACTGAAGTGTGAGGCCAGGAGAGGAAAGAAGGGAGACACCAAGACTGTGGGCCTGAAAAGCTAAAGACTGGAGTCTGTGTTTACGGAGATGGAGAATGTACAGAAGGAGCAGACTTGGGGCAGAGAGGAAATCAGGAATTTTCTTTTGGACACAATAAACATTTGAGATGCATATTAGACACACATGAAGATGTCCGAAGACAGAGTTTATAGATGTCTGAGCTGGAGATATAATTGGGAGTCACTGAATGGATGGAATTGCAAGTTACAGGGTGGGTGTGACCAGGAAGGGACAGGGTGTAGATACAGACTGATGCCTGGGGGCACGTTAAGGTCTGGAGGCTGGGCCCTGGGAGAAGCCGGTCAAGGGAGAAAGACCAGCCAGGGAGGGAGGAGGGAAACCAGAGGGAGCTATGTCCCAGAATCCGACCACATCTCACCCTTCTCACTGTCACCATCCTAGTGCAAGTCACCATCAGAGAAAGTATTTCAAGAAGAGAGAAACTGGCCCTGCCTGTGTGGCTCAGTTGGCTGGAGCATCGTCTGGTATACCGAAAGGTCGTGGGTTTGATTCCTGGTCAGGGCTCATACCTAGGTTTTGGGTTTGATCCCGGTCTGGGTACGAACTAAAAGTAACCAATCGATATATCGATGTTCTCTCACATCAATGTCTCTCTCTCTCCATCTCCCTTCCCCTCTCTAAAATCAATAAGCATAGGATTAAAAAAAAGAAAAAGAAATGTTGACACGTTCAAAAATGCTTTTTAAAACAAGAAGAGAGAAATCGAATGTGCTGAGAAATTAAGATGGGCGACAAAGAACTATCCATCGGATCTGGCAACACAGACGTCCCCAATAGCTTCTCCAAAACTGGCCCCTGCTCCTCAAAAACACCAGTAGTTACAAAACAATGTCAGGGAAAGCTCAAAAGCTAAGAGCTGGGCCACCAATACAATGTATGTTTTCTGATCCCAGATCAGAAAAAAAATTACCAGAAAGAACAGTATTTATCCCATAGATTGATTAAAGTGGACTATGCCAAACAATCTAAGCCATGGCAGGAAAGATGGAACAGGGAAAAAGGAGCAACAGGGGGAGACGATGATAGTAACCTATATCTAACCATATCGATAGTCACATTAAACCAAAATGTCCTGAGACACACCAGCTGAAAGACGGGGACTGTTTGACTGGATTAACAACAGAAAGACCCAGCTAGGGGCTATCTACAAGAAACCCGCTTTAAATAAAATGATAAAGGTTGGTTCAAAGTAAAGCAGGGGGAAAGACACACCATGCAAAAATGAACCCAATGAAAGCTGGAGCGGCAATCTTCATATGGGACAAAGTAGACTCCAGCACAAGGACCGTTACCGGGAGTAAAGGCGGACATTGCATAATGTAAAAGGGTGAATTACCAAAAGGACAGAACAACCCTAAATACATATGCATCTAACAACAGATATTCAAAACCCTTTCTTCAGAGAGAAATAGAAAACTCCACCATCCTACTTGTAGGCTTCAATTCCCTTTCCAGAAATCAAGAGAAAAAGCCAGCGAGTCAAGTTGGTTGTTCAGAAATTCCATATCTTTGCCAATTTTCTAACTGATATTTATAGAACACTTCATCAAACAACATTCATTCCAAAAACACATGAAATGCTCACAAAGATAGGCCGCATTAGAAGCCACAAAACAAATCTAGACAAATTTAGAATTGAAATCACATAAAGCATGTTCTTTGAGCATAAAGGAATTAAATTAGAAATCAAAGCAGAATGATATCTGGGAAATCCCCAAATATTTGGAAATTAACGCGAGTCTAAATAGCACATTGCTCAAAGAAAAAATTGAGCTGAATGAAAATAAAAATACAACCTGCCAAAATTCGTGAGATGCAGCTAAAGCAGTGCTCAGAGGGAATTTATAGCACTAAATGTTTACATTAAAAAGAAGAAGAAAGTTTTCAAGTCAATAATCTAAACTTCCACCTTAAGAAAGTAGAAAAGAACATATTAAACCCAAAGCAAGCAGAGGCTAAAAATAAAAAATAAATAAATAAATGAATGAAACTGGAAATGAAACCAACAAAGAAAAGTCAATAAAACCAAAAAGCTGACTCTTTGAAAAAAGATCCATAAATTGATCAACCTCTAGGCCGACTAAGAAAAAAGAGACAAGGCACAAAGGATTGATTTCAGGAATGAGGTGACATTACTTTGACTCTACAGACATGAAAATAATAACAGGAAAATATTATGAACAACTTTCCGCCTATCAATTTGACAACTTAGGTAAAATGGGCAAAGTCCTTCAAAGACATAATCTACCCAACTTCACGCAAAAGAAATATATATAACCTGAATAGCTCTATAACTATTAAAAGAGATTGCATTTTTAGTTAAAAGCTTTCCAACAAAGAAAACTTCAGGCCCAAATAGCTTCACCGGTAAAGTCTACCAAACATCTAAGGAAGAAATTATACTGATTGTACACAATCTCTTCCAGAAAGCAGAAGAGGAGGGGACATATCCCAACTCATTCTGTGAGGGCAGCATTACCTTGATACCAAAGTCAAAGGTATTACCAAAAAAGAAAACTATAAACCAAAATATCTCATGAACATATATATAAAAAATTCTCAATAAAATAATAGCAAACTCAGCGATATATAAAAAGGATAGCCCTAGCCAGCATGGCTCAGTTGATTGGAGAGTCGTCCAGCACACTGAGAGGTTGAGGGTTTGATTCCAGGTCAGGGCACATACCTAGGTTATGGGTTCAATCGCTGGTTGGGGTGCATATGGGAGCAACTGATCGATGTTTCTCTTTCACATCTACGTTTTTCTCTTTCCCTCTCTCTCTCTCTCCCCCCCCTTTCCCTCTCTTTAAAATCAATAAGCATGTCCTCAGGTATAAAATAATAAAAAAATTAAAAATAAAAAGATAAAATACATCAACTAAGTGGGACTTATCTGAGAAATGTAAGACTGGCTCAGCATTTCTAAATCAGTGTAATTCAAAACCACATGACCATCTCAATAGATGCAAAGAAAGCACTGGACAAAATTCAATGTGCATTTACAATAAAAATTCTCACCAACTAGGAACTGAAGGGAATTTCCTTAACCTGATAAAGGACATCTACAAAAACCCCACAGATAAGATCATACTTAATGGTGAAGGACTGAAAGCTCTCCCCCTATGATTAGGAACAAGGTAAGGAGGTCACCTCTCACCACTCATATTCAACAATTAACTAGAAGTCCTAGCCAATTCAGTAAGGTGTTTAATCGTCACCCAAAGACATGCTTAGAGAGAGAAGAAGGGAGGGACGGAGAAAGGGGAAAAGAAAGGAAGAAAGAGAGAGAGGGAGAGAGAGGGGGGGAGGGAAGGGGAGGGGAGCGGAGGGGAGGGGAGGGGAGGGGAGGGGAGGGGAGGGGGAGGGGGAGAGAGAGAGCGAGCGATCGGTTGCCTTCCGTACATACTCCAACCAGGGATCCAACCCACAATCCAGGTATGTGCCCTGACTGGGAATCAAACCAGCAACCTTTCAGTGCACTGGAAGACGTTCAACCAACTGAGACACTCTGGCTGGGTGAAATCAATTCTACTTTATATACTGGCAATAAACAGCTAGAAATAAAAATTTTAAAAACAGTGCCATTCATAATAGCATCAAAAACCATCAAATATGTTGGTATAAATCTAACAAAATATGTTATAAAATATGCTAACATCTACAAACACTGATGAAAGAAGTCAAAGAACACCTAAATAAATAGATATGCTGTGTTCATGGATTAGAAGCTTCAGTATCATTGAGATGTTAATTCTCCCTAAATTGATTTATAGATTTAATCCCAATCAAAGCCTCAGGAGGAGGGTTTTTTTTTGGGGGGGGAGGGTTAAGATATCAAGATGATTCTAAAATTGATATGGGAAGACAAAGGAATTAGAATAGCCAAAATAACTTTGACAAAGAACAAAGTTGGAAGACTCACGCAACCTGACTTTAAGACCCACTATAAACCTCCAGTAATCAAGACAGTGTGGTATTGGGGTAAAAGAAGAGCCACATAGATTAGTAGAGGGGAGAAAACAGAGGACCCAGGAACAGACTCAGACAAATAAAGCCAATTGATTTTTATAGAGGTGTGAGGACTTTCTGTGATGAAAAATAGTCTTTTCAACAAATGGTGCTGGGGAAAAAATTGAACCTCTTTGTGGTAAGAAACAGGTGAACCTCAACCCATTCCTCATCTCTTACACCAAAAGTAACTCAAAATGGATCCTGTAAACTATAATCATAAGACAAAAATCTGTATGACTTACGGAAGAAAAGATAAGAGGAAATCTCTGTGGCTTTACCTAAGAGTACCTAAGCGTTCTTAGATACAACACCAGAAGTACAATCTGTAAAAGGAAAAATGTATCTACCGGACTTCATCAAAATTAAAAATGTCTGCTCTTTGGAAGACACTATTATGGACACGAAAAAGATAATCCCCAATCTGGTAGGTAGAAAATATTTTCAAATCACATTTCTGATATAGGCTCATATTCAGAATATATAAAGGACTATCAAAAATCAATAAGAAAACAAATATGTTAAAAATGAGCAAAAGATTTGGGCAGTTCACCAAAGAAGCTATATAGATGGTAAATAAGCCCATGAAAAGACGCTAAATATCATTAGTCCTTAGGGAAATACAAGGTAAAGCCACAATAAGATACTGCCACATACCTATTAGAAAGGCTGAAGGACAATATGAACAGCTGGGAAGGACGCGAAGACCAGAACTTTCATACACAACTAATGGGAATAAGAAATGATTTAAGCAGGAAAATGGCTTGGAAGTTTCTTGTAATAGCCACATACCATTCAACCCACCAATGCAATTCTTGAGAAAAAATTTTTTAAAATGTTCACACAAAAGCCTTTTTACACCAATGTAAAAATCACTTTACACCAATGTAAATTATCCAAAACTGGCAACAACCTAAACGTTCAAGTGGTGAATGGACAAACTGTGGTACATCCATACGGCGGTGCACTATCAGCAGCGAAAAGGAAGGAACTGCGGAAACATGCACGAATGGCATGAATGACTTCAAAGGCAGCACGCTGAGTGAAAGAAACCAGACCTGCATATGTGTGTTTCCGTTCGTACGACATTCTGGTAAAGGCAGAACTCTGAGGACAGAAAACAGATGAACGGTTGCCAAGGCTGAGGGGCGTGGGGGGGAGGGGGAGCTGAGGACACAGCGGGAATTTGGCGGGGGGAGCCCGGTGATGAAACTGCGTTACATCTTGATTATAACAGTGATTACATGACTGTACGCATTTGTCAAAACTTGGAACTGCACATCAAAAAGAGTGCATCGCACTGCATGCAAAATTTTAAGTGAATTTTTAAAAGGAACGTTTGGGGAACTATTGGTGAAATTTGAATATGGGTTATATTTTCAATGCTACATTTCCTGCATTTGATCACCACATTGTGGATTTGAAAGAGAATATCCTTCAATGAGAATTTACAGGTAAAATGTCATGCAATCTTACTTTCAAGATCAGGAAAAACCCCCACCAGCATGTATATATAGAAAAAAATCTCAGAGCAAATGTGGCCCAAAGATAATAACCGCTGCCTACAGGACAGTAAGTCGAGCTGTGTTTGCTCTTGCAAAGTATGAACGGTCCTTAAAATTAAAAGGTTCTTAAAAGAAAAGGTGGGAGCAGAGAAACTGGAGACAGCGAGTATAAAACATGTCGATGAGTTCTGCTATGAAAGGAAGCGAAGAAATATGACAGAAGATGTGGAGAGAGATACGGGAGCCCAGGAGGGACGGGGGGTTTTTAAGATGAAAAATAATATGTTAAGGTTTTGTGCTGATGGGAGTAATCCAGCAGAGAAAAGACTGGAATAAAATCAGAACAAGCCGCAGGTAAGCCTGGATTCTACACTGTTGGCTCTCCCGTCTTCTCCGGAATCATCTTGTGCCCTCTCCCCAGGATCACGGGCCTGCAGCCCCACTGACCTTTCTGCCCCTGGCCCACAGCCTACTCCTTCCTTCCCAGGGCCTGGCATTGCTTGACCTTCTGCTGGACCGCCTGTCCCAGCCCTTCTAGAATCCAGCTGCTTCTCCTCTCAGCTGGAGTGCCCCCCTCCGAGAAGCCCTCCCTGACCGCCCACGGGACGCCTGGCCAGTGTCGCAGCGCCTACTTTCATCGCTGTCATAGCACTAACCCCAGGACATCACGCTGTGCGTTTTCTGGTTTCCTGTCTGCCTCCCTCCAAGCGCCGCCTGAGTGCGGGCTCCAAGGTGGACAAGCGTCTGTCCTTCGCTTCCGCATTCCCATCACACAACCGGCATCGTTTTGTTAAATCAATTTGTGTTGAATGAATAAATTTTTAAAAACACATCGGTTTGCCGGCAGCGTGACGGTTCCATATGGACTCCACGCTCGTGTCCCTAAAATAGCCGTTTCTTCTGTAGGCTGCTGGCAATGTTCCTGCTCAAAACCCTTCCGCCGCTCCCACTGTGAACAAAATAAAGCCCAAAGTGAGCTTGGCACGGGTAGGCCCGGGCTCCGGCCCGAGCTGGCCTCCCCTTCCTTCCCTCTCCACGCACCTGAAGCTAGAGCCACGCTGGAATATTTGCTGCTTGGAAAATTTGTCCTTTCGCCATCTCTTCTCTGCCGGGCTCCCTCCCACGAACCTTTTCAGGTCTTTAAGATCCAAACCGAGCTTTCCTCCAGAAAGCTCCTAACACCAGCTAATGTCTGTGCGGGAGCTCCTTCCTCCACGACCACCACGAAACAGCACTTGCCAAGCGCTTACTACGTGCCAGGCACTGGGAGAGGTGCTTTCCACATAGTATCTCATTTAATCTGCACAACAGCCCAATGACAAGGCCGTAGTACCATCTCTGGTTTATGGACGGGACAATTAAAGTTTAGAAAATAAAGGAATGGGCTCTAAGACACCCAGGCTACAGGGCAATCAGGATTCAAACCCATGCCTGTGGGTTCCAGAGCCCAAGCTCGTGACCACCACCATGATTAACCATGTGGCCTTAGATTGATCAGTTCTCTATGCCTTAGTTTTCAGATGAGAATAACTGCCTTGCATGGATGCTCGAAGGATTAGCAATGTCATTTGAAGAAAACGGGGTGCAGAGCAATAGCACATTAGCTCTTGTTAAGCCGTGAGCCCCTTACTGCTGTCGACTCCTGTTAATTGTCTACCTGGGGTCTTCTCTCCCTCTGGGGCTGTCACTCCCCCTTGGGGACTGCACAGTGTTTGCACACATGGGACACTCCTGGGTTTGTCTATTGAGCCTCCATCTGGAGCCCCTGTGAATTGCTCTGTGGTTGTAAACATTTTGCAAGGAACTTTCCACTTACTCAGCACCTTATCTACATTCTCTGAGTTCTTATAAGGTAGGTCATGCCATTCTGGTTTTCATCCCAGTTCATTGTTGCTGCTGATGACACTGAGTGTACTTCCTACGATTGCACTTCCTACGATCCGGGTCCCACGCCGGCTCTTCAGTACGCATTTCAACAGCACCATCATGGGCCTCAGTCGTACGTATCAGGAAACTGAGGCAGTTTCCCACAGCTACTGATTCTCTGGCTTCAGAGCCTGTGCCTCTAACCAGGCAGCCACTTTTCCTATCCTATCGGCACAGCACAAAGACGTCTGTTTCCCAGTCCTGGAGCCTATGAACATGTTAGGTTACCTGGCAAAGAGGATTGGAGGTTATTAATCCCCTGACCTTGGGATAGGGAGAGTGTCCTGAGTCATCCAGGTGAGCCCAGTAGAGTGACAAGTCTCCTTTAAATGTGGAAGAAGAGGCAGAAGGTCAGGGTCAGACAAAGACTGGAGATGCAACAACACGGATGACTTGGAAAGTGGAGGAAGGGGCCAGCAGCCACGGAATGCGGTTGGCCTCTAGAATCTGGAAAAGGCAAAGCCATGGGCCCTCCCTAGAGCCTCCAAAGGGAGCACAGCCCTGATAGCACCTTGATGTTAGTCCAGGGCGACTCATTTTGCGCTTCCAGGTCCAGATCTGTAAGACTATAACTCTGTGTTGTTTTAAGGCCTGAGGTTTGTGGTCCTTTGTCTCAGCGGCATTAGCAAACTCATACAGATGCAAAATCAGCTCCCTTATCCTTGCTGCTCAAAACTGACCAGGCCATGGGGCCCTGTGGTAGGGTCCTAAAGGCCAAGCTCCCATCCCAGACACCCTCCCGTGTCCCATGGGGGAGATCAAGCCTTGTCTACCAGGTTACACTAGACATTTTATCCCAAAGCCAGACATGTCCCAGCCTCCATGCAAATCAGCAACCAGGCTGGGAAGGACAGAAAGAAGCCAGGCACTCCGCCACAGGCCCCCTGGGCTCCCAAGTCCCCTCCCTGAGTCCCCACCTCCCAGGGGCAGACAGGCTGGACCTCATTACAGGGACGTCCAAGGACAGAGGCGGAGTTGACCATTCCAAGGAACATCTGGGTTCAGGGAGTGTCTTTATTACGGAAGGGATTGGGAGGCAGAATTAGAAAGAGAGAGAAAGAGAGAGACATCAAATCTGCATCAGGGGAAGACAGGGCTTTAATTATTCCTTTTCTTAACCTCATTGGACCTTGAGGTATTTTAACATTACTCTCCCTGGCAGGGAGGATTGATTGATTGTCTCTTGGCATTCAGAAACCCTGATTAATGTAAAACTAACCAGTCGTTCTGAACTCTGGGGAATTAATCACTTAAATGTGGGAATTACTCAATAAACCGTTCAAACATGCAATAAACCAAGCCATTAAAAATTAATCGCTCGACATCCCGGCCATGTAAATAGGGCTAATAAGATCCTGGCAGGCGAGAGCGAGGAGTACAAGGAGAAAGGGGGAAGCAACGCCTTTAATCAGCTGCCTCCAAGGACCACAGTGGACACTCCAATGTCCAGGCTGCACATCACAGATCGTCAGGTAGGTGACGTCTGATCCCTGGGACCTGATGATAAGGGAAGGCAAGCAACTGAGAGCAGAGGAGCCCTCGCTGGGCCGTTAGGAGGCGGTGGCAGGGTTTGAGCTACAATCCTCAACAAATATTTGCTGAGCACTGACTGTGTGGCAGGCTGCGTACTAGGCTCTGCAGATGCAGCCTGACAACTGATGAGCAAGACAACTGCGGAGCTGTCACTGGTGTGTGTGTTAGTGGGGGATGTGGGGGTGGTAGAAAACATATTTGTTTTATAAAACACTGTCTACAAAGAAGAATAAAGCAAGGGACAAATATTAAAAAATTATGGTGGCCCGGCCAGGCGTGGCTCAGGGGTTGAGCATCAGCCTAGGATCCAGGCGATCGGGGTTCGATTCCTGGTCAGGGCACATGCCCGGGCTGCGGGCTCGGTCCCCAGCTGGGGGCGTGCAGGAGGCAGCTGATCGACAATGACTCTCTCATCATTGATGTTTTTATCTCTCTCTCCCCCTCTCCCTTCCTCTCTCTGAAATCAATAAAGATATATTTAAAAAAAAAAAAAAAAAACTATGGCAGCCCTTTGTTGCCTTCCCTATATCCTGCCATCCTCCCAGTCAACAGCATCCAGATCCTGCTGTGGACGTGCCCTTCCCCATGTCCACCAGTGGCTCGGATGGGGTTTACTCAACTCTCAGCTCAGGGATTACTCCCAAGGGGCTTAATCCAATGGGTTTATCCCAACTCTCCGACCACAGTGAGTGATTCAGGGAGGAACATGTGACCCAATTTAAGCCAACTGAGATGAGGAGACATTCACTCCCGGCTTCTGGTAAAGAACCTTTTCCTGCCTTATCACAGGAGGCCCCTCAAAGAACCATTTTCTCTTGCTTAGCACGTGGATATCAGGTCTGAAATGGCCACAGCTCTTACTGTGACGTGGCTACAGCCTGAGGAGGAAGCAGGCCCATGGAGAAGGGCAGAGCCAAGAATGTCCCACAGAAACAGGGCCAGGATGTGACATCATGAACTCCTGGATCAAACTGCTCCTGAAGCCAGACCTACCCCTGGGGTGTTGAGTTCTTCAAGTGGATCAATTTCCTTGGTTTGTTTAAGTCCGTTTGAGTAGGTTAGATTCCTAACAGACACAGAATTCTTAGGCTATGTATATTATTTCACCCAGGCCTTATAAGTACCCTTTAAAGTATTATATCCAACTTTCAGATCTATAGATAAGAAAACCAAGGCTGAGAAAAAATAAACTGCCCAATGACATATTGCTAGAATTTGGCAAAGCTTTAAGCTTATTCTCTCACATTCTCTTCTCTCTCATCTCAAATTATAGTGACTTTCAGCTGAGATGATGACTTAATTTGGGAACAAGTGCAGCACACACTGTGACCCCTTCTCCCCCGCAGACATCATCGCTAAGAGACATCACTAACAGTTTGAAGGACTCTTTCCTGCAGGGCCTTGATGCACTGTGAGGTCTCCTCACACATCTAGCAGTTTCCACGGGCCTGACTCCATTGAGGGCGAACACCGGCTGCTGATCTGCGGCTCCCAGGCCAATACGAGCCGTCCTCTCCCAGGCCTGGTCCCACTGTCGCCGTGAAAGAAAGATGGGAGTGCATGCTGAGAACTGGGAGAAGCTGCCAGGAGACGGACTGGACTAGACGGTGGCTGGGCTGCCCGTGGGGAAGCAGCAGCCTGGAGGAGATGGCCAGGCACCGCCCACAGGGGACAGCCAGAGGACAGCCTTGAGTCCCTTCTTCTCCCCCATGTGACCCCAAGGTTGGGTCCCAAATTTGAAACCCAACAAAAGTTTCCAGAAAAATATAAAACATCCACATTGGTAAAAGAAGAAACAGAAAAAGTGAGCAGACCAAACCATTAAATAAATTAAAATTATAATCAAAGAAAACCCCAAAGGGCCAGACCCCAGATGGCTGTATGGGCGAGTTCAACCTCATTGACTATTCCCGTCTTCTAGAAAACAGGAAAAAAGGTAAGGTACCAACTCATTTTGTGAGGCTAGTATGATCTGGATTCCACAGTTGAGTAAGCACAGTTTAAGCAAAGGAGACCGCAGGCCTATTTTACTTATGGATGTATTTGCAAAAATCCAAAATAGAGGATCAGCTAATCTCGTGCAAGAGCCGACATAAAACCATGTGGCTGGGAGGCGGTGCTGTGTCTTGGTTAAGACCATGGACTTGCGTCGGCCTGGGCTCAGTCCCAGTTCTTCCACTCCTTACTCGCTGTAGTGACTCCCTTACATCCTGGTAAGAGGGGACCCGGCCCTGGGCCCCCTCCGATGAGTATGTACACACGCACGTGCACACAAACACACACACATCCTCAGTCACTCGGCGCCGACACAATACAATCCCTAACTCAACATCCACTCTCCTGATGAACATGCTCAGTCTCCCGGGAAATGCCTCCCAGGTCTTGCTTGGACCCTGAACACAGGAGGCACCCTGAGTCCGGGTGCTTTGGGGGGGCCTTGTCTGTGCTGTAGACACCACAAGGACACGGCTCTGAGTCACCAGGAGGACGTGAGCAGCAGCAGAAGCACATGGTAAGAGAAAAGACAAACTAACACCTTGTCCAATCTCCCCCCAGCTTCCACGCAGTAGGTTCCCGCAGCCTGAGCAGTTTTTCCTGGGGGTTTGGGACAGTGGCTTCCTGGCTTCCCTTCCTGCTCCCGTCCGGGGCCACCGTGAATGAGCTGGTTTGGAGTGGTGGCCACAGCAGCTGCACGGCCAGGTCTGGGACATGCTGAAGCCCTGAACAATTAGTATGATTCTTACACTTGTACGTGCCTAGATCTAGACATAATGAAGGTAAAACCTGATTCCAATTATGCCCATTGGTAGCTACACGGGCAGTTAATGCTTGAATTATATTTTCAAAGGGTAAATAACTTTAAGCTTTAAAGAATTTTGAATTTAAAAACCGTATTTGGCCTTTTAATGTTGGCACATCATTTTGAATTTTAAATGACAATTTTTGATAAAATTATTTTTGACATTAACTAATGGTTGGTGAAAGTTTAATTTTGTATACTTAGAATAATTATGCTTTATTTGTTAGTCTTTTATATCACTATTAATAGAACATGTGGAAGCCTTGATTACAACAAAATTTAGTGATTTTATTGAATTGGAGACAAGGAAAGTAAGTTTTATGGGATAACTGTATAATTTATGAATTATGTTTAGCCTGATTACTCATCAGACTTATCAATAGAATACCAAAATGTGCAATAATAATTAAGTTTGGTCATCTTGATACCTTGTAGATTTTATCTTTATCAAGGTATATTTCTCAGACAAATGGAAAAAATACATTTTATTTAACAGTTTGTTAGCTCCTTTCTAACTTTGAATATTGGTGTATTGAGTATCCATTTATATTCTTCCACTGGCCCTGCAGATGCTAGCATTGGGCCTGATGAGCTGTGTGATTTTGGGCAAGTTACTTAGCCTCTCTGTGCCTATGCTGTCTCATCTAAGAAGGGGATAATAAATATAAATAGTGCCGAGCTCACAGAACTGCTGTAAGGATTGAGTGAGTTAATATTTATAAAGCGCCTATAACACAGTCTAGCATGTAGACAGAACTTGATAAGTACTCTTAGATAAAGTAGGATTTAGTACAGAAGTTAGAACAATCATTTCAACAGGCTGACAAAAGGATTTGATAAAAGTTAACGTCTTTTTTTTTTTAACTCAAGAAGTTGAAGAGAATTTCCTTAACTGGATCAATGCTACATGGTAAAAACCTACAGCAAATGCCATTCTTAGCTGAGAAGCTTACACTTATTCCTTTTAAGACTGGAAATCAAGCAAGGAAGCCTGTCACGCTGCCGCGATTCAACATCGCACGGGAGGCCCTGGCACGTGCCGTAGGACAAGAGATAAAATATAAAAAAATGGGAAGAAGAGAAAGAAAACTATCATTGGCCACATGTAAGATAATGTCAGCATTTATAGAAAAAAAAAATCCAACAGAATCTGAACGTGTTCAGTGTCATCCACTTAAAAATTTAGCATTCTTCTACACTGGCAATATGCAACTAAAAATATACCAGAAAATGAGATACCATTCATATTATCATTAAAGTATATAAACTATTTCAGAATTTATCTAAATACCCAAGATTCATATGAGGGAAAGCATTAAATTATTAAATGATAAAAAAAAAAAAAAAAGGAAACCTAAATGTCATGTTATCATGGTTACTGTATTAACTCCCCAAAGAAATTATAATGAATTTCAATAAAAATTATAGCAGCCCAGCCAGACGTGGCTCAGTGGTTGAGCGTTGGCCTAGGATCCAGGGGATCGCGGTTCGACTCCCGGTCAGGGCACATGCCCGGGTTGCGGGCTCCATCCCCAGTCGGGGGCGTGCAGGAGGCAGCCGCTCAATGACTCTCATCATTGATGCTTCTTTCTCTCTCTCTCCCTCTCCCTTTGTCTCTCTGAAATCAATAAAGATATTTTTTTTAAAAAAAAATTATAGCAGGGTTTTTTAAAGAATTTGACCTGCGAATTCTAAAATTATCTACAGAAGAAAAGGTCCACCAATCTTGAAAAAGAAGAGCTAAGCCTCTGGCCTCCGGGGGATTAACAGATGTCCCAGAGCTACAGTAATAAAAAACAGCTGTGATGCTCAGATAACAACAAACACACAGAAGAGAAGCGAGGGCCCAGACACAGGCCCTCCTGTGCGTGGAAAGTGGAAGCGTGATAACGGTGGCTCCTGAAACCGGAGGAGAGAGGAAGGAAGGTGGGTGGTGGCAGGCAGGGGTTGGAACTGACTTGCATTCTGGAGCCAAACAAAGCTGTGTGCTTACCATACAGAAAACACAGTGCCGAATCCAGATGGACTCAAGTCCTAAATCTTCAAAGTACAACTATAAAGCTAAGGGAAGCCTTGGCCAGCGTGGCTCAGTTGGCTGGGTAATGTCCTGTGCACGGAAAGGTTGCCAGTTGATTCCTGGTCAGGGGACATGCCCAGGTGTGGGCTCGATCCCCTATGAGGAGGGTGCAGGAGGCAGCTGGTCAATGTTTTGCTCTCACATGGATGTTTCTCTCTCTCCCCTTGTCTTTTCCTCTCTCTCTAAAACTAAAAATTTAAAAAAATCAATTTTAAAGCTAAGGAGAATCTCTTTATGGCCTTGACATAGCAAAGAACTTCTAAACCCAAGACAGAAAACACACACATACACACGATTTCTAAGGCCAAATAAAAGAGAGATAACAACATAAAAATGATCGATCTCTGTTCAATGAAAGCACGGATCAAAATGCAGAAATGGATCAAAATGGGACAAGATACTAGCAATGTCCGAAAGTGACAAGTAAGGAACTCTTACCAACCAACAAGAAAAACTACTTAAAAATGGGAAACTGGACAAAGCATATGACGAGTCAATTCACAGGCGAGCAATCCAAGCAGCCAGGAAGCCCAGAGAGGTCATCACGCACACACTGATCAGCAGCACACACAGGAAGGCAGGGGGGCGTTTCATCAGGTTAGGAAACCTGGAAAATCACCAACGAGTGGGCCGTGCTGGTGGGAGTGAGCCCAGCAGAACCTTCTGGAAGGTCAACTGGTGGAACTCGGTGAGTTCCATGTGGGGCCCTGGTGACATGGCATTTCCACTCCTACGCTTAAGAAATAAAACGAGCTCTCGGATGGCACGCCGGTGCCGTGAGCTAACACGAAAGCCTACAGAACAACCCCTCCATATTTTATGTGCAGGCACACGAACCTCAGGACAGACGGGCATAGGTGTCCCCGTGGGGAGGGTGAAGGAGCAGACACTGGGAATGGAAGGTTTGCAGAGAGCGAGACCAGGGAGGGGCCTGGGCTGGACAAATGGTAGAATGATGTGAACTTGCTTCGCCTGGGGACAAAAATGGAAGAATTAAAAAAATAAAAAGCGAGTTTGGGCATCCGAAAAGTATGTGGAATGAATCCGAGGCAATCGCACGAGTCTCAGTCTTCCAGGTAGAAATTAGGGCACGACTCAGACTTGAAACCGGAGCTCCAGGGAAACATCTACGGGCCTTGGAAATCAATCTCAATCTCTCAATCTCTACCTCTCCCTCTCCCTCCCTCCCTTTAGCCAAAACGTCCTTCCCTGTGCTCAGCACCTGCCAGGGAAGCTGTCAGGCTTTCTCTGAGAGCCAGCACCCCTCCAACATGCTGCCTGGGTCCTGCCTCCGGGGTGGCAGGGTGCCCCGCCCGCCCGGTCCCCACCCCGGCCGCCTGTTCTAACTGCACACGCTCTGCCAGGCTCCCCCCCGTGCAGGGTGAGCCCCTGGGGGGCGCCAAGCCTGACCCACTCTGCTCTGGCTCCAGGAACCTGCGGGTAGCTGATGTTTGCAGAGTGACATGTGGGCAGGGGCCACGCCCTGCACCACCTCACTGTGCAGAGGACGGACAGGCGACAGGCAGCGGAGTGGGCTGAATAAGGCTCCTTAGCGACACTGCACACGTCACAGAATTACACACAGGTACACTTCTGCCTTCGAGGGAGAGCCTGCCAAACTAGCTAATTCTTTGCGAGCCCAGACGCTCCGAGAGGGAAATCGTGGTGGGGGATGACTCGGCCTGCGAACTGACTGGAGGGTTTGGCCACCCAAAAAGCCTTCATGGAGAGAGGGACCTTCCCCTCACCTCTGTCCTCTGCCCATTCAGCTCCAACAGCTTTCCAGTCTCTATTATTATGGGTCCCAGCTTGTCTCTCCTGGAGCCAAGTCAGACTTCTTGCCCCACCCCATACCCACACCCCCCTTCTGCGGGTAAAAATGGCTCATTCACTGGGCACCCAGTGAACTGTGGCTCTGGGATGTTGGGGACCTTACCCTGGCCCACCAGCGAGGCAGGAGAGTTCCGGGCCCCCAACCTGGTCTGGTGAGAGCCTGTGCCCTTTCTGCTGAACCAAGTGTTTCTTAGTGACAGGTGCTCCAGAACTGGCCCCTAAGCCTGTGGTGGAGAGAATTGGGGCCAGGAGTGGTGGGTACTGCCAGGGAAGGCCCCCACCAGGCACCCGAGCAGCATGTCCCTGGAGCAGCCCAGAGCAGAGGAGCCCCAGTCAGTGGTCAGTAGACTCTGCCATCCGCTGCGGCCCTCGGGGCTGGTCGGTTCCCCCTGGAGCACCAGAGATGTGCCAACTCTATTTTTCTGGAACTTCCAGCTTCAATGTTAATGAACTAACTCTAGGAGGGCATGTTAATACTCTAACTGGCTGCCACCCAAGCCTCCCTACTCGATGCAGGCTGAATCTAGGGCATATTGTCAGCTGCTGGGGAGGGGTCCACCTGGGAGAGGTTAGAAGGCAGGGTCAAGAAGCACGCTGGAGGCGTTTGAAGCCAAAGGGACCTGGGGTTTGACTCCCAGACCAGCCTCATGGTAGCTGTGTGAGCCCGGAGTTTGGAAAGTTCCAGCATCCCCTGTGCCAGGATCCTTACACACACACAGACACACACAGAGCCATTCTGCCCCCTCCATCAGGTTACAGCCCACCCAAACCACCTCCCGTTCCTCCTCTCCCCCCTTCACCCCCCAGGGAGCCATACCATACCCAGCAGAGTCGGTCTGGGCATGCTCAGTAGTCAGGGCAGCTGGGGGTCCCTAGGACCTGTCGCCCCACTGCTGACTTCACCATCCCACACCCTGGTGAGAACCCCGGGGGCGGGGAGCGCAGGAGCATCATTCCCAGCAGCTGCCACAGAGCAGAAGCAGCCGCCTGCTGGGCTCCCACACTTACTAGCTCAGTTTTAAAAGCCCCAGAGGGGTTCCTGGGGGTTCAGCTCTGGCAGGAAGGGGGAGTGTTGGGGGAATGAGATGTTGCACCCCGCGCCAGTTTTCTTGCCAAGCTCTCTCCAGTTGGAAAACAGCCAGCATGCAAAGCCAGCCCGTCCTGTGCGAGTATCTCATGCACATAGGAAAGACCACTGCCATGCCTGGGGATCACAGGGCAGGTGAGGACATCCCAAGGTCATGGGGTCCACACCCCATTTCTATGCATATCTAACCTCTAGTGAGCGACACAGGACCTGGCCCTGCTTTTCAGTTTCTGTTTTCTGGCCTCACCGATTGTCACCAAGGGGAGCCTGCTCACCCGCGTCCTGGCGTGAGCCCCACATTCTCCCTCCAAGAGCGTTTTCTTTATTGCGCCTAAATATCTCCTGGTGTAGTTGAAGCTTCCCTCTTAGTCCCAAGTAATGGAGGGAAGGGAAAACTAAAAATAGAAGGGAATGTTCATCTGTGACACACCTGCTCTCTTACCACATTCCTAGGTAATCCTCGCAGGAACCCTGCAAGGTAGTGAGCGTTTATGGTGGGGGAGACGGGCTCTGAGGAGCCCAAGTTTGCGTGGGATGAAGGCTTCCTTTCCCCGCCTCCCTCCAAGCTAGGTCTGGTCCTGAAACTGGTCAATGGGCAGTAAAGGGGGGGCTCTATCTACAACTTCTAGGAAGCGTCCTTACTGGGAGAAAGTGCCCTTAGGTCCTTCCTTCTACTGGCTGGAACGCAGACATTAGGGCGAGCTCCTGTAACTGTCTTGGGACATGAGTGACTTGGAGAATGGAAGCTATTACACAACACAAATCGAGAGGAAGGAAGACTGGGTCCCGACACGGTGGGGCCCCATGCCATGCCAGGATGGACCCACCTCTAAACTATCTGACTGTGAGCGAAATCAGCTTCTCTATTGTTTGGGCCTCTTACTGGGGGTTTCTGCATTAATCCAATATTACATTTGTCCTACATTAATCCCACACTGATACAGGGGCCTCCCAGGTAATCCTCCTTGTACGGACTTTATCAGCAAATTGTCCTACTGCCTCAGCTCTCAAAGGGTTAGAGGGAATTTCTAGTATTATTAACCACTCACTCGCACCAGAGCAGGCTGACTTTCAAAGCTGCTTTGCTCTGAGGGGGAAAGACTACACAGTCTGGAAGAGCAAGTCTCTAGGATCTCTGCATTGCCCTTGACTTCCCGTCTGATGTACCATCGGTTTGTGACAACCAGAGCCTCACATAGAAATTTAGAAAATGTTATACAACTTCATATAGTAGGAAATAAGACACAGTGAAGTGAAAAATTACAACAACGAGAAAAGTATGAAAAATAAGATGAGACCAGGAAGGCCCATATACTTGCAGCAATTTGAGCTTCCTAGCAGCCAAGGCAAAGGAGGAAACACAATCAATGCGTGGTGACTGTTCGTTGCTCAGTATTTATTTTCCAGGCTTTTAGGCCTAAAAGCCATCTTTTCTCTGAGGCAGAGAGGGAGCAGTGCAGTTGATGGACAATGCCAGCGATCGTCCTGGTGGCAAACGCAATCACGAATCTTTCAGAGTGACATATTTAACCCTCCCAACACCTGGGTATTGCTGTGGATTGTCATTCACATTTTACAGAGGAGGAAACCACGGCAAAGGAAGGTAAATAATTCTGCCCAAGTTCACACAGCTTGGAAATGACAGAGCTGAGATCCCAGTTTAGGAAGTCAGACTCCATAATCCAGACTCTTAACCAAGGGCAATAGGTGAGTCAGACCTGGTTCAAATCTTACCCACTCGCCACTGCTGAGCAGCCTTGGGCAAGTGACTGTATCTCTCTGAGCTTCTGTTTCCTCGCCTGTCAATGGGGAAAATCCCATAAACCAAACAGGGTGGTTGTGAGACATTAGTAAGAGAAATTTACATGAAGCAGCATGTGGGTGGGACTTTTCCTGAAGCCTTGGAATTAAAGCCAGAGCCAAAATGAGAGACAAATACCCTCAGATTCTACAGAGATGGCAAGGAACTGCCCGAAATTGGGGCCAGGCTACCTCTTCTTGTCCCCTGCCAGGACTGATCAGGAAGCAACCGAACCAGCCCCAAACACCAACTCTCTCCATGCATGTTGTGCACAGAACAGGTAAGTGACATGAAGAACAGAGTGTTGGCCATGGAGAGGTGACACAGGCACAGAGATGGAACTTGTCAAGAAGCAGATGCCTGGAGATGCCATCAGAGTGGCAGAGGTCACCAGAGTGAGTAGAAGCAACCCAAACCAGGGCGGGTGGTCCCCCACCCTCTGCCACCTGCCTAGTAAAATAGAGCAAGCCCCGTTCTCCCCGCTCGTGGAGGGGCCTGGGAGAGTTGGGGTGGGAGTGGAACAGGGAGCTTAAGAGGAGACATGAGAGCCGAGGTTCTAAAACAGACTGGATGACATTTTAATAGCTGGAAAGGGCCAGAAAATAGTGAGGTCTGCCTGAGGACATTAAAGTCCAAGAAAGAGAACTTGAAAGAACTCTGTTAAGGGCCACACCTGGAAAAATCAAAACCATTTCCCATTTCACCCATGAAGCACTAACACTCCTTGGTCAAACAGTGGATGGAGCCCTTTGCTCGGGGCCTGTGCGTGTCACAGCAGGTGGTCACATGCACCGGCTCCATGTATGCAAGGATGAGGGGCCCCCTGGCAGTCCTCCAACCCCTCCCCCAATTGGGGATCCCACAGGGTCAGCCCCTCTCCAGGGGAGCTGCAGGATTGGAGCATTCTCACCCCAGAAGACAGAGTCCTATTGCAGGACCTGTCCCTTAGGTCCATCCCTACCCCACTCTGTGGCCCTCTGTCTGCTTCTCCTTGACCTTCAGTCAGCCACCTCCCTGGGTGACTGGTGATGGCAGGACAGGGTCCTCCATCCCCGCCTTCTCTTTTCTTTTCTCTCCCATCTTCACTGCTGCTGGGGAAGGATCTTAGCAAAGCCCCAAAGTTAAGTCAAGAGAGGCCATCACTATGAGCAGGAGCGCAGGCACTGCTCGGGAAAGAGCCTTCATGAACCCTGGATGAGACAAGGAGCTGTTGTCTCCGATGTCAACATAAAGGTGGTGGCAGGACATGGAAGGCCCCAGGGGTAGAACAAAGATATGGAGCAGGAGGGGACAGAGATGGATGAGAAAGGACTTCCAGCTGCCCACCTGAAGCCCAAAGGGAGCAGAAAATAAATGCTGTGCACGAATCCCTGGCCTCTCAACTATGAGACCAGTGAGGCTCTTCCCGCAGCCAGAAAACCCTTCCAGGTATCTGCAGCAAAGCCACACACTCACAACATTCACGTAGTTCTTTGTAAGTGGTGGTGGGGGGGGGGGGGGGTGTCCATATATTTGATCAAACCAGCCACAGGCCTGTGAAACCTAACTCTGAGCCTCAGTTTCCCCATTCATCAAGAAGGATTAAAAACACATCCTCTAAGGCAGGTAAGGTACCGGGTGGGGACATCTGCCCACAGCAGGAGCCTGCTAAGTGCTGGGTTCCCCTCCTTGAGCTCCTCCGCTGGCTGAGCTGCACACGGCTCTGATGCAGAGAAGAGGGGCCCCTTGGGGTCACAGGCCCTGGCTGCGGCCCAGCAACAAAGGGGCGGGAACCCAGCCCAAGGAAGCGCGCGTCACGGGCCTCACAGATGGCAGAGGGAAGGGCGCCGCAAACACACGTCTCGTCTCCAGTTCAGAGGAATGGGGCGGGGAGCGAACTCTTATTTTTTCCCCTCTCGATTCCTTGTGTGATGTGTTTCTGACACTAATCAGGGATCCATCCCCCTGGGAGCCAACAATAATGATTAATGGTGTTAAATATAGCCAGAGACTGCCAGGGCAAAATTAGGCGCCATGCATAAAACATCACCCGCCTCGTCAGGCAGGCGAATCAGCCAGGCTTTGGGGTTGGTGCGTGCAGACCAGTGCCCACCATCGGGGCACCCCATCCGGCCACCTCCTCACCACCTGCCTCAGGGGGGTCTGCCAGTGTGTCTGCCATTTAGTATGTGCCCTTATGTGCCCCCTATGGACCTCAGAGTCACCATCAGGCCCTTGAGTTAACTCAGAATACAGGACTCACTGTCAAGATGGTGGAAAGAAAATGTGCTTGGGACCCAAAGAGACCTGGGTTCAAATCCTAGCTCTTCTGCTGCCTAGCTGAGTAGCCTTGGGCAAGTCACTTCCCCCCTCTGAGCCTCAGTTTACTCTTCTGTGAACAGGCTTCTTCACAGCCAATAGGATGGTATCAAGGTATAGTGAGAGCCAGACATCTAGTAGGAACTCAGGGAATGTCAGCTCCCTTCCTCCCATTTCCATACCTGAATAGCTGTGTGACCTAGGGCAAATTATTCAGCCTCTCTGAAACCAAATTTCCCACCTACAAATTTGAGAGAGTGATGTCTACCTTCCTAGGAATGGAATACACCGAATATGGGCTAATACATCCGTTCATTGTGCTGTGGATGGATATGAGGACCAACTATGCACCAGGCACTGAACTGGGCTCTGGGGATACCCCAAAGACTGAGACATCCAGTCCTTCCTCTCAGGGAGCTTGCAGTCTAGGGGAAAAAATAGGCAAAACATTAAATAGACAAAGTAACTACAAATTGCAAGATATTTTCTAAAGGGAAAAAAAAAAAAGAAGCTGAAATAAAATGGGAGAGGGATCGGGAGGGGGCTGCTCCTTCCAGGTGATCTATGAGGCAGAGCCAGCCCTGCTAGGAACGTGGGAGAAGTTATTTCCTTCCCAGTAATTGCTCTCTCAGGTCCCCCCCACCCCTGCCAGTGTCCCTCCCTTCTGTGGCATGGGTGTCCTCACCCTCGGGGCTGGCTGGGGGCTGAGAGAGCCCAGCCACTAAGATCAACGGTCCCGCACTCTGGATTGCGCGCACGCCCCAGCACGCATTTGTTTATGATTATCAACATGCACTGCCTTCCTGATTTTATGTACATCATTAAACAGACATAAAAATACACCTTTAGAGGAGATGAGGAGATGAGGGGATAAATAGAAATGAAGTTCTAATTCTGTCTCCTGCGCCGCCTGGTTCTTTTCTCGCTCTCCTGGGATCCACACGGCCCACGTCGGCGACCACAGATCAAGAGCAGCTGCAGCCCCAGCCCCAGAGATGGCCCGAGCTGCGCCAGAAGGTCAGCTGGCAGGGCCGCCCTCCAGCACAGATGAGCCAGAAAGGCTTGAGGTCCCCAAGCCCACCGGCCCAACTCTCTCTTCCGCCACATCCCCTGGCTGTGGGCCTCAGCTCTGGTTCTCTTTCTGTTTTGCATCCGACTGCAAGATGGTGACACACTTCCCCACCCTCCTACCTATAGCCCTGGTCAGGGCTCCCTGGGAAGGACAAGCCCTTCTGCCACCCCTCCTGCTGTTCTTCCCTCCGGATGTCCCCTCCCCACCCTCCTTCCTCGACTGGCTACTTCAGTCACCATCCTGAAAGCATCAGCTAAGGCAGCCCCAGGACATGGGACACAGAGAAATGATACCTTAAGTGTAGGGTAGTCGGAGAGGCCACCCATGGCAGACGGTGACCTTCCAGGGGGCTTGGGCCACCCCAGGCCCCACCTGCCTGTGCTGGGGGCATTAGGCCTTGGCACCTCTATATCCCGGCTGGGAGTCTCTGAGCTGAGGGAACAGCCCCCAGATCCCTGGCCACCTGCGCTCCTTCACACTGCTCGCAATAACCTGTGTGACACCGAGCCCCTTGAGGATACAACCACCTCTTATTTATCCCATGTCAGTGGCATGTGGCCCAGGGTCTGGCACAAATCAAACACTTGGCCGATGTTTATTATCCTGAACTGTTGATGAGAAAAGAAAGCAAACACATGTGGGTGAGGTAGCTTCTCAGCCAACATTGGAGGCCCAGCAACCATGGCAGAAAAGACAGGTATCTACCTGTAAAACTTCGGAAGGTTTGCATGACAAAACACACACACACACACACACACACACACACAACAAACCTATAAACAAAGTTAACAGACAACTCAATCTCTCTGGCAAAAATCACTGTTATACAGAGGCCAAAGGAGGGTTAAAATCTGTGCCATATGGAGCTGACAAGTTGACAAGAAGGGGACAAACGACCCTATGGAGAAATGAGCGAGGGATTCGCAGGGGCAATTCACAGGCAAGTGTGTCCAAATGGCCAAACAGATGAGAAGCTGCTCCGACTCAATGCTAGTCAGGGAAATGCAAATTAAAAGTAACAGTGAGATATGGCTTTATACCTCTCAACCTGGTCAAAATTAACAAGACCAATAACAACGCTTGCTGGCGGGATACAGGGAAAAGATGACTCTCCAATTACTGGGGTAATAGGAAGTGCTTTGGCCTCTGGGGAATCCAGCTGGCAACAGCTATTAAAATTACAAGTACACTTTGGGCCCAGCAATTCGACTCCTGGAATTTTACTCCAAAGAGATCAATTCTATGGATGCTCCTAAGGGCATGTCGTGCATGGAAGTTTATCTTCACGCTTCTCATCATGAAAACAAACAGGGAATGAATGGCAATCAATGATCAATGGGGGAATGGTCAGCGAATAACAGGACATCTGCACTCTGGAATACTATACAGTCGTTAAAAGGAATGCACTAGAACTATAGCCATCAGTATAGAAAGACTTCCATGGGGCATGTTGAATGGTGATGATCCAGATGTAAAAACATTAATATATGTTTGTATATGGTGATAAGAACATGGAAAAACATAAGAAGACCTATACTAGATCATTACCATGGTTGCAGGGTGGGCGTAAGGGGGGGTGATGTCACTAAAGGAGGGTTCGAGGATACGTAAAACAAAGAAAAATTACACTAAAGTATACAATATTTATGCATTTAGATAAAATTGTCTATAAAAGGCATTTATGTCTGCAAAGGAAGTTCTCCTCCCTCCTCTGTCCCTCTTGGCTTCACGTTCATTTTCTCCGTATTTCCCTCATTATTCCTCTCACTTCAAACAATCCAGACAAGAAAAGCCAGTAGATTCTGAAAAGAAGCTAAATACCTTATTTATCTGGCACCCTTCACACTCCAGAACACAGCCTAGAACTACAAGGCAAACTAGACACCAGACAGCCAAAACAAGTTATGTATTCTTAACTCTAGGAGAAGGGCTTTGAGCTAATTATTCTTATTTTACACAATTTTAATAAGCTTGTGAAGCCCGTTGTGGCAGCCAGGCCTGAAGGGGGCCCCAATGAGCCACATGATTGCCTTATCCACTCCCCTTGCATGTGGGCAGGACCTATGGCTATCTCCTAACCGGCAGGAGGCCGCAAAGGCGATGGGTGTCACTCCTATGATTGTTTCACTATATAAGACTCCGTCTTCACAGGAGAGAGAGAGAGACGCTCTCCTGCCGGCCTGAATAAGTGCCGGGTTGTGAACTGTGCATGGAGGGGGCCACACGGAAGAGTCTGAAGGTGGCCTGCAGGACCTGAGGACAGCCCTGGCCAATGGTAGAAAAGAACTTGGGCCCACGGCCATACAAGCACAGGGAATGAAATCTGCTAACAGTCTGGATGAGTTTGGAAGCGATTCTTCCCCGATCAAGCCTCCAAGTGAGAACACAGCCCAGTCCACACTGTGACGGCAGCTTTGTCAGGCTCCGAGCCGAGGATCCAGCTCCTGGCCCACAGACACTGGGAGGTGATACACGTGTGCTGTTTCCCACCTCTGAATCTGTAATAATTTGTCACCCAGCAAGAGAAAACTAACACACTCGTCAAATTCAGAAATAAAGGGGAGAATTGAGAAAAATATAGCAAGAATTGTTAGAAATGACCACTGGGATGAAGAATAACAGATATAAGCAAGTTAACTACTGTTCCAGGCCGTGGTGAGTTAGGGCAAAGGACCCTGCAAGCATCCGTCATGGCAGGGGAAGGGTACCTAAGATTCTGAGGATACCTAAGATCCTCAGATCTCCTCAGGAATCAGCAGCACAGTGGAGAGTGAAACCCTCCCAGTGACACGGACTCGCCATGTGTTTGCCAGCACGTGCCGAGCGCGCAGGGCTGGACGCTGAGCACACGGACCCGGGCTCTGAAGGCGTATCCACAGATCCACCCAGCATAGGCGTTATTTCCCTTTACAGATGAAAGAACAGAGCTTCGGAGGTCACACAGCCAGCAACCGGCCCAACGAGCATTCAGAGCCACGCTGCTGGCACCCAAGGTTGTGCTGTATCTCATCTAACTCCACAGCACGCTCTTGGCCCACCTTGCTGCCTCACGGGCCTCAGTCTCCTCCGTCTGTAAAATGGGGAGAAGCACGAGAGGAGAAAACGGCTTCATACGAGTAGAGCATTTGGCAGGCAGCAGGCACTGAATCTCTTTCCTCATGTTCTGTGCTGCTCACAAGAAAAAGTGGGGGCAAAAAGAATGAGCTCCATTTCTGAACAGGAACAACTCCTGGGAAAATGGGTTACTATAAATCATTCTTCCAAGCACATGCCCCACCAGAATGAAGGAAACTAGCTTCCTAACCTTCCTATGAGGCTCGTAAGGGAGGGGCTACTTCTCACATCGAGACGGAGGCCTGAAATGGTTGAGCAACTTGCCGGTCTGCACAGGGAGAGGCAGGAGGGAGGACAGGCTCTGTTTAGACCCAGAGGGTGACAGAGGCTGCCTTGGAAACCCCAAACTCCAAAATATAAACAGTTCAAAGGCTTCCAGCCAAGTGGCCAGGACCTCCCCTTGTACCAGCCCAGGCCAAGAGCTAGTTCTCACTCCAGAATTCCAGGCAAGCAGGGCCCGAGCAATGCGTCCCCCAGGAAACAGGGTGACACTCCCAGTGAGTGAAGGCTTGTCTGCAGAGGAGACCTGGGGACAACATCTGAGTGGCACAGCCCTGCCGTCTGGGTCCCTCACACCTCACAAGAGACCAAGGACTCATTTCTCGGAAACACCAGAGACCAGAGTTGCAAAAACCAGAGAGCCAAAGGACAGCGGGAATGGGCCTCCCCTTCCTCTGCTCCATGCCAATTCAGTCCAGGACACAAGCATTAGATAATGACTATTTTCAATAACAAACACCACTGTCACAGAGAGACCTCAGGCACAGTCTGACACGGGGTCCCAGCCAGGGGCACAGGAAGCGCAACAGCCTGTCGCCCACCTCCCCAAGGCCCCAGACACAGACCCAGGGTCAGATAAAAAACTGAAATGGAAGCATTACAGTTTCACGGCTTAGAGTTTACAACACACCTCCCCCTGCAGGAGCAGACCGACACAGAAGCTGCAAGGATGTTCACTGCAGAATTGTTTACAAAGGAGGAGGGAAACAGGGCAATTTGTTCCCAAACAGACAACAGAATCCCATGCAGTCAGTGGTGATGCTCCACGAGCCTTTCTTCACATGAAAAAGTACTCACTGTTTTAGGCAAAAATGTGGGCTTCACTGTTAGATATATTATCATCACTTTTGGGTCAAATAAAATACAGAGAACAAGGGTCAGAGGTCAGGGGCCGCGCAGTGGTGGTCTGTGGGTAGCAACATCAGAGGCATTTTCCTCCCTCTGCCTATCTGCATTGCCTCATTTTTCCTGCCATGAATAGATACTTCTTTGTACAGTTTAACAAAAAGAGACGCAATAAGTCATCTTGCTTTTAAAAGCACGTTCACCCGTGTCACCTCTTACCATCCTCAAAACCAGAAGCGGATGCCACAGCCTCCACCCCTGGCCTCCTAATTGCCAAATCAGACTTGAGCTGTCTGTGCTGTCTGGTGAGGGTCCTAACTAGGGTCTCTGGGGGTCCAGGGATGGCTTTGGGATGGGGGAGGCACATGCATATTTTTCTGGGGAAGAATCTGAAAAATTCATATTCTTAAAAACCTGACCAGTGTGGCCCACTGTCCTAGGCCTTCCAGAACACACTTCTGCCTGTCTCCTCTTTGCTCCATCGGGCTCCTTCATTGGTGGCCTGATCTGCAGATCCCCCATCTCTGTGTTTCCCATGGCCTGTCTTCTGTCCTAGAAGTCTCACCTGCCAGAGATGTGCCCTGGAAGAGTACAGGTCGCTCATCTCAGGGTCTCTGAAAGGTCTTCCTGGGGGAAATGTCTACGTTGAACTTTAGAATGGATTTAGGTGGTTTGCACCCTCCTAACGCCCACCGTAAAACTCACATCCACCAGAACCTCAGGAGATGACCTTATTTGGAAATAGGGTCTTTGTAGATGTAATTAGTTAAGGATCGAGAGATGAAATCATCCTGGGTTTCGGCTGGGCCCTAAATGCAATGACTTGTAAGTGCCCGGTGTCCTTGTAAGAGGAGGAGAAGACACAGGGACACAGGGGAAGGAGGCCGTGTGAGGGTGGAGACGGATGTTGGAGTGATGCTGCCACGAGCCAAGGAATGCCGGGGGCTGCCAGAAGCTAAAAGGGGTGAGAAGGATCCTCTCCGGAGCCTCTGGAGGGAGCGTGGGCCTGCTGACACTTTGATTTCAGTATAGCGATGCTTATTTCAGACTTCAGGACTCGGGGACTGTGAAAGAATAACTTTCTGTCGTTTTAAGCCACCAAGTTTGTGAATTTGTTAGGGCAGCCCAGGGATTCTGATGCAGACCCCAGTCCCAGGGAGACTGGAGGCCCCAGTCTAGACCTTCTATGGTATGAGCCAATAGTTCCCAAATCAGCGTCTGCAGGCCAGAGCCCCCTGGACACTCCCTGCAGCTGGTCAGAATCAGGACACACCCCACCCCTGCTCTTCCCCAACGTTCCTGATTCTGTATCAGCTCCATCAACCCCGGCTCTGAAGCCAGCACCCTCAGCCACCATTCACACCCTCCTCTCTCCTCCCCTCCCACATCCTATTAATAAAACAAAGTAAAAATTAAATTACTTCTAACACACCCCCAGTCTGCTTTCAAAGGGCTGGATGGTTTGAAATTCTAATTTGCTTTCCAAGGTCTTAAAATAATTTCACCAGAGCCCCAGCCATGCCGCCCCTGCCCCCGCCTGCATCTCAGGGCAGGATTAGACAGCAGGGCTCCCAGCCCCAGGGCCAGAACCACAGGGAGGAAAGGGCAGTGCCAGACCGCGGGAGACCCGGGATCTCCTGACCCCACAGATGAGAGCCCTGCCCTCTCTGGGCCTCACTTCTCCCCTCTGCAATGACATAGAAGGCTTTGCGAGGTCTGTATAGGGCTGCACCACCACCACTGGGCCTCAACACCTGACACATGGCTGTGCCCAGGACGGCCCATTTCCATAGTTAGAGCAGAAAAGGCTCTTAAGCCTCTAGGCATCCCCCTTCCTTGCAAGTGAAGAGAGATGGGCTCAGAGTGGGAAAGCAACTTACCTAAAGCTACGCAGCAAATCCATGACACAGCTTTGTGGCGAGAATGCAGACTGGGCCCCAAGCATGCTGTGCTTTCTTTCACTGCTCTGCTTCTTAGGACCCCAGGGCTCTGGGATCCTATTTCACCAGAAACTGGCCATGCCTAACAATACCACTGCAGCCACTGGGCATCGGGAGTTTTATCCTGGAGGGAGGGAGGAAGGGAAGGAAGACCCAGTGGCTCGGTGGGAACAGCTAGGCCTGTGCCCCTTCCTGGGTGCTGGTGGAGACCCTAGTCCTGTGCTCCTCCCCACGCCCACCCCCAGGGCCTGAAAGGCATTCTGGGATACCTGGGACAGGCTTCAACCTCACAGCCACTCTGCCCAGTGAGACTCCACTGGGGCAAGAGCAAGCCCTTTGCACCAAGGCTGGAAGAATTCAAGGCTTGGTGCCCAGATAAGCCCTCCCTGCTCACCCCAACCTCCCAGAGGCGCCCCAGCCGCCTCACCCTAGGGGGCACCACATGGCTTGTTGGACAAGCACAAGCCTTGGATAAACACAGGTCTCAGGATGGAGGAATTCCCAGCTGCTCCTCAAACCAGCTGGGACAGCTCGCCTCCCAGTCAGCCCTCAAAGGAACCAGCCACTACCCACAATGCGGGCTTCCAGAGTTCACCGGGTGACAAGGGAGGAAAGGCCAGGGGAAAGGGCCCCAGCCAAATGGCACGCTCTGGCCCACGCACCCCCAGCTCCGCCTCCTCGGGGCCATGGCAGACATCACCAGCCATCCCCGGCTCCTTCTCACTGAGCGCAAGCTCGGCTTGGAACCCCTCCGCCCCGCGCCCCGCGCCCCGCACCCCGCGCCCCGCGCCGCAGTCAGCAGCGGCCACCTAGGAGGCCTGGCGCACCAGCCGAAAGCTGCTTCCCACGCCTGCTGGCACCCGCCAAGGACCTCAGAGACGCGGCTGCCTTCCACCCCTGGGCACGCGTTTATGGTTTATCGAGTGGCATGAGTGAAAGAATCAGGACACACTTAGAAGTGGGAATGGCCCGTGCCTGGGGCCCTGGGATAGAGAGTTTCAAGTGGCACTCTGCCGATCAAGAGATGCCGGGCACGCAGAAGTCACTGGTGGGGACAGGTGGCGTTTCCGTGAGCACTCTGGAGAGGCTAAGAGGCTCCCGGAGAACCAGGACACCGAACCTTAGGCTTCCTGAAAGTTCTGGCCCAGCACAACATGTTTATTATCTGCATTTTCCAGGAGATGGGCTTGTTCTGCTGTAGTTAGGTTACTAACCGCCTGAAAAAACAAACAAAGCAGGAAACAAAGAATAGAGACAAATAGTCTCCTCTGGAAGGAAAGCTGTAGAAAGGGTATCCTAGGGACTGGTGCTAAAACCAATCTTATTTAAAACCATTACCACTGAGCTGGGCGAAAGAACGTACGTGAGGCTGCCAAGCGTGCAGATGGCATGTGCTCTGCCTGCGAGGGGAAATGAGGCCACTGGGGACATGTGGCAGAGAGAGGGAAGAGAGCAGCAGGGAAGGAAGCTGAGTCTGGTCTGGAGAGACGGGGCTGCCATAAAGCAGCTGTCCCAGCTCCCGGGAGGCTGCAGGGAGCCTCCCTCCCAACTCCTGGGGCTTCCCGTGCACCTGGGGGCCCCACGAGAGCAAGGAAAGTTCAGTGCCAACAAGAATCCTCCCTGCCTGCTCCAAACACGGTCGGCCCCAGAGCAGCTGACACAGGAGCTAGCTCGAGCTTGTGGTCATGACCATCTTCTAGGTCCCAGCAGGGCCTCTCGGAGAGGACAGCTCTTGCCAGAGCCAGTGGAAGGGGCAGGATGAAGGCTGCTAGGATGGGACCTCTGTGCTGTCCCCACCACAAGCTTCTGTCCACAGCTCTAAAGCCTTCTGTGGCTCCCTGTGGCCCTCAAGGACAGGTCACAATTCTGGGTTGGGAAGAAGAGGCTAAGGAGTACAAATCCTGTCCCTGACATTTATAGGCTGAGGGGCCTGGGCCAGTGATCCTACCTCCCTGAGCCTCAGCACCTCCATAGTGCAGATGATGACAGCTACTCCCGGAGTTGAAGACAAGAGAACCCCAGGCTTAGCTCCTGCTTGTCTGTCTACAGTGTGCACTTTTGATTGTCTTTGTCAAGTGAAGAGACACCTCTAGGGTCATTGTCAGAGCCTCAAGACCACGACAATGGCGCCCACCATCTCTGACTCCTCCCGATATGCCAGGGATGACACAAACACAATCCCATCGCTTCCTCACAGTGAGTGACCCTGCAAAGTTGGCACCATCTCCCATTTTATAAAGTAGACAACAGAAGCTTGGAAATCCTCACAATAACCAGCACCTGCCCAACATGGGCCAGGTGCTGTCCTACACACGGTGCATGGAAGGCCCCCTTTAATCCCCTCATATTAACCCCATGAGAGAGCTCCCCTTACTATCTGCATTTTACAGGCAGGGGAGCTGGGGCACAGAGAGGTCAAGGACAGTGCCAAAGTCACACAGCCAATGGGAAAGCAGAAATTGGAGCCCTTGAGGTCCCTTGTCTTCTCCACCACATCATGCAAAGTAACCAGGGCAGAGCCTGGTGCCCTAGAAAAACTCACTCCAGATGGGAAACTGCTGGACTCCAAAGTACCATAAATATCTACGTGCGTTGGGGCTTAGCTGCCACTGCGCCTTTATTTGGCCATTTCCGAAACAGCCAGCATTTATTACACTTGCCATGTGCTAGGAAAGTGCTTTCGGTGCCTTGTCATTGCACTGTCCCTACTCGAGCCCTCTCATTTCACACAGGAGGGACCAGAGCGGTGAGCCACCTTGCCAGAGCTCACGCAGCAAGGTGCAGCGGGCGGTGAGCCCCTGACTTCAGGGGGCGCTGGTGGGCACTCAGCTGGTGGCCCGGAGCTGCCTGAACAAAGAATTTCTCTGCTTCTCCTAAACACGTAAAACAAGCCCCTAATCCTGGTTATTAATGTAAATAATATTCCGGCAAAGAAAGCAAGCTCCCTGCCTCCCCAAGGGGCTTCAGGAATTACGTCTACAGTGTCCAACGCAGCAAGGACAATAACCAATTGACTCTTATTAAAACTCCAATAATGCTGGGGTGATTGTGGCTTTGATACGCGCACTGCTGTGAGCCAGAGTCAACCGCATTAGGAAAATGTAATTAGACTAATAAATTCCGGGCAATCCTTTTTTTCGCCCCTCTTTGCTCCAAGGAGGAGCCACTCACAAGACCTCATTACCCACATGCAGGCCCCACAGCGGGTTCTGCTGCGAAGCAAGAGAATCTTAGGTCTCCTGGGTCTGACCAGAGAGAGACCCCTCCTCCCTCAGAGCTCTGCACGCAGCATGGGGGACTTTTTGGCCAGATGGCAGAGGCTCCAGGGAGCTGGGGATGCATGGCCACCACTCCTACTCTCCTCTAGCTCCAGAGGGACCCTCCTCCTCCCACCCCACGTGGTCCCTCTCCCTGGTCAAGCACTATTCCACACAAACTGCTTCTTTGCTGAGTCTGCAGGCTCAGAGCCCTGAACCCCTCCAGGTTGGCTCTCCCCCAAAGAATGGGTGGGGTCAAGATTTATAAGAGAACCTGGTGCCTTGAGATCCCAAAAGCCCAGCTGCTGGGGTCAGGGAGGGGCCAGACTTCAGAGGTGGGTCAACCTCACCCAAGTTCCAGGGGCCACCAGAAGCCCTGGATTTCGGAGTACATTCCCATCTCCTGGGTGAGGCGAACCTCACAACGCAGTCCCTGTTTAAAGGACCCTCCCACCTCTCGTAACTGGTGGCTTCTCACTTCTGCTCTAGCGCTCGCTCTGGAAATGCAAATCTGTTCCAGTGCAATCAGCATATTAGGGGCAATCTGAGCAGTGCATGAATTTCGTGTTATGGAAGAATTCAGCCATGAGAGATGCTTGGTAAACAGACCGCCACAGCCGAGCCACGCACCTCACAGGGACCATGAGGCCCGCTCCTCCACACCTGGGTTGCATCCGTCCACCTGTCCATCTGATCTCCCAGAGCCTTCCTTCTGTCACTTCACAGGGCAAACACGCCCTCCCTCCACTTCCCCTCCGCCCATTTCGTATTATTTCTCTCTGCCCTCTTGTCTTTTTCTCTCTTTCTGTTTCCTTTGTTCCTCCCCTTTGCACACGAGGTGGCAGGAGTGGGAACCGGGTGGGCAGCCAGCAGGTAGATCGGGCACAAGCTTCCACAAGAAAACTTCAGGTTTTTCCCAAGATAAATACTAAACTAAATATGGGACTTTATGTATTTCTTAACCGTTAACCATCAATAAAACTCGGTTACCATCTCATTCAATTCCTATCTTTTTTTATGTGTCACTGACAACTTACTTGACTGTTGCGCCCCAACCCCATTTTCCCATAAATCCTGTGGTTTTCATTGTGCAATTCTGCTTTGCACAGTGACTCTGAGGCCCGCACCTGTCGCGTTACAGGGGAGGGGGCTGTCCTTCGTACATACAAACCCCCTGCAAGGTAAGGACGGTGTGGTGGAGGGTCATGTCCCCATCGCACAGAAGGGAGCGTAACATCCAGAGTGGGTCCAGACTCACCAATCTCCTAATGAACTCACGCTGGCCCCTTGGTCCTGGATTCTACGTATATTGGTCACCCACCTGGTGTCCAATGAAGCTGGGAGAGCTGAGTGAGGACAGGCTTCAGAGTTAAATTCCTGGTTTTGACTCCCAGCTCTACAGCCCAGCTCTGTGACCTCAAGCAAGGTAGGTAACCTCTTTGTGCCTCAGTTTTCTCATCTATCAAATGGAAATAGCTCAGAGAGGTTGTGAGGATTAAATTAATAAATGTAAGAAAACATTAAGTCTTTTATACTCCTCCTAACCTGCAGGTTTAACCAGGTATCCAGCCCATCCTATGTCCCCCCCACTCGCCCACCTATTAAATGGGGGCAATGCTGGCCCCGTACACACTGCTAGACTATTCAAGAAGCAAGGAAGAGGGCAAGCTGATTTGAGAATTAAGAAAAGGGACCTGGAGAAATAGGCATCTCCCCTCCCCCAGCAGCCGAGCTGCAGGGACCCAGCGCCTAAGCGTCCATTCATGCAGCGAGCCGGCCACTCTCGCTGCAGGTGTCGGGGCCTGGCCTCTGCGCGAGCACCTCCCGAGACAGGAGCTCCCTACACCCAGGGCAGCCTGCTCCACCTTAGCTGCTAGAGACCTTGGGGCCGAAATCCATCTCTCTGTCAATTCTTCCCACCAGTCCCAGAGGACGGCCCTATCTGGGGTAACAGGACAAACCCCATTTTCCCTTCCGATCGCAGCTATTATGCACCTTCCCTCTCCCGGCTCAACCGCCCCTCCTAGAACGGAAAGAGGTGATAAACATAAAGGTAATGGTAACACTTCACGAGCACGGAACAGGCATTACTCCACATCAGGCGTCGCCACATTAGGGCCCGTGGGCCAAATCCGGGTCCCTGCCTGCTTCTGTACAGTCCGCGAGCCAAGGAGGGTTTATGCATTTTTAAATGGTTGTGGGGGAAATCAGAAAAGGGAGGCTCTTTAGTGACACATGAAAGTTCAGATTTCGGGGGTCTATAAATAAAGTTTTATTGGAACACGGCCCCGTACATCATTTACATATTGTCTCTGGCTGCTTTCAAGTTATGACAGCGGAGTTGAGGAGTTTGGCAGAGACTCTACGGCACATAAAGTCTAAACTGCTTACTGTCTGGTCCTTTACGGAAAACACTGAGGACTCCTGTGTGCTTTATATGATCATCTCAATCCTTATAATAACCCATGAGGAGGTTACTACTATAATCTTCATTTTACGGACCAGGAAACAGAAGCTCAGAGATGTTAAGTCAATTGCCGCCGTCCCACAGCCTCACAGTGGTGGAGCCGGGGACTGGAAACCGGGCAGTTTGACTCCAACGCCCGTGTCTTGCTCACTCCCCTGCTCCTCCTGTCAGAGCCCAGGGCTGACAGTTATCACACCACAGCCCCTGGGAAGCCGTCCCCTGGCCTCACAGCACATGGCGGGAATAAGCAGAGTACCCGGTCAGCTCACTGGCCACTATGACCCCTAGATCTTCTTCTAACCCTGTTGGCCCACCCTTAAAAGGGCCTGTAAACCCATTGCTCTCTGGATACTATAGAACTCGATCCACAGAACCCTCCAGACTGGGAAGAGCAGCAGGTGTGGTAAAGTCAGTAGCTCGAGCCAGAGCTCTCTAAAAACATAGGAGAGCCAATAAATTTTACTCTTGGGCTGCCCGCTGGCTCCAAATAAACCTGTCACGTTCACAATCTTGCAGAGGTGGAAAGTCGAAGTTCCCGGAGCTGCTGTCCAGGTTACGCAAATCCCAAGGCCACTCACCCAGTTTTTCTCTCTCTGAACACCCAACAATGAGGGGAGATGGTTGCACGCTAGTTGCCATAGAAACAAGGCTAAGCTACGCCTGCAGCAGGCAGGCTTCACAATCGACGTCAGAGGCTGAAGTAATCCAGAGGGACAGGGACAGGTACACGACACCTAATCTGTGATTAAAGTTCCTCAAAGAGGTTCCCGCCCCTTATTAACTCGGAGCTTAGATGCACATTATAAACCGCAGAGTTCGTCAATAAATATAAGTCAATACATCCAGAAGGCAAATATTTGATTTTTATTTATTTGCATATTAAATGTATCTGTACCTTATCCGGCTGGAAGAAATCCAAATAATCTAGTCCAGGCATTGCACCCCGGTGACCCACAGGCCCATTTCAGCCCATGAAGCTGTTTTATTGGCCTGTATAATCTTTCCAAAATTTTCTTTAAAAGTGGCTACCATTTAAAATCCAAACTATTTTACAGCACAATGGAGATGGCTGGCTTTTCTTGAACGTAATCCGAAGATCTGGCCACGGCAGCCCTACATAGCAACAACTGGTTGGCCCCGACCACGTGCCTGCCAGGCCCTCCATCCCCAGCACCCTCTGCTCTCCTGCACCTGGACCATTTCACACCTTTGTCTTTCCTGGAGAGCTCCTGGAGGCAGCTGAATTTATGACACCCAACCCCAAGTGCCAGCCCCCCCCCATTTTACTGGTAGAAACACTGAGGCTGATAGAGGAGAAGATCCTGCCTAAAACACGACAGTGAACATGACAGCGCTGATCTCCCGACGTCCAGGGCAGAGCTTAGCTCAGACTTGCCTGAAAGGAAAGTCTAGAGGCTGGATTAACATCTGTCAGCTGCAAACATGTTTAAGGTGAAAATTAGATTTTTCTGCTGACACCGATTTTGCCAGCTTTGTCCGGCGCTTTGCAGGGAGAAGGGAGGGAGGGGAAAATGTTCTGCAGGGACAAGGAGGACATCTCCTCGGACCCTTTCCAAACCCCCTGCACTCCGCGCCACCCCTGCCCACCCACGGCCACGCTCAATGCTGTCTAGAAACACAGAGGAAGAAAAGGCTGGAGGAAGAAGCATCGGGGAATAGCTCAGGCCACATCAGCAGGCTGCCGCTGACTTCACAGCTGATGATTCTGTAACGCAGATGAGTGGAGAATGTCAGCCAGACGTGGGTTCAAATCCCCTCTCTGCTATTTGCTCACTGTGTGACCTTGGCCAAGTCATTTAACCTCTTTGAGCCCCATCTCTTCCTCTGTGTAGTAGGGATAATAGCAAAACTATGGGGCAGGATTGCTGGGCAGGTTAGATAAGGTCGCAATGAAGCTCTTAGAAGGATGTCAGGCACATAGTAGGTGCTCCACCAAAGCAGTATATTCTATTACTCCACGAACTCGGCTTCCACCCAGCCAGCCAGCCACCCTCCTCCGCCTGGTGTTCAACTGCATCTTCAGCCGGCAGCTCTAGCTGCATCCCTGCTGCCCTAGCTCCCTGGGGTGAAGCACCAGCTGGTCTCCACCTCCACCAAGCCCAACAGGCATGTCCCAGCCTCCGTGTCCTTGCCCAAGCAGCGAGCCTCACTCCAAGCACCATTCCCACTCCCCTCCTACCAAGACCGCCCTGCCCTCCAAGCCCAGCCAGAGTTTCCACAGCTCCCCCAGTCCCAGAAGCCTCTGTCCGCTCTGGCCTCAGCCCCGCCACTCGCTCAGGGGAACTGGTCCTGTTCTCTAACATTCTGTATGCTGATATTGTCTGCCCCTAGCACCTCGAAGGTCCAGGATACAGCTCACACATCGTGGGCATCCTTTCAGGGGGCATTAGGTGTTTGTGGTAGCTAAGTACCCATCCCCTCTTCCTATGATACCAGCACCCCCAAATTCCTTCCCACGACCGATCCGCCCCTCCCAAGTTCAGTCTCAGCAGGACTACTGGTCATGAGGCCCTAAACTCTGCCAAGCCAGGACTGGTGACATGGCCAAAGCCCCATCAATTAGATCCCCTCTCTCCCAGGACATGGACTTCCATACTGCAAGATCCTTAAAAGCCAGCTGGGCTCACCTACCCTGGGGGTCCCAGAGGGCCTTGGGTTCCCAGGCTTTTCAAGGGCAGTCATTCAGCTGGACCTCAGATTCTATGAGCTTCCTTCTGACCCATTCTTTTTCTGGGGAAATTGGCCAGAGCCTGTTGTTTGGGGGGGAAAAAAGGAAGCCCTGCCTGATTCTCTAGACCCCACATCACATAATCACATACACGCTCATACCCCCTTCCAGAACCGAACCCACAGATGCCCAGTCCTGTCAGAGGGATATGTAGGCACCACTCCTGTGTAGCCAGCGAGTCCAAGACCCTCGTGCTATTGGGGAAAAGCCAAGCTGCCAACTGCTTGAGTAATGCAGCTTAATTCTTCCCCATGTCAGCTAATGAACACCAAAGTGAACCAAGAAGCCAAGTGGGGTGGTGCCTCTTGTTTAAAAATAAATAAATAAATAAACAAACAAACAAACAGTGAGAGGTAATTGAACAAAATACATATAAAGCAGGTGTTTCTGCAGATGCCAAAAATAAAAGTTGAGTACCTATGTAGGATACACACTTCATTCGTCATCCAAAGAGCAAAGGTTTTACCAGGTGACAAGAGACTAATGGACAACCCAGCCCAGCGGGTAAAAAAGAGCAGCACCTGGGACCACGGGCATAAAAGAAGCCAAACTCACCCCACTGGAGTGCAGGCAAGGTCTTAGCCACGAAGGAAGGAAGTCAGCTAGGCAAGGAAAGGTAGGAGGACAGATTTCTAAGAGGCTGCTTAGAGCCACCCTGATCTAAACAGCCAACATCCTCTGTCCCCTGTCCCACTGCAGCAGCTCTCAAACAGGTCCCCTTGCCCCTTCCTCACCCCCTACAGCCTGTCCTCAACAGTGGAAGTCTGATCATATCATTCCTCTTGCTCAAACCCCCGTCACCACCCAGCATCTCCCCACTCTTATCTCTCTGACCTCACCTCCTACCACCCTCCTTGCAGGTCCTCGAGCAAGCCTTGCACATGCCTACCTCAGGGCCTTTGCACGTGCTGCTCCTTCTGCCTGGACCCTCTCCCCCATGGTGTTCTCAGGGTTTGCCTCTGTTTCCCTCAGGTGTCTGTTTAACCATCCCTGAGCACTCTAGCTAAAGCCTCCCCTCTCCCATCACTCTGTATCTCCTTTCCATTCATGTTTCTCCATAGCACTCCCAAGCTGAGACTGCACTATTCGTCTGCTGTGGTTTGTCGCCCCCAACTGGAATGGAAGCCCATGGGGGCGGGAACTTGGTCATTAAGGATCGAATCCCTAACACCCGGAATGACGCTTGGCACATAACAGGTACCCGAAAACAAGGTTGGTTGAATAGATGAATGAATGATGAATGGTGAATGAATGAACAAATGAATGAACTAATAAACTCCCTGAAAACAAACTACAGCACATCCAGGAATGCTAACCCTGAACAATTCACGTGGCAGGATGTCAGAAGCTTGACCCTGGAGAATGGCTGGGTTCCAATCCTGGCCCTATCGCATCCTGACCCCTGCCTGCAGGTCGGCACACCCTCTCTGGGCCTCAGTCCCATTTTCTGTAAATCGGGGGTAGTAACAGCCCTCACCACAGTGCGCTGCTGGGAGTATTTAACGCCTTACCACGTGCAAGGCAATGAGGACTGTGCCTGGTGAGCCATCAGTGTCCCAGGCTGAGTTTTATTTCTGTAGTTGCCCTCCTGCAACAAACTTCAGCTGGGTGGTGAAGCCATAGGAGGTCCTCTCTAATGAGACATGAGCAGAGAGGATGAGAAATACTGAGAGAGCACATGACATGGGGGCAGGAGACCCGCATTCGAGCCAGGCCCGGCCGTGCACATGCTGTTCAATTTTGGGGAACACACAACTTCTCTGCCCAATCAAGTCAGGACCCAGCACCCCTCCCAGCTCAGGGGGCTGCCATGAGGCTCCAAATTAGACCAGGGATGGGAACACAACCTTGGGGGCACAGTGAACCAACACGGCCCACCCACTAGTCATTATTGTATTTGCAGAGGCACCACAAAGTCAAAAAGCCAGAGTTCAAAGGTGACGACGCTTCCAACACATGCGCTGAGCACCAGCTCCCTCTTGAAGCCTCAATTACAAGGGCAGGCTTCTTACATTTCGGTCACAATGTCATCCAAAAGCCGAGCATTTTGCAGGGGAAATTATAGTAATTACCCGGGAGGGCTGGCTGCATGAACTTCAGCTGATCTAAAACCAGGGGTGAGACTTCACTCCCTGGGAGTTGGGTGTTGGGGAGGGTTGATCCAGGAGGAACCTCCACCTCACATCAGGGGCCCTGGGCAATGACACTAATGTCATTTAATGAGCTCACAACTCTTGTCAAGCCAAGAGGCAGGAAGCCTAGTGGTTGGGAGCACAGGTGTCAAAGGTTAAATTGGCTGGCTCTACCCTCCCTGTGCCCACCAGGAGGCAAAGGCTGTCCTCAGAGGCTTATACTCCAGGGAGCACATGGACAAACAAGACATTTATAGCTGCTAGGAAGGAAGCAAGAAGGATGGTGGCCAGTGTCCTTTTGGGATGGACACGAGGTAATTAACTGTCCCATTTTAAAGAGAAGCGAGTATACGTGGACTGGTCACACCAAGTCTGCGACAGCAAGAACCTGGCCCAGAGAGATTGTCCCTCTGTCCCCCTCCAGCCCAGACAGCGCTGGGGATCAGGCTCACTCCAATGAGGACATCTGCACCCTTATTTAAAACTCACTACTGCACACAGTTACAGGCACTTACCCGCTCAGATCCATCCTTTGCCTCTGATTGGTTTTATAGCCAGTAATAACGCATAAACTCCTCAACAGATGGAAATTTCATTTGACTAATCATAGCCGTTTGACGTGCTGGGGTGCAGCCGCTCAGGGCCAGCTGAGGTTACTGTTGGGGAGCCAGGCATGGAGCCCAGAACCCAAGGCCACCTTGAGGGTCCACTCCTCAGAGAGAAGTCATAAGCTGTTGGAAAGCACCAGATGCTAGGCAACAGTGGGCAGCCGTGTCCTGCCTTTTCCGGGTCCAGAGGTGCCTCTGGGAAGGGCACCGAGACCCTTTCCCACCCCTTTAGACACATAATGGCTGGTGCCAGGGAGAAACTGAGACACCCTGGCTTAAACACCTAATAACAGCGTGTTGGGTGCCACCCGCTGTGTACCAACTCAGTGTCAGCCCATGCCACGTGCCCTCGGGCATTATGCCTTTTGGTCCTGCCAACAATCCTATGGATGCAGGTGAACGTTCCCATTTCACAGATTCCGGAATAGATGCTGGAGCAAAGTCACGCCCCCTGAGTTACTAGGCTGAGCTGCCACCCTCATCTGGGGAAACGCAAGCTGGTGCCCCGCACTCCCACTGACACAGGCCAAGCGATCCTTCCAAGACCCACCCCTCCTATAAAAACAGACCCACAGACTCCCGGGAAGTCCCCACACCCTCCAGACGAGGTTAAAGCCCCTCAGCGAGGCCTTCGCGAAGGAGCCCCGTCGAAGTCTCTGCCCAAGAGCAGTGAAAACACGGTGCACAAAGGGGCTCGCTCATCTGAAACCCTGGCAGGCAAGTCCCGGCAGCCCAGGACCGGGGACATCGTCATGAAACAGGGTAAACAAACTATGACTTATACAGACCACGTGACCCACTTTGCAGCCAATCGGAAGGGAAAGTTTCACATAAAGAAATCTTAATGATAATAGGAGATCGAGCTAACAAGGGACTGGGAGAGCCGTAGAGAACTCTAGGGAAGCGGTTTTCAACCTTTCTCATCTCATGGCACATAAACTAATTACTAAAATTTGGTGGCACACCAAAAAATATTTTTTTCTGATCTGACAAAAAAAATACATACGATCTGGATTCATTCACACCAGATGGCTATTATTGTGTGGCTGTTGTCATTTTTGTATTTGACAATCTAAGGAAAAGAGATAAGTGCCCCTGACTGAATAGGCAGGTATTGCTTTTTTTTTTTTTTTTTTTAGGTATTGCATCTTTTAAAAATTGTTGCTGCACACAGGCTGAAAATCGCTGCTCCAGAGGATAGTATCAAGGAAGGATCCCTCTACAGCGGACATACAGCCCCTGAAGAACAGGTGCCCCCATCATGGGCTGAAGAGAGCCCTAAGGAAGCACCCCTTTGCCCCCCAGGCTGAGTGAATGCCCAAGGAAGAGCCCCCCCAAGGCTGAGGTAGAACCCCCAAGGCCGTACCCACACACACGCACCCCCTCCAGGGCTGACATCCCCACCTTGTTGAAGGCACGGCCCGTGGCTCATTGCACAGCAAACCAGCAGAACTTGCTAGAAATCCAACCTGTGGAACTTACCAGAAATCAATCAGCCCTGCAGGATGCCGCAAAAGCTGCTCACAGAAGATGTCTCACCAGAGGCACCCCACTGCAAAGCTGCCCAAAAGGGGGAGCTGAGGGTGCTGCTGGGCACTACTGACCCCTTGCACTGCGGAGGCCCGGCCGGCGCTGGAGGGGCTGCGGGTCTGGGAGCACATGGAGCCGGGAGGAGGAGCTTTCCTGCTGGGGGCTCCCCGGCGCCCTCTGCTGGCCAAGCTGCGCCTGCCGGCCGCCCGGGGAAATTAAAGGGCCCAGATCCATTTTCGCCCAGCAGGCAAGAAGGGCGGATTTGGAGCTGAGCAGCAACCACCCATAGCCAGCAACTCCATCCCTTGGGTGGCTCAGCTTCCCTATGAGCCCTTTTCACATAACTGAACCACTGTACAGCAACACAACTCTGCATTTAGACCTAAGAATCCATAGCTATCGTTCACCATTGACTATTTATTAATCCTGACTCAGTCACAGTTCCACAGAAGAGTCTGTCACCTAAATACTAAATTGTAAAGTTAACTTCTAAACATTTGCATACAAAATAAAAATGGAAAGAGAGAAAAGAAAGTGTTTAGTTGCTAAGTATGCATACTCTAATTATTCATTCCGGAACTGGGGAAATAATGTCAGACTGGCGCTAGGACTCTTCTATCACCGATCACATATCCTCACTCTGACATATGGGCCAGAGTGGCACGGTGGGTCCCTAAGAATCTGTGCTTATTCAGAGCCGGTGCCAGTAATCCCAGAACAATCCTTTCCCCCAGTGCACCATCACTCTGGTAAATGGCCACAGGTCCCTTTGGGGGAGGCGTGGGCCAAGTATTATGGTAATTACTGCAGCAACGATGCAGGCTCCTTCCTCACAGGGACCTGGCCTCCCAGGGGCTTCTGGGTCTGGGAATTGACTTAGGTCTGGAAACTGAAGGAGAGGCCAAGACTCTCTATAGCAGCAAAGCAAATCAGGGTTTGGTTACCAGACCCAGAGGTTATTATTATGTTATATATATCAAGCAGCACTCCAGTGGGCTGCCCATTTATTTCATTCCCGGGGACACTGTGATCCATGAGCCAGCCCCTAAATCCCTATGGGCCAAGGCATTCTGACAGCCTGGCATCCCTGCTGCCTTACAGCAGATGTGCCTACCTTGTCCTTGGCAGTGAAGTGCTGCCCCTTGGTCTCTGCTACTCCCAGATGCTCTTATCCCCACTGCAATCAGAGAGCCCATCTCAGTGGAGGCAGCCTCTGCTGTTACACCCCACATACAAAAAAGCAGCCACGGAGCATTTCCAGGGTGATGTTTTCCCCTCCTTCTTCTGGAACATAGCTGGGGGGGAGCAGCAGTGTGTAGACCGCACGCAACAATCCAGTCCACAGCCCTGTCTCCCCAGGCTTCCGGAGTTCCCCCTCCATCTCATGCCATCGCAACCGAATTAACAATAGGCCACGGTTGGGTCCAAATTTTAGACAATCAACCAAGTAAGCTGTCAGAGCCACCTCCGGCTGCACACGCTAATAACCAAATCCAGAATGGCTGCTAAGTGCATCCAAAGTGATGAAGTCGGCCCAATCTAGGGTTATTCCCTGCCCTATTAGCACCCACTCTCACACATGTTCCCCAGGTTGATATATATTAGCAAAGTCTTGCAATATTTTTGGTGTGTCCCTGACACCAGGGGACATGCTGAGATTTGATCCTAGTTAGAGTCTAGGGATGACAGGGGGTGGTCACAGCAAGTCTTGAGAAAATGGGCCTCCCCTCTCAGGGCACCTGCTCCTGCCAAGGCTTTCACAGGGTTGTTTTTTAACAGAAAGAACAGTCTCCTCAGACACTGGATGAAAGCTACCACCACCATCAAGGGAGGTTCAGAGCCACTTGGGTTTAAGATCATCCATTTCATCTGGGTCCAACAGATGTCCCCATTCCATGTTTCAGGACCTCTTTTGTTCCCAATTCATGCCCTAATTTTCACATGAGAAATCTGCCAAGATGTAAATTCAATTGTGGTTGTAATTCAGCAACCAGCACAATAAAAACATAATTAAATTGTGTGTTTGCTTTCCAGCAATATGAACCCTGTGGCTATAAGAAACAGCACCTTGAAGGGCTGTCAGGGAAGCTCCCTGGTTCTCAGACCGTGGCTCGCTCTCGGAGTGAATGGACCTTCGCTTGTCGCTTTCTCTCGGTAAATGCTAAGAGCCCTTGAAAGAATTCGTTCCATCCCACAGCCCTCACTTGCCGTCAAGTGCAGCCTCACACCAGCTCCCAAGGGACGTGCCTCAGTGGCGCTTCTTCTCTATCAACCGTGGATGGGAGCTTGGTTCATTGTAAGGCCACTGCACATCTTAGGTTGCTAGCATCTGGTTTCCCAAGGAGCTCAGCACCACGCTCGAGCTCAAAGGCATGAGAAAACCAGTCTGCGAATTCTACCTTCGCAGGCCATCTCCCGGCATCACTCCTGACATCAATTCAGTATTGGTTTGGGTTCTATCAAGAAAAAGAAACCAGCCCTGGCTGGTGTGGCTCAGTTGGATGGGCATCAGGCCGTGCACCGAAAGGTTGTGGGTTCGATCCCGGGAAGGGGGCTTGCAGAAGGCAGCTGATCGATGTTCTGCTCTCACATGGATGTTTCTCTCTCCCTCTCCCTTCCTCTCTCTCTAAAAATCAATAAAAATTTTTTTTTTCTTTAGAAAAAGAAACCACAGTAATTATTTTAACAGAGAAAGTTTCCTATGAAGAATTATGAACTTACAATAGAGGATTGAACGAATGAGGTATTGGCTAATAAAGAAAACAGAGAACTATAATTAATGTGAGAACAGATGTAAGGAGCAGCCACAACCACAGAGCTGAGAGAGAGCCCCTAAGAACCCCCTTTCCCCAAGGCTAAGATAGAGTCCCTAGAAAAGGTCTCCTGAGGGGCTTGGTAGGACCCCTCAAAGGATGAGTTCCCCCAGAGGTAAAATAAAGACCTCAAGAAAGAGCCTCCCAGGGAGGAGGCAGAGCTCCCAAGGAACAACCCCCCATTCAAGGGCAGGGATGGAGGCTCAAAGAAACTCCCCCGACCCCAGGGCTGAAGTAGATCCCCCAAGAAGAGCCTTCCAGAAAGATACCCCCACCCAGGCTGAGGCATAGCCCCCAAGGAAAAGCCCCTCTCCCACCCTGGGCTGATATGGAGCATAGAGCCCCCCCAAAAAGATCTCCCACCAGAATGAGATAGACCCCCTGAAGGGAGAGCTTCCCAAGAGATAAAGAAAAGCCCCCCAGGGTTAATATAGAGCCTAGAGCCCCAAAGAAGAGCCCTCCCACAAGGATGAGATAGACACCCCCCCCCCCGGAGGAGCTCCCACCTAGGGCCCCCGAGTAACAGCCCCCTTCTACGGCTGGAATAAAGTGCCCAAGGAAAAGCCCCAGAGCTAAGGTTGAGGCTCCCCCAAATGCCTCCGCCCCCCCACATACACACACATGCACCCCCTCCAGGGCTGACGTCCAGACCTTGTTGAAGGCACGGCCCGTGGCTCACTGCACAGCAAAAAGCTGGTCTCGTGCCAAACCAGCAGAACTTGCTAGAAATCCAACCTGTGGAACTTACCAGAAATCAGCCCTGCAGGATGCCACCAAAGCTGCTCACAGATGTCTCACCGGAGGCACCCCACTGCAAAGCAGCCCGAAAGGGGGAGCTGAGGGCGCTGCTGGGCGCTGGGTGCTACTGACCCCGTGCACTGCAGAGGCCCGGCAGGCGCTGGAGGGGCTGAGGGTCTGGGAGCACATGGAGCCGGGAGGAGGAGCTTTCCTGCCGGGGGCTCCCTGGCGCCCTCTGCTGGCCAAGCTGAGCCCGCCGGCCGCCGGGGAAAATTAAAGGGCCCAGATCCATTTTCGCGCAGCAGGCAAGAAGGGCGGATTTGGAGCTGGGGTGGTGGAAATATTCTCCATTGTTACTGCGCTGGTGGTAACACGGGTGTAGACATTTGTGAAAAGCCTTCAAATTGAACATTTAAGACCTGTGCGTTTCCTTGTAGACGAACGATGTCTCAATTTTTAAATTTAGTCGTGTTAGTTTTGGTTTTAAACCGGGTCACTGTGTGCTGCGTGCACACAGTAAGTAAATAAATACCTTTGAGTAAATAAATGCATGCATGAATCACACACTCTTTTTTTGCTTTTCTCACATTAAACTTATGACAGCTCCTGAAAAATCACTAAGCTACTGGCCTGCTTTCCTGGGCTCCCATAACCCTCTTCTCTTAGTTCAGTCACTGCTTTTATCACCCTGATGTCGGCTTCACAGAGGCAAAAAGTATCTGGTACTACTGGAGGGACCGGCATGCCTTGAGTGCTCTGTGCCAGACACTGTGTTCAAAACTCTAATATTCCTAACAACCTATGCAGTAGTCACTTCTGTCACCCCCATTTCACAGATGAGGTAACTGAGGTAGTTTGTCACAGTGTCCACACGCTTAACCCCGTTGTCTCTGAAGTCAGGCTGTCCCAGGTTCAAATCCCTGCTCTTCCGCTTGCCAACTGTGGGTGTTGGGCAAGACCACTGATCACTCTGAGCCTTGTCCTACTCATCTCCAAAATGGGGGTGATAATAGTTCCCCCTTGGGTTGTCAGCAGAGTATCCATCTCAGAGCAAGCGCTCATCATAAGTGAATGCTGGATGCCATCACCACTAAGACACGCACATTTTAACATCTCTGGAATCGATCAGAACGTGTCTTCAACCAACGGCATCTCGCAGGCTCCTTGGACAGTGGCAGTTGTGACACGGTTGTCACTGCCTACACATGAGCAAACCTGGTCAAAACTCTTCATATCGTTGTCACTTCCATGTCTAAGCAAGTATCAAATCGCTCTTTCAATAAGAATAAAAATAGGATGAGCTAAGACGGCGCGTGTCATGCTTAAGTTGGCAGCTGCTTTCCTTTCTTAGCTGTACATAGATTAATGGTGTGTCTTACAATTGATGGTTTCCTAGATTTGATAAAATGCACTACAATGTTATCATCACAAGCCTGTCTTCCCTGCTGCAGATAATTGGATTATCCCTGTTCTTCCTGCCTCCCTGTTAGAAAGTTAGGTGTTCATGCCTTTCCCACGTGACTGCAATGCCTCCCACTAGAGTGAGCGATGAAACTCTCCTCGCCCCACCAAGGTTGGGCGTGGCCATGGAACTTGCCTTGTAATGCAAATAGCAGGATAACGCACCAGCTCCAAGAGGAAGCCTTAGGAGGTGTATGTTTCTGCCCAGCCATGAAAACAGGGCCTGAGTCGCCACTGAGGCAAGGGAATGAGAGACAGGGGAAGCTTGCCTGGACCCAGCCCGCAGCCTGCTGCACAGCCACCCCAGCTGGCCCACTGTTAGCAAGAAGAATAATTGCATATAGTTTATGTTACTCGGCATTAACATAATTGCAATAGCTAATACACTCGCTAAACTATGAGTGCTTTGACGGCAAGGCCCAGAGCTCACTAACCTCTAGATCTTCAGTATCTAGATTAAGACCTGGACATAGTGGGTTTAGAGGGCACTCAGAGAAGTACTCAGAGATGGAGAAAGGCAGGCTTTGGAATCAGAGACCTGGATCCAAATCTCAGCTCTGCCATTTAAAAGATCGGTGACCTTGGGTGAGTCATCTGGAGTTCCCAAGTCTTGATTTGCTCATCTGTAAAATGGAGACTCCTGTATCAGAGGAGTGATGAGAAGTGAAGTGGATGACGTGTGGGGTGCTCACTCAGTGCCTTGCCTTAGTAGGCCCGCCAGACACTGTTCCCTTTCTTTGGTAGACATTTGTGATGTGTACACGACTGAGACCCCTGTGACCCATTTCTGCACCCCAGAACCAGCCAGAAAAATCCCTTCCAGATGTTCCTGGCATGTGGCAGGAAGGATCTGGCAGGGAGAAGACATCTCTGGCACAGAAGGTCTGGCAGGATCCAGGAGAGGTGGTGGCCAATTTGCTCCCAGCTAGTCAGCCCCCCAGGGGCCCCCTTCACTAATTCTATTTCCAACCCACCTGGCATCCAGGTGCCTGGGCTAGTGCCAGGCCCACATTTGGCAGACTGTGTGCCTCCCCAGAATTTTCTGCCCCAGTTATTCCCTGTGAAAAAATTGAGGGTGGAGAAGCCGGGGTTAAGAGGGCTGCCCATCTGGGCCACGCAGGGGGTAGGTGTGGCCCAGCTCTCCTGACTGGGGACCTACCAACCAGAGGGTCCCATAAGCACAAGAGCGCCCTGGACCACAGCATCCCAGGACACCCACTGCAGGCCCCACTCTGGGATGGAATATTCAGCAAGGAGGCCTGGATTCTAGCCCTGACTCTGCCATAGCCTGCTGTGTGACCTGAGGCAGGTCCCTTAACCTCTCTGTGCCTCCATTTCTCTTGTCTCTAGAATGAGTAATATCCAGGAAGTCTCCATGGTTTGTATCACAGACCCATCTGAGAACCTGGTAAAGGCTACAGACAGCCTCCTAAGAACAAAGCATCTAATTTCAGCAGCCCAGCACCTTGGAGCCACTGACCCCAAAGGAGCAGTCTGGTGGCCCAGAGAATCCTGTGTGGCCTGGAATGTTGGGTCTCAAGGTCCAGGGGCTTATCTCCCACTCCATCCCTCTCTAATATCTCTCTGACTTGTCTCATGGCCATGGAGACAAGTTCCAGGGGACCTTCTCTTGAACTTCTCTCTCCACGGCCTCAGAAATACCCAGGTTTCTGGCCTCCTCAGTCCCTGCTCATTAACTTTCCCTTTGTTGCCATGGTTTTTCTGAGTCTTTCACAGAGTGCAGGCCCAGAAATAAACAGTGAATCAGCTAATCAGCCAATCTCGGGCTGAAGGGTCTTCAGAGGTGACCTACAATCACACTTGTGCTCAGACACGAACACACAGATGCACACATGCATGTACATGCACACACATATATATGCACATATGCATACAAATGTAGGCACACATGCACACACATACACACATGTATACACCGATCCAGTGCCTCAGCCCTCTACTCCCAGCGCACAACATGACCACTCCCTGTCCCAGAGGCCCAGTGACTGTCGCCACCAGCATCACATCTTCTGCCCTCCTCGCTCTGACCCTGCCAGTTCCTTTCTGGTGAAGCCTTCAGTGCCCACCAAGGTCAGAAAGGCTGAGGCACAAATGGTTAAACCTGGGCGGCTGGGAAGCACAGGGTCATCACCCTGTCCCACCCTCACTGTGGGACCCTGGGGCTGGTCCACAATAGTATTAGTCACACTGTCACTGCTCAGTGACATTTTGTGTAGCCTTCAATGTGCGCCATGTACTGTGCAAAGTGCTTTCATGAATTTCACGCTCACAACAAGTCTTCAAGGTAGATATTATTAGCCCCACACGTTATTTACCCCCAACTGTGTACCAAATTACCCCCAAACTTAGCAGCTTAAAATTATATTTATTATCTCCTTCAGCTTTGGAGGGTCAGGAATATGGGAGTGGCTTAGCAGGAGGGCTCTGGGCCTCCCAGGAGGTTGCACTCGGGCTGTTGGTGAGGGCTGCAGTCTCATCTCGAGACCCGACTGGAGCTGGAGAATCCATGTCCCAGTCACCCATGGGGCTGTTAGTAGGCCTCAGTTCCTCGCCGGCTGTTGGACAGAGACCTCAGTTCCTTGACGCATGGGACTCTCCATAGGCTGCCTGAGTGGCCTCGGGACAGGGCAGCTGGCTTCCCTTAGACTGAGTGATGAGAGAGAGAGAGACAACCCAAGACAGAAGCCGCAGCATCTTTCATAACCTAGCCTCCCAGGCTTGGAAGAGAATATTCCATCCCTCCTGCCGTATTCTATTGATCACACAAATCAAGCCCAGTGCCAGGTGGCAGGAGACTGATGAAAGGTGTAAATACCAGGAGGCCTGGTATCTTAGAAACTGGCTGTAACACCCCATTTTACAGATGACTAAACTGAGACTCAGAGAGATGAAGTGACTTGCCCGAGGTCACACAACCAGCAAGTCATGGAGTAGAGATTTCAATGTAGGACTGTCCACCTCCAACATCTGTATATAACTGGATCTCTATCTTCTCTATAAGATGACGATGCTGGTGATGAATGATGACAATGAAATAAAGATAGTGATGGTGATGGTGGTGGTGGTGATAATGATGATGGTGGTGATGACAAGTAATATGTACCTCGAGCAGTTCCTATGATGCTGAGAACTTACATTTCATCGCATCTTCACAAGCTGTGCCATTCCAAACGTGCTCCACAGACCAGCAGCACGGACATCACCTGAGCACTTGCTGTAGACGCAGAGCCTGCCTCCCCCCGCCCCAGGGGACTGGCGTGCACGGTTGAGTGTGAGAAGCGCTCACACGTCTCAGAATCAGAAGATGACACAGCCATCCAGAAGGGGAAGCAACTTTCTTGTCCCTATTTTACAGGTGAGGAAACTGAGGCTTGGAGCAGCTTCTCAGCCAATAAGACCCTTTGTTGGCTGAAGATAAAGGTCTTGATCCTAACCTCAGACCCTCCCTCTTCTACCGCCTGACCTGGAGCTTCCGCCTGCCCCTGGGTGAGGTGAGGCTGCAGCCAGCGAGGGCCCAGCGACAGCACCTGGCCGGGTCCCCTCGCCTGCGCCACCCTGCTGCCTCCTGACGCTCACGCCCCTCAGCCTCACGGGGCTGTTTGTGGGTAGATCGGGGCAAAGAAGCCCTCCTGGCGAACAGTGACCTCGTTCCCAATCACTCCAGGGGAAGGACACTCGGAATCAGGAGGCAGCACTCAGCACAGCGGCGCACAAACATTCCTGAAAGGGGGGGAAAGTACGTCTTTGAAATCACATTAATCATGATAATGCTTTGCTCATTCCCTCCCTGGGTGCTCGCTGAATGTTTTTTCGAGGTGGGTTTAACCCTGGCAGCCGGGGCTCTGAGAGGCCCCGGTGCTAACGCTCTCCCTCCTCAGCCGAGATGCTCGCCCTGTTCCTTGGAGCATGGGGAGAACCTCTTTTCCCATCTCCCAGGGGCCTCCCTGGTCCAGGGATCACCCGACACGGGGTCAAGGCCCAGGGACTGAGCAGGGAGCCCAGATGGAGGAAGCAGGCTGTGATCAGGAGCTGAGCGCCCGGCTCCTCCTGGTTTGCCTCCCTGTACAACCGAAAGCCTGGCCTCCCAGGAATCCCCTGTCCTGGGGAAACCTCGAAGGGTGGTCGCCCTAGCTGGGACTGTCATAAACAGAAATAAACATCCTGTCCTGCGAGAGCAGCCGTCACTCACCTCGGCCCGATTGCCACCACATGGTGTACGGACTGAACTGTGTCCCCGACTCACATATTGAAAATCCAACCCCCGATGTGACTGTATTTGGAGAGGGAGCTTTAAGGCGGTAATTAAGATTAAATGAGGTCATAAGGGTGGAGCTCTAATCTAATAGGAATGGTGTCCTTACAAGGAGAGAGGGGGGCACCCGGGATGCACGTGCAGAGAGAAAAGACCGTGTGATGACATGTGGAGAAGGTGGCCATTTGCAAGGCAAGCAGAGAGGCCTTAGGTGACACCAACCCCGCTGGCGCCTTGATCTTGGACTTCCAGCTCCAGAACCGTGAGAAAATAAGTTTCTGTGGTTTAAGCACCCAGCCTGTGGTATGTTGTTATAACAGCCCTGAGCAGACTAACGTAAGTGGGGGCAGGGAGAGGCCGATAATAGTAGCAAAAGCCAGCCTACCAGCCCTCGCTGGGTTCCAGGACCTGTTCTAAATCTCTGCCTGGAGGGATGGGTAAGGGGGGCTCCGGGTCCTAGAGGGACGAACACAGGACAAGGCTGCAGGATGCTGACTGGGGTCTCAGAGCCCCCCATGACAAAGAGGGACAAAGGCCAGCCTGGCCCTGAGGGATGCAGGTCTGTCCCGGGGTGGGGTGCCTGGGGGTGGGGGAGACACCCAGCCTCAGGGCCCCCCTGGAACTGCGCGACCGGTCTGGGGGGCCGGCCGCCCAGCCTGCTCCCTCCCGCAGCTGCCAGGGCCACGCGGGGCTGCGCGAGTGTCCCTGTCGTCATCAGCTCCCGTGAAAAATCAGCCGTGATAGCTGAACTTCTGTTCCATTGTTGTTATTGTTTTTTAATTACACCTCCTTCTTTTTTTACCTTGGGAACCCAATTAAATCCAGCCAACCTGAAATTAATTTGCGGAGTAATACGGCGGTGTGGGAAACTGGGCCGCTGGCTCTGGGGCGGGGGGGAGGAGAGGCCAGAGGGGTGGCGGGCTTGGGGGTCACCGCTCCGCTCCGTGGGACCAAGCCCTCCTTTGTCACCTACTGGGTGCCAGGCCCTGGCAGGGCATTAGAAATACAGCCATGAACAAGATGGGCGAGGTTTCTGTCCCAGGAGCTTGCTGTCCAGCTTAGTCATTGAGAATCGTGAGATTCTCGGGTAAAATAATAAAATAATAAAAGGTGGGACCGTTCACAGAGTTTTCTCCAGACCTCCTATCAGCCTGAGACTTAGTACAAATTATGTCAATGTCCCTACCTGCATTTTACCAAAGGAATGAAAGATCACCCCCATAGCTGTCACAAGGGCAGGCACTTTACATGGATCATCTCAGTGATCTAAAGGGTGCTAATATTATGCCCATTTTACAGATGAGAAAACTGAGGTTCAAAGGGGCCAAACTTATCTATGAAGAGGAAGTAACAAAGCTGGGACTTGAACCCAGACTGAGTGATCTCCAAACCTGTTCTAATAACTACCAGGCTGTCCTCCTGTCACACAAAACCTTGGTGCACTGGGCGTTTCCCTGAGCGGGATCCTACAATGCCGATGACCGGGAATGAGTGAGTGAGGGCCAAGGTGTGTGTCGGCAGCATCGGGGATTGGTGGCCATGAGCCTGGCCTTGGCAGGGGCAGTGCTCACGCACCCCCTCACCTCTGCCATGGACACACGCAGCTCACCCAGGCGGCATTCTGCTCCCCTCCTTTCTCTCGATCCCATCATGGTTGGGAAAGGATGTCTTCTCCTCTGCGGAACTAAGGCTGAAGAAAAGCTAGGGTCTGGGAATTTGAGCTCCTGTTTCAGGGCAAAGATGCTGTCAGGACCCACAGGGAGCCAGGTTCCCATCCTCCCACCCCAGGGAGCCTGGACCACGAAGGGACCATGGGAGCCTTTATCAAGACTGGAATTCTCGCCCTGCCGGCGGGGCTCAGCCGTTGAGCATCGACCCAAGAACCAAGAGGTCACTGGTTCGATTCCTGGTCAGGGCTCATGCCCGGGTTGCAGGCTTAGTCCCCAGTCGGGGGCGTGCAGGAGGCAGCTGATCGAATCGTAGATGTTTCCATCTCTCTATCCTTCTCCCTTCCTCTCTCTCTAAAAATCAGTAAAAACATATTTTTTTTAAAAGATAGAAAATACTGTAATTAAAAAAAAAAAAAAAAAAAGACTGGGATTCTCTCTCCTGCTTTGTACCCTTTTTTCCCCACTGTTTTAATGTATTTTGCTCAAGGTGAAGGGTGTGGAGGGTAAGGACACTTCCCCTTGCACTCTAGGGCTTTTCTGGAAAGGACCTCCCTGCTCCTCTAAAAGTGGCAGGTCAACTAGCCCAGTGCCCAAAGCCCCTTGGGGCATCCAAACAACCCAAACCTGTGTCCCTCCAGTTCCTCTTCCCACTGCCAAGAACACCCCCATCAGGGCGTGTCAGGGGCCCTGCCTACTACTGGGTTCAGCAAGGTCTCCCCAGTGAGCTCTGACCTCCTACCAGCCAGGAGGAGCTGCCTGGGCCTCCTCCCTGTCTCCTCCACCCACCACTCTTCTCCCCTTGGCTGGGCACCCAGCAGACATCACTGCCAAGGGCACCCAGCAGCACCTGGCAGGAAAGAAACAGTCCCAGAAAAGAAAAGTCCACTTATCCATCTCCTACCACCCTGGGCTCAACTTCCCAGAAGCCACCTCCAGTTTTCTTTTCAACCCGAGTCAACTTGGGACTCAGAATCTCACAGCCTCAGTAAGTATGGTCTACACAAGATGACCTTTAAAACGATACAGTGTTAGGAGAAAAATATATACAGACAAACTGTGCACAGTGGTTCTTTGAGGAGGGAGAGGGTTACCAATGGCTTTCAACGTCTATATTATTTTAATTTTTCACTATAGGCAAAGATTACTTTTCTAATCAGGAAAATAAAATAGAGCTATTTCTAAAACAGCTAAAGCCAGAAAGCCCTGGCTCAGTCTCAGTTTGATAACTGAAGATCTAGAATAGGAGTCAGTAAACTGTGGCAGGGGCCAAATCCAGCCCACCACCTGTTTTTATAAATAAAGCTTTATTGAACACGGACTCACCCATCATTTGCATGTTGTCTAAAGCCCCTTTAACCCTAACCTAGAGTTCAGTGGTTGTGACAGAAATTGTATGGGCTGCAAAAATGAAAATATTTACTATTTGGCCCCTTACCAAAAACGTTTGGCCTGGTTTCAAAGAATGAAACTTTGCGAAGGAAAAATTAGTCAGTGCCCAGGGCCAAGGCAGGAGTCTCTAATACATGAACAGGTTGGTAATCTGGTCATCACAGGCTCCTAGGTCATTCGGGATTCAGACACCATTCAGTCCCTCCCCCACCTCTATTCCCCGTAGATAAGGGTCTCTTCTGCTCTGACCAATCCCCTAGGGAGAGCAATACCTCAAACACCCTCTAACAGGGGAAGTCCTTTCTCAAGTCTAACTTAAATCCAGCACTCCTAATCCTCTCGCCTCACGGCTCTACCCTTGGCCCAAACCCAAGCTGTTTGTTGGGCCTCCCATTGTAATTGGCTGAGACTTGGATCTTGCTCAACACTCCATCAAGCCAGCAGAACAATAGCCATCAGGAGGGAAATGGCACTGTGGACAGCTGCCCCACCCCCCTTCCTGGGCTCCAGGGCCCAGAGATGAGCAGGGCAAGGGCTCACCAGTGGGGTCTGCCACTCCAGCATTAAGAGGGAGCTGATGGCTCTGGGAGCAATTGGTGCCACTCCTGGAAGAACAATTATGTTAGTGCTGCATAAACACCCACCCAGACCCTTCCACAGGGGTAAATGAAACTACAAGAGCATCTGCGCTGATTTATCTTGCCCAGAGGAAGCCAGGGAAATTCATTTCCCTTCTAAATGATCTGCTCTGGGTTCTAAATATTCAATAATTCCCTAGCTGGGAAATGGATTTCTTCCCCTTCTCCGAGGCAGGCAGCTTGCATTCTTATGCTCGACATCATCAAAGTATTAAGGGACACACTTCACAGCAGGCTCCGGGCTGCAGCCCCCAACCCTTCCCCAGCTCTAGGAGACTTCATAGCAAGTCAGGACCACAGATCCCTCCCAGCTGGATCCTGGCAGCCCCACCACATCCCTGGACCAGGCCTGGACTGGGTGGGGGCTGCAGTGACTGTCCCAGCACAGCCCACCCAGCCCACCATCAGCCCAGCCCACGAAGAGGTCTTGGTGCCAGAACCAGAATCTGGCGAGAGCTCAGAGCTCAGGGCCCCTTAACTGTCCATTCGTGTATCTATGTTCTGCACTAAGAGGTGACTTTGAGGACAGAGATGGTCTCAGGTTTATTCCCATATGCCCATGTGTCTGTGGCCTGGTAGGTGCTCGCTACTCATTGAATGAGTGGATGGATAGATGAAAGGATGCGTGAATGATGAGAGGCCAGAAGGGTAGGTGGATGGCACTTTGACTCTTACTCACCTGGCTCCTCAGGGTATGGACTGTGATTAATTTCTCTCTACCTCGGTGCCTCGGCACCATTGACAGCCAATAAATGTTCACTGAATGACTGTATCGGAGATGAGCTAGCGTAGCTGACCCAACCAGTCCTGAGGACTGCTCTGCATGGCCCTGGCCAGGGAGAGAGGTTGGCATCCACTGGCAGAGGGAGGGAAACCAGTCAAGGTGCCCAAGGTGTCATGGAGCAACAGGCTTGGAACGTGTCGTTCAGGAGAAAGGGATTGTGGCCAGAGAAGGGAGGTCCACTGGGAGAGATGAATCCCAGAGTACTAAGGTGGTCAGGCGCCTGTCTGTGCCTGAGGGATGGAGACAGGCCAACATGGGGAAACGGAGAGAGAAAAGCAGGAGACTAAGACAGTAAATAAAAAGAGAGACACACAAGCAAAGAAGGAGCAGGACACAGCAGAGACACGAGACAGAAGTGCAGTGGCTCTCAGACCCACCACTGTGGGTCAGGCCCTGGGCGAGACCCGCTGTCATCTTTGCTGCAGGCAGGGGGATGGACTGAGTGACCCTGAAGTGCCTGTCACCTAGAATCTGAAGCAAGGTCTGCCAACAGATGGAATCTAGGAAACAATTTGACTCCTCTCTTGGCCAGGTTTTGGAGAATCTGCCCAGAGGCTGTGCCGGGAGCCTCCACGTGGCCCCTGTGCCCAGCCCTGACTGCACTGCCTGCCCCCATCTCTAGATCCCGTCGCTTTAATAGTCATGAGTGTGAACAGAGACACTCGGGTGCCAGGGCACCTTCGGACCTCACTGTGCAGCCTTGGTGCTACGAACTCAAACCTGAGCTTCAGGAAGGCAGGGATCTCTAATTTGTTCACAGCTGTGTGCCCCAGGGTCCAGAGCAATTCTCATAATAGGTGCCAAATACATGTCTATTGAATGTGGGTGGGTGAGTGAACAGAACCCGTAGTGGTACCTGTTTCAGGACAAGCCATGTCAGGAGCTCTAAGAGGAGAGTCTTGGGTTGCCTGGGACAGTCCTCCAAGTCTGGGGAGGCCCCTGCTGGGATCTAAGCCCAAGGATCTCCCCAAAAGCCCCAGTGGGTGTCTTTGCCTCCCAATCTCAGAACCTCTAGCAGGATACAGCTTCTGCCTACTCGCCTCAACCCAAGCTCAGCTGAAACCAGTGGTCCCCAGCTCCCAACCATACACTCAAATCACCTAGAAACCCTTTAAAATTACCACACTCCAGACCTATTAAGCTGATTTCTCAGAGTGGGGCCCTGGGCCTTGAGAGTGTTTTAAAATCTCCACAGGTGAGTCTATAGTGCAGCCAGAGCTAAGAACCTAGCAACTAAATTCTAGAACAGTGGGTTTACGGTGTGGCCCCTGGACCAGCAACATCAGTATCACTGGGAATGTGTTAGAAATGCAAATCCCCCCACCCCTACCTGCTGAATCTGGCACCTAGGGGAGGGGGGAGTGTGTGTCTGTGTGTCTGTGTGTGTGAAGCTCTCCAGGTGATTGGGATGTAGCTTAAGTGTGAGAGCCGTGCTCATTCCTCCAAAGTCCCTCCAGGAGGAGTCACTCCCTGGGACCCTGTCAGGCCAGGATTGAGCTCTCGGGAGAGCCAGGCTGCGGAGGCCCTGCGGGACAGAGAGGAATATTCCCGGGGCACCCACAGCACAGTGGAATCAATACTCTGGGAGAATCGATTTGCTGGGATGGGAGTCTCAGTTCCTCTTAAATAACACTACTCTTGGGTGACTAATATGTCTACAGTCACATCTCCCAGAGAACAGGGTCCCATGGATCCTCAGACCTCAGTATTCCTGGGGCACTGACTTTCTGGGATGTCAATAAGCCAACATCACCATTAGGAGCCCAGCATTAACCTCCTGAGACAGGACCCCAGTTTCCTTTCAATATTGGGTCTGGCAAGGTGTCATTTATTTCCAGGATAGTTCCCTCTACTTCCTGGGGGATCCCTTCCCGTGTTTTGGCTCCACTTGCCAAACAGGGCCTGTTCCAGGTCTCTCCTCCAGCCTGAGATTTGGTGAAGATGGGGGTTCTGTACACTCAAAAAATGCTTCCTCCCCCCCCCCCCCCCCCCAGGCCACAATGTTGATGGGCTCCTAATGGGGCAGAGGAGGAGTGGGTGATTGGCTGGTGACACTGCCAGTCCCACAGTCAGTCTAGCTCTAGGTGAGGACAGGGATGGTGAAGAGCCAGACACTGGAACCCCAGCCCTCAGCAGGAGGGCCCAGTTTCTATGTGGCCAGGCCATCAGAAGAGGTAGAAGAGGGAGAGGCAGGAAGCAAGCAGCCTGCAGCCAAGATACGGTGTCACACCTGCCAGTTGGAGAGGACGTTGAGGTCTCAGCAGGAGGGAGGGCCACCAGAGGTCACCTCTGGCCCTGGCTCCATCCCAAATGCTGTGTGATTCTGCCAAGTCTCTGCTCTTGCCTGGGCCTCAGTGACCACATCTGTACAGGACAGAATGAGACTGATTGTTCCTGAGGCCCTGTCCAGTCCAACCCAGCTCTCTGCCTCCTTCAGCAAAAGTAATATGACCATCTCAAAGATGGAACAACTGAGACCCACACAGGTGAAGTGACTTGCCCAAGGTCATGTGATAAGTCGGGGGAAAATGGGAGAGCCAGAGCCCTGGGCCCTTGCCCTCTAAAGAGAGACAGCACCATATGGGGTGGCAGGATTTATAGGTTTAAATCCCAGCTCCCGCTTTACGCTCTGTGACCCTGAACAAGTTACTCGCCATCTCTGATGCTCAGTTTCCTGATCATCTCTCAGGGGGGACTTCACATGAAGATCAAATAAAACAATGACCACAAACACTGTACAATCCTGACTTGGGCCAGGCCCTGTGGTGGGCACTTACCCGGGCTGACTCCTTTGTTTCCTCTCCATCAGCTCACGTGTACATGCTACTGCTGTAGTTCATGATTCCCAGAGGAGGAAGCGGGCCCAGCAAGATCAAATCTCACATCCAAAGACACCGGCTTCAGGCGGCAGAGCCAAGTTCCACGAGGGCCGCCTGCCTCTGGACTCCACACTCTTCACGCTGCATCGAGCTGCCTGAAAGAACATTTAGGGGTTGAGCTCACACTACAGGATTCACATGTTTCTCCCGCCCCCCCCCCCAAGCACCATGGCTAAAATCTTGTTCCCTGCACATGGACACGGGCCCCCCACCCCCTGAGGCAGACCTTCATTGCCACCACGGTTAGGAGGAAGATGGGCTAGCCACCAGAGGGGATCCTGGGCGGTTCCATTTTGCCCTCGCTTGTGTGCTGTGCCAGGCCCGATGCAGGCCCCTGTCTCTGCAGGTGGCAGCTCACAGCCTGGTAGTGGCCATTGCAAGGACTCACCACCACCCAAGCAAGCTAAACAGATGCCACCCTTTTAGGGGGACGCAGTCAATCCCAGCATGGTGACAGAGGAAGACACCCAGTGGCCCCTGGAGTCAGTCTGGCCCTGAGATTTCAGACCAGCAACTTGGGGGACGTTTAGGAAGAGAAGCCCAGGCTTTGGGAACATCCATGGCAGTGGTCGCAGCTGCAGACACGAGCTCACGGGGTCCCCTTGTCCAGGAAGGAAAGTCTCAGTGCTGCCTGCAGGATAAAGTAGCCGCCCCACCCTCCGAGCTGCAAAGCAGCCCCGGAGTGGGCTGGGCCGAGAGAAGGTTATCGATTCGCCCGCTGAACCCTAATCAGTGGATCTCATCTGTAATTGCAATCAAGTGGGCAGGAGGCTCGTGAGGGGTGAGAGGGAGGAACCCACCCCCAGGACTGGGGCCGGGGGTTGAGGCTGCCGGGCGTAGCCAGCAGCAGGATAACCCCGGACACCTAGTGGGCATGGGCAGGGGCTGCCAGGCAGGGTTTCACCTGAGCTGGCGTAGGTCCCTATTACGCATATGGACCTGGCATCCAGTAAACAAGGTTCCAGTCCCAGCCCTAACCCCAGGCGAGTTACCACACCAGCCTGAGCCTCTGCGTCTTCATCCGAAGGGGGATCACAGTAACCCATCTCAAATGGCCATCGAGAGATTTAATGAGATAATCCATACGGAGCACGGCGCCTGCCCTGCGCCCGCGGTCAATGGATGAGAGCCCACACTGCTTCTGAGTCAAGAGCAAAATGAAAGGTGCTGTGTCCTTAAATAACCAACTCCGCAAAACGCCCTTTGATGGCTCTGAAGGGAGGCTGGTGCCTTTAAGACAGGAATCGATCCGGCCCCTGGCCAGGCCAAGGAAGAATATCAATCCTGGGGCACATTAGGGATGGATGGGGAGCTCAGAGGTGTGATGAACAGAGGCCGTGGGGACCAGGCCCCGACCCTGGCCAGGCCCCATGGGCAACTCCCATGGCAGTGCAAGGAGAACCATTTCAGAGTCAAATTTCCTGGCTCCTGGCTTACTGGGCTGTGTGACTTTAGGAAAATACACCAACCCCTCTGGGCTTCACATTCTTCTGTGGGAATAAGAACTCCCAACTGGCCGTACATGGTGGGAATGCAACGAGAAGGCTTATGCAAACCACCCCACAGGTCCTGGGCACACAGAGGTCCTTTAGTACCTGCTTCTTGGCGAGGAGCTGGCCCCCCTGAAGCCCAGACTGGCTCAGGCTGGGGCGGGGGGCGGTGGCAGGGGGCGGGAGAGGGGACCAGGGCTGCAGCAAAGGGCAGAGAGGCAGAAATGCACACAGGTACTGGTGTTTGCTCAGGCATTCTGTTTGGAGTGAGTCTCCTTTTATCCCGGCGAGCGAAGCCTCTGCGCTGGGCCGCTCACCCGATGCGAGTGTCTGCAGTGGCGCGGGCCCCATTCATCACAGGCGTTTGATGGAAGATCCCTCCTCCAGGAATTGCGCTCCCAGACACTCCTCACGCCCGGCCTGGGTCTTTGAAACTTAACAGCAGGTTCTTTAAAGAGACAGGAGAGGCACGCTGCATCCCAATACGCAGCTTCTGAACACGCCAACATTAATAGAGGTCACCCTTCTAGGGGACACGGGGCCCTTCCCAGGAATAAATCAGCAGCAGGCGCCGCTGGCCAACTGATACGTTTTCTTCATGTTTCCTTTTGATCGTCCACTAGTGCGGGGCTTAGAGGGGTGGGGGAGACACGTCTGCACCCACTTTACTGGGCCTTGGGGGAGAATCCTGTCTGAAAGAAGCCTAGGGGCGTATATCTGTCATCCTGTCCCTGCCGCCACTGCCAGGCAGGATCACGGAGTTTCAGTGCAGGACACCAGTGGGCATCACAGAGGGTTCACAAGGATCAGGCACCAGGCTCAGGGTTCAGTGTGCATCCTCTCCTTTCATCCTTACAGCTGTCTGGGGAAACTGAGGCCCACAGACATTAAGGTCCTTGTCCAAAGTCCCAAGGCCAGTAAGGGACCTGGCTGCAACTCAAACTCCAACTCATCCCAATGCAAAGTCTGGCCTTAACCACCCACCAGGCTACCTGTCAGAAGAGTTTCAGGGTCGAGAATGCCAGGCACTGTGACTTCCTGACCTGTAGACCTGCTGGGTGCAGTCCCAAGGGACCCCCTTTTATTTCAGTCTGGTCCTTCCATTCTTCCAGGGAGAGGAGGCAGAAGGCTGGTGCTCGCTACCTACCCTGGCCCAGCCTCCTAGAGAAGGGCTGCTGCTATATGAAGAGTGGAGGCAGCTCAGCTCCAAAAATATACCCAGGACTTTGCAACTAGGCAGGCTCGTTCTAATCCTTGCCCTGCCGTGTCCTAGCTGTGTGACCGTGGGTAAGTGACTTGACCTCTCTGAAGTTCAGTTTGAAAACGTAGCCTCACCCTTGATTAGAAAACACAGCTCCTCCAGCGGGGCCTCTGCATCGTCATGGGAAGGGGCCTAGGATCTGCGTGACAGTCATCCCGGTCGCACCAGGTCCCCGACTCTCTTCCTAACCCTTCACAGTCTGCAATGCTGGCACTGAATGGTTGGCCACCACCATGGTCTTTCCACATCTAAAACTCCTAACAAATGCTCAGATGTATAATGTTTTATGTTTCCATTGTTTCTCAGATACTGATTGTTTTATCAATAGTGCTGTTTATGGGAGTTCCATGATTTATCTGCTTCTGCCCCCCACCTCCCTGTGAGGCCCTGGGCGAGTCATTCATCCTCCTGGATCACAGAATAAAGGAGCTCAGAGGGAGGGACCTCGGAGATCATCAATCCAGACCTTTCATTATATCGATAAGAATCACAGAAGCAACCCAAACCACCTAAAAACCCTGTGGTAGACCAGTGCAAGGTGGCCCCCAGTGACCGCACCTCCTGGTATTTCTGCCCTTGTAGAGGACCCTCCCTCACTGACTCTGGGCCAGGCCATGCAGTCAGCTTTGGCCAATGGGATGTGAGCAAGCGGAAGCTCTATAGATGCTTGCTCGTTGGGGCTTTCTCTCTGGGACACCCCTTCTTGGAATGAATGCTACCTTGAGACTCCCAAGCTGTCAGGAAGGCCAGGCTAGGAAGAAGCCACAGCAGAGAACCCTAGCTGAGCTCCCAACCCACAGCCAGCCCACTGTCAACTATGAGTGAAGCCATCCTGGGTGTCCCAACCCAGTCAAGCCTACAGCCAGTGCAGCTGCAGGAGTGGCCCAGGAAATAAGAGTGACCAGCCCACCTCAGTGTGCCTGGGACTGTCCCCAAAAGTCCCACTTCTCAGGAACACGTCCCCACCCCAGTCACCCTGCTGAGAACAGATGCTGCAGGAAAACCAACCCATCAACTCATGGAATCAAGAGAAATCGTAAACAATTGTTGTTTTAAAACTCTAAATTGGGTTTTTGTGTTATGTAGCAATAGATAACTGAAACTGTCCCTAATATGCGCCAAGTGACTCAGCTTTTGAAATAAGAACCCCTAGTCTTCACATCAGTCTTTCTGAGTTGGTTTTATTACCCATCAAGTGAAGGACATGAGGCTCAGACAGGTGAAGTGCTATTTCAAGGTTAGGCATTAAGAAAATGGTGGAACTAGGGTCCCAACCCCAGTCTAATTCCAGCCTCTAAGCTACAGTTGTCACCACAAACATCCCTGGGTGTTATTACTGCCATTTAGCAAATAGGAATGCACAGCTCAGAAAGATGTGACTTCCCAAGGCCACACACAGCAAGTTAGCACACGGGGCTACCTCAGGTGCTCTCAGTTTAGTAGCACAGATCTCTGTATCCAGTATCTAGTGCCATCACAATGCTATGTGACAAACCATCCAAACGCAGTAGCTTAAAGCAATCAGCATTTGCTTAGGTCAGGAGTCTTGGATCAGTTACATGGCTCTGGTTTGAGCGGGGCTCCTGTGTCTGGGGGTTGGCTGGCTGTTAACTAGGGCATCTCAGCCTCCTGTCCTCAGGCAGGGAGCCTGGCCATGCTCTCATGGCAAAGGCAAAGGTGCAAGAGCAAACACATGGAAATGCAGGAGGCCTGGACTTGGAGCTGGTGCAGCACTGCTCCCAACACGTTCCTACGTGGCCAGAGCAAGTCACAAGGCCAGACCACATATAAGGGATGGAGAAACAGGCTCTGCCTGTTGGGTGGGAGCAAATGCAAGGTCACTGTTAAGAACACAGGTACAAGAATGAAGATTAGGTTTGTTAAGCAATGAAGTTATCATAATAGAGTCTTTACCATGGGCCGGGTAGTGTGCTGGATCTTTTATACTTGTTATCATTTATTTCTTGAACCATCCCTGTAATTTAATTAGGTACTGTTATTAGCCCCTGTAATCCAGTTGGGGAAACTGAGTCACATGACAATTAAGCAATTAGCCCAAGGTCACACAGAAAGTCAGTGGCCGAGCCAGAATTCAAGGCCAGGTCCGTTTGACTCCAAAGTCTATGCCCCTAACCACTGAGCTGCACCAGCACGCTCCCCTTCCTGACGCTGCTCCAGCCCTGACGCTCCAGGGGACAAGAGGCTGGGCTCTCTGGAGGCTCCCACTGGAGTGCAGAGCCTGTTTCTTCCCCAGCCAGAAGTTTCCGCTGACGCACTGGGAAGCCCTGTTCACAAAGATGAAAGCCCCTTTGCTGAGCGAAGCAGCTCTGCTGACAAAGGACAGGCTTCCCTTAGAGTCGGCCTCCGGGAGGGGGCAGGTGGAAGCCACGGGCGGCGGAGGGAAGGCTGCCGCGTGCCATTGGTCCCGGGCAAGCAGACGAGGGGTGGCCCACGAGCTTTGCCTGCGTCAGGGGGACCCAAGACAGCTTGGAGTTTAGCTCACAGAGCCTACTAAGGTACTAGAGATTATCCAGGCCGATGGCTTATGGGGAAACCGAGGCCCAGAGAGGGGCAGAGACAAGCTCACACAGCCCGATGGAGGCAGCTGGACGCTGGACATTCCTCTCACCCTGCCAGTAGCCCAGCTGATCCTGCGTGGAGTTGGAGGCCTCCCTACGGGCTCCCACTGAGAAGGGTCCCAGTAAAGCTAGGTGTCTGCCAAGGCCTCGGATTGCCTGGCTCTCACTTCTCCGGGGGAATTCAGACCTTGGGGCATTTGGGCCCGCTGAGCTATTTCTGTGTCTTTTCTTCAAGGAGAGTCAGCCGAACACATTGCTGATCAGCAAACATCATTTATTACGTCTCCGGCTCCTGGAGCTCCGGACTCTGAGACAGATAATGTCCCTTATCTCAGCCTGGAGAGCAGGGGGAGGAGGGGGGAGGCCGCAGTGGCGATCCCGCTTCAGTGATAAGGGATTGGAAGCACCAGTCTCCGCACTGAGTAAACAGCACTGGGGCATGATATTTGCATAGAGAATTTTACAAAGGGCGGCTCTGGGAGGCTCCGTGGAGCCCCCGGGAGTGCAGAGGACACAGGGGACACACGCCACACACGCCAGACAGTCCAGGCCTTGACTCTGCCCCTGACTCCCCGAGTGACCTTGAGCAAGTTGGGCCACCCCTACGGGCTTCCTTCTCCCCACCTGCTCAAGGCAGGGTATGGACAAGGTTAGGACCTTGTGAAACACACGTGTGCACGCGGGAGCTTTGGTGTGAGACACCCACAGTGGCGAGCGGGCGCTCCTCTCTGGAGCACTCCCTCCACATCCGAGAGCACCCTCCTGCCGTGTGGCTGCTCTGATCCTCAGTTGCCTCATCCAGTAAATGGGAGAATAACATCTACCTTGGAGGAAGGGAGCAGTGGGCATTTACTCGTAGTTTACTTCCTTGGCATTCTCTTCTTTTGCCCCCAGTGCCCTAAATTTCCTGGCCATGTGACTTGGCCATGGGGATGGCTTGCCTGGCTTAGACCAATCAGTGTCTTCCATTTCCCTGACCACAGTGATTGGTTCAGAAATGGGCGCACGACCCAAGTCTGGCCAAACACAGGCCAAATTCTGGGACTTAGACTGAGCTGTTGGGTGAAGGGGACTCTCATTTACTCACAGCTGTGAAGGAGAAGATGCTGGTGGCAACCTGGAAGCAGGAGGGCCGGGCCTGCTGTGAATGATGCCACACTGAGGAAGTGGAGCCAAGAGATGGAGAAAGGGAAAAGGCATATATCCATACCAATCAGGCCATGGAGGCTGGATCAATCCTTGCCTGAAGCAGGACCTACCTCATTTTTAGTTATGTAAACCAGAATTCCCTTTAAACTTTCGGTTGGGTTTTCTGTCACTTGCAACCCTAATTGCCGTACTGAAGACTGGTATTACTGCAAGGACGGTGCCTGGTTTGGCACATAGAGGGCGCTCATGAGACCACAGCCCTGAGCGAGGAGGCGTAGAACAGAAGCACTTGCTTTAAATCACAGCGCCACCTCCTTTGAGCTCCGCTCCGAACCCTGGGAGCAAGCAACGTTACCTCTGAGGAGGGTAATATCTGCTTTCTCCGGTTTTTCTGAGAACTAAGATAAAATCCATGGAAAGCACTTTACAGTTCGACAAATTATCCTTATTATTTATTAACTGTATTGTTGTTACAGACAGTTTTATTATTACCTGTCTCCCAGGCTGCATAGTGAGTTCCTTGGGAGTAGGAGTTCGCGTTGCCTTGTCTATCACAACAATCTCAATTACCACTTAATTGTTGATTTCGTCTTGCATTTTTGCCTCCTTGAACCTGGCAGCAAGCTCCTGGTGGGCAGGAGCTAGGACTCCCCTGTGTTCTGCAGAGGGTGGGTGGGTGAGCCACGTGTCCCAAATCCCTCATCGATGCCTAAGTGAATCAGTCGTGAGAACAGCTGTGTCTAAGAATCACAACGCCTACCAGGGGCTCGTCACCATCTTCCACTCTGGATTAGGAAACTGCGGCCTGCCATGCTGATGAGGAGGGCAAAGGCCCCGGGGGCCACACTGGCAGTGTGGGGCCCACACCTGATCTCAGATCTGACCCCAGGTCCCAGGCTCTTTGCACAGGTCCAGAGTTGGCATTTGTGGTGGTGAGAGACACCGATGAGCCTGTGACACACTCCAGTGGTAAAGGGATGGAGACAGGTCCCAGAACAGACGGCACCGCACATGGAAAGAGCAAACAGCTAAGAGGATCAGTGGGGAGGGGGCTCGGGCAGATAGGAGAGACTGAGGTACAGAGGCCTCCTGGTCAGTGAGCAAGTAGGTGAGGAGCTTGTACTCACTGACTCCCCTCAAGGCTGCTCATTGACACCCAGTAAGAGGCCCCGACTCCCATGCAGGCTGTAAACACACAGAGAGGGCAGTGGCTACAGGCCTGAAAAGGCCTGGAAGGACCTGGAAAGGACCTAAGTGGGAGATTGGGGAGGTGCCCTCCCCTCATACACCAGAAAATAGGCATTGCAACAGCTCTGTACTCACTAGCTGTGTGCTTTTGGGCAAGTGACATAACCTCTCTGGGCCTCCATGTCCTCACCTGTAAATTGGAACTGATAACAGCATCTGCTGTGGAGAATTGCTCTGAGGTGTCAGACACAGGTACCGCGCACAATGTGGCGCCAGGCACATAATGAGCGCTCACAGATGTGAGCTGTTTGTGTCAGGGACCAGGGTATCACACAGTATTGTCTCATTTACCAGGCTTTTGCCACCTGCCTGTGAGCCCATCAACACCTGGAGCAAAGACTATCCAGTCCTTTCCCTGGGCCTCGTTTCCTGATCTGTAGAATGGAAATAATGACAGTGCCTGCCCAGTGGGGTTCTTGGGAGGATGGGATGAGGTGGGGCATAGCACACAGTAAGTCCACAATTAGGGCCAGTGATTATTGCTGTTTTCGTCACTATCACTCCCTCCTTACTATGTCCAAGACTGCTCTACAGTCAGCTAAGTAGACCCTGCAGGTCGGGAGTAGACCTGAAGGGGGGGGGGGGGGGCGCTGCAGGATGCCTGCTGCAAGAATCTGGCAGAGACAGAAAGAGAAGAGGGCCCTTGGGGACTCCTGGATCAGGATAAGAATGTGTGTAGAGCCAAGCAGGGACTGCATGACCTCATTCAAGACATGCCACAGAGGGACTCTGAGTGCCACCGAGGAGGCTTGACCCCACCTGTTGGAAGTTGCCTCAATTTATGAGATGAGGGAGGCAGCGAGGAGGGCAGAGGTGTCTGATAGGCCTGGGTCAGATCCTGGCTTCAGCCACCTAGGGGCCACGTGAACCCAGTGCTCCCTAAGCCTCAATGGCATCATCTGTAAAATGGGGATAAGCCTAGAGTCTGCCTCTTGGGGTCATTGCGAGGACTGAATGAGATGGTGCATGAAGTTCACTCACTTAATGGAAGATAGTAGAATTATATAAAGTCTCTAATATTAAAATTCAATGACTCGAAGGCTCCAGATTTTAAGATCCTAAGTATTTATGAGTTTAAGGCTAAATCTTACTAGAGTGTTGGCTCAATGAGGACAGGGAATTGGTCTGTTTTATTCATGGCTTTATCCCCAGGAACTGGCACCCAGGGCTTGGCATGTAGGTGAGCAATATGTGTATGTGTGTGACTGTGTGTGTATGGGATGGATGGATGGATGGATGGATGGATGGATGGATGGATGGATGAATGAATGAATGCATGAATGAATGAATGAATGAATGAGTGAGTGAACTGTCAGGACTGACTACTAGCTGTCCAGTTGCCCAGCCCAGAAACAAGGATGCCTTCCCTGACCCTCCCTCACCCGCAGCCATCTCGCCTCAGGAGCAGCTCTTCCGTCAGCCCGCCTCCCTCGTAGACAGCCCCTAGCTCACCTGGAGCACTGCCACGGCCTCCAAACTGGCTCCTCGCCTATCCGCTCCCGTCTCAAAAATCTCATTTACAGAAAGAAAAAAGTTCATTAACCAAATTGAGGGCATTCTGCCGCGGGGCTGAGCCATTATCAGGCACAACAGAAAGTCTTATCTGTGTCACTTACAAAATTAACTACAGGAGCTCAGGCACCGCAGGCCGGCGCACCTCCTCCCCAAGACATCCCAGAGGGCCAAGCGGGCACCACGGCAGGCAGACGGGTTGAACGGCGGGCGCTGGTCACTCCCAGCCCTGGGCGGTGGAAGAGCAGAAACCCACGACCACCGGGTCACGCTCTGACACCGCCCCCTCCTCGCCCCACGACACTCTGAACCTGAGTCCAGCCGCTCCTGCCTCATTAAGCAGCCAGCACAGGGCCCTGGGAAACGTCTTAATTAGGTGGCCACACTGGCTTGCGTAAATTAATTTGATAAAGCTAATGAAGTTCAGCAGAGCAAAGCTGACCATGTTTTTGAGAGCAGCTGCCCTGAGGCCTGAGCTCTACAAATTAGAATCTGGTGAGGGGTGACGAGGCTTGTGGACAGTGCCTCCCAGGTGCACTGTCCCCTCCCCTGTCCTCCTTGTCCCCCCATGCATTTCACACACACACACACACACACACACACACACACACACACACACATATATGTTTTTATTGATTTCAGAGAGAGGAAGGGAGAGGGAGAGAGAGAAATAGAAACATCAATGATGAGAGAGTCATTGATCCGTTGCCTCCTGCATGCCCCCTACTGGGGATGGAGCCTGAAACCTGGGCATGTGCCCTGATTGGGAATCGAACCACGACCTTCTGGTCCATGGGTTGATGCTCAACCACTGAACCACACCAGCCAGGCCCTCCATGCATTTCATCCTCTGGAGGCCAAAGGACCCAGCAGACCCACCTTGTTCTAAAGGTCTCTGGAAATGAGCTGGGTTTCCATCCTGGCTTTGCCATGTGCCATGGGAGTCAGGCCACCTGATCTCTGAGAGGCTGTTTTTTCAGCTGTAAAATGGGTGTTGCAGTCCTGCCTCCCAGCACTGATTAAATGAGGTAATATACATAAAGAATTTGACACATGCCTGGAATATATAGTGGGTCCTCAGTAAATAGTAGCAGCTATTTTTATTACTAAAATAAGATAATGGAAGCCTCCACCCCAATCACTGACCTTGTGTGTCCTTCTGGAAGATGGTTCTTTTGAATAAACCGTGAACTCCTGATTTTCCTGAGCCCTCCCCCATTCTGGGTCTTCTGTTTCCTTTTAGGCTCAAAGGGTTAAAGGATTCGGTCAAGGTCATAGCTGGTAAGCGGTAGACATAGGATTTGAACCCAGTTCTTCCGACCCAACAGCAAAACGCTTTTCAGCACACCACGTGCTGAGGAAGGGCAGCTGTGCAGACTTGAGCCTGCAGACAAACAGGCTGCACCAGGGCCTGCGCACCTCCCACGACTCTGTTTTCCTTCCGATCCAGGTTTGCTTCCCAGTCTAGTAGGCTGCACGGGAGACTCAAACAACCTGGGTTCACACTGGCCATAGGCGGTGGGTGGAAAACTATTGAACTGGGAATCAGGAGACTTGGGGTTCCGGCACAGCTCTGCCACAAATCTCTTGTGGCACCTTAGCCAAGCCACGCTCCTCTCTGAGCCTCTTTCCCCATCTGCAAGGGGGAAGAAAGTTTTCTAACTCTGAACATCTTTCAGCCCAACTCATTCCACTTGCTCTTTGGTTTGGGGGGGCCTGAAATTTCTCACCATGCATGCTGCAACCCCATAGTGCCATGTGCACGAGGGCTGACCACACTGGAACCCCTGAACACAGAGAGCAGCAGGAAGGACCCAGGATGGATGTCAGGGGTTCCAGCAGCATCCAGGGGATGAAGGATCCTGAAAACAGAAGTTCTCTTGGGATGTAAAATCCCCAAGCTGCGCACGTGACAATCAGCAAAGGAGAATTACGACAGTGGGAAGCTTTTTTGTCCCTTGCTGTAAACAAGAGAGATTCACTGGTGTCTCATTAGCAAAATATTAGATAATTGGTGTAATCTGGTGCTCTTCCCTTTTTGACAGCCTCCACCGCGCTGTCCCATTTCAAGCTTGAGCTGCCAGTAATATCAGCTGATAATTATAATACTGAAAATGAAAAATCAGATAAGAGTCATCGGAGGCTCCCATTAAATTGATTTCGGACTGGAAAAATTAATGGGATTCCCTTGCCTTCCCCCTCCTCTCGGCCCCATCTCTGTCTCACCCTGCCCCATGGCAGAGCTGCCACTTGGAGAGAGGACGGGTGGCTCGGCCTCCGACTGATCCCACCCTGCAAAACGTCCAGGAGCTGCCTCCCCTGAAGGCAATGGTGAGGTTCAGCGAGGGAGCAGGTAATGCGCCCAGCAGGGCTCAGGCAGAGCGGGCGCAGCTTTTCTTTCCCAGGAGACCCGAGCCTCTGAGTCAGAACAGTGCAGCCCCTGTCGGTGTGACGTGTGTCCCGTCAATTCAAACGACAGAAATCAACTCAACCAGTTTAAAGGGAAAAACAAACAAACATTTATTGGCTCATGAAACTGGAAGGTCCAGAGGGAAAGCTGGCCCAGGGACTCCAAGTTCCCAAAGGTGTCACCACACCACCTCTTCTGTCCCTGCCTTAGCCTGGTTCTCTGCCATTGTGGCTGGGATTGCTCCCTACTGAGCTGGTGTAGGGACAAGGGGGGAAAGTGACCACAGATAGCTCCCGGGTTTACATCATCCCAATTCAGCAAACCCAGAAGAAACAGAGCTTCTCTCACCCAGCATCAATATATAGAGCCCAGGGAAGGGCTCCGATTGGTTCATCTTGGGTCACATGCCCATCTCTGAGCTAATCACTCAGAGCTAATCACTCAGAGATGGGCATGTGACCCAAGATAAACCAGTTCAGGGGGTGAGACGTTATCCTGACCAGGACTGGGTCCCACACCCACTCCCGTGACTGAAGGAACAAAGTGTTATTAGGAATGGGACCCCCACTAGGTAAGCAGGTGAGGGGGAATCACAGAGGATGCTTTTACTACTGGAAGAGGAGGGATGGGGTTATATGGCACAAACCACCCCAAATTTAGCATCTTAAGACATACCCTTTGTTACCCTCTCATGATTCTGGGAGTTGACTGGGTTCAGTTGGGTGGTTCTTCTGCTGGAAATGATGTTGTCTGGATCGGTAGTCTTCTGGGGACTTGACCAGGCAGCGGTGTCCAAGATGACTCACCCATGTACGCCCATGGCTGGGACTCTCTCTCAGGCCCCCTCTGTCTCCATGCCTCTGTCCCTGCCACCCCTCCATTAGGGTCTCTGGACTTCTCACATGGCAACTTAGAGTTCCCATAGCATGAAAGCAGATGCTACCAGGCCCAGAACTGACACAGTGTCACTTCCATCATATTTCATTGTCAAAGTAATTCAAGACCAACTCTGATTCGAAAAGATGGAAATGAACACCACTTCTCAAAGAGGGGAGGTGACCTAGAATCTTCACCCAGGGAGGGATGTGTCACCTGTTGTCCATTCATCTATGAGTGAATTCAAGAACCACTCACAAAGGCCCTGCTCAAGCCAGGCTTGTGCCAGGGGCTGGAGATGAGGTTCCTGCCCTCAAGAAAGCCACCCCTCCACCCTCCCTGTGGTTGGCCTGCTGCTGGGCTGTGTTTTTGTTGTCATGGAGACCAGGCCATTCTGGAGGCCTGGGTGCTCCTATGGTTCCATCTTCATGACATAGTCTAGCAAAACACAGGAAAAGAAGAGACAGCCTTCCCCTGGGAGAGGGATGCTTGGGGGGCTCCAAGGGTTGCCAAAGGTTGACTTTCTCCTTTCCCTGATCTGGAACCAAATTGGCATGTGTTTGAGTCCATGGCCCTCAAAGAGAAGTCATGTGGCCTTGGATGGGCCACTTCAGCTCTCTGTGCCTCAGTTTTCTCATCTCTAAAATAGAGGTAATAACCCCCCTCATAAGGCTCTAAGGAGAAAATGGCTATCATGTGTAAAGAGCCCAGTTAGTGCCTGGAACATAGTAGGTGCTGAATAATGAGGACCGTTAGAAGAGCTACCACCACTCCCCCATCCATACCTGTTCCAAGGTCATGAGGGCCCGAGGACACCCTGCTCTGTTTTCATCTGTTTCTTCAGCTTTTCTGTACCCAGTTGCCCAGGGCTCTCCTTTCCCCCTCAGTCCTGAGCATCTGGGGAGAGCTGGCCCCAAGTCCTTCCCTGGTCTAACCATCTCGTGGAGACTGCCGGCCCCTCTGAGCTCCTGCCTGTAGGGTTCAGGCCAGCTGAGAGGGGGTGAACTCAACACACTTATTTCATTTTACACACATTAAATTTGGGCCTCTCAAACCTCACATCCAGTGAAACATGCAAATGGATGCAAATGAGTTCCTGATTTATGCAAAACAGCATGAAAATGCATGTCCCTGGATTTGCCAAAGGAAAAGCCCTGGTCGCCTAATTCAGCAGAAATAATAAGGGCAGAAGATCATGTCTGTCTGTCAGTTAGGTTCAGGCTGACCAGAGTCAGACCTGGAATGGAAGCGGCCCCCTGGGCCACAGCCCAATCCCTAGAACCAGGAGCCCACAGCCTGGGTTTGCAGCAGAGGCCAGCTTCACAATGGACCTCCCTTCCCTCCAGATGGGGCCCCGGGAGAGGCCCGTTATTAATATCACCATTAAAAAGCGCTAACACTGAGTGAGCAAGCCCTGTGCCGAGCACTTTACACACATCGGCAGCAGCCGGGGATAAGAAACTGTTATCTCCATCTTACAGAGGGAGAAACTGAGGCCAGCGAGTGAAAGACTCCACTCTGTGAGACCCCCAAGCCAATGTTCTCACCCTTCATGAAGCTTCTCCTTTCACACCTGTGTTGCCCATGAGGCTGGAGGCTCTGCTCCAGGAAGGCAGGGGCGGTGTCTACACTGGCCCCTTACCCTGGTACGTGGCAACCAGCAGTAGACACTTGCTGAATAGATGAATGAATGAAGAATGAATGAATGCATGACTGAATGAGTGATGAAGGAATGAATGAAATCTACTCAGGGATACCTTGCTCAAACATGAGTATGTTTTCTGCAGATTTACACCATCTATTTCTGGACCCAATAAATGGCCCACAGTGGGATGTCTATTCGTCTGGATGGTGTTTACCCTTATTTCCCAAAATGCTGGGTGAGTGATGCTGGCCTGTGTGAGTCCTAAAGCCAGCAGAACTGTTAGAGGTTTCTGCACAAACTGCTGGGTTCTCCAAGCTGGCTGCAGCAGAGGTGCACCCCTCAAAAAAGGCGCTAGGGGCTTCGCGACATGCCTGGGCGGTTAACGCTCCACCGAGGAGCATCTCGACTGCAGACGCCCGGCAGGGCTCCTGCGTGAGATAAGTTAACGAGGGCTCACTGAGGGCCAGGAGCCCTCCGAGAATTTAACAGGAATTAACTCATTTCATCCTTGAAACAGCCCAGGCAGTCGATGCTGTTAATATCCCCAAGTTCTAGAAGAGGAGACCAATGCAAACATTCTGTTGCTTATATTGGCATTTGGGCACCTGTCCTCACACAGGGTCCTCAGGTGACAGAGTGGAGGGGGCAGGGCTGGGAAATAGGCCCAGGAAGGGGCGGCAATGTTACGACCCACAGCCCTGGGGTCTGCTGTGCTGTGTGACACTAGGCAAGTGACTTCACCTCCCTGAGCCTCAGTTTCCTCATCTGTAAAGTGTGTATAATAATATAACCTCCTCTAGGGGTGGTTGCGGTGAGGGGTGTAATGCTCTAAACACAGTCCCTGGACCCAACGGGACTTCAGCATGTCTGGATGAGTGTTGGGTGAGACGGTTCACAGAGGTGCAGGGACCTGTAGGTCACCTTCACACTGGTGCCAAACCTCGAGCCCACGTCTCCTGACTCAAGGCCTAGTGCCTGCTCCACACACAGCCCAGCCCATCTGCCGGGCGGGCTGGCTTCCAGAACTCGGCTCCGGGCACCTGTAAGAGCCTTTCCTGCAGAGAGGGAACCAGCTGTCTGCCTCGGGGGGAGAGCCCATAATGACCCACTTCTCGCCAGGAAAGGGTCGTGGTTTCTGTTGATATGAAAAGATGACAAGAAACAGCTCAGGTAATTAAATTAATTTTCCTCAATTTACACATTCCTGCTATTTGCCGGCTCTGGGAAAGTGTAAATGAGGAGTTTAGACTAGTTTGGCAGTGCTGGAATTAGGTCTGCATTGTTAAAAAGTTCCTGCCGTGTGTCTTACTATTAAGTCTTCCATCTCCCGTAAGGCTGGGAGCACCCTAAGGGTAAAGGATTTCTCTCCTCCTTCAGCCCAGGGGTCTCCACCCTCAGACTAGGGTCTCTTCCCTGGCAGACACTATCTTCCCCATCAAACCGGCAGGTGATCCTGAGAATTAGGCTAGGTCTCCCCCATCAGATTTGGGGTCCTTAGGGACAGACCCATGTCTCCCCATCAGACTAGCAGCTTCCCCATCAACTTGTGAGATGGACCGAGTCCTCCATCAGACTGGGAGCTTCCTGAGAAAACGACCTCTCCCCCATCACACCGGGAATGTTCCCGGTCAGTGGCTCTGTCTCTCCATTCAGACCGGTCAGGTCAGTGCTGGTAACATTCCCATGTTCAGTGACTAAAGCTCTGACTCTACACCCATGTGACCACCTCCCGCATGGACACACACGCACATGCTTTCTGTCTATAGGAAGCAGGCAGCGGAGGCTCTGTTACCCCCAAGGAACAACGGGGCAATTCCTGGGCTTCTGTGCATGAGTCCTAGGCTTTCAGAGAGTCACACAAAGCATGTTGGTGGCAGGAGGGCTGGTTCCCATCTGATAGGGAGAGAGGCCTATGCCCAGGAGCCTGACATGGTTCTGGCTCCAGGGAGGGACGGCTGGGGTCTCCTCCTGAGCCCAGGGTTTAAAAACAGGCCAGGCCAGCTCAGGCCAGAATACAATCCCAACCCCCACCTTCAGCCCCAGTCCCTTCCAGAACCAGACCCCCCACCCTGTCCTTGCCCCCTCCAGGGCTGCGTGCACCGCAGCTAACTGCATCCTCTCGGCCCCCAAACCTCCCTGCTGTTTGTTGTCAGAGACTTGGAAGTGAGTGTTGACTGATATAATTTCACTATAGTAGCAAAGTCGTCATTTTCTCAGTGACAGATGTCACAGGCCCATTAGATCTCCCGGGTCCCCTTCAGCTGAGCGATCTACAGATCCAGATCTAACAGACCCACAGAGCTCTCAGACACCAACTCCTGCGCAAAAGGGGGGACAGCCTGCCTAAAATAGTTTGGAACAAGGCAGACTACAATGATATAAGGAATAATCACGAAGCTGCCGTTGGAGGACTGGTCCAGGTGCTTTCCGTGGCCTTGTCTCCACTCATCCACAGCAATTGTGCAAGGTGTCGTGGTCCCCATCTTAGAGATGAGGAAACCGAGGCTGGGAGCCACAGGCAGGTCTTCAGTGCGGCAGGACTTGAACACAGGCCTGGCGGATCCTAGACTTCAGGCTTTCTCATCCTCTACATACCAGTCATTTTTCTAGGAAACATCTTGACTGGCATTTGATGAACTGGATAAAGGCGCCCACAGGGAGCCCCACCCAACGGGTGTTTGGTAACTGATCTGAGCACTGTGCACTTGGTCCCACTTGTACTTAGATAGGACACCCCTCTCCCGTGAGAGGTGCACAGGACATAGTGGGCGTCCCTTTGCTATGAAATGGGAAACTGAGGCCCAGGGAAGATGGGTTCAGCTGGAATGGAATGTGTTGGTCAGTGCCCATGGCCATGGTCCCTCCATACAGTTCCCCCACCCCCTCCTGGGACCCACACCGGACAGCTTACCTGCTGGCAATGGAGCCGACCACTGCACACTCCACAGCCACCTTCGCAGAGGCCGCCCCGTGAGAGGCCCTCCCGTCTCTGCACGCCCTCCCCTCCCCAAGCCCACACTGGCTGGCACCTATGCCCGCCCTGCCCTCTAACCATGCACCTCCTGGGGGCAGGGATGGCCACTGCCTTGCTCACCTCCACGGCCCCAGCAACGAGCATGGGGCCTGAGTCTAGCAGAAGTTTGAGGATGTTTTCAAAAGATACGAGCGAGTGAATGATCCTCCAGTGGGTGCGACCCCACCAGGCGGTTAGGCCCCAACCGGAACAGCCTCTCCGCGGTGGCTCTTCTCGCTGTGTTCCCAGAGTGTCGTCGAGCTTCTCGGCGGGCCCAGTGGCGAGGTCTGCCTCCCATCTCCGCGAGCCCTGCTTTCCCTCGCCCTGCCTCCTGGGGCTGCCACTGTGGGAGAGTGTGGAAGAGAGAACAGATGGATGGGTGGGTGGACAGACACGAGGACAGATGAGAGGCGGAAGGGTGGGAAGATGGACGAAACACTTTCCTTTTGGGTGGTGGTTTGGGGTTTTGTTTTTTTCCATGCAGGCAGCTCTAGGAATATAAGGATGGAGGCTGAGCCAGAAGAGCGAAGCCAGGGCCCAGGGCAGCCCCACCTCTCAATCCCCCCAACGGCCTGGGCTCTGCTCCCACCGCCCAGAACTCACATCCTCCAGCAGACGCAGGGACCTCAGCCCCATCCCTGCCTTGCTCTGTTGCCCATAGCAACAGCCCCAGACCTCGCCTTCCACGCTGCAAAGCCCTCAGCTTCCTTCCCTCCCAGGTTGGCAGAGCCAAGGCCTCCTGCCTCCATACCACTCCAGAGCTGGGGGCCCAGCCTTTTTTTCAAAAAAATGTTCAGAAAAGAAGCTCCCACGAGCCCCTTCTCGAGCGGAAGGGAACCTCCCAGGGTGATGGAAACAGTCGTCTCTGTGTTGTCCAACACAGTCTGCACTCACCTTGGGGGGCTCTTCAGGCCACACTAGAAATGTGGCTATCGGGACTGAGAAACTGCATTTTCCATTTAAGTCAGTTTTCATTAATTAATTTTAAAAAATCAAATAGCCATTGGTGACCAGTGGCAACCACACCGAAAGGCACACTTCTAGGGCCTGTGCTTGTGGCAGGTCTCCCTGGTGCCTGGCTTCGGACACTCCTGCTGAGGGCAGTGTCCCTCCTGCTCCAGGACAATCCCTATCCAGTGACAGCTGCTCTCTGTTTCTTCCCCTGTTACATCTCAAAAAGAAAACCCTTCAATCCAAGTACTGGCGTTACTCTTGCCTTTTATTCCAGCATCTCCCAGAGCTCCAATATGTACAGATTTTATTTATACACAGATGATATACACCATATATACGTATTTATATATATTCACACAGCAGCCCACATGCTCTCATACACGCACACACACACGCCCTTCCAGGAGGGGCGCGTGGCCGCCTCTGGGCCCCGCTCGGCCCGGACAGGAGGCGCTGGGCTTGCCAAGCAGTTGTGAGGTTTTGTGTTTTGTTTTTAAAAATGGCCATTTCCTCCAGAGGGGTCTTCCCTCTCCACAAGCCCAAACCCTCCCCCACACACTCTAAATTTTGTTTTGTTTTTTAAAAGGAAGGGGTTTTCCTCTGCTCTGCAAAGATAGTTACTATAGATCAGGCCAGTCTGCCTGGGGCAGGTACTAGAGACCCAGACCCGTCCGTCCGCGTGGCCCTGCGCCGGTCCCTGGAAGGCGATTCCGCCCGCACTGCCCGGGGGACCCTGGATGACCGAAGGGCCCGCGGCAGGCCGACGGTGGGGCATGGCTGCAGCTGTGCACCCTGGGTGGGGGCTATAGTGTCAACAAGGGCACCTGCCAAATGAGGAGGGTACTGTCCATCTCCCCGCACGAGGGCGGCCTCCCGCCAGCACCCAAGGCACTGCCGAAGTTCCGGTAGCCCTGCCCGCCGGAGATGATGGCCACAGAGCAGATCTCCTTGCGATGGGCGTCGCGGGCACAGGGCCGGCTGCGCACCCAGACGTCGGGGTCATCGGCCATCTCGTAGATGGAGCCGTCCTCCTCGCTGTGCTCCAGGGCTGAGCCGTCGGCGGGCACGGGCTCCCGCACCGAGAGCACCGGGCCCGGGAGGTGGGCGGTGGAGCGCAGGCGGTACTGCAGGAGAATGCCCTTCTTGCGGGTCAGCTCTCGGGCCCCGTGGCTGGAGGGCACAGGTGCTGGCTCGGGGGCCTGCCCGTCGGGCTTGTCCTCCTCAGCTCTTGGGCCCTCGGCCTCTTCCTGGTCACTCCGCAGGATGTCGAGGGCCAAGATGCTGGTAGCCACGGCCAGGAAGGTCACAGGCCCGCAGTGGCCGTTGAGGGAGACCATGCCTTTCCCTGCAGAAATGGGGCAGAGAGAAGGGGCTCAAAGGTCCAGAGCTTTAAGCGAGGCACAGACATATGTCTCTGGTAGAACTTTCTGGTTGTGGGGTTTTTGTTTGTTTTTTGTAACTGCCAGTCTATGTTGGAACCTTGCCAGAGGGCCATGGGTCTGGACTAGTAGGGCTCTCCCACTCTCTAGGGCTACTTTCTTTGGGGGTGAAGCAGGAGGACAGGAGTGATCTTAGAAACCACTGGGGGATCTTCAGTGTAAAAGCATCTGCAGCTCCCTGCCTGAGCCACCCTCACAGCTCAGTGCCTCTGCCCAAGCCACTGCCTCCACCTAGAGAGCCTTTCTCACCCCCCTGATTCCATAACTCATCCTTGGAAGGCCAGCTCAAGCTCTTCCACAGCACATCCTTCTGGAATCCACCCACAGAGAGCTGATCATCCTGTTTCTGTGCCCACAGTCCCCGGGCCACCCACCATCCTAGCACCTGCCACCCTGGACTACAGCCCCCCCTACCAGACTGCCACACCTTGGGGGCAGGGTCTCTGCAACCCCAGGACCTAGCCTGGGATGAACAACATGACCTATATGGTGAAAACAGGAAATCTCAGAATTTAGGAAGAAAGTCTTCTTTAGCAGAGAGCTCGAGATGCAGCCAGGGCTGGCCTACCCTCAGGGCTCCTCCCTCCCACTCACCCCTGCTCTCCGGCCACTCTGTCATCACCCTCCAGGAGGAGGCAGAGAGAGACCCAGGGCTCTGGGGTCCTCCCTGACCCACCCTATTCTCCTGGGCCCTGGTGCCACACGTCGGGGCAGACCTTCCTCTAATCCACGCACACACATTTGTACACGGCCTTCATCCCCAGGAGCCCTCGGTTATTTCTATCTCTGGAGCCTAGACATTTTGAAGCTGCTGTGGGGAGGGATCAGGAGGGGCCCAGCAGAGCCTCTGCCATCAGTCACGTGTCTCAGCCAGCCCTCAAGACATCTGGCCGATATGCACTACTATGCCCATTTGCCAGGCTGGGAAATTGAGACTCAAAGAAGACGGGAGACTGTGGGGCTGAGACGATTTAATTGCATTGTGCCCCAGTGCTGCCTACACTGACAGAAAGTTGGAGAATAGACCCCTCCACACGCACACACACATCTGGGCATGACTCACCATCCTCCCACGCCCCGCCATCTGCAGCTAATTCCTGGGCCCTGCCTGACAAGACTGGCTCCCCGAACTCACCTGTGATCTTGGGGATGCCTTCTAGCCGAGGCACCGGCAGCAGGACAATGACACCCTGGTCAGTGCCCACCCAGAGCAGACCCTGGCAGATCAGGAGGCTGGTGACGCACAGATGCTTCTGGCCTGCAGAGAGAGGGGCCAGCATGAGCAGCGGTGCACCCTCCTTGGGGGGCAGGGGTGGGTTCTGGGAGCCACCTCAAACTGAGGAAAGGGTACAGTCTGGGCTCCTCCGGTGAGACAAGCAAGAAGCTGGATGGGGCGTGGTTAAGAGCTGGGGCTTGGAAGGCGGACCTGGCTGGGGTCTGGCCCCTGGATACCCGAGCTGAGCGCTCCCCTCAGCCAGCCTCAGTTTCCGCCCGTGTAACTTGGGGTTGCTGCAAGGATGCAATGAGGTAATGCCACAGAGCACGGCGCTGGCCCATGTGAGCTCCCGGAATGCAGTGGCTGGGTCCTCTGGCCCAAAAGGCAGGCTCAGGGCAGCCCACACCAGGGTCACAACCAGCTGCCTGGACAGTGAAGCCAGGGAGGCCTGGAAAGATGCAGTGTGAGGGTGAAGAAGATGTTGGTGCGGAAAGGGGTGCATGGGGAGGGGCAGGGTAGATACGAAGGAGCAGGGCAACTGGCAAACTGGCGCAGCCCCTAAACTTCCAGTGGGCTGGACATTTTGCTCACGTGGGCCCTCCTCTAGGGAGGGCACAGCGCACACTGTGGTCCCTGGGCCTGAGAGTGAAATGGACAGTTCAGGGCCAGCAACTAGCTTGTTTCTGATGTCGGCCCAGATTAGCTCTTATTGGCTATCCGCTGGGTGCTTTCTCTTCATTTTAGCAAAAAGCGGTGGCAGGGAGGGTCCCACTGCTCTTTACAGGGAGGAAGAACAGTGGCCTCACAGCACAGTGGCTGAGAGCAGGGCTCCAGGGCCAGGTGCTGGGTTCAAACCCCAGCTCTGCCACCTCCTGGCAACATGACCCAGGGCCAGTCCCTAACCCTCTCCATGCCGTGGTTTCCTCACTTGCAAGGGCAGACAATGATGACATTTCATAGCCTTGTCCTGAGGATGAAACGAGTCAATGAATGAGAATCACTTGAGCCAGCGCTGGGCCCGTGGTGGGCACAGGCAAGTGCTGTCTGCCGTTATCGTTGCTCTTCCATTGCTATCAGTTCCAGTCACTGAGAATGGGGGAGAGGGAGAGGCTGGGAGCAGGCTAACACCTGCCTCCCCGGGAGACAGCACATGCAAAGGCCCTGTGACAAGAATGAGCTTAGCGGGTCAGTGGAACACACTGAAGCCAGTGCAGCTCAGGGAAGGGGGCCAACTCGAGACGACCAGAGGGAGGTCAGGAGAGTGGGTGGGTCAGGGTAAGGACTGTGACTGCTCATTCGGAGCATGATGAGAACCTACCAGAAGGTCCAAGCAGGTGAGTGACAGACCTGACTTTAGGGGAGCGTTTTAGCAGTGCAACGGAGGATATGGTGGGGGGAAGGGGGCCGAGACAGCGGTGACCGAGGCACAGTGGTGACAGGAAGAAAACAAGAAGCCAACAGGTTTGAGATCTGTTTTGAAGCAGAACGACAGAGCTGTTGATGGGCCATATTGGGAGGAGAGAAAAGGAGGGGAATCGAGGACACTCCGAGGGTTTCGTCTCCAGCAGCCAGGTCCGCGGCAGTGCCATCGGCTGAGGTGGGGGAGGAGCGGGCTCGGGGTGGAAGTCGAAGCTCTCTACCTATCGGATGTGTTGTTTGAGATGCACATTACACAGCCAAATGGAGCTGTCGGCAGGCAGGGAGATATATGAGCCTGGCTATATGATGCAAACTCAAAGAGGCACATTCGTAGTATTGATTCAATGTGGAAATGCAAACCACACTGAAAAAAAGCCAGTTCATCACTTGACGACAGGGACTATTTCACAAACGGTGTCTGCGGGTCGGTGGAGCTGGGACTCTGCCCCACACCTGCGTCAATCCACAGAGTGCCAGCTCCAACGACAAGGACACCTCCAGTCCCACAGCAGTGCTCCCGGCCCCTGGGGAAGTCAGAGCAAGAGGCCCCCTCTTGTCACCAGCTGTCTGCCCTCCTGGCCCTGGCCAAGGTCTATAACTATCTCCTTTGCTTATTTACTGTTTGTCAACCCAAACGTAAGCTTCGTGAGGGCAGAGGCTTACCGGTGCCCTCTAAGTCGATTCCCTAGTACCCTGTGAGTAAATGGGTGAATAAATGAACGAATGAATGAATGAAGACAAGTAAAAGAGGGCACGGTGTTGATGTCACTAACTGTATGAATTAACAAGTCACTTTCATTGATCAATGAATATTATAAACCCACCTTGCTCAATTTTATGATTATTAGAAATATGCATGTATATATACAGTATATAAAGACATAATATATACACACGGTTGAGCACAGCTCTTAGCCCTAGTATACAATCAATAAATGGAGGCTATTAGGATAACAGCTGTAATTATTAAAAGGACCTAGACTCTAATGTCTTAAGACCTGCTCCACCAGAGCCATAAACCCGCAAAAACAATAAAGCCAAGAGAGGAAAACAGCGGCAAGTTTTTCATCTCCAGTGCGTCACCTTTCCCAGGGCCCCAGGGGCCTGCAGACCAGAAGGAGACCATTTCCTGACGCCCCCACATCCTCACAGCCTCCCCAACCCCGGCCCCCGGCCCCACCACCGAAACCCGGGGAGTGGAAGGAAGGCGGCGAGAAGCGGAAAGAGATGCAGAATTGAGAAATGACTTCATCGTCAGGCCTCGTTCCGGGGCCTTTCCTCCTCCCGGTTCGCCTGGAGGAAAAGAGCAAGGCACTTCACAAACAGTTCGAGAGGAAAAAAATCCTAATGGTGGATAAATATTTTATCACAGAGACTTAATGCAGCAGTATTCAGCTCGCCCAAGCCATCTATCTGGAGATATACAACTTTAAAAAGCTCGGGCTCTCGGAGAACATTTTATTAATGACCTGTCTCGTTAAGAGGAGGGAGTTTAGGTTCAAAAATGCATTAATACCAGTCGGGTGCACGGGTGGAAGGCGGGGGTCGGGGGGGAGGAAGCGTGATAAATTTTTAACGCCCCCTTAAAGAAATCCACGCTTAAAGGAGGAACAAATTTATTACTAATTATGCAATTATTTCATTTGCTGATGCAGGGGAAGAAAGATACTGAAAAGGCTTTTTAAACTATTTCTAATAAAGAATGGGAAGTTCTGCTCTGTTGTCCTTTGGCTGGGGCACAAGGTGGGTGGGTTTGAAGCTGCCCTCTGCCTGAGGCTGGCACCGGCCCAGCTCCCCGCGGGTCTGGGGGCCCCGGCCTGCCAGGCCCTGGGCTCCCTGCTGCTGCTGCTTAGGAACGGTCAGGCCGGGGACAAAAGCCCAGGGCAGTAACCCATGGGGACCTTCAGGAAGCCCTGCGCCCAGGAACCTCGGCCTCCACCCCAGAAGTGCCCAGGGCCCAGCCCCAAAGAGGTCCTGCAAGTGCAGGGGTGGCTCCTGTCTGCTCTGATGTAGCTGTTGTGGTGGGAAGGGCACAGACTCGAAGGGTGGGGGGTGACCAAGGGAGCCCCTCAGGAGATGCATGTCCCACAGGGGCCAGTGTGATGAGGCGTGGGGATGGCCAAGAAGATGTGACGAAGATGATGACAGTGACCGGCACCATTGGGGACTGAGACTTACTCAAGCTGGGGACCGCACCGTCTCAGGCCCACACCTCCCTGAGAGGCAGGGACCAAGGATCAGAGAGGTTCCCCACTCGCTCCCAGTCCCGGGGCTGGGAGGCGGCAGAGCCAGGATCCCAGCAGGGCTGCCTGACCCCAGGCTCTGCTCCGCCCTGCACAGCATGGTCACTGTGCAGATGGGGAAACACGCCCAGGGAGGGGGACACTTGGCAGGAAGCCTGTGAGAGCTGCCACTCGCGTCCCGGCTCTGGCCCTATCGGCAGTGTGATTCTCTCCCCCTCTCTTCCCCTCCCACAGATGGGACTGAAGATCAGAGAGGCCCATAGATTATGCGTTTTTCTCCTAATCCCACTAACTTGAAATAATTTAGCCATCAGCATGAATGGGGAAATATTTTTGTGATACAGAGACACATCTATCATAGGTAAACCGATTGACTTTGTATAATCGCTAAATCCGATGAAATACAATAAAACTAAAGCTGCAAAAGAAAAAGATCCATAACACAGGTGCCACAAGGCCCTCCTACACCTCGGGGAACACGTTAGGGGGTATTTCTTCCAGTGGTGGACCCACCGCAGACCTGGGCAAGGTGTCTTCCCATGCCTGATGGCATTTACCCTGAGTCAGGAACCACCTCCAGTAATAGAGGGACCAGAGGGTCCTGGAGACAGAGACCTGCCTGAGGCCCAACAGTGGGGAGCCAGGACTCTGGCCCACCCTGAAGTCATCCCTTCCTCCATTACACACAGTGGGGCTCTGGAGTGAGTCTGACCTTTTATGATCACAGACTAGCCCCCTGACCACAGACTAGCCCCCTGACCCACTGAATAAACCTCGGTTTCTACCTCTGTAAGGTGGGGACAGCCCCCACCGCATGGGGTTAAGATGAAGTGAGGTCCTGTAGGTGAAGCGCCTGGGACCTTGCTCATAGTAGGGCTCATGGCAGGGTGGTAGTTATTATATACTATTGCTATTTGTTGTTGATCTTGTGAGTAACCACTAGACCCTGTAGCCACAAGTCCAGACTCAAGGACAGTCGCGACTATCCGGGAGGAAGAAGGAGTCAGGGTGATTTCCAGGCGCCCTCTCTGGAGTTTGGGACCAGGCCTCTGGGGTAAGAGAGGCCCGCACAGCCCCCGAAGTGCTGGCCAGGGTGCCTGCCCTTGGCCCAGCCTCATAAGACACAGAGGTCAGCCTCCGGCTCAGCACACAGCTGCTCCTAGCGTATGCCACAGCCCATCTGCCGAGTCCTGGTAACAATTAGCTCCAGGCCCCAGCCTGCCATGCCCGCTCTCTGTCCCTGGCCCCAGGGCTCTCCAGCTGTCCCAGCTGCTAAAACCAGCCCAGCCTGCAGTGCTTGCACCAGACAGAGCTTCTTCGGCCTCCCAGACCAGCCACAGGTCAGTCTGCCTGGTGGAAGCTGGGCCAAGCAGGGAGGCAAGGCAAGCTGCTGCTGGCTCTGTAGGCTGCTCTAAGGCCGGCGGGGTAGGCATGGGCCCCGAGCAGGTGTCCACCCTGGCTCCCCAGCACGGCCTGCAGGGGTGGGGTTGGGGCCGGGGCGGGGGCGGGGGCAGCAGATGTAAGGGGCACACCTGGAGCCAACTCCATCAAGGCCTCAGACAGGTACGAGGCAGGGATTAGGGGAGCTCCGGCCTTAATCCTCTCCACCTGGTCTCACAAACAGCTACGCAGGAGGAAGCACAGGCCCCACGGGGATGCTGCCCGAGCCCTTGGACCTCCCCCCACCTCCAAACCCGGCCAGTGAACTAAAAGAGACAGCTGACTTTCTTAGAAAAACCTCTCAGAAAAGAGCCCCTCGCTCGGCCTTCTCTCTCTCCCTTCAACTCAGTCTGAAGGTGACTTAAGGGAGAATTGGGGTTTTTGTCAACCTGAGGAGCAGCGGGTGTAAACAGGCCTGGGTACCCACCCAGAGTGGCTTTTTAGCAGTTGCCTGACTTGGGACAATCTGTTGAGCTTGTAGCCTCACTTCCTGCGAGCCTGAGCCACTGTGCTGTGGGTGAGGGGGGGCACTTGATGATAGGTCTGGGTTCGAATTCTAACTGCCACTTTCCCCCTTGGGGGCCCAGTTTTCAAGGCTGACCCAAGGCTACCACAAGGGTTAATGTGATGGGCTGGACAGGATACATCTCCTCCTGGCCTCAGAAAGTGCTCCATGAATGTCAGCTCCCTCCCTCCACCGGCCCAGGACAGCCAGAACAGCGCCCCCACAGCAGCCTCACCTGGCAAGAGGAAGGTGGTCCTGGTGGCGATGTTGATCTCCTGCAGGTGCTCCAGCGTCTCTGTGTGGAAGAGGCGGATGGAGGAACCGGAGGAGAAGGCCATCCAGACGCCACTGCCCGCTTTCACCATGTGTGTCACACTCACAGCCTCATCCTGGTGCGCCTCAAAGCTTTGCTGCAGACAGAGTGGGGGGTGTTGGTGCAGGGCTGGGCCTGCCAGCCAAATACCTGGGGGCCAAGCTACTCGGGCCTCTGTCTGAACCACTTGAGTCTGGTAAGAAACCCCAGAAGCCCAGCAGTGGCATGTTGGTAATTGTTTAACAGGTAGGGGCATCCTGGTGTGTCATGTCTACCAATTCCCATGGTGTAAATACTTCCAAAAGGGCCAATGTCAAGCTACCCACATGACATCACTAAACAAGGAGCAGGGAGAAATTCACGCACTCGGCTCCTGGGAGTTGAGAGGACCCGGCTCTAGCATGCAGCCATGACATGAAAGGAAGAAGTGAAAGTCAATGGGAAGAGGTACCTACACAACTATTGGGAAGGGAGGTGGAAGCTGTGAGCCAATTCCGCATCTTTGACAGCAGGGGGCAACACAGAATGTCCAAAGTTGGTAAGTCAGGAACCAGCAGGGCAGACAAGTTAGAGTCATGAAGAAAGTGCAACATGAATTAAAAACAGAAACAGGTGAAAAGTATTTTCTCCCAGGAAGAGGGGCTGGGGATGAACCATTCTATGCTATTAGATTTTTTAAATAGGGTATATATAATTTTGATCTTTAAAAAAAACAAACACTCTTTTTAAAGAGAGAGGACAAACAGCCAGTGTTCCCATCCACTGCAGAACAAAGTCCAAGTTCTTTAGCTTGGCATTCGGCCCACCTCTGCCTCGGCTCTTTCCTAGCAGGCTCCCTATGCTCCAGGCCAACCAAAGCCTGTGCCCGAAGGATGCTCAGGACGAACCACACGGCCGCACCTCCGCCCTCACGATGACCTATGTGCTGTGTGCATCACCCACGGCCCTCCTGGAATCAGCTTGTCGGCATCTGAAGACTCCCCTTCAGGGTGATGTCCCTCTTCCATGAGGCACCCCCAGCCACTCTTGCACCGGACTTCCTTCTGCACGCCATCCTCCATGTCCAGCCCAGTGACACCCATGTCACCCTAAGGCTCTCCTCAGCGCCTCCCACCCTGGACTACGATCTCCAACAACAGACATTGAGCCTCAGGACCTTCAGTGCTCAGCACAGGCACCAGCACACAGTAAAACCTGATCCGAGTGATTGTATAAACTCTCGAGCTCCATCTACGACATTCAGTTGTTACTCCCCAGCACAGCAGACTGGAGGCAACCTAAGTGCCTAGCCATCGGGACGCTCTGACATCCACTCGGTGGGCTGTTCCACATCCATTCCAAACTGTTTACAGACAGAGGCTGTGCAGAGCACAGGAAAATGTGAATGGTACAGCAGGAAGTAAAAAACAAAAAAAAAAACTTGGGGAGGAAGGTGTGCAGGGGAGGAGAAACCTGGACACTGAGGACTAGCTCAGGGGCAGCACCTGGGGAGGGTCCCCCTTTCCATTTCATCTATAACACAGAGGACAGAGACCCGACACTGCAGGAAGACGTTGGACAGAACACGTATTTGATATCAGACCTGTGATTAAATCTCATTTCCTCAGTAACTTCGCGGGCCTGGGCCTCGGTTTCCCATTTGTAAGCAGAAGTTGTCATGAGGATTACAGGGACCTGAGTGAGGGGGAGCTCGGCACAGGCCCAGTTCCTAAGATGGTCTCGTTCATTCGGCAGATGTTCTTGAGCTCCTACTGTGTGCCTGGCATGGGTCTAGGTGCTGGAAAGGTAATGATGAAAGAGAAAACTAAAGGAGTTCACTCTTAGGAAGTGTGTGTTCCCAGTGCACAACCACTGAAACAAATAAACAGATAAAGATTACCCCAAATAAGGATAACCACTGCACAGAAAAAATGCTGGGAACCATTAAGATTGGGTGGCCAGGGCAGATCTCTCTAGGAGGTAGCATTTAAGCAGAGACATAAAAAATGTGAAGGAATCAGCCCTGGGATAATAGGGTGGGGGAGGGGGAGAGCATTCCAGGCAGAGGGCACAGCAGGTGCAAAGGCCCTGGGGCAGGAATGAGCTTGCCGTGTTTGATAAGTAGAAAGGTGGTCCAGGTGGGGAGCGCGGTGGTAAGACACAGGTGGGAGAGGTGGGCAGGGGCCAGACCACACCAGGCCACCTTCGAATCCACAGTGAAGAGTTTGCTTGTATTAAGTGCTGGGGGAGGCCGAGCTGGTGAGCGACATGATCAGGTTCACCTTTGAAAGGAGCTCAGATCATCGGCTGTGCGTGGCAGGAGGCTGGAATTCTGGGCCTCTCCTGAGTTTGGTGAACAGGAGGTGGAAGTAACTTGACTCGATTTGTTGTCCTGCAGAGTCATTCTGGCCAGGGCCTCAACCCCAACTCCATCCCGACTCAGCTCACCAAGAGGTTTCCCATAGAGATAAAGAAGCTGGTGGGGGATGGGGGGTCCTCCACAGGGGAGCCAAGCCAATCAACTCTAAGCTCATTCCTGATCTCATTCCTGATCCGAATGTAGGACCCAGAAGGGCATGACTTTGAGACGGCCAACAAAATTGCTTTTGCTAAACTAGTCCCTAAATGGCTGAGCTCTGCGGCCCAGCGGAGGAGTGGGGAGAGGGGCACGAGGCCTGGGGGAACAGGAAAGCCAAGGATCCCCAGAGGAGGGGCGGGAAGAGGCGGAAAGATGTCCTGATCTCGGGGCAGGGTTCTACCGCTCGCCCCTCACTGGGGGACCCCGAGAGCGGCAGCTATAGCTCCCTCTCAGACAGGAAGTTCACCAACAGCAGGGACACATGTCTCCATCAAAGTGGGGGCTCCCCAGGGGCAAGGAAGGGCTCTTACATCAGGCTGAGCACACTCAGAGGGCAGGGAGCTATTTCCTCCCTCAGACTGAGGGCTCATACTAGGGGCTCCTGGGGGGAGTCTCTGTCCCTCTTTCCTCAGCACCCCACCCCCACCCATGAAGGCCCAGGTGCTGGAGGCTCAGCTAGGGAGCTTCTGGAATTTGGGGGGAGGCTGAACTCCTAACAACCTCCACAAAGCCAGGCCCAGTCCGTGCAGTGTTGGGGGGGTGAATTTCCATTTCTCTGGCCTTTCACCCCAAATATGCTGCCCACAGCCCTGGCAACACTGGCCTCTAGGTCTCTTTTCCTTTTTTTTTCAACTTCTTTATTGAATTTATTGGGGTGACATTGGTTAATAAAATTATGTAGGTTTCAAGTGCACAATTCTATAACACATCACCTGTATATTGCATTGTGTGTTCACCACCCCAAGTCAAGTCTCCTTCCATCACCACTTGTCCCCCCCTTCCCCTCTCCTGCCTCCCCCCACCCCCTTCCCCTCTGGTCATCACCATGCCGCTGTCTGAATCGGAGTTGTTTTTTCTGCTTAGTGGCTCCACCTTTCCCACCCAGCCCCACACAGCTCTCTTTCCTTGAGAGGCTCACCCTTCAGGGACACCCTGGGAGGGGTCAGGACGATGGTCACCTCCGGAGCCAGCCTGCACTGCAGACAACTTCCCTTTAGGCCCCCACACAGGCAGGACACCCGGTTCAAACAGGGCGCTCCCAAGGGCCTTGCTGGAGAGGAGGAACCGTGCACCCCGGTCACAGAGGGGACACTGAGGCCCAACCTCACCTCCCGCAGGGCCACCTCCGGCAAACAGCTGGACGAGCGGATGGGGAACAGGGTGGAAGGGGGGCCCGATGTGCTCTGTCCAGACTTTCGCGAAGGCGGCTCGCACATGCTTGTACACGAACACGCAAACACACGCACCATCGGGAAGGCGACATGTCCTCACATGTGTGCAGCGAGGCTCCTGCCCGGCTCCGCAGAAAAGCGAGCATTTCCCGCCTCCAGAGAAGCCGAACTACACTGAGCCGCGAGGCCTGGGACAGAAAGCTGCGCTGAATCCGCAGCCAGCCAGCCTGCGCGGGGCTGTCGGGATCTAATTAAAAGAAAAGTCAGCGGTGGAAATCCAGGCTCGTTCCTCCAGAGGCATCAAGTCTGTCTCCAGGCCCAGAGGGCTTTGCACAAGACCTGCGCGAACCCGCCAAGCCCAGAGGTAAGGGGGCTGGGGGAAGGGCAGCAGCCCAGCCCCTCGTTCCTCGGCTCTCTCTGGGCTCCCCAGGCCCCCTCCCCATGCCAGGAGCCTGCTCCCAGGAGTCAGGTCTTGGGAGTCCTGGCTGGGCCTCCTGGACACACAGGGCAGGAGCAGGGACACGCCGGCATCGTGGGTGTCCGAGGGGGGCTGAGGGAGCTGAGCACAGCATCCCCAGTGGGGGCAGGTGGCGGCGAGGCCCAGCCCTCGATGCCCACTGGGCTCGGTGCTGACAAGCCACACAGCTTATTTTGTTTTCCAAACGCGGTATTCGATTGCCCTGAAAGGACCTCAGAAACTGCCAGGGGAGGCTGTTACCTCAACAGGTGAAATGCTGCCCACCCGGCACCCCAACCCAGGTCACGGCTTCTCATTTCTCACCTCCAGCTGCCTCCTCTAATCCCTGGCCGGTCTTGGGGGCCCAGGGTTGGGGGCTTTAAAAAGGTCCTATGGATGTGTAGTGGTAGTTAAAGGGAGCGGGGGGGGGAGTTGGCTAAGGGACAGGATATTCAGAAATTCTCCAGGAATCACCTGCAGGTGACCTAGTCATTACAAAGGGAGTCTGGTACCTTTATGACGGAGAGACCTGGCGGACCCGCCTTAACCCAGTGATCAAGGGTAGGTCGAGCCTCTGTGCTCGGCCTCCTCGGGTGATGCGACGAGAAGTCACATCTGGCCAAGAATCTTGGCCAAACACTCAAATCTCATCAGGAGGAAACAACTGGGTAATTCCAGATTGTGGGGCTTTTAAAAGAAGACACAGGCTTGAATGTCTCAAAAAAGTCCACATCATGGATACACAAACACACACACATACACAAGCAGAGGGATTATTCTAGATCAAAGGGAGACTAAAGAGACATGACAACCAAATGCAATGTGGGGTCCCAGCTGGATCCTGGGTGGGGCTGGGGAGAAGCTGGGAAGGATACCTTGGGGACCACTGGGAAAGTGTGCATATGGACAGTACATTGATGTTAAATTTTGGGGTGTGATAAATGCTACTGAAGTTAGGTAGGAGAACCATGCTGAAGGATTTGGATGTGAGGGTGATGATGTCCACAACTGGCTTTTAAATGGTTTATCCAAAAAAATGGGCAGGGGGGTGTATGCGTAATACAGGGGGCAGGAATTATGGCAAAATGTTAACAGCTGGTTTACTAGGTGAAGAATATATGTGTGTTTATTGTCCTATTCTTTCAACTTTCCTGTAGTTTTATGTATTTTTAAATAAAAGATTGCGGGGGGAGGCAAAGTTATTTTTAAAAAAACAATACTGCTGGCAGCAGAGGGGAGGGCCTGGGTCTGCCTCCCAGCTCCCTGCTCTTCTCCGGCCAGGTCGCTGGATCTCCTCTCTCATCTGTCAGTGGTGCTGGGAGGCTCCAGGGACAGGGCTGCGCACCGCGGGTGCTCTGTGCACAGGGGCTGCAGTCAGGAGCCGGCCGGGGGCTGGGGAGAAACCAGGTGTCCTGCACCTGCTCCTGGCCCTGTCGCCACAGCCTCGCGGCAGCCCCTCCGCTGGCATCTGCACGGAGGGCTTCGGGTGAGTGGTACTGCCCCAAATAGTGCTGACACAGCCCAACCTCCAGTCGTATAATATTTATGTGCCTCCAGGTGACATTTCTGTGCTTGGTTTCTATAAATTCCCAGGTAAGCAGCTCAGAATTCAAAGTCAATAGAGCTAAGATGATGCCAAGGAGCCGGGAAGGAACGCTGGGGCTTTCGGGGGCCGGGACGGGAGCTGCCGAGGCGAAGGCAGAAGGCCAGCAGTTACTGCTTGCTGGGCACCTACTGTGTGCCAGGCCTTTCCCAGGCTGCAGTAGTCCATCCTCACAGACCCTTATGAAAGAAGACTGTGCCCAGAAAGAGGACAGGATGAGCCGGGTTACCCTCTGGGCAGGGGAGGAGCTAGGTATGGGCCTGACCTGCAGACCCCAAGCTCAGTGCCCCCCCCCCCCGGCGGGAGGTGTGGTGTGAGGGGCTCTTGCCTCCCACTCCCCGCTCAGGCACCACCACCAGCTGGCCTGGGAGGCACATCATGGGCACAGAAATCAGCCACACAACACTTGCCAACACCTCAACAACTCCACCTCCACCTAACGCCCCAGCACCATCAGTCCATCCTCATGTAATAGGCAGGACACCGAAGCTTCCAGAAATCAGCAGTGTGGGGTCATTCCATCAACCAGAGGTCACGCTCCAGCTGCTCACCGGGCAGGCACAGCCCATCTTTTAAAGACAATTAGCACAACAACTCCCTTCCTTTTCTTTATCTGTCTTATAATTATCAACATTTCACAGCTGAGGGAACAAACTGAGAGGCGACATGAGGATCGCACAGTCACAGTGCTTAGGAAACGGGGAGAAGCCAGTATTCCAGCAGGGTGACCGGCTCATCCCCATTTGCCCAGGGAGGCCCCAGTCATAGCACAGGACGCCCAGCCCCTCATCCTGGACATACCAGAATGGTTGGTCACCCTACTGGGACCCCAAAACCCACACCCAACCTCCGAGCCATGCGCAAACATCTTCATGTGCACCCCATCCAATGCTAAATACTCTGCCTTCAGAATCTGACCCGGTCAAGGCCAAGGGGCCGTGTACCCGAAGCAGAGCTGCCCGTCGAGGCACATTTCTGGCAGAGGCATACACCTCCACCTCTCACCAGCACAGTTAACATCTCTGGGTCTCGGTTTACTCATCTGTAAAATGGGGGTGAGGTCATTCCTGACTAACAAGAGACTTCATCAGACGCTAGGCTTTCCTAGCTCAGGGCCACCACGGAAACCTAGAAGGGACGGAGGAATGGACTTCCCAGTCAGCTCCAAGACTGAGAGCCAACCCCAAACTTTCAACAAGCCATTTTGGAATTGACTATGCAAAGTCTGGTGTCTCTGGTGCATTTTCCTAGAAAGATGGCCAACCAGCACCCAAAAGTTAAACTTTCCTGCACTAAAGCCCACCTGTCACAAAGCACATAAGAGGGTAGGCACAGAGGTTGGGGGTGACCCCTGCCACCCCAACCACAGCCCAGGCCAAGGCACAGAAAGCACCCCAGCAGGGGGGCTGTCCCGCTGCGGCTGCACAGACATTTTGCCTTTAAAAACAAACCAAACTAAAGTCCTCGGGCGCATCTGGCTGTTCAGGAGGAAGCAGAAAATGAAAGCGTCGCAGAACATGCGCTACTGATATTCTCATTAGTACTATTTAATTTCTTTTTGATCTCTTCAATTATACAAGCTAGTGTAGCAGTCCCTCTCTCCATGGACACCTTAGGGGGGAGGCTGGGCTGGCAACTACTGGGGCCACCAAGCACCTTTGCATAATCTTGCCTGGCAGCCACTCCAGCCTTGCCCTGTATAAGTAGGTGCCTGGGCTGAGCCGGGGGTCTGCCTAGTGCCCACCCCTGACCCAACCACCGCAGAGACCCCATGGAGGCCAAGCAGTAGAGACAGGAATGTGCATCTCTGGCACCTGTGCGTGCCCAAGTTGCAGTCACACAGCTCAGCTCACCTCAAGGTCCTGCAACCCCCACGGGAGGTGGGACCCCTGAGTCTCTGATCAGGCGAGGAAGCGAGGCTCAGAGCAGGAGTGGACCATCCTGGACAGAGCAAGCTGGGCTCAGTGTGCCTGGCTCACCCTCTGCATGACGCTCACTGCCGCCTGAGATGATCTTGTCATCTGTTTCCTGCTTGGGAGAGGCAGTGAGGCCATGGGCTCAGAGCCAGACTGTCAGGGTCCAGTCCCACCTCCACCACTTCCTGCCTCAGTTTCCTCAACTTTAAAATGGGGAAATAAGATAACTACCGCAGAGGGCTGTTGTAAAGATTACAGAGTTGCTACTTGCCAAGAGCTTGGAACAGCCTCTCAGATGAGAGTTTCAATAAGAGTTAACTCACGGGGGCTGGGGGTGGTCTCTGCCAACCCCATGACCCCTCTCACCACACCCACCCCAGAGGGGCAGGTCCATGAGGACAGGGACTGCTGAAGCCCAGGGCCCAGTACAGGGACCAAAGTGCTGGTCATGGCCCACCCGGGCCGGGGCTGGAAGAGCCAAGGGATGGAAGAGCTGGGAAAGAGGCAGCTGGACAGTTCTAAAGCAGGGTCAAGTGAGATGGGAGCTTTGGTCTGGAAAGATCCCCAGCAGCCAGGCTTCAGAACATCATTCCAGGTATCGGCCTATGGCTGCTCTGCTCTCTATTTGCTCCCCAGCTCAAAGGGGCAGACCGAGTTGCACCTGTAGACCCTGCCTGGGCCCTTTGCCTCTGGTCATCAGAGCACAGTGGCCGTGCAAAGGCCAGGGAGTGAGGGGGCTGGGGTAGCTGGAGGCCCTGGGTGGCTCGGAGCTCAGGCAGAAGGGAAGAGCTGGTGCAGGAGGGAGGCAGCCAGGAGGGCGTGGAGAGGGAGAGGGAGAGGGACAGCAACAGAGAAGTTAGCTCAAAGCCTGCACTTGCGCCACAGGAAAATACGGGGAAGGAGACACTGTCCCTGTTCACAAATAATGTGCAATCCTGTGGGAGGATGCAGGAGCACACACATCTACCGGGCGCAATGGACCGCAGGCCTCAGCCGGGGCATGGGGGTCAGAAACACCCTGAGGTCCTGGCTCCACCACCTGCTGGGTGTTCCCGGTGACCGTGACCAAGTCCTGTAATCACCACAAAACTGCTGCTGACACTTACTCTGCATACATCAGGCATAGTCCTGGGGTAAGTTCTGTAATTATCCTGTTTTACAGATGGGGAAACTGAGGCCCTAGCTCCCAATCTCAGCCTCCACTGTATCAAAGCCCAGCACAGGGCCCGGCACCCAGTGGGTCTGTCTGTGGCCCTGTCAAGTTCCAGGGAGCTGGGCAGCTGCTCCTTCAGTACCTGTCCTCTTGGACCCCTGCAGCAGCACTCAGAAGGGACAGTGACCAGAAGGGTGGGGGACATGGAAGAGCTACAGGGAGGGAAGGACAGCCAGAGACGCTGGGGGTGGGCAGGGGCCCAGAAGGAGGACTGCCACCTGCTGCTATCATCTGTCCCTGACTCACCTCCAGCCCCCACCCCCACCACACCCATTCTCTCCACAATGTCCCCTCTCATCTGCCTTCCCCCTACCGTCTCCCTTTCCTCTTCTGTGGCTTTACAGGACATGTTCCTGAGCCAACAACTTCAAACCACTTTTTTTTCCAACCATGAAATCCTTTCATCAATGTAAATCTTCCAGGACCAGGATGTGGGGGAACCTAATATTGGATACAAGAAAGATCTGAGCTCTTCCAGATGAGAAGAAGAGGCCTGGAGCCCTGCGCTTAGCCATCCCCAGCCCCACAAGACATGCCCTGAGACACCCCAGACTCTGGAGCAGAGTTGGAAACCACGGTCCTGAGCCCTCGATGCTCCTCTAGGAAGGGGGACCCCAGGATCCCCACACCCTGTCGCTCACAAGTGTCCCAAAAGGAAGTTCTTCTGAACATCTAACCTCAATTCTTCACGCTGTTGGAAACCGCTCACCCTCCTGGAACTTGTTACTGTCAGAGCCTCCAGGGAAGTCTCCACAACCTTTAGAAAAATCGATTTCTCAAGTTTCACCTGCCAACTTGCAATTTGAAAAAAAAAGGACAAGATGACAGCAATGCACACGCGCACACACACAATTTAAGGCAAAACTGCTGAACTGGGATGACTCCATGGAGTGATGTGACACGGACCTGAAGGCTCAGGTGGCACGAAGGCGGGGCCTGCCCAGGAGGACTTGGCGGATCTCTCTCCGCCCTCACGTCAATTTGCATACCATTACCCAAGAAGCCCTGCGCCTGGATTTCGCTTTTGCAAATTCCCACCCATTTCATGTCATAAATAAGATGGGAGACAGAAAACTAATACAGCCCAGCGATGCATTATTCATGCTGCATCACACTGTTATGATAGATTTACAACAGCTAATACATGCAAACTAAGTTTGGGCGCTAAATGTGGAAATTAAGGGTAGGGAAGGTGTGTGTGTGGGGATGGGCTGGGGGAAGCCTGAGGGCCACTGGTATCCGGGAATCCGGAGAAGTTTCTCATCTGCTGTGCTTAGTGACAAAAGGCGTCAATGCCTGTATCAGAGGCTCAGGAGCCAATGGGAGGCATGTGTCCCACCAGCCTGGGATCTGGTTAAAACCAAGTCTTCAGTCAACTGCTCCGCCCACACCTCCCTTCCACACCCAGCAGACCCACCACAGACAGAGCCCATTTCCCTAAGGTAAAAACCCTGTCCTTCACTGCCCCTCACTGAGCACCTACTATGTGTCAGCCTGATTTTCAAGCGTCAGTCTGGTTAATCTGATAATCGTCCCCAAAACATCAAGGTGCAGGTGTGACCAGTGTTGTGAAGGGAACCGACAGTCCTGTGGCAGCAAGTCCAAGGGGTGTGACCCAGGGCATGTGGAGGAGAAGGGTCTAGACAGGCTTCTTGAGGGTGGGGGAGCTGGGGTCTTGTGGGAGAAGGTTATCCCAATTATCCCTCACAACAGCCCTGCGGGCTCGGGGAGCCAGGCCTGGTACCCAAGCACAGGCACAACTTGCCCCTGTGTCCTGGCACTTTCTAGGCCGGGCCAAGAGCAACAAGGAGACTCTGGGGAAAGGGGGTGGAGGGACCTCTGTGTGACACATCTGTCCCACCACATATGTCCCACCTGCCCGAATCACTGCCCTGTGGTAGTGAATGCCCTTGAGCAGGACCCACTCCTCCCGGGCACAGGACCCTCTGGCTAGCCCTTTAGCACATTCCTTCCCACCGTCTCCAGTGTGACCTCTCCACTCTGCTTCCTCGAAGGCACTATTCCTCCCGGGACACTTCTCCAACTGACCAGGCACCCTGAGCCTCCTCCCGCCCAGATTTCCAAACTTCCACCCAGAGAGAACGGGCCCAGAGCCACAGCACACCCCACCAGCCCCACAGAGGGAGGGTGTCCTCATGTTCTCCCACCAACACCAGCAAGAGGTGGTGCTGGGCCCAGCCCTGGGACACGCCAGCAAACAAGACAGACCAGGCCCTGTTTACTTCTGCTTACAGCCCAGCAGGTGTCAATGCACCATGGTCAAGGGGGTGACTTCAGACCACGGTCAATGCTCTGATGACATTAAACGCAGGAACTGTGTCAAGACTGACTGGTGCAGAGGAGACTCTGATAGAGCCATCAGGGCAGGTCCCCCTGAGGGGTGGCAGCTGAGCTGAGACCTGCTGCCCAAGGGAAGCTGTGGGAATGGTATTACAGGCAGGGGGAACAGCAGAGGCAAGGGCCTGGTGGTAGGAAGGAGCCTGATATTTTCAGAAACCAACAGGGGGGTCAGCATGGCTGGGGGGCAGAGGCCACCCACTCCAGGTCGAAAGGCCTGCCTTCTTGTCCACTTCCCCATCTACAGAATGGGCCCAGCTGATCTCTTTGCAGCCACATGAGGCTCCGGTCACAGAAAGCACACTCACAGCCCAGCCCCATCTCCACCACCCATCCCTGTTGCCGCTGCCACCCTTATGAGCAGGGGTGACGGAGACCCCAGCCCACGCTGTGCCAGAGAACATGCCTTGCCCGGTGCCCAGACCACCCCCGCTCGGCAAATCACATCCCACACACCACAGGCCTCCTCTCAGCCTGGCCCCAATAAGTTTTTTTTAAATTAAGATGCAACAATCATCCCACAGCTGGTTTTCCCCTCTGGCGATCGGTTAAAATGAACTCCAGACGACTGGATTAGACTTTGAAGGTGGCCGCTGATCTAGATAATGAACACGGAGGCTGCGGTGTTGACACAGGCCCCGGCGAGCTACATTACTATTTAACAGCCTCGCTGCTGCCTCCACTGGGATCAAGGCGCTGAACAAGCAGTTGGTGGGCAAGCGTCAAACCCAGAGACAGGCTGCAGGCACTGCTCCACGGGAAACGGGCTCAACGGGTCAGGGGCAGCCAGCGGGGGCCAAGCGGGCCTAATGGAGACAGCCCAGGGCGGCCGTGCCTTGGAGGCCTCTCTCCTGGGGAGCCATCCACACCACCCCGAGTCCCACACACACCGGTTGTCTCTGGCCTGGGCTTGGCTCATGGGGCTTTCTCTGCCCAGACCATCCTCCCTGCCTCCTCTCTTCCTTCACCCCTCAGTGCCCAGCCTCCTCAGGGATCCCACCCTCCGAGAACCTCCCCTGCTCCTGTCCCTCCTCCAGCTGGGTCTGACACCTCCCCTGGGTTCCCAATAGGCCTCCTCATACTGACCGTTCCACACGGGACTCTGAGCTCCTGAGGAGCTGAGACTGGGTCTTATTCGTGTCCATCCATCCGTACCCTCCGTGAGGGCCTGGAAAGCAGGACACCACTAGTCTGCCCTCCACCGCCCTTTACCAGTGCACCAGCCATGTGAGCTACATGAGCTAGAAAGACATTGGGGAAAAGATATGAACAGGGTGCAATCCTAGGCCCGGAAGGCGTGTTGGTGGAAAAAGCAGGTGAGTAAACAAATGAGTTCCCAAGAGTTCATGTGTGACAGGTCAGAAATGCAGGGGACAATGCCACCCAAAGGGGACTGAGCCTTTGGCCTACCAGGGTGGCCAGCACACAGGTTAAGCGCAGACTCGGGTGTGGGGTGCCTGTACTCAGATCCCAGCTCGGCCTCCCTCCAGCTGTGTGGCCTTGGACAAGTCACTTAACCTCTCTGTGCCTCTGTGTTTCCTCATATGTAAAGTGGGAATAATAAGAGTACTCATCCCAGAGAGTGGTTTGAGGATTCAGTGAGTTAATTCATGCAAAGTACTGAAACCCATACCTGGGCCACATTAAGTACTCAATATGTGCTGGTTATTTTTATCATCCAGAGCCTTGATCCCAGTGGAGGCAGCGGCCGAGGCTGTTAAATAGGGTAAGAAACCAGGGGGGACTCCTTAGAGTTCACACACTCCCTAGATTAAGCTCCTGTGTCTTGGAATTTGGGCCAGAGCCTCACCAGCCACACCCTGAATCAACAAGCTCAGGCCCTGAGCCGTCAGCAGCCCAAATCCCCAGAGGGGGTTTTCTGGAGCCTGGGGGAGGATCGGCTAAGAAGCGATGCCCTCCCTCTGAAGTGAGGCATTCTGCTGCGAAGATCAAGAGGGCCCTTTCCTGCAGGTGCTGAGCCCTAGGCACACATGCGAGGCCTCAGCAGCCCAGACAGCAGCCCCCCTCCAGCCCCCTCTTCCAGGCCTGGCCGGCCCCGTGAGGCACCAAGACGAGACAAACGGGGAGCAGCCACGCAGATCGGGGGTCATTAGCGGCAGCCAGACCAAGCCGTTTGCAGAGCCGGGGCACCAGGGCGGGAGGCTTGCTCTCGGTTGCAAGCAGCAGCGAGCGTGGCTTTATTAAATATGCATGGCCATCACCTCGTTACTGTGCCCAAGGAGCGCGTGGACTGACCGCGAGCTGCGCACAAACTTTGCAATTTCCCTGGCTGCAGACCAGGCGCGTGCTCCCTCCGGCCCCACCGCGAAGGCGCCCTCACTGCCCCTTCCTCCCCCTGCCTGCCCCCACCCAGCGCCTTCCGACACCCTCTGCGGTGTGCAAAGCAGGTGAAAGGCAATATTGATCCCGAACTAATCTTAAATCAGCGCAGCCTCGGGCTGGAGCCTGGTGGCCACTCGGTTCCAGGGACGGCAGGGCCAGAGCTGAGGCGCGGGCCCGGGCAGGACAGCGCTGTGGCTGGTGAGGGGCAGAATCCGATGAGAGGGCAGCAGGGCCTGGCCCAGGCCCCTGTGCTTCCCTCTGTCTATCTGTCTCCCACTCCTAGGACGGCTGTGGGCAGGAGGAAGCATTCCTGCCAGTGAAGGGAGAGGACGGCAGACCCACAGTGCAATACAGACACACGCCCACCGATGCGGACTCTAAGGAAGTAGCTTGATTTTCCAAATAAACCACAATATGGCAGCAAGGACCTAAGTGAGGCAAATAATTACAACGATAACTAGTGTTCATCGAACACTTACTTTGTGTGAGGCACTGTGTGAAACATAAACATTCCCACTCACTCCTTCAGGAAGCTCTGCACTATTATCCCATTTTATAGATGAAGTGACTGAGGCCCAGAAAGGCTTGGTGCCTTGTCCGAGGGCTGACAGCTTGGCAGGGGCAAAGCCAGGGTCTCATCTGAAGCAGCTACTGGCAAACCACACTCGAGGGAGGGATGCCCAGTGGACCCAAGGTGGGCACAGCCGGGACAGGGATAGGGACTATGACTTTGAGGTGCCTCCCACTTCCACCCCCTCCAGAAAGTCTTATGGTCCTGGCAGGGGCCACATGGGGCCTGGATTTCCCCAGATCCTTAGGCTGTGCTGCCCACAACCCCTCCCCAACAATCCACAGCCAACTTCTCTGCTCCCTCAGGCCTGTGGTTCCCAGGTCCAAAGGACCCTTCCTTGGAAGATCCTTCCAGAAACACCTCTCAGTTCCCATTTTGCCTCCAGCCTCCAGGATGGCCGTGTCTACAACAGCTGTCCCCTCAGCACAGCTGGGTCCCGGGCACCAGTGCGAGGGCAGGCACCGTCACTGGCAGCAACAGACACACTCAGAATGCAGATCACAGCCCAGTGTAGTCAGGCCCCTTCCCCTCACCGCAGCCCTGGGGATGCGCGTGGGGGCAGAAGGTAGGGCCCAGCAGGGATCGTGGGTGGCCCCTGCTCCCTGACAAACTCTGACTGATTCCTGAGACACAGTCAGGACCTGAGAGCACTGTGGAAGGTAAGGAGGGTCAGCGAGGGTGTGCTCAGCTGACGGCCCCATGAGTAGGGGCCACGAGCCATGAGGAAAGGCCAGTACCTGAGTCTGCAAGCTGGTGGCATCCAGGACAGTGACCCGAGGCCCACAGCTGGCCCACACGGCGTCCTCAAGGCTCAGCAGGGTGCGGATGGGCCCTGGCCCCACTGTGAGGCACACGGGAGGGCTCTCCAGGTCCCAGGGAACATCTCCTGAAGGGAAAAGAAGGAAGCAGGTCAGGGCCCAGGGCCCAGGGCCCCTCAACCCTCGAGATCCACGGCTGCTGCGGTGGGCCCAGACTGGCTCCGCAAGACCCTCTCACCTGTTTCTGTGGCCCCCTCCCTCCTCCCAGGCTGTTCCCATTTGCCTTTGCTTATGTCCCCTCCCCTGGGGGCTGTACTCGCCCCGTCTCTTCCTCTTTCCCTTTCTCTCCTGCTCATTCATTCCACACACACCTGCCTTCTCACTGATCTGCTCGCCTGCCATTGCAATCTGTCACCTTAACCAAAATCTCTGATGACCTTTCTCCTCAAGGGACACCACTGCCCCCAGGTGTGGAAGGAGAAAGTCCCAAGAAGAAATCAGTCCCCAATCTGCCACCCTGAAGATGAAACAAACCAAGCGACCTGGCTGGGCACTGAACAAGGCTGTCCCCAGCCCACCCCAGGGATGCTTGGCTCACCCAAGAACAGGCCAAGAATTTTCCCTGGCAGGTGAGCAGTGTTCACTAAGATTGGTTTTTCTCTTACATCACACAGAACCCCAGTGGCTGTCCTGTCTTGTTAGGATGCCTGGTGGGAAAGGGGGAAGAAACGGGGGCACCCCCTGGAAAGACAGGCCGCAGTGGCTGGGCCTGGGAGGCAGGATGGAGCCTGCTGCTAACTTGCCAGTGCCCCACCACCCCACACGCCGCCCACTGGGTCCCTGGAAGGAGTGCAAAGCAGCCCCATCACAGACTCTCCCAGCTGTGAGCCAGCTGCTGGTGACACGATGGGATACAGCTGTCTACAGACCTGGAGGGGCCACCAGGGTATACAGTGGAAGCCACTGCCTAGGGTGTGGGAGGAAGAGGCCCCGGAGGACAGACCAGTTTCCCCACCACTACCACACCCCTAGGCTTTCCCTCTCTCCCTACTCTTCCCTGCCTGTAAAACAGGTTGGCCACTCACCCTTCCGTCCTACTTAAAATTGGCAAGCTCCCAGTTCACCCAAGAGTTGGGGAATGGGGACCCCCCGCCACCAAACACACAGCCAGGCCTTTCCAGCCCAGGCACACGAGCACATGACAAGCCAAGGAACCACCAGAACCCTGGCTGCAGCCTCTGAACTTCTACGTGAACTGGGACAGGTGACTTCGCCTCTCTGAGCCTCCGTTTCCTCATCTGTAAAATGGGCATGATAGCCGTGCCTACACCTCACCGATGCTGCAGGGATCGGGTGAAACGTAGAACATTTAGCCCAGGGTTGGCACACGGTAAGGAGCGTCGACAGCGGGTGCCGCGCACCACTATCTACCCGCATGCCAGGCGCTGTTTCCATGAATTGTTTCCTTAACTCCCAGCCTGTGTTCTATTCTTATCTCTGTTTTACAACTGAGAGAGCGGAGACACAGAGTTTAAATAGCCAGCCCCGATCACATAGCTAGAGAGTACCGGGTGCTCGTTAGCTCATGCTGTTTGGTGTCATTTGCCACGACGTAGCAGTCTGTGGAAACAGGTGTTGGCTCTATTTGACTAATGTGACAATGGAGACCAGAGAGCTGAGAACTTGCCCGAAGCCACCCAAGGGCTGACAGGCCAAGCAGTATTGAAACGCAGCTGACTCCGGCCCTTGCCAAACTCCCCAACCCTTGCTGCCCTTCCAGGCTCCAAGAGCTTCCAGAGGGCTCTGGGACCGTACCTGGGAGCAAGGAGGGGCGAGTGGCCCCAAGGCAGCCAGGCCTCCACGAGGCACACTGACCCCCACCGGAACACCAGAGCCACAAAATACAAGGCTTTGAGCGCCCCCGAGTGGCCACCGATGAGTAGTGCTTGTAGCCAGAAGCTGGAGTTTTGGCAAAGGTGGGGACTGAGACCTCCTTCCCAGGAAGCAGTTGGGGATGCTGGAACCACGTCTCGAAAACTAGGAAATGGGGGCTCTGCCCCGAGGGCACAGTGGTGATGGGCACTGGGGCCCTTGCAACCTCTGCCCTTCACTTTCCTAGAACAGCATGGCCATGGCTAAGCCCGGGGCAGGAGCTAGAGTCTGATAGCCCTGAGGGTCACACATGCACTGACCATACCTCCACTTGCTGGGCTTCTCCAGAACCCTGTAAGATGTCCTGACTCGAGGACAGAATGATAAACTGTGTTAAAGTGTAACACCTGTATTGTGATATCAAAAGGACACTGGACAGGAGTCCCCGATTAGAGGGCCCACAGTGGGATCCTTAGCAGTTTTCCCATCTACTCCCCAAGGCGACAGAACTCTGACCTCCAAGGTTCTTCCCAGCCTCGAGGGCCACAGTTCTGAGATTCAAACACAATCACTGTGAGCTCTGTGCAGGGAGAACCCCCTGAACCCCCTGTGGGTGGGAGATCCACCTTCCACCCGCTCCTTGCCCTCCAGGCTTTAGGCGCACAGGCACGTGTTCCAGAACACGCATGCACACTCACACACTCACACGCACACCCACCCCTGCATGAGAGCCCATTCATCTGGGCCCGTCATCAGCTCTCTCACTGCCAGGTGAAGGGAGATGAAGGCCCTGTCTCAGCAAAGGCACCTTTGAGAGGCCGGAGACCCTTCTCCCCTGGTAGAAAGCCCAGCTTGTTTCCCTCGGGGGTCCAGATCCAGCTGGAGCCAGGGGCAGGACACGGAGTAAAAGTTATTGACACTGAGAGGGGCCCAAAGGGTAGCCATGCCTGGTCAGTAATAAGGACGGTAACAATCATTTAGATGGGAGGGACAAGCACAAGTCCACACTCCAGACTCCATCCTGGGCACTTGTGTGACTGGTCACACCTGACCTTCACAGCCAGCCTGTGTGGCGGGGGTGTCTTCATCCCCATTTCACAGGTGAGGAAACTAAGGCTCCAAGAGGTAAAGTAACAGGTGCAGTCTCAAAGCTGGGTCTCACTCCCCAGCCCTGCCCCTCACCCATTCCCTCATCTGGCTCCTGCAGGAAGTGACCCTGGCCCACATCCCCAGCATCTAACCAGGAACATTCTCACACCTGCACCCAGGCCTGGTCATGCTCCTGTGCCTGCTCAGAGATGAGGGAGGCAGAAGGGATCCAGGTAGCTCTGCTCGAACACAGGACAGGGCAAGGACAGTGGCCATCCGCTCCTTTCTGGGCCCTGTGTCCTGCTCAGTGCCTGGGACCTCAGGGCACTGAATCCATATTTTCTTAGTAAGTGAACAAATGAACAAATGAATGAATGACTACCATCGCCACAGTGCTCTTGACCTCGATTTCCCCTACCTGTCAACTGGAGGTTGAACTCTGAGGCCCCTCCAGCTCTGACACCAGGACTCAAAGTGACCTCATTGCCTTGGATTCCTCGGTCACTTCTCAGCTGCTGGTTCCACAGGTCCTCCAGGACTCAGGCAAATCCCAAGTTAATATTTCTGGCCCTGCCCTTTTGCAGTGAGCCAAAGTGTGGGCCAGGGATGCCAGTTTTATCCAGGCCTGGTCTCAGCCAAGTATGGTAACCTCTCATCCTATACTAGCTCCAAGCCCAGGATAAGGGTCTGGATCATTCACAACCCCCAGACCCTGCAGGCCACCAGGGGGCACCAGAGGTGGGCTCTGCAGGCCCAGGGCTGGGGCTCTGTGCTCCGGCTCTGGGGCTGGGATGCAGTCGGGGTATCTGAGGGGTATCCAAGGCCTTAGTGAGTCTGCAGGAGGTCCCACAGCTCGGTCATGGATAAGACTGGCGATCCAGTGGCAGCCACACGCAGCCCAGGTGGAAGGTGATGGAGAGGAATCCCCCACCACCCTGTGCAGCACGTTCTGAGAGCCTCGCTTCCTGCCCCGGCCACCTCCAAAGGACACCACAGGAGGCAGAAGCACCAGGCAAGGCCTCTCCCAGAGGCTTTTCTGGCCAAAGTCAAACCAAAGGCACAGAGGATGGGCTAATGAGGAGAGAGTGACACAGACTCATCTGTGGCTGCTGCAGCCTCCAGCCAGTCTCCCTGCCTCCACTCCTGTCCACCAGCCAGGTGGCGCACAGTGCTCCACCACTAACACCTCCCTCTACTTCCCATCGACTGAGACAAACCCAAGGCCCACAGGATCCAGCATCTGCTCCCAGACCTCACCTCATGCCACTTCCCTCTGATTACTGTCCAGCAAGATGGCCTCCCCTCTGGGTTCCCCCACCAGACCAGGCCTCCAGGCCTTTGCACATGCTGGTCCCTCTGCCGAGAACACCATTCCCTCAACTCTTCACTTGCCTGGCCACTTCTTCAGGACTCTGCTTCAGTATCCTGCTCCTTGGAGACGCCTTTGCTGACCAGCCCACCTCATGCCCAGAAGGGTCAGGCTCTCCCCTGACACCCTGTTCCCTCCTTTAGGACCCCCAGCATGGTACATAAGCGTAAGCTCCCTACTTGTTCACTTGACTAATTCTGTCTCCCTCTATAAACTCTGTGAGGGTAGGGTCACATCTGCTTTGCTGGCCACTGTATCCATGGTGCATAGTAGGTGCTCAGTAAATATTTGGTGGACAGATGTTTGCCAAGGAGAGACGTCTCAACCTTCTCCTGCAGGCCAGACGGCTGCCAGCTCTGCTTAGAGAAGCCGAGGCCCCTTTACACCTGGAGAGGGCTCTAGCCTCAGACAGAGGACATTTGGGCTCAGGTCTCAGGTCACCCCTGATACTCTGGGGAGTCCCTTCCCACCTGGAATATGAGGGTGTGGAGTTCAATGGTGTCCAATGGCCCTTCTGGTTCTGACAAACTACCAAATCCAACCCTAGGCTAAAGGCTAGTGGTTAGATCCAAAACCCCCTATGGGTTTAATTGTCCCCTAAAAATTCATGTGCTGAAGTTCTAACCCCTAGGGCCTCAGCATGTCACCTTATTTGGAGATGGGGTTGTTGCAGATATAATTAGTTAAGATGAGGTCATACCAGAGTACGGTGGGCCGCTGATCCAATGTGACGGGTGTTATTATAAAAAGGTAAATTTGGACACAGACACAAACTCGTGAGAACATCATGTGAAGATCAGAGTCCTGCTGCCACAGCCAGGGAACCACCAGAGGTGGGCGCCTGGCCTGGAACAGATCTTCCTTGATGCCTTCCTGGGTAGCGGGGCCCTGACAATACCCTGAACTTGGACTTCTAGCCTCCAGAACTGTGAGACAATAAATTTACCTTTTTTAAACCCCTCAGTTTGTGGTACTTTGTTAGGCAAGCCCCAGCAAACTCATACCTCCCCCTTCCTTCCTCCCAACTGGGGTACCCAAACTGATGAGTCAAGAACCAAGAGAGGAAGGGCCAAAGGCAGCCCAAACTGGGACCAGAAGGGCTAGAGTGGGGTGAGCGTGTCTCACAGTATTCAGTGGGGGCCACAGGGTGGAGGTCCCTCCAGAACCCCTTGTCTAATTGAAGATCTGAGCCTATAATTTGTATTCACACGCACGCTCTGACGGTGAGAGGAATTTTATTCCTTCCCTCTTCCCCCTTTAATTAAAAACTATAAATGCCTTATCAAAAGCTAATTAAAAATACCAACACAGTGCCAAGTGGCAAAAAAAAAAATAGCTCAGTACAAATATCCGTTTATAACCCTGCAACAGGCTGTGATGACGCAGCAATTAGAGGCTCATGGGAGGGAGAGGAAGGGAGGCTGGGCGGCCACAGAGCTTCAGACCCATCAGCCCTCTCTGGGGGGCACCAGGGGCAGCTACCCTCTCCCCCCAGCCCTTGTCATCATCAGACTGGGAACTGAACAAACCACAGGGGATAGGGGACCACAGGGAACAGGGGGCCACAGCGCTGTGTGTCTGTGGACAAGCCGTGTCCCCTCCCCTAGCCTCAGGGCTGGGTCTGTAGAGGGGAGGCAATTCTCAAGGGCTGTGGTGACAATTAAGATAATGCATAAACATCAAGCCCTTCACCCAGCTTCTGGAACACAGCCGCTCACCAGTCTGTGCCGTCGAAGGCTCCATAAAATAATAGACTAAAATGCCCGACTCCACTGGGCATCCCTGGGCCAGGCCCGAGGCTTTGCCTTCACTGGACTGTTTGAGCTGCCAGAACCCATAAGCGGTGGGTTTCCCATTATTACCATTTTAGAGATCGAGGAGGCGAGGCATAAAGAGGAGAAGCCCCCAACCGATGAGCATAGCTCTCATCAGGGCAGAGCCTGGACCAGAAGCCAGGTCTGTGTGAGCCCAGAATCTCTGCTCTTATCCCCTGGAGTCTCCTGCCAATGGGCGGAGCTACCTACCTGTGCAGTAGTGAGCACCCCGTTCCTGCAGGGACCCCGATGGGGATCAGGGCTCTCCAATCCCCCAGCTCTCAGATGCCCTGATGTGTTTCTGAGCTGCCTCCTTGGCCTGCCTCCCACAACCACGGGCACAGGATCGGGTTCCCGGTCAGTGCCCAGGGCTGCCCCCACCCCCGGCCCCATCCTCACCACTGGTCCGAGGGTAGGCGGCGAGGGTCCCATCCTGCAGGCCAGCAAACAGGTGGAAGGGGCTGTGCCGCAGGCAGAGCACAGGCTGCAGGCCGGGGCTCCTGCAGGTCGCCAGGCACTGGGTGCCTGTGTCCACGCTGCTATAGACCAGGATGCTGCGGGGAGAGGCCCAAGTCACTCACTAGCCCCCCCGCTCTCCAGGAGAGAAGGGCTGGGGGCTCCCTTCTGCGAGCCAGGCCCCCTGCTGAGTGACCCGGCCTTCATGCCACATTTAGGAGCTCGCTTTTCCACGGGCGCCTTTTCGGATGGTGCCTTCCCTGGCCTCTGTCTTGTGGAAGACTCAGGAGGCAGGGGGCTCCAGAAGCAGCGCAGTAAAGTGCTGACCCGAGTTTTCAGGGTCACACAGACCAGAGGGTGAATCCAGCAAGCCACCTTCCACCTGATCGACCCCAGACTGCTGAGCCTCGGTCCCCTCTCAAACCTGGGGCCATGATGGATAGCCCACAGCCATGAAGAGGAAGGAAGCAGGGACGCGTGCTAGATGAACGAACTGGACAGGGTTATGCGGAGAGGCAGGCATAAAAGGCCGCGTGCTGTATAATTCCACATCTATGAAAGGTGCAGAAGAGACAAGTCCACAGGGATAGGAATCAGGGGAGCAGTTCCTGGGGGATGAGAGCCATGGGAATTGCGGGTGACCGCTTAATAGGTACAGGGTTTCTTTGGGGGATGGTGAGAATGTTCTAGAACTACAGAGTGGCGATGGTTGCACATCATGAATGCACTGGGAGCCACTGAATTGTACACTTTAAAATGGTGACTTTTATGTTCTGTGAATTTTATCTCATTAAAAACAGAAAAGGTGTTCTCTGAGCTCCTCCTAGTCACCGGGCTGCGCACCTAGACCCAGACTTCATGGAGCCTCCAGGGTCTCCACGTCAGTTCTGTATTAACTTTTTGCTTCTTCCTGGGTTTACTGTGTAGGAAACAAAGGAAACACTTCACAGTGGGGCTGCTGTGAGTCCCACACACCCTAGCCCGGGCAACAGCACATAGTAGGTGCTCAGGAAACATCTCCTCCCCCCAGGACAGGAGCAGAAAGCACAGAGCTGCAGGGAGGGTGTAGGGCATGGCCCGTCTCAGGGTCTTCACGAATCACCATCTTTACCTGCCAGTTAACCAGGATGGAGGTTCATTCTCCATCCACTGGACCTGGCTATGGCTCCCAGCAGGACAGAGCTCTGGCCGGGGCTCCCCTTGCTGCAAGAATGTGTTTGCTGACTCAGCAGCTCGGAGTGTGTCTTACCGAGGAGCCCACTCTGCCCACGGATCATGCCCAGGACCCTCACCCTCGCTGCAAAGGGAACTGAGGCCACAGGGGGGTGGATGCTATCAATCACAGCCAAGTAAACTGATGGCCCAAGTGTCCACATCCTAGACTCTCACGGTGGCCCTGCATGGAGGGGTTCTACAGACGAGACACTGAGGCTCGGGGTGGTTAAATAGTGAGACCCGGAATCACAGGGAGGAAATGGTGGATTCAAACCCAGGTCCTGCTGACATGTAAGCGCTCACCCTGTACCACGCTACCTGGGAGCGAGCCAGAGTGTGGGAAGCAGCCCCCGAAGGGTCTCGGTTAAAGGGCCAGAGATTCCTGACACTTTGCCTCCCACATTGGGCAACCCTGGTCCCCACCTTCCTTCTCCCAACCAGGGGTGGAAAATATTGGTGGGCAACAAGCTAACCAAAACAGCCCCCACCCCGCACACCCTCCCAGCCCTGCCCCTGGCAGCTCTCGGGCCCTCCTCCCCAGCCCCTCACCTGCCATCCTGGAGCCCCAGGCAGATGGTGGGGTGCGCCGCAGCCGAGGGGTCCGCGGCCGTGTGGCTCTCGTCCCTGTCTCCATCTCCACTCTCCCCTTCCTCCGGCTCTGGAATGTACTCCATGCAGAGCACCGGGGCCGCCAGCGGGAAGGACTTGACGGTGCGGGGCGAGGGCCGGTTCAGGGAGAAGATCTCGATCTGGCCTCCTGCGCCCTCCTGCCCACCCCCAACCTGGGGCAGAGACCCAAAGGAGCCGTCAGGAGGAGCCGGGAGAGCAGGGGCGGAGCTTAACTCCTGCCCTCCCAGGGCCTGTCCCAAACTTCGACTTCCTGCTGAAAATGAGAGAAGCATCCCCCTCCTGCCACATGCATCCTGCTGTCACTGAACGTCACCTGTCCCCGGCCTACATGGCAGCAAGTTAGATTCAGGGCCCAGAGGAAGCCAGCTAAGGAGCTAAGGTGGACTAGACATCCAGTCAACTTTCTATCACCTTGTCTTTAGGGTAAATTTCAATCAACAAATAGTGAACATACACTCTGCCCGGCCGGGTGTGGCTCAGAGGCTGAGCCTCGTCCTAGGATCCAGGAGATCGCGGTTCGATTCCCGGTCCGGGCACATGCTCCAGTTGTGGGCTCGATCCCCAGCAGGGGCCGTGCGGGAGGCAGCCGATCAATGACTTTCTCATCATTGATGTTTCTCTCTCTCCCTCTCCCTTCCTCTCTCTGAAATCAATAAAGATTTTTTTTTTAAATAAATGAATAAAAATGTCCTTCTCTGCCTGTTCACTGTTTTACTTCAGTGTCTAGCACAAGGTAGGTACTCAGTATATACTTGCTGAATGGATGGAGGGATGGGTGAGTGAGTGGATGGATGGATGGATGGATGGATGGATGGATGGATGGATGGATAGATGGGTGGATGGGTAATGGAAGGAAGGAAGGGAGGGAGGGAGGGAGGGAGGGAGGGAGGGAGGGAGGGAGGAAGGAAGGAAGGAAGGAAGGAAGGAAGGAAGGAAGGAAGGAAGGAAGGAAGGAAGGGTATATGGATGGATGGTGGGTGGATGGATGGATGGATGGATGGATACACCATGTGCTAGATACTGGAGAAACAGTGAAGAACAAATCGCCCTCAGAAGGGACATTTGGGTTGGACTCTGAAGGGTAAGCCATAGTTTCCCTGGAGTAAGCAGAGGGGTGGTGAGGCCGGCACCTCAGGGTGTCTACGGAAGGACACTATCTGCAACGTAAGCAGCAGGAAGTTTGCCTATTTGAATCGAGGAAAGCTTTGCCAGGAACCCCGAGGGCAGGAAGGGCGGCTGGGATCTCTGAGAGAGATGGGTAAAAACCAGCCCTGCTCCCTGACCCGTGGTGGGGACCTGCCAGACACTGCACAGCTCCCACTCAGTTCCTTCACAGCACTATGGCCTTTTGTAAGACTCATGCTCACTATTTGTCCCCGGTTTTCTGTTGTCCCTGGTGAGGCTGCACCTGCCAACTCCAAGCACAGGGACCTTGCTGAGTAAAATGCACAAAATGGGGACAGCAGGCAGGTGGCTTTCTCCGGCAACCCCTCCCAGTGCTACTCTCCCTGTTGCTGTCCTGAGGCCAGAGCTCCTGGCTGGGGACAGGGTTACTCACCCAGAGGTAGCCCTGCGGAAGAGAAGTGCTGACCGCTGAGAAGCCCAGCAGGGGAGAGCTGACAGGACTGTGGACCAGAGCCCCAAGCTACGGAGACAGAGATGACACATGCTGGGTTAGGTATCGAGGCACCTGAGGCCAGCATCTGGCTGCAGAACTTTAGTCTGAACCGCCGGCAGGGCTCAGGGGTCATTAAACCTGCAGATTCCTGGGCCCCATTCAAGCCCCAAATGAGACTCCCTGAGGGTGGCCCAGGGAGCGGGGGGCTTGGCAGGATCTCTGAGAAGTTCCTACGCACTTGCATTTCACCATCACTCCTAGAACCTTCTGGCTAGAAGGGGCCTGAATGATATTCGGGGACCCCCAAGGATTTTTCAAACTGGCCAGCTTCTAGTTAAGCTTTGTTGAAAATCACTTACACTCACCCCACCCCCCTTTACTTTGCAGAGAGGGGAAATGAGGTCCACAGAGGACACAGGATTGCCCTAGGCCACAGGGAAGGAGAGGGGCAGGGCCGGGCCTGTGCCCACCCCCCTCCTTGGCCTTCCTGCATGCCTCCAGAGAAGTGCAGCGGAGGGACCCCCAGATCATCAGAATCACTCTGCAGACAAGCCCCCAGGACAGGGCTGGGTGGCTTGTGGGGGCTGCTCACAGGGGTCGGGTGCTCCGTCTGTAACAGGCTGAAACGGAGAGCCACCGACTGCTTGTTCCTCCTGCAACTGCTTCCCCCAAATCCCTGCCAGGCGGCCTTCGGGGTCCTGTTTCCTGAGTGAGATCCTGCCAGTCTGTCTCTCTCTGGCCAGCACAGCAATGGGACGAGATGGCCTGGCCCTTTCCAGGGCTTTGCTAGAAACCCCAGGCAGATGGCAGGGGAAGGAGGCAGAGTGGGGACAGCTCAAAGGTGCCCCTCTGGACCCTTTGCCAGGCGGCTGCTGCCCTCTGCTGGCGCTGAAGGCCCAGGCCAGCACCAGCCCCGAGGGAATATTCTAACAAAATGTCTAATGGCCATAGGCGAGGGGTCCCAAAGAGGTCACCTCCTCCGGCCCCTCATTTAGGAGTCAGTAACCTTGAAGTTTGGGGAAGTGGAGAGGGGGACAAGACTGGCTCCAGGTCACACAGCAAGTCAGTGGAAAAGTCAGGGCTGGAATTCAGTTTCGACTCCCAGCGCAGTGCCCCTTCTGGTTGGGCTCTACCCAGAGACCATGCTGGAGGTGTCAATACTGTCGCAGCTCATTGCCCAGCCTCTTCTCCTGGCTCACAGAGCTGTGGCCACGCTGGCTTCCCTGACAGCGCCTATGGCGGGCCTCTTTGTGGCTTTGTCTATTTGGAACATTCCTCCCCTGGGCCCTCACGAGGTGGCATCCTTCTTGCCAGCTGGGTCTCAGTTTAAATGCTGCCTCCTCCGAGAGGCCCTCTCTGACCCACTAAATACGTTGGCCCCATCTCTGTACCTATTATATCTGATTTATTTTCTTTATAACACATATCACTCTTTTCTATTTCCTTTTGTTTGCTGGGGTCTTTCCTATCTCCCTCTAGATTGAAAGCTATATGAGGGTATGTTGCATGTTTTGGTCACTACTAGATTCCCAGTGGCCAGCACAAGGCCCGGCACACAGTAGGTGCTCAACAATTATATGCAGAATGGATAGATGAATGGATGAATGAATGAACTGATGAATAAATTGGCATCTCAAAGTTGTTCTCTCAGCTACTTAGAGCCCCAATCTACAGTTCAGTCAACTTATCTCTCAGGATTCATCTATCTGGGCCTAGGTCCTAAGCTTGCTCTCCCCTCCCCAGAGCTTAGATAACCTCGTCTCCCTGGGAGGACAATGGGCAGCACTTGCTCCAGAAAAAGGAGTGAGGGTGGCCAGGACATCAGGGACAGATGACCAGTGCAGGTGAAGACCACAGGTGTTGGAATTAGCTAGAACAAGGTTATAATTCCTGGATCCATCCTTGTGTTATTTTTACAAAGTCATGTCATCTGCCTGAGCCTTAGGTGGTCCTTACCTATGAAATATATCTACATATATCTACTTATAGGGTTCTCATAAATATTAAAATGAGAGAGTGAGGCAGAGCAGGAGGGGAGCACAGTAGGTGCTTGACAAATGGGAGGCATGATGGCGATGAAAGGGGCCCCGCCCCGCCCACATCAAAGCCGGCTTCTGCCTGGCTCCAGCCTACAAAGGGTCTAACCCACAAAGTCTGGCACAGCCGCTTGGGCATATTCCGGCCTGTCTTCTGGGCTGGAGTCAGGCCATGGACAGATGAGATCATTGCTATTTGTTAGCTCAAAATAATGGAATTTTCCGTTCACTTGACCCACGGAGGGCAGCTACCCCCATGTTGTTGGTGAGAAAGCTGACTCCTAGAGCAGTAAAAAAGCTTGACCAACTCCATCAGTAAGAAGCTGAGGCGCTGGGCTGGAGCCTGGCCCTCTCCTGCTGTGGCCACGGCCTGGACACGCTGGGTCTCCCAGGAGAAGGTGAGCTCAGCGAGATCTGCTCCACTCACCTGCAGGCTGAGGCCCCGGGAGGAGAAGGCAGGGATGCAGCAAGCCAGGGTTGGGCACCAGAACGGGGCTTTACTCTTCTTGTCCTCATCTGGGCATCGCCAGCCCGGCTGGTTCTCCTCTCCTACAGCAAAAGGATGGAGGTGGGCGAAGCTGGTCAGAGCCCAAGGCCCAAGTGGGTAGTGAACAGCCCTGGGAGCCCAGGGAGCCCCACAGGCCCAAGGCCTGCATAGCGGCCTAGACGGACCCAGCCACTTGCGCCCCCAGCCCCACTCCTGTCCATCTGAGATAAAACCCAGCCTCACTCTGTGGTCATGGCCATGGGTCCCCAGCAAGGAGTCTGGACACCAAAGGTCTGAGTACCAGCTTAACCAGCCTTTTGCTTAGCAATCTTGTGCAAATCACCCCAATTCCCTGAGCCTCAATTTCTTCACCTATGCAGTAGGGACTATAACAATGCCCTCTTCCCGCGGCTGTCATGAGCATCCAGTGAAATAATAGATGGAAAGGGGTTTCAAGAAGCGTTAAGATGCTGAACTCAGTCCAGGCCCGGCTACCTTGGGACCCGGTCACAGACCAGCAAGTGGACAAGATGATTTTGGATTGTGATGATGATGTAAGTTCAGCTGCTTTTATACCTGACTGCGATGATGGTGGTGAAGTGGAAGACTCTTCCTCTGGCTTCCTTTGAAGCTACCCTGAAACCTCCAGGTCCCCCAGTACAGCTGGGCATAGAAGCCCCTGGGGGCCTGTTACAAGTATAGACACCGAGGCCCAAGCCCAGACCCCGGTCTCACATTTGGAGACCTCTGCGCTCAAGATCATCCACTAAACCACCTTCTCTGCTGTGGCTCCTTCACATGGATCAGGGCTCCTCAATACTGCCACCTCCAAGAAGTCCTCCCTGACTACCCTGGCTACAGTGGCCCCCATCTCTCAGGCGGAAGGCCCTGACTCTAAAGACCCTATCTGATTTCTCACGTAACCTTCGCCACGGTCTAAAATCTGTGTGTCTACTTTCTTGTTTATAATCTGTCTCCATATGTCCCTAGAATGTAAGTTCAGGGCAGCAGGACCCAGGCTATCCCACTCGTCACTGTCTCCCCGGCACCCGGCATGCTGCCTGCACAGAGTTAGTGCTCAGCAAATACGGGTTGAAAGAATGAATGAAAGGAGTGAGTGAGTGAGCAAACTTCCATCTCTTCCAAAGAGGTCTCCCCACTAAGGAGCCCATCCTTACGCTCCACATGGAGACACCACATGACGACTGCCTTCCCGGGACCCCGGACAGCAGGGGCGCAGCGCAGCTAGGACACACCTACTATGTGTCCGTGAATCAGGCATACACTGAGTGGTATACACGTGTCCCCCAGCTTCATTTTCACAAGAACCATGCACAGTCAGATAATGATTTTCAATTCATGAAAGATGAGGCTGACACTCGGGGATCACGCTGACCAGGTCACGCGTGTGCCTAGATGGCCTAGCCCAGATGGGAACCAAGGCCTGTCTAACTCAAAGCCCAGGTTCTCTGCACTAAACCAGGCAGTCTTCTAGCATCCAGCCCCCTACAGACAGCCATGGGCATAACTGACCCTGGGCATAGTGACACCGGACAATAAGGAGGCAGCCTTGCCCCAAAGAGCCAGAGGCACTGGGACACCCTAAGTGAGAGGGGCCACATAACACAGTGACATCAAGCTAAGGGGAGCCAAGAGCTCTGGAGATGGGAGGACAGGTCATGGACTGAAGTGTTGTGGGAGCAGCCTTACCAGCCGGCGCAGAGCAAGCCCTGGAGAAGTACCATCGTCGGGGAGGGGAAATGGGACGTCAATAAAGGGCACCAGGCCTGGTTACACAAGCTAAGTCCTAGGTAGTCTGTACAGCATGGTGCCTAAGCTACCAATTCTGTATGATGTACTTAAAAATCTGCTCAGAGGGTAGATCTTACATTAATTGTTCTTACCACAAAAAATAACAACTAAGCGGGCAGGAGGGGATTTTTGGATAAATTTGTTATGGCATAGAAAGTGGGGATGGGTTCACAAGCACATACTAATCTCCAAGCTCATCAAGTCGTGTGCATTAGACATGCACGGCTTTCCGTGTGCCAATCATGCCTCAATAAAGTGGCTTTTTAAAAATGCCACTGCCGCCAAAGAAAGGTGGCACTGGAGTGTCCGTCACAGCAAGAGGAGCTGGAATGAGGTGGCAGGTGCGGATGTTCTTGGAGAAGTTAAAGACAGTCGCAAATGTCAGGCATCAGCAGCCGAGGCTCCAGCGCCGGCCCCACACCAGCTCTCCCGCCCAGCTCACCCACTCCCTCAAGCAGCAGAGTCCCTGGCTGGTGAACTCACTCCCTAAACTGGGGCCTGCAGACAAAGGCACAGCAAGCCTGGTTCCTTCCAAGGAGGAGGCGAGGCCAAGGAAAGGACAACGACGCACAGGGCGGGCATTGGCATAGCAGGACTACGTTCCCCGCACTTCATAGTTTATAAAGCTGTCCCACCCGCTGTCTCATTTCATCCTCACAGCCACCAGGGGAGGTCAGCGTTTCCATCCCCATTGTGCCCTGGGCAAGCAGAGGCCAGGGGAAGTTAAAGGCAGGGCCCAGAGCCAAGGAACTAAGCCATAGGGGCACATCACACAGTGCCTGCCACACGGGGTGATGGCCGAGACAGCCCACCCGCCTGCCGGGCAGCACCCGTCTCCTCAGCAGGAATCAACCTGGGCACTAGCTGAGTGTGTCCCTGCTCTCAAGGAGCTCCAGGACAGGGGCTCATTCCTCCCCCGACCACCCCCCGACCCACAGCCCATCCAGTCTTGGCAATTTATTAGTATATATATTTCTTAATGATCTGACCTTCTCCTTCCAGATGGTGCCTTCCCTGCCTGCGCCTGGGAACGTTAAAAGAAAATGGAGTTGTTGCTTCCCATCTGCCACTGCCATTGTCCCTGTCACAAAACCAGAGCGGCTGAGACCAAATTAGAAGGCTGTTGTTGCTGAAAATTGAAGGCCCACTTGGGATAAGTGACATTAAGGACTGGCACCAACGGCAAGGCTGTGATTTCCAAATGACATTAAGTAGGGGCTTATTTAGTGCCCAGCGCTGCGGCTCCCACTGAACGTGAGAGCGCCCGGGGGCCAGCGGGAGCAGCTCAGGGCTGGGGGCCATGTCCCCTTCCGCTCCCCACCTCCGGGCCCACAGAACAACCCTGCAGGCTGTGGGAGGCTAGCTCTGCCAGAAGGGCCCTGGCCGATCCCCACTCAGCCTCCAGTTCAGCGTGACACTGCGCTGGACACTTAGCCCCTAGGAGACTGTCGCCTCATCTGGAAAATGGGGGAATAATTCCAACCATTTGGAGCCGTGGTGAGCACTGGAAAGAGCAGATGTGACGCCTGGCGTGCCCCCGGCACTCAAGAGCTAGTGCCCGTTCTGCTCGCTGGCCCTGAGGTTGAGTGCTGCCTATCACTACACTTGAGGGTACTGCCCATGGGGCTCCCCCACCAGCACCGTGGGTCTGGCCTGCTTCCCCAGCCCCGACCAGCCTCCCAAATGCGTCCTGCTCAGTCCCAGCACCGAGCCTTCTGTCACTCTGCCCTGAGGACAGCCGACTGCCCTTCTGGTCCTCCCTCTCACACCTCCCAGCACAGATGTCGGGGCTGGCAGGACCTCAGCATGAGTCCTCTCCAAACACCCCTCCCCTGCAGACAGACACTGGCGTCTGGGGAGGCCAGGCAAATGGTCACGGTCACCCTGCAGGGGTAAAACCAAGTCATGTCCCAAGGCCACCTCAGCCCCATCCTGGAGGGCAGACCCACCACTTCCAGCTGAGGGCTCGGCCAGGTCCCAACCTCAGGGGTGGTTGAGGGTTACAGGGATGAGGGTTAGAGTGCTCCTGGCATGCACCCAGGCGTGCTCAGGCCTCTGTAACTGGACCCATCGCAAGGAGGAGCAATGGTGTTACTGTGAGGACTGAGGGCTGGGAAACCAAGTCAAAGGCAGCGAGAGAGGGCCCTCCAGGCCAAGCCTGTGAGATATGCCCCGATGAGAATATGCCCCTGTGAGAATATGCCCCTGTGAGGGTGGGATCATCCCTGGTGTGGCCTGCCCTGTCCAGCTCCTCTGGGGAGGTAGGAACAAAAGGCCATGGTGGGAGAGGATCCAGGGACCCATGGGCCAGGGATGCTGAGCTTTGAGAGCTGCAGGTGGGGGAGACACAGGAAGGGAGCGTCAGAAGCCCCAACCTTGCCTCTTCCCTCTCTAGCACCTTCCACCCGCAACCCCTGTCTGGAGCCCAAAAAAATGGGAGACTGATTGGCAGAGAGAAATGGCCAGGTTCTGTACTAAATCAGGTGTGACCTTAGGTCACATCCCAGACACCCTCCGCGCACCATCTCCCCGTACGCTCGCCAGAGACCTGCGACGGGGGCACTGGCATTATCCCCACTTTCTGATGGCGAATCTAAGGCATCTAGAAGTTAAATCATTTGCACAAGATCACAGAGCTGGGAAGCGAAAGAGCGAGGAACTGAACCCAGGCAGTCTGGCTCCACCTCACGCGGTGCTAAGATCCCAAAACCCAACAGGGAAAGGGCCCCAGAAGCCTGCCTTTCCCAGGACCACATGGCATGGTGCTGGCCATGATGGGATGTGAACAGGTGCTCAGATTCCCCAGGTCCCCCTGCCCTTCCCAGGGGCAGGACCGACGCCCCCTCCTGGATCCCAGGGCCCCCCCTCCTGCCCTATCCCTTCTCGATCTTCAGCGGCTTATGATCTCAGCACTGTAGTCAGGGTGGGAGGGAGATATAGAAAAAAAAAAAATTAAAGGAATAACACCCTTTGTGAGTAAATTTTTTAAACCATATTCTAATGGGCTCGTGTTATTTTCCCCTCCCCACCAGGCACTGCAGATAAAAAAACAAACTGGCGAAAATAAAAGGCACAGATTATTCAAGCCCCAGGGGAACCCAGGCAGTTAGATAAGATCTCAAATGACTCTCATTCCATTAAAACTCTTTGCTGCAGTGAAACTGCGCAGACAGGGCAGCTGAGCTTCTCCACAGGCAGCGGGAGCTGAGATGCTCACATGGGTCAGCTCCTCTCCCTCCTACACCAAGCCCCGCTCGGCAAAGCATCTGGGGTTCGAACAGATTTACCTGCCTTTAGAGCAGGTGTACAAATAGGGTGTAGGCATCTGCCCGAGATGCAACTGCTGCTAGAGCGGCGGGGTCGGGGGGGCCTGAGGCCCAGCAGGTGGGGAGCCAACTTAGCCTTTCCTCTGGCCAGAATTCCCATAGTCTTCTGCCAGGGCCAGGAACAGCCTCTGCTTAAAAATCCTTCCTCCACCTTCCTGGCCTCCGAGAAACATCCAGCAAAGGCCGGTGGAACATCAGCACCAGATCCTCGAAGGGACTGGATGAGCAGAAGCCTCTGATCCGGGCTCCTCCAAAGCCACAACCTCCTCCCCGCTCCCTCCTGACCTCCACATGCCCTCTGTGCCCAGCTCCAGAATGATCCACTCAAATAGAAACCAGCTCTCAGCGCTACAACAAACAGCTCCCCGTCTCATCCCGAACAAGTTCCATACACCTCACCCTGGCATTCTGGAAAACCTGACGTTTCCCCCCCCCCCCCCACCTGCCAATTCATTAGTTCTGGCAACCTCAGGACCTTTGCACTTGCTGTTTTCAAGCCTGGATCATTTCCCCAAAGCTCTGCATGGCTTCAGATGTCACTGCCTCAGATGCCCTCTGTGACAGCACTCCTGACCCCCAGGCTGGATGCCAGTCACATCAGCCAGCTCTGTACCCTCACAGCATGCCCCTCCCTGTTGATTTGTTCCTCGTGGAAAGTCTGCCTGCCCCACATAAACAGTGAGTTCCTGGAGAGCAAGGATCTTTCTGTGTTTGTCATTGCTCTTTTCTCCTATGCCTAAAATCACTGTAGAGACTCAATAGTTTTTTAATTGATGAAAGCCATTGACGAAAGTCCTGACTTCTTTCCGGAAATGTTTCAGAACCTATTGGAAATATAGACTTATCTATAAAAAGATCACAGCGGAAACAAAAAAATCATCGCTATTGGCTGGAATCAGCAAATGAGAATTCCAGTACATCCCAGGGAGTAATGGCTCTGATCGGCAAGGACCTGGGCCTTTTGTCAATTTACAAAAACACAAATAAAGTAATTATAACTTAATGAATGTGGTTTGGCAGACAGACACTCGCCAACTGGAGGAAGAACAATGGACAGGGATGGAGAGTGGGCTCTAGGAACAACTGCCCAGGTCCACCCCTGCCCGCTGTATGAGCTCAGGCAAGTCACAGCACCTCTCTGGGCCTCAGAACCCTCAGCTGTAAAAAAGGGGTTCACAGCAGACCTGCCTCTGAGGGTTGCTGTGAATGTGAAAGGAAGGGAGTGTGTAAAATGCTTGGAAAGATGCTTGTACACAGGAAGTGTCCTGTAAATATAGATGTCCACTATTACCTGTATTCTATTGGGGGACATGGGAGAAAAAAATCATAGAGAGGTCCTTGGTTGAAAATCAGTTTAGTCTAACCTGCATCGCTTTTTGGTAACAGCTTTGTTGAGATATAATTCAGCTACCATAATACCCATCATTTTAAAGTGTACACTTCACTGGTTTCTAGTATATTAAGAGTTAGGCAACCATCACCCCAAAATTGAGAGCACTGTATCACTCCCACACACAAAAAAACCTTAGCAGTTCCTCTCCAATTCCCCCTCCACCCAGGTCCCTGGCAACCACTAATTTGCCATTTTCATAGATGGGGAAACTGAGGCTTGGAGAGGGGAAGCAACTTGTCCAAGGTCACTAAGCAGAGTCTCAGGACTCAGAACCCTTACTCCAGCTATTTCTCCACTGCACCACCTGCCCCCAACTCAGGAGCCTCCTTCCCTGTGAGCCTGGACGCCCCCCACGCACACATATATACACACACCCCGAACCTCCTCTCTCCCACCCCTGCCCCCTGAGGTGCTCTCTTTGGGGCTTTACTCACGGAGTCCAATCTTGGCCAAGTGCAACCTGTTGACCCAGGAGATCTTGCTCAGGGGGTTGGGGGTGATGAAGACCACCATGAAGCTGATGGGGCGGCCGGACCTTCGGTGAGAAGGGCGAGGACTGTGAGTGCTCGGAGCAAGGCCCTGGCTTCCCCTGGGCAAGCTCCCAGCTCTTCCCTCAACCCATGTGCCTCAGAGAAAAAGCAAGTTCTGTTCAGAGCATCAAAGTGTCGCCAGAGAGGCCAGTGGCTGCCCAGCAAAGCCTCAGTCCCCTGGGGAGGAGCCCCTCTACCCCACATAGCCCCAAGAAGAAGGCACCTCCCTCAGAGTGGCCAGGCCACACTCTGCAAGAGCCTTGGCTTGGGTGCCAAGCAAGTCCAGAGGTGTCTGGCCCTCTGTGGGCTGTGACGTGAGAGGCCCTTCCAGGGCTCCACCTGGCCAGCTTTCCACGGGCCTTATCAGACACCCGCACGTGACTGACTGGGAGCCTCTGCAAGAAGGAGCGAGTCTCACTCGGGTCTGTTCCCAGCACCCGGCACAGGACAGCTGCCTGGTAAATGTTTGCCGAACGGACACATGAATGAATGAAGAAATGAATGAATGGGGTTATGCCCAGGCTTGGGGCAGCCGGACATCGCTGTTGCCACCACACTGTCATCTCACCTTGGAGCATCAGGGGCCCCTTGGGTGTGAGGCATGGCCCTCAGTGCATACACACCCATTCCCATCACAGCAATACTATCAAATAGGACCGCTCCGGGTGCCCCCCTGGATACCCCCACTTCATCGCTGGCGCCTCCGCTCTCACTTGTCAGGTTTCCCAGGCAGGAGGAGCCTGAGGCGGCACTTGTTGGCCGAGTGGATCTCTTCCTCCTTCACCCGCATCAGCCTCTGCAGGGCCAGGCACCAGTCTTGAGCCACAGTCATGTTCAGGTTCTAGGGTTGAGAAAGTGAATGACGTTAACACATAGCTCACTAGCTCCCCAGAAGCCACACCAGATCCAACAGCAGCTGGGGCGCCCCAGGGGAGAGAAGCTGGGGACAAGTCATGGAGAGCAGCCTGGACACCCGTTCAGCCACAGGCAGGAGGCTGACTCCCCTGGGCTCTGGGCGGCAGGCAGGCTGCTCAGCCCTTGGTTCAGGTACCACCTGGCACCCCTGCTTTGAGAGGGACACACCCTCCTAGCCAGCTTCCTCTCCAGCCTGGGGCAAAGCCAAGAAGGGGCCACATAACGGACTGGCCACCGTGCAGAAAACAGTAACAACAAAAAATGCGGGGCAGCCAGGCCCCTCTCAACCTGAACTAGAGCTTCAACCAGGGGTCACACACCAGATTTCTAGGTAGCAACAGGGGGTGTAGCCACTTCTCCTGCTGTGGGAACTCAGAGTCAGCCCATCAGGGGAATGGGCCAGGAGAACAGCCTCCCCCCCGCCCCCCAGTCTGCCTGCTGAGTCTGGGCACTGCCCACAGGGAGAAGCCTGGAGCCCCACAAGGCCGGGCCAGCGTTGTGTACCTGGTAGGTGCCATGCAGTGTGCTGATGAGGAGGGTGATCTGCTCTACCACGGCCAGGTCCTTCTGCAGGTCCTGCAGCTCCTGGAAGAGTCGTGGGGGACCGAAGTACACCTTACCTAGGCAGAGAGAGACCCAGCTGAGCCCCAGGAATGAGAACCCAAGCATCCACTCACTGCAAAAAAGAAGAGGGGTAGCCCTAGGGATATGGCACCAGAGATACAAAAAGAAACATTACTAGGCTCTTATCTACTGGGGGACACAGATCCAATCACAGGTAAAGTCTACCACCTGGGATCCAGGACACACTCAAGCACTACAAAGGGTCATAGGAGACAAGAAGACTGAGAACCACCTGTGCCTGTAAGAGATGAGGGGCTTTCACGGGCCAGGAGAGTGATGGGCACTGTCAAAAAGTAGGATGGAAAGTGCAAAGGCACTGTGGCTTGCTCAAAAACATACTGAAGACCTACTATGTGCCAGGTTCTATTCCAGGTGTTAGAGAGACAGCCATGAACAAGGCAGACAGGGTCCCTACTCTTACGGAGCTTATGGCCTGGGGAAAGGGGAAGACTGGGGAAGCAGTCAGTTACAACCACAGACGGTGGAAGGTACTGAGGAGCATATCAGAGCAAGGAGACAGTGACGGGGCGGGGTGACGATGCCCAGATCTCTGCTGATGATACAAATGGAGTGTCAGGGGCATGGGAGATGGGCAGAAGGTGACAGAGCAGCAGGGACCAGCAGGACTAGATGGGGAAGTCCTTGAATGCCATTTGGGATGTATTCTGTAGGCCACAGTTTCTCAAGCTGAGATCTATGGAATCCCAGGGAGAGAAGTTATTTTGAGTTGTCATTTAGATGATTATCTAAAAACCAGATGCACATCCTGAGTCACCTGGATATAATGGCTTTAAAGCCACATTCCACTGCAGGGAGCCAGGGCTCCCGTGGGCTTTGGTACTAAGCAGGGCCACCTCAACGGGTCACCAATAGGAGCAGGGAGCGAGGTGGGCAGGGGAGGGAAGTGATGGCTCCCACCAAACAAATGACAAGACAGGCTCTGCGGGGACCCCAACAGGCAAGCTGGTGGGAAATGCGGGTCACCATAAGGCACCCTGCGCTATGGGTGCAAGGAACTCAAAAGAACCTGCCCCGTAGGAGGCCATATCCATATTGTGAGCAATTTGGTTCCAGCAAAACAACATCACCCATCACATGAAATTAATGCTGTTCATCTGAATTTTATTGTTTTGTGGCTTCATTTTTATCCTATTTGTGATTTTTGTTTTGGTTTTATGGTTGTGCGAGGGCTATGAGCATAAGGCGTCAATTATACCTAGTCTTAGATTTGCACACATTTGAATAACAATATGATAAAAAGTCATTCATGGCCAACTGGGGTTCAACAAGAATTCTTTTTCCCCTTAAAGGGGGTCTGGCAGCATATTGCTTTCATCTCAGCAATGCTGCCACAGATGCAACAGTTGCTGAACCAGGGTCCCAGGGTGAGGGCAGAGTAGTGGGGGGAGTGGAGCAGAGCTTGGGCTGAAGGTGGCTCCAGAGCCCTCCCCAGGGAGGCTTCTCCAAGCAGGCAGCCCTTCCAGCCTCACAGACCAGGGGGAAGATACACAGCATCCAGACGTGGGCGCAGCTGTCTGGCCCGGCCCTCCAAGGGCGAGAGTGCGTGATGCAATCACCCTGTTTCCAGAATTGCTGACAGTCCCATGAGGCAACCTCCAGGGTCAGGCGATGGACAGAGCCCCGAGCCTGAGCCCGAGTCTGGCTGGTGGGGGAGGGAGTATAGCCAAGCACCTTCCCAGCCTGTGGGAGGTGCTCCCAGCTAAGTGCTCCTTTCTGCTGGCCCTGCGGTTCAGCACCCTTCATTCATTCAACAAACGTTTGTTAACGCCACCTAGAGCCAGCTCCAGGCAGGGCTACAGTCACACCAAGGGGCAAACCAGCAACCAATACCCTGGCCTTGAGAGCACTGGGGTGGGGTGGGAGGGGAACCTGGTCTAGTCCAAAGGAATTAGAAAAGGCTTCCCGAGGAAGGATCACCTGAGCAAGGATAAGTAAAGGCAAGTAGACAAAAACAAGATGGCATGAGCACACTTGGGAAGGGCGGAGGCAGGAGAAGGCCCTGGGGCAGGAGGGTGCTCACTCCCCTCCTAGGGAGTGTGGCCAAGCCCAGGGATCGAGGGGGAGGAGTGGGCTGAGGAAGTGCAGTGGGTGGGCACCTCCAGGAGGGGCTCACGGCCTGAGTCAGAGCCCCCAAACTTCATCCTGAGATCCAGGAGAAGCTACCGGCCTATTTCGGGAGGGTTGGTGACATGCACAGATCTGATCTGCATTTTAAAGAGTTGGCTCTGGGGACGGGTACAGGATGGACAGGAAGGGACAAAGGTGGAGGGCAGGACAGCAGCCAGAAAGCTAATGCAGCAGCACTGAGCACAGTGGTCTCGGCCACCACGGAGATGGAAAGAAGTCCACAACAAAGAGAGAGGCCACCGAGCATCACCCTCGAGTTGTCATTCTCCTTGAGTCCCAAAGTGTCTGAGGGGATGGTAAGGATGGGGAAGGAGGACCCAGGTAGGTCCAGGAAACCCTGAGCCTGGTCCCGGAGGGTGTAAGGTGCAAGGTGAGTGTCACCTGGGCCCCTCGCTATCCAGAGGGGCAAACTGAGGCACAGAGAGGAGGTGACACCTGCCCACAGAACACAGGGAGGTAGGCAATGGCCAGGCAGGGACTGGAAGTCACGCTTCCTGACTCAAAAGTCGTTGCTTGTGCCTGCACGTGTGCGCACATGTGTGTACACATGTGCATGCATGAGGGCACATGGGGCTGGAGTGGGCAGGGCCAGGAGCATCTGTCCAGCATGTGGGGTGGAGATATGGCTGTGGGATGTGCGTGTGCTTGTGGAGTCTGGATTGTGGGTATGTGTTTGTGGGGCTGCAAACCAGCAAGAGTCTCTGGGCCAAGCGGTCCACTGGCCTGGGGGCCCCCAAGTGGGCCCCTTAAGCCTGGGCAGGTGCTCCCCGGGGCAGCCAGGCAGATACTCACTCTGAGCCTGGCCCGAGGCAGAGGCCTTCTTGGCGCCGGCATGCTGAATGAGAACGCTGTCCTTGTCATAGGAGCCGCCCTCCTGGCCCACCTCTACCACCTGCACCTGCGGCAGTGCCGTGTTCCACTTCACCACGTACTTGGGCCCCAGGGGCACCAGGCTGCTGATCTCCAGCTGGCCCCTGCAGGACAGAGAGACCAGGCCTGTGGGGCCACCGGCACCCAGCCCAGGGCCAGCCCCACGTGCCGCTCCTCCGCACAGCAGCCCAGCCAGGCGCCTCCCAGCCCAAGCGCAACACCTCAGGCCAAAACCAAGCCGGGCAGGGCAGGGAGCCGCCGATGAGGCAAAAGCACCAGGTGCTCAGGCCCCAGCCCCAGGTCCAGAATCATGAGCCCCCCAAATGCCCCCAAGCCCCTACCTGTGGTTGGCAGGCCTGAGGAAAAAGGCAAGAAGGAAGAAAAGGTCGTTACTGTTACTGAGTGGTTTCTACAGGGAATGAGGCTGCTGGGGGCTGGCAATGGGACGGGCCAGGTGTGGGCAGAGGGGCCACACAGAGGCCTCCTTACTGGGCTGGGCACCAGCCTCCTGTCACCTGCTCCCACAGCGGCCCTCCTAAGAAGCTTATATTGCTCTGGACGAGATGATGCTCAGACAGGTCACAGGACTCACCCCAATTCACCCAAACTGATCCCCCGCAAAGTGGGCCAGTAGCATCCCCATCTAACATTCACATCATGCTAGGTGGGCAGAGAAGGTGTTGATCAGATGTGGTGTCAAGGACATCAATGGGCCTGAAAAATTACAGTGCGTGAGTGTGCGAGTGAGTGCGTGAGTGAGTGACTGTGTGAGTAACTGAGTGCATGAGTGTGCGAGTGAGTGCATGAGTGCGTGAGTGCATGTGTGAGTAACTGAGTGCATGAGTGTGCAAGTGAGTGCATGAGTGCGTGAGTGAGTGCGTGAGTGTGTAACAGTGTGTGTGCGAATGAGTGCATGAGTGTGAGAGTGTGAGTGTGTGAGAGTGCATGTGAGTGTGTGAGTGTGAGAATGCGTGAGTGTGTGTGTGTGTGTGACTGACTGTATGAGAGTATGAGTGCGTGAGTGACTGAGTGTGTGTGTGAGTGTGTATGTGAGTGTGTGCGTGTAAGAGTGTGTGAGTGCGTGACTGTGTGTGTGTGAGTGTGTGTGTGTGTGTGACTGAGTGACTGCGTAAGTGTGAGAGTGTGAGTGCGTGAGTGACTGAGTGTGTGTGTGTGTGTGTGTGAGTGCATGAATGCGTGAGTGCGTATATGAGTCAGCCATAAGCTGACTGCCACATTGACCTGGAACAGAGGCTTCCCTGCCGGAGTCCCTACCAGGACTGGGTCTTGTCTAAACCTGTGAACTGGCACAAAGTAAGGGCTCAATAAATATCTGATGGATTAACAGTGTCCAAGTCCCCAAACAATCCTGCTTGCTCCCTTTCTAGAATGCGGGATCCACAACTGAGTGTGTGTGTGTGTGAGTGTGTGAGTATGTGAGTGTGTGTGTGAGAGTGTGAGTGTGAGAGTGGACAACCATGGACAATCCCCAACTCTGCGCCAGCTGTGGCCACGGGCAGGAATGCACAGCCGACCCCAGGTGTCGAGTCTAAGACTCCACGGGCACCCTGACCCCGTGTGTGTTCCAGGCAGGGGTGGGAGAGTCAGGCCGGGATGAACATTCAACTACGGGTGACTGCTTTCCCTCTTGGGTCTTGGTTACTGTGGCCATAGTGTTGTTCCCGTGATGTTTTTAAAATGCTGTTAAAACTGAGAGCAGAGATTTCCCTCCACAAGTGGAGAAGAGCCGGCTGGTAAGGTCCAGCTGCAGCTCCTTTGGTGAAGGGTCATAATCCCCACCGCCGACAGCGCCGAGCAAAGGATGCGTAGTGAACCGGTGGATGAGGGCGGTGACGAACAGCAGAGCACGAGCCCAGAGGAGGGGACACATGACCCAGCTCCAGGCCTGTGTAGCCCTGGGCAATATGGGATCTTCAAATTTTCAAAAGAAGACAAATGTCTCCATCTTTGTGTGAATTCCTTATGGGAGCCAAACTAAAGATTCCTGGAGGCCTAATGCAACCCATGGGCCACGAGTCTAAAGAATCACCTTCACCCCATCCAGGGTTCCAACCCTCCTGGGCACAGACTGGCAGCTGGTTCTGGGCATTTCTACAACCTTTGACCCTGAACGAGAACACCAGGCTGCTTTGGAAAAAGATGCTCTGGGCGGTGGGGAGAAAGGCACAGGCTCGTGCTGAGAAACGCTGAGACCTAGCCGGAGGAAGGGCTATGTGAGCTAGGGCAGCTGGGATTTGGGCTGGACACAAGGAAGATTCTCATGAATTTCAAAGTGGTCCAAACCCAGGAGGCTGCTCAGTTACCAACGGCAGAGCTCCAGGACAGACCACACTGTGCATGGACAGCTGTCTGCCCAGAGCCAGGGTGGCCCCCGATGACCTCTCCAGGTGCTTCCTAGCTCCAGGGCCAGGAACAGAGCAGGCCAAGAGGGATGGGAGAGGAAGCCGGATATCAGAGACCTAAGCTGAGTTCAAAGGGACCCTGTCACAGAGAGGCCAGCCAAGGGCCTGGGACAGGACAGGAATGGGTCCCCAAGGAGGGGCGACGGCCAGGCCCACTTACTTGAAGTTGATGTTGGCACAGACCAGCATGTCGTTGAGCAGGAAGACCCTGCGCTCCTTGGACTTAATCAGCTGCCCGCGGTCACCGTACACAGTCTCTGTCAGCGTCTCACAGAGGAGCAGCTGCTTCTGGCCTGAGGTCAACATCTGGGGGAGGGGGACAGAGCAAGGTCAACACCAACAAGCACGCAGGCTGTTTCACAGACATCACCATGCCAAAGACCCAGAATTTTCTTATAAGGAGATGGAGGCTGGGAGAGGCAGAAGATAAAGTGGGGCCTCGCCCTACCCCTCCAGGACGACAAGAGGCACTGGGGAGGACCACACGCTGGGTTCTCTGACCACCCACCCTGCCCAGCAGCCAGCATCCTTCTCATGTGAGCCAGCCACTGGCAGCCCGTCCCTATGGCAATCCCGCATGACCAGCACTGCCAGGGACACCATCCCCGGAGTCACAGACGTGTTCCAGCCCTGGCTCCCCCAGCACCAGCTGTGAAGCCTTCTGGCAGGTCACTTCACCTGTCCACACCTCATCAGTCAAGTGGGGTGACAACTTCCACCACTCAAGTCACCAAGGTACACATGAGCAGACCTGGCTACATAACTTACCAAGCCCAGAGCAAGATGAAAATGCAGCCCTTGCCCAGCCACTGTGGCTCAGTGGTAGAGCATTAACCCATGAACCTGGAGGTCACAGTTCCATTCCCGGTCAGGGCACATGCCCCGGTTTCAGACTGGATCCCCAGTGGGAGGCATGCAGGAGGCAGCCGATTGATGTTTCTCTCTCATCGATGTTTCTCTCTCTCTCTCTCCCCCTTCTTCTCTCTCTAAAATCAATAAAAACATTTTTTTAAAAAGAAAGAAAATGCTCCCCTCATTCAAAAGTTACTAAGAATTTCAAGATGGCAACAGCAGAGCATTAAACCCAGCGTGGGCCCTTCTGAGCATGGGCCCCATGTGACAGTACAAGTCGCACACCCAAGAAGCTGACAGGCATATGGCACAGGGTGGACACCTCTTAGACGGCAGCTGTCCCCACTGCTGCTGCTGCGACTGAGCTCACCATGAAGAGGTGTGACCTCACGAGGGAGAGCCTGGCCTGGAAGTGGTCCTGTCCCTGCACCCTGACCTACTGAACAGCCTCGGCCAGGCTCTCCCCTTGGAAAGGCTCCCAGTGGGGTGGGGAATATATCTGCTGGTCAATGAGGTGACCCTCTGAGGTGGCCTAGGACCTTCAAGCCTCAGGCATGTCCACAGGTGTTTACCAATCTCAAGCTGGACACCAAGAGCCCCCCTTCCTACCATCCTACCTAGGGTCCCACTAGGAAAACACCTTTTTACTAACGGGAATATTGGGGGGACAGAGTGTCGGCAAAATTCACTCCCAAAACCCATGACTCCGAGGACAACAGTTATCCTCTCCTTCCTCCCCATCCTCACTAGGAAAAGGGTAGAGCACCCCACAACCTCTCCTGGAAAGAAGGCCTGTCAGTCTCCAAAGAACCACATGTCTCGTGTCAACACAGACGTCCAAACGGCACAAAACCCCACTGTGTGCGCGCACTGTGCTTGGCACTAAATATTCTGCTTCTCTTTTCATTTGCTCAGCAGTCCCGAGGCCATCCCCATCCCCAGGGGGGGAAACCAAGATCCCAGAGGTGAAGTGACTTGCCGAGACCCAGCTTGGATGGAGCCAGGCCACAGGCGCTGTCCCTCCAGCTCCTGGCTGGGCCATAGGAGTCAGGGGATACCCCACTGCCCCTAACACAAGAAAAAGATTTGAGGTTCCTCGGGTTCCCCCCAACTGCTAAGACCAAGCTCCTCCATCCCCACTACTTCTACCAATAAGCTGACCACCAGCTTATGAAAACATAGCTGGAACCCTGAAGACAGCAGGCCCCATGGAAGACAGTCAAGTGTGCCCTGACCCAAAACTTAAGAAAGGAAAGTCCCCTGGGCTTTCTGGCAACCATCCCCCTGCCCTTAGGGAGATGTAAAAAACAAAAGAAAGCCCAGATATTGCACAAACATCCCCCTGGAGGGTCCTGAGCAGGCACATTTTGAAATAGCCACATGGTTCCGTTTGGGGCCCACCCAGTTTCATTTCTGCTTTCCCCTGGGTGACGGACAACTCACTGGGCTGGTCTCAGCACTGGCTGTGACTGCCCAAGGGGGCCCTGGCAGGGGGAAGGCATGGTGGCTGCCACCACCATGCTCCTCACAACATCCACATGCATCAAACACCCCCACACACACACTTGACAGGTAGAGAAACGGGCTCAGAGCCTTCGGTTCCTTGCCCAACAACAGGTTTTCCTAACCTCCAGCCAGTGACCACCACTCCTTACTGCCCGGGTCCCCATGGGGGACAGAGCAGGAGAGAAACAGATGGCTCTTCCCAGAGTAACTGCTATGGAAACGGGCTTCCTTCGCCTCATAATTTCTTCCCCCTGCAGCTGCACAGGTGTGTGAGCAGAGGCAAGGGGAACCCTCGCGGTCACAGAAAAGGAGCTAAAGGAGAGGGCTGAAGATCCTCCCAAGTGCAAAGACCATTAAATACCAGCACAGGTGGCCATGGCCAAGCCTTTTTCTAGAGCGACATTCCAAAATAGAAGGCTGTGTCACTAGCCGAGGGTATCCTGCCTGGAGGCGGGGAGAAGGTGAGGGATGACCCCCCCAGCCTTCATGCCCACCTTGATCAAATCACAGATGGGGAGACGGCCCCCCAGGAGGAGGCTCTTCTTCTACCCCATCTTTTTTTCCCATCTCTTTCCTTCAGGAATAGGGGAAGCAAACCCAGATGCCTGTGGGGCCAGCAGATAACATGGGAAAATGATACACTGGGAAAATGTGGATGGGTGCTGAGCGGAGCAGGCAGCTGTTGCTCGGGTGACCATGCAGGAAAGTGGGCCAGTGGGCCAGCGTCCCAGCTCTTTCGATCCTTCAGGAAGATCCCCAAGTCTGAATTTTATGGCATATCTCTCCATTTTCAAATGATGGCAACTAATTCTTTTTTTTTTAAAACTACTGTATGCAGCCTGAATATGGCCTGAGGTGGGAGAGTCTCAAGATGTAGGACCCCTGAAGCCTAGAATTTCAAGGGACCCTGCAGCTTGTCTTGTCCCAGCCCAGCTTCACAGGCTGCGGTCAAGATAAAAAAATCATAATGGTACTGTGGCCCAGGCAGGCGTGGCTCAGCAGCTGAGCATCGACCGAGGATCCAGGAGATCGCAGTTCGATTCCAGGTCCGGGCACATGCCCGGGTTGCGGGCTGGATCCCCAGTCGGGGTCGTGCAGGAGGCAGCTGATCAATGACTCTCATCATTGATGTTTCTCTCTCTCTCTCCCTCTCCCTTCTGCTCTCTGAAATCAATAAAGATTTTTTTTTTTTTTTAAAAAAAAAGGCAATGTGGCCCCGGTGGGTGTTGCTCAGTGGTCTGAGCGCATCCCAGTCAAGGGCACAGAGCTGGGTTGCAGGTTCGCTCCCTGCCCCCCGTCTGGATGTGTGTGGGAGGCAACCAGTCCATGTGTCTCTCTCACATCAATGTTTCTCTCTCTTTCTCTCCCTCTCCCCCTTCCACTCTCTCTGAAAAGCAATGGGGAAAAAATATCCTCAGGTGAGGATTAAACTTTTTTTTAAATGGCAATGTGGGTTAGAGAGCACTATATACTGTAAACTGTGGTCCCACCTGGAAAGGGCTGTTTTCCCAGCAACCCTTCTTGTGCCATTAGAAAGTTCCACCCCATGTGGCTGAAATCCCACTGGCCTTAGTCACTGGCCTTAGTTCTGCTTTCCGGCCCACAGAGCCAGAAGGCTCCCCATTTTTCCCCCCAGAAGATCTGAACACCTCCCTATGACCCCACATAATGTCACTTCCCGAAAGAAGAACCCATGTTCTCACCAATGTGCCCTGGGGAGGGGCCACCTCACCCTGAGCCATCTGGGCCGGCTTCCACCCTCTAGTAAGTGAAAGAAGCACAGGTGCAGATCTGGGTACAGCTGCAGGTGGCTCATGTCACATGCCATAGAGATATAGAGGACTGAAGTTTACTAACAGGTGACTCTAGGAGGTGACTATTTGGGGGGGGGGGGCGTACTGGCTTTGTATTTTAAAAACAGGGGTTTCTACAGGCTCATTTGAAAGTTTTTCAAGATTTTTTTGGCAGAATATTCCTAAATTGCCAAATTGGATTTTTCACCTTTCTTCTTTAAAAATAACACTGATACTGACAACAGCCACCTGGTATTAAGGACACTGGGCCTGCTGCTTTGCCAACTCCCTCATTTGCCTTGGGGGTCAGGCACTCTTGAATTCTCCTTTCAGTGGGAGCAAGTGAGGTTCAGAGAGGTTGTATGACTCCCCCGGAGGCCACACAGCGAGCACCTGTGGCAAAATCTGGATTCAAGCCCGAACTCTGACTCCAGTGCCCACTTGTTTAAGCACAATACTAGACTATCACTTCTGGTATCTTTACTGGCAACTACATGGACGAGCTCTTATCCTAGAGTAACATGAATAGCAATAAATGTGAGGGTCCAGTGAGACTAATCCTCTAGGTAAGGTCTGTGGGCTCCGAGAAAAGCAAAGCCCCTCCCTCAGAGAACACTGACACCTAGTGGTGGCCACGAGGCAGGAGGCAGAGAAGCAGGTGGTGAACAGGTAAGGGCACAGGGCACGCAGGTGGGCAGGCCCCGGCACTCACCTTGTTGAGGCTGCTGCGGTCACTGACGCTCTTGGTCAGCTGCTGGATCTCGGCCACCTGGTCAGCGAGCCGCTTCTGCTCATTGAGCTTCTCGGCCAGCGTCTCCAGCTCCGTGAGGGCCAGCTGCAGCGAGAGCCTGTCCGGGTGGCCCCTGGGGGTGTTCTTCAGCATGTCCTGCCAGGGCCCAAAGAGAGCCAGGGCTGAGAACCCCACCTTAGCTGACCCTCCCCTGGCTGAGGGCAAAGCCTCAGCCTCCACATCCCCTATAGAGACCAGGTCTGAAAGCTCAGCTTGCAGCCAAGACAGGTGGTACCTGACATAGAGCATGGCCTCAAGAAATAGCTAATGAGTGAAAAAAATAAAATAAACATGTGGACCAATCCCTGATCCACCGATCAACGTGATGCTGACAGCCCACTCTCGCAGCTGGCGGCTCTGAGGACAGAAAGGAAGACACTGCTGGGGCCCTAGGCCGGCAGCCATCCTTCCCAGCTGGGCAGCAGGGCTCACCCCTGACAGAGGTGTCCCAAGGACTCGGGGCCCTGGGGGGTGGGGGGAAAGGCCTAATGCTCCCTGGGAAGCCTGAAGTGGCCCAGGTCAGCTCCTTCCCTGAGCATCTCCTCCCTGCCCAGAGCCCACAGGTCCTGGGATTCTACATGCCTTCATTCCCCTCCTGAGTCCCGGGCTCACCCACCACCAGCCACTCAGCATCCCACACCGGGGAGATGGGAAATATGCTATCCGATCTGATGGGCTCCACTCCAGGAGTGAAGAAAGAGGGGGCCAGGGTGGGGCAAGTCCCCGCCCACAATCCACAGCAGATGCTCGGGTTGGGGATGACGGGTGAGAAGCCCCCACCCCACAGGCTCACACCATGGGGAATCCCGGGTGGTACCTGAAGCAGGAGAATGAACTGCGGGAACCTCTGGATGGGCTTCACCATCAGCCCATAGAGTGTGACGCGGTCGGGGCTACACACCTGCCGTCGCTGTTGAAGATGAGGTGGAATCATTCGCTGACCCTCTGCAGCGAGGCCCCAGTGCCCCGGGGTGCAGCCGCTGCCCGGGATGGGCTCCTCTCCCTGGGCCCTGGACTCTGCTCAGCCTCGGGCCTGAGAGAAGAGCCAGGGGGTTCTCTGGTCCCGCGGCCAGGGCTCCCTGCCACCATGGGGGTCCCCACACAGCCCCTCAGCCTGGGGAAACTACAGCAGTCATGTTAAGCTTCTGGACTAAAAGCACAACTGGGAAATTCAGCAATTTATTGCCGAGGTGGGACCTCTAGAAGTAGCCAAGACAACAATTCCCTCCACTTAAACTAAAGTAGCCAGGCCCAGGCCACGATGAAGGGTGGGCAGAAGAGTCTTACCGTCCTGTCTCTTGTATCTCTTTCTACCACTCTGTCCACCCACCTGTCCCCTAGATCCTGGGCCTCGTTCCTGGTGACCCAGGCTGCTGCCACAGCCTCTCCACTGGCCTCCGCTTCCATCTGCCCGGGCCCACAACCCTGCAGCAGCTCCCCACAGCCCAAAATGCAATGTCCTACAGGTCCAGAGCCACCCACACTGACCGCAGCTGCCTCTGGGTGTTCTCTCCCAGGACTCCCCAACAACAGTGCTCCCAGGATCCAACCAGACTCGCTCATCTAACCCCATCCTCCTGCCTCGACCTCTGCCCTCCCACCCTGCCCCTGTTACACCCCTCCTCCATCTCCACCTGTTATAACCCCACGGCCCCCAGGACCCATGTCAGATGCCCTCTTGGATGGGGGCAGTGGGTTCCTGGCCCACCTGCACTTTCCACCTGGTGGCATTCTCCCTGCAGGTAGGATTTCCATCTGACTCACCTGAATGCACACCCAAGGAAATCTTGGGGAGCCTGGCCATAGCTACATGAGGCTTTTGGTCCTTCCACCTCTAATCTCCCACATGAACCCCAAGACACCCCTCTGAGAAATTCTCCTCACTCTTTTACCAATAAGGAAAAGGGACAGCCCAGCGACACCCTGAGCTATACCTGGAAACCCACCCAAGCCCAGCCCACCAGAGGTACAGGCCCAGCACTGCTGGGTCTCCCTATGGCCGACCCATCCCCAAGATGTCACAGGCCTCCTGTGACATCTGGCAAAGCCCAGGATCTCCAGATGTTAACAGAAACTGTAACTCTTTATGAGTCGCCTGTTGGGGAGCAGGAGGAACACACTGTCTTCCCATGGGGCAAGGCAAGCCCCAAAGGAAAGAGGAGGTGTCCAGGCGAAGACACAATACCTGAAGCTGGGCTGAAATCCCCCCTCTCTCCTAAAAGCCCTCCTGCCCACCGCCCTATTGGGAGGGACTGCGGATCCCCGCCAGGCCCACCTTGAGGAACTCGAGGAAAGCGGGCTTGGTGAGACAGGCCTTCTTGATGATGGACATGGCATTGGTGAAGTTGTTCACGTAGTCACTGTATACATCGAGCACCATGGACTTCGAGAACTGAAACAGGCACCGGTGTGGAGAGGGAGGGTCACAACGCACCCACCCTCACCACCACCACACCTATTGACAGCACCACCTGGAGGATCCCCACTAGTCTGAGGTCAGCACACCTGTCACCCCAGTGAGGGGAGGAAACTGGGTTCGTTCAGAGAGGCCAAGAGACGCCGAGGTTGCAGGGAGAAAGAGGAGGGACAAGGGGTATCCGGACACTCCTCCTGCCCTAGCTCAGCAGCCCTGGCCCACAGGTGAAGGGGAAGCAGGTGTGACACCCCTTTCCAACATGCATTTCCTCAACACCCCCTGGAAATAAACTGCCCCCTGGAAATAAACCATCAAGGACAGTGCTCCCGACTCCAAACTCCTTAGACACACAGACCAGGGTGTCGGATCTACTGAGCACTCAGGTTTTCAAAACAGTACTTTTTCTTTTAGCAGAACCCAATTATCTAAGACAGGTCAGAGTGGAGTTCCACCAACTTCGCCCTCCTTAGCTCCATGAATCTCTCTGGGGCCCATGGATTTCAGTTTGAAAAACCACAGTTCAACACATCCCTCAATCCACAGAGGGGACCTGGGTCTGAGAGGGCCCTAGAGCTGCCAGGCATGGCAAAACTGAGGGGGACCAGGCCAGATCTTCTGGAGCATGATCCAGTGCACTTTGGAGGCCCCGACCCCCTGGGGCATCATCCAGGGGCCAAGGTGTGGTCTGTCTGAGCATCGCAAAAAGCGGTCACTCAGGAATGCTTGGCAGGGAAACTTCAGACCACCAGTGGCTGCCCACAGTGGCCTGTCTCCTGGAGTTCACCAGCACCACGCCTACAAACATCTCCAAGGACATACTGGACACTGGAAAGTGTCATGCCTACCCCAGGCTCAGACCACTGGGCAGATTCAGGCCCTGCCACCCCCTGACCCCACTGACTTGAACAACGTGAGCAGGCAGAGGCAGAAGGCTGGCCCAAATGACCTCAAGGTCAGACAGGCTATGGTTTTTCCCTTGGTGAGCCAGGAAAAGAGAGTTTGAGGACACCTACTGAAGCCACGAAGAGGTCCCCAATCTTCTCGGTGGAGTCCCACTCGGCCACACGGGAGGACAGGGCGATCTGGAACATGGAGTGGCAGTGCAGGATCTCCTTCACGCGGAAGAACACCATCTGGCACTTGCGCAGGCTCAGAACCTTGGGCTCCATCTCCATCAGGGGGTTGCGGTAATCCTGCCGGGGTGGGTGGGGGTGAGTGCCCAACACCAGGCCAGAGCCCCTCCACCCACCTTGGACAAGGCCATGCCTGGACCTTCCTGTCGGGGGAGCACATATCCCTCACTCCTCACTCACCTGTCTTCTAGAAGGATCTCATGGATGTAACCCTCCTGGCCCCTCTCTCTGTGCCCACCCACAAGCCACGCCCATGACTCATGTGTTAAGCTGGGTTGGGAGGAAGACACCAGCCTGGAGGAGCTCCATGGAGAGCTGGCCCTGCTCGGTTCTGCCTGCGCCTGAGCCGGTCTGTCTGATGGAGCAGCGACAGTGATGTCCCAGCGAGCTCCCCTGGCCCCCAGACCTAGAGCCACACTCTCCACCCAGCTTTGTCAGAAACATAGGTTTTCATCTCCACCTGTCTGAGGTCGCAGGTCGGGGCTCCCCTCAGGGGGCTCCCACTCGACAATTCCTTTCCCTGTTGGCCTCACTCCGAGAGCCCACAACATCCCAGCAGATTCACTGTTTCAGGAATGCCAACGACAGACCAGGCGGATACACCTGAACCAGGTCACGTGACCATCTAGCACTCCCTGGGCATCTGATGGGCGCACCCTACCTACCCCCTGCCTCAGAGAGCCCCAGTGTGATGGGAAGGCACGGCCCTGTCCCAGGGCTCCCGGGGTAGCGAGGAAGACACGGCCCCTTTCAGACACGAAAAAGGACCACATGCCCTAGACTCTCCAAAACAGCCCTCATTCCAGAGATCCCCAGCTTTGTTTCAGAAAACGCAGCCCTCCCGTGAACACCAGGGCAACAGGAATTCTTGGCATCTCCCATCGGGAGGTCCCACTGTCCCCATAAAAGTTCTGGCCTTTGGCCCCCTCCCCTTAAAACTACCCGCAGTCCCAAAACACTCCTTGCCAAGTGTCCCTGCGGGGCCCTCGCTGCCCTCTCCCCAGAGGCCCCGGAGCCGTACCTGGAGGACCCGCTTCAGAGACTCCACATAGCTGCCTTCACTCTGCACGATGGAGCCCAGGATGTGCCTCCGGACCACCTGCACGGGCAGAGAGCATGGTCAGTGCCTGCGCCAACCGCGCCACAGAGCCAGCACGGCACACAGCCAGCGTCCGGGACCCCCGGGGCCTGGAGCACTGGTATTTCCTTCCAGGGCCCACCCCAGAGAAACACCCATGCCCCCCACGCTGCAGAAGGGGACAGGGGCCCTGGGACGGCCCCAGTTGCCCAAGCTGTTCCCAGAGTTCTCAACGTCAGCACATTGGCATCTGGGCCAGGTGATTATTGTGGGCTGTCCTCTGCACTGTAAGATGTTTAGCAACATCCCTAGATTCCAGTAGCATCTCCCAATTGTGACAACCAAAGACGTCACCAGACATTGCCAAACACCCCCTGGGCACAAAATCACCTTGGTTGAAAGCCACTGGCCTAAATAACTAATTTTGCCTGGCCCAGGAAATGCAAAGCTCCTGAGCAGAGACCAGCCAACGCCAGGAAGAGGAACCCTAGGTCTGAGCTGGGGGCCTGGGTCCCGCCCAGCTCCTACTGCTCTGACAGTAACTCTGCATTCGGCAGAGAAGAGGGGTCACCATCTCAACGCTGCTCAGGGGCCAGGTAGGTAACAGAAATAAAGGAAACAGGCAGATATACTCCCAAGATGAGATGTGTGGCCATATCTCCCTGATTTTTAAAAGAGGCCGAACATCAGGATTTTCTGCCACCCCGAAAAAGTGACAAATCCCTTCATTCAGCTTGGAGCCCCTACAACATCTCGCTCAGTGTCCTCACAACCAGAGGAAAGCGGGGGTCTCTCACCCTGTTTCGTGGCTGGGAAAACCCAGATTGGGAGGGAATCGAATGTGACAGCCAAGGTCCCCGAGCAAAGCCGCCCCATCTCGGTGTGACACTGAGAGAGGGAAGACATCGCCTGAGGACCCAGCTCCTAGGGGAAGCCCGTGGTGATTCCAAGACCCCAGCTTAACGACAGGGGGATGGAAGATGGAACTGGGCAACTCGCTCAGTCCTCTCTGAGCTGGACTAGTTCAGTGCATCTCAGCCCTTTTGTAGTTCTAGTCCCTTCCATCAAACACCACCTTCATTCGAAACCTCTAAGTTGGAGCTGCTCTAGTTGCCATGGATGTGGGAAGCAAAGCTGCAGACGCTGGGGCCCCTCCGCCCAGGACAACAGCGGGGCCCAGTCTGGAGAGTGTGCGCAGCTGGTTGAGAAGAGAGCCCGAGGCCCCAGCTGGGGATCTGCCAAGAGTCCCCGATCGTCATTTCCCCTTCAAGATGCAGATCTTGTGGCCCCAGATAATAGGCTAGGACTCCAACATCCCTTCCGGAGAAAACCCCCAGCCCCTTGCCCCTCCCACAGACCTGCTGAGGGCTCAGGCCATCTGGCATGGGGCCCAGCTCCGGGGCTGGGGGCTTCATGTCCGTAACGCTGACCTCCAGGAGCCCCATGTCCTCCTCCTCCGAGTCACCTGGAAAGTCAGATGGGTGAGTGACACATGCAAGGCAAGGACAACACACCCTGCTCAGACTCTAGGACTGGGAGCCCCGCTGGGCCCAGGGTCCTGGGGGATAAGCGGTTCCTGGGGCCACACCAGACTGCCTGTCGCCTATGTCCCCATCACTAGGCTCTAAAAATAGTTTTCTTCTGGACGCCTAAAAGGGAGAAGAAAGCCCCAAAAAGAATGAGCTGTTTGGCTTTGGGCTTTCATCTTTCAAAAAAATATGCAAAGACGTAAGGGGGAAAAAAGTTCAGCCGGCGTCCTTCGGGCACCGCGGGCATGGGTGGGCGTGGATCTCCGGAGAAGAAGAGAGGAGACAGGCTCCGGCAGTGAGAACAAGGGGGGCTGGGCCGAGTGCCAGGGTCTGGCCTTGGAGGCCCGGCCCCTACGAGGGAGATGCGAGCACGAGGAGACGGGACCCTGGCTGCTCCTGGCTCTGAAACCCCATGGCGGTGGCTGTGGGCAGCAGGAAGTGGGTGCCATGGGGAAGTTGGGAAGAAGTGGCAACGGGGACTCCAGGGGGCCAAGAGAGCAGGGACACTCAGGTGGGCCCTTACCTGAGCAGGAGACAGAAGAGGAGGAAGAGGAGGGACAACGGACGACAGCTTGGGGGTGGGGGTGGTGAAGGCCCTCCTTCCTGGCCCACATGGTACCCGGGCGATCACTCCGCACCCACCCCAGCCTCCGGCCCTGCGGCTTCCTCTTCCCCCACTGGCCACTGGGTAGCATTCTTGGCTGGTGATTCGAGCCCTACCACAGCTATTAATAACGCCTCTGGTGGGAGGGTCACTTTAGGAAAGGCTCTGAGCTAATGGGCTGGGCGGGGAGGGCCTGGGGAGAGCCCGCTGGCCGCCTGGCTGGCCTGGGGGTAGGGACAGTGACCAAGAGCAGCTCCCAGACAGCCGATCTGTCCACCCTGCCCTTTCTCCAGGCCACTCCGCTAAGTTTGGAATGACTTCTGGGCCTGTCCCCTTCCTTGTCTGGGGCCAGGGCGACCCCAAAGCTTTAGCGCTGCATCTAGCGCGTGCAGCGGTGGGATTAACGGTGCAGGGTCACACAGCTAGGAGGCAATGGAACTGGGGTCTGAACCCAGGAAAGTGAGATTCGGTCCTGGCACCAAATACTCCACTTCATGCCCCACCACCGAGAATAACGCCTGCCACGCAGGAGCTGGGGTCTGGGCCAGGCTCTTTCCATGCACCACCTCAGTCATCCTCACCATGGCCCCTGAGACAGATGCCGTATTAGCCCATTGTCCAGATGAGCAAACTGAGGCACAGAGAGGGTAAAATACTAGAGGGCACAGAACCTCACAGTTCTCCCTGGCTTAAACACCTGGCCCCGATCTCTCACCCCTAACCCTCACTCCAGCCGGAGGAAGAAGCCTCCTCCATCCTGTCTATGCCTGTGTATCCCCAGGCAAGTCATTGAACCACTCTGTGCCTGTTCCCTCATCTCTAAATGGGAACAGGACAGTCCTTTGTAGCTCTTCGGTGTTTATAAGGATTAAGTGAGGAGCTGTAAAGCTGTTAGTAGTGCATGGCACACAATAAATACTCGATAAATGTGAGCTATCACAAAAGTCATCTCATATGTCCCCGCCTCCCGGCCGTTGCACATGCTCACTCCTGCCCCCGGAGCATCCCTCCCCTCCTGTTCCCCCTGCTGACTGACCTGGGTCTGCTTCTCCTGCTCTACGCCCTTCCCTGACCTTTCATTCCCATATTCCATACCCACTTTCTCTACCTCTCGCCACGGTACCCCACCATGCCACTATGTCACCCCTCATCTGTACTGTCATTTCCTTTCTACATGCCTGTCCCCCCCACTGCGCAGGAGCTCATGGAGGAAATGCCGTTCAATTCACCTTGGTGCCCCTGCAGCCAGCATGGGGCGCGGCACTTAGTAGGTGTTCAGTAAATACCAGCTAATGGAGAGATGGGTGGATGGATAAAGGAAGGAATGAACAACAGAGCTCCGAGATGAGGCCAGGTGAGCCAGACAGGTTGGAAGGCGGGAGGCCAAGGGCAAGGCCATGGCAAAGGGCAAGGGCAGCGATGCTAAAGAAAGAGGCCCCACCTCTCCTGAAAGAGAAGGCCACATCTCCAAGAGAAGTAGGAAATAGGCTGGGACAGCGGTCTGACACTTGGGCTCAGTCCCCAAGGCCCACCGCCAGAGGAGCTCAGACACCAGTGACCTTGCCCAAAGGTCCCTGCTGTCACAGGGCTGACACCAACCCCCCTCCCAGTCCGGCCCACAGCGCCTCACCAAGGACGTCTTTCCTGTGCAGAAAGGACACTTTGCGCAGGACGGCGATCCTTGTCTTCTCCAGCCCATCCTTGGTCCCGCTCTTGGCAGCCTTCATGAACTGGGTCATCTGAGCAAAGGCAGAGGGGCTCATCAGAGAAGCTGAGGGAGGCCCTGGGGCACCTGCCGCCAAGGGCCGCCCGCTCCACCCAGGCCTCCAGGACAGGACTACAAACATCAAGACCCCCGGGCCCATTCCCTCCCAGGGAGGTGGCAGCAGAGGCCAAGAAGGACAGTGGGCAGTGCCACCCTGGGACTTACTGGGATTGGGTAAGATGGGACATTCATGCCCCGGGGGAGCTCCCTCAGGGGAACCCTCTTTATGGGCAAGGGGAGGTCCTAACTTGACTTTTTTCCCTTTGGGACAAATTATACAGTACCTACTCCCATCAAATTAAGGAGAAGGTAGCGTGGGGGAAAGGCTCGAGGCCTGGAGTCCCAGCCTGGGTCCAATCCCAGCCCCGCCACTCCCCGGACGCGACCCACTGAGACTCCCCAGGGCTGCGAGGGCTAACAGACAGGCCTGGGAAGCACGCTGCGCAGAGAGCAAGCGGCACAAATGCTGGCGGTTACTTAGGGAGCCATTGCAAGGAGGTGAGCCCGCACCGCCGCGCCATCTGCTGAACCCGCGTGAGGAAGCCCGTCCCGTGCCCCCCAAACACCCAGGTTCCTTACTGAGCCACTGTCCGGGAAAGGGGAGAAAGCTGAAGTTGCCACAGAGCAGGGCGCAGCTTCCCCTGGGCGGGGAGGCCCCAGGACGCGGGCGCAGCAAGCTGAGCAGGGAGCGGGCACGGGCACGGACACGGGGAGGAGGCGTGCCCGGGGGGAAGGCGGCCTCCCTGGGCCTGCGAACAGAGCCGCTGTCCCCTAGCTCATTCTATTGTCCCCTCAGCACCCACCCCAGCCCTGGCATCTTCCCCGACACACAGCCAGCGCCACTGAGAAGTTTCGACACAGGTGGAAATGCTTCCTCCCCGCGCTGTCCACACGGTAATGCCGGGCAGACACAGCCCTGCGGCATTTGAAAAGCGGCTGACGCGGTAAGGACCCGAATTCCTGCTTATGTCTCATTTTAATTCGTCTGAAGTTAGACGACCGCATGGCTGTCATAATGGGCAGTGGGGTTCGAGGACAACCCTCTCCTTCCTGGAGCTCTCTCTCTGCTGAAGGTGAGGAACACTTATCTGGGGGGCTCTGGTCTCTGCTCTCACTATCTCCTTCCTCCAAACACCCCGGGTCCCAGCATAAGGGGCGGGGCACTGGGGGGGGCGGTCTGGGAGAGGAAGGCTTGCTGACAACCAGTGGGCGCTAAGGCGGGGGGGGGGGGGGGGGACAGGTATTGCCTTTTCAGGAACAAGGTCAACTTTCTAGAAACAACCAGCAGAGGGGAAGGGAAGTCCCCAGCCCCTCCCGGCATCTACACGGACAATTCTAGAGTAGCAAGTCTTGCTTGGCCTTTTGGGCGAGGAGGGTCATAAACACCTTTGAGGACTGACAAGACGGACAGATGTTGATCCCCAAACTGCACAAAGATGTGGATCCTCTTCTGAGGAGGTCATGCACACACCCCCCGATAGGAAACCTCTGTCCTGGAGCCCAGTTCCCGTCCTGGCAGAGAGCCATGGGGGGAGGGGGGAGCTGTTTTAGGAACCCCCAAAGGGGTCTTTAGGGGAACCACCTGAAGCCCTTCTGTTGGCATTTTCCCGGGCAAAAAAAGAACAGGTGAAAGACAACCCCAAAGGTGTCCCTAAGTTCACCTGCCACCCCACCCATCTTCGCAGAGCAGAGGCCAAGGCCAGGGAGAGCACCCTGGTCTTGGTCTCTTGTACTCCATGTGCTCCCTGCTCCTCTCTGGGCCTTGGCTTCCTGAGAAGTTAAACCTGCCTGACCCCGGGTCCCAGGCCTCTCAAAGGGCGTCTATAAAAGGGCCCTGCAAACTGTAGAGTGCCTCTTCTGGTCCTCTCCCTGGGAGCCCCCTGGTTCTGACGAGGAGGGTAGTGCCACAGGCTGGAGATCATACAGGCTCTGACCCGCATACACCCGGGTTTGAAGCCCAGCTCTGCTGCTGACCGCTGGCATGACCCTTACCGTCCTCACTACCGCTAAATGACAGCAGTGAGAGACAGCTGCCTCCCAGGGTGCCCTGGGGACAGGACAGTCAGGCACACAAGTAATACTGACACCATCCACTGAGCTCTCCGGCTGTGCCAAGCGTAGCATGGAGCACCTAACAGATCTGAGCTCATCTAATCCTTACATCTGCCCTAGGGGCTGGAACTGTTAATGTCCCCATTTCTCAGGCAAGGAAACTGAGGTCAGAGAGGTCAGGAGGCCTGCCCAGGATCACACAGAAAGTCCTGGGATGGGGATTCAGACCCAGGCCTATGGGCCTTCAAAGCCCATAGCACATGGCAGGTGCTCAATTAATGGAAGCTATTGCTGTCAGCAGCAGCATTATCCAGAAGTCTGGGTCCCATCTGAGAAGAAGGTACCCTGCATCTCTCTGAACAGCCAGGAGTGGGAGGGACGTCTAATGTCACTAACACTCACATCTTTCAAGTGTAACCCAAACCCATCCACCATAGTTATTAAATATGCAGACTCCCAGGCCTTGGTCCAGACCTGCAGAATCTGAATCTCTGGGGGTGGAGCACGGGAATCTGCATGTTTCAAAGCACCCCGGGTGATTCTGAGGGCCCTACGTTTGAAAACCCAACCAGGAATTCCTGCAGGTGGCTAAGTTTCACTTGAGAGTGGGGAGAAAAGGGGAGGTAAGAACATGGAAAGAAACGAGCCTGCTGAGGCATCGACTAGTTCCAACACGGATGGGAGATGCAGCCGGTTCTGGGTCTCGGGTCTTGGGGGCAGCCCAGGACTCAGGCCCACCCTCTGTGGCCCCAGGACTTGGGAGGGACAGACAAACAATACCTTACAATCGTACTTGTGCTTCAGCTCCTGCATGTCTCTCCCCCCAACTCTTAAAGCCAAGATGTCTCTCTTAGTCCTGGCGTATCTCTCCTTTAGCCTAGTCAGGTCTGGAGAAAGCTGGAGCCCCCAAGCGGCCAGGCAGAAGGAGAGCAGGTGAGAGGAGCAGGCAGGACAGGAAGGAGACAAAACAGGGGCAACAGAGGAAAAAGGAGACTCAGGTAAAGTGGCGGATGGACAACTCGGGGCAGGCGGCACCTGGGACCTGGGGATGACCAGGGCCCAAGCAGCAGTCCAGCCAGGCTCCCGCCTGGCATTGGCCCCAGCATCGCCCTGCCCAACATGCCAGGAAGCTGGGCCGGGTCTCTGCAGCAGGGCACCCTGATGCTGGGAGGAGAGGTGAGAGGGGAACAGTCCAGGCCCACTCTCAGGGAAGGGGAACAGTGCTGGGAGGGCAAGGGCTGTGTCTTTGTCATCTCCCCATCCCAGGGGCCTGTGACATAAGAGGTTCTTGGCAACTCTGTGAGATGGATGGATGGCAGGTGGATGGATGGGTGGCATAGGTGGGCAAGAGATGAATGGATGAGTAGGAAAACGCACAGAAAGATGGGTGAATGGACAGAGGGATGGTTGGCAGATGGGTAGATGGACAGGCTCATGGATGGATGGATGGATAGATGGATGGAAAGATAAATGGATAACTGAGCAAATGGATAAATTTAATTAGGTACTGTATGGCAGGGCAAATGGATGGAGAAGGGATGAACAGAAGTAAGATGAATGAAGAAAGAATGAATGGACTGGTGGATGGACACAGTGCTGGGCTGATAAACATTTAACTACTGGTTCTCCAGGAAAAAGCTCTGCTTTGTAGCATTTCCATGGTAAGAATGCTGCCACCTAACCCATTTCAAGCTACCAACCTGACATCACTGGATGTGGAGTTGGAAAGAGATGCCCGCAATTGGTTCTTGGGTCCCTGTGAGCTAGGGCAAGCTGGCTCTAGCACAGCACTAGAGGAGGGGTGGATGAGTAGAGGGAGGGAGGGAGGGAGGGAGGGAGGGAGGGAGGGAGGGAGGGAGGGAGGGAGGGAGGGAGGGAGGGAGGGAGGGAGGGAGGGACACCTGGATGTAAGGATGGATGGGTGACTGGCTTACATACTATCTGGGAAGATGGATGGATGGACAGGTGAACAGACAGACATTCAAACGCATGAAGTGTGTAAGCAATAGTGATGTTTGGTAAAGCATACAGAAGACCAAGACACTCATGTCTTCTAGAGAAGCTGACAAGTACAGAGACCAAGAGCACGAGCTCTGGAGGCAGGTGAGCCTGCATTCAAACCACCACAGCCCGCTTCCTAGCTGGGAAGTCTCTCCACCTGAGCTCCAGCTTTCCCACTGCTACGCTGGCCTTAATAATACCCACTTCAGAGAGTGCTGAGAAGATTAAATGGACGACACACGCAAAGCCCAGAGTTTAGTGAGTACTCAGAAGATGGAAGCTCTCGTCATGCTCTTACTCAAATAAGTGGCTAATATCTATTGAGTAGTTGGATAGATGGATGGTGGGATGGATGGATGGATGAATGGACAGATGGGTGGACGGATGGGTGGACAGATGGGTGGACGGATGGACAGATAGACGAATGGACAGATGGACGGATGGATGGATGCATGGATGGATGGATGGATGGATGGATGGATGGATGGATGAGGTATTTTCTTTCAAATCATGTGTGATGAGTGTGGCTCTACCGCTTACTGGTTGTGTGACCCTGACCACATCATCTAACCTCTCTGAGCTACGGTTGCTTAGGTTCTCTGATGATCAAAATGAGACTCTTAGTGCCCATAATACCAACCACTCTAGGGTATTAGGAAAAAGAACTGAAACTGCTCTGTAAGCTGAAACACAATAGGCAAAGGTTCACGATTATTATACAAAGAAGTAACAGAACGGGGATCCTTCTGTGAGTTACTCAGACTCCCCCAAAACTGGGGAGTTTGAGATATGTACTGAGTTCTGTTTCATCTGTAAATAAGATGGACACAATAAAATCAGACAGCCGATGTGGGCCACCTGATGCCCTCTGCCTCTCTAGGGGTCAGAAGACCTGGGGTCAGAAGTCACCCACGGAACTGGCCAGATCAGAGCAGGGGCGCAAACAAGGCTGAGGTCGGAGCTGGCTTTTCTGCCCTGTCCCCTGACCAGCTCGATCACAATGACCTTGACTAGGAAGAGGTCACAATCAGAAAGCAGAAAAGTTCAATGCAGCCCATTCCACAACTGGAAAAAAATAATAACAGCCACTGAGCACGGGTGGTAACCAGCAGGTATTATTAACATATGAGGATCGGGCTCCTGCTTACATCTGGGTCAGCTGCTTCCAAGGAGGTCCCTCTGCAGACTCCTTGGTCACTTCCTTTGGCAAAAATCCACCCACCGAGAGCTGGCCTCTCAAGATCTCTGAAGGAGGAACTCCACCAGTTCTCTGACAGCTGGGCAGGGTGCAAGGAGCCCGCTCCAAGGACAGGACAAAAACTTCCCCAGATCTCTGCAGCCCAGTGCCCCACAGCCACACAACACACAGCCAAGCAGCGGTGTGCAAAACATGCAGCCACTGCAGTGCCAGGCACAGGAGCAGGTGTGTCCCAAGAAGTTCAGGAGGGCGAAGCACTGCAGGCAGGGCTCAGGGGGGTTCCCTGGCAGAGGTCGGTGGCAGGGGAAGGGCCCCTCCACAATCCCCTGTTCTCCTGGAGCCTGCTGTTCAGGAAGCAGGAGGGCCTTGGCCCATGGCCAGAGAAAAAGTCTTCGTGGTTAGAAATTCAAAGAACTCTGCTGTGTTGTTTGTCTGCTAAGGAAAGTCCAAAGCCCCAGCCTCAGGGTGCGAGGGGACATGAGCTCATGGCAGCAGCCAGAGACCCTGGGGCCAAGACCTGGTGAGGGCCAGCCCAGCACTCTCAGAGTGCTCTGTGGGCCTCTGGCATCCCTGGGGGCAGGGTGCTGGTTAAAAGGCACACTGCCCTGCCACCCCAAACCCTGAACGAGAGTCCCTGAGCAGGGTGAGGCCCTGGCATGTGTGAGTTCAACCAGCTACCACGTGATCCTGATGCTGAGGGCCACCACCAGAGAGCCCTGATTCAGTGTCCCCATACCTCTTGCCCTCTGAGAGGTGCCTGTGGTACCCTCCCAGTCCCCAGCAAGAAGGCAGGGGCTGGGAAAGTGGCTGTAGGGGATTAGGAGGGACAGCCAGAGGCTGAAAACAAGGGCTTGCCCAGGCATCGAGTCCACTTGCTCCCAAGACCCAGAGCAGAGCTGAGAAGTACCCATCCTGCCTTCCTACAGACAGGCTGCCCAGGGGGTGTGGTGGCTTCATGACTAAAGCCCCTCTTCTCTCCTAAAACAGCGCACGCTGCCCCATCTGAGGACAGGAGCAGGGATTGCCTGTTCCTGGGCTTTTGCCTGGGCCATTCCTTTGGCCTAGATACCTTTCCATCTCCTCTGGCTTCTGCACCCCAGCTCCCAGCTCATCTCTCTTGGAAGCCTCCTCTTACCAACCCCATCAGATGGCACCCACGTCAGGCAGACAGCCTTAGGTACAAGGGCTCATGTTTACCAAAAGGCATTTTGTCTCATTTTTGGCAAATTATTTCACATTCAGTATCTCTTAGACCACAAAGGTTGCCCAAGCCTGTTTGGGTCTTCCTGTCCCCATGTACCCCAGCCATACCCTAAGACATGGGCTGAGCACACAGTAGGTATCATAGATGCTGACTTTTTTGCTAGCAAGAAGTCAAGGCCATTTTCCGTGGCTCAGCCCATGGGGGCCCAGCCACGAGAAGGCCAGGGTTCAGGAGAGGCCCACGCAGCTCCCAGGTTTCCTGGGGATTTGGGGGGCCCTTCTTGATCTGAGGAAAGTCTGTCTGAAGACTCTTTGGCCAGCACTCCTCTCCCAGAGGGGATCCCCAAACTTACAAAGGAGCAGGAAGTGCTAGGAAAGAATTGGAGGCGCCCACAATCCCAGCCTAGGTCTGGGACCCCCTGACTCGTCCCTGCCTGGCCTTCAGGCAGGACTGGCCAACACGTTGAGCTCGCCTGAGAGGAACCCAGTCTACCTGTGGTCAGGCAGGGCCAGCCTGTAAGAAGCTGCTCCCACTACATCCCAGATCTCAGCATGGATAGAATCTGCCTTCTAGAGGCTTCTGAAGAATAAATGGGAGAAGTCACGGGAAAGGAGGAACCAGACGATCCACCCTTCTCTCAGCCTCTGACTCCCTCCTGAAATCAGCAGAATGAATCCTGTTCCAGGCAGAAACATCAGAGGAAACCAATGCCTGGATGGCACTTGGAAAGGCCACGGGAAGGAGCCTCTGGCAGCTCTGTCTTAGCCACAGCAGCCCCCATTTGTTCCCCTCCCCAGGCAGGGGTCTGTGTGGGGGTCTCGGATTGATTGGTCTGAGAACACAGACCAACACAGTGCAGGAAGATGAAAATGACTTGATCCAAGTGCCAAATCTAATCAGCTGGTTGGGCTGCCTGGAGCACTGTGCTGAGGAGGATTCTGAGGCCAGATGTGAGCCCACGAGCATCATGATCAACGTGGGATCTGCCATAGACGTGGGGTGGGAGGGCACCTGTGCCAGGTATGAACCAAGCCCACCCCAGGTTTAGGGCTCTCCGCAGCCAAAGATCAATGCCGGCAGGTCATCTGTGTCAGGGCACCTGGGCCACTTCCTCCAGCACGCGTTCCTGGGAATCGTTTAGGTAAGAGTTTCAGGCCTGGCTCTCACCACCTTCATTACCCCTCCTTGAGGGGTTCTCAGGGCCCTGGCTGGCGCGAGAGACGCTCCCACCTTCTCACCTTGGGCTGGAAGGACACTCGGTGCTTGGCGGGCTCTGCCTCCGGCTTGGCCTCCTCCTCTGAGTCTTCGCTGTAGCTCTCAAACTCACTGGAGCTCCAGCCTAGGTCCTCCACCTCCCTGGGCGCCCCGTCACGGGGCGCATCCTCATACAGCAGGCTCCTCTCCGCCCCTGTGGGCCAAGCCATGGGGCAGTGAGCAGAGGCCCGGGCCAAGCCACCAGACCCAATTCCAGGTGCACGGGGGAAGGGGGGGACAGGTAAGCGCGCAGGTGGCTGGCCCTGGGGCTCCGCCTCTGCTTCCTTGTCCATAAAAAAGAGGTGATGAGACACAAAAGCCACCCAGTAAAGTGAGGAGGACATGAGAAAATGTATAAAAGCACAAGAAATGTGTCAGGCGCATGACAGGCTCAATTATTTCCTCCCATTGTCAGCATTACTTTTCTGGGATCTGAGTGCTCATCCTGGGCCTCCTAGGCATTTTTTAGTAGAAAAGAGAAGACATGGACCGAGTGCTCTGGCCTCAGCATCCTGGGGGTCGGGCATTAAATGAGTCAGCATCCCTCACCCCAAACCTGAGTTTCCCACATGGCTCTAGGATCATCCAGTAGGGGGCGTCCCTGGTCCAATGTCCAGGAGCGATCCCTTTTCTTGCAAGGCCCCACAGGAAATGTCTTGAACCGAAAACTTGGGGACAAAGGCCTGAGAGTCCACTAGCCACAGTGCCACCAGGGCCTGGGCACTCTTGGGGTCTCTGCTGAGTCAGGTGTGAGATGCTGCTTCCAGGCTGAGGTGGAAGCCACTGTCCTGGGACTAAAGCATGGGGGTCCCCCCCAGCCCAATGGGAGATCTGGAGCTTCACCTTCACCGCTTGGGGCTTCAGTTGCAGGTCTGTTACCTACAGCACTGAACTGCCAACCTCACAAAAGTGAGGCCAGACTCCAAGAAACGCACGCAGATGAAAATGCTGTTGTCAACATCAAAAAATGTGGCATTGGGAAGGGTTTTAAAAATCTGCTCAAAAAGCATGTTGCTGGAAATGGGGAGCTTGGGTTTTCAGAGACCTCTCTGTAAAATAGGGATGATAATGGTAAGCTAAGCAGAAGGGTGGAGTAAATAAAATATGTACATAAAGCTCCAGCAAAGAGCTGCTGATCCTCGCTCGAGGGGGCTCTCAGCAGGCTTGATGTCATCCCATTGACCTCAAGCCTCCACCTGCTCCCCACAGGCAAGCTGGGGCCGGGAGGTCTGGAAGATGCACTGAGGCTGAGCTGGAAACTAGGGTCCCAGGATCAGGAGGGAGCATGCAGTTATTGTTAAGCAATAAATAATAGTGACTAATGTCTCCAGAGAGTGGAGCAGCTGGTGATTAGGCTGTGACCTTTACGGGGCTGGGTTGATTGTCCTATTACTGCAGTGGAGGCCCCAATGCTTGGGGCTGCCCCTGAGGAAGAACCATGGTGGCATGGCACCCGTCTCCCGCCCCACGCTTCCAAGGGCGCCCAGCCTCCCAACTGCCTGCATCTACACGCCACATCTCTTGGTGGATTCTCCCGGAAATCCTGCGGGGTCAGCAGGGTATAAATTATCATCCCCTCCTATTAGACAGATGAGAAAACAGGGACCCAGGGAAGAAACGTGACTTGCCCAAGGTCAGGCAGTGAAGGGGGCAGGGGTGCAGACTCCCAGGCCAGGCTCCATCTATTTGCTGCACTGCTTTCTACGGAAGCCCTGCCATCCTGGTGACCACCCTGGGCTCATTTAGAAATGCTCTCTCCAGTGGACACAGAGTCACCAAATTCCTGAGCCTGTGCCAAATCCTCAGCCTTCGGGGCCTCACAGTGGTCCTGGTCCCACCCTCCACTTCCTGGGGCCTCGGGCTTCACTGGTGCTCAAGATCACAGCCCCTCCGCAGGGCACTCACCACCACCACTAGTGCTCCATGTCAGTCTCTACTGGCATCCACACGACAACCCAGGGATGGAGCTTTATTGCCCTGATTTTACAGATGCATCAACTGAGGCCCAGAGAGATTAAGCAGAAGTCCTCTGGTGTGACCCTCCCCAAAGTCCTGAGAGGTCAGGATGACATTCTGATTTTATATGAAGAAACCAAGGCCCAAAGGTCCCCATGCCCTAATCAACAGCAGAGCTGAGATTGGAACCCAGGGCTACGAGTGTGGCCTGCACCTCAGTTGATAGCTTCCTCTCCCAGTGCCTGATGAGCCCACATCAGTCCACACAGGACCAGGCCGGCAGGTGTCATACTAACCACAGCAGCGTCCCTGTGCAGCAGACCTACTGAGGTGCCACAGTCTTGTCTCACTCAATCTCCCACAGCCCTGTGGGTGGAGGCCGGGGGCCGGTGGCCCTCAATCTGCAGGCTCAGAGCTGAGATACAAAGGCAAGTTGTCTGACACCTACTCTTAACCACCTCAGGGTAAAACTGTGGGATGGCAGGAACAGGCAGTTTCCCCATACCCTGGGGACGTTAGTGCTCAGGGCAGACTAGGGACCAAGTAATTAGTTGCTTGATTTGATTCAGGTGAGAAAACAGCCCAACAGAAGTTAAACAGCAGCCTTAGGCCACTCAGGTCTCCTTCCTGGGTTGGGACCTTCCTACAAGACACCACTGCCTCCCTACACAATGCACTGTTTCCCTACCTCTCCTGGATTCGAATGAGCTACACACAGGGATGTTAAGCACCTCCTGGGCTTGCAAAGGGAGGCACCTATCATTGGCCCATTTGTCCCTGTTGCTGGAACTGGAGTCAGGAGTGTGGCTCTGGGGGCCCATGGGTCTTGTCATGTCTGTGTGTCTCTCCTGTGGGACTGTGCATAGCCCAAGGATGGTGAAGGCCACCCCTATCAGACTAGGAGCCCCTCAAAAGCAGGGGCTGTTCCACCGACACGGGGAGCCCCTGAAAGCAGACAGAATAGTGTTGAAGAAAAAGCAGAGTGGGGCAGATGTCCATAAAATCCTGGATCTGTGATCTGGGGCTGGTGGCTTAACCTCTCCGATGTGACTGTCAACTGGAGCCATAAGCCTGCCCTGCTGACCTCATGAGGTTGATTAAACAGTGGGAGCAAATGTGTTTCATCTGTCATAAGATGCTGCCCAAGACCTCCTGGGATAGGAGACAGAGCGCTGGACTTAGGTCAGAATGACGCAGGTTCAAATCCCAGGCCCGCCTCTGCAATTTCTTTGTAGAAAGGACGTAATATCAGAGTACAAGAGACAAACATGAGAGTCACTGGCCTGTGTTCAAGCAAAGATGAGGATAATAAATACCCCTCCCCCCTGGGTGAGTTGGGCCCAGCTCCAGCAGGACTCTCTCCCCTCTACTCTGTCTCCCGTCTGAGGCCACAATCTCCCCCTCTTCCAGGCCCACCCAGGGCCTCACCCAGAGGAGGGCACAGGGTTCCCAGCGTTCTCTGCTTCACCACTTAACAAGCTGTCACTTTCCCTGCAAGCCTGGGAAGCCCAGACTAGCACCCCATTTTCCTGGGAGAGGAATCAAGGCTCGGAGAGGTGGAATGACTCGCCAGGGCCCCCTCAGCCAGAGCGTGCCCAGCCCAGAGGCCCTAACCCCTGCCCCACCCAGCCTGGCCCCTCCCTCTCCCTGGATGACTGCAGTGGTTTTTAAAAGCAGGAAGGAGTGGCAATGGGCTGGGTGGGGAGGGAAGGAAATGGAAGAAGACCTTCCCCAGGCCCAGCCCCTCCCACCGCATCCCTAGAGAAGCAAGGAAGCGTGAAAGGGGCCCCTACCCGCTTGATGGGCATCCAGGCTCTCACAGGGGACGTCGTCATAAATCACATCTTCATCCAGGGCAGGGAAAGTGAACCGGTCGACTGGGAGTGAAAAGGGAGAGGGAAAGGGCAGGGATAAGGCGAGGAGGCTGCCAGGCTGACATCAGGCTGCACCAGCTGGCAGCTCCCTCCTCCAGCATCAGGCCGCCTGGGCCCTGGGGAGCCCCTGCCCCGCCGCCCTTAAGAGGACACTGGTTCCGCTCCTTCTCTCCGCCCCCCAACCCCTCCAAGGCACCCTCCCAGTGACCAGGGCAGGCCCCACCTGCCTCCCTGTCACACATTGGCTGGCCCATCTGGCTGACAGCAGCTGCTGAGGACACCTGCAGGGAGCAGACCCAGCACCCGGGCACATCTTCAGTGGCCCAGGCCCCCCAGCACTACCCTTGAAGGAGGCACCTCCCACCCAGACGCAGAGGAGGGACAACCAGCCCTAGTGAGTAGTGGAAATAGGGGGAGAGAAATGGATTTGGAGAGAGGGGTTAAGAACAGTCCCCCTGAAACCCAGCCAGCAGGGTCCTGATTAATGAAAATTCAGCAAATGAGCACATCCCTCCAGGTCTATGAGGAGAGCGAGGCCTGCCCATGTTAGCAGCCCCCTAGATGCAAAATCTAATGAGATCTCTCCCCAAAACTGTGTGCCCACTCTCTGCCCTCTTTAGAGGCATAGGGCCCTACAGAACAAGGATTTCGAAGGCCAGTCCCCACCCCTGATGGGAGCCTGTCCTCACCCCACAGCCCTCCAGGAAGACATGGGACCTGATGGCCTCTGAAGTCCCCACCATCCTAACTGTGGTGCTTCCAGTTGTCCCAGGGCCCCAGAGCCTCATCCCAATCCCCTTTCCCTCCCCCCATGGCCTCTGCCTCCCAATGGCTTCAGACCTATCCACCTCCGTCCAGGTTCCTAGCTCCGGGCTCAGCCTCCCTCCTCGCCAGCCTCCTCACTGGACTCCAGCCCACCCCACCGTGTCTCCTGTCTCGCAGCTACACCCCAACAGTGACTGGACTGAAATGCAATCATGGCTGCATTACTGCTCCCAGTGCCAGGTGTCCCCTCGCCCTTGGGCTCCTGCACGAGCTGCCGGACACTCTTTTGCTGGCCCCTGCTCCCTGGTTCTCCACTTTCAGGACGCATGGGATCTCCCCACTCTGGCACCTGCCCTCTTCATGGGAGTCACCTGCCTGTGTGTCTGGCTCTGCTCCCAGAGGAACCTCGTCTTGGTCACGGGCACCCCCACCAACTGCCTCAGAAGTATTCGAGGAACTGATAAATGGATGAATGTGTGGTCCACTCCTGGACCGTGGCTCTCAGGGCAAACGGGCAACTGTCAAGTGTGGGCAGTGGCCAATCCACCTCAGAACTGCCACCCAGCCCACAGCAGCCCAGCCAGTGAGGACCCGTCAGCCCACATCAGCTCTCTCAGCTTAGAGGAGGGGACTCTGAGGCTATCCTGGCACCACCCTCCTGGGGCCAAGACCTAGGCGGGGGACTTACTTCGACGGGAGCTCTTCCGCTTCCAGCTGGAACGCCGGACCCTGGACAAAGCTGTGTCCGTGGCATCTCCATTACTCACCACAGCTGGCACCCTGCAGGCCAAGACACAGTGCCAGTGAGCCGACAGGGCGGGGGACAGAGCTGATGGCAAGGGAGGCAGGGAAAGCTGGCTCTTGGAGCCTCCAGCAGCACACAGTGCACATGACGAGCAGGGGCAGGCTGAGGACAGGAGCCTCGGGCCCCAAGGCCATTATCGGGAGGCCAAGGAGGCTTCGGACAAGCCCCTTCCTTGTCTTTAGAAGGCACCATGGGCCCACCTGCTGCTCTAAGAGCATAAAGATCACGTGGCACAGGGGTAAGGACCTGGTGCTCCCCAGGCATGGGTACCCGTCTTCCCTCCCGCGCAGGCTCAGTGGGAACCTCCATCTCCCCGCTGTTCCCCCACACGGAGCTGGAGGCCAGGGCTGGGGGACCCGCCTCCTGGGGGACAGGAGGGCTTGCAAAGATTCACAAAACCACGCATGACAGACAAAGCTTCAACCCCTGAGGAATGAAGGACAGGTTACTCTCAGACACCTGCCTCCCAGGAGCAGGCGTGCAGAGGGAAACGGTGCGGAAACAGCAGGCCCCCCGACCCGAGCCAAGCGATCACTCGACCATCTCCAGCGACATCACTCGGACATCATGCGCCCCTGACATGATGTGACATACGAAGGGCACCTACCTCTGCAGTTTTCTTACCCAAGCCCATAACCCCAGTCTAATCATGAGGAAAATGCCAGACAGACCCAGATTGAGGGACAGTCTACAAAATACCTGCCCATTACTCCTTGACGCTGCCAAGATCATAAAGACCAAGAGAAGGCTGAGAAAGTGTCACAGACCAGAGCAGAGAGAGGAAGGGAGAGGGGGAGAGAGAGAGAAACATCAATGATGAGAGAGTCATTGATCAGCTGCCTCCCGCACACCCCCTGCTGGGGATCGAGCCCGCAGCCCGGGCATGTGCCCTGACCAGGAATCGAACCTCAATCTCCTGGATCCTAGGTCAATGATGCTCAACTGGTGAGCCACACTGGCCGGGCTGAAAGTTTTTTGTTGATTTTTTTTTTAAAGCCCAGGCTCAAAAAACAAAGGCCACGTTGGCCAATCCAGAAGGGAGGGGCCTCCAGCTGTCCAAGACAGCAGCCACTGTGGCCAAGAACTGCCTTGAACTTCCTGGTACCCGGGCCCTTAGCCCTTGGCCCTTAGCGGAGGATGGCGGGGGGGGGGGGAGTGGGGGGCAGGAGATGAAGACCAGGACAGTGCAGGGAGAAGGAGGGGGGGAATGAGCAGCGCCTCCTGTGAGTGGGCCCCTTGCCTTCACCCTCCCAGCTCTGCAGGCAGCAGGCAGAGGAGCCTGCCCAAGATCATGCTGCCCATGGGGGGCAGAGCCAGACGGTGGAGTCCGCTTGTCTGGCCCCCAAAGCTGGGCTCTTATGGCTGCGTCTCGGGTAACAGCCCAAATAGCTGTGACAATGGAAACGGTCTATGTCTGTGCTGTCCCGTGGGCCTCACATGGCTACCGAGCACTTGGATGTGGCTGGTGGAACTAATGTGACTAAGGAAGGAACTTAATTTTACTTTCAATAGCTGTGTGTGGCTAGTGGCCACTGTATAGGACAATGCAGGTCTAAGTCACCTATTAGAGAAGCTGGTCTCAGCTCAAAGTTCACTGCCAGAAGTCAGCAGTGTCACCCTGGGGTAAGGGACACAGTCTTAGGGTAAGGCTTTCCACCGACCGGAAATAAATGCCAAGAGGGGACAGGGCTGGACTGCACCGGCGGGGGGTGCTGGGACCAAGGGAGCCACCTGAGCTCCAATCCCGACCAGTTGTTTCCGGGAGCACCATCTGCTCAAGCAAGAGACATCTAGAAGGTGCTGGATGCAGCTGCTCCGAAATGCTCGGACAGAACCAAACCATTCCAGCCGGAGTCCATGAGGGGGTTTGGCAGAGTCTGGTTGAAAGTTTGCTTTGATGCATTAACCGTGACAATTGGTGACCGTTACAATGCCCCTGTGGGGTGCTACTTGCTCTGCTTTGCCTCTGTAAAGGAATGGGCAAAAGCAGGTTTACAGCTGTAATACAAATAAATAATATAATTACTAATCAATAATAACACAAGAATAAATTGTGTTTCAAGTACTCACAACTGTAGACTTACTTTTGCCCACCCCTGTATTTGCATATTTCATTTCACAAGAGGGCATATGAGGTAGGTGTTAACATCCTTGGGCTACAGATGGGGAAACTGAGGCTCGCAGAGACTTAATGACTAACGTCACTCGGTGCATCACAGGGAGATGGGATCTAAAGCAGGCTGTCTGCCTGCAAAGTTTGTGCTCTTTCAACCAGACGCCTCGGAAGTAGGAAACCTGCATTTAAATATCCACTGACATCACAGATTCACTGCGACCTAAGGTCACTGAACCTCGCTAGGCTATTCAGCCATCGTTTTTTTTAAAAGGAAGGAGAGAGCGTTCAGGATAGAGTCAGAAACGCAAGTTCAAGTCTTAGTCCAAAAGAAATCGTAAGTGTTCTAGGTACTTTCGTGGTAGACACTTTGCCATGAACGTTTTCATGACGTAACTAATTGGCTGTAAGGCAATATTGCTGTAAAAAAAGATAAAACAAGTTTGGTTTGTTGTTGCTATTGTTGTTTTGTCTGTCTGGTTGTCAGTCTGGCTTCATTTCTCCATTGACAAACTGGTGGAGAAAATAGTTTATAAACAGGAGTGATCTTAAAATAGTTAGCATCTCTTCCAGAGGACAACTTGCCGGGGAGTTGGTTGCTTATTTTGAAACATGCTATATGGGGAGGAGAGAAAAGGAAGGGCCGAGGGCCCTCTTTGAGGTGAACCCACATTTTCCCCATAGAACGAAGACAGGTACTTAGGTACAATCCACAAAATAAAGTCAGTTATTGGCACAGGATTGCCATAAACCTAAACACATTTCAGATGTATTCAAATATTTTGTATTTCACAGTAGCTTTTTAAGTTCTGTTATTCATTTTTAATCTCCCTCTTTTATTTGTCATGATTTTTTCTCTTTTATGGCAAAATTGCCTTACAGCCAATTAGTCATGCAGCAAAAATATCTATGACAAAGATGCCACAATCAAAAAAATACTGGATACAAATCGTACCACCCAGCTCCTAGGCCGCAGTGCAGTTCAACCAGGGAACACGTGAGAAAGTCCCGGGTAAACCCTGAAGGTGGCATCAAGGGCGAGTGGGGATGGGGGATATTTTTGGGTGAGATCAGGCAGCTTTAGAAGGGCTCTGGAAATACTCTATGACACACTGAAAGCCAGGGTGGGGCTGAAAACATGAGCCTCTTGGTTGCACGTTGCCAAAACACAGTGACCTTAATGTTTAATTTTAACTAATTTAAGTTGAAATAGCCACATGTGGCTTGTGGCCACCATACAAGACAACGCAGATCTAAGCCACCTCCTCTATTGGAGAAGCTAGCCTGGGCTCATTTCCATTGAGTCGCCAGCCCAGGTACTGGTCCTGGCTTCCTGGGGTGGGAAATGTGGGTCACACAGCATAGAGAAGTCACCTTCACAACCACCCCCTCGGCCTCAATGGCTGAGGCCAGCAGAGAGACTGGGAGGCCCAAGGGAGGGAAGAGGCCAGCGCCTGTGAGTGGACAGGTCTTCCCAGGATTGCCGGACACCACTACCCACTGCAGCCCTGTACTTTGCTGGCATGTACTCTGTGCCTGGAGGATGTCAAATGCTTGAGGACAAGTGCATGTCTTATTATGACCATTTCACAGATGAGGAGAGTGAGGTTCAGAACAGGCAAGGACCTAGCCCCAAGTCACCTGGCCACAAGCGATAGAGCTGAGGTTTGCCCCCAAACCTTGCTCTGACCCGGGCTCTGCTGCCCCAGGCTTGGGTTCCCCAGGCACATTCAGAGGAAAGGGCCTCCCAGGCAAGGGAAGCGGTGGGTATGGCAAGAAATGAGGCTGGGGTGCCTCCTCCCTCCTTGCTCCTTCCTGCCAAGGCCACTGACCCACCCTGCACCCACCCGGGGGACAGCCTCTCCCAGCTGCTGCCTGGCTGAGAAGTCTAATTTTCCCAGTAAGCAAACACTCTTTCTGGGGACTCCCCAGATAATAAAAGAGCCATAAAAAGCAATAAGAGGCCAATTAGCTCACCCTTATCTGAGCTTCCTGCACTTCTGATGCCTCTCAGCATGCCCAGGAGAGAAAGGTCAGCTGAGATAACAGCAGTCTTACAAGGTGAGGCCCCTGCCACTGGATATAAAGGAAAGGAGCAGAGTCCATGGAGAGGAACTCAGAATGAGAAGCTTGACCAAAAAGAGGAGGCAGGAGACGGACAAAGGACCTCTCCCAGGCACCCAACGACAATGTTCATGGACCAGATTTGGGTCGAGTGCAACAGAAGGCCACCATGGAGCTCAGAGCACTTCTGTGTTCACCTCTTCTCTCTCCAGGAACAAGCCGAGGACAAGAGGGGAGTGAGTGCCCTGTGACAGCAAGGACCTGCTCTGTCCTGGCCGCGCCATTCCATCAGCCCTGGCACACAGTGGACACTCAGTGATGACCGATGCCCTCCCTGGCCTATTTTCTTTAAGATAAGAATCCCCACTGCAGAGAATGGCAGTGCCCCCAGCCCCTGCTGCTGCAGGCACAGCCCCCAGGTTCTCAGAGAACCTCAATGACAAGAGATTTCACAGGGTCCCTTCCCAGAGCCCACAGAGTGTGAGTGGTCAAGGAGAAGACCCTCAAACCAAACGGGCTGAGGATTCCTATCTGGGCATCCCCACACAGGGCATCCCTGGGGCCTCTTCCAGAACAAGGTATGACTAATACAAAAGGGGGAAAGTTCCACCTTTGGCAAATAGAAAGGACCAGAATAAGCTTTGCCTTATAAGGCCTTGAGTACAACCCGATCTGCAGCACACGGAGGCCTGAGACAGAGGGCTTGCCCAGGATAGCGCTACTCAGAGCATCGCCCGCCCCTGAAACTCTCACCACCACCATTTCCACTACCCCTACGTCCAAGAGACACAAAAACGTTAAGCCCAGATCAATCCCACTGCCAGATTTCTTTTTGGCTCTGGCCGCTTTCTAGTTCCTGTAACATTTTATAGTCAGAGGGACCTTCAAGTCATCCGCTGGGATGATTCAAAGCAGCTGACCCCTGCAGTTACCTGGGGCCCTACCCAGCAATTCTGACCCGTCGGTCCAGAGGCGCCCAGGCACTGGTGTCAGTCAAGCTCCCGCTGGGTCCAGTGTGCAGCCAGGGTTGAGAACCGAGGCTCATGGGTTTGAGGCGTGAACAGAACACTCTGAAGCCAGCAGCTCTGGACAAAACCACGGCTCTGCCACTGGGCTCTGCCACAGGGACAGTCAATAATCTATAGTGAATAATCGATTCTGCTTCCTACTGTGAGGATTGAGATAGGGCCAGTAAAGCACTTAGCACCTCTCTATGCCTCAGTTTCCATATCTGTGAAATGGGGCAACAATACCTCCCTCTAAGGGTTCTGCTAATGGGTAAATAAAGAGGCATGTAAAATACTCATCACAGGGTCTGGCACAGGATAAATTCTCCACGTGCACCACTTCCCATCCCCATCCTGCCCCCGCCTCCTCCAGTTACAGGGTCCCTGTACGCATTCCCCTCCTCACGCTGCAGCCGGCCATCCTTCATATACAGAAGGGTCCCAGGACCCAGTCTGCTTGTCCTGTGCCACCCCACACACAGTGACACATCCACTTACTGAACAAGTAGCAGCAGTGAGGAGCCCCTAGGGGAAATCTGCAAAGGGACCCCTCACACAGTATCCACAGCACAGTCCTCAATGGGGATTGAGCACCAAGGCCCCCCAGGGAACCATCTCCACACAGGAGCCTGGCCCCACAGCCCCAGAGGCTGACCCAGACCCTGCCTCTGATCTGCACATACTTTCCTCCCTGACATCTGGAGGGTCCTGGACTCTGTGATCAGACCATGAACAGGCACTGCACCCCCAGCAATACCTTATTTTTTTTCTAAATACAAGTTCATTTTAATTTTTATATTTTTATTGATTTTTAGAGAGAAAGGAAGGGAGAGGGGGAGAGAGAGAAATATCTATGTGAGAGTGAAACACCCATCAGCTGCCCTCTGTATGCACTCCATCGGGGATCAAGCCCACAACCCAGGCGTGTGACCCAAACAGGAATCGAACTGGCAACTCTTCAGTGCATGGAACAACGCCCAACCAACTGTGTCACACCGGCCAGGGCTCCAGCAATAACTTATCAGGAACCACGTGGGGTTTTGAAGAAGAACACAGGTTCCCATGGAAAAATGCTCTTGCTATGTAATTAGGTCACAAAATGCACCATGAAACAGTATGTGTAATAAAACCACAGTTCTATAAATAAATGTGCATTCACTTGTATATATGCAGAGCAAAGCAGCTGGACAGGAACGCACAGTGGTAGAATTAAATCTTGCTTTTACTCTATCATTTTCTGTGCTTTCCAACTTTTCTACAACAAACATGTATAACCATTAGTAACCAAAAAAAAGGGAGAAAGAAAACACATCTAAGGAAATGGTAAGCAATGCATTGGCCAACACGGGTCCCTTGTGCCCTGATCTGCCCCAGTCAGACCAGCACCCTTTGGGGACAGTGATAAAGGGCATCTCACTGACTAAGCATCTGCTCTGACATCTCATCTCATCCTTCCAAAGGCTTCATCAGGCGGGTCTCCTGTTCCACTTCACGGAGCGGAAATGTGGCAGATAAGGCAATGGGGCTGCTATGTAGAGCGGGTGGGGTCCCAACCAGATCCCTGTGGGACACGGCAGGGCAGAGGTTTGCAACACTGGTTCTGGGAGCCAATGGGGCTCTGCCTCATCTCAGCTTGGCTCTGTCACCTCAGGCTGATGACAGGTGCTCTCTGCGCCTGCTTCTGAATATGTAAAGTGGGGATTTTGACAGGGCCGGCCTGGGAGAGCCTGGGGGAGGACTCATGAAATAAGGCAGATAAAGCTCTCAGAACAGGGTATGGTCAATAACAAGTTCTGATTCCATGCAGGCCATTATTATCTGGCTCGAGAGCCCATTCCTCACCCCCACCCCCTCCCCCTGCCCCTGGGCTCAGGAAAATAACTCAGCCCTGCACAGACTGTCAGCGCCCCCCACCCCGCCCCCAGGGGCAGGGACTGTCTGCCTGGTTGCTGCAGTGCCTGCCACATCATAGGTGCTCGGTAAAGATCTGTACCCTAAGAGGATGGAGAATGGAGGTCAAGGGCAGGGAGGACACCAGCCGACCAGCAGAATACAGGCCAAGGACAGCCCCCAACACTGTCCTGGGTGGGCAGCGGGTTCTGCAGATGAAGAGTAAACAGAGGATCTGACCTCAGGCTTTGAGCCCAAGTGCTACCACCTGCCAGCCCGGCCCCCTAGACCAGTGACTGCACCTCTCTGGTCTGCACAATGTGCCCCATAATAATTCCCTTTTTCCAGGGCCTTGTGTTAGTCTCCTATTGCTGCTGTAACAAATCACCACAAGCTCAGTGACTTAAACAACACAAGTGTATTATCTTACAGCGGTGGAGGTCCAAAGTCCGAAATGGGTTTCATGAGCCTAAAGCAAGGCATTGGCAGTGCTGTGCTCCTTCTGGGGACTCCGGGGTAAAACCCGCTCCCTTGCCCTTTTCCAGTCCCTGGAAGCAGCCTGTAATCCTTGGCTTGTGGCCCACTCCTTCATCTTCAAAGTCAAGACTGAGGCATCTTTCGCTCTCTCTCTGACTCTGACCCTCTTGCCTCCCTCCATTGGATCAAGAGGAATAATCCAGGAAAACCTCCCCATCACAAGATCCTTAATGTAATCACGTCTGGAAAGTGCCTTTGCCATGTAGGATAACATTTCACAGGCTGTGGATATTAGAACATGGACCTCTTTGCGGGGGGGGGGGGGGGGGGGAAGCATTCTTCTCCCTACCACAGTTGTGAGAATCAAAATGAGATGTGTGTAGGAAGGCTATATAAACAGTAAAGCCCATGCATGTGCAAGCTATTAGTATTGTGGCTTCTCTGTGCCAGGCACAGATAAAAGCTGAAGACGGCAGAGTCCTATTGCTACAGGGACCCAGGGATCGACCTCACCAGATTCCTGACAGGGCCCTCAATGTCGCAAATGAGCAGGTGTAGCTTTTTCAGGGGAGAGACAGTGTGGTTTTTATACTGGATTCTCAAAGGGTCTGTGACCCAAAGGCCATAGTTCAGATGTGGAAATGCATTTAACCAGGGTGGAAAGAGGAAACCAGAAAAATAAAGCTCTTCCAATTTAGGGACTGGCAAGGGGCCAGAGAGCATCTTCAGTAGAATAGGGGGCCCCATAACCCTCCCACAAGGGACTCCACTGCCCACATAGACCCTGTAGGACAGGACACAAAAGGCTATGAATACTTGGATTTGGGGAAATGGCAAGTTTCTGACCAAGCCCAGGGTTCCAAACAATTCCAGGCTGGGTCTGCAGCAATACACAAAACCTTGAGTGATAACTCCATGACTGAACTCCCCAGGGAGAATTTCCTCTGGGGGCTGGGGCTACTCCACCCTTGTTCAACTGCTCCCCCTGCTCCCCACCCAGAGGTCTCAGGAGCCACAAGGCCAAGGCCAGGCTGCAGGCAGGCCCTCCAGCTTGTTTCCATTCTGTGCAAACACTGCTTCCCTGAGTCTGGCTTCCTCTCACCCTGACCCTGTCAGCCCAAGATGCATCCACAGAGAACGGTCTCCTTGGCCCTTCCAGGAATCCAGGTGCCGAGCTGCTTCCCTCTGGGTCCATGTCTGGGTGAGAGATGTTGGCCCATCCATCTTGTCTGGATAAGCTCAGGGTGGAGCAGGACTGGTACCTCCAGTGGGCCACTGTGAGTCCCTACAGCTGGGCCAGGAGCCAAAGGCCTGACCCAACAGGAAATGCTGAGACTGCAGGGGCCCCTCTGGGATGGCAGTGAACAGGGCAGGAAAAGCAAACAACTCCCCAGGAGGCCGGAGTCCACATCAAGTGCTCTGAGTGAGGGGTGAGAGGCGTGTCCAGGAAAACACAGGCAGCCAGCGACCACTGGGCACCCAAGGCCACTCTTTCAACCCCAGCTCCCCCGCAGCTCCCCCAGCGAGAGCTCAGGCTGGCTGTGAGTGTACTGGCTGCAAAGTCTGCCAGGAAAGGCCAACCCTGCGGGCTCCAAGGGTCAGACAGGCCAAGCTCCAGCCCTGCGATTTACCAGCCCTGCCAGATTTTGGGTAAACCACTCCAACTCCAAGCCTCAGTTCCTAATCTGCAAATGGAAGTGATCAGCAGTCCCTGTCTCCGGGGCTGCTGTGCCCAGGAGATGACATAATGTGCAGGAAGCACTCAGTAGATGGCAGCCTACACTGTCAGCATCGGCAGGATCAGGGGACTATGACCGTGTGGCCTCGGCCACTCAACGGCCCTGAGCCTCCCTTCCTGCCAGCCTCTGTCCCGCCCCCGGCGGCTGCCAGAATCAGAGCCCAGGTGCAGAGATTCCATTTCCACGCTGCTTGTGTTCTGTTCATTTTCATGGAGACACTGAAGCTCACCTTTCAGGCCCCACTCACCCGTCCTTCCATCCATCAGTACCCATCACCCATCAGCAGGCATGTCCTCGGCAGCCGCCTTGTGCCTGACACCACGCCAAGCCCTGAGAATGAAGACACAGCAGCAAGCTGCCCCCCTGGGGCTGGCCTGCAGGTGGGAAGACACTTCTTCATCCCTCTGCCATCACAGTACCTCAGTGCAGGCGACAGGGGCGGGCGCTGGCTTTTACTTTGCTCCCATTTCAAGAGAAGGGGCCTCCCCCAGAATCACACAGGCAGCTCTGAGTCCACTCTGCTTGGCTCCCCAGTTGGGATGCTCGGGACATCCCGACTGCTCAGAAACAACTCTCCCAAAAGCTAGAGAGCATCTGCTTGCAGGCAAAGGTCTTACTTTAATAAACATACAAACAATCGGATCATTAATATGGAGTTAACCACACAGCCCCACCATGAGCTAGAGTCTGAGATTCTGGGCTCAAACCTGGAGCCCCAGTGCATCCCTGCAGGGTAGCTTAGTGGTCGAGCAGGGTAGTCCACCCCTAAAACTCACCCCACAGTCCTTGGCATGACACCCCCCCAGCAATGCCAGGAGCTCTGTTTACCCCATAGCAGCCCAGCTTCCTCCTCTGGGCAGCCCAACCAAGCAGGCAAAGGGACCAGGAAATCCACACGCCTCAAAGCCAGAGACAGACCCAGCACCCCTGGACCTGAATTACACCGCCCGCCTGGCAGGTGGAATTCCCCCACCTGTGCAGACTCCTGGAGGTGGGGTAGCTGGTGGGTGAGAGCTGGACCAAACCCAGGCCCGTCGGATTCCCAGGGGACAGAGCCCAACCAGCTCCCTCTAAAACCAAATCTAAACCAGGGCCCAGAATAACAACAGTAAATATGTTTGGCGCAGCCAGTATGTGCCAGCTAGACTAAGCATGGGATAAAATGTTAACTTCCGTACGCCTCACAGAGCCCTGCGAGAAAGGAGACTTATTATCTCCATTTTACTGATTAAGAAAGTGAGGCTCGGGACAGGAAGCCACATGCCCAGTGATACACAGCTAGTGACAGCAGGGCAAGGCTTGAAGCCAGCTCTGTGGCTCAGAGCTAGGGCTCCCAGACCCTCGAAGAGCCAGCCCCCAGCCCTCAGTTCACCCGCCAGGCCCCTGCCACCAGCTGGCGAGCGGGGGTGAGGACTGGCTCTGCCTCCTTCCCTCCAAGGGCCCTGGGAGGAGTGAGGCCACTTTGCCGCTGCAGCTCTGCCTGGATCTGGGCAGTTACTCTAGCTGTGCTGTGAGGACCTTCCCTGGAGGCCAGGTGGGCAGCCAGGCAAAGCCCAAGGCCATTTCCAAACCCCGGGCAGGTGAGCCACAGAGAAAATGCAGTAACAAGAGGTGAAATGTCCTCCACTTGAAGATTTGTGTGTTTTTTTAAAGCAGTGTTTGCTTAATGACTACCTTTAGGGAAGTTTAAAAAGAAAAGCAAGGGGTTTTTTCCTTTCTCTTGGGTAACAAGGAGGAGGAACATGATCTGGATGGATTCACCTCCCAGAGGACTCCGAGTGGAAAATCACCGGCCTGGGAAGAGGCTGGAACCAAAGCAAATGAAGACCTGGAAGGGAGGGATGAAGCTGGGAGAAAGGTGGAGAGCACTGGACAAGGAGTCAGGGGGCCGCTGGAGTGTGACCTTGGGCAGTCCTGCCCCTCAGTCTCCTCATTTGTAAAAGTAAGGGGCTGAACAGAGGCCTCTTAGGACTCCTGCTGTGATCAATGCTGGGCAGAGTCTCATGTCCCATGAATGTCTGTCCCCATTAAAGGAACCCAAGTGTGATCTTTATCCATGCCTGCTGTGGGTGAGACTCCAGTCGTGGCAATGCAGGCCCAGCCCAGGAGTCCAAGGCACTGGGCACACGGTCTCTGTCCCTCCAGCCCCAATGCATTGGAGCCATCCAAACTGGACAGGAGGTGGGAGCAGAAGTGAACACAATGTGTGTATTTCGTGCTTCCCATAATCAGTCTCATTTATTCCTCAGGATGCTTCAAGGTGCGTATTATTATTTCCATCTTACTCATGAGGAAACTGGGGCTCAGAGAGGTTCACAGGCAGCCCAAAGGCACCCAGCTCTTGAGGGGCTGAATGGGGATTTGAACTCCAGAGCTCTGGCCCTGGTGCCTCCTGGAGATGGTGTGCAAGGGAGCTGGGGTTGCTCCAGGGCAACTTATAGGACAAGGGGTAGTGCTGCGGAGTGGCGGGCGGAGGATTAAAGGACCAGGCCTCTTTCAGAAACGCCTGGCCCACCCTGAGCTGTCCCGACCAGTGGGCTGATGAAAACAACTAGGCAGCAGCTCTGGGGACCACTGGGTCATGGCCTCAGCGTGGCACCAGCCAGACACACAACCTGGCTGCAGTCATCAGGTCTCCAGGGCACGGCAAGCAGGTGGGCAGGGATAGGCCAGGCTGTGCTCCTGACCCCAAGGTAGGGAATGGAGTCTCTGGGAGTGTGGCCTGAAAGAACCAAGGGTGCTCGCTGCACACAGCCTGGCCTCTGCCCAGTAGCTTCCTCCATGTGGGTACTCCTTTCATTCCTCCCCTCTCCCACCAGTGAATTTACACTCTCTTGCTCAACCAAGACCCCCTCATGGCTTCCTTCGGGCCAGTGTCCCAGTTCCCTGGGCACCCTTCTCTGTCCCATCGTGAAGTGTCTGCCTTCCCTACCAGACTGGGAGTTTCCGGGCAGCTTCATTCCCAGCCTACCTGGAGGGCTGTCATCCTGGGAGATCACAGCTATCTCAGATCTCCCCAGTCCAGTACTACAGGACTGCTGATTCATTGCAGGTCCCTGACCAGGGAGGAAAAGCCAGCTCCCACTTGGGGCCTTAATCACACAGGGTCCGCCCACTCCCAGTGACGAAAGAGCACATACAAGTGTGGACAGAGATTTGAATCCAGGACTGCCTTCTGCTCCAGGGGTCCAGGGCCACATCTGCATCATAGAGACCTCCAGTTGGGCAACACCTGCCTGAGAATTAGCCTTCCCCCCAACTCACACCTGGAAGACAAAGGAAGTCTCAAACATCCCTCCCTGGCCATAAACTCCAGGGCCTGGATGGACCACTAACACTTCCCTTAGAAGGGGACTCCCTAAGCACCCATGTCTCCAAAGCCAAGCAGTGAGCAGCAATAAGTAAAGCTCTGAGAGGCCTCAGTTTTTATGGCCCCAACCCCCAAATGTGCCGTGCAACCCCAGAGCTGACTTGCCCAAGACCCCAGAGGGAAGGGTAGCAAAAGTAACCGCCTTGACCGGGTGCCTGCTGTGATGCTGGGCCTCTTACCGAACAATGCATTTTTCTAAGGAGGAAGCAGTGGCCCATGTTACAGATGAGAAAACCGAAGTCCAGAGGATTGTGACTTACACAAGGACCCACAGCCAGTGCTGGGGCAGAGTCAGACCCAGGCAGTCACCTCCAAATTCAGGCTTTTAACCATCAGGCTGCTGTGCCCCAGACAGGCTCCCAGATAGAGAAGGACGGGTTCCCCGACAACAGTCACGGGAACGGTACTGGCAAAACAAACGGCGATGGCAAAGACAACGGGCCAGGCATTGCGCTGAACACCAGACAGCCGTCTAAGTCTCAGCCACGACCCAGCGAGGTGAGGACTTCACTGTTTCCATTTTGTGCATGAACAGACTTACATTTAAAGAATCCATAGGACTCCTTCAAGCCACGCAGCTAGCAAGGCGCAGAGCCAGGGTTTGGAGTAACGTGGGTGAATTCTAGGGACTGATCTCTTCCCTCGGGTCCAGGGATCTCGAACTGCGCTCCTCCTTACCCAAAGGCCTGTCCTGAGCCATGTTGGCTGCAGCTCCACCTTTTCCCACACCACCTGCCCAGTCTCTCCTCTTTTTCCAGCCACCAAAAAAGAAGGAAGGAGGCTCACTTACTTTGTCTGGGGCAGTGCAGCCGCTGGGTCTGGGTCTGCGTCTGTGGAGAAGAGCAGAGGGAGAGCCCGTCAGGCCGGAGGCTGCCGGTGGACTCCCCGGGGGTGCTAGAGACGGGGCCTGGCCAGCCTGGGCGCCTGCAGGGCCCGCCTCCCTTCTCCCAGCCTCTTCACTGTCATCAAGCTCCCTTACCTGTCCTGCGTGCACCGCCCCCACCCGCACCCCCATGGCCCACATCCCAACTCCAACCAGAACCAGCGGCCCTGCCTGCTCTAGGCCTGCCCCCCACCCCCAGCTCCTCAAGGAGTCCCTTGTCCCCAAGGCTGCAGGAAGTTCCTGCTAGTCCGGTCCCCCGGTCTTTCCCAGATGACAAAATCAAGAGCCCAGAAGCTGCCATTTAACACCAGCCTTATCAGGGCCTTCCCACCCCCAGGGCTACCCGCCTTCCAATCCCAACTAAAGGGAGGCTGCTCCTCTGGCTGATGTGATTCCCTGGGAGAAGCTATGGGGGGGTGGGGGGGTGGCTCCAGAGAGCTGGGCCAACCACTTCCATTTACTATGTGCCAAAGCACACCAGATGCTGCAGGAATGCGAGGAATCCCAGTTCCCAGGGGAGGCAATGGAATGCAGCTTCTTCCCAATGGCTTCTCCCTTCCTGCTTTCTGGGGACAGCAGAGGGACCAGAGGCATCACTGGGAGCAGGGAGCCTCCACCCCAGCCCAGAGGCCTGGAAATGGGAGGACCCAAGCATCCCAGAGCACCTTACCAGTGACCGGGGCAGCGTCGAAATCGATCAGTGGGGCGTCTGCGTACTCTGGAGCAACGCCTGGGACACCCAGGCCCGCACTGGTGTCCTCGTCATCGTCACTATCGTCAAACTCAAAGGCCTCTCCAGGGTCGTCCTCCGCCTCTGGGGAGGGGCCTGGGCCTCCTGCAGGAACCAGCTGATCCCCTGGAAGGGAGGAGGAGTATTAGCTGGGCTGCAGGGTCCCAGGGGTAGGCCAAGGGGGAGGTGTCTGGAAATGGGTGAGCAGCTCTGCAGGTCTAAGCGAGGGATCGAGAGCAGTTCCCAGAGACTAGATTAAACCCACGCCCAGGCCAGATGGCCTTCCGTGCCCCTGAAGTGTCCTGTGGTTGGGTTAGAGCTCTAAGGCAGATTGCCCTGGCCCATTTGGCTCCGTGGTTAGGGCGTCGGCCTGCAGACTGAAGGGTCCTGGATTCGATTCCGGGCCAAGGGCACGTTGCAGGCTCGATCCCAGGCCTGGTCCAGGGCGTGTGCGGGAGGCAACCAATCAGTGTCTTTCTCCCTCTCTCTTTCTCTCTCTCTCTCTCCCTTCCACTCTCGCTGAAAAGCAATGGAAAAAATATCCTCAGGTGAGGAAAACAGTAAATAAAAACTAAAAAAATCAGCAGATAGGGGTGGACGGAGAGGCGGAGCGCTCGAGCTCCACGGTGAGCATGTGTGCATCTGTCCTTGAATGCGTCTTTCATACTCTTGTTTTCTATTTTCCTATTTTGTAAGCAAATAGGCGATTTGTTTTTATATTTATTTTTTTTAAACCAAGCTCTGGCCATTTTTAATAAAGGACAGCTTTGCACGATTTACTTTTCACCTGTCTGTTCTGGCGTGCTTTTACCGATGCCAGAATCACCTGGGTCCGTGGCAGCCAGTGTGTGTACTCTGTAGCCTTTTCCACACGCTGTGCCCAATTCAATGTCATTGCCACGGCAGTGACGGACCCCGACATGGCCTAGGGCTCCATTTCAGACCTCTCAAGGCTGGACAGGTGCTCATGAGGATGACCAGTCTCGCTTTGCCTGGTCTGATCCTCAGACTCTGCTTGTACCCCAGCACGCACTTCCCACTCCTCATAACCCGTTGGAGCTTGGAATTGATCAACTCCCGTGACTTTTCCGTCTCTTTGTGGCCACCATCCTCCTGCCTTAGATGCAGGATGGCCCCCAACCAAGAGCAGCCGCCAAGATGGTCGGGGAAACGAGAAAGCAACAAGGGAGCTGTTTAAATGCGTCTGCACGTGTACAGGTACACACGTGTGTGCTTCCATGTGTGCGTATATGGCTGCGGGTTTTGCATGTGTGCCAATGAGCACGTGCAGACCCGTTCTGCACGCTGCACTTTATTTGGCATAAAACACAGCTGCCTGGAAGTGTCTGGAGCCTGAAGGTGCCAGGGCGCAGACTGGCTGGGGCAGGGCTAGGGGGCGGTGCTCCCAGCGTGGAGGTCTGTCCAGTGCGGCCTCACGCCCTGTCCCTCCCTCCTGGGAGACCCCCTTCCTGCCCATGTCCTCCTGTTGTCCCCTCAAAGCTCAGTTCAAACAGAGGGACTCTCCCCGCCCCTGACCCAAGCCACCGCCCTAACTGAAGGAAGCCCTGTCCCCCTTCTCTGTCTTAGCCCCCTGCTCTCTTCATCCACTCCTGTAGAGCACGTAAGGGTGTGCTTTGTGCCCGTTCACACTCCCCTACCAATCTGGTGCCCCTTTAACGGGCCAGGTCCTGGCCTGGCCCCGGGTCGGAGCCCAGCAACTTTCGTAAACGAGTGAAGGAATAGATTCTCCATCCTGAAGTGTAACAAGCCCTTGCCTTTCCTCCCACTTCACCCGCTGAGGTCCCCAGGCTTCGTCCCTAGAATCTGGGGCAGGACAGAACCTCAAGCATTCACTCAGCCCATCCTGTCTGGGCCCCCTTCCAGCTGTGTGGTTCTGAGGCAGTCACTGCACCTCTCTGAACCTTGGTTTCCTCCCCTGTGAACTGAAGAATAAAAACAGCCCCTACCCCATGAGGCCGACGTGCACATGGACTGAGATGTAGGTCAGGTTTCTCAGCCTCGCTACCGCTGACATCGAGGCTGTGTAGTCTCTGTTGTGGGGACACTGCGGGACCTGTAGTAGCACTCCTGACCTCTACCCATGAGAAGGCAGTAATACCCTCCAGCTCTGATAACCAAAAACCTCTCCGCATACTGTCAAGTGCCCCGTAGGGGACAAAATCGCCCCTCCTTGAGAACTGCCGGGTAGATGGAGGGCTGGGCATCGTGCCTGGTATTTGTGTTACATAATAGCACCTGTTGTAACAACCGCCCCTCCCAGCCTGAGATCCTTGAGGACAGGACTGCCTGGTCCATGTGTGCTCACAGGTGGAAGACAAGTGCATGGGCAGGGAGGTGTATGGAGCAGAGAGATGGGTAGATGGACCAGCAGACAGACAGATGGACAGATCTGATTCCAGCAGTCTCTCTGACCAGAAAAATCCAATCCCTCCCCGCATGGTGACCTGGGGGCCTCCAGAGCAGAACATTTAAGGTGCAAATATATCGAATGCAAGAAGCCCCTTCCTCAGCTGCTTTGCTGCAGCAGAAACCCAGAGCTCACCCTCCCTCCCCAACTTCTATGGGATGATGACAGGTGGAGGCCATTGAGGTGGGGACCCAGCCCCTCCTGGGAGCTCTGGAGACTCCATGGGCCAACATCAGCAGGTGGACTCCTCTGGGCACAAGCTCCTTCCCCAGGTGTGGAGAAATAATCACAGCTGAGAGCCTAAAATGTGCCCCATGGAGCTCCCTGTTGAAGCCTCACAACCACCCCCCTTTCACGCAATGGAGCCACAGGGATTTCCAGAGCTAAAGTGATGTGTCCTGCTAATAAGTGGGGAGCTGCATCTGAACCCAGATCTGGCTTTGCTCATGTCCCATACTCTTTCCACTAAGCCCTGCTGCCTCCTGGAAGTCGCCTGAGCCCTTGCACACCTGGCCCCATGATGATGCATTAGCAAGGGAAACGCAGGGGCTGAGTGGGAAGCCAGGTTAGTGGTTTTCAAGTGATAGTTCTCCACCCCCTGGGGGGCCATAAAGTCAATTAGGACACTCTCAGGCAGCATTTTGTTTTGTTTATGAACTGCTTGTTTTAGATGTTTTTAAATATTATAATATTCATAAAATCACATTTAGTATTACTTTTGATATTGTCTTTTACACTTCTGTTTCAGTTAATATAATATATAAAACTGTCTCAGCTTCATGTAATGTGTGTATGCAGCCCTATTCATGTGTGTGCATGTGTGTGTGTGTGCATGTGTGCATGTCTGTGCGCATGTGTTGACATGTGTGCGTAGAACCTCCTACTGCTCCCTCGCTCACTCCACTCCGGCCACACTGTTCTCCTTGCTGCACCATGAATGCACCACACGGCTGCTGCCTCAGGATCTTGACCCTCTCAGCTCCAGGGTCCAGAATGATCTTCCCCCAGGTGTCTGTCTTCTACTCTCCCCTCCTTCAGGTCTTTATCACATATCATCTCCCAGCGAGACTGCCCTGGCCCAACCTGCCCATGGAGACACTGGGGCTCCCTGTTAACCTTGCCTGCTTTACTCTTCTCTGTGGCCCTTACGAGTATGTAACATGCTCAAAGTTTCATTTATTTTACTGTCTGTCTCCTCTATGAGAAAACAGCCTCATGAGGGCAGGTATTCTTGCCTATTTCATTCACTGTTGTAACCCCAGCATCTGGTACAGTGCCCAGCACATGGTAGGCACATAAGTATTTGTTGAATTCATACACACATACACACTCTCACTCCAGTTGTCATGTCTATGGGTTGTGGGGTTTTTTAAAGTTTAAAAAATATTGAAACAAATGACCACAAAGTCCCTGCCCACCATTTCTGGGCTATAGGATACAGGCCCATCCTGACTAAGGGGGCTCAGCGCCCTGGTCCCTGCCTACTGGGATCTGCTGGGCAGACAATGACTGGGAGGGTTTCCCTTTACACTGGCCGGTATCACTACAGTGACTACAGTCAGGCCGCCTGGGTCAGACTCCAGCTCTCCTGCTCACTGGCTGTGTGAGGGTCAAGTTAGTTTACCCTGCAAGCTGCAGTTTCCTGGTCTGTAAAATGAGGGTAATAGCAGTGAACCCTCACAATATTTGTTTACACAAATACTTATGTGAACTAATACACATAAAGCACCTGGCGCCAGGTATGCGCTCACTGAGTGTCAGCCATTCTTATGATGATGACTCTATTCATTACCACTGTCATTACGTCGTCATCATCACATTATTATTATTATTATTGTTATTATTACTATTGCCCTGAGTCATAGCCCAGTCCTTGACTGGGGGTGAGATGGGCAGGCCTTCCCCACTCACAGGCCAGGCCCAGACCATGTCCAGGGACTCGGGTCGTTTCCGCACCTTCTCCTTTTAAGAGCACAAACGGCCTCAGTTAGCCCATCAGTCAACACAATCACGCCCACATTCAACGAACTGGTCCAGCAGCCCCCGGACCAGGAGGCTCAGGGAGAAGATGGGACCGATCAATGTCAAGGAGCTCAGTGAGGGGTGAGGCAGGCAGATGCAAGAGGAAAAAAACCTAAAACCCCAGAGAGTGAGCCGGTGCTGAAAGAAAGGAGGGGGCCCAGGCCAGCCGGGGCCTCAGGCACAAGGCTGCCCTGCACAGAGCCCTGGGGATGAGCAGAAGTCTGACAGGACCAGGTGAGGACAGGTGTTCCCAGCTGAGGCCACAGCAGGTGCCAAGAACAAACATCCAGGAGCCCAGTGGAGCTGAACACGTGAGCAACAATGAAGGGGCTATAAGATGACCGAAGAGATGTTTCAGGGAATCTGAATTTTATTTGGTAAGAAGACAGGAAGCACCCAAAGAGGCCAAAAATGGCCAAGAGCCTGGCTCGACCAGATGAAACTAGCCAGCGATATAAGACAGAGCTGGAATAATAAATGTCCATCAAATGTTTCTTGGATGGAACTGAATGGATTTAATCATAAAATGAATTTGTTCTCTTTCCACGTCTGGCCCCCTAGGTAGGTAGGAGAAAGGATGCAAGGTGATCATGGCAGCAGGGGCCGGGGGGGGGGGCATCCTGGGACCCAAAGTCACGGTCATGAATCAGGAGATGCCCTTGTCCCCAGTGCTGTTCCCAGGCTCCTGAGACCCAGGCAATCAGACATCACTCCTTGTCAGAAGGAAAAATCAGGAGGCCCATCCCTGGATAACTGACAGCTGAACCGAGCCCTTCCCACCCATCTGGACAGGTGGCACAGCCAGAACTGGCCACACACACCTTTAATTTTCCTGGACAACCCCCGTCCTCGGGAGAGCCAACCCCAGAGAGGCCAGGAGGCCGGGACCCAGGAAGCCACACTGTTGTGGAGAAGGCAGGTCCGCTGTGCTGACCCCACCCTCCGGAGAAGAACACGGCTCAGTGCAGAGCACGCCGCACACGCAGCACCCTGCCAACGCCCCACGGTGACAACAGCTTCCATTCACTGATCGATCAGTGACCACACACCAGAGCCTTACCTATATTTAAGCCTTGCAACAACACAAGAGAGGGTGTTGTTACTATCCCCAGGTTAATGGGTGATGAAATGGAGCCACAGAGACACCCAGTCATCCAAGTGGCAGTGGCAGGTCAGGTTGACGAGAATGCCCTCCTCGCTACCACTCTGATGCCTGCCTCCCCCGATGGGGGCAAGAGGACAGGAAGCCAGGCCCAGGGGGTGAAATGGTCTGGGTCCAGCTCCCCCTGGGTGGGGCCTGGATTCCACCTGCTGTGTCTGAGGCCCCACTGCCCTGGTTGCCAGATAAAATACAGGATGTCAAATTGAATTCCAGATGAACAAATAATTTTATTAGTGTAAGTATTTTTTGTTTTGGTGGGGTTTTTTGGTTTTTATTTTATGCCAACTCTAGAAGGCCTACCGCTGCTAGATGACCTGACCTTGGCACCTTCACAGGTGGAGACAGACGGCCCAGCCCCTTCCCGGCAAACCTTGGGTCCCCACCCTCAATTCAAAAGCTTCATCCGCCAGCCCACTTCTTTCCCCAGGTGGGCTCTGCCCATCTCTTCAGGGGATCTTAAGGACACAGGTAAAGAATCAAACCTTGTCCAGAGCCCACTCTGAGGAGGAAATTATTATTTCCCTGTTGCAGACACAGAAACCACTGGGGTAAAGTCAGTTGGCCAAGGTCACACAGCTAACAACCAGCAGAGCCAGATTCACACCCCGGGGTCAGCCTGATCCCAAGCTGGTGGCCCTCTGCTAGCCCCCACAGCCCTGCTCAGAGGGGGGAAGTGCAAGAAGCCCAGGGTACAGTACCTATGGCAGTCTGTGGAGGGTTGGAGGAAGCCATCAGACGAAGTCCAGCTCAGATCAGCACCGTCCCAGCAGCTCGCCTGTGGAAAGAAGGCCAGAAGTCTAATTAGATGAAGTCCAAGGCCAAAGCTTTGGCAACAGAGAGGGGTCACTGACTCACGACCCGCGCACTCCAGCCTGCTAGCTCTCACACTCCTTCCCCAGCAGCTCCAGGAGCACAGCACAGCCCAGAGAGGGCTCAGCCCTCGCCCATCATAAATCATTAACCCAGAAAAAACAGCAGCTGCAGAGCAGTAACCCCAGCTTCCCAGGAAGCCCCAACCACCACTGGCCTTTCTTTTGACCAATGCCAAGGACCCTCAGGAGCCCCCCCAATGGACACGGAGGCTGTTTCCAGGTTTTTGATGTTGTAAACAATGCAGCAACTAACACCCTCCATACATAGCACCTTGAGAGAAGGGATGCATGAGCCAAGGGCACATTCCTAGAAACAGATCAGCTGGGTCAATTCTGACTGAATACAAACTGCTCTCCACTAAGTGTGAGACTGTGCCTTTTAGCCCCACACTGGAAAGTCTCAGGACTAAAATTTTATCCCCAGCAAAGGACTTGGGAAAGCCAACGAAAATGTCTGCAGGCCCCTTTGCATGCTGCAAGAGCAAACAGCAACTGCACAGCAGCTACCTCCTCCCTGCGGGCTCATTCAGAACCACTCAGGAAGGAGCAGGGAAACGTATACCCATTTTACAGCAGGAAGAAAGGAGGAGCCCAGCCCAGGCTCCTGTGCAAACTGCTCCTTAAATGCAGTTTTCTGATGATGCAGAAACTCAGGCTCTTCCCCTCAGGCCAGAGAGTCTAATGCCAGCCCCTTCCTCCTCACCCTTCAGGGCTGATTCCCACCCTCCACTCCAAGCCCAAGGCTTCCCCCAGAAAGGAAGAGAGATGCCAACATTCATAAAGCCGAGCTTTATCTGCATTATTCCATTTACAGATGAGGAAACCAAGGCTAAGAAGAGTAAGTCATTGCCCCAGGTCACAGAGGCAAGGGAACAGGGGACAACACTAGCAATCAGTCAGAGGGTATTGACCCCCGAGCCCTACTCTCACTCCTGTAATCACATGGCCTCCCTGGACTTTGAAGCTGGAATCTGGGGGGTGTCTGTTATAAGCTAATCTGGGGCAATGAGGTCCCCAGGCAAGGACACAGACTGGCAAGCCCCATGCATGCCCATAGGCATGTGGCCACCACTGTGCACACACCTCCCTTAGTCTCACAGGATGTGGACAAGGGAGTGGGGATGGCTCAGAGCAGCCCAACGTCACCACTAGAGACCCTCATGGTGCAATAGTTAGGAGAGAGTCCAGGCTACCTGATACCACCTGGGTCCCACCACTCAGTAGCTATGACACCTTGGATGAGTTACTTAACCCCCATCTCTGGGCTTCAGTTTACTCTCCTGCAAAATGGAAATTACAAAGTACCCACCTCAAGAGGTTATTAAGGAACTAAAGAGTAAAAATGTGTAAAGCTCTTTGGAAGGTCCTTGGGACACACTGGTCTATGGCTGTCATTAACACTCAGGGCATAGGCTGTGATGACCACAGCTCTGCCTTGGGAGTCAGGGACCCAGGCTGGAGTCTCAGCTCCACTGGCAGGCAAGCTGAGCCTCAGTGTCCTCATCTGTAAAATGGGAGTCCTACTGCCTGCCCCACGGGACTCCCAGCAGCATACTTGAGGTCAACCACAAAGCCCCAGGGCACGCTCAGTCAGCGCCAAGATGCTCATCCTTGAAGCTGTCACCACTGAAATGGGGGACAGAAAATGGGACTGTGTGTCTGGACTCTATACCCCAAAAGTATAAGGTACCCTAGGGGTGGCTCACAGAGGGACCCTGAGATCCCAGGGCTTCAAACTGTGGGGATCTGGGACAGCAGCCTGGGACAGCCAGATCCACCTGCAGGCTGGGCTCTGCCTGGTCCTCTCAGTCACCTTGACCTTTCCTCGGCTTCTTAGCACCCAGGGCTTTGTCTCTATAAAGTGGAGACAGCACCTGCCCAGACGATCCCATGGGCTGCTACATGAAAGGAGTCAGGTCATGGGTGGCACAGACATGACCACAGTGGTTTAAAAGGTGAGATTTGTTACTTGATCTGAGTTCAGGTCCCAGTCTGCACTTGCCGGCAGTACAGTGAACACCTTTCTCACGAGTCCCTGCCATGCAGTTCCCACGGTGACAGAATGAGGGCTGAGTGGGGTGTGCAAGGTACCTCGCACAGAGTAAGCTCTCCGTGCAAACCGGCCACTATTATCATTATGATGGTAACAGCGTCATGCTTGGGTGGTAGGGGAGTTTCTTCTCTTGGCTGGGGGGGGGGGGGTCAATCTCTTTAAGAGTGACTGCCAACACCCGCCAGGCAGGTAGATCCCCTGAACAGTGCCCTTCCCCACTACACTATTCAGAGTGGCCACATTCAGACAGGGTGAGGTGCAGAGGAGCCAGGGAGGAAGCCCCCAGCTCCTGGCTGCAGGGTGGGCCTCAGCAGGTCAAGCTCATTACCTGGACCACCCAAGAGCAGCCAGCATTAGCACCACCCTCCATCCTCAGCAGCCCTGCTCACCACGGCAGGTGTCTTCCAGGCTCTAATTTAACCAAAATGCTTAGTTCCCCTTGCCTCAGGAGTTCAAGGTCCACCCAGCCCAAAGGCCCATAGGGAACAGCTCCTTCAGCCTGCACCTGCCTCTCCTCACTAGCCTGTGTGACTCACCCCATCCTGGGCCATCTCCCACCCCACTCAGTTGAGTGGCCCCATCCCTCTTCCTCCTGAATGAGACCTGGAGAAATATATCTGGAGGGCTCCTGAAAGTCAGGGAGGCTGCAGAAGTCTGACCAGGAGTTTGAGGACAGGGGAGGCTGGCCGCTGGAGAGAGGACCCAGTCGGGGAGGAGGGGGTGGGGAGGGGTCCATGCAGGCAGAAGTCAGTCCCAGAAGCTGGGAAGGCAGCAGATGCGGGCACATCCAAGTCGGGCAGCCTCGCTAGAGGAAGGGTGGCTGCCACCCAGGGTTGCACTGAGGAAAACAAGGAATAGGTTCTGGCCCAGACACCCACCTCCATCTCTGGCCTCATAGGTACCCATGTCTCTCTCCTGGAAGCCAGGAAAAAAGGTGTGGGACAGGGGAACAGGACCACGTGCTTGGGCTGGTCAGGACCAGAGCTCCTCCACACGACTGTACCCTCCGAGAGGTCTCTCTGGCTTTTAGCCCTTGTCAGGCGTGCACTTGGCCAACCTATCCCCCACAATGACTGTTCCACAGCACACACCCTCTGACTCTTCCTCACGGCCTTCAGAATGAAGTCCAGGCTCTAAGCAAGCCCTAGATGATGCGCCCCTCCCCCTCCCCATTGACCCCTCTGGCCTCAGCAGCTCCCAGCCCGTGCCTGACAGGGAACTCTGTTCCAGCCCTCATGAAGCGCTGTCAGGCCCATGACCATGCCAACCTATCTTACACCTCTGGGCCTTTTGCTCAAGCTATTTGCTCCCTCTAGGTGGAATTCTCTTTCATAACCAGCAAGCAAACTCCTACTCAACCTTCAAAACCCAGACCCAGTTTCTCCTCTGTGAGGACTCCCCAGACCCATATCATGCTGTGGTTCCCAAGCCTGATTGTGGAGCTTTAAAAAAAAATACATGTGTCCCAGGCACAAGATTCAGTAGCTCAGGGGTACAGCCAGGGAGTCTATGATCAAAGAGCACACGTGATTCTGGGACACATACAACCCATAGTATAACTATCTCCCTCACTAGACTGTGACCTCTTCTTTTCAGCTCAGTGTCTGGAGCACTGGCCCACATGCTAGACAACAGTTGCTGAGCTGCCAAGTCCAGAGGCCTAGAACCAGCCATCCTGAAAATCTCGCCCTGCTTGGGATCTACTCACTGTGGAGTCGGTGAGACTAGGGAGACCCTGGGCCTGGGGCAGCTGCAGGTGTGGGACTTCCTGCCCAACAGAAAGAGGAGCACAGTTCCAGGTGAGAACTTCAGCCCCTAGCTGTCCTCTGCTCGGTCCAGAAAGACCAGAAACAAGAGGGAGAGGTAGGGGTGCCAGCTGGACAGTGGAGAGAGCACGGCTAGTGTATGCAGGGTGGCAGGTCACCAACACACTGCCTCGGAGGCCCCAGCAAAATGGCCATCTGCTGCGAAGTCTGGAGGCAGAGGGCTCCCAGGGGCTCTAGAGAGACCAGGTGCCTGGCCCAAGAAAACACCAGAGGAGCTACAGCAAAAAGAACATGACCAGAACTCAGAGCCTTAAAGAGAGAGATGTGAAAGGGCTCGGGCAGGGATCTGAGGGAACCAGCTTCAAACACTGAACCAGCTTCAAACACTATATCTGCTGCTCTCCAGTGGCAAGGCCTCGGGAAGTGAGTCGCCTTCTCTGTGTCTCCTGTCCTCATTGGTCAGAGACAAATGGAAATGAAATGATGTCTGACAATGCTGGCAGGCTCTTAATAAATGTTAGTTCCCTTCCCAGAGCTTCTCCCGCTGCTGGAGGATGCTCAGTGTTATCCCATTCTGCAGACTGCTCAACTGAGTCCAGGCTGACCATCAATCAGAATCCGTGCCCTGCCCTTCGTGACCCTCATCGGCCCTGAGATCACAAAATGATTGTCCTCGAAATGATAACAGCTGACATCTGAGCACTGCCGCGCACCAGGCCTCATGCTGAACATTTTTCCATTTCTGTCTAATTTAATTCCCATAGCAGATGAGGAAAAGGAAGGGGACAGGCTGAAGGATGTCCCCTAGGCCATGCAGCTACTAAGAGGGGCATCATTGGGCTGTGAGCAGACAGCCAGGGCAGGACCCTTGGACTACAAGCGCTGGATGAGTACATGGGTGAAGGGGGTGGGGCAAGCATCCCCCAGGCCCCAGGTCCTCCCCAGCCCATGGCAGGAGCCTCCAAATGCCAGAGGGACAAGAGGGCTAGCTCCTGCCCTCATCCACTAGGCACCAGGCCACTCAATGGGCTTTCCAGGGGTGGGAAGGGGGAGGGAGGCTCTGAGAGGAGTGCCCTCCTGGTTGTGGGCAGGGGTGAAGCTTGGTCAATGACTGAGCCTCAGACAATGGAGGCTCTGTCCCACCAGAGTAGGCGCCCCCAGCCCCGCCCTCCTTCCTCCTTTGACTTTCTTGGCTAGGAGTGACCCTGGTCAGTGATCCCCAGTCAGGACAGGAGGGAGTAGCCCCAAGAAGAGGCCTCGAAGCAGAGAAGCCCACCCACGACCCACCCCATACCCCTCCAGAGGGGATCCCCGAGGGCTGTTGCCTGGGAAACCAGAGCCAGCCAGAAGCTGCAAGGCCCTGTCTATGTGTGACTGGGGATGCCACCAGACTAGTCCCCAGCCCTTCTTCCTCCCCACAAACCCCAGGCACATTAACCCCTTTGTCCCCAGCTATCCAGCCCAGACAGGAGGTGCCAGGCTGAAGGGGGATGGGAAAAGTCTCCTAATATGGGCTGAACTATCCTGACCTCATCTCCTGCCCTCATCCCCAGAGGGCCCCAGATCCTCAGCTGAGTCCTGGGTGGCCCATGTGATAGGGCCCCACAGCACACACACTTGGAGGCCAGAAGGGAACAGCATGTACTTTGTGCTACTCCTTCACCTTTCTGAGCGTCAGTATCCACATCTGAAGCCACCTCTCAGGCAATTCAGTGCCAGCGTGGCCCTAGGACACTCATTCTAGCAGTGCAGCACTTCCATGCGAGAACCAAACCCGAGAGGTGGGCTTTGCTCCCCCCTTTCACAGGCCGGGGAGCTGGGAGTCAGATGAGGCGGGACCAAGAAATGAAGCTGTGCCTGACCATGCAACTTAACAGAGTGGATGCAGGGCCAGAATGGACAGTCCAGGCTGAAGAAATGGCCCAAACAAAGGCAGAGAGGCTGGAGGGAGCTGGATTTTCCAGAAGGGCACCTGGAAGGTTGGGTGTTCTCCCCACCGCTCTGCCAGCCGGCTCCCTGGAGTCACCAGTGACCCCCATGATGCCGAATGCAGTGGACATGCCTTAGCCACACCTCAACGTCCCCATCACTTGGCTGCTCCCATCTCTAAATGCTCCCTCCACTCTTCCTCCTGGCCAGCTCCTGATCGGTCCCCTTTCCTCCACCACATCCTCAGGACATCCAAATTCTGGACCACTCCCAGGCTCACAACCCATCTCCACCTGTGCCTCCCTGGGTGACCTCGCCCATTTCATGGTTTTTAAGACCATCTCCACAATGATGACTCGACTGAGTGTCCCTTGGATCCACACTTCTGCCTGGAAACCAGCCTGCTCAACATGTCTGCCCGTGGCTGACTGGGCATCTTCATCTCAACATCCATCCAAACTCTTCACCACCACCGCTGCTCCTCCCAGCCTTCCCAGCTCACCTGATGGCAGCTCCGGCCTGCCAAGGACTCAGACAAAAAAACCTCAGACTCGCCCTTGCCTCCCTCTTTCTCTCACACCTCCATCCTACCCATCAGCATACCTTGTTGGCTCTGCCTTCCAAATATGTCCTGAATCTGACCACTTCTCACCATTCCCCACGTCCCCCACTACCACCTGGTCCAAACCGCCATCAGCTCTTCCTGGGACCATTAAAATAACCCCTTGATTGGTCTCCTGCTTCCACTTTGTTTTCAACACAGCAGCCAAGTTACTCCTTTGTTCAAACCCTCAAATGCTTTCCTACCTCACTCAGAGTGGAAGTCAGAGTCCTCACCTTGGTCTGCAAGGGCCTACATGACGCACCCCCTCCCCCACTACCTCCCTGACTTCGGATCCCACCTCTCCCCCTACAGCTTACTCGACCCCCATCACAAGAACTACCGTGCAGTTCCTCAAACACCCCACACAGGCTCTAGCCACAGGGCCTTTGCACTTGCTGTTCCCTCTGCCTGGACACACACACATGGGTGCTCCCTTACCTCCTCAGGGCTCTGATCAAAGGTCAGCATATCAGAGGCTTCCCCACCACCCTCTGTAAAATAGCACACACCTCCTCCTCATGCTCCTTCCCCTCCCCCAGCTTCCCTGTCTTCAAGGTATTTATAACAGCCTCCCCCTTTGAGAATGTAGACGCCACAGAGGCCAGGGCACTGTTGTTTCTGTTCACTGTTCTGCCTACAGACCTGGAATAGTGCCTGGCAAACACTAGGCCTTAACACACACCTGCTAAATGAATGAAGGAACCCCTTGGTCTGTGTCCGTCCTGCCACCACCATCAGGGGACAGGATAAGGCGCCAGGCCCACCAGGCATCCCAGTCTGGGCCTGTGTCTCCTCCCATCTGAAATCAGCCTGCAGCCAGAACGGCTCCTCCCAGGAGGGCTTCGTAAACAGAGTCACCGCCAAGCTGTGCAAGGGGCGGTTCCCCAAAACCAGTATGAGAAGAGGTCTGGGGCCAAAGCCAGGGTGTGATCAGCAGAGAGGAGAGAGGGGAGGAGCAGGAGGAAGGACTTGGGCTATTTTTAAGAACTTGCTCCCAAAAAGACCACATTCTTGCTCTGCTGAGTCAGAAGCATGTGGCTGGGAGAGGCAACAGGACCCGAAGCTCCAACAGCTGCCACCCTCAACCGCTCTGGCAGGAGAGACGCACAGTCTTTCCCACGCAGACAGGTGAGGGACCTGCCATATGCCCAGCTGCCTAGGGAGGGAGCACAGAAGCACAGGGTCCAGGCTGGGTGCTGGGCCCCTGGCTGGCAGGCCAGGAGAGGAGTAGGCCTCCCTTTCAAGGCCCACAAGAGCCAAGTCTGGCTCCGATCTCTCTCCAGGCCCACCCTCTGCCTCTCTCAAGGAGGGGACCCTCTACTTTGTCCCAAAGACAGCTCTGAGCAGGAAGAAACAGCCTTTGCAAAACTCAGAGCTAAAAACAACTCGGCCCACAGGACCACGGCCGGGGAGCTGGCCAGGCAGCATTTGAGGTCTCCAGAAAGTTAGGCCCTGCATGGAGCCCCAGGGGACCGGAGGCCTTGGCCACAAGGCCCAGGATAGCTCTGGCTGAACTCTCGGAGCAGCCAGCACTTACATTCAAACCCCTCCCCAGGGAAGGCGGAGGGTCAAGCCAGCTGCCCTTTGTCCCCTAAACCCGGGAGAGAAGCACAGAAATGCATGTCTTCCTGCCAGCCCATGAGTGGGCTAGATCAACCCCGTTACAGAGGAGGAAACTGAGGCTCAGAGAGGTAGAGTATCCAAAGTCAAGTTCATCAGAGACAGATCCCTGATTAGACCGAGGTCTGTCCCCATCTTTCCCCTGTAGGGGTGCCTCTCCCTCCCCAGTGAACCCATCCCCCTCTCTCCCTGGCTATTAACTTCACACCTCTGAGAAGATGCTGTCTGGGGCTGTGGGACAGGGTGAGGAGCCTAGGCTGGGGGTGTTAGGGGCAGAGAGAGTGGGAGAGTGGTTTCAACCATGAAATGAATCTGTCCTGAATCCTGCTGTCCTGGGGTGGAGTCAAATCCAGGACCAGGATCCCCACAGGGAGCCAGTCCCAATCACTGGTCCTCTTTCACAATCAACTTTAACAAGAACCAGACTGGTGCTCATCAACCCCATAATGCAACACAAAAGAAACTGGATAGCTCAGATGCGGTTCACATGCTAGTCCTAGAAAGAATTCCTGAACTTCCCTGTCTTCCTGTCCTTGGCACTGAACCCGCGCTGGCTGCCATGAGCTGTGAGCCGACCCCGGCCTATGTCCTGCTGCCAGAGATGCGGCCACTTGTTCAGTGGAAAATGGGGGGCCCATTGCACTTGGAGTGGCTCCTGCTCTGCAGCAGTCTCTGGCCCTGCTGGGGCCCCTTGGGTATTCCTTTTTTGCAGCCACGATGCCCTATGGGTGGTTTTTAGGAAAGTGAGCTCTGCAGTCAAGCTGGGTTGGGTCCTGGCTCTCCGCTTACTGTGGCACTAAGATGCTACTTCACTATTCTGATCCCTGGTCCCATCTCTGTACAAAACTGTAAGAATCCCCACCACATAGAATTGTTATAAGGATTCAATGAGATCATTCACAAAAAGTGCCTCGCTGAGAGCCTAGAACACAGTAGGTGCTCAGCAAATGTTTGTTGAATGAATGAATGAATGAATGAATGAATGAAAAACCTTCTAACTGAACAGCTGCCCTGGCCCACAGGAAGGGCGCTGTCCCAGGTAGAGCTGAGTGATCCTAGGGCCCTCCCCATCATTGCCCTCCACGTGGGAGCAAGCTTAGAGGGTGTAGCCTCTCATGCAGCATCTCACCATGTAGCACCCCACTCTGAGGACAGGGGGTGCCCACAGAGGTGCTCGGGGACAGCCACCAGTTTGACCTGGCCCAGAGGCTAATACTCAGCTGTGTAAACTCCCAAAGCCTCCACCAGCCTCCCACTCCTTTAAAAGTCAAGATTCCAGGGAAGGGGATCACAGTCAGGAAAGTGAAGGACCCCAAAAAGATAAATCGAGTTCCTTTCATTGGTGTGAAACACAACAATGACCAAAGCTCAGTGCTTGGTGCCAGAGAGACATTCCAAGGCCCTGAATTTGTGTGGTCAAGTGGGGTACCTCGGAGCTGGCTGCAGATGTACCCCTTTATGTAAAGCATGCTGGCTGGATATCAGCCTAGGAGAGTTGCAAAAACCAGGATGCTTCCACTTCTGCGCTTGAGCTCCAATATATTTGGCTAAATTCAGGGGCAAATCCCCTCCAGGCAGCAAAGTGACACCCCCCGCCCCCATGCCCAGGGCTGTCACTCAACAACATCAGAAGCATCCTGAGGGACCTGCAGAGAGAGAGTGGGGCTGGGCAGGTGGGACTCAGGGCTCTCTTCCCTGCTTACAGCCAGCACACCTAACAGGTGCTCAGTGCTGGACAGAAGGGTGAATGCACGTGTGGACACTGCATGCGTGGACACCTGCACTCCCTGCCAAGCCTGAGCCTTCACCTGGTTCATGCAAGGGCTGCCTGCGGCCAGGGCTTGGTCAGAAGATGGGACACCATCTCTTTCCACATTAGGGTGCAAACCAGAACGCGAGTGATGGAGCTCACATCTTCCATACACGTACTATCTGTGTTAGAACTGAGGTCTCCAGGCCCCACTCCCTCATTCTGGGGACCTTTAAGCTCAACAGCATTCAAGGGGAGGGCAGGAAAGCCAGTCTTCATCTCTCTGGACCCTTCTGCCATCCAACCACACCCCTGAATCAGTCAACAAATATTTATTGAGCACTTCAGTACGCCAGGCACCACGCAAGGTCTGGGGATTTGCTGGTAAGCAAGACAGCCTTGGCTTCTACCCTCCTGGATTCCACAGTCCCGCAGGGAGGCAGATGCTAAACAATTACAGAAACCCCTACACCCTTACAAACCAGATACGCTCTGTGGCGAGGGAGAACTGACATTTAGGCGGACAGCCGAACACTGACTCAACTCTCCCAGGGCCGATGCTGGCCCTGTGTACTCCACATGGTCATCTGATCACCTGCCCTGCATCATAACCTCACAAAGCAAGGGACACAAAAACCAGGCGACAATCTGGTTAATTCTGCCAGGGGCTCTGTCTCTGTGTGGTCTGGGCCAAGGCACACACTGCTCAGCCTCCAAGGGCCCTCCCAATGGACATTTGCATTTTATGCCAAACAAGGTCAAGTATGCACCCACGGACTCTTTTTCCCTCTCTTGCTGTTTTCGGCAGCAGGCAGTATTAGATTTCAAAATTTCCGTCCCACCTTGACTTAGGCAGATAGTCTTACTAATCCATCTAAGGCAGCAGTTCTCAACTAGGGGCGATTCTGTCCCCCAGGGGACATTTGGCAATGTCTGGAGACATTTTGGTTGTCATAGCTGCAAGGGCAGGGAATGCTAGTGGCATCTAGGGGGTAGAGGCCAAGGATGCTGCTAAACACCTTACAGTGCCCAGGACAGCCCCACAACAGAGAATTATGCAGCTGGAGTGTCACCAGTGCCGAGGTGGAGAACATTTACTCCAAGGGCACCTGGTCAAGTCCTCTGAGATCTAGAGCAGATACTGGCCTTTTAATGCGGGATGGTGTTACTGTTATTAGTCACAGGGACACAAAGGCCAAAGTCATGAGCACTGGTTTCCATAGCAGATAAACAGCAGGCTACAGGTTTCTAAAGAAACTGCATTATACCACGAGGGTCTCCCCACTAGACTGGGGGCAGGGCCCACGACCCACTTCTCTGTGCCCCTCCACCACCTGGCCCAGCATCTGAAATACAAAGGGTGGGGAGAAGAGAGAGAGGGAGAGAGAGAGAAGGCAGACTTCGGCTTTTCAAGGCAGGGGCCCTATGTTAGGCCTCTCCTGTCCCCAGCACCCCAGTGCAATTTCTGGCACCAAACAGTTGGTTTTGAATTCTTAAATAAACCACCCAACTGTGAGCTCTCTGAGGCCAGGTCCCTTCTGTGTCCCTGAGCCTAGCCTAGCATATGGCTCAACCTTCCACACTCATTCATCGGTCCCTACCCCTCGGACCTCACAGTTCAGCAGGGGAAGGAGAACTGAACAGGTACCAATACTGAATAGCAGGCAGTGCTTCTGTGGGGGAGATGCGGGGGCTGCAGGCACTCCTGTGAGGGGCCCTGAACTTAGATTGGGGGGGATCTATCCATCAGCATGAGTATTTCATCTCTGCATATAGCATCTGGACACAGCATCAGTGAGAACACGTGAGCAGGACAGAGACAAAGAGAAGGTAGAAAGAGGCTTCCAGTGAGAGTCAGGGGCCCACATGCTGCCACTGCTCCCCGCCCCCCAGAAACCTGGCCCAGGTAGTCCTTCCTCACCGCAAATGGTATTGAGTGGGGTGGAAGCCAGAGCCCAGGCACTGGGCACATAAAAAAGGCAGCAGCTCCTTGGGTTGCGTAGGGCCACAGAGGAGTTAGTGCCAAAATCAGTATCACAACAGCTAACATTTACTAATTGCCTCTAAGTACCCAGAGCTATTCTAGGCCCTTTAATCCTGTAATTACTTTAATCTTTGCAACAACCCTGTGAGAGAAGAACGACTGTCATCCCCATTTTACAGATTAGGAAACAGAGGCACAGAGGTTAAGAAAATTGCTCAAGCCCTGCTGGCGTGATCCAGGAGATAGAGGTTCAACTCCCAGTCAGGGCACATGCCCGAGTTGCAGGCTCAATCCCCAGTAGGGGGCAAACAGGAGGCAGCCAATCAATGATTCTCTCATCATTGGTGTTTCTATCTCTCTCTCTCCCTCTCCCTCTCCCTTCCTCTCTCTGAAATCAATAAAGATTTTTTTTTAAAAAAAAAAAAGAGGAATCTGAGACCAAGCCTCAGAGGAGCCAGAAAGCAAACCTCAGCACCCTTGCCCCACAGAGCATCCTGGTGTGGCCCTAACAGCAGCAAGGAGACTGCTGGGAATCCTAGGGGGAAAGCATGGACTTGGAAGGGAGACCCTCCCAGTTCCAACCCCAGATCTGCCCCATTAGCTGTGCAAACCTGAGCAGGCCTCCTGCCCTCTCTATGCCTCAGGCTCCTCCTCTGCTTAAAAAAAACCACAGCAGCCCTGCCCACTGGACAGCAATGGTGAATAAATGCCATCACCTGGCGTGAGGCAAGTACCTTTTTTTCCCCTGGAGGGCACCTGCTTATCCTGGCCATCAGCCGGGCAGGGGGCTCAGAACCTGGCCATCCCCTAGGCAGCCAGCCCAAACAGGTTTGCATTTGGAGCTAGATTTGTGGAGTTAATATTTGCCTGCTTGTGACCCAAATCTTCTGGGGCATGAGGCATGCCTGAGTCACTCAGCCCTGAGAATTCAAGCCAAGCAGGGACATGAGGTGGGAGTGGTGCTGAATCTGGGACAGGAGTCAGAGACCCTGGTCTCTCCAGGGCACCCAGACCCAGGCTGGCCGGGAGAGGTCAGTCCCTTCCCCATGTCTCTGCAGACCAAGTGTCACCCTCCACCCTGTAGCACTTGCTCTGAAGACCCAGAGCCCCAGTCATCTGATGATCCATTTCCATAGGATCCTAGAAACCAGTGAGAACATGGGAAGGTGAAAGCTGAGGCCCTACGAACATAAGACTGAGCCCCAGCGTCTGTGGGTGGTGGAGGTGGCCCACCCTCATCAAATGCAGATTTCACTCTAGCTGTTTAAACCCAAGTTTCCTGACTTCAATAAAGCCCAATGCAGAGAAGGAACCACCAGACTCAGTGCCTCTCCCAGAAACTGTTTGGGGCGTCACTCCCCATTTCCCAGGTGAGAAACCTCAGCCTAGGGCCTGAATCAGCCTGCCAAGGTCTCTAATTAGTCAGAGGTATGGCGGGGGAGGGGAGGATTCACACCAGGTCTCCTGGCTCCAAGACTAATTAATAAACATCCTGCCTCTAAAGATCCATCTTTCAGCTGTTTATGGGATGTTTACCGGGTACCAGGCATGGCTCTACATGTGACAACTGTCTTTATCAGTCCAAGAACCAGATGAGCTGAGAAACTGAACTTGCAAGCTGAGAAATGAAACTGAAACACAGGGAGGTTGAGACACTTGCCCCAGGACACAGAGCTGACAAGAGGCAGAGTAAGAAATCAAAACCAGGTGGTGTGACTCCAGAAACCACCGTTGTAAGTACTCCACCCCCGCATGACTCTGTCCCCATCACACACACACACACACACACACACACACACACACACACATATGCAGGCAGAACCCTTGAGTTGCAGGAGAGTCAGGCTTCAGAAGGTTTTATAAACACAATGGCTCTGATCTGCCCAAGGGAAGAGCTAGAGGCCCAGGAGGCTGAGGAAGGTGAGAGCTGGGGAGGCCCCTCATCGCCCTCCCTGTTCTCCCTGCCCAGCAGAGGTGTCATTCCCTCCGCCTGTGCAGGGCCGCACAGAGCCAGAAGCTCCTCGGTGTGGCCCGTTCTTTCTGATGGGTGATCCCCATCTCCCTGTTCTGTTCACCAATGAGAATGTTTGTTGAACACCTACTGTAGGCCAGGTCTCATGGGGAAACAAAAGGCGGAGCCTGAGCTTTGGGAGCAGAATAGGCTCCCCCACCTGCCCCAGCCACACGACCTGCCTTCCCAAGGGCAAGGTCCATCCTTGGACTGGAAACTGTCTCACCTCCTCTGCCGGGGACACTAGCACCTACATTTTGCCTTAACACAAGACCTCAGGGAAATCCTCCATGAAGCCCACTGAGAGAGCTGGCCACTCGCCCCTCTGAGCACCTAACACTCTGGACTGAAATCACTTTCTCTGACTCCACCACTAGACTGTGAGTTCCCTGAGTTCCTTTCATTTCTGTCCCTCCAGTACCCAGAGCAGTCCTCAGGACACGGTAGAGACTCAAGAGATTATGGATGGGTGGGTGGGTGGATGGATGGATGGCCGGGTAGGTGGATGGATAGATGGATAGATGGATGGGTGCATGGGTGGATGGGTGGGTGGGTGGATGGATGGGTGGGTGGATGGATGGGTGGGTGGGTGGGTGGATGGATGGGTGGGTGGGTGGGTGGATGGATGGGTGGGTGGGTGGGTAGGTAGGTGGATGGATAGATGGATGGATAGATGGATAAATGACTAAATGAATGAATAAATAATAGGATCCCATAAGTAATGACCAGTGGGCACAGGGCTCTACTTCAATCTGGAATTTACTGGAGCTCAGCTACCTAGGAATCCCAGCTTTGACCAGGTATTTAGTTTGACCCCACCATTTTCTAGACACGTTCTCCCAGCTTGGCCGAGCATCCCTATGTAATCACTGTCTGCCTCCTTCACCGGGCTGCAGCATAGGTGGAATACTACCCAAGGCTGCATCTGGCCTAACAATGATGTCTTCACGCCTGACCCTGGGCTTGGGCCATTGCAGGCCTCAATGAATACTTGTTGAATAAATGACAAATGAACAAAAGAACCTAGGAAGCTTTTTAAACATAGATTTCTAGGCCCCAGCCGAGATCTGCTGGCTCAGAATCTCTAAGGGTGAAACTCAAGAATGTGTATTTTGTTCAAAAGCTTTCTGGCAATTTCAGTAATTGGCCAGGTTTGGGAAACGCTAGCTTGTGGGGAAAAGGAGTCCCAGCTACAAGCTATGACTACGGATGAAGGCATCTCAGAGCAGGGCCGTACAGCCTGGCACCAACTCGGACAGATCTCTACTCTCCTAAGCATTTTTAGGTTAAGAGTCTAACAGCCTTTTTCGTAGTGTGGTCCTTGAACTATTATTGACTTCAAAACTACCTTAGTCAGAGGAAGCCTTTATTATTTATTTTTTAATATGTTTTTGTTGATTTCAGAGAGAGGAAAGGAGAAGAAGAGAGAGATAGAAACATCAACGATGAGGGAGTCATTGATCGGCTGACTCCTGCACGCCCCCTACTGGGGATCAAGCCCGAAACCCACAACCTGGGCATGTGCCCTGACCAGGAATCTAACCACGACCTCCTGGTTCATAGGTCAACGCTCAACCACTGCTCCAAGCAGTCTGGGCAAGAGGAAGCCTTTTTTTTAATGTAGATTCTAAGGTCCCACCCCAACCTCTCCCTGGTCCCGGGTGCAGCTGTGAGCAGCTGAGGCCTGCACTGTCCAGTAGTGGACTAAGCACTGTTTTTGCTCTTCCTGTCACTGTTCCTTCACCATCCTCACTGGAACCCAGGCAACAGGTTCCCAATCCAGTGCTCTTCCCAAGGCCCTGGGGTCCGGGAGGCTGGAATTCCCAGGAGGCTGGGGTCCCGAGCCTGCCCCAAGTGGCTGTGAGGTGATGAATAAAGGGCTGTAGGCCCACTGGAGCTCCAAGGCTCGTGATAAAACTTAAGGGGTTGGACTGAATCAGCTGTCCCAAAGTGGGGTGGGCTGAATGCTGGAACCCCACAAGATTCTATTAGGTAACTTGCCAAGGAAGGGCTCAGCTAAACAAAGGGTTTCAAGGGAAATGTCTAGAGTCAGATGGATCAGGGTTCCAGTTCTGTCATTTACTAGCTGTGTGACTTTGGGCAAATTGCTTACCCTCTCTGTTCCTCAGTTGCTACATCTGTTAAATGAAGGTATTAGCCATATATAGCTCACAAGATTGCCACAAATTGTTGAAAGAAGATAATACATGGTGCCTGGCACACTCCAGGCCCTCAGTAAACACAGGTAATTTTTTCAATCTTTTGGGATCACATTTCATATCATCCAAACTTCACAGATAACCAAGATTGCAGAGAGGCAAGGCGGCCGCCCAAGGTGAAGGGGCTCGTAAGGAGCAGGTCTCTGGGAACTGCTCCCTCCTCTCCTGACCCCTGAAAATGAGGCCTCTGCCTCTGCCTGGCATCTGTAAAATATAGCTGCTGCCTCCAGCAAAGATCGCCCCATCACTGGCCTCACATGACCTATGTCCAGGAGCAAACCCCGGCCCAGCCCCAAGAAGTTTTCCAGTCACTAACTGGGGAGGAGGCCAAGGCCCAGGAAAATGCTTAAACAACCCATGGGGCCCTGACTCAGGGGAGGGCCAACTCCCACTTCCCAGCAATAGCCCAGCCCCTCCCGCCCAGAGGCACTGCCCATTCTCTGAGAATGCACAAGGGCAATGGTTAAAACCACAAGAGGACCTGCGGGTGGTGCGATGGTGACATCACCTGGAGCCTCCAGTGAGCTCCTCCTTGGGGGCACTCACCACCTGTTTCCATCCTTGAAACTGGTTGTTTCACTCAAGGGACAGGTTCCTGCCTAGACGCCTTGTCATGCTGTGTGACCGCAAGCAAATTGCTTAACCTCTCTGAGTCTCAGGAACCTTTTTAGAAAAGAGACATGAGCAGAGTTTAGGAGGCACTGAGGAAGCAGCAGGGTTTGCAGAATGACCTAGGAATCAGAGCCTTAAAGGTCTCCCTGATGTTTCCTGACCCTTCTAACCCCATCTCCACCAAAGACAAAAGGTTCTGATCCTGTCCCTCCCTATCTGGAAACGCTTGACCGGCGTCCTGTAGTCCTCAAGAGAAAGTGAGAGCTCCTAGTGAGAAGTTCAGACCCCTTCAGCAGCATCCCCCATGGCTCTGCCCCCAGCCTTTGCACCCCTGTGCAATGCTTCCCTCTCCCTGGACTGACTGCCCCTTGACTGCTTTGCTCAGACCCTCCCCTAGGAAGCTTCTCTTTTCTATGCCTGGGTTAGGCACTCCCAGTCGTCTGCCTCCCCCAGCAGAAAGAGAGTAAACACATTCTACTCATCTCTAGCTCCTAGCCTGGTGCCAGCTCCATAAAGAAATCTGTGCTGGGTAAATACGTGTTGGGAAGAGAGGAATGCAAGGACGGACAAACAAAAACAAATTAACTACTCCCCGAGCTAGGTCTCCTCCTCTTGCCAAACAGGAATGCTATCAGAGAGATAGCTGGGCCACCTGTAGGGGGCCTCACCCTGGTTTTGTAGCTGGCTGGGTGGCCTCTGCCCCTCTATAAGGTGAGGACAGTACCAGCACCTGCACCTTTGCGAGGATGCAGTGAGCTAGTCCTCCCAGGGTGCTCAGTGCAGACCTGGCGCACGAAGGTGATTTCTGTGCACTTCACGGCTGAGGAAGAGAAGTGGGAGGGGAGGGCAACACTGGGCCCGGAGCCGTCCAACCTGGCCCAGCTAAAGTGGCTTCTGCTGCAGGGACCGAGTTCTCCCGACACCAAGCTCCCAACTGGCTCAGATCGCGTCCACCAGCACTGGCCGCACACCCCAGCAGCCCAGCACCCTGGAGACTGTGGGCCCCTTTTTTCCATCTCAGACACACCACTGACCTCTCTGATCCGTTCCCTCCTCTACAGAAAGGACCAGCTAAGAAGCGCCTGCTTCCATCATTTTGGGGACCCATCAGTTTCTGCTCATTCCCATTGTGCCTGCAAATGACCTCTCCTGGCGTGGGCAGTCTTTGTTGGACTGTACCCCACCCTCCCGTGTGCCTGGTCAAGGTGTCACTGAGAACCATGAGGCTATCGAATGAGACTGTTCCCAACCTCCCCTCATGTATACTCCAAATCCGCCCCAACTTCTCCCATTTCCTAAGGAGCACTCCTACTCCCATAACACCGCCCCCCACTCACATCATCACACTGGGGACCGCCTCCTCTCTGGTTCGCCTAAAGATCCGGCTCCTGTAGGTGCCCCAAGTGTGTTGGCCACCAGCACAAATCCTTCTCCTGGGTGTCCTGGCTTCCCCTCCAAGCGAGACACCTTTTCTCAACCCCCCTTCGCTATCCGGCACCTCAGAAGCTGTCCGCACACGCTGTCTCTCCTTTCTCACCTCCCAGCCCCCCGACCCTCTCCCACCGCGAATGGCAGCCCCATCACTCCTCCAAAACTGCTCTTACAAAAAGGCCCAAACTGCCTCCACGTTGCCGAACCCAGTGGCCCCTTTTCTGTCTCATCTTAACGTGGGCTCTCAGGGGCCTCCAGCCCTGCTGACCACTAGCCCTTTTCCGAAGCACAACCCCGTGTGGGTTTCCCGGAGACCCCGCCCCTGAAAGAGGCTGCTCCTCTCCTGGCTCCCCCTCCTTCACCTGACCTCTGACCTCTGAGTGCTCCCACCCGCCCCGTCTATGTGCTAACAACACCCCAGTCTGAATGTCAGCCCAGAGGCCCCCAGTTATTCCCATCACATCGCATCAGCTGTTTCACAGGACTTATCACATGACACTGTGAACGAAAAGGGGCGACACAGGAGACCCGACAAGCGCAGGAGGCCACACGGCAGGCCTGGCAGGCTCAGTGACGGAAAGGAACCACACAGGATGGGCCGACCATAAATTCCTAAATGGGCGGGTCGTAGGGGGAAGTCGTATACCAGGCCTGTGGCTTCCTTAGCAAAGGTCACCCTTTACCCAAAGCGAACACTGTCAATGTCCTTACGCATCTCGGATAACATACATTTGAAATGCCGAAGTCGTTTTCTTTTCCAGACGCCTGGCACCCGACGGCAGGCACCAGAGCACGACCGCCGAGCTCCTCCTTGCTGCCTTGCTGCCTGCACACCGTCTGTATGAGCTGTCGATGTTCAATGGTCACTCTCCTGTACCCACCAAGGTAGAAGCGTGTGTTTCTCCATTTCGCTTTGTATCCAGTTCTAGAGATTTCCCCGCCTCGCTTTCTCCCGCCTCCCTAATCCACCGCCTGTGGATTCCGTGGGACTTTCCCTACTCTCTCCTTTGACTCCAAATGCACAGAAAGAACTACCGAACTGCCACTCTCCCAAGCATTTTCTCAATCCTTTGAGATCCTGTGTCCTCCAAATTTTGGCTCAAATAAACTCTCACACAACTTTTCTCTAGGTTGGACATTCTTTCATCGACCACATGCAGTTACTTTATAATCTGAGCGGTTTCTCTGGGTTTTGTCCCCTCCGACATCACGTGAGATCCACAGGGCAAGGCTGCTGACGGTCGGCCAGCTCACCGACATCACGCCGCCCACAACGCTGAGCCCTTCCACGACCAGGCACTGTCCAGAGCAGCCCATCTGCACTTTCTCATCAAATCCACACAACACATGACGCAGCAACTAGTATTTTCCCATTTTACAGATGAGGAAACTGAGATACAGAGGAGCCAAGTGAGTCGCCCAAAGTCTGACACAGGAAGAGGCCCAGCAAGGAGCAGGGCACCCATCTACCTGCCAAGCCCAACACAGCCCTGGCTCTTTCTGGACCCTAAATGGATACTTACTAAATGAGCAAATCAATCACCAAAAATCAATGAATGAGATATTGAGAGAGGTGGTCTTTGGGTCTGTGGAATGGAGAGTTTCATTTCCTTCTATCTGCATTTTCCAAGTTTTCGTCAATGATCATGTAACACATAATTTAAAGTACAATACAGCTTTATTTTTAGAAGTAATTCAAAGGTTCTGGGCAATGTCTTGGTCCAGGAACATTTTTCTTCAATTTTCAGAGACTGTTATTCCTCTACTTAATTTAAACGATTGTTTTTCTAGCAAAATTGGATAACAAGCCCGCATTTTAAAGCTCTCTCCAAGTCTGCCCACTTCAAACAAGGAAGGTAGGGGAGTAATGAGAGCCCTTGGGGCCTGAGTGCTAATGGCTGGGAGGCCCCTGGAACGGGTTTCTGCGGAGGCCAAGAGGCCAGGATCTCAAAGAGGAGGAGGGGGCCAGACCCAGAAATGCCGCCTCACATGCGGCCCTATGCACGACGTGGGCAGGGGCCACCCCAAACCACCTCCACTGCCCTGGACTGAGTGTCCCTGCACAGAACGGGGAGGGCGGTGGCTGGGCCAAAACTACGCTCTCAACAGACAGGCAGGTGGGAAGGGGAACCCCTGAAGCCCTTGGCAGGAGGCTCAGGGCCAGGCTCAAACCAAGAGGGGGGCACAGCCTATGCTTCTGGTCAAGTGGTCAACTGTCCTTCCCTGTTTCCCACCACATGTGGCCACTGCTGCCAAGGGACATCAAAGGCACAGCCAGGCCAGGTCCTGGAAAGGGTGGCACTGCCTTAGGGGGCTGGGGGCTGGGGGCTGGGGCTCTGGGGCAAACAGAACGAGGTTACCCTGTGCTGCCTCCACCCCTCACAGGTGTGTGACCTAGACAAGCAAGGTGACAGATCAGGGTGTCCGCCTCATCGGGGGCAAAACGGAGTTGACACAACCCACGTCTCAGGATGGCTGATGACTGAACAAGCTCCCTGGAGCCCCGCGCCTGTCAACGTGACTGCCACTCCCTAAATAAGACCAATTACTACAGCAATCTCCATAAATACGGGCCATTATTATTAGCACGGTCCTGAAAACAGGCCTGGGGGGCCCGTTTGGGCACTGGGGTTCTATTCTCGGCCTTGACCCTACACCACAGGGCAGTGATCCCAGCTAAGCGGGTGAAAAAACACATGGCCCTGGCGGCGTGACTCAGTGGTTAGAGCCTCAGCCTGTGCACCGAAGGGTTGCGGGTTTGATTCCCAGTCAAGGGCACGTACCTGGGTTGAAGGTTTGATCCCCAGCCCTGAAAAGGGGGCAACCAATCAATGTGTCTCTCTCACATCAATCTCTCTCTCTCTGTGTCTCTCTCCCCCCTCCCTTCCTCCCTTCCATTCTCTCTAAAAATCAATGGAAAAAAAATATTCTCGGGTGAAGATTAACAAAAAACACAGAAAACACACCACCCATCAATTTCAAATCAAAGAAAGGCAAAGTGTGTTGTGATTACAAGACCAGCGGTGAATCTTCTGTCCCTCCCCTCCTCAAAGAGAAAAGGAACCCAGAATAAAGGCGGGAAGTAGGGTTACAGAAAGATCTCACTACCTAGTTTGAATCCTGCCACTTACAAACATTGTGACCTTGGGGAAGGTCACTCGACCACTCGGACTCAGTTCCCTTATCTATAAGATAGGATAACACTACCTACCTGCAGGATCTGTATGGGAATTAAATGAACTGACACATGAAAAGGATCTGGCATGTACAGTCATAACATGAACACGAGTTGTCTCTGAAGAAATAAGCTCTCAATTGTTAAGTGAAGGGCAGAAGTAGCCAAAAAACACTGGATAACCTCAATTTCAGTTACTTTTATCTTCGGCTTTTCTGGTATTATTGGGGGTAGGGAGAGGGCAGCAGACCCACTTCCCAATTCTGTTTTGTTTGGTCTGATTTGAAAATGGAAATCTCTTTTGAGACTCTACCAGCCACAGATTCCAGGGCTGGAACAGAAGAAAGTTCGGGTAAAACAAGAAATTTGTAAGAAACCTTCAAGATGTGCAGGGAAAGGGGTGACCCCCACAATACGATGCGCCCAGCAGGCGAGTGTGGCAGGATTCCTTGGCTGGTGCCCAGATGATGCTGTACCCTCTGGCCTGAGGAAGGTGCTGTACCCTCTGGCCTGAGGAAGGTGCAGCACTTGCCCTGACACCCGAGCCAGGCTGAACTCCCAGCAACTCATGCCTCTAAGCCTTCGCACATGCCGTTCCTTCAGGCCAGACCCTTTCTCTCTCCCCATCCCACTCTCCTGCCCTCACACCTCCACTGTACGTAACTGCACACATGTCCATCTCCCAACCAGAGCTCACGCACTGAACAAAAGCCATGACTTTTGTAAAGAGACGTCCACTCGATAGTCTGGCTCTACTCTCTTATGCTGTCCCTGAATCCATATGGATAGGTCATGCCTTCTGTTGCCTAAGCCTCTCGCAGACAGCTCTGGCCACTGGGTCCTGGACATCACACCCATCACACCTTGACCAGCCATGAGCTATTTGACTTGTCCACAATCTAGCCTTGGACACCACCACCACTCTGCCTCCCAGATGCCTGGGTCCCCTAAGTATGGTTATTCAATCAACAGCAAAGCAGGCTCTCAATTAACAGACTCTTATCCTCAACCCATTTCCCTCCTTCTTGGTGCATGGTAATATAATAACCCAGTTTCCAAAGGGAGAGGTCATTTAAGGGCCACTTACGAGCCCAACCACCACAGCAGGCCCAGCCCAACTGTCGCCCCTCCTGCTCTGCACCTGTGAGGACCCTAAACCAGCTCTGGAGTGGTGTCACATCAGAATGCAAGCTGGGGTGGGAGGGGGCGGGATGTGCCCAAGTTGCTCACTGCTGGATCCCCATGGTGAGCAGATAAATGTTTAACAACTGACTGGGGGTGGGGGTCAGGAGGGCTGATTTGCAGTGTTTGCCAATTTCTGTGGTGCAAATACTTTCACTGTGGCCAACTTTAAGGTACCAAGGTGACACCACCAAACACACAGTTGGGAAGAAATGTGTAGTAGCCACCAGCAGGTACATTATACAGTCATCTGTTATTTAACAACGGGGTATGTCTGAGAGATGCATCGTCAGGCCATTTCACCCTTGTGCAAACGTCACAGTGCACTTACCTAGATGGTACAGCCCACCACACACCTAGGCTGTATGGTGCGGCCTATTGCTCCTCGGCTACAAAGCTGTACGTGTTACTGTACTGAATACTGTAGGCAACTGTAGCGTAATAGTATCTGTGTATCTAAACACAGAAAAGGAATGGTAGAAATAAAGTATAAAAGATTAAAAATGGTACACCTGTGCAGGGCACTGACAGTGAATGGAGCCTACAGGACCAGAAGTTGCTCTGGGCAGTGAGTGAGTGAGTTTGAAGGCCTAGAACATTACTGGACACTACTAGACTTTATAAACACTGTCCCACAAATCCTCCCCTGGCTTTCTTCCGACAGGGTCAGAGATAGAACAGAGAGCTGTCAATGCTGCTCCATGAACAGGGATGTGGGCTGATTGGAAATGTCGAGGAGAAACTGGCTGGGTGAGACATAGATCACCATAACAGTGACTGTCGGGAGGGAGTGAAAGGTGGCCTGAGGATCAGCAGGAATGAGGAATCAAGACGGAAGGCCGTGGGTTTGGCTATTGCCTGTCGGAGCCATGGTCAGATTAAGGTATGTTCAGAAAAAAAGAGGGTGTTTAACATGGAGAGTGTAGAACTAAGGGCTCACTATTGACTTGGGAAATTTGTTTTTGGTTCCATTGGCCCTATCTGGCATAAAAGGCTCTCTCTGGCATTGAACTGATAGAAGAAATAAAACTTATCTATGCTTTACACCATTACAACTGGAAAATATTTTCAACGCCCAGCGACAGGCTGGTCCCACACAACCACAGAAAACTTTTACTAAAGCGGCAGTGGCACTGAGTACTTGTTAAGGTAGTGCCTGCAGACCTGTGTCCTTGTACAGGACCTAGGTCCTCAACAAAGATGCCCTAGCCAGGTTTGCTCAGTGGTTAGAGCATCAGCATGGTCTGAAGGGCACATACCTCGGTTGCAGGCTCAATCCTCAGTCCCGGTAGGGGAGTGTGCGGGAGACAACCAATTGATGTATCTCTTTCACATCGATGTTTCTCTCTCTCTCTACCTTCCACTCTCTCTGAAAAGCAATGGAAAAAGGTCCTTGGGAGAGGATTCAAAAAAAAAAAAATTTACAGCAGTGTTCTCTGAAGCCCATCAGCCAGGCCTGGGGGGCTGTAGAGCCCTCTGACTATGTAGCACTGGGGGGCCGGCTCCTCTGTGCTGAAACAGGTCAGTAGCTGATGGACTGGGGAGTAATCTGTGCACTCAGGACTGAGGTGCTGTGAGCAAGAAGGAATCTATTGCCAAGCCCCAAATATACTGCTCCTGTCAGAGAAAAAAATACTCCCTGAACCACATTTCTTACAAGAAATTCAGTTCCATTATAATCTCATGGGACCGCTGTCATATATGCTCTCTGCCATTGGCCGAAACATTACGTGGCACATGACTGTGTATATATAACATATATCCACACACATAAAAGACACAAATAACCACAAACACATAGGTAATAGTGAAATACAGTGAAGTAATTAGGAAGTACTGCATTTTTAGTATTTATTACCCTTACTTCTAGTATAATTTATATAATTGTAAATTTATATACATACAATTTTTTTTATAAAGGCTGTGTTTAACAGCTAGCTCACAAAATTCCTAAAATTTAGTGATCAACTCTCATGCTTAGGTACAAACTGGCTCCAGCACACCACTGCCCAGGGCCCAGCACAGGCTCTGTAAGGACGGCGACTCCTGGGAGCTCTATCAGACCAGGACCCCAAAGGAAGGTGGCTCTGACAACCCCCAGCGAGGCAAAGAGACCAAGGAACTATCCAGGGACACATGGCCAGGAAGGAGCTGAGCTGGGACCCAGGTGGCACAGTGGGTGGACAGAGAACTTTAGCCCACTCTGCTTTTTATGAAACCGATTCTCTTTCCTGGACTTCAGACCCCTTGAGGGCAAGGACAATGGCCCACTCACCACCTTCCAGCTGCAAAAAGCAAGGACTGGGTGGTCAGGGAGACCCAAGCTTGAGTCCTTTGCTGACTAACCATGACCTTAGGCAGCCACTGAAGGCTGTGGTTGATTGTCCTCATCTGTAAAATGGGTACAAACCCATCTCCCTTGCCTAATTATCAGGGCCATTATAGAAACAAAGAGACAACGACCTGAAAGAGGGATATGAATCTAAGTTACTGTTACCATATATACATAATACCCACTTTATCTTTTCTAAACTTATCTGACTAAGATGATTATATGCTTTCCTCTCTGCTCCTTCCCTATTTAAAAGATCACATATGTGAAGCAGCTAGCCTAGCATCTGGCTCTTACCACAAACACATAGGTAATAGTGTTAATTCTGTTAATTCATTTACTACTCATACACTAACCTGGTCCCTGAGCCCCGAGGAGCCCACCAGCTACACACCCTCCCCAGACTCCTCCCAAGTTAAAACTTGAAACAGTAGAATTTAGGAACACCTACTATATGTCAGGCACTGTTCCAGGCTGGTGATCAGGACAGACATGGTCCTTGCTCTCTACAGTCCCCTGGGGGCGTAAACAAGCCACCTTCAGTGAAGGCTGGAACAGCATCGTGAACAAGAATGAGTGAGCCTGGCTGGCTGGCAGAGAGGAAGAGGTCCTGGGTAAGACATGAACCGGTGAAGGATGGAACCAGCTTTCTATGGAAGGAACGGCAAGGGTGATAGGGCTTTAGTGGAAGAAGGAGGGGCAGGGACCTCAGGAAGGCAAGCAGGAGGGAGGTGAGGGAGAATCAGACCCAGCACAACCTTAGGCCTCTCAAGGCACGAGGAGGGTTCTGAGCGTCACCCTGGAACCTGAGGAAGGGGCAGGATGGCCCCCACCCACAGTCACAGGGAGCTTGGAGATTTCCAGACTGGGCCCTCCTTTCTAATTATGTGTAGGAGGACTGGACACTGTGGGGTACAGTGCTGGGTGGATAAGTGGGTGGACGGATAGACAGATGGATGCTGCAGCTGATGGCCATGCAGGCAGGGCTGCAGGGAAGGGCTGAGCATTTTAATGAGTGTGCACAACCTGTCCCCTCTCCCCAGCATCCGAGGAGGAGCAGATGGTGCTTCAGGCAGGCAGGGAGGGGCTTCCCCTGGTTGAATCCCTCAGGAAGGCCAAGGACTTTGAGGCAAGGTCTCAGGTCTAAAGTGGGGGGAAGTGCCGTCCACCCACCACGACCTACCTGCTGTGGCCTGAGCCAGGGTCCTCAGACTTTCCAGGCTAAAAGAAGATTCCTGGCCCCTGCCTGGGCCCCCGCCCTGGGAGAGGGAGGAGGAACTCTCCCCACAATCTCCTACATCAGGCCTGGGCTTCCCTCTCAGAGACCACCCCTGGGAGCCAGGGGGCTGGCCTTTATCCCCAGCAGGGCCCACCCCGGATACACTTCCCTGCCTCAAGGAGTGTCCAGGCCTGACCCGGTTCTGCTTCTGTAGCCATGGCCTTCCCTCTGACCAGGGCACCCCCCCAGACAGCCCTCCCCCCCCCTTTCCATCCCAGGGTGTGTGTCCAGGCTGGGAGAGGCTAGCCCAGCACAGAGGCGCCAGGAGCATCCCCTGACTTCACGCAATCCCAGGGTCCCCCAAGGTCAGCACAGGGGGAGGGGAAGCACAGTGACAGCAGAACCTGCAGGTTCTGTCCACTGGCGGGAAAGTGAGACACAGAGTCACACACACACACACACACTGATGCACAGAAACCACTCAGAGGGATGGGACACCAGAGGGACACAGAGACTCCCGTGGGGGAGTGGGGTACACACACTCACACCCAGAGGTACCCACTCACACTCAAAGGACACAAGTAGAGACCCTCAGGCAGAGGGCAGACCCAGGCTCTGGGGACTCCCACCCAGAGACACGTCCCCAGGCACAGGCTCCCGGGACACAGGGCAGAGAGGATGCCAGCTCCGGGAGACACGCACTCACACGGGGGCACGGGGAAGATGCGGGCGTGCACTCACACCCAGAGGCACCGAGATGCACACTCACAGACACACCCCGGGTCGCCCGGAGAAGATAGCGGACTCACACGGGGAGAACCAGCGACACACAAAGATCCCGCAGGCGCAGAGACACGCATGGGGGCCGGGACGACCCGGGCAACGGGGCCCCCGGACTCCCCACGACCCTGGCACAGAGACGCCCCCGGCCCTGGAGGCACCCGGGCCACACACCCCCGCGCGGAGTCCCGGCCGCCGGCGCCCGCGACCCCGCGCCCGGCCCCCGCGCCCGGCCCCCGCCCGCGGGCCGCACTCACCCGCTCCGGCCGCCCGGCCGCGCCTTTGTTGTCCGCGCGCCGCTCACAAAGGCGCCGGCGGCCGGCTCCGCGCCTCCGCCGCCCGGCCGCCGCGGGCGCCCATGGCCGGGCCGGCCCAGCCCCGCGCCCCGCGCCCCGCGCCCCGCAGCCCGCAGCCCGGCCCGCCGCCGCCCCGGAGCCAATGGCCGCGCCGCGCGCCGCCCGCGAGGTCGCGGCCCCGCCAGGAGTGCGCCCGCCCGCCCGCCTCGGAGCGGCCTGGTCCCGCCGCCGCGCACGGCGACACGGCGCCGCCCCGCCCGGCCCGCAGCCGCTGAAGTCACCGCTTAACCCCTGGTGGCCGGCCCCGCGCCCCCGCCCCCGCCGCCCCCCGCCCCGCCTGCGCGAATGCCCCCGACCGCCCGCGGCAGGAGGGCTCCGGCCCGCCCGCTGGCCCTGCTCCGATCCACCCGACCCAAACTCTGGCCACACAGTTGGGGAAACTGAGGCCTGCAGTGGGCGGGGCTTTGCCGCGGGCCACACAGGTACCCCCCTCACTCCTGCACTCGAGCGTCCCCTCCCACTTCCCCGGGTTCTCCCGCCAGGACCTCCCGCACACCATCCCACCCCCAGGTGTCCCCCACCCGCAGGCTGCTCGCTGCGCCTTCCTCGCTCTCAGGAGCTTGCCAGGTGTTTCCCAGACCAGGGAGCGATGCCCGGGTTGGCCCCAGGGGCAGACCCAGCTATGTGATGACCCCACCCAGTCTCCACAGGCAGGGAGCCCTCCAGTCCCTCCGTGGCCTTGGCCTCTGGCCTCCCGCAACAGCCTCAGTAACCATGACCCTAGCAGCTGCAGGCATTAAGGTTTACTAGGCTGAAGGACAACATCTCACTGACCTGGCAACAGCCCTGCATGTGGCCCCGTCTTCCAGGTGAGGAAACTGAGGCTCAGAGCTGTGAGTAACTTGCCAAAGCTCACCCAGCAAGGAAGCGGTGGAAGGGAGATCCTAGCACCTCCTTCCTCCCAACCTCTAAAGCTGCCAGACACTAGTTACCCCCAGAATTCCAAAGAGAGCCTCCGGATATGATGCAATTAATTAGAGTCATCAGGTCATTAATTAAGATTATCCCTGGAGTTATTAGACACTGCCCTGCTACCTCTCAATTTACAATGAAATTCACACTCAGGCTTATCAGCAATTACTCCAGGGTAGGTAATAATGAGTTCTGTGGACGCCGAAGGGCACAGGTGTATGCGGGCTGGAATCTCCAGCAGCCCGTGTTCGTTCATTCAGTGCAGCCAGCAAAAACATTTTTCTTTTTTACTACTCCCTGTTTGTCAGACAGGAGCCTTAGGGGCTAGGAATGAAACAAGGCACCAGACAGGCCCCGGCCCTGTCCCCTCAGTCAGCTGTCTGAGTCCAGAAGGAGACACAAAGAAACAGGCCACTGCAGTGTACTGGGACAAGCCACACTCAGGCCCCGCTCTCTGGAATCACCTTACTCATTGGCTTGTTTGTTTGTTTATTGTCGAGTTCCACACGAGAACATGAGCTCCACAGAGCCTGTCATAAGACTGGTTCATAGGAGTTGTCCGACGCCCAGGCCTACAGCAACACCAGGCTCATAGTAATCAGCTAGTAAATATTTGTTGAGCATTACGTTCCAGACATCGTTTCAGGCACGCGGGAGACCTCAGTGAGCAAAACTGGCGTGTCCTTGCCCTCCTGGAGCTTCCATTCCAGGTGGGAATAAGCAGTGGCCGTGACAGTGGAGAGGAAAGTTTCTGGACTGCTAGAAAGCAGCGAGAACGTCTCCAGATGTCCATCGAGTGACGCTGGGGCTCATAGCATTAAACCTTGGACCAGAATTCAGATATTGTTTTATTTTTAAATATATTTTTATTGATTTCAGAGAGAGGAAGGGAGAGAGAGATAGAAATATCAATGATGAGCCCAGCCGGGTGTGGCTCAGCGGTTCAGCATCCACCTAGGATCCAGGAGATCAAGGTTCAATTCCCGGTCAGGGCACATGCCCGGGTTGCAGGCTTGATCCCCAGCATGAGGCGTGCAGGAGGCAGCCAATCAATGACTCTCTCTCATCACTGATGTTTCTATCTCTCTCTCTTCCTCTCTCTGAAATCAATAAAGATATATTTTTAAAAATAAAATAAAGAAACATCAATGATGAGAGAGGATCATCGATTGAATGCCTCATGCATGCCCCCTACTGGGGATCAAGCCTGCAACCCAGGCATGTGCCCTGACCGGATATGGATGGAACAGTGAGTGATCTCCTGCTTTATGGGTCAATGTTCGACCACTGAACCACACCAGCTGGGCCAGATTTTAGAAATTCTGAACCTGTATTCAAAGCCTTTCAGACCTACTCCAACCCCCTTCCCTGGCTATCTTGTTTTCCTCCTTGGCCTGAGCCTTCTCTGGTTGCACTAGGCTTACCCTCCCTCCCAGAAACATCAGAAGTTCTAGAATGCCCAAGAAGCCTCCCCACATGGCCCTCGTTCCCTGACCACCTCTCCTCTGGGCTCTACAGCACTCTGAGCTTTGGTTAGTTGCTTTTGTTTTGTTAAGTTGGCTCCAGGCATGTACCGATTTGAACTATCTCCAGTTTGAGGGCAGCTATGATCCAGGCTTGAGGGCAGGGACCATACCCCAGGCCCTCATAATGCCCCAGAGCCCAGCCTGGGTTGGGATCATGAGAGGATCATAACAGATTTCAGTGGACACTCTCAAACCCTTAGCATAGAACCCTCTGGATCCAGGGTTGCAATCCACCAGCTTACAAATGGAGCCCACAGAAGCATTTTGCTTCCCCTGTAGTGGTTTTGTTGTTGTTGTTGTTGTTAATTAGTTACCAACATTTAACAATTGGGAGATTTCCCATAGAAAGTCAGATCGTTGGCGTCTCTTAACAAATCTGAAGATCTGGTGATGCCAGGCCCCCGTTCCCGTATGGGCACCCTCTGCAGGCCCCAAGGAGCCATGGCTCCTCACCAGAGCTGTGTCCTCTACTTGCCTCCACGCCTCCAGCCTTATGTAACCCATCTGGCTCGGAGGCCTCTCCTCTATGAATTTAGTGTTTTCATTTTATTTCCCCCTCTACATTGTACTTTTATGAGAAAGAAACACATACTTGAGAATAAATGAGCCTGCAGCCCTCACCTACCAGGCTAGCGTGGGCCCCAGCCCAGGCCACATTCTCCTACATTATTTTATTTTTTTAAATATGTCTTTATTGACTTCAGAGAGAGGAAGGGAGAGAGAGAGAAAGAGATAGAAACATCAGTGATGAGAGAGTCACTGCCTCCTACACATCCCCTACTGGGACTCAAGCCTGCAACCCAGGTTTGGGTTGTGCCCTGACCGAGAATCGAACCTTGATCTCCTGGATCATAGGTTGATGCTCAACCGCTGAGCCATACCAGCCAGGCTTTCCTACATTCTTGATCTCTCTGCCATATCCCTTTCCACACACACACACACACACACACACACACACACACCCCTTCTCTCTCACCTCCCCAACTTCACATTCTGTGCTCCACAGCACGAATGAATGTGTAAGGTGCTTCACGGGGCCTTCACCCATGCTGTTCCCTCTGCCTCCATCCCCCAGACGCTGTGGCTATATTTGCCCCATGTGTTCCCCCAGACGGTGAGTCCTTGGGAGCTGGAACTCTGCTGTGTCATTCACACTGGAATCCCCAACACCTGGGGCAGAGCCTCGTAGAGCATAGACAGGAGACAAATACTTTCTAAATAGATGAATGAATGGTTTCAATTGCCACAAAAGGAACAAAAGGAATTTCTGGGAACATTTCCATGTCCCAGAACATTCAATTAACCAGAATTTCCCACTCCCTGAGCATTCTGGTAAGGACAGGATTCGCTGTGTAAGCATAAGCATTAATGATACAGCTGAATGGGACTGGGATTCTGCTCTGTGTTGTCTCCACCGCTGACCTGGGAAAGAGAGAGGGAGTGCAAGGGTGGTAGTTTCCACTGGCCAGAGAAGCTAAGTGACTTGCCCAAGGATGCCTAGCAAGCTGGTGGCAAAGTCAAGATGGAAACGCAGGGCTCTTGCCTCTGCCTCCCAGCCTGGCCCCTTTCCACAAGCCAAGGCCCATAGTGGGTCAAAAAGGAAGTGGGTGGATGGGCCAGTAGACTTTCCAAGCCTAGATACCACCCTCACACAGGCAGTACAATTGGAGGGCATGCAGGAAATTGTCAGTCCTCAAAATTCACTAAATCATCAAACCAATCTTGAATAAACAGGTTCTTATATAAGAGAAGCTAGATCACAATTTTGATTACATAGAGTCTGTCTAACCAGGGGCGGGTGGACAGCTCATTTCCAGTGGACTGGACACAGACACAGTACAGGGTTTTGGGCCTGATTCCACCCCGAGTTCTCTGTAGAACCCTGAGAACGGTCCTCAATCTCTTTCCCCTGGTCCCACTGCCTATAAAGTGGGAGCAATAATATTTTTGCTTTCTTCCATCTCACAAATTTTGAAGGATCAATCTAGTACTGTATAGTCTAACAGAGATTTTTCAACTCATTGACAAAATTAAATATGCTATTTAATACTGTATTATCATAAACAGTCATAACTATTATTTATGAGAGGCAACATAATATAGTAGTGGTCAAGAGTTTAAACTCTTAGGGTTTTCACTGTTAGAGAGGGGAATTATAAATACGGAAAGGGAAGAGAGTAGAATGAACCCTGTGGTGTTAGAAGTATTGGTGTGAGCTCATAGCTCTGTCCATCAAGAAGACCTGGGAGCAGGAACATCCCAAACGTAATGAGCACACTTAGCAGCTAGATCATGGCTCCTAAACACCATTCTCTACTAAAAGGAACCAGAGCTCCTTGGAGAAATGGCTGATTCCAGGGGAAAAACAGGTTGAGCCTGAAACATATTGTGCCAGAAATTAATAAATTGCTCAAGAAGTGATGGGGACATAGCAATAGGACACAGAAACCAGCTCAAAGTCGCTCTGAATAGCCAAACTGAGGGCAACTTGAGCATCAAAATAAATAATAATCATAAGGATTTATATTCCACTGAGTACAATAGAAAACCAAGAGTCCATACTGATGTAAATAAATAAATGAATAACTTGAAAGTTAGAAATGGCTATTTACATAGTCTCAAAGTACTTCCCACAAAATGCTTACTAACCACAAGGGGGAAAGAGCAACTCTACACCAGAGAGACTTAGCAGACACCTCCTCAACCAACTGACCAAGCCAGCTTTGACCAGTTGTGGGATATCTGGACATCACGAGTCTCCTGATGTGATGTACTGAGAAACACACAACCTCACTTCATGATACTCTTGTCAAAGAGGCACAACTCACAAAGTCATGAGCAAACATCAAACAAACCCAAACTGAGGGGCATTCCTCTAAATGTCTTCTGAAATGTCAAGGTCACAAAAGTCAAGGAAAGACTGAGGAACTTCTCCAGATTGAAGGGAATTGAAGAGATTCAAAAACTAAGTGCTCCATGTGGCCCTGAACTCCATCATTTTCCTGTATAGGGCCTTATTGGGACAATTGGCAAAACTGAAATAGGGTCTGAAGATTAGTAGTAGAAATGTTTTATGTAATTTCCTAGGGTTGATGGTTGTATCATAGCTGTGTAGGAGCATGTCCTTGTTTGTAGGAAATACACACTCAAGTGTCTAGAGTCAAGAAACATCATTTTCTCCTCAAATGTCTCAGAGGAAAAAAGCTCTACCTGCAACTTTTCTGTAAGTTTGAAGTTCTTTCTAAAGCCAGGGGCCTGTGCTAATCTAGAACAAGTTGCTGAATTCTCTGAGCCTCAGTTTTATCATCTGTATAGTATGGGTGGAAGTAATAATACCTACTCCCCAGGGGATTTTTAGAGAATTAAATGAGATAATATTCGATAATGTTGGGCACAGAACTGGGCTTATATACATATTCCAAAGTTTTGAAGAGCTATATAATTTTTCTTCATGCAGTTCCCATCCCCCAGGAAAGTTCCAGGGTATGGAATCAGGAGGCACACACCAGTGCCAAAGGGACCAGGTAGGAGATGAAAATATAAGAAGCACTGACAGTAGGTTTCAAGATTGGGGACGCCACAGGCAGAGGGGGCACCCCTGGAGGCCTGGAAAGCAGGCAGTTATCACCCAGTCCTAATAGATGCATCCCTATGCCCAGTGTCTCCAGAGCTTTCTTTTTTCCCAAGAGAAACCAGAAGTCCAGGCTTCTATATGAAAGCCCCTGATTTTTAATATTGACAACTATTTCAAATTTTAAGCGGGCTTGTAATTTGTGAGCCAAACGGGTTCCAGGTGCCAGCCCCGGGAAGAGTTCTGGAAGCTTGTTCTGAACACTTAGAAACCTGGGAAGGCCCCTATGGGTTGGCAGAAAAGGCACCGAACCACAGTTCGCAGTTCTCCGGCCACTCTGATGGAGCCTCTGAAGGGGCTGGGGTGAGCAGGCCAGGGTGTGTACCACCCGGGGTGCCCTGGCGGCCTGCTCCGCCCCAGCACCACCGACAGGACAACAGCCTGAACATCTGACCAAGCCCGAGCCAATCAGTTCGCTGCTTCCAGAAACTTGGAACTGGAGAGCTGAGAGGCGGAGTTGACCGTGGACACTGAGCCTGAAAGATCGCGCAGAGCTGGGGCCAACATTCACGCTGCAGCAAACCACAGCCAAGTTCAAGCTGAGATTCTGGGGAATCAGGAACTCCAGAGGAAAGAAAAAAAGAAAGCAGGCGAGCAGAGTAAAGTGGGAGAGAGACAGTGAGTCGGAGACCGTGGAGCCCTGGAAGGCATTCACAGCAGCAACAGCAGCAAGCTCTTCCAGGCCCTGTCTGTACGTGCCCTGTTCACTCACTGTGCGTGTATTAGCTCACTGAACCCTCACAGCAACCCGACAGAGCGGGTACTTTCACCACGCTTTACAGATGAGGAAACTGAGGCACACGACATTCTGTCCTAGCCTTGATTGTCCATTAGCGTGTCCTTTTGTGTCCTGAGAGAGCTCGAACCCTTTGCTTGTATTCACCTGAGTGCATTTTTGTTCCCGTGACGGGAGGAGGGGTCCATTAATATTCAGGTGGTGCCCACTGCCCGTGGCTACTGCTCTGTGAGGAGGGATTCTGGGACCAATTAAGGCATCTCCAAACATCCTGCTCGGGCCTTCCTGTATCTCCCCAAGTGGAAAATCGAAGGGGATTGTAAAGGGGAAGTCTCACATCCTGGGGCACCAAAGGCAGCTGCAGGCACAGACCCCACAGGCCTCGTGCGCCCACCCGATCCCCAGGAGGCTCCCCCATCCTCGGGTGTCTGCAGTCTCTGCTGGCCATAAGCGGGCAGGGAGGGCTTGCAGCTGCCGGAGCCGAGGGAGGCTGGATTTCTCTGCCTGGGGCCCTTCCAAGGAGGCAGAGAGGACAAGAAGACAAGGTCTCCGCTTCCTGGCATCGGGTTACTGCCCATATCCAGGCTCCGGGTGCCAGGAGAGACGCCCGGGCATGAGAGCGGCTGCTCAGCTGACAGCAGACAGGGCCCAGGGCCTGTTCTAGAAGCTGCCATAAGGATGAAGGGACTGTGGCCCTGGCTACTGAGGATGGGGAGCAGGGAAGGGGCCTGGGGGACAGGGCGAGCCTCCACTCGTGCCAAGCAGACAGGATGGGGACTGGAGTAGAACAGAAGGGAAGGACCTGGGGCTGGGAGGTGCTACAGCTGCCAGCCTGGGACTGCAGTGATACTCCAGGGGGGACTCCGCTCCCCTCCCTCGCTCCCCCAGGCCGTGGCAGGAGAGCCTGGCCATGGCTGTAGCCTGGCACCAGCCCCAGAAGCCTTCAGCATCCCCCAGTTTCACCGCCCAGGGCTGGAAGGTTCCATAAGCTCCCTGGTCTCCCAGATGAAAGACGCTTTCTAAGAGTCATAAAACCATCCCCACTCAGAACAATGGGCCCTTATCCCGCTGTGTCCTTCACATAAACTCCCATTAGCAACGCACCAGAAGCTGCAGGCCGGAGTTTTATAGACTGGATTTCTGGACCAGCCCCAGCGTTCATTAACATCCACTCCCTCGCCCTCCACGGAGCCTGCAAAATCACTCCCGATTACAGAGGCCCTCAGTGTGCTCGGCCTCCAGGCAACCCCACAAGGAAGGGGCCTTTGTCCCGGTTTATGAATAAAGCAGACCCAGAGAGGTTAGGTGGCTTGCCCAGGATCACACAGCGGGAGAGTGGAGGAGTTGGGATTGAAATCCAGAGTCCCTGCTCCTTCCCCCGTGCCACGTGGCCTCTGGTTATGACCACTCAAGTTCTGACCAGAGGAACCCAAGAGGTTAAGCCTGATGGTTTTCTTGGGTTTTCCCCTGGAACTGAGCATGTTCTGAGACCTCAACGCCTTCACCAAGATGGTCCTGTTGACCTACTCGAGGTGTCAGCAGAGAGAGAGTGGGGTGGGCCTCTTCTGAAGGGAAAGCACATCAGGCACGGAATATAAAGGGCACAAGCCCCTTCCCTCAGATGAAATCCCAGTCCTTCACCTCTCACATTCACACTCCCGCAGCCGGTTCACCCCACTCCTCCTCAGAAGGCCGTGGATGATGATGGCAGCCCCTCTTTACTGAGCATTCACACTATGCCAGGCTCAGTGCTCATCAGGCATGAGCCCATGGACTCTTGCAAGAACTCTATAGAATAGCTGCTTTCCAAACCCCCTTTTTCAGATGAGAAACTGAGGCACAGAGAGGTAAGTAGCCTACATAAGGTCACACAGCAAGTAAGCAACAGATTCCCACTGCGTCTCCCCAAAACTTGACAATGCGGAGTTCAGCAGACATTCCATTCACACAGGCCCAAACCCACTGTCCTGGCTTACAACTCTGGGTGTCACTCAGGTGCATGGATAATTACAAAAGCAGTCACTTGTTATTGGGTAGCTTCTAAACCCCTTTAGCACCTCCCATTTACACAACTCCCAATGTCGATATTGCAATTCCTGGTTTGCCGATGAGGAAACTGAGGCTGAGAAAGGGAAAGTGTCTTACCAGGGTCCCACTGAGCCGAGAAGCTGGCTTGAGGCCTGCCCTTCAGCGCCACTCCCCTGTTACCTTCAGTTGCTGCCAAGGGAAGCCAGCCTGCCCAGGACAACTCATGGAAACATGCGGTTGCTTAGTTAGTGCCAAGCATTGTTTTAGGTGATCTTGCTCATCACCATTTTCATCATGATCATTGTCATCATAGCTAACATTGATTGAGTGCTTCCTACGTGCCAGGCATTGGGCCAACCCTTTACCTGTAGTATCTCATCAGATCTTCACAACAATCCCATGAGTTCATGAGGTAGGTACAGCATTGTTATCATCCCAGGTAATAGATAAGGAAACAGATAAGCAGGGACAATAGGCCATAGCAAGTACTGTACTACTTGTGGAATCATCTGTCACTTCTGCTACACTGTAATATCTCTGAGGACAAGATCATGTGTGTTTTCCACAGATTTGTGTCTCTTGAACACAGCACCTGGCATAGAGTGGACACTCAGTAAACAATCTTCAAATGGATGGATAGATATATGGATGGGTGAGTGGATGGAAAGACAAATGGATGGGTGGGTGGGTGGATGGATGGATGAAGGATGGAAGGATGAAGAATGGATGGATGAATGATGAATGATGGGTGGATGATGGATGGATAATGGGTGGATGATAGATAGATGGATGGATGGATGGATGGATGGATGGATGGATGGATGGATGGATGGACGGGTGGGTGGATGGGTGGGTGGGTGGGTGGGTGGATGGATGATGGATGGATAAATGGGTGGATGATGGGTGGATGATGGATGGATAATGGGTGGATGATGGATGGATGGATGAAGGATGGATGGATGGATGGATAATGGATGGATGAATGGGTGGATAATGGGTGGATGATGGATGGATGGATGAAGGATGGATGGATGGATGGATGGATGGATGGATGGATGGATGGATGGATAATGGATGGATGAATGGGTGGATAATGGGTGGATGATGGATGGATAAATAATGGATGGATAGATGGATGAATAGATGAGTGGAGAATGGATAATGGGTGGATGATGGATGGATGATGGATGGATAAATACAATTGAAAATCAAGAGGAAATGAACTAGGGAACAATAAAAACCTCCTGCACTTCCAGCCACCCACCCCCTCAGCGAAGTGGGGGGAAATTGGAGGCAGTTTCTCTGCTAATTGGAAAATCCCCTGGCCAGAGAAGAGTGTGCTGATTGTTAGGGGAGGGAAAAAGGAAGTGCCATGTGGGTGGTGGCTTTGAGACAGCTGAAAGTAAGTAGCAGCATGGGGTCTGATCAAGCACGTTCCGCCTTCCCAGAAACCACCATTCTGCAGGGGATTTCATCTACTCCATCCCAAACCACATCTCTAAATTGGGGGGCAGCCACAAAATATGCCCGGTGTAGTAAACTCCCTGCCCTGTGGCTCCAGGACTGGCCCTAGGAACAGAGCTGTGTCAGACCCTGGGGAATCAGCCCCAGTTCACCCCTTGGGTTCCACCTTAGAACTCTGGAGCACCCACCAGGAGCCTTGAGCTTTAGGGGGCTTATTCTCTAGTTAATTTAAAAGATCTCACATTAGGCCTTGGCCAGGTAGCTGAGTTGGTTAGAGGGTCGTCCCGATATGCCAAGGTTGAGGGTTCGATCCCCAGTGAGGGCACATACAAGAATCAACCAATGAATGCATACGTAAGTGGAACAACAAAATCGATATCTCTCACTCTCTTTCTCTCTCTCTTCCTCTCTCTCTCTTAAATCAATCAATAATTCTTTTTTAAAAATTTTAATAAAAAAATAAAAGATCTCACACCGACCCTCAGATTCTGGTGGTCGGCGTGAGCCCGCCAGCCAGATCTGAGGCCAGAGCACTGTGAGGCAGGCTGTCCTCCGGCCCCCTCCTCCCCGCAGAGCCCTGGGCTCCTAGCAAGGCTCAGGGATGAAGAAACTCAGTGGTCCCAGCAGAGCGGCATTGCAGTGTGGGGCCAGTTTTGTAGTTTTAAGAAAGAGGAAGAGGAGACTATAAAGCCCGGTATCATTCCTAACACCTGGACACATCCTCTCATCTGCATGGACATGCACTGAGGTCCTGGACAGTTGGCTGAGGAGTCCTGTCATCCTGGAACCTGTCATCCTGGAGCCAGATGCAAGGAATTGAGATGGCACTGGGGCCAAAAGCCCTTCCTTTCCCTGAGCACTTGCTGTGCACCAGGCCAGCCACTCTGCCTGGGACAACACATAACCTTCATCACACCTCAGTGAGTTTGGTATTAATATCTTCCTTTTTGGTTACATAAACTAAGACCAAGGGACTCTCTCTCCCAAGCACACACCATCAGAAGGGACAGAGTTGAGGTCTGAACCCAAGTCTGACCCCAAAGTCCATGTTTTGTCCACTAACAGAGAGGTGAAAAGGGTCTCAAGAGGGCTCTCCCCCGCAGTTGGGCAAACATCGGCATCCTGGGTTTATCCCCAAATTGGCCAGACAGAATTGGAGCGGTTTTTATGGAGACCGGTGCAGTCTTCGCCAGTTCCCACGTATCAGAAGCAAAGGCGGCCTCCCCCACATTCCTGTGCTTTGCACTAAGGAGGGAGAGGTGGCAGGGAGCCCAGAAGGCACCATGGAGTCATCCATTTGAGTAATTCAGAGGCTTTCAGAATTGGAAGGGTCCTTAGCAATGACCCAAGCCACCCTCTCCTCTCACAGAGGGGGAACTGAGGCCTGGAGAAGGCAAAGGATTTGCCCAAGGTCACACAGGGTGAGGAATGGAACGAGAGCAGAGACAGCCTCCTGCCTCCCAGCCCAGCCTCCTCCCCCACCCCAGCCTGTCTCAAACAAGCCATGACATTGGAGCCCCTTCTATCAGATAGAACGAATGGTTATCAGATTTAATTATGACTTTGCTCAGCAGGAGAACCAGGGAGAGGGTAAGATGGGGAGGGAGGAGGTGGGCAGAGGTGCTACCTAACCCCACGGCCTCCCTCCCTCTGCTGAGTGGGCTTTGCTGGGCCAGGAGAAGAGGTCAGGGTTACCTGCGGAGCAGTGTGGCCCAGGAGAGCTCCCTATTTCCTGGCCTCCTTGGAACAAGGACTGCCTCTGTCCCTGAGACAAGGAAGGATGGGGGAGGGGTGTCTTTCATTCTACTGAAGGGCAAAGTGGGAAGAGGCCTGAGTTAGGGAGTTAGGGACTCACTTCGTGGCAGAACCCCACCTGCCTGGACCTACCTGCTGAGCTGCTGGGAACTTGCTCTCATAAGTCTGACCACCTTGATCCAAAGAGTGGGTGTCCCCAAACCCACTCACTGCTCTGAGCCTGGGGACCCTGGGAGACCCCCATTGGAGGGAGCTGTCTCATCACAGTGGGGGGTACTCACTTCTGGGGACACACAGACCGGGTTCAAATCCCTGCTTCCCCACCTACTAGTGCTGTAACCTCAGTTCTCTGAGTCTTAGCTTCCTGCTATAGAGCCAGCTTGTGTTCCTACCTCCCAAGGCGGTTGTGCGGATATAATGTCAAGGCCGTCCCAGGCAGAGGGGACGGAGGCACTGCTTAGGGAATTAAGGACGCAGTCAGACTCCAAAACCAGACTTGTCTGGCGTCAAATCTCAGTTCCCCTTTTCAAGCTGTGAAATTCTGAGTAAGTTACTTAACCTCTCTGTGCTTGTTTCCTCAGCTATAAACAAAAATGGTAATAATACCTCACAGGGGTGCCAGGAGAATGAAATGAGTTAACACATGTAACATGCTCTGTTAGCAAAGTGCCCGGCACAAAGTAAGCATCCAGCAAGCGTGATATTCGCCAGACATCAGCCACACAAATGAGAGACACTGCCTGCAAAAGCTGTGAGCTCGCCTTCACCGCAGATACCCAAGCCGCGGCTGAACAGCCAGCCACCTGTCGGGATTCACTGGGCCAGCACTGCCTGGGTGACCTTTAAAATGCTTCCAACTGTGAGCCCATAAAATCATGCCAGTGGAATTATGCACGTTGCATTCCTCCTCCCCAACGTGGCCAGGGTGAGATAGATGGAAGAGAGCTACCAGGGTGGCCAGGGGGCAGGAACAGAGAAGCGGGCTTGGAAAAGGCAGGAGCACTGGGTGGGGAGGCAACAGCCCACTCTGGCTTCCAGCTCCTGCTCTCAACCGTTCACAGTGTGACCTTCAGTTACTCCCCATACTCCGAGCCTCACTTTTCCCAGCTGTCCAATGATGCCATTGAACTAGGTGTTCTTCGAGGCCATATCAAGTGCAATCATCAAACTCTGTGACCCTTAGAAGCGGGTGGGAGGAAGTTCCCACCCCACCTGCCCCTGGGAGGCTCCCTCTGTATGCCTCACGCCCTCTTTGCCTTGACCTGCCCCACAAAGTGGCCATGAGGGTCAAGGTCACATCTACCGCGGCTCCCAGCAGGGTTCCCCTCACCAAACCCCAGCACAAGGCGTCCCCCACCTGGGAAGGGGTAGGGTGTCCCTGGGCCTGAACCCAAGGGTGTCAACAACGGAAAAACCCACCGACACGCCCAGTGTGTGCCAAAGGATTGTCCTCCAACTCGGCGAGGAACAGAGATGTTTAAAGACCAAAAACCTGACCTGGATTCTGGGTGGTCCAATTCCAGCCCTCGGGGACTGAAGTGCAGATGATGGGGGCAGGCCCCACTGGCAGGGAAGGATCCCAGCTGTCGCAGTAGCTGGCAGGGCAGGAAGGAGCCCAGGGGTCAGGTACACTGGCTTCCCATGTGGTCCTGGGCACACAGAGAGCCTGGGTGTGTGAGTCACTCACCTGCTAGACCTGCTAGACTAAGAGGTGGAAGCTCCAGCAGCCCTTAAGTCAGGGCTTGACTGGGCTGGGCTAGACTTGAAGCTGGCAGGGTGAAAGAGGAAGGAGGAGCGTGAATAAAGATGGGGGCCTCCAAAGGGAGGTGCAGGCAGAAAGGCTGAACACTGACAGCTGCCCGCTGGCGCAGGAAGGGCCACAAGGCCTGGGCACAGGGGAGGGCTGGAAGTTCACCCATGGACTGGGACCATGAGAAGGCGGAAAAGCACCCGGTTGGACACTGGAAAGTTTCAGGTGTGAATCCCTGCCCTTTCCAGCTGCCGGATCTCATCACTCCAAGCCTGTTTTCCTCTTGTTCCACTGGAGTAGCCCCAGTATGACAAGATCCTTGTGAGAATTATGTACATGAGACTGTGTAGGAAAAGGGCTCTGGAGTCCCAGCTCCTAGAGGATAGACAATAATCGTGGCTCTGCAAACAGGACAGGTGTGTTTGCACTCTTACTGTCAGTGTTAGTGGCCCCAGACGTTAGCCAAACATCTGTTGTGCTCATGAAGAGCAGGAGTATCTCATCCAGGCCTGTGTGGCTCAGCGGTTGAGCGTCGACCTAGGATCCAGGTGATCGGGGTTCGATTCCCGGTCAGGGCACATGCCCGGGTTGTGGGCTTGATCAATGACCCTCTCATCATTGATGTTTCTACCTCTCTCTCTCCCTCTCCTTTCCTCTCTCTGAAATCAATAAAGATATATTTAAAATAAAATAGTTTAAAAAAACACACAAGGTCTTAGATCAGGGGTTGGCATGCTATGGCCCTTGGGCCAAAGCCAGCCATCACCTGTTTTTGTTATTAAATATGTTTTTATTGATTTTCAGAGAGAGAGGAAGGGAGGGGAGAGAGAGCGAGAGAAACATCGATGTGAGAGAGAAACATCAATTGGTTGCCTTCCACACGCACCCCTACTGGGGATTGAGCCTGCAGCCCTGGCATGTGCCCTCACCGGTAATCAAATCAACGATATTTCAGTGCATGGAACGATGCACAACCAATTGAGCCACACTGGCCAGGGCCATAGCCTATTTTTGTAAATAAAGTTTTATTGAAACATAACCACATCCATTTGCTTTGGAGAAACAAGGGCAGAATAGAGTACTGACAGAGACCGTAGGATCCGCAAAGCCAAAATTTTTTGCTGTCTGGCCTAACAGAGAAAGTTTGCTGACCCCTGGCAATGATAATACGATGGCAATAATAATGATGATAATCTTGCTCTTTGTTTTATTTGACATGTCTTATCCACCAAAAACTTCTCCATGCATGACTTCATGTAAGCCTCGCAACGAGGTTTCCCTCTTTTTGCGGAGAGGGAAACTGAGGCTTCTGAGAGTGAAGTAATTCGTCCAAGGCTGCACTGAGAATCTGTAGCAGGTGGATGTTTTGAGCTAAGGGCTGATGAAAACCAAAGCCTCTGGCCCCACGAGTTACCAAGTGAGCGCACAGGCCTGGGGCAGACGGAGCTTAACGAGCACTAGTAGGGCTGACAGCTCTGCGCCACTGGAGAGAGTCAACAGGCACCTGCTGCCCCAGTTCCCTCCTGGGAGCTGCCTAGGTGGGAGTCCTGGCTCCACCTCTAAGTTGGGAACCCGAAGAAGAGTGCAGGAAAATGAAATGAGATCATGCATGTCAAGCCTGTGCACGATCGTTCACGTCGGCGCTGATCAGCGCTGCAGGCAGGAGCCCTTGGTCACCGCAACAGCTTTGTTGTCGCTGTTACTAGAGCATGAAGGGTGACAAAGAGGAAGGAGGTGGAGAAGCGGCCCCTCCACCTGCAGCAGTGACAGAGGAGTGAGCGCTCCCTTTAAGAGGCCTGGCCCGCCTTGGGAGGGACATTTCCTAGTTCCTGCTCCAGCCTTGAAAGGAGAGATGCTTCCACCCCAGCCTCCCGCCCTCATTCCAGCACCGGCCCTTAACCCTGGCCGGGGAGAGGCTGCCACTGTCAGAGGCTGCCCCTCACTCCCAGGGCTGGCCTGGGCCTTCCACCCCCAGAAGCGGCCGCACCAAGGTGGTGGTGGGAGCCCTGGAGGGGCCAGAGGCAGCCTGGGTCCTCTCCTAGGGAGATCTGGGCCAGACCCCCATCTTCCCGAGGTATAAAGGCCTCTGCAACTTCCTCCCCTGCTCTCTGGGGGTCTGCTCTTGCCCCTTTTATCCCCACCAGATCCCCAAGGCCAGGTGGCAGGGGAGGGGCTGAGTACTTATTGAGGAAGGAGCCAGGAGTCCAGAAAAAATCAATAAATTCACCTCCATTTCTCCTTCCCAAAGTGTTGGGCACTCCAAGAGGTTAGGGGAGCTTGTGCTTCCTGTACAGTGACTGGCAATCTAAGCAATGCTGGGGGGGGGGGCCTGCAGGCACAGTCCCACCGAGCGTTTGGGGAGCACCTGCTTGTCAACAGAGGCTATGCTCACCCACGGTCACTCATTTAGTCACTGAGCCAGTGTCCCAAAGAGCATCCATCCACTCACCAAGCCCTTAGCGGCCTAGTCTGCTCTGCCATCTGCAAAGGGCCTTAACACAGTAACGCGCCGGGCATTCTGCTGGGTGAGGTTAAACTCTGACGCAGAAACAGTGTTTCGGTGCCCACCGAATGCCAGACCCTCTGCCCCCTCCACACTACACGAGAGACTGGGCCTTTTCCACCCTATACCATGCCAGCTTCTCAACTGCCTCCACACCCAGCACCAAAAGACGCTCAATTAAAACGTGTGACCTGGCCAGCATGACTCAGTGGTTGAGCATCGACCCACGATCCAGGCAATCACGGTTCGATTCCCGGTCAGGGCACATGCCCAGGTTACGGGCTCGATCCCCAGTAGGGGGTGTGTAGGAGGCAGCCAATCAATGACTCTCTCATCATGGATGTTTCTCTCTCTCTCTCCCTCTCCCTTCCTCTCTCTGAAATAAATAAAAACATATTTTTAAAAATTAATTAATTAAATTTAAAAATGTGTGGAATGAATGAATCTTCCAAGCTGCTATGGATAACTCTTTGAAGTCTCCAGATGTTGCCAAATACCCTGTTGGTTGCCCCAGTTGAAAACCCCTGCTCTACGGTCATCAGTTTCACCTGACTCCCGCGCCAACTTTCTGAAGAAAGCAGAACGGGTACTATTACCCATTTTATCAATAAGAAAACTGAGGTTTCGCAACATCAAGAGCTGTGTCCCGTGTCAGTTACTTAGTGGCTCATACTCACAAAACAGAAGCTGGAAAAGGTACCAGCTGCTCTAGTGAGGAGCCTGAGGGCTGAGTGAAGATGCTGGGGTAGAGGCGGGGTGGGCCAGGGGGCCACAGGCACCAGAGGTTCTGGAGCAGAAGCTGGCGGTGCTCCCTCCTCCCGGACTCCCAGCCAACTGGCCTCCAAGGTAAGCAGGTCCCTAGGCCAGATCAAGATGTCAACCTAACCAGGCTCAGGATGACCTGTAGATGTTCCCACGCTTATACCTCAAGAAGAACAAACCAGAAAACACAAACCATACATGTATGCAGTAACTAACATGGCAACTTTCTGAATTTCTGATTGAAAAATTCCAGATAAGTTCACCAAGTGGAAATAGTTCCATTTGGAGTTGTCGGGCTTAGTTTTTCTTTGTTTGTTTGTTTGTTTTTAAATATATCTTTATTGATTTCAGAGAGAGGAAAGGAGAGGGAGAGAGAGACAAACAGATAGAAACATCAATGATGAGAGAGTCATTGATCGAGCCCGCAGCCTGGGCATGTGCCCTGACCGGGAATCAAACCGCGATCTCCTGGATCCTAGGTTGATGCTCAACCACTGAACCACACCCAACAGGAACTGGCTTAGTTTCTTATTGAGGGGGAGGGGACCTGATCCCAAACAACTCCCATTTCCTTCCTGAGAACCATTCCCTGCTCCTCAGGATGGATCCCAGCAGCCATATGGACATCATGTGACCCTATGCCATGGGGAGCACACCTGACAGTCACATCCCTGCCTCAGAAATTTGGAACTGGGGCTCTGCTGATGGCTGAAACTGAGTACTTACAACTCAAAAGCTGTGGGGTAGCCACCCTCTGCCACATGTCAAGAAATCTGGTCCCAGATTCAGAGACAAGCAGAGATAAGATAAGGCTATTGGTGTTACAAGAGTCCGTAGGCAGAAACAACCCAAACATCCAGAGGTGGATGAATGGATAAACAAAATACATCCGTCCATACAGTGGCATATTATTCAGCCTTCAAAAGGAAGAAAAGACCTGAGATAGGCAAGTAAGCCAGGAAAAGTGGAATAGGGAAACTGAGACAGATAGTTAAAGGCCAAGCAGGAAATTGCAAAATCCTATCTGCCCTAAACCAAGGACTCTTAAGAGTAAATGGTTCACACATCTCCCCAACCAGAGGGTAAATAGCTAAAATCACCCAACTCCGGGAGATAGATAACAGAAATCCAATTAGTGTCATTTGTGCCGGCCACACCCAAGGAGGGATGAAGTCAGGGGAATAAATCTCATTTTTGGTCCCTCAGCATAAAGCTGATGAGTGTTCTGTTGAGATCCTTGCCCAAGACTTGCCCTAAACCCCCAGCCTTTAAACTGTCAAGACAAGGACCCAGCGTGGCCTGCTCTCCCGCTCAGGAGCAGCTTCCCTCCCTCCCCAGCCCCCTTCCCCCTCCCCGTAGACTCATTACCTTTGCCTTTCTCACTCCTAAACTCCAAAGACCCCTCTTTTACTTTTTTAACTTGTTTCCTGGGCCTATGCAGCCCAGCTGGCTCACCTCCACTACCTCTGTAACTTAAACTTTCTCTTATAATCAGAGTTCTTGGCTCTGAATTCTTTCTTTGCCAAACTCAAGAACTGAGGTCCAGTTTTGCCACGGCCACTGCCCGTAACATACTGATACACGCTACAACACGGATGAACATTAAAAACACTATGCTATGTAAAATAAGCCAGTCACGGAAGGTCACATTATACGACCCATTTCTATGAGGCACCGAGAACAGGCAAACTCACAGAGGCAGAGAGGAGAAAGGTGGTCACCGGGGTCTAGGGGAGGGGGGGGGAGTTATTGTTTAACAGGTGCAGAGTTTCTGTTGGAATGATGAAAAAAAAGCTCTGAAAATGGATAGTGGGGTGATGGCTGTACAGCAGTGTGAATGTACTTGATGCCACTGAACTGTACCTAAAAATGGTTACAGTAATAGATTTTATGTTATACATATTTTACCACAATTTTAAGAGAGGGACCATGAGAACCGTGGGTTCCCAGCCCTTGTCCAGCTCCTGGCATCAGGCCCTCATGAGACCAGGGCAGCTCTGCGGGTTTCTAAGACACCGTGAGTCCTCAGAATATGTCCCCAGGACCCTGTAGTTGCAATAAAAAGAGCTCGAGGGGATACTTGGGGACCATCCCTTTGGGGAGGACATCCCCCCTCCACCAAGGCCCAAGGTCAGCCCCAGAAAGGCCTGGTGCCTCAACACCCCCCGCTTCTCTTTCTGACCCATGATAGAACCATCCTGCACACATTTATTTTAAAACTGCTTCAGTCAGATCCACAGCCCTCCGTGGTAGGAAACCTTTTCCCACCCTGCTTGCTGCACTTTAATTCTATTTTTCCCCTTAGCGCTTCCCAGCTCATACCCCCACCCATCATCAGCAGTCCTAGGTCCAAGGATTTCTTCCAAACACCAGACCCACCCTCAGAGAACGTACTTCCTCTGAGCTCATCTGAAGCTGTGCTCTGAAGACATTTCCAAGAGCCACGGTCCCAGAGGAGCCTTTGGATAGGTCCCTACTTTGATTGAAGAGACAAGTCTCTTACACAGAAAAGCCCTTGTGCGGTTAGAACACATTCAGAGAAGGAACGTATGTGGGTCACACCCTGTTCTGCAGATTCCACGGAAAAGGTCTGACCTCCTGTTTATGGACCAAGATTATACGATCATCCGGGAAGGGGGTGACATACTTTATGTAAATTACCTTGTTTAATCTCCCAAACAAGCAGAGAGGCAAATCGTAGTATGCCCATTTGAAAGAGGAGGAAACTGAGGCTCAGAGAAGTTAGGTACCTTGGGAAAAATCACACAGCTAGAAAGTGGGAGAGCTGGAATTCGAATCTAGGTCTCGTTGGTGTAAGAAAGGCCCAAACCTGTAGAGAATTTTTATGAGTTTATTTGAGCCAAACTGACGACAGTTGCCGGAAGCAAAATCTCAAGGGATTGAGGAAATGCTCTGGAGAATGGCAGTTTTATACCTTACAGGCAACGGAGGAGATACAAGGAGGGTTACAGGAAATTCACTAGTGGCAGATAAGGGGGAAGGGAGAAAGCAAAGTGGGGAAATCTCTGGGGTCGGATAAAGAGTGAAAGGAAGACACAAATAATTCTTTTACACTGGTGGGTACAGGACAGTTAATAATTAACATTTACAGCACACAGAGAAGGCATTCTGGAAATAAGGTCATGATCAGGGGCTCTGTGGTCTCTGCCCTGTAGCGGCAGTTGGGTCCGGAGGGGTCTGGAAAAGGAGATTATTCTGATAGTTCAAAGGTATGTTCTCCTAGATGCAAAAAGACCACAGACAGGCTCATTTAAGGGAAAGATTGACCTCTGTCGAGGAAGATACCAGCCTGGGACACGACTATCCACCATGACCTCTTTTAGTTAGGAAGTTTTCAGTGCAGACCATCCCCTGTGGTTACTTTTGGTCTCTGAGTTTGTAAGGCCACCATGCAGGCCTCCTCTGAGCTTGTCAGGTTTAGTATATGGCCCCTTTCCTGCCAACATCCTTTCATTTCCAGGGCCCAGGCTCTTGGCCACAGGGAGAGCAGGATTGGGGCTGCCAATGGCAAATGGTACTGGAAGCAAAGAGGCCAGATCCTGAGCTCGGGGGCCTCTAACCGGTTTCCAACCTCCTAAGCCACCTGCCTAGAGCCCTGAGAATGTGAACAGTCAAGGCCGTGAGAGACATGCCGGCCAATGTGGGTGCAGAGTTGGGGCTCTCCCCCCAACCCATCACCTTCGTCTAGCTTTTGCAACCAAGGTTGAGGCCAGAAGCCCTTTTCCAGGTGGGCTACCAGTGCATGTTGGAGACAGAGACCATTTGCTGCCACTGTTATGAGACAAGCTTCTGGGCTAGACCTTGGCAATAGCAACCGCCAGCCGCAGTCTCACAGCACTCCCACCCCCTCTTCCAGCTCAGACGGGAAGCCCGAGCCCCAGGTGCAGGGACATGCCCCATTGCCCACTTCTCTTCTAGTGCTTTCTCCCAGCCCCCCAGCCAAGAGGCTTTCAGAGCTCCCTGCCAGGGCTTAACAACAAAAACAAGACAAATGGTGTAGCAGAGCCCAGCCAGCACTGCACAGACAAGGTCTGCAATTACCGCAGGGAGGGATCAAAAAGCCGGAGTTTGAATCCAGCTTCAACAGCGAGCCATGTGACCTCAATCAAGTCACTCGACCCCTTGTCCTCTGTATGAGCATCTGTAAAATGGGGACAATGAGAGCTGAGAGCTGTTGCAAGGAGTGAAGGAGCTCATGTTAAGCATTCATTTACATATGTAGCCTAAGCGGGCCATATTGATATCTAAGGAGACCGCAGGGTAGTTATTATCATTTTTATTACAGTATCCTAGAAAAACCTCCTGATTCCATGGGCTAGGCTGAAACTTACCTTAGCATCATTTAAGCTTTCTTTTAAGATTTTTTATTGATTTTTTTTTTTTTTAGAGTGAGAAAGAGAGAGGGAGGGAGGGAGAGAGAGAGAAACATCAATGTGAGAGCAATACATTGATCAGCTAGCTGTGTCCCGCACACCCATGCCCCCTACTGGGGATTGAGCCTGAAATCCGGGTATGTGCCCTGAACTGGCAATTTTTCAGTGGATGGGATGACACCCAATCAACTGAGCCACACTGGTCAGGGCTATTTAAGCTTTAATAACCAAGTTTGTTTGTTTCCTCCAAAGCATTTACTCAGTTTGTAATTATGTAATATACCTGTGTGTTTGCTTGGATTTTATGTGCCCTCAACTGTGTAATAAACTCCACGAAGGCAGAAGCCCGCCTGCCCACTTCACCAGCATCCTCAGTGCCTAAGCCAGCGCCCAGCACATAGTAGGGGTTTAATTAACATTTAGTGAGCAAGTAAATACATTTAAGAAATGGAAGAAAGCAAAAGTGAGTACCATGGAAGCCCCATTTACATTAATGAAAGCCAGACTAACGGCAAATAATTCTTACCTGTCGTTTAAACAGACCCACTGAAACCTCTACCAGGCCAAGTCCATCCATGAAAAATGCGTCGAAGACTATAAACTCTTCCCCCTTGGAGTTCAGGACTTCAGCTGTCCCAGCTACACCGACTGTCCTGAATTGAGGGTGTTAACCTAAAAATAAAAGGTCAAAGTGAGAGACAATTAAGCATTTACTTGAGATCCAAAATAATAACTATTCAGGGAAACACTGATTCAGGCAGAAACCCAAATAGTGCTCTGATTAGGAGATGAAGGCCGCAGTATTTATGGGCGAGGGAAGGGGAATCATTACATGAACAGGAGGAAGGAATTTCATGGGTGCAGATAAGCGAACAGAGGGACGATGCTAATCCTAAGGAGTGTCTTTAATTCGCAGCCCTGTACTCATAACAATCAATTGTTTGGTTACAATGCCGCTCTGGGCCCCGCGCAAATGTTAAGGTGCCCAGTTTAACATTCCGAAGGTCTGAGAAGCGGGAGGTGCGAGGCCGCTCCTCTGGGATGCAGCTCCCACTCCATTCTGAGTGACTTGGTTTATATTATTTTTTACAAGGGGAAGGGGGAAGGAGGGTCTAGGTCCCAGAGATGGGCAAACCTCCCCTTACCGTATTGTGCAGCGAGGGAAAGAGAGCTCGACAACTGGCACTGGCCGAGTGCCCGCTCCAGCCTGTCGCTGTGCAACCAAGAGTCACCTCCAGATGTATTATGAGGAGCAAGTGATGAAAACAACCTGAAGTCAGCCCAGCTACGCTGACTGAAAACGGAGTCTGTATGGTCAAGCGGACAAAACTGACCCGCACCACATGGCTGAAGCATAAGGAACAGATTTTATTTTCCTTTAACCAGCCTGAGACTTAAACTTCTGAATTTTTCAGTTCTGCACCAATGCCTGGAGATGTATATAAATCCTGTAGGCAACGCTCTGAAGAACTCAGAAAAGAATGTTTATGTCCAGAGAAGCCACAAGTGTAGCCCTCCCTTGCCCCCTCCTAAGCTGTGGACCCAAAGGGGTATTGGGTGCCCCCTGCTGGTCACCAGGAGCACGTCCTCCAGGACAAGGGCAGGAACAGCCAGGCCTGCTCCCGCTGATCTCTCCATGACATGCACTTTGCTAAGCACTTTACGTGCGGTTCATTTACTCCCCACGTCAGTCCTCTGGGATGTAGACTGCTATCATGCCCATCTCACAGATAAAGAAATTAAGGCTCAGAGAGAGTAAGCAATTTGACCATGATCATTTAACCATAAGGGGCTGTATCCGTAAACCATTTCTGCATATTAAACAAACCCAAACTTAATGGCTTAAAACAGTAAGCATCTAATATAGTTTATAGTCATCTGTTCCTCTGACCGGGCCTTGGCCTAACTCATCAGGCAGCTGGCCTAGGATGGCCTTGCTTGGGACCCTTTCCTCCAGGTGGTCTCTCATCCCCCAGCATTTCTAGCATAAACTCATGTCACATGATAGTTCCAAAGGTCTAAGAGAGAGAATGTGTAAGTGGGCAAGGCCTCTACACCCTGGCTCGGAGGTCACAAGTCCTCACCTCCACCTCATTCCAGTGGTCAAAGCAAGGCTTGGAAAAACGGACTCCACAATGGGAGAAACAGTGTGGTGGCCATTTTTGCCACTTATACAGTGGTTGGGCCCGATTTTAATGCAGGCCCATCACTAACTATTATAGCCTCCTGTCTCCAATCACAGCTCAAGTCACCAGTACTCTCCGCGTTTGGTATTGAACGCGAGACTCTTCCCTTTAAGCTCAGGCCCTTAAACAGTATTCTGAGGATGTAACCCCACTGAGAGGTTCAGAGGCACAACTTATTTACATCTATTTGCCTGGCAGCCCACACATTTATTAGATCCCTATTGTGTCTATCTTTTGCCAAGCTCAGGGCCATCGTGGGAATTAAATTGACAGCACGAACAGCTGGGGCACACTCAAGACACTGCAAAAACAGAAAGCAAGTTGGAGGGGGCACTGAAGCCAATGGCTTGGAGGGGGCCCAATTCCCAAGAGGCCAGTGATAGGCATAATCGGTCATTACTAGCTACAATGATGTCCTCACAGGAATGTCTTCACTGAAATCAGTAGTCAGTCTCAGCAGCAGCTCAAAGGGACAGCCCTGGGCAGGGATCTCCAGGAGGGGTCTGCATTGCACATGATGCCCCCTGGCGGGGGCACCGAGGACTCCTGTCAGCTCTGCAGACATTTCAAGGGTGGGACTGTGCTCAGGTTCTCACACCTCCCTCCTCCATCCCAGAGGCAGCCTCTGAGCCAACTGGTCTTGCAGATGTAGATCTTGAACAAGTCACTCCACCTCCTGAAGCCTCAGTTTTCTTACCTATAAATTGGGATGATAACCTTCTGCCATTACTATGAGGAACCAATGAAGTCACATAAGCAAAGGACTAGTATCTAGTGGGTGTTCTGAGGAGCAGCTCCCTTCCCTCCCAAAGACAGCAGCTCCACCTCTCCACTCAGAGCCAGGAGCAGGAGCATCGAGTGACAGGAAGCTCAAGGTCAAGCCCACCCCCAATGTCAAGGCACTGACCCAGGGAATATAATCCTATCTTGTTGCACTAAAGATTACACAGAAACCCACTTGGTTTCTAACATTAATAACAAGAAGTTGGGAATGTCTGTACCCAAGTCCTGGGCCCTTAACTACAGGTGACCTGGTTCTCCAAGAACAAGGGAAGCCTCACCTCTGTCCCAGGCCTCCTGAGAACCGGAGGCTAGTTCTGAGCCGTTGGCCCGTCTGAAAGAACCCAGCCGGGCAGAATCGTGGTGCTGAGGCGCCCTCTGCTGGCTGCAGTAAAAATAATGCAAAAAAGCCTCAGGATACTGGGATGGATCAGGCATCATCCCTGCCTTGATGTGCTCCCAGGCCCCTCACAGAAAATGATCCAGTTACGAAACGGGTAAGCACAGGGCTCAGAAGAAACCCCTGATAAGCCGAGGGAGTCCGGGAAGGCTTCCTGGAGGAGATCTGCAGTGGGCAATATGTGTCTTGATTCAGGAGTTCAATTCACTGAGTCTAAAACAATTTAGGTTGATTGGCCAGGGCAGTTGGCATGGACCGCCCTGCCTGTGATAAGAAAAGTCAAGAATGCTGTGGGAGCTACATGCCTTAAAGAGTGAGAAGGTATTAGTGGGGCCAGAAGGGCGAGAAGAACCACCTGTGTCCGGGTGCATGCTGTCAGAAGAAGAAACCCCGGTCAGGTAGAGGAGGGCGGAGGAGGGCAGGGGGCTGGGTTTCACAGTCAACTCAGCAAAGGTGGAGAAACAGAAATAGTGCTGGGCCAAGAGCCAGGATGGCAGGTGGCATCTTGTCACCCGGGAACTTGTTAGAAATGCAGTTGTTTGGTGGGTCAGGCTCACCTCTCTCAGTCAATATTAGTCAGGTTAAGAGAGACCTCATTTGTGATTTTTCTCTTTCGTACTTGTTCAAAGCAACTTCCACTCTTTCTATGGTCCTTGCACCAGCCACAAATCTGTGCAATTCCCCACCTCTCCATTCTGATTTTATTATATGGATTTGCAAAGGGCTGGGTGGGTGTATATGCTGGCAGTAAAAATAAAAGTACATTGGCTCGGCAAGTGTGGCTCAGTGGCTGAGCATCAACCTATGATCCAGGAGAATACGATTCGATTCCCGGCCAGGGCACATGCCTGGGTTGTGGGCTCGATCCTCAGCAGGGAGAGTGCAGGAGGCAGCGGATCAGTGACTCTCATCATTGATGTTTCTATCTCTCTCTCTCCCTCTCCCTTCCTCCTCTGAAATCATTAAAAACATATTTTTTAAAAAAGTACATGGAATTTAGCAGTCAAAACTCCTTTCTTTAAAAGCTACCATGTGTGTGTGTGTGTTTCTTTCCTCTCCCCAAGACATCTTTAAGAGAACACCGAACTTTCTAAGAATATTTGAGTCAGTTCAGCAGGAAACAAGAAGTCATTAAATGACGCCTCAGGCTTCCTTCTAACCCCCCAAGTCTTCTTTCTAGAGACGGGCCTGCCCTGGCTCTCGGGGCTGCTTGCACAGCAGAATCAACGTGCCCCCACGTCTACCCCGGGTGGATGATCTTTACATTTGGTTTTGTTTTCCAGAGCTCAACATCGTGAGGCTATTAGGAAACACTTTCGCTGCGATCCTGCCCAGCAGCATCATTCAGAGTTAAATTGGCGAATTTGCACATATGGGGCCGGCCGATGGCAGGCCACGCGCTCTTCTGGGCACCTCCCGTCCCTGGGTGCATCAGATCCTCATGACTCAGAGAGGTTAAGTGCAGAGCCTGACATCACACAGCCATCTAGGGCTGGGCCAGGACCGAATCCCAAACTCACCCTCCTTCCCCTTCCCTTGGTAGAATTGGATATTCCTTCATTAGCCAAGACATCACTCACCTGTCATCACCATTGGCTGTACAGAGGGAGGCTGGTAATCCTCGGAATCCTCCCCCACCCCCAGGGTGTATAACAGTTGAACAAGCAGTCTCCCAGGCCCCCTCTAGATATGAAACACGTGGCCGTAAAGTGAGCTGCAGTGGAACGATCAAAGCCATACATCTGGTTCTGGTCACTGGCCCTGTAGGGGCCCCCTCCAGCCCCCCTTTCCTGCTGCCACAGCTGAAAACAATCTTTCCAGTAACCGAGTGGTTTTCAATTGGGGGGATGGGCAATTTTGCTCCCAGGGAACATCTGGCGATGTCTGCAGAGCATTTTGGTTGTCATAACTGGGAGAGAGGTGCTACTGGCACCTAGTGGGATGGAGGCCAGGATGCTGCTGAGCCTCCTGCAGGCATAGGATGGCCCCCGGACACTTACCTGGCCCCGAATGTCAACAGAGCCTGAAAACCCCGCATTAGCATGAGCCCGTGGGTAAGGGCCGTTTGCAGACTCAGGAAAGATGGCAGTTTTCGGGAACCAAGTGGGAAGGAAACCTCTTTAGCAAAGAGGATGGTCCTTGAGGGGAAGGGAGAAAGCTTATCCGCAATGGAAGGCAAAAATTCCTACGCTCTCACCCAAGCCTTGGCCTTCGGGATGGGGAAGCCACCGGACATCTCCTCCTTACCACTGGCCACAGATGTGTCATCTCTCAGGCACAAGGGTGGAGCCATCTGCCCATCACTTCCCACATCTTCTCTGGGTCACATACACGTCCCCGGTGCAGTTCATGGAAATGGCACAGGACCGGGGTCCCACCCACGATGGAAGTTACTCCTACGAGAAGATGGTCACAGATACCCTCCTACAAGGTGGCTTCCACGGTAAAAGAAAATGGTCCATGGCCCTGTTGAAGAACAGTAAGGCAGACTTTATTCAAGGGGACTATTGTGACAGATGTAAGGGCTTGGCAGTAAGAGAGATTGGGCTCAACCCGGAACATGACAGGAAAAAAAGTGGGAATTTATAGCCAGGGATCAGTATTTGTAAAATTACTAAGAGGAACTGTCAGGGAGGAGACAGGATTCTGGCTAGACCACCCTACCTACCAGGATTCCTGCTGAAGGCAGGCCAGGGTGATCAGACATGGGGGTGCAGGGGCTGGGGGGTGAGGAACCCCATCAGATACCCAGGGTGACCTGACTTTGCCATCAGCTGGCTGTGTGACCTTGGACCAGTACTGGCCCCTCTCTGGGCCTCACTTTTCCTGTGAAAGGTGAGCTTGGATTGGTGGAGCTGTGAGGGGCTTCCCAGGGCTATTACCCAAGGTTCTAGTCCTCTGAGGAGCCCAGGTAGTTTTCAAGGCTTTGACTAGCGTGTCTACACGGAAGCAGATGACTGACATACGTACATCTCCAGACCACACCTCTCCCTGACTCCAGACCCTGAGAGCCAACGGCCTGCTCAACAGCCCCACTTGGATGTGTTTTAAAAAAAAAACACACACACAAAAAAAAGGCCAGAATGGGGTCACTTTGCTAAGCCAGGTCACCAAACCACACTGAGTAACTAACCTATTTGCAGCTTAAGCCTCTCCCAGGAGTGGGAATTTCAAACCAATCAGTCCGTAAGCTAGAGATCAATACAAGGAGGATCACGTTTCCTCCTCCATTCATTGCCCTCGGGGCTCCAGCCCAGCCCTGGGACCTACCCTACACCCCTCCCGCATCCCTCCCTCTGCTCCAGCCACACCAGCCTCCTTGCCTGTGGACCCTCAACATTCTAGTATAGGGGTCCAGGACAAGTCCCCCCAAAATATGCCACACAGGCCTATAAGGCAGATTATTTCCAGCTGAAAACAATCAAGGTCCAGCAGGCTCTGGAAGGACCTTTGACCTTCCCTCTTACAGCCGGAAAGGATTTAGACAAAGAACTTGCTCCAGGGAAGGAGCTATCATCATAGAGACTATATTTGAATGTGAACAGGGTGAGGTGTGATGGACTGGGAGGAACCTAGCAAGATTTGACCAAACTTCTCCCTTCGTCCCATTGTTTCAAGATGGCCCAACGTCCATTTGTTTGCTAAACAACAACTGTCTCCTCCCTGTGAATTCCCTTAGTTCCCCTCTGTAGTTCTGAATGACCCTCATTTTACCTTAGTGTCTTTGGAATTTTCATGCTTACCTGAATGGGGAAGTTTCCCCATCCCCGACAATAAGCATGAGCCTGCCTCAGGGCCTTTGCGCCTGCCTCTCCCACTGCCCAGGGTTTTGCCCAAGTATCCTCATGTCTCCTAGCTAGCTCCTTAGCCAGAATGAATGTCTCCTTTCCAGCGAAATCTTCCCAGCCCACCCCGTTAGCCAGTGTAAACCTGCCACCGTGGTATTCTTTCTCCCCTTGCCCAACAGTCACCACAATTCGCTTCTTTATCTTACTTAAAGTCTGTCCCCCCTCCACCCCCTGGGCTTTACACGGTAGAACGGAAGCCCCAGGAGGGCAGGATCTTTGTCCTGATTGGTCCCTGCCGCATCCCCAGTGCCAGGAAACACTGTCTGATTCAGTCAGTAAATATTTGTCAAAGGAACCCTTCCAAAGGGCGGCTCTTTGAAAGAATGGAATGCTAGGGCGGGTATCTAAAGGGAAGCAAGGTCAAAATAACGCAGAGATAATCACCTTAACTCTGCACAGCGCTTACCTTTTAATTTTGCCCTCTACATTCCCTCTTCCCCCATCCCCACATCCCAGCTTCCCCTCTGAAAATAATTTACAAATGGGGCCACCCCCCCCCCCCCCCCGTGTGTAAAACGTGCTAAGTCTGTCTCCCTGATCTGGGCCTTGGGCAAAATAAACATCATAAATAAGTCCAGGGTGCCTCCCCTCCCGGCAGGGGTGCAGGCAAAGACTATTTAACCCTTGCTCTGCTCCTCGGCTGTAAACGCTCAGCTGTCTGCGATGTGTTCCGAGTTGAGTTCAAACTCCCCACTATTACAGTGGTTTCTCCCCTATTTTAGTAGGCTTGACTAATCTTCCTTGCAGTTTTTAACAAGTGTCCAGGGCAGGGGCTTTTTCTATTTGCACCCATTGTCACCGTTGGGTTTTACACACACACACACACACACACACACACACACGCACGCACGCACGCACGCACCCCGAATTAGCTAGACTGGCTCTGGTACCTGTCTTGCCATAGCTGGAAAGGCCCTCTGCTGGGCTACTTCTGCATCTCGCGTTAGCCCCTGTCATTACCTGGGTCCCCACCCAGCCGGATCACCTGTTCCCTCTTCTGCTGGGGCCCTTAGGGGAGCAGCTCTGTGAAGGATGAGACTGGGTGTCCCTCAGCCCTCGCCCTGGGAGCGGGAGGGAGGGAAGGGGCCGGGAACTTTCTGGAGCAACAGGAATGTTCAGCATCCTGACAGGGGTGGGACCTACACAGTTGCACGAAGCGCCGTTAAACTGATGGAACTGCCCTTTCAAGCAGGTGAGTCCCTCTGTGTGCCAATTATTCCTCCCCGAAGAGCCGGAACGAAGAGGGAGGGGCAGCGAAGGAGGCCTTCTCAGGTGGGGCTGTGAACAGAGGGTTACCTCCCCACCAGCCCCGAGGTAGGAGAAGCTGTTTCCAAAAGGAGCTGGAACTTCTCTGCCTGAGAGAGCAGGCGTCCAGGTCTCACGTGGGGCCTGGTTTTCCCCACCCCGGAGCAGATTGTCGCCACACAGTCTCAGACTTGGCCACGAGATAGCAGCTCAGCCACGGGCGGGAGAAGGGCACCGCCTGATGGCATCGCTGGAGCTGTGCCCTTCAAATGAAAGTGCACAGAGGACGAACCCCCAAGGCCCCGTCCCAGCCCCTGCCTGCGATCAGAGGGGATCACTGCAAACCCCAGACCCCAAGTCTGCACATGTCGAAGTTGCTGGTTTTATCCAGGGGTCAGGGTGAGCTAGGGGTTAGCCTGTGTGCTGAGGACCTGGGTTCAATCCTAGCTGCCCCCTCCCCCCCCCCAGGACTAGCAGGGCTGCTTTGAGAGACACTCCCTGTTTCTCATTGGCATCAGCTGTGAGATGGGGCCCATGATGAAAACAGCACCCACTGCCCAGCCGGTGTGGCTTAGCGGTTGAGTGTCAGCCTAGGATCCAGGCGATCGGGGTTCGATTCCCAGTCAGGGCAGATGCCCTGGTTGTGGGCTCGATCCCCAGTCGGGGGCGTGCAGGAGGCAGCCGATCGATCAATCACTCTCTCATCATTGATGTTTCAACTCTCCTTTCCTCTCTCTGAAATCAATGAAAATATATTTAAAAAAATAGCACCCACCTCAGAGTTATGAGAATTGTATAAAGTTCTGTGTACATATATATATATATATATATACACACACAGTAAATAAAGTTTTGCCAGCACCTAGTAAGTGCTCTATACACGCTAGCTGCTATAATAATTAATAATAATAATAAATTATCATTAACCTAGGCTTTACCCACGTGTCAGCTGTGTCAGCTAAGCTAACCCATTCACCTCTCTGAGCTTCCCTCCGCTGGAAACAAGGCCAAATCCCAGTTAGTAATATACATAATTTGTCTTAAGTACCCAACTGTCCCTAGAAAAAGGACAAGAGCTGGTGGCTGTAGTTATGGTGATTTCTGAAAACAACAGGCTTTGTTTGCCAGCTTTCTTTCCGGGCCCAAACAACCTGTTTAGCATTCACATTCCCCGGGGGGCAGGGACTCAATTGTTTTCCAAAGGCTCAGACCCGGTGCGAGGAGATGGGAGGGTCGGTAACTGCTCCCTGATCTGCACATAAAGGTCACCACTGAAACAAAATCAGCCAAAAGGGCAACTGGTTGTGTTTGGGTTTTTTAAAAATATAGGCAGATGTTACCTTGGCAGAGGGCAAGGCTGCGTGGTCAGGATGAAGCGTGGGAAAGCAGAGCTCTGGGCAGGGCGGTGTGGGTCCCTAGGTCTGGATGCGGTTGTCAGTGTTTTTCCGTCCAAAAAAATGCCTTCAGTTAGGTCCAGTAAGGGTCTGGGTCCCAGCAACTCCAAGTTTATGATTTTTTTCTTAAGTATTTTTTTAAATGTTTATTTATTGATTTTTAGAAAGAGAAACATCGATTTGTTGTTCCACTTATTTATGCATTCATTGGTTGTTTCTTGCATGTGCCCTGACCAGAGGTCAAACCCGCAACCTTGATGTATCTGGAAGATGTTCTGACCAACTGAGCTACCCGGCCAGGGCCCCAGGTTCATGACTTTCATCAACTCCAGCTCGCTAAAGCCTCTTGCAGTGAGACGCAGCAGTTCCCTTTGATGGCTCCTGATGTTCCACGGAGAGATGCGTCATCCACTGGACCATCTCCCTCCCCCCTTTCCTGTACTTTTCTACTTTTCCTTCAGTGGGCCTCTATATTAGTCTCATATATTAAAAAAGACATTCAAGAAACATCATCATATCACTTAGATGAGGTCCTTAGAGCCCTCAAATTCATAGAGACAGAAAATAGAGGGGGGGCCAGGGGCTGGAGAAGGGGGCTAGTGCTGGGTGGGTTCCAAGTTCCAGTTTGAGGGGGTGATGAGGCTCTGGAGATGGCTGGTGGTGCTGGTTGCACAGCAAGGTGAATGCACTTAATGCCATGGAACAGTAATTTTAAAACTATTAAAATGGTAACTTCTATGTCACGTATATATATTTTTTTAAAAATATATCTTTATTGATTTCAGAGAGAGGAGGAGAGAGAGAAAGAAACATCAATGATGAGTCACTGATCGGCTGCAGCCCGCGACCCGGGCATGTGCCCTGACCGGGAATCGAACCCCGATCGCCTGGATCCCAGGTGGACGCTCAACCACTGAGCCACGCCCAGCCGGGCTGTCACGTATATTTTACTGCAATTTTAAATTGTTGATAAAAAAAAAAAACATCATCATAGTAAGGAATGGGAGCTTCGTAGATAGCTATGATGGAGTAACTGGTCCCATCCTAACAACCACAGAACCAGACAAAGTCCCTGAAGGGATGATTTTCAGGCATTAAACCCCTGGCAGCACAAGCCTGTGGTCCCTGAGACCCAGAGGAGGGAAACTCACAAGGGGAGCCCAGCCCTTGCCCCACCGCCACCTTCTTCTTGGGGATAGTTCCCCAAACACTGCACAGCTGTCAGAATCCAGGTGGAGCCCAGAAGCCCTGGGGAGCCAAGATCAGCCTTTGGGGGCAGCAGAAATGGCTGGACTTGGTGGGTGGATGCCCAACGGGCACGCTCCCTCAAGCCTCTGACCCTCTGTGCCTCAGTAGCCTCATCTGTGAAATGGGGATAGCGAGAGTACTCACTTCATAGGATCACTGTGAGGCTTAAATAACTAAATTAAAATATGCAACAGTGTCAAAATCTTTGTATGGCACGTGCTAAGGGCCGCGCATCTCCCCTTCACGTGTGCAATCAAGATTGTTATATGTGGGGTATTCGGTGTTAAGAATTTAAAATACACCCTCCGATGACACCAGAAACCATGTCGGGTCCTGTCAAGTGCTGCCTATGGTAGGGCACTTGGCACCTCTATTCCTTTGGTGTGCAATTTGCATCAAGCCTTAAAAATATTCATGCCCTTTGCCCCAGTAATTCTACTTCTGGGCATCTACCTGAATAAAATATTCCTAAATACAGAAAAGTTCCGAGAGGTTTGTTACTCATTGATTCAGAAGCTGTTTGTGGCACATGCATGGAATTGTCTCTAACATCATCGTTGCTGGTTTGGGATGGAGGGCTTCCCGGCCAGGCTGGGGGAGCTCTGTGCTCCAGGTTGAGGTTCAGGTTTCAAGGAGGACCCCAGGTCAGGGAGATTTCCCAGCCTTCTCCGAGCGGAGCTGCAGGCCAGAGGAGGAGCTCTGAGGATCCCGCCCCTGTCGCCTGCCTTCCACAAGCCACCTGAAGGAGCCTGGGAAGCTGGGCCTGTGTTACAAAAAAGTTCTACTCAGTTATTACTTTAGAATTTTTCAACAAACAATAAAGCATTTGTGAAAATGTGTTTCCCCTCTTGTTATATCGGTACCCACGTAATATCCACAGGTGTGCTCTTGGCTAACACAGCCTAAAATATTTACTATCTGGGCCTTTACAGAGAGTTTGCTGATCCCCCCCTTAGAGAGAGGGAAACCTGAGCTTAATGCAAGCATCGGGGGGATGGGGGGGCCTCCGGATAAAACTATAAGAAAGTAGGTGGCAGATTTTGTGTTCCTGAAGCTGGGGATGGTGTGGCAGGGGGAGAGGGGAGCAGCCCCAAGGAGTGGGTCCCCAAAGATCCTATAATGGTGACTGCAATTTGCAAAGCACCCAGCATGCATGAGGGGCTTCCCATAGACACCCGACGTGCAAGGAAGGAACTGTTAGGATCCTGCTTCCCTGTGAGGATACTGATGCCGAGAAAGTGAGAGGCAGAGTTAGGGTTCCGTGATGGTTAATATTATCTGTCAGCTTGACTGGGCTAAGGAAAGGATGCCCAGAAAGCCGGCAGAACGTTGTTTCTGGGTGTACTGGTGAGCGTGTAAACCGCGTATCTTACTAAGGACTCCTGTCTAAACTATATGAAGAACTGTCAGAACTCAACAGTAAAAGAAAAAAAGTCCAATTAGAAAACGGGGCAAAAGACATGAAGAGACTCGACTGATGAGGAATTAGAGGAATTACAGATGGCAAATAAGCACATGAAAAGATGTCAGCATCACTAGGGAAACGCAAGCCAAGACCCTTGGGACACATCACTACATTCCTATTAGAACAGCTAAAAAAAAAAAAGATGAATGCTGGTGAAAATGCGGAGAAACTGACCTCACACACGGCTGCCGGGGATGTGAAAGGGCACAGGCACTCTGGAAAATAGTCTGGTAGTTTCTTTTAAGAAACTAACTAGACACTTACCTTATGATGCAGCAATTGCACTCCTGGGCATTTACCCAAGGGAAACAAAAACATGTCCACACAAAAACCTGTGCACAGATGTTTGCAGGGGCTTTATTTGTACTAACCACAGACTGGAAAGGACCAGATAAATGTCCTTTAATTGGGTGAGTGGTTGAAGAAGCTACGGCGCATCCTTGCCGTGAAATACAATTCAGTAAAAAGGGGCGATGTACCGGCACACACAGTGGGCGTCAAGCACCTGGTCTGTGGTAAGGACCCGTCAGGTGTTTGTTATTTTTATTTTTTAATATGCTGCGATTGAAGTGAGGGTGGGGGAGCCGAGGCTCAGGCACCTCCAAGGAGACCTCCCGAGAAGACCCCCGATGAGATCCTGGTCCTCTTTGTACCTTAGGTGCAGCTGAGGCCCGGACATGGGAGAGAACCTTGCCCAGGGTCACCCCTAGGGAGACTCAGACCCAGTGCTCCTGGCTCCTACCCTGGGTCTTTTTCACTTATTCATCTGTCACCCCCTCATCATCCATGTGGCCTGAGACTTTCACTGCTGCGGTCTGTCCAACAGCACAAGGACAAGTCTTAGCTAACGCAAGTTCTTTTTTCTCAGGGGCTCCTTCTGTGCCAGGCTTTGGGTTCAAGTCCATGAGACTCCTAGGAGGTGAGCTCCATCCTGCCCTGATTTTACACATTAGATAACTGAGGTCCAGAAGAGTGCAGTAAGTGGGCCAAGGTCACGGTGCGAGTTGGGTCGGAGCTGTGGTTCTGGCCCGGGTCTATGGGTCCATGGGCTGCCCCACTAAGGGCTAGAACAACAGCCACCCAACAGCACTTACTACATACTGGGCACCGATCTAAGACTAGCTCACTTAGGCCACAGAATGGGGCTCCATGGTAGATTCTATTGTCATTACCACTTACCGCGGTGGGAAGGGAAGCTCAGAGAAGCTATTTAAGTTGTCCAAGACCACACAGCGAGGGGCAAAGCTGGGACTTAAAGCCAGGAAGGCTAGTTCCGGAGCTTGTGATCTCATCTCTCCCCCATGCTGTCTCTCATTCCAGTCTACTCCTTTCAGCCTCCTCGGAAGGGCCCTGCGAGGGTTCTTGGAGCCACCTGTGCTTACCACTGTCCTGTGAGTCACCTGGAATCCCTCTCCCTGTCAGACTGGTTGCCCAGCGGTCCCTAGCACCCTGATTTGGAAACGGAGCATTAGGTAATGACGGCGTGGGAGGATGCTTCTGTGTCCAGCCAAGTTCCTTCCCTCCAAGGCAAGGAAGGGAAGCCAGCCCAAGACTCAGGCAGTTTAATAACATTTTGTAATAAACACACTCTTTTGAAAAATGCATGCATAATAATTATAATTAAAACTACCCAGAAGATAAAAGTAATGAGTGGCTTAGTTGTCAGGGTGGTTCCTGGCAGAGTGGCGGGGCGTCAGCACATGGTCTTCCTCCGCTTGGCTCGACTTGGAGACACCTTCTCTCATTCCTCAAAGGAAGGGACTGGATTCCAGCTAGAAAATGATACTTTCCAGAGCAACCTAACAGACACAGAAATGACTAGATTTCACACATACACAGTGGACACGACAGGAGGAGGTCGGTTCCCACCTGCACGGCTCGGCCTCCTCTGCAGCCAGCTTCCTGCTTCCTAAGGCCCGTCATCGCCCTGGTGTCCGATGACAGGTTGCCAGCCTGGTCCCATATTCAAAGCCAAGAAGTTCTCTTGGATTGGGTCCAGACCTGCACGATTCAATGTCTCCATTTAAACAGGCTTGCTTTCTTGTCCACCACCTGACTTCTCTTCTCAGTGGACTTTTCTAGATTGTCAGAGTATGTGGTCCATCACAGATCAAAGAACGTCAGAGCTGGGAGAGGTGTCAGAGAGCAGTGACTCCCAGTCTCTCAAACAGGGTTTTTTATGAATCACCTTCCTCGTTTTTTGCAGGATCTACATAACACCTGGTGAGTATCTTGCTTTAAATAAACACCTATTCTAAACTGAAATTAATTATTTTAAACAGGAAACTCTTTATCATTCATTATTATTATTATTATTTTAAATTTATCTTTACTGATTACAGAGAGAGGAAAGGAGACAAAGAGAGAGAGACAGAAACATCAATGATGAGAGTCACTGATCGGCTGCCTCCTGCACGCCCCCGACTGGGGATCGAGCCCGCAACCTGGGCACGTGCCCTGACCGGGAATCGAACCCTGATCGCCTGGATCCTAGGTCGATGCTCAACCACTGAGCCACGCCCGGCCGGGCTATCATTCATTATTGAAAGCATGGATTTGATTGCTACTTAACAAGCATACATGTATTTCTAATATGCACTGAAATAAATAGGTGGCGATTGGAATTATTTAAATGTTCATCTGTGTACCAGCCAAAACCCCCTCCGTGGCGCCCCTATGAAGCATGACCACCAAGAATAACACAGTGTGTGTCTGGAGTGTGACCACACAACACATCCATGGAACATATCCATGGCGCATGTCCATGGAGCACCTCCACAGTGCATGTCATGAGCATATTCATGAAGCATGTGTATAAGGTGTGTCCACAGTGCACAGCCACGGTGCCTGTCTGTGCTGTGCATGCACAGAGCATGTCTGCAGCACGTCCATGGCGCGTGTTCCAGGGCACATTCATAGCGCACATTCATAGAGCACATCCACAGGGCATGTCCGTGGTGGATGTCCTAGGGGCACATCCATGAAGCATGACCCATCCCCTTCATTTTGCAGTGAGGGTGCCCAAGGTCCAGGAGGGTTGTGCACAGCCTAAGCCTAACAGCATGGATGCATATCCTGAGAAGAGGCCCAGGTCTCAGAATTGAGGGGCACTGTAGGGGCTCACGTTGGTTTGGGTCGTTCATTTTTCAAAGGGTTGTCATAGTTTTGCAAGACATGACGCGGCCTGAAATGCAATGGTTCCCAGCCACCGGGGCCATCTGATACATTAGGCAGGCCATCCTCCTTCTTGCCTTGTCATTAAACCTTCTGACAAATGACCTACTTCTGCAGCTGAGCCCAAAGCCTTGGTTTTTCTCCTGTCCATTCAAACTCTGTTTCTTACCTTCACCAGAACAATCGCCTCCATTACATTATCAAAGCTGGGCGAACATCTGTAAGGCCTACAATTCGTTTGTCCTTCTGTCTCTCTAGATTCAAAACCACATACTGTAGCCAAACTGCGGACCGCAGGGAAAAACAGAATCTCTGCAGTACATGGCTTTTTCTGTGAGAGCTTGGATGAGGGATAGTCTTAAAAAATGACTGGAGAGCTATTGATTGGAGACCAATTCGACAAACTGTGGTTCTATCGTAGGTCAGGAACACGACACGAATGCAAACACCCGTGCAGAATTGGAGGGACTGGTGGTTACAAACTAACACGCAGACGATGAAATCGATTTTGATCCTGATTTTCTGGGTCTGAAAAATTAGATTTAACTCCCAGGGTGTGCCTGTTTTCATTTCAAATTTCTCCTGGACTCTCTAGTATTAAAGTAGGAATAGCCTGGCTCGTGCGGCTCAGGAGTTGAATGTCGACCCATGAACCAGGAGGTCACCAGTTTGATTCCCAGTCAGGGCACATGCCCGGGTTGTGGGCCCCATCCCCAGTGGGGTCATGCAGAAGGTAGCCGGTCAATGACTCTCATCATTAATGTTTCCATCTCTCTCTCTCCCTCTCCCTTCCTCTCTCTGAAATCAATGAAAATATATTATATATATATATATATATATATATATATATATATATAATAAAAGTAGGAATAAAGGGACCAGTGGCAGGGGGTGGGGGACGCTGTTGCGAAGGGATTGCTTGCTTCTTAAGATGCAGGTGGCCCAGGCTGTAAAAAAGTATAAGCCCTTCAAACTCTCAGCAAGAGAAGCGGTGCATTGGCTCCAGGTCCTGGGCAGCAAGCAGAGAGGTTCAGAAAATATTTATCGAACTTTCTTAAATCTTAGTCTTCATTAGCTAGCACCTGAGTCTTGGTGTCCGGCATCCTATATCTCCTCACGCTGGAACCAGACTCTGAAGAGCTTCCTCAGGGCACAGACAGTGAGGCTTTTCTTGAGAAAAGTGGTATGACTTCGAGTAGCACTTCTCATACTTGGCGATCTTGATAAAAATGCAGCTTCAGGTTTAGTAGATCAGGCCAGCCTAAGCTTCTGTGTTTCTTACAAACATCCAAATAATGTAGCTTCTGCTGGTCCATGGACCACCCCAAGAGTTTCCTGAACTGGCCTGTATTCTTCCTGGCTTTCCTACCAGCCAGCTGTGTGGTCTTAGGTGGTCTCAGAGCCTCTCTGGCCTTCAGTTCTTCATCTGGAGAGCATATAGGTCAGCAAACATATGTATATTGACAGCTTACTACATATCAGGTTGCCCTGGGTGCTTGCTGGAAAAACCACAAGCCCAGGAGGGGTTTACAGACTAGGGGACGCCTAAGGTCCAACAATAATATTTAAAGATGCTTTGGAGTCTAAAAACTCATGGCTCACAGGCAGAAATAGGGCTATAAGATCTTCCCCCAAACATCTTTCCAGACACCATGATAAGGATTCCCCACTTACGACTGTTCTCAAAGGGATATTCAATCCAAAAGTAGCCCCAAGAGAAATTTAGCCCAAACTCTATCTTGCCATTTAGCAGATGGGGAAACTAGAGAACAGAGGCAAAAAGTATTGGATCGAGAGCAAGTGACTGGTTTTCCAGCTATGCTTTCAAAAGTAATTCTGTCTGAGAGAAATAACCACAAAATTTGAAATATGTGAGTAATTTCAAATTTTGTGGTAGCCACATTGAAAAGAGTAAAAAGAAACGGGTGACATTCATTTTAATACTACATTTAACTCATAAGTCAAAATATTATTTTGACATGTGATCAAGATAATAAATTATTAATGAAATATTTTATACCCTTTTTTGATTGTACTAAGATTTTGAAATTCAGTGTAAGCACATCTCAAGTGGCACTAGCCATATTTCCAGTGTTCAGTTGCCACATGTTGGACGGTGAGGATCTAAGTTGTCTCATCCCATCCTAACCCAACTGTGCAAACACAGACCATTAGAACCAATTTTCCATTGGTCAGTAGCATCATTCCCACGATCAGTGATCTTTTTTTTTTTAACAGACACTTTACTAGAAAATTAATCTTCCAACTGGAGATGGAGCTTTCTGTGGTCAAGTTGAATAACATTCCATTTCTGGGAGGGAACCTTCAAAGTAGCCTAGCCCAGCCAGGCATGGCTCAGGGTTGAGCATCAACCTATAATCCAGGAGATCGCGGTTCAATTCCCAGTCAGGGCACATGCCCGGGTTGCAGGCTCGATCCCCAGTGTGGGGCATGCAAGAGGCAGCTGATCAATGACTCTCTCATCATTGATATTTCTCTCTCTCTCTAAAATATACATATATATATATATATATATATATATATATATATATATATTAAGTAGCCTAATCTAACTTTTCACTGAACACCAGAAAAAGCCAAAGAGCCTGCTGCAGGTCCCAGTGATGGCAGTCTGGCAGCTGGAACCCACACTTTCACAGCTCTGTATGTGATGTGCTCATAACACAGTGCCAGCCACCTAGTAAGTGCCAGAGAAATCCCCCCACCTTCTTGCCCCCCTCTTCCGGTTTTGCACCAAACTGGTCTGTCTCCAGAGAAGTTGCCCAGTTAAAGTGAGATACCGTGCAGAGCACATTTGGGAGGAGGAAGTATTATTTCCAGCTCGCCCGGTAGGTGCACCTCCCCAGGTAACACTTGTTACGTAAGCGGCAGCGGGACACACCTAACTGATGAATGTCTGCAGCACACCCCATTCAGCCGGGGAAGCCACTCTGGCTCCCTAGGAGAACAGTGGTGTTGAATTGAGGCACGGAACTGGCAAAATTTGCTTTTGCTATCTGACAAGTAGGGCCAGTTCTCGGGTGTTATCCCCAAAGTGCTTTTCTCCTGCCGCACAACCTCAAGAAAAACCAGTTTTAGGAGCACCACACCTAGGATCATATGATGCAATCTGATATTAGCGTCCCATTGCATCAGCGTTTCTGACGCATGTGTCTTTTGCGCTGGCAAAAAGGTTTCTAATGGGGAAGGAGGGGAAAAAAAGAAAAAGACTGGCTGGCTGAAAGCTAAAGGTACTGTTCCTAATTGGCCACACAGGGCGTTTGGAGGGATAAACACTCAACCAGCTCCTGTGGCCTGACAAGCATCAGCATGCCATTTCCTGAAGGGGCCTTGGTGGCATATTTAGGCAGAGTTCTTTTCTGATTGGTTCTATTTGTGTTTTATATCAAAGCATCAAGGTTTAATCTCCTAAGTCTCTTTTAAGGCAGGTCTATTAAGAAGCTTTCAAAGGGTACTTCTACTCCCTTCCCGACCTTTCTGAATACCACATTTCCAAAGTTTTCACGTAAGTGCTCTTGGCTCCCCGGACTCTCAGACTTTTGACTTTGATCAAATACCTTAGATTTGGACCTCGTGGTTTCTCTGCCTTCCTTTAGACATTTGTTGCCTCCTCAATCTTGCTTCTTGCTATAATGATTTTTGTTTTTAAATATATCTTTATTGATTTCAGAGAGAGGAAAGGTCAGAGGGAGAGAGAGATAGAAACATCAATGATGAGAGAGTCATTGACCGAGCCCACGACCTGGGCATGTGCCCTGACCGGGAATCGAACCCTGATCACCTCGATCCTAGGTCCTACTCAACCGCTGAGCCACGCCCAGCCGGGCTCTTGCTATAATGATTAAGGAATGAATGAACTGCAAAAATCCTAAAACTCTATTCATCCTCAGAAAGTTGCTTAAGGAAGGAACTTGTACAGAATTGCTAAGAAAAAAAAAGGAAGCAGGTAAAGATCTTAGGTAGGAGATGAAGTGATATTGAGATCCCAACATTGGAGGGAGACTCTTCCCAGGAGGAGCCAAGGTCTTCTAGCAAAAAAAAAAAAAAAAATCAATCCTTCATGTGCCTCCATAGGCTCTCCATGGGTTAGCCCTGGCCTACTTCTTCAGTTCTAGCCATATGGCTCTTCTTTCTCACTCAGCACCAAAGGACACTTTTCCTCCCAAGAGGCATGTCTCTCAGGATCCCTGGACTCTGTGTGTGTGTACTGCTCCCTCCAGCTGCCCTGGAATAGTCTTCCCGCCCCTGTTCATGTGGGGGTTTTTGTTCTTGTCTTTTAGAGAGAGAGAGAAGGGAGAGAGAGAAACATCAATCAATTGCCTCCCATAAGGGCATGGAACAGGGAGCAGCCCCGAAACCTGGGTATGTGCCCTGACCCGGCATTGAACCTGAAACCTTTCGGTGTACGGGACGGTGCTCCAACCAACGGAGCCACACTGGCCAGGGCTGGTCAGTTCTCTCCATCCTGTAAGTCAGCTGAATTTCCCTGACCCCAGAAACAGGATCAATTCCCTTGCCGTGATGCTCCTACGTAGGTACCACTTTGCAACACTTATGTAGGGGAGAAAAAAGCTTTCCTCGACCCTCCTAGCCTCTAGCTGGGTCTGAAAATTATACTGGCAAAAACACATTAACAGGAGAAAAAGATACATATTTATTTTAATATAAGTGTTCAGTGACAGGGGAGCCTTCCTAAGGGAATGGAGACCCAAAGAGACAGACCTGTGTGTTTTTCTGCAGAGCAGTGGACAGTCGTGGGGGACTACGGCAGGTTAAGGCGTAGGAGGAAAGGGTCTAGATGAGGGAAATGTCTCAAGGCTGCTCATTAGGATTCCTCCTGGTGTCCCTTGGACTCCGGAGATAAGGGTGCTCCTTTCCTCCTGGTACCTGCAGGGCACCTCTCACCTGAGGGTTTTATGGCTTATTTCAGAGAAGGGCTGAGGGTGGGGGTAGGGGGTCAAAGAGACCTTCCTGCTTCTGCCCTTTTCTCAAAACTCCTTCAGCTTAAAATATTCAGTATTCCAAGGTGCCATGCTTTGGGGTAGCCTGTCCTGAACCCATCACTTATCACATGTGTATTTTACATAAGTGTGCCTACCTTTCCCATTAGTCCTTGCATTCCACTAGGGCAGAAATCTTGTGTCTCCAGCACCTGGCACTGTGTGTCTTGCAGGTTCCAGGGGCTCACACTAAATATTTCTCAAAAGTTGCCAAATTTCCATCAAAACTAGCTTTTGGTACATCCTGGGCCTCCAAGTCAATGTCTAATTAATTAGCAAACCTTTATGTAACCCTACCATGTAACAGCACCTCACTACATACTGGGGACACATCCCTAGACAAAGAAATACAGCTTCTCTCTGTACAGGAGAAAAATTATTCAAATTGTATTCGTGCTTCATTCCAATCACTCAATTTAGGGCACGTCCCTTGTTGGCGGAGGCGTGAGCAAAGTATTTTCCAGCGAGTGTCCTCAGGTGACCTGTCTAGACGTGCCCGGGAAAAACAGTCTAACATTCTCCTAAACCCCGAAGACATCTCTGACGCTCGGGACGTGCCGCGTTGCAGGCCCAGGGCGTGCTGCGCGGCCTGTGCAAATCGCGGGGCCGGGAAGCGGAGCCGGGCGGTGCAGAGCGCGGCGCAGGGCGCAGGGCGCAGGTTCGGGTGGGCTGAGCCGTCCCGCTGGCGCGGGCGCGGGCGCGGGCCGCCGCGGGGTCCGCCGGCCGGCAGGGGGCGCGCGCGCGGGCGCGCGACGGGCCCCGTGCCCCGTGCCGCCGGTCCCGCCGCGCGCGCTCGCTTGCCATCCCCGCCGCACAAGTGTTTCTGTTTTGTGTTGTAGCATTTGTTCTGGAAGCCTGTATTTACATTTTAAGTATATCTGGTGAGTGGGTTGGAGCCCTCGTCTGGGCGGGGGGTGCGGGGGGAGAGGGGAGGGGAAAGCCCTCGGGTTCGTCTTTTAGTTGCTCCCTTCCTTTTTCTCTCCGGATTCTCATCACTCCAACCAGGTAGGGGCTGAAAAATCAAAATCAACAATGATCAGTTTGCAGGATCTGGGAAAGTTTTTTTTCCTTTTTTTTTTTTAAAGAAAAAAAAAGGTAAAAAAAAATCCTGAAGAAGGGGGGGGTTGGGGGACTGAATGAATAAAAAGGGGAAGGAAGGCGGATCCACGTGGTTTAATCCGAGACAGACAGAGATCCCATTGTTCAAAATCAATAAAAAAAAAAAAAAAAAAAAGCAGACCGGGCCAAAGCGCAGGGACGCCTAGGGAAAGTAGCTAGGGAGCAGGGCACTTTGTAGCCGGGATCGGAGGGATCGGCCCGGCCCGCAGCACCTTCGGGGAAGGACCAGGAGAGTTGGGCACCATTAAAGTTTTTATTTTTCGTGTCTGTGCGAGCAGGTGTTTGGGGTTGGGGGCCTGTTTTATTCGCCCCTCCCCCTCGTCGGGGGAGCCCACCCAGAGGGAGTCGGAAAATTAGGGCCTGAGGTCGGCACCTCCAAGCTGGGGCGGAATTGGGGACTCCGGCGGGGGGGCGGGGGGAGGCGGAGAGAATTGCATTTAATTGAGCAGGCTTGGGGAGGGGGGCGCGAAGACAAAAGCAGCAGGTGGGGTGGCCCGAGAGGGGGGAGCCCTTTCACCACCGGAGGTGCCAAAGAAGGATGTCTGAAGTGTCCTGAAGCCTTCTCTAATTGGAACGAAGGGGATCGGAGGCTTCTTTTTCTTCCCCTTTACTTTTTTTGGGACCAGGCTGCAATAGTGATGCGATGTAGGCAAACCTAACTTGACGATGGGTCGGGGTCTCCATTTTTTTTTTTTCTTACTCTCACCGGATTGCAGTCGGGGACTCTGGCTCCCGTGTGGGATTCCCCGGAGGAGGCGCGCCGGGCCCGGGAGGGGCGCGATTTCCTCCCGGCTCACCCCCTCTCCGCCCACCCCGCGGCCGCCACTTTGGGGAGGGCAGGGGAGGAAGTGGAGGCCGGTGGCTCCGCTGCGCTCCCCTCCCCCCGCGCAGTTTATAACCCGTCCATTGTGCGCCGCTGCCCCGTGTCTCCTCCAGCGCGACCATGCCCAGGAAGAAGGCGGCGGCGGCCTGGGAGGAGCCGAGCTCCGGCAACGGCACGGCCCGCGCGGGGCCCAGGAAGCGCGGCGGCCCGGCCGGCAGGAAGCGCGAACGGCCCGAGCGCTGCAGCAGCAGCAGCGGCGGCGGCAGCAGCGGCGACGAGGACGGCCTGGAGCTCGACGGGGCACCTGGAGGGGCCAAGCGCGCGGCGCGGCCGGCGGCGACCAAAGCGGGCGGCGCGGCGGTGGTCATCACCGAGCCGGAGCACACCAAGGAGCGCGTCGTGAGTGTGGGGCCGGAGGGCAGGGGGCTGCGGCCCGCGGCGCGCCACCGCGCGCGTCCTGGCCGGGGGCGGCGGGGCCCGCGCAGGCCGCGGGGCTGAATCATCCTCGCCGCCACCGCCACACAACAAAAGGGCGCGGGGTGGGCGCGGGCCAGAGGCGGGCGCGGCCGGCGGCCTATCCGACCCCGCGCCGCCGCCTGCGCAGCGGTTTCATCCTTGGGGCGCGCGCCCCGGGCCCCCCGGCGGGGGAGGGACGTCCGGAGCCCGCGCCCGCCCGCCCTCCCGCCCGCGCGAGGGGGTCATGGCCCCGCCCCCGGCGCCGCTCGAGCCGACTGCCTCCGTCTCCCCTCCCCCTCCCGCCCCGGGAAGGGAGACTTTTGCAAGTTGTCTCGGGCCAGGGCCGGGGATGCGCGCGCGGGGCGTGACGCCCCGTGCCCTCGGCCGACCCCGGCCTCTTGCGGCAGCCGGTCCGCCCGGGCGCCGCGGGGGAAGGGGGTCTCCGGCGCGCCGCGGGGAGCGGCGGTTTGCGCCGAGGCTTTGAGGTTCCCGCCGCCTCGGCTCCGGCGCTCCGGGGGGGCGGGGCCTGGTGGCCGCCGCGCATGCCCCTTACGGCCCTGCACTGTCTCTCGCCGCCGGGGAGATGGGGGCGGCCGGCGCCGGGGCGGGGTGCGAGGGCGCATGCTCCGGAGAGCCCTCCCCCTGGAGGTCGGGAAGCCCCTGGCTGAGAGGGGTTGGGGCTTTGTTGGTGCCTTGGGGTCCGAAGGCGCGGGTGCTGGGTGGTGGCTCTGTAGCGCTCTCCCCGACCCCCTGCAAGAAGCATCTCCCGTGTTCCGGGGCGGGCTTAAATTTGCTCATTAGAGCCGGGCTTTAAAATCTTAAGATCGAGACCATCTCAACTTACGTGCCTGCAAAACCCTGCAGAGCCAGAGCTCTTAACCTGGGTTCTGCGATGCTTAAAACCTACGAGTTTAGTGTGAGGTGACTGTTTAGGAGAGGGTCAGAGCTTCCATCAGAGTCTCAGGTAAATGCCAAGAGAGCAAGAACTTCCACTTCGCCTCTAGAACCTGGCATCTGGCGAGGTCCTGTGCTCTCCCTGAAGGGTGGGTAAGGGTTAGCAGCATCCGTGCGCCTTCCTCCAGAGAAGCAACGGCAATGTTTAAATGGTTAAAAATAATCCGCTTTATAGATGAGAAAACTGGGGCACAGAGTTTTAAGGGCCCAGGCCAGGATCACATGGGGCTGGGTGTCCCCATGGGCCCAGGTGTTTCCTGACGTCATCCTCACACCCCTGCACATTGTTCCTGTGAAAATCCTTGGTGACTGCCCTCCCAGTCAAAGAGTCAGCACCTTAGATGGTGGAGCGGGAAGGGAATGGGAGCCCAAGTTCTAAGATGTCTTACCTAGGGTGGGTACTAGACTGGTGCCAGGGAAATGGCCCCAGTCTTGAGAAACTGAATACGGGAGCTGTTTGCCTTTGACCAGCCTAATCCTCTCTGTGAGGCTCCAGACATTTGCCATCCAGTCACTATGGGAGGAGAGAACTGAAAAGAAAGGGCAGGTGGGCTCTGCCGCTGCTATGTTCTCTCTCCCACGAGTTGACAGTCAGCCTATTCGAGCAATGAGTTTTGTTGTCAGGAAGTAAGATTCTTACCCGATGCTGGGATTCACCCAAGAAGACTACATGGAGAGAGTGCGAAGGGACTCCAGGCTCCCCACCAGCATGTGCACAGCTGCCTGTCTGATGGGAATGGCCCTGAGATTAGTCTGACTGGAAGACACAGCTGTCCGTTGTAGTTTAAGATTGTTTTACATTTACATCTCCTATCTTTGAAGTTCCTGAGAGATGTATACATACGTATATATCCATATGTATACATTCCTTCCCCTACCCCCTTAAAAAACAAAGGTTCTGCTAAGCAGTTTCCGTTGCACTGGTCAGCACACCATCCTAGGCTCAGGATACTGAGGGCTCAACAAATGCTTTTTTATGCCTCATGGAAAGTGCATACCCCAAGTTTTAGGTTTTTATTAGCATCCATTGAGTTTTGGCCAGGATCAAGGCCAGGGCCATGCTGCCCTGCGTGGACCTCCTGCTCAGTATCCCTCACCCCAGGTTCCTGGACTCCAAAGGAAACACAAGGTCTCTGCTTGTTAAGCAGTCCTGGGGATCCTGTCTGCTGCCACAGGCCAACAGCAATCCCTAGCATGTCTCAGGAAGAGGCTTTTACTGAAATTTGCCAGCCTCGCCACTGTTCAGGGCTGCTTGAAGGAGGTTTGTTTGAGAGCAGCTTCAGGAGTTGGTCTGAAATCGAGTTGCCTTCAGTTAACTCAAAGCTGCAGACGTTGGGCTTGTGAAAGAGGAACCGGAGGTACTTGTATGGTTGAGGGGCAAAGCTGCCTTAAGTAAAGAGTGTGCATTTTTATAAAACGTTCTTATTTCAGTCTCAGAAAATGGTCTGTCCAAGGTCCTTGGGTTTATAGGTAATTATGTCATATGTGAGCATGTTATGATGGTCTGGGGTTGACGCAGCCTGAATTCCCTATGAACTTAACAACCTTGTAGATAAAGCAGCCTGGGCTCAATCCTAGAAAATAGATGAATGTCACAAGCTGTCCAGGTCTTTGCAGTTTTTCCAGTGTTAGGTTGCTGAGGTTTTGTGGACCCTGAGACAAATCTCCCATCTGAAAGGACCAAATAAATACAACTGGAAACCAAGCTTAAAGTCTGAGTTGAAAGCCCATTAGGGAATTTGTTGTTGCTGGCATTTCTCTGAACGGTCTTCCCTCCACCGAGAGCAGCAGTCGTCTAAACGGATATATGTTAAAGGTTGACTCTCGGTCTCATAAACATGCTCCTTGCACTTTGGCAATAATTCAAAACTTGCTTTGGACCAGAAACCCCATTTTGTTGATTGAAGAAGCTCAGTGCATCTTTCTGCTGGGGCTGTTTATCTCTGCCCAGCTTACGTGCCCGGGGTTGGAGGGGGCAGCAAGGTGAAGTGAAACTCACTCATCCTGTTGGAGAGATTTCCCAGCTTCTCTCACCTTTAGGCACATGCAATGTCACAGACAGTGAGTTTATCCGGAAGAGTCTCTTGGCCCATCTGTGAAGGCTGGGTTCCACGTGGGAGGGTCTCTGGATGGAGCCCCCGGGTACCCAGGGTCTGTCCTACCTTGGCCCCCTGCAGCTCTCTGACAAAGAGGGACATGGGCTGTGATTTAAGAGGTGTTTTTTTAATTTCATGGAAGGTAGAGGGAAGAATTAAGTTATAGAGAAATAAAGTAAATAGTCTGTTGCAGCAAACAACTGTATAGGTAATAGCACTGAAAGCGCCAACTCCCTCCATCTGACGGGTGAGGAGCTAAGGCCCATGACATAAAAACCTGAATCGGATAACACTTAATGCCCTTCGTGGGAATGAGACCACTGTCACCTCGGTAGACTCAGTTTTCCAAGGTTGTTTAGAAACATCTGTGTCAGGAAAGTTGGATTTTTGTGTAAATGCTTAGCTGGCTCGATGGGGCCGGTGTCCGCGACCTCTTGACCACTGATGCAGATGCTGGCATCTCCAGGTCACAGAGGACACGGCTCCTGCGCAGGGCATTTACAGCAAGTTCTGGCAGTGATGGAGCTGCTGGTTCTGCACCAGCTGACCTCACTGGTGGACTCTTGCTGCAATAACTGCATGTCGGTGTCAAGTGGTCAACAGTGAGTGCTGCCCACGGCACCCAGGAGCCCTCTCCCCGCTTGGGAGTGGGGGAGGGGGGACTGCCAGGCCTGAGGTGCTGTGCCAAATTCCAGAGCCCCTTTCCCAAATTCTCTGGCCTGGCGCCTCTCCCCACGGTGCCTTAGTGCCTTCCCATGTCTGCTGCCCCCTCCATGCTGACCTGAGGAATAGTAGTGAGCAGGTCAGCGACCTTGCAGAGACCCAGGGCTGCTCCTTCCGCGGGGAACTCGACAGAACCCACTGGCTGCCATTCATCCGCAGTAGACCTGTAGGATGTTCCAGCCAGGCCCGCCACTTAAACAAAGAAGGGGAGAGATAACCAGGGGAAACTAGGCTCCCGTTCAAGTAATTCGAGTCTGGGTTCTGCAGGGATGGACTACCCTCCGATTAAGGCCATTCTCTAAATTATTTAAATGCAGCCAAGTCAGTCTCCATCCCTGGCTGTTTGTCCCCCCATCGCATGCTGACTGCCAGAGGTGTCCTGTAGACAGACTGTCTTCCAGCCACGGAAACGTGGCCAAGCAGGCAAGCATGACGAGACCTGTACTGTGGGGTGCCTGCAACGGCAGGTTAGGGTCACACAGAGGTCCCTAAGAGACGAATCATTGATGGTGAAGGTGTGTTCATCTTACAAGTGATGCACCGAGTTGCCAAAACCGTCCCTCTAGGGCAGTCACCGCGTAGAGGTTAGAATGACTGGATCCAGAGCTGTTTGGCCTTTCTTTCTCTAAGCCTTCCAAGAACAATCCTGAAAGAGAAGGAAACCTCTCTTTCTGTCAGGGTGGTGGAGGGTTGGGGGTGTGGGAGATACACAGGATGAGAGCAGAAGGGGAGGTCACAGCTTCCCTTGCCTGGTGGGACTGAGTAGATAGCTCGGAAGTGAATCTTTGACAACAATCTATTTTAAAAAGTGTATTTGGGCATTTCAGAAGTAAAGCAAAGTGCTGGAAATACGAGTGCCACCCAGAATTGGACAGGGACTTAAAAGGTGGCAGGCACATCCTCCCATGCACAGCCTGAGTGTGTGGCTCTAATGACTGTATTATGTGGATGAATCACTGGCTCCCTCGTGCAGCCTGCCCTGGGCGGCCCCTCGTTCCACTCGCCGCTGATGCCCAGCTAACGGGCCAGCAGTGAGGGTGAGCCCTGGAGGGCCCCGGGACTGGGACTGCGATCTGCCAGCCCCACCCTGCTGCCCCGTGTCTTCCATCCAGCGGAGAAGCTGGGCACGGTGCTGCGGCGTCTTCCCCCGGAGCGGCTCCTGGCACGGGGGCAGCAAAGGAGGAACAGTGGGGAGTTATCGGCGTAATTACTGTGCAGAAACGACACTGGCTCCTCAGGCTAAAGTCCATGTGTGAAACGTCATACTTGTGGGAAAATGTAGACTTTGCCCCAAGGACAGCTGGTTCAGTTATGTCCTGGGTGACACGGGCCTCTTGCAGCTCGGAGGGGAGGGATGTCACTTGGCTATTTTAGTGTTTTGCAAAAGATATTTTGAAGAGAAATCAGGATAAAAATGAGCCTGGGCGTAACTGGGGCAGGGTTGGGATTAGCACACTTAAAGTGGGCCGGCGAGGCGGTGAGCACCTTGGGCCTCAGTCCCCTGGGCAGAAGTGTTGATATTGATAGTGTATTTTTTTTGTTTCCTGCTGTTGTTGGACAGACTTAGAAAGCTAGAAGCAGCATTGCAAGCTAATTCTTTTTCCCTCTCTCTGTGTCTGCAGAAACTTGAAGGGTCTAAGTGCAAAGGGCAGCTTTTGATTTTTGGGGCAACCAACTGGGACTTGATTGGTCGAAAAGAAGTGCCTAAGCAACAAGGTATGAGAACCAGTTCCTGTTTCTTGCGTGCGGCCTCAGTACTAGGTGTTCGATGTAATTTGATGACCATCCGCCAGGTAGGTATTCACTTCATTTACAAGAATGTTCAGAGAGGCCAAGTAACTTTCCTGAGGCCACACAGCCACTCTAGGGATGGAGCTGGATTTGAACCGTGGTCTGGTGCGAGTCTCTCACCTCACAATTCTGCTTTTTTAAAAAAAAATTTCCTTAAGTTTAAACAGAAAAATATAAATAGTAGCCTCAAATAAACATTGACACCTTTCCCCCATCTTCCTTCTCATGTCACTTATTTTTATTAAAATGAAGAGGCTGATCCTGTGGGATGTCAAAACGTCGTAGACATTTGTCACATGTCAGACTGTTAGATATTTCAGAAGAGTCCACATTCCTTTGCAAGCTGCCAAGTTGTTGAAGGAGCTGGTTTGACAGTGATTAAAAGTCTGGAGTGAGGGGAGCAGGGAAGTCCTGAGAAGGAACTGTAGTCCTCAAATGCTTTTAGAAAATTGGGTGTCTTTCCTAAGGAGAAAACTGGCCCATCGCAGAGAATTGTGGCTGGCACAGTGCCACATTTTATAGCTTCTTGATTTTATTTGGAGAGATTCCCAAAGACCTTTCCAGAATTGCCCAGTGAGCAAATATTTGCACCCTGACACTCCCTGGTGCCTCAGACCTGGAGATCATCTCATTCTATGAAAACACAGGAGTCCTGGCGCTTGCCTGGGTCTAGCTGAATTAAAAGCGAGTCCCAGCTATTTCCTCCTGCTCTGGAAAGTGCCCAGACTTAGGGCCCATGTCCCTCAGCTGTTGGTGTCACCAGGAAACCCCTCCTAGTGTGTGATGACCTAAGTCTGCCAGCCCTGGGCACCTGTGGCATCATTCCTCAAAGCTGGTCTTCACGTGAGTGGCCCACTCACAGTTATAACACCTGGGCCCACAGAGGGGAAGTAAATTTCAGTGGGAAGCGGGCAGCACAGCTGGGTTGTCTTCTGTGGGTGCAGGAGGAGTCTCAGAAGGTAGGGAAAGCCGCCTTGTGGGTTAGAAACTGCTCCCACGCTCTAGATCAGGGGTGGGGAACATCTGCATACAGCCTGTGAAATCATTTGGTCTGGCCCTGCCAAGGCATCCGCAGGCAGGACTCAGAATTCAATAAATCTAGGAGCTTTTTTCATAGATAATTTTTAAGTTGATAATTTTGTATGGCCCGCGAGTGATGTTGTAAATATCCAAATGGCCCTTGGCAGGAAAAAGGTTCCCTACCTCTGCTCTAGATGAAGGTATTTGCCCTCGTTGGGCTCATTTAAGAGGTCCTTTTTGTCTTCTCTCATTCCCAATTTTGCTTTCCTGGTTTTTCTCCCTCTGAATGAAGTTTTAGAAACTTAAAAAAAATTTTAAATATTTTGAATATCTTTCAGTCCTCCCCGACCTTGCCAGTAGACAGAAAGGGAAGGGAGGCAAGGTTTGTCTTCCCACTGGTGCCAAACGTGAAGGGAAGGAAGACCCCCACTCCCTCCAGTCTTCCCCAGCTTCTTGCCATCCTTGAAGCGTGCCTTCCCGCAGTGAGGATGGGACAGCCCTTGGGTGCACAGTGCCACGGATCTTGTAAAATCAGTGATTCATGCTCATGCTCCCTTTCTGCATAGGACCAGGCCACAGGAGTTCATGACCACCAGGGTGGCCAAGGGGCCCAGGACTGCCGCCGGCCCTTTCATTTGACTTGGATCGCTCTGCCAGCCAGGGTTCCTCAGCCCAGCTAGGTCAGCTATGGCACCTGTACCTCCAGGGTGTCCCCTGGTACCATTTTTCTTCACAAAGATGACATTGGTTTTGGTACCTTGCTACTATTGGTTTTGCCTTTGCGATAAACAGACCCTGGGGGTCTTTTCAAGAGTTTTTCTGTAACCTCTGAAGGCTGGCATTTTTGATTTGCCCCTCCCCAGGAAATCGCTGGTTTTTCGTTCCTCCTTTTAATAGTGGAGGAGTGTCTTCAGGGGAAGCTTGGGGCCACCCTCCCTTGCCTGACCTGCCCCTTGTCACTAAATGAGAGGACACCGTGGCGCCCTCTGCTGGCGAGGCGCAGGCAGGATGGGGCTTGACACTGGACAGTTGCACAAATACTTTAACTTGGAGGCAGGACGTTGATGGAGAAATCGTTCCCATATCCGGATCAACCTGACACAGTTGACTTGGCAGCAGCTAGCATTTCGTGATAGTCACTAGACGTGGTCACGTTTCTGTCCTCGAGAGTCCCAAATTGAAGATACTCAGCAAAAACTTGGCCATGCCCCATCCGTTAATAGGGTGAAGGGGGACTTTGAAGGAGGTAGCTATTTCTTCCCTCCCACGTGCCCACTAATGTTCCTGAGTGCTTACTGGGTACCAGGTGCCCGTGAGGCCCCGGTGGCCAGTGCAGAGCGGGAAGGCGCCTGAGCTCAGTAGGGGAAGTGCTGACAGGATTCACCGGGCGCTGGTACGGGAAGTGTGGCAGGGAGGGCTTCCCAGAGGAGGGGGTGCTTGACCTGAGGTTTGAAGAATAAGCAGGGGGCTGGGCGGGGTTCTCTGGGGAATGAATACATAGGCAGATGCCAGGGGTCACGACCTGGCCAACATGAGGGTCCCCGAGAAAGGAGCAAACAGTGGTGGGAGATTGGCTGGCCGGCAGAGGTGTCACTGGGGCCCCTCTGCAAAGGGCCTGATAGACCTGCAGGGAGGGCAGGTGGTTTTGTGGAGGATGGTGATGCTCAGTGGATCCAAAAGCGCCTCCTGGCTGCAGACTGCTGATGGGAAGGTGGAGGGAAGCCAGGCCCACTGCCAGCTTTCCTGGGCTGGCCCCCCGCCCCACAGGGCGGCAGGAAGGCAAGCACCCAGCCTTTTGGCCACTTGCAGGGGCGCATGCTCAGTACTAGTTTCCGTGGGCCTGAGGTTCCCATGGGTCAAGGCCACAGATGGAGGTGGAACGTCCGTGTCCACGTGACCACTGCCTAGGTCCGCACCAGCTTGGGGGCAGTTTGTTGGGGGGTGTTAACTTCTCAGGTGGCACCCCCAAGGACTCCTGCTGCTGTACCATGAGGAGTGGACCCTGGGTGGCTAGGGACATTTTGGGGTGCTCTTCACCTGCTTGTTGCTATGCAAGGTATCAGATCTACATTCTTCTCTTTGCAGCTGCCTACCGCAATCTGGGTCAGAATTTGTGGGGGCCCCACAGATATGGGTGCCTGTCGGGGGTCCGGGTGCGGACGGTGGTTTCGGGGTCGTGCGCTGCCCACAGCCTCCTCATCACCACGGAAGGGAAGCTGTGGAGCTGGGGTAAGTATAGCCCACAGCCTTGCTGAGTGTTGGGGTGACTCATGCAGCCGGTCCCCCGCGGGGCTGACTTCCTCCTGCGCCTTCTCTGAGGCACAGCTTGGCAGGCTCAGTTTATTACAGCTCCCATTCCCTCTTCCTGATTCCCGACTAGTCTCTTCTGAACCCTACAAATACGTCACCTTCCTCCACGTCTCTGCTTTTTTTTTAATCTTTACGCAGCCCCTTAATTCTTCGAATCCTTTTTAAGCAACCTTTTCATGAACAGCCTGGGTCTGCATCTTTCTGATATTAAGGCGCCTAGAACTGAATTTCTGTTTCAGGCCTGCTGTCCCCTCAACAGACAGCCCCGCCCCCCCCCCCCCCCAATTTGCAGCACAGTGACATAAGACCTCTGTTCTTGCCACTGTCAATGCCACCAGCTTTCATTACGGCCCCATCGTGACATCAGGCCCTGCGTCTTCTCTGCAGTCCTTCCTCTTTCTGGGGCTCACGCAGGTGGTGTAGCTTATTGCCTGTTTTGTCCATTTCTTGCTTTATTTCCCTAGATGGTTTCCCTTTTCCGAGTTGATTGGCTTTCCCTGCTGCTGGATTTCCTCTCCTGGGTACTCAGGAGGTGTCCCTGTCCTTGCCTCCCAGCTCTGTCCCATTTCAGTGTCCCCTGCTGAGGGCGGCATTGCACTGCGCCCTGTTGCCCCTTCTCTCCAGGTCGTTAGTGCAGGTATTGACTGAGGCTTGGTTTATCTCCACACCCTCCTGGTAGCTCCAAACCCTTCCTCCATCCTGTGCCGGCATCTATCCCCACCCTTTGTTTCAGGTCCTTTGGCTGGCTTTGAGTCCATATGACTGCATTTTTATTTTGGTCTGTTTGAACCATTTTTTGTAATTTCACGAGCTGCTGTACCAAAGTTCAAGTATATTAACATCTGTTCTCCTTGCACTGCTAATTTTGTCATTCAGTGGAAAAAAAAAAGCTAACAAGCGTGTCTGGCCCAAATTTATGCTTCATAGTCTCTTGACGACATGCTGACATTGGTTTTCATTTCCTCCTGGTTGGCAGAGGTGTGTCCCGCCTCCTCAGCACCCCCCCTCCGCACCTCGTGTTCTAGCCCTGAGCACAGCAGTCTGTCGTCCCCAACTCTAAATATCTTATTCCTGATCTCCACCAAATTTTACTTATGTGGTGCTTCTAAAAATGTCCCCTCTGCTGACCCCGTGGGCAGGGGATGACTCTGTAGACTGTCCATCTAACCTGGCCCTGGGGCAAAGACATGTCCCCATGAGCAGACGGGGTGACGGGTCAGTGGGGAGGTCACAAGTCTACTGTTGGTCATGCTAAGGTGAGGAGCCTGTCCAGTGTCTGGGAGCGTTAGTGCTATACCTCGCATCACTCACGAGGGGGTTGCACCTGCTAGCTGCTCGGGCCTTGTTCTGTTTTTAAAGTGCCTTTCACAGTGAACTTGGGCGGCTCCATTAGAAGCTGGTGTCTGCCTCTGGCCAGGGGGCTGAAATCAAAGGTCATGTCCAGACATGGTTTTCCTCATGTAACCAGAGGCCGGTCACTTCCTCCATCAGCCCTCTCCAGGACAGTGGCTTTATGGCAGCGGCGCTGCTCTCTCATTTCCTATGACCCAAAGGTCAAGGTCATTGTTGGAAGGGTGTGAACCACCTTCCCCAAATTGCCCTGACCTTTTGACCCCGTAAAACCTCGCCAGATCTCCCAAATTGTTGAGTGGCAGGTGTGGTTTTTCTCCTAGCTCAAGGGACCTGCTATTGATTGGCCAGTTGCGTTGTTTTGTTTCGAGCTATTGTATCCTGTGTTGAAAACTAGGGGAGGTTTAGGGGTGTCCAGGCTCCTGCCCACACAACTCACCATGTCTGCTTTGGAGCTAAAGGGCTTTGCCAGAGGGGGGGCTGTGCATTGCGGGGGAGCTCAGGCCCCCTGCCACCTGACCCCATAGCCAGCACAGCTGCAGAGGGCGGGCTTGTGTTCAGAGCGGGTCTGGCTGTTGTCCATACTTGGGGTTCCCGTGGGTGGGGACCCCGTGAAGGGTGGTCCGGAGGAGGTGAGGTTGGCACTGCTCAGTGAGCTTCATTTATAGGGCAGATAAAGGAAGAGAAATGACAGGCAGAAACCAAATGGGCCACAGTCGATGCCCAGAGCACTGAGGTAATTAAACTCTTGTGAGGCAGGTGTTGAAATGGTTGCCGTCTTAAAATACATCGTGTGGTGAAGGGAATGAGGGAATTGTCTGGCAGGGACCATGAGAAGTGAGAACTGAGTTTCCAGGAGCTGTGTGTGTGACATGAGGCCAAATGGAAGTGCTCACGGTGGGTCCTAGCTGCTGCCCAGGAAAGAGGGTCAGAGAGGTTGGTGCAGGCTGCTGGTGGCTGTGGCGGAGACATTGCTGGGGCCCCAGCAGCCCTCGAAGGCGGCCACTGACTGAGAAGCTGGAGCTCCCTTCACCTCCTTGCCTGTCGCTGTGGGAGGGCACCTTCTAGGAGCCCAGATTTGCCTCCGTTTGAGAGTGTCCCTACTTGCCCTGGGAAGCTGTTCTGGCCGCCCTCTCCTTCCCACTTCATCTTGCTCTTGATCTGCAGGTCGAAATGAGAAGGGGCAGCTTGGACACGGTGACACCAAGAGAGTTGAAGCCCCCAGACTCATCGAGGGTCTCAGCCATGAAGTGATTGTGTCAGCGGCCTGTGGGCGGAACCACACTCTGGCCTTGACGGGTAAGGCAGGGTTGGTTTCTGCTTACGGTGGGCGGTGGGGTAGAGCTGCCTCTGTGACTCTTGGTCACCAGCCGAAAGATGCCCCAGAGAGCCTGGGTGGGTGCTTCTGGGAGGCAGTGAGAGCCTCACCCACAGGCACAGAAGGTTACGAGGAGGTGGAGGCCAGAGCAGGGTGCTGGGCGTCCCTGCTGTGAAATGGTTTTGCTCTGAACCATCGGCCCCACCACATTTCGGAGTAAAGACCATCTCACTTGCCTTCCCCTTGGCAGAGGAGCTGCTTTTATTACTTGGGGCCTTTGATCCCAAACCCAGTTCGGAACCCGCAGCATTGTTTCTCCTCTTGTATTGTTCTTTCTTTCCCTCCAGAGACAGGCTCCGTGTTTGCATTTGGCGAGAACAAGATGGGGCAGCTGGGCCTTGGCAACCAGACGGACGCCGTCCCGAGCCCCGCACAGGTACCTGCACCCCCCTTGGCCCCGACAACAGCCTTTTGTGTTTCATTGTCTAGGAGTCTAGGATGGGAGCGTGGATTTCTCTTGATCCCTTGTAGAGCGTCTAGGTGATCTGAATGCAATCATACGCTGTAGTGTTTAAAACAGACGTTATATGTCCACAGTTGAGTAAGGCCCCTAAAAGCCGTTTCTTTCTGAATGAAGTAATTTGTTAACAGAGGCCTCGTTTTGAGTCTCTTCTATCCCAAAGAAAGGCAGAAATGTTGTGTGGATGCGGTTCGTTTATCTGCCAGTAGTCGCCGTCCAGGTGCTTAGAACGCAAATAGGAGTGAGTGGAGGGGTGGGATTTATACCTAGAAAATGAGCTACTACAAGGCAGCAGAATGCTGTTGAGTGTCTGACGAGTGGGTTTAACGGTGACTCAGATTTCTTGGTCTTAAAAAGAGACAGAGGCCAAGCTGGTCTGTGGTTTGAAGGATGTTTGAAGCAGGGAGGGTGGCCAGGCCCCTGGATTCCCCACTGTGTCCCCAGTTCCATCGCGGATCCCCGCAGTGCTGTGACTCGCACCCTCGGCTCCTCGTCGGGGGCTTTCCCAGGCTGAGCAGCGTTACAGGAAATAGGAAGCTTTCTCAGTACTGTCTTAGATTTGTTTCCAAACCCCATGCTCAGTTGCTCAGGGCCTCTGCTGTCTTCTGCTGTCTTCTGCCGTCTAATTTTCAGCCAGTTTATTTGTCGTTCACACCTTCAGTTAAGACCGTTGGTCAAGAATCTCTGCAGAGGTAATGGAGAGCGTGCAATTAGTTTACTTTACTGGTTGGCAATAACACTTATAAAAGCTTTCCTTTGGAAAGTCGGGGCCGAACTTTTTTTTTTTTTTAGCTAAAGTGAGATTTGAGGGTTCAGTGTTGGTGAATTTCCCCCTCATGTCCACACTGGTCAGCAGCATCCCGAGGCCACTGGGCACCGGGACGTGTGAGGCTCAGTGTTGGCTGTTTTGAGGGTTCAAGTTACAAAGACCTGAGACACAGTGTACCCGTCTTTGAACCTGACTCAGGTGGGAAGGTCGGGGTCACGAGGGTGTGTTCCTTTATCTATATCCTCAGCTTTTGCCTTCAGAATTGTTGAGTCCATTAAATTTCTTTTGTAGCCTAGTAATTGTTTCAACACGAACCAGAGAGGTAGAGACTTTTCAGTCAGTCTTTCAAAAAAAATGGTCTGAACGTCTACTGTCTGCCTTGTCTTTTCAGATAATGTACAACGGCCAGCCAATTACCAAAATGGCCTGCGGGGCCGAATTCAGCATGATAATGGATTGCAAGGGAAACCTCTATTCCTTCGGGTGCCCTGAATATGGTCAGCTTGGTATGGAAGTGTATTTTTTTTTTTTTAAAAGCTCTGGAATCTAACTGTATATTTAGAACTGAAGTCGGTGAGGGGCTGCACACGTGTTGGAAATGTGGGTAATTGATGGCAGATAATGGCCTCGGTCCATTAAGCGTGGGTCCCACGGTCAGCAGAGCCGCGTGTCGTAACTCACAGAGGTGTGTGGAGCGTGACGATGACCTGCCTTAAAGAAAAGGCCAGGGCTGCGGGCTGACAAAAGGGTCTTTTTTCTGACTTGGGAGTTTATTTACAAGGGTTTCAGAGTGGAAAAAAGGGGATCAAACCACCTTCTTCCAGCTTTATATTTAAAGATTTGCTTTTATCGGAAATGAGGCAATTACGCAAGATTAAGGTTGTCCTGGAAACCCTGGCCTGGGTGGGCGATCATTTCCAGTACATACCTGAGGAGGAACCATATGTTTTAAAAAAAAAAAAAAAGCCCACGTGTAAAAGGGACTGGCATCCGCTCCCGTTCCCACCCCTAAACAATGTACGCTCCAAAAACATGTTTACTTACATCTCATTGAGTAGAAGAGAGAAACTTAGAAAGCCGTTGTCAGCATTTCTGAGTGGAAAATGCCTCTCCGTCCTGATTTTACAAGGTCTCCATCTTCTCCCATCCGACACCGAAGTGTTTTCCCCCTTCCTGGCGCCTTCCCCGCGCCAGCCCCTTCTGAGTAGGAGGCGAGGCGTGGGCGCCCTCTGCCGGCTCCTCGCCGCCTGCCACGCTCCACCTTCGCCCCGGATCTGGGTTGCTGGGGCTCCGCGTCACTGAAAGCAGGCAGATGGAAGGCTGTATAAATGGAAGGAGGAGCATCTCGCTGGCCGCAGACTTTAGGGAACAGTGACTCTGTGAAACTAAATATACCTCAAGTCAGAAACAAATAAGAAACCGCAGCCCCTTACGCACATTCGGCGCTGGTTGCCGGGGGAGTTGCCAGAGACTGTTGGAGAGACCGTTTCCATAGCCACGGGCCCTGGTGCTGTCCCCAGCCCCGAGCAGAACACCAGAAGTGCTTTCTCCTGTGTGGCTCCCCTGCTGCCTGTGGCTGCTCCAGATCTGCAAACAAGGGGCTTGTCAGCAGTTTGATTTTCCATTCAGGGAGAACCAAGTATTTTGGTGATTAAAAATGGCTAACAGTTACTGTGCACCAGTCACTGCGGAAGCACTCCTTACAGAACCTTATCTGCGAGGTTTACGCTCGTCTAAAGGTATTGAGGAATTGGCTTGAGTTTTATCTGTAGAATCAACCTTTACTAGCTTGCACACCTCTTTTCAATCTCATTATCTAAATCCAGACAGATCCCTTTGGAATTGGAACAGAAATCTGACCTTGGAGAATTGAATCACCAGCACCCCCCCGGTGCATTTACTGGGTCAGGCAGGGCAGATGAAACGTCCAGTTAACTTTTACCAACCGTAATGATACATTTAGGTTACTGGTAATGCATAAAAATGCAAGCCTGGGGTTGTGTGCTGGACTCCTCTGTCCATTCTCGGCCCTATCCAGGGGCTCCTTGAGGCCCCCAAGTGGGGCACAGAGCATTCCTTTGGAACAGTAGCTTCCAGCTTTGTAGCCTGCAGCCCACAGTATGAAGGACTTTCTACATTGCAACCCATTCTGAACGTAGAAATACAAATACACAAAATAACGTCCTTGTTGGTAGGTAGTCTCCTTTGGTGTTTCTTCATTTAAAAAAATAACTTAGTCGCTGGTGTCAACGCACAAAATTGATTTCATGGCCACTAACTGGGCTGTGCCTTAGATTGAAGAATGCTGCCCTAGTGGCAAAGGTGTCCTGCTAGGACCCCAGCCAGCCAGGTTGGGGCAGGTGCTCGGCCCTGTCATTGTGCTGTGGCTGCTGCTCACCACTGGCTCTGGTCACTGCAGGACACAACTCGGACGGGAAGTTCATTGCCCGGGCGCAACGGATAGAGTACGACTGCGAGCTGGTGCCCCGACGAGTGGCCATCTTCATCGAGAAGACGAAAGATGGGCAGATTCTTCCGGTGCCCAACGTGGTTGTACGAGATGTGGCTTGTGGCGCTAACCACACGGTCAGTCCTGAGTGTTTCTGACTATTTCTTCTTGCTTCCTGAGGGTCCCCTCACAGAGAGGGTGTGAATGATCCCGCGTCCCAGCACCTGGCTTTGCAGCTTCCCTCCTGACTTAGGCGGACATAGCTGAGCACACAGACACTTGGGGCTGGGATCATACGGTGTTTTCTCTCCCGCAGCTGGTCCTCGACTCCCAGAAGCGCGTCTTCTCCTGGGGCTTTGGCGGCTACGGCCGGCTGGGCCACGCAGAGCAGAAGGACGAGATGGTCCCCCGCCTGGTGAAGCTGTTCGACTTCCCCGGGCGCGGGGCCACCCAGATCTATGCTGGCTACACCTGCTCCTTCGCTGTCAGTGAAGTGGGTGAGTGATTTCCCGCCTGGAACTTGGGAGGAAGGTGCCCAGAGGCATTCGTGGGTTTCCCTCCCTGGCAGAGGAGCCCTGGTGGGAGCCATAGTCCTGTCCCAAGACTGGGCCTCTTGATTTCACTGGCTTCTTCCCAGTTTTCTTTCTAATGCACACTCCTTTGTCACTGGTGCTGACCGTCTTGCACTTTCGTCCCAATCCTGTTGCCTTTCTCGTTGATGTTGCTGAAGGTGAGAATCAGCTCCTGAGATGTCTGCTCACAGAGGGACCGTGTTTGTCTTTCTCCAGGTGGTCTGTTTTTCTGGGGGGCCACGAACACGTCCCGTGAATCTACCATGTATCCGAAGGCCGTGCAGGACCTCTGTGGCTGGAGAATCCGGAGCCTGGCTTGTGGGTACGTGGCCGGGCCTCGTGGTGGGCAGGACTCTCCCCCTTCTGGGGGTGTTGGACATACCCCAGAGGTGTCTCTTCCCTTGAGGGTTATGCTGTCCATCAGGGCATAGGGTACAATGAATCTCAAGTCTAGCAGGGGAGGGTCTGTGTTTTCACTTTATTTTGAGGAGCCCCCTTGAGCTGTTCATCAGTTCTCAGTGAGGAGTTTATGTTAATCAGCGGCCAGGCTGTGACTCCTACACTAGTTGGGGTGGCTTAAATCTGTTGGAATCTCTAGCCCCGCCCAGATAACTGTGTGGTTCTGCCCCCTTGGGAATGAGCTCCCACTTCATCCTGATTTGGTCTCCATTTCCCAGTGTGTTCACTCAAAAGTGACCACCCCACCCCCAAGATCCCCAGAACCCAGGGCGGTGGTGAGGCAGAAAGGTCGGATCCTGTGTGAGGCTCTGAAGTTGGGCCTCCAAAGGTCCTGGAGAAACCTGCTAACCCTCTGTGTGCTGAGCTAATAGGAAATGAGGGCATGGTAGAGTTTCAGTGGGACGTACCTGATTTTAAAGCTGGTAGGTCGCACCACATTCCTGAGCGGGTGCCCCCAGGACACACCGTGGTAGCTGGGTTGGGCGCAGGGCTCCGCCGCTGGCCACGGGGTAACCGCGTCTGCGTGTTTGCAGGAAGAGCAGCATCATCGTGGCTGCGGATGAGAGCACAATCAGCTGGGGCCCCTCGCCCACCTTCGGGGAACTGGTAAGCTGGCCCTGCGTGCAGGAGGCGGAACCCAGTCTGGGCTCGTTGAAACCGATCCCTAAGATACAGAGAACGTAGAAAATGTCTTTTTTCCTTGCTGCATTCAGGTCTGTAATATCCTCTAATCTTTGAGTACATCAGCTTTCAAAGACGATTCCGGGCCCATCAAATACAGTTGACCCTTGGACAACATAGGTTGAAACTGCGCAGGTCCATTTATGCTTGAAATTTTTTCAGTCGACTGCAGATCAGTTGACCCACACAGTTCAAACCTGCGTCCAAGGGTTAACCCCTCAGTTGGGGATCTGCCTGTGCAGAGGGCCGACTGCAGTTACGCGTGGATTTTCAGCTTTGGGGTAGATCGTCCCTAACCCCCCACGTTGTTCGAGGGTCAGCTGTAATTGTGGAAGTTCTGTCCACATGGTAACACGGAAAGGGGGAGGAATTGGACCTCATTTCCCCTTGCGTTCTGTAAACCCTGGTTGTGATACAGGGGTGATAGGAAAGGCGATGGTTGCTCTCCGCTCTCCAGAGGGTCTGATCAGGAGGAACAGACAGCGTGTCCTTTTAAACCGTGTGGTGAGGGTGCATTGAGTCTGTTTTTCCAACCCTGAGTCCTCGCAGCCTTTTGAGCTCCGTGAGCAGCCCTTGCTGTTTCACAGAGCAATGTGCCGTCAGGCCAGCCTCTTAGGTTGCTTGGGGACATACTTCTCTCATTTTTAAAAAAAAAGTAAGTGTAAGCCTGTGTCCCTTGCTTTTTATCTCTGTTGTGTGGGTGATTAGAACCGATGGCTCTCACTTTTTCACACTTACTTGGCCTTCCCCAGCCAAGCGCCTCTGAGTCTCAGGTTATGGTGTTTGGTGATTCCTTCACTTTTCATTTCATCATGAACAGCTTGGCTGTGGCTCGTCCTCATGGTCGCCTGTTCTGCTTGTGATTTGACCCTCTGCCTGGCTCTTGTATTTCCTGCCGGGGACGCCGCCTGTCTCCTGTCGAGGGCGGGAGCTGATGGGGTGATGGGGGCGAGGGAAGAAGGGTTTGATTCTGGGAGCCGTCTCCGGGACTGCTGGGTGCTGTGCATCCACTTTCAGTCGGCGGCTTCTAAGGGGCCCATGCAGAACACTGAAAGGCCCGAGAACATGACCCAGTTCTTACATTGTTCCCAAATAGGCTCTGAAAATCAATATAAAACTGGAGAGGAAGGAGAGGGACTTTGGGCAGCCTCTTATGGTGAGGAGATGGTGTGGCACTTGGAGGAAGCACTCCCTGTAGGGGAAGGCGAGAGGCAGGGCCTGGTGGCAGGTGGAGCTGGGGAGGGAGGTCCTTCCTCGCCTTCCCTGTGTGTCCCTCTGTTAGAGCTGAGCTGAGCTGCAATGTCTGCTGGCAAAGAAATGACCCATCTCCATCTCTTTGCATATGACTCCAACCCCATCCCCCACCCCAGGCAGTCCTTGACCAGTCCCTTTTGTCTCTGGTTGGGTGACAGTGCTGTCAATAATAATGGGTGGTGGTATTTTGGTCTCCAGTCCACAGGGTGTGGGCAGGTTTTCAGCCAGCATTTTCTGTAGTTGGCATTTCTTCCTGGGCTCAAGATGATGTTACCAGTGAGACTCCCCGAAAGGCACCTGTTATCACATAAATCCCCAGAGGTTACAATTTAGCCTCCATCTTCCTAAGAACAACAGTTTTGTGGGTAAACACTGCTATCCCAGCCTGGCCCTGTGTCTGAGAGCAGTGGGGTTCGGTCGGTCACAGAGCCTGTCTGGCTCTGGTTAGTGGGTTGCCTTCATTCCCATTTTTGGACCCCAGTTCTGTGAGTGTCTCCTCTGCTTACTTCACCAGGGCTACGGGGACCACAAGCCCAAGTCTTCCACTGCAGCTCAAGAGGTGAAGACGCTGGACGGCATTTTCACAGAGCAGGTGAGAGCGGGCTCTGTGCCGCCCGTGGGAAGCAAGAGGTGCTGGGTAGCAAGAGATGTGCCAGTTCGCTTCTTACTCTCGTTTCTGGTCTTTGCGTGCTCCTGTGCTGGATTTTCCTGATGGGTGACAGGCATGAGCAGGACACACAGGTGCACGCTGGTCAGGCTCCGTGGCTGGTTTCTCCCTGAGCGACACTGGCCCCAGTCCAGCCACCAAACGGATTTGCTCCAGGGCAAGTCCATGTCTCACAGCTGCCGTGTGGCTGCCCCCAAGACTGCACACCCTTAGGCTGGGGGCCGATGGTGGGTTGTGAGCCCCTTCCCTGTTAGGTCTGCCAGGCTGCTGAGACACAGATGGTGTGTGTGCCGTCATGCGAGACGGCTGGTCCAGAGAGGCGGGGGCACAGGCGCGTGACCCGTGTGTCCCAGCTCTGCTCGGTGGGCTGCCTCCATCTCCTCCCCACGCGGCCTGGACAGCTTTGGTTGGCAGGGCGTTGGTATAGGTCACGTTGAGACTAGTGGCCTTTAGTAAAGGGTTTTTACGCACTTTTCAGGTGTACTTCAGTTTCCTTCATGTTGACCCAGGGTGCTCACCTAGCTGGCTAGTGTCCTGTTGTCTGCCGTGTGTCTCTCTGCTCCAGACTCACCGACACCCCTGTGTGCCAAAGTGTCCTCTTACACCCAGCGCCGATTTGTCCCCGCAGGTCGCCATGGGCTACTCGCACTCCTTGGTGATAGCAAGAGACGAAAGTGAGACCGAGAAGGAGAAGATCAAGAAACTGCCAGAGTATAACCCCCGCACCCTCTGACTGTCCCGGGGCCTCCACCTCCACACCTCTCGCGGCAGCTGTCATTTCCATGTGCACTGGGACGGAAGTCAAACGAGGAAGTTAAACGAGCAAAAGTTGACTGAAGGTGCATTTTTGTTAGACTCCCTGAGGTTCCGTTTTATAAGTGATTCAACGTCAACTACCTTTTCTGTATGCTCTCCAAAGTGTTTTTCCTCTCAATGTTTAATTAAAATATTTGCTCATAGTTGACTTACCATTCCTACAAGAGGCAGAAACTTTGAGCAATCCAGGTTTGGTTTTTTTTTTTAAGCTTCCCCCTTTTCCCCCCAATATACTTCTCAAACCTCTCCTTTCCAATTGTAAACAGCATTGTGATCGGACTGGGTGCTACCTAGGAGAGGAGTCACCATTTACTCAGAAAAAAAATGTCCTTTTTGGAAACCTGCAGCATTTTTGGCAAAGAGGGTCCCTGGTGGTCCGTCTCTATCCAAAATCATACCCACATGCTTTGGAAGCATCTGGGTCCCTCCCTTCCCGCTTTTTCTTGTAGACTGGCTGAGGCCGGCCTTGGTTCTGTTCTCCCCTTGGCTGCTTGTAAGCCCCACCCACCGCCTTTTGGCTGCAACATTATTAGAATCTGCCGTTTCCCCCCTGGTGGGGGCTCTGGGGTATGTGTTTAGCCATTTATATCTACTTTATCTGTAAATGAAGTCCAAGTGAAAAAAATCAGGTGATCATGGAACCAGTGGGGGCCCGAGGGGGTGGGCAGTCGTGGGGATGTTGTATCTGGTTCAAAAACCAGCTTTAAGGTTCCTCTGAGGAGCCAGGGCCACCTCGCCAGCACTCGCCATTAGAGATTGATCAGCCAGCAGTGAAAAGTGCATTCTGGAGTCCTTGGAAGGAGGACCAGCCCTTATGTACCAGCCTTTAGCGCCTCTGTGCTTGTTTTTATCACACCCCCCCAGCCCCCACCGCTGGATTCGGCTGGAATAGCCCGGTCTGTTTCTGAGACTCGGGTTCCAGTTCTGCTAACCCAGCTCTCTAGTCACATTTGCTTGGCTGTGGTACCAAATAGATGGGATCAAGAAGCCCCCCTTCCCCAAGTGTCAGCGCAGATGCCACGACTGCCAGCCACCTCCCCACCAAGTGCCCTCTGCCCGAGCTCGTCCCCAGCGTGGCGCTGCTCTGTGTGAGTTACGAGGTGCCTTTCCCGGAACCCTCCTCTCACTTGGACCCAGCTCTGGCTGGGGCTCTTGGTTTCGAGAGGGTCTGGACTGGTTTGGGTGCTTTAAAATAGATTTTTTTAGTTCAGTGGTGCTTCTGAGGGAGATGGGGGTAGAACTTCAGTGTGAGACTTGGGTGGATGGGAAAGTTCAATATTGGTCTTTTTTAATTTTTTGCTTTGCTATTGTTACCACTTGTCATTGTCTTGATGTTAAAATGCCAAAAATGATCCAGTTGTTGCTTTTTCCCACTCGTCCTCTGTCCCTCCTTAAGGTAGCTTCTGCCTTCGCAGGGCACATAACAGGCTTTATCTGGGCCAGTCCCAAGGCCTTGCGTGAGGGGACCGGGCTGTATCTAAGACTTAGTCTGACTTCATGCTCATCTCTGCTGTCCTGGGTTCAGTCTGTAGTCCAGGGGAGAAGCTTCTGCCACTTCAGAGCTTCTGCTAAACTAACCTGATTTGTCCAAGTCACCCCAAAGCCACCATCTCTTAACTCAAGCTTCCTTATGTGGGACCCGTTTCCCTGGACAAGTCTCTTTCCTGGAATGGGATTAGGTGCCTGTGCTCCTCGGACCCGCACAGCCTCCCTTGGGTCGTGCAGTTGCCGAGCGAGTGGTGGGAGCAGTAGCCGGGGTCCTGGCTGTTGTACCGTTGGCCAAGCAGGGCTTCGATCTTCCAATGGACTAATCTGAAGCCCACCGCCAGCCGATTCTGGGACCCCTGGCCAGGGACGAGCAGGACAGGGATGTACCTTCCTAGTGAAGTTCCGCCCTCTTCTCTCCCACAATCACTCCTTCTGGCTTGGAGTTTGGGCATGAACTTCCTAGTGGGGAAAACCCCGTAGAACAGGGGTGGGGTGGTGGCCTGCACTCCAAGAGAAAGACAAAGTGACCGAGCTGAGACAGTGCTTGGCGTTGACCTTTGGGGCGTTTGCCATGTCTTCCAGCTCAGGAAGGAGAATTTGGAAGAAGAGGCTGAGAGTGAAGGGGAATCTAAGCGGAGGTTGTGATTTGGTCGAAGGTGCCTGGTTTAGTGCTGTAATTGTCTTATTTTTTTTATATATATATTTCTTGGAGTAAACATTTTAAATAAACGACATCATTGTTTACTCTGTTTTGGCTTTTGCGCTTATTTTTCAGTAGAATGAAGGTAAGAACATTATCGACTATTTTGCTCTGCATGTGCGCCTCCGGTCTGCTGCCCACGCCAAGGCTCCCTCGAAGGGGCTGTCACAGGACAGGCCTCAGGACAGCGGGTCCTTTTAGCTTCTAGGCTTAAACCATACTGGGATTGGGAGGTGAGTGGAGCTCCTAACTCTCCCTTGAAATGTGTGTTCCTTAGGGAGGGCAGGAGAGTCAGCACCTCACTTCTCCAAACTCAAAAGTGGAGCTTTTCTGTACGCCTCATTAAGGCTTTGTGAGGATGAGGGTAGGGTGTGGAAAGCACCAGAACAGTGGTATGTTTCACGTGCCCAGAGACACCTAGTCATTTCTTTCCCCCCACCAACTCTTCAAAAGGGAGCCTTGTCACTAGAGCATGGTCACAAATGTGCCTCTTCAGCCAGCATTGGCCCCTTACCAGCAGTGTGGCGAGCTGCCCATCAGGGGACACCAAGAGGTCAGTTGTGTGTTCAGAGGCCCCAGGCGTTTTCTATTCTGCCCAGGCTGCTCCAGGTGTACTTGGCTGAGCTATGCACCGCCCACCAGACCCCTGCAACCACCACCATTTCAACACCGGTCACTTACTTGTGGAGTCTTGGATATTGGCTATTTGATGTCATCAGACCCGCCCCTCCCAGGAGGCACTGTCTCCATTCCAAGCTCCTAGACTGTTTGGAGTTTCCCATCAGCTGGAGGAGGGGCAGGGTGGGGAAAGCCATGATTATAGCTTCTCAGAATCATTTAATAGCATCTTTGTGCCATTAACACAGGCAGGCAGATGGGAATCGGCAGCTTCAGGTCCCCGAGTGTCTTCTGTGTCTTCTAGGACACAGGCATAATGGGAGTCAACCAGGCCTGCCCTTGAGGTACCTTGTCCCTCAGGCTACACCTGGGGACCCCAAGGAGACCAGGGCCACTTTTTGACAAAGCCAAGTGCTCACAAGGCAGGGTACCACCTCTCCTGGGCTGTCCCATTAGGCTCAAACTTCCAGACCTGGCTTGTCTCATGCTCTTCAAACTCATTCCTACCACTTTCCACTGGACAATGAAGTAGACACAGCAACTTGTTCACCTAGTTCCCTGCCCCAACGAGTGGGACAGCCCAACCACAGGTGTCCCAGCTGCTCAGATCTCCATCCTTCGCTGCCACCCCTTCCCCCAAATAAGGCAGCCACTGCCAAAATGCATTCAGAACAGCTAGAGCTTTAATGGGTAGCTAGTAACCACTCCTTAGCTGAAGAGTTTATCTTTACCCAAGGGGTTTGAGCTGTGGCATTTGCCCCCCCAACTGGATTCTGAGGGGTGGGGGAACAGGGTAAAGAAGGAGTGGTGTCTCAACTCTCTAGTCCCCCCGGGCAGAGAGTGACAGTGGCCATTTATGCTGGGGTAGGGCCAGCAGTGCTAGGCTTGGGTCTAAGGCACCATCTTCCACCATTTGTAGGCAAAGGGAACCCGGCGGACGTTGGCACAGGCGCAGAAGTCTCCGATTTCAGTCATGTAGCAGTCAAAGTCGTTAATGAAGGTGCATTGGAAGCCCAGGGGCTCCAGCAACTGACAGACCTTTTCTTCTAGGCAGCAGGTACCCTTGATCTGGGGCCCAAAGGGCTTGGGGATGCCCAGGTTCTTGCCCATCACAATCACCTGCATCTGTCAGACAGGATGGGCAAGGTCTCGTGGGCTGGAGCCACGAAAGAAAGTACTATTGGGTTCAGTGCAAGGGGAAACCCAGCTGCCTCTGCGATTGGACCAGACCAGGAAAGCAAGCACACACCAGCACCTCTGCAGGCCTGTGTTCATGCACAAATCACAGATCCTGGCAAGTCCAACACACTTCTGCTTAAGCGCCCAGTGGCCCCTGTGAGATTCCCAATAGCAAAACTAAAATCCTGCCTGGCCAAGGTCTGGTTTTGCCAACTTCCCTGGCTGCTTCTTCCTCCCACCTCTCTCAATCTGGCCTTTAGTCTCATTTGCACCATAATCTTGCCTACCTCTACTGGAATGTTCCCCTGCCCTTAGCTTTGGCATTGGCTTTGTCCATTTTTTACATCTCTAGCATCTCTTCCTTACAGCAACTCCCACCACAGCCTGCACCTGCTCTGAGGGCCTCCAAGGGGCTCCTATTTCATGCCCAGAGGGACATCAGTCTTTTAAAATTAACAGATACCCATGTGTGATTGATGGACGCAGGGCCTGTGTCCCTGGGCCTGAAAAGAGATCTGCAAGTGTTTAAGGAACTGATGAACCCAAGTGTCTCAGAATTCATGCCAAGTGCCTGCTTGGTGGGTCCCAGTTGTGAGAAAGGTCAGATGTAGGCCAGAGGTGGAGTGGGCTTGGCACAGCAGGGGTCTCATACATGCACCCCCCCCCCAACTCCTCCCCTAGCCAACACAGCAGTGTTACTGTGTGAGCGCTTCCGTGTCCCGGTGCTGCCCTGGTCACAGGCTATGTGGACAGGAAGGCCCCATCTCTGGGAGCTCGCCCATGGCCTCGGCCGGCAGATGGCTCGGCCCCATCGAGTCTGGTGGCAGCACAGCATCCTGGCCTGTGAGGCGGGCTGCACAGTGACTCCTAATGCTGGTGATTAGCCCGAGGCCCAGCCCATGGTCACTGCTTGGCAAGTCACCCAGCCTGGGCCCTCCTCACTGCTCCATGGTGGGGGCGCAGGACTCCTTCCACCGTACTTCCTCTCCCAATGGGTCAGGGGACCAGCCAATTGGCTGAACAGCCCCCACCCAGGGGCCAGCCACCCCTGCCTCTCACCAGGTTGGGGAAGTAGGCTCTCGCATAGAGTTTCGAGGTCTGCTGGCTGGAGGGTATGTTGGTCAGCTGCTCCAGGCAGAAGAGCTGTGGGATATCAATGATGTCCCTCTCCAGCAGGCCCAGCTCCCGCTTCAGGATGTCTCGGTTGAGGTTAATGCACTTCTGCAGGGCAGGAAGGGTGGGTGGGTGGGCCGGGAGAGGTGTGAGATCGTGGGAATGGAAGCGAGTGGCCTGAAGCACCTCCCACCTTTCCTCGTGTGGGGGACCCTTATGTGGCATGCCAGCCTCTGATGAGAGGGCACAGTTCCCTTTTTCTGAGAGGAAATGGGAATTCAGAGGAAAGGCCTGGTACTGAGAGGCCAGGATCCCACAGCCAGTGAGCACTGGGGCAGCTACTAGTCCTAATTCTATAGCATGGGTTCCCTTTGGCGCTCAAGCCTGGCCACGGTGGGGAACCTGGGCAAGGGCAGAGGGTTAGCGGTCCAGGAAAGGGCATAAGTCCTCAGACTGTGGCACTCTGCTTCCCTCAGGAAGGGACAAGACTAGGGGTCCCCATCCAGGGCACTTCTCTGCTCAGACCAGGCGATGCCCAACACCTGAGCATTTCCGTGGTCTGACACAGGGCTCATGACCACTATACCCAGGATACTGTCAAGGGCTGCTCCAACACCATGCCTGGCTGGCACCCACCCTGCTGTGCCAGGAAGCCTTCCCTGTTTTGGCAAAGGTTAGAGCACCAGTGCACTATGGCACTGAACACACCTTGGCCAGGAGCCATAAAGACCCAGTGGGCAAAGCATTTTTGTGTTGAGCATGTGACCCCGGGCAACTGCCCTTCTCCAGCCTTGGCTTCCCTTCTAGAAGTTAAGTGATCTCTTCTGGGAACTCCTGTGCTTCTCACAGTCTGTGATCCACACTTTCAGAGATCCAAGGTGCTGGGTGATTCTGAGCACCGAGCTGAAGGCCCTAAGCCTCTGGACTCAGCTTCTTAGAGAAGTCATGGGTGGGGGCCTCTGCTGCAGGCTGCTGAGCTACAGCACTGTTTTTTGGTAAGATGCTATGAGTAATAGTGCATGAAGCATGAACTTGGCAGTCCCATGGGTTCAAACCCACTTCCCCAACTCATCGACTTGGTCTGAGCCTGTCATACACAAGATGGGTTTAACTTCCCACGGTTATTTCGAGGATTACAGTAACGTATCTTGCAAGATGCTTGGGCTATTGTAGTTCAATTAAGAGCCTGTCTCGATCGTCAGTGCATCCCCCCACTTTCTGGAGAAGGTCCCTCACATCCTTGGCCCCTACCTCCACATAGTCGTTCTGCGTTTTCATATTTTCATCAGCCAGAAGTTGGTTGATAGTTTTGGCCTCCCTCCCTGGGGGAAGAAGAAAGGCAGGCAGGCAACATAGCACAGAGCTGGGTAAGGTGTTCTAACACAGTGCACGCTATGCTTTTCTGCTGCCCTGGGAACCTTTCTACCTGGAAAGAAGGTCATCAAATGACTGGGAAGGACACCCGGGGAATAGGGGCGGGCCTCCATTCTGTTGCTGTTTGTCCCCTACCGTTAGAGAGGAGCTGATCCTCCCTCACTTCTTCAAACAGAGGCATGTCTCCATAGCCCTCCTTCTGTTTCTCCTGGAAGAGTTTGTAGCAGGAGCTGGGGCTGGCCAGGAGCAGGCAAAAGTCCTGGAAGACAGAACTAGGGTCAGACGCTGGCTTCCCCTCCAGAAGCTGCCGAGGGTCTCCGAAGGAGGGTGGGAGACGCCCCGCCCTCCGCAGTCCCCAACACAGACCTTTTCGTCTTCACTCTTGACCTGTTTGGGGATGAAGCACATGAACTCATCCACGTGGCCGACCATCAGCCAGTCCGAGAAGAGTTCCACCGGGGCCTGGACTTGCTGGGCATAGAGGAACTCCCGGAGGGCCTTACTCATGTCCCGGCCGTCCTTGCTAAAGGGAAGAGGGAAGGAACAGCCCTTGAGAGCCAGCATGGCCCGGGCTGGCCGCCGACGACTTGCTGAATGGCTACCTTCAGGCAGCCTGGCTGCTTCAACCATTGGGCTCAAGCAACTGGTCCATAGGGGAAGGCGGTTATTAAGAATCCCTTACTTTGGCCTAACTCAGGACTGAGCCGAGAGATTCTCGAAAAAAGACTGGGCCCTGGGACACTGTACTTCCTGGCTTTAGCTGAATGGCCACCAAGAAGCCTAGCCTTGAGGGTGGCCCCCTAGAAGTCCACATCCTGTGGAAGTGGCATCCTGTTGGGTCAGTAGGCCAGCAGAGTTTAGCAGGCTTCAACTTAAACCCTGGAACCACCACTCAGAGGACGAGTAGTTTGCTTTTTCTCCTTTCAGTCTCCTACGTGATTTGCAGACAAACATCCTTATGTGAGCGTTTAAGGAATGGTCCAGGGCAGAGGACCTGCTGAGTCACATGGGAGTCAGAGCCAGGTGACTACAGGCCCCTTTAGTTTTAAGACATCTGACCTCTTGGCCTCACCTGGGGTAAAAGCTGCTGCCAATGAGGATCCTGCCTAGAGGATACTCCTTCCCTTTGACCTTGACAGGTGGGGACACCATCAGGTTCCCAATGGAATCCATGCTGGCCACCCTATCGTCATCGGTGCAGTGGGTCATGTAGCCAATCCCCGGGCTCTAGAAGGAGACCCAGCCAGGGTGGGGGTGTTAGGGGAGATGGGCTTTAAGACCCCGTCTTACCCCTAACCTAGACTCTCAGGTAGATTCCCACACCCTCTGCCCTCAGAGGCCACCTGGGCCCTCTCCCTTGACACCCCATCCTTCCTGGGCAGGCACCAGGCCTGAGAGGTTGGATCGAGTTCAGATCAGCCAAACCGAGCCCCACACCAGTGAGTATTTCATGGGGTAATCTTCGAGCTTGGCGACCCGAGGGGTGTCGAGGACCAAGGAAATTGTCTTGTGGGGGGCCTGGGTGTAGCAGAAGGCCATTTCATCCTGGAGGGGACAGGAAAACAAGTTGTGATGTCTTCTCGCTCCATCAGCTGCTTTCCTGCCTATGTCCAACTTGCCTGGCACAGTGCTCCCTGTGCCCGGGCCACCTCCAGAGGAGGGCAATAAGAACCCTTTCTTCCTGCCAACTCCTACTCAACCTCCAAGCTCAGCTCAGGAATGGCTCCTTCTTGGGGGCTTTTCCTGACCTATTCTCCCATCCATCAAGTTTAAAATGTGAGTCACCTGGATTATCATTGTCTGCACCAAATCCAGGAACAAAGCTGGTTGGCTTTACTTCTAAAGTACATTCTGAGCGGACGCATCCCTGATGCCCTTTGGGGAAGCTGCCACCACCTCCTCCCCAAGCTACTGCCAGGGCCTCCAGACAGTTTCTCTTCTATTCTTGCCCCTAAGAACTGTTCTTTCTCAGCTGGAGAGGTCTTTTCAAACCTAAATCAGGACATTTGCACCCCTGATTCGAACTGGCCAATGGCATCCCATCTTGCTCTAGACTTTTCTATTCCCTGCTTTAGCTGAAGAGGTCCCAGTGCTTACCTGCCTCTGACCTCTTCACTCTGATCTGGCTGCCTAGTGTCCCCCCCCCCAAGCAATGTGCCAGCTCTGACAGCCTGTAGCTGAGGGCACCAGATCCCTCAGCTGCCTAGGGGTTAGTTAGGGTTAGGTGTTCTGAGGTCTCAACCACGAGCATTCCGAGTAGGAAGAAGTTAGATCTAAGCTCTGTTCCTTAGGGGCTGTGACTCGGGCAAGGCCGTTTTATATGAGCTTCCACTGAAGTCCTACAAACAAAGACGCCTTAGTTAGGCTTAGCTTTGCTGGGAAGATCGAATGGAAGCCTGAGATGGTCTTTGTACCGGCTGCAGTCAGAATCCCCCCGTCCCTCCCCCACAGACAGGTGGGGCGTTACCTGGAGCCACCTGCCCAGGCGGTTGGGGTCCTCGTAGACAGACGCCACCTGGCTGTTACTCCTCTCGCTGAGCTCCGTGACCGTGTTCACAAAACCCTGGACCTGCAGCTCTCTGCCACAGGAGATAAGCCAGCTCTGAGGTCTTCGAGGCATGCCCCCACCCCCATCATGACCTTGCTGCCCCAGGGAAGGGGGCACCTCCTTCTGGTCAGAAGAGATTATGTCCCCACCCAGGAGAGATGCAGAGTGGCTGTCCCTCATCCTCAGAGAGCACAGGCTGGTAGCACAGAGCACATCTTGCCCAGCATCACTCTGCTTAGCTCATGGCAGAGTCTGGTCCAGAACTATTAGTATCCGTCCCCACTCTGGTGGCCTAGGACCCTGCTCTGTCCCTATCCTGCAAGTACCTTCTACCCCCTGCCCCAGGCAGTTTGGGAGCCGCCCCAGGCTCTCCTGGCCTGTGTCTACCCAGTGGGCCTACTCCTCTCCCCGAGGGGCTGTATTTTTCCCCCGAGAAGTCAAGCTAGGTGTCCCCTTGAGATGGCCAACAAGGTTGTCATATTTATACAAGAAGCAGGGGGTGGGTCTTGAACCCTGGGATCTTAGCACTGTCATACCAGTCCCTGATGTACATTTGTTCCTTGGAGAGAAACAGTGATGTATGCGGCTGTTTAAAAAGATCACCCATTTTGTTGAATGCCAGAAAAGTCACACTATTAGGCAGTGTCAACACTGAGATTCTAACCTGGTTCTAGGTATAAACCTTGAATTGCTACTCTTTGTTACTGTTCCAAAAACGCCGTATCTCGGTCTACGAGGCTACAGGGAGCTGATCAGGCTGGTAAGGTCTAGAGCAGTCTTGGGGATGTGTGCGGGGGTGAGGGTGGGCAGCCCCAGCGTCACGGCCACCTGTGGCTAAGCTGGATCAAGCCGTGCCTGAATACCGGGTGTTCCCCTGAGGACCCTGCTCCCCTCGCAGCCCTCCCATGAAGAGCCCTCCCATGAAGAGCCATTTTTCTTTTATACCCCAGGGGCCCGGAGGAGGCAGGTGGTCCCCCTCTACATGTGTTGCTGCCTCCGGGCCATCACGACCTCTTTAAGTCCCCTTCACTTGACAGATCTTATCTACCCTTCCTCAGCCTCCTAGCCCCAACAGTCGCACCACCTCCAAGATTGTGACCTGTCAGTTCCACCCCCTCCAGCTCCCATGCTCGCCCCATCTAGATGCTGGGCCAGCAGCTTGACCTCATAGGGACCTCTGACCCGCGACTGCTCCCATTCCCATCACCCCGTTTCTCCACCTTTCTTATCTGGCTCTGAGGCTACAATGCATCATAATTACACCCTGTCCACCGTCTACCTGGGTTTGTTCGCCTGGCAAACCTCCAGCCCTGGTTAGACCTGATTCTGCGCTTCGGTCTCTTCAGTAACTTTGGTTGTGGGGAAGCCTGTCTCCATGGGCTTCTCTCCAAGTTGTCAACCTAAAAAGGTCTTAAACACTGGTTAACTTTAAACCATCGTATTTGGGGTCTGTTACAGCCCCAAGGTCATGCCCTGACACACAGGGTCCCAGGCCCCACTGGCCCTAGCCCTGTCCTTGTCTCCTCCCCTCCTTCCTCCTGTCACCTGCTTTCTTCTAGCTCTACAGGCCTCCTTGCTGCCCCCAGAACACCCTCGTCCTTGCCATTCCTTTTACATTGCTTTATGGCACCTGATACTACCTGAAGTCATGCTGTTTACTTGTCCGTCTCTCCTTATGAGACCAGGGGGGGCCTGGCCGGTGTGGCTCAGCGGTTGAGCATCTACCTATGACCCAGGAGATCCCAGTTCGATTTCCAGTCAGGGCACATGCCCAGGTTGCAGGCTCGATCCCCAGCAGGGGGCGTGCAGGAGGTAGCCAGTCAGTGACCCCCATCATTGATGTTTCTATCTCTGACCAGGGGAGGGACCTCACTGCTGTAAGTGCTCAGACTGGCATTGAAGACCATATTGGGGACCAGGCAGCTGGGGGGGAGGGATTTCACTTTCCTGGTGAGAAGTCTAGCCCTCTTAACTCCCCGCAGACAGACAGAAGTGGGTACTAGGGACAGAAGCGGCCTGGCACAGACAGCCCAAGGGGATCGTACCTGCACAGGTAGACCTCTAGAGGCATCTGGGTGCTTGGGGTAAAGATGCAAGGAGCCACCCGGAACACTACCGTGTCCTTGTATACCAGGGTCTCTGGAACTAACTGCGATAGAAGGCACGGTCCTGTTGGCGACCCGATTCCACACCCAGCTTCTTCCCCGACCCGACCCCGGGCCTCCAGGTGCTCAGTCCAGCCCACCTCCAGGCGCTCACCTGTCCTCTGCTGCTCCTTCCTCCAAAGGTGGCAGGAGACCCCAGCTCCACCCGCCAAGCCTTGTCCTCCCCTCTCCTCCTCCCAGCTGGGAGAGATGTCCCTTCCCACACAATCCCTGCTCCGAGGGCGGCGTGTCTCCTCCGGGACTTACCGGGTCCCGAGACTCTTCCACCAGAGACACCGAGTAGGAGATCAGGCCAGAGAAGCTGGCGGACGGGAACTCCGTGGCTTCCACGTAGAAGGTTTCCTTTAAGTGGCTGTCCAGGGGGGCCAGGGTGTAGGTGTACAGGCCAGACCCCAGCACCAGCTCGCAGGTGCTGGAGTCGGCTTCTAGGAAGGAAGGAAGAGCATGGACAGACCAGCTGTCACCACACCCGACGGCCCAGGGTACCGGCTCCTTTCTCACATCTTGCTGCTGCTGGCCATGTGTAGATTGGGGGTAAGGGGGAGGCTTCTCTGCTGGCCTTGAGGGGGTCAGACTGGATGAGGCAAGTCTTCCACCAGGTTCCACATCCACCTTCTTCCCCCTCCCTGCCCCTGGGCCTCCCTTGACTTGCTCATTCAAGGGCATTTTGCTGGAGGTGGACATGTCCCCTCTCTAACCCAACAGTCCTTAAACCTTTATAGAATAGGGGCAGGCCCCCTGCCTGCCAGGTTGATAGGGGCTGAAGGTGGCAGTGTGTGGCGTGGAGCCCAAGGTGGACATGCCAGCCTCGCTGCACCTGCCTTCTTGGCCTCTGCATTCCAGAAACAATCTAGTGGGGTTCTGGTTCAGAAATGAAGGTGGATTCTGGCAGGAGAAATGGGCAGGAGCCATCATCTAATCTGCATAAGGTAGTAGCTACTGTTTTAGCTACTGTGCATGTCTCTTCCTCCAGATATGAAAATCCGACAGGATAGCGACCGTCATCACCTCCACTGGGGAAAGTGGCCTGGGGGTACAATGACCCACCCATGTGTGTAGACTGTGTTTGTTGATGGTGGCAGCCAGATGATCCTAGAGGTACAAGTTCGGCCACAACAGAGACCCTGACCTGCATCTCTAGATCCTCAATGGGTTTGAGGGGACTGTACCGGGTCAGGGTATGGCCACCACTCACCTGGAGGTGAGAGAGTAGAGCTGGAGCCGCTGCAAGAACTCACCTTGGGCCAGGTAGACTCTCGCCTTCCCTGCCTCTTCCTTGGAGGTGTGGAGAACCAGCCGGTGGTTCTTGAAAATGCCGCTGGGCCCCTGAACGTTCAGTACCATCTGGGACAGATTCTTAATTTCTGGGCAAGAGACAAGGCGAGGTTCAGGGATTCTGGAGGCCAGGGCTCCAGGGGGTGGGGGGCTTGTGCATTGGAGTGCCAAGGACCCTCTGCCTCCCGCTCTGGCCCAGGCCTGCATCACGTTTTACGCCTCGGGCCCACTTTGAGTGAGGATGGCTTTGACCCCATATGGCAGTACACAAACACCTAGAACAGGGCCTGGCACAGTCAGTTCAGCAAGGGTTGCCCCCAGCCTTGGTGTGAACCAGGACATCTGTTCTACTGCTGAGACCTAGAACCTAGGTCCCAACCACGTCAGGACCAGATCCGAGGTAGCTTTTGCCTTAGAGTTCCTGCCCCAGGCGACAAGAGGGTTTTTAGGAAGAGTCTCATACACCCCTGTGTGTCTTCATTTAGTCTTCTCCCTGACCTTGAAAGGCCAACTGTGTCAGGCCCATTTTACAGGTGGCAAAACAAGGGCCAGGGAAGTTAACATGCTCAAGTTCATAGCCAGGAAGTTAACAGTTTACTGACTGACATCAGATCCCATGCCCTTCCCATGGGGCCACAGGGTCTCTTACAAGCTTCAAGCCATTGATAAGAGACTTGATTGACCCCGAATGGAGACATAGGCCTAGAATCTGTGTTTGCTGAGGGGTGGGCAGTGAAGTCCCAGGGTAAGGCAGAACTCAAGGAGGAAAGGTGGCAGTAGTCCCAGGTCAGTGGCCAGTTCTTTCTTACCCTCCGAAAAGAACACCTTCTTAGTCTTGTCTATGAGCTGGACAATGTCAGCGGGGCTGCAGTTCACAAGCAGGATGGCGCCCCAACCATTGGGACCCCAGACCCAGTTTTTCTGCAAAGACAGGAATGTGGGTTCAGGAAGATGTCAGGTAAAATCCTCTGCTTCCCAGATGCTTTCCCCCAACCAGGGGCAGAGCCAGGCCTTTCTTCAGGGTGACAGGAACCTCCAGGTCAGAATCTACCAACTCAAGTACCTTGAAGGTAACATCAGGTAAGTGGACCAATATCTAGGGATGGGCTACCAGTTTTCTACCTAGTGTCAGGGGAAGCAGGGACTGAGTCCAAGTGGAGGAGACATGCCCATCTGACGGGGGCAGCTAACCCTGTGCTCTGGTTGACTATATTACCAGGCTTGGATATGAACCTAGCATTGCTAGACATTCTAGTTTTTTGAAAAAGCTAGAGGTCGACTTCAGCTCTGATTTGTGTTGCAGCAGGTGACTTAACAGACACCGTGAAGGTCAAATAGGTCGTTGGCCAGATCTGACTCAGGGGCCCCCATCTGCACCCTTCCCCAGCAGCCTCACCTTAGCCCGATGGTCAATTGTTGTCTCAACTTGCCCTCTGCGGTAGATATCCACATCCAGGGAGACCACTGCAACAGGAGGGAAAGGTCTCAGGCCCCTGGACCTGCTGGACTTAGCCTCGAAGCTGCAGCTAATCCCCCAGGGCTGCCCAAGGCTGGTAGCAGGGCCATCCAGCCTTTCAGGCATGCTGGAGGCTTAGAAAACATTCCTCAGAGACAGACCCCTTCTCGTGAGCAAGCCCACAGAGGCCCAAGTAGTGATGTGTTTCCCCCAACCTCTTGGGCGCTCACGAAACAAGTCCACTGTGGTCACGATGTCCTTTTGTGCCTGGTGGCCTCTCCCCAGATGATTCCTACCTGGAAGGGCTCACCTCCCTAGCCTTCTAGAAAGCTCCTGGCACTCTAACACATAGGAAGGGCTCAGTACCTGGCCATTGCAAGCCCCTTTAGAGCTTAAGGACCCAGGCTCTGCCCAAGTATCGCCATAGAGGTTCTCCCTGCTGTCTTATGTTTCATTTTCTACCCCTCCCCACCAAGTGACCACTGTATGGCTTTTTTTATTTGTAGCTTTTGTCACCCGACATGCTATTTCTCAACTGGAGTGCCAGGGCCATGCGAACTGACCTTGGTTGCTGCTCTATACTTGGCGCCAGGCATGCATGCCCAGGACCCAGTGCTGGCTACGCACCAGGTGCTGTTCTGGGTGCTAGGGGTACAGCCGCATGCAAGACAGGCCCTGTCTCCTTCAAGTGCAAAGGTGTGTGTGAGCACACATGCGGCAGGGGAGGAAGAAATAAAATACACATGTGTCCAATGGTAAAAGTGCTGTGGAAACAAGGGGATGGAGCGGGTCGTCCCCGTCTTAAGTCAGAGAAGTCTTCCAAGTTGAAACGTGAACAGAGACCCGAAGGAGGCCCAAAGTGATCCATGTCAGTATCTGAAGTAAAAGCAAACCGAACAGGTAGTGCAAGGTGGAAAGTTCAAGGGTCAAGGACACCACTGTGCCCAGAGCAGAATGAACACGGGGAAGAATGGGGCACAGGTTAGAGGTCGCGTGGGCTGCCTCAGGCAGGCTCTGTGGGTAACACTGGCTTTCAGGCGAGGAAATGGAGGCAGCGGGAGGCTTTGATCCAAGGAGACATGATCCGATATCCTTTCACAGGCGGGCTGCTCTGGGGCTGAGCTAAGACTGGACCTGTGGAAGGGCAAGGGCGGAGCAGGGGGCCCCACTGGGGACCTGTGCAAGAGAAGACGGTGACTCGGACCAGGCTAAGAGCAATGCAAGTGGCGAGGAGCTGCATTCCAGCTGAACTTAAGGCAGAGCCAACAATATCCACCGATCTACACGGGCCAAACGGAGAGTCGGCTAGAAGGACCGACTACTATCTACGGCGATGAGGAAGGTAATTAAAAATCGGTGTTTGGGATGGAGAGACTCAGCCCAATTTGGGATATATTAAACACCTTGCTGACCGGTCACGAGTATACACGTGTTTCCATGTCCGAACGTTGCTGAATGGTCAAGAGATAACTCGTGTCTGCACTTACATTAATTTAAGTAATTTTAAATACTTTGTTGACCAATGTAGCCGGCCGCATGGGCAAGTTCTGGCCCGAAATAGCCGGACAACAAGGTGTCAGTTTTGAGATGTTGGTTAGACGTTGTGTTGGGTCAGCAGACAGCCAAGCCAAGTTTATGGGAGAGGCCTGGCTAGAGTTTTGGGAGTCACCTGTCTATAGAGCCACATGCCGGGCACTGCCTGAGCCCCAGGGACACTTCAGGCTCCAGGAAGGATCCAGCAAAGGATCTGAGAAGAAACAGCCAGCTCGGTAAGGGGGAAACTGAGGGCAGGGTCCCTGGAGTGTTAAGTGAAACACATCAAGGAAAGGTCACCGGTTGTGTTAAACACTGACAAAGGCCAAGGCAGAGGAAGACAGAGTTGACCACTGGACTCAGTGAGGAAGTTCTTAGGGTCCTCAGTAAGGGTGGTGGTGGTGGGGGGTGTCCGATTTGAGCAGGCTCCAGAGGAAGGGAGAAGTTGAGGATGCAGAGGTGGCTGGCTGCACAGGAGCAGAGCGGTGGGGAGCGAGTTTGAAGAGAACACAGCATCGGATTTAAGAGAATCAATGGTACAGCTTATTCCTGAAGAGAACAGGCATTGTAGCCACGATAGCTTGTTCTGGACTGATCCAGAAGAGGGGGCGAGGGGTAGTGGGATCCTACATCGGTAAGAATTACTGAAGGAATGTTCTTAAATGAAAGTGAGAGGGGAAAGGATCTAGTGTGATAAGCCTTGAACCAGACACGTCACCCACTGTACCGAGGCGGCAAAGGTTGGCACCCGACAGGTAGGCGAGTAGATGACGGGAGCACATGGATGCTCCTATTGCCTCTGTTCGCAGAGAATTAGGTCGGCAGTGCTGAGGGTGCGAGAGAAGCGGCTGAGCTGAGGAGGGAGTATGCGTGGGCATGCGGAGAATCCACCCAGGACCCGCGGAAGGCATCTCATTACAGAGAGAGCCCCTTTCCCCGCCCCCGGCTTCTGTCAAGCCCACCCTTCTCCAGGGGTGGGAACAGCACTCACCAATGGCAGTGAGGTAGAGCTCAGCTGTGGCCACGGGGACCTCCACATCTGGCTGATAGTACGAGACCAAGACCTGCGGAGACAGCAACCAGAACCCACGGGAGCGCTGCAAGGCAGGAGTAGGGCCTGGGCCGTGTACTCGAGTCCAGCCCCTGACCTTGGTCTTGCATTACGGCTTCTGACGGCTCGCTCTGAGCCGGTACAGGGCTACTGTGCTGTAACTCGGACTAGGTGAAGAGCCCGTTTAACATGCCATGACCACTCCAAGGACTTCCACGCTCAGGCCTCGTAACCCCTCCAGGTAGGCTTTACCCTCAAGGGCAGAGGGATCAAGGGACTCGCCCTGTCATTCATCCAGCAAGGGGTAGCACAGGACCGGAGATCCAGGCTGCCTGGCTTGGAGGTCAAGCTTTAAACTACGCCGCACATCCTTCTAACTACACCTCCCTTCCTGGGGTTCACCTGTCACCCCATGAGGTGGGCAGTGGGGATGTGGGGCCTCCTGGAGGTGAAGCCACTCACGCAAAAGGAAGTGCGACACCTGCGGAGGGAATTGATTTGGAATTCGCTCTTTTCTGTGTCCCAAGCCAGCTTCTGCTCCCAGACAAAGGCTTGCGCTTCAGCCATTGACCTTGACCACAAGGCTTTCATCACAAACCGGAGAACCAAACATTAGCTAGGGCCATACTTAGATGTGTGTGACCACCACCTGTTCCTAAATGGTAGCTCTGGTCCTCCAAGGTCAGGCACCTCCCTCCATAGGCCACTCCTGACAGTGCTGGAGGCTGAGCCCTGGACAGAGAATGCTTCTCAGGTCACCTGGGATCAGCTGGGACACATCACAGGTTCAGTGTCTAAGTGTGTACTACCTGCCTCTAGGGGATTCCCTGCCCAGGCCACACAGAATGGGTATGTACCACCTACCTGCCATCCCAGCTGAACCCTCTGCCACCTCCCAGCAGACCGCTCCTGCAGGTTCTGCTCATGGACGCCCCTAATCCTGAACCTGCTTCATCTGATTCTCACCCTCAGCACCACAGTGGAGTCACCTGGGGAGCTGTGAACTACAGATGCTGGGGCCCCGCCTCAAGGTTGATGTAATTGGTGGGGACTGTGACTCAGGTGTTGAGTGTTAGAGCCCCTGGTGCTTCTAATTACTCTGCACGAGTGACCTGCTCCCACCACAGAACCACCACCCATGCCTAACCCACCATGAGCCTGACGGCCTGTCCCACCAGGTGGACGTCAAACCCGCCTGCCACAGGTGTCCCATTAGGGAGCCAGCTTGCGCAGGAGAAAGGGCACAGACTTGGGCTCAAATCCTGGATCTGCCCCCACTCTAGTTATGCGATTTAAGCTTAGATAGGTCACTCTGAGCCTCAGTTTCCTCTTATGTAAAGTGGGGAAAAGCCAATCTCTGTGCACAAGATACCTAGTACATAGCATGCATTTAATACACATTAGCTCTTAAGTTTCATTCTCCGCCTCCAGAAGACCAGCCTTAGCCAAAAAGCTCATTGGAGTTCTGCTGCCGAAACCTTTTAAGGCAGATTTTAAAAGCAGCCCGTTTGGAGGCGAGCCCAGCGTCGTGGTCAGAAGCACACACAGAAACAGACATGTTTGAGCTTGAATGCCAGTTACTGGCATGGGCAGGGCACTTCCTCTCAGTGCCTTGGTTTCTTTATCTGTAAAGTGGGGCCATGGAGTGCCCACCTCACAGGTTTGTCGCAAGCATTAAAGATCAGACACGCAAAACGCCTGGCTCCAAGTTTTTCACAGACTCAGGAAACACCAGCTGTGAAGAGGGAGCCCCGGGGTTGTGTTAGCTGCCCCTCCACCCGCCTCGCTCCCCAGCCTACCTTGTCGTGGTCGATGGCAGGGCTGGGGCACGTCATCTTCATCAGCACGTCCATGGGATCAGACAGAGGCAACTGGGTGGTGGCAGCCTCCTCCTTGGTTGCTACCGAGCCGTTGTTGCGGACACTCACCGAGACCCCCGGGGAGCCGCTGACGGTGAAGGACGTGCACTGCCGCGGGGCACACCTGGTTGCCCGAAGACAGACTTTAGGGCACAAGTCTCACCTTCGCGGCCTAGACTGCAGCTGGCACAGAGGGGGACGACCACCCAACCTCTCTCCTTAGGGTTCTGAGGCACCCCAATTTACCCTCAGGGCAGCTTTAGGGGGAGTCCTAAAATAACTTCAGCCTTACTCTAAGGACCCTTGTGTCCTCTCTCCGACAAGCTCCAGCCCAGAGCCACCCTCCCATCAGTGCTCTAGAAATTACCAGAGCTGCATCCTGTTTATAAACTCCTAACTCCCAAGGTGGAAAGAACCACAGGGACCCCTGTAGCAGAAAAGACATGGCCTGGGACTCGGGAGGTCTGTGCTATGACCCCGAGGATGGCCTGGCCTCTTGTTTGAGTGTGTCACCCCACTGAGGCTCCAATGTACAGGAGTCCCCCTTGAGAGGCAGCCTCACCCCCATTTCAGAGGTAAGGGGACTGAGAGAGGGCAGGGCACTACTCATCTAAGGTCCCACAGCCCGCAAGGGGCAGAGACAGGATTTGAGTCAGAATCCTGCAGCGTCAGGACTGGGAGGCCCTTGAGCTAAGGCAGGAGGACAGGGAAGATGCAGAGGAAGCAGAAAATCCCTAAACCCCACACAGCTCAGGGGCAGCCCCGGGGGGAGCCAGGCGCCAGCCTTCCTGCCTACACCTACCCCCAGCCCCTCACCTGCTGAGATCCAGGCAGGTCTCCATGCCCACCACACAAATAGCGTGGGCAGGGCTGCCCAGGGACAGGTGGACGATGCTCTGGCAGGACATGGCAGGGCCCTCTAGGCTAACCACCCTCACCCGACACAACCACCTCAGCTGACCCCGGGCTCCCGCGGCCTGCCCTCCCCTCTTATGGGCTCCAGGCCGCGCCCTTGTTAAGGAGGCTCCAGCGCCTGCCCAGGTGTGACCGCCTTTCTCCACTGAGGCTGCAGAGGAACAGGTGGGGTCAGAGCCCCTTCATCGCAATTTATTGGGCAGCTTGTGCCTGCAGCCACGAGGCCCGTGCGAGGCTGGCTGCTTAAGGTCTCTGGCCTTCAGCTGGGAGCACGAGGGACTCTGGGACTCGTCAACCTGGTCACAGCGCTGGAGAACTGACTCAGCGGGAAGCTGTCAGAAGCAAGTATCTGCAGGGGTGCATGGGGTGGTGGTCAGGGTGGCAGCGGTTGGTAGCAGCGCCAGGCTCTGGGGCTTCAGTTCTAGGGGTGTGTTTCCTGGAAATTGAGGAGGCGATCTCTGCAAAGTGCTGGACCAGTGGTTCTCAGTGCTCTAGTGGTTGCAAAAATGCCCAGGGAGGCTTGTTAAAATTGCAGAACCTGGGCCTGGCAAGTCTGGGGTGTGGCCCAGGAAGCCAGGTCCCATCTCCAGGTGATTAGGGGGAGCTCCTTGTCCGCAGTGTCACCAGCTCCCTGCGGGGCTCGGCAGGTGTTGGTAGAATGAACAGAGGTGCCCATGCTGAGCCGAGTTCACCAGCTGCTCATCTCCCCCGAGCTCACTGAGCGAAGATGAGACCGCCTGCTCTAGCCCAAGGGACTCACCACCTGCCTTCAAAATGGTGTCCATTTCATGTTTTAAATGAGGTTTATAGTTATTCTTGAATAGGTACCATGTTCGCATGGTTCCAAGTTCAAAAGGGGATTGCAACGAAGCCTCCCGCCTCTGTCTCTCACCCACTCTGTTCCCTTACTTGGAGGCAGCCAGTGGCATCAATTTCTTCTATGTCTTTGCAAGTAGATGTTACGTGTGACCACACAAACGTGTGTGTGTCCTCCCCTCCTCATTTTCACATAAATGGTACTATATGCTACACACCATTGCTTACCTTGCTTTGCTCGCTTTAGGCAGAAGGTCTTCGTATCAGTACGTAAAAAGCACCCTTATCATTTTTAATGGCTGTATAGTATTCCACAGAGGGCTATGCCATCACAGATACACATAAGCATTTGTTTTCAGTTTTTTGCCCTGACACACGACACTGCGATGAGTAACCCGCCTGTAACAGCATGGTGGATATAAGCTGGATACTGCGTGAAGACTGCTCGGTCAGCCAGGCTTCTTAAATTCAGGATTAAAAGTAAAAATATGCCTCCTTGGAGATTTTAAGCACACAGCATAACTGTCAGGGTGACTTTGCTTTGGGGTGTCTTGGAGGCAAGGGGTTGGCAAAGAGACCCTAAAAGTCCCTCTGGTTGGGTTGAAAATGGCAAAATTTTATCTCACCACAAAGGGCCCGTCCACACCTGCCCACCCGTCTGCTCACACAGCTGGCCAGAGATGGCTACAGGGAAGCGATGGTTAGGCTGGGGAGGGGTTGCTGAGGGAGGAGCTTGGGGTTCTGGAGCAGAACAGCCTGGGAGCTCTGTCCCTCCCAACCCTCGGAGAGCCCTGCTTTGTGCCAGGGCTCTGTCTGAGCATAGTAGGGTGGGCCACCCTTGGTTTCTCTGGACATTAAAGGGACTTGGAGAGATCTAGAAGGGGTCCTGCCCCCATCCAGGGGATTACCCATTCACCACTTAATCCCCAGCTCACACAAAAGTCCAGGACATAGTAGATGCTCAATAAACTCTTATGCAGCAAAATGACTAAATGATCCCCACCCCACCTTCATCTCTCCCACAGATAACCCAATAGGTGTCCATGAGGCTCTCCAACCAAAACGAGGGATTTGCAACCACAAAGCAATTTTACAGAGGCCATCCACAGCTCTTCGGTGCTATTTAGTGCAGGAAGTCTCCAGTCCCTCTCCAGTAGTCAAGTCCCGTGGCACTTCCAGTCACTGTGGTGGATGCTATGGTGCACCACCTGATCCCCCCCCCCATCAGGGTGGAGGCACTTACCCACCCCTCCAACCCCAGATGCTGTGAGTTGGCTTCTGGTGGCTCACAGCAAGTCCTCCTGGAATTGTCTACTGCCACCTCCCAAGGCTACACTGCCTCCTTGGCGGCAGCTACATGCAATGTGAGGGACAAAGGCCAGACTACTTATCTTAATTCAGGACAACTCCGAGGGCCCGTTCAGCGCCAGAGCTTCCTCAGGGATTACCTGAACTTCTGTGGCCACCGCTCCCCACACCCTCTCCTAGGTGTAGATCCAAAGCTCCCTACCTCCAAACCTGCGCGCCAATTTCTCTCTCAGAATCAGGCATTAAACAGTCACCAAACAATCTCCAGAAGTCTGAAAGTCCAGACCCACACAAAAGAAAGCTCCAAACTCGGTTTTATAAAGTTAAGTCTTTCCCACTAGAGTTTAGTGAAGGCTCAAAGCTTAGGGTTGTGGAAAGGGGACACTCAGCTTCCTTCTTTCCTTTCTGCCTGCCCAGCTGGCAAATGCTGGTTCCCACCTGTAGTAGGTTGAATAACAGCCCCAAAGCTATCAGGCCTAATCCCTGGAACCTGTGTTAGCTCATCTAGAACAAGACTTTGCAGAAGGGACTAAATTTGCAGGTGTAACCGAGTCTTTCAGATGGCGACATTATCCTGAATGATCTGGGTGGGCCCTAAATGCAATCACAAGTCTCCTTATAAGAGAGAAACAGGGAGATCTGACACACTCAGAGGAGTAGGTGACATGACCACACAGGAAGAGATTGGGGTGACACAGCCACCAGCCAAGGCCAGCAGAAGATGGAAGAGCCAGGGAACAGACTCCCTAGAGCCCCCAGAGGGGGTGTGGCCTGCTGACACCTTGATTTCAGCCCAGTGAAACTGATTTGAGACTTCTAGCCTCCAGAATTGAGAGAATGAATTTGTGTTGTTTTTAGCCACCCAGTTTGTGGTCATTTGCTACAGCAGCTACAGGAAACTAACCCATTACCCCTGGGGAAGAGAGGAGAGTTGGGCATTAGGGAGGGGAGGGAGCAGAAAAGTCCTTGCTGAGGGCACTGTCACAAGGAGGCCCCATGCTCTATGGGCCTGGTAGAACTTACCCCTGGTGCTTTCTCCACCTGGGCTTCCCTGGCTGCTTGACAGACGTCCCCTCTGGCTATGCATGACTGGGGTGCTCACCTGCATTTACCCTGCTGCAAGGGCTACTTTAGCCACCAGTTTCTCTCTCTATCCTTTACAAGTTGTGCCCAGCCTTGTGGGACAGGGGGAGCAGCTGAGCCTCTTCAGCGAGTCACGTTTCACCAGGTTTACAGGTCCCTTCCTCCCTAGTGTGAGGGCAGAGGCCGTGCATGCCCATCTTTTCCACCCTCGCCGGTCTCCACGAGCCACACCTCTGGGTGTTTCTGGGTAACTCGGGCTCTATGGAGCCAAGACCTGGCCTCCGTTTCAAAGATCTTGAGTCATGATGTTTTATTTCTATTGAGGAACCTAAGTCCCTATGTCAGGACCATAAAAGCAAACACTCAAAAAGGACACAGAGGGGGCTAATGATTTCATTCCACAAAGCCCATGGTTCCTACTGTGTGCCACACCTGCTGGGCAGTCCATGGTGCAGCAGCAAGCAAAGGGGCAAGAGCCCGCTTTACGGGGCTTTCAAGCTGGCAGACTGGAAACGATCAGCAGGAGGGACAAGAGGACTCGCTAACCTTTGGGTGTACTGACAGAACAGTCAAATCCTCACGTCCCCTTTGGGCTCTTGCATCACCCATCTGCTGCCTTTCTCTCCAAGGACAACATGAACAGGGACCCAATTCTCAGGCAGGAACATTGACCGTCAAAAAATCCTGGTAGCAGCCTCTAATTTGTACTGTTCCATTCAACCATGACGACCAGCAAGTGGATGAATGATAGCTGACCTCATGCACAAAGTGATTATAAAACTTTATTGCAGCGTCTCACAGCACAACTGAGTTTGCAATGCCAGGACCATCTGGGGATCTTCAACTGGGACACAAGGGAAGGAAGCAAGCCACTGTCTAGAGGGTGGCCATCTCCTGGGGAGCCAAAGTGTCCCCAAGAACTCTTGCTATGCCACACTGCAGGGAACCGGAGCCTCTGGCCAGGAGCTTCCCAAGGGAGAGGATGCCAGGGGGCCAGGCTCAGGGCACCATGTGCCACCACTTGAAGGAGAAGGGCTGCCGGCGCACGTTGGTCCCGCAGTGCACCTCCCCGTGCTGAAGGTGGTAAGAGGCGAAGTCGTCGATGAAGGTGCAGTGCAGGCCCAGCGGCTCCAGCAGGGACCGCACCTTCTCCTCCAGGCAGCAGCGGCCGTTGATGATGGGCCCGAAGGGCTTGGGGATGCCCAGGTACTTGCCCAGCACCAGCATGTTCACCTGCAAAGAGGTGAGGTCCCAGGTCAGGGATGGCAGCGTGGAGCCTGCATCACTATCCCAGCGCCCCCTCCTCCTTCTGACCTTCAGAAATAACAGCCCCACTTCACAGACGAGGAGACTGAGGCCCACACGGGTGAAGTGGGCTACCTAAGACCACTAGCTAGTCTAGGACTTATCCCCAAGTCTGTCAGCTTCCCGGGGTCCAGGCTCCTTCCCTACCCACCACCCTCTGGCCATCTCTGTTACTCAGCGGAGCTCGGCTTCAATGTCACCCCCTGTGTGAAGGTGCCCATGAATGCCCAAACTCCTCCTGTGTGCTCCCATAGCTCTAAGCACGGTGCCTGGCACACAGTAGGCACTTAATATCTGTTGAATGGATGAATGTGATGACCTCTTTGTAGCACTTTCTGCAATTTATGCAAATGATTGTTTTCTCCATTATATTTAGAAGTGTCATAGTGAGATGGAAAGACTAGGATTTTGGCTCCAGACCTATGTGGATTTGAAATCTCAGCTCTACTACTAAATAGCTGTGTGACCTTAGGCAAGTCCCTTCCCCTACTCTGAGCCTCATCAGCAAAATAAGCCCTGCAGGTTTCCATAGCTATGACAATTAGATAAGGACCCTGAGCACTGTGCTCCCACATAGTAGGTGCAGAGTCCGGCTCCAGGGCTCATGAATCACTGAAGGGCCATCCACTTCCTGTCCATGCTCAGCCAGCCCACACTGAGCGCCCCGCACTCTTCATTCCTCTGCCTGTTCCACGCCCGCACCCCACCGCGCCTGGGAGCTGTGGCTTGTGCTGAGCCTCCCTCCAGGGGCCTCAGTGAAGCACAGTCAGCCCTCAGCAGGGCCGGTAACTGCATTTGAGACGCCCCATGCCCAGCCCACAGCATCGGCTTCCTCTCCTGGGTGGGCTAACCAGGGGTGAAGAAACAGAGGCTTGGGGCCAAGGAGTTTTGTTCCCGGGGTGAGGGGAGGGTGCTCCCTCCTGCTTTGCATTGGCCAAGGAATCCTTTATTCTAAATAAAATCTTTTGTAGAACTTCAGGGCATAAAACAGAAAAAATCTAAACCACTGGATATGAGGCACTGCCTTGGAACCCCAGAGCCCCGGGGAACCCAGACCTCTGTGCTCCTCCCTGAACTGTAACCCCAGCTCCAGCAGGAGGGGGTGGCTGAGGGGCCCCAGTAGACCTGGGTGAAGTTGCTGCCTGGCCCTGGGGCACTCTTTGAAGAGAGAGAGGAATGGTAAAAAGTCAGTGATGTAAGATGTGGCTTGAGGTCACAGTTAAAAGTTCTCAACAAAGGTGGGGTCCCTCTCAAGTCTACCCTTTAGAGAGGTGAGTGCCAGCACTGCCAGCCTCACCTCCTCAGAGAGCCCTTCATGCACCTCCCCCAACCTGAGAGCATCTTGCCCGCTGCTTGTCTCCCCCACCCCACCCCTACCTCACCCCCAGCAGGGGAGCCCGTCTCGGGCAGTGCAGCCTGGAGGTTAGATCGTGGACTCTCCGCTGGACACCTGGCTGAATCCCACCTCTTGCCAGCTGTGTGTTCTTGTGCCAGAGCCCTCCCCTCCCTGTGCCTCATCTGTCAGTGGGGATGATGGTTGTCCCTGACTCCCAGGGTGCCCCCGAGATGCCCACAGGGCTCTGGAAGTCGGGTGGGCCATGAAAACCCCAAGCAGATGAGGGGACAACCAAACCCCATGGACCTGCACCCAGAGCCCAGCTGGCCCCTCTCACCCAAGGCCACTGGCAAAGGTGGGCCACCCCGAAGGCCACTTCCTCACCATGTTTGGGAACAAGGCTTCGGCCTTGGGGGTCCCTGTGAAGTCCATGTGGAGCTTGAAGAGCTGGGGGATGTCCACGATGTCCTGCTCCCTGAGGCCCAGCTCCCGCTTCAGCACCTCCCGGTTCCAGTCGATGCAGCTCTGGGCAAGGGGGAGGGGAGGGACAGTGGGCATGGCTGGGGCCAACACTGGTGGGGTGGGGACTGCCAGGGGGAGCACCAGGGACAGGGTCAGGAAGGCGTGCCAGAGACCTCTTCCCTCCTTCCCCCACTCTGTCCCTGTCCGTCCAGTCACTGTCACTCTAGCGCTTGACCTCTCTCCTGCTGTCTCTCTCTGAGTGGTTCTCCTGTCTCTCTGGACTTTCTCTCCCATGCATCACCTTGTGTTCCTGTGGAGGTGACTGAGCCCTCCACTCTTCCTCACACTCCCACATTTACCCCAATCCCAGGGCCAGTCACCACCGAGCCAGCATGCAGCCCACGAAGGCAATGCTTTGTGGGAAGGGGCTGGGGTGGGGGTGTCAGCTCTACTCTCAGGGAAGGGGGCTGGGGTGGGGGTGCCAGCTCTGCCAGGCTGTGGCATCTCCCAGGGACCCAGGCTGGTACCTCCACATACGAGTTATGTTCTCTCAGTTTCTTGTTTGCCAGAATGTCCTTTATTTTCTGCTGTTTTTTTTCTGTCATGAAGAAAAAGAAAAAAAATGCAGATGACTCAAAGGTCCACTTCCCTCTTCCTAGTAAGCAGTTGGGACGCAGTTTTCCCATCTATAAAATGGAACGGAGACAATTCCTAACACACAGGTTTGTGGTGAGTGTCTGGGAGGCAAATGCCTTTAATAAAATATTTTATCAGGGTAAGTTCTTATTAAAAGTGCTGCTCTCACACCTTTAAAGTCTCTTCTCTCCAGAGGGATCTTGTTTACCGAGGGGCAAACAGAGGTCAGACCATTGCCCAACGCCACACGACATACTACAGATATTAGGTGAAAACTCAGCCACGGAGACTTCTCAACCTCTGACCCCCCCTGTGTCTGTGGACTTTACTGAAAAAAAAAAAAAAATTTTTTTTTCTTCTGTGTTCTGGCCAGACTAAACTTTTTTCAGGTCCTCGATCATCTTGCTTCCTCCTGCCTCTGAGCCTTAGTGTTCACTATCCCCTCCGTCTGGAATGTCTCTCTTCCTCTCATCCTAACACCCCAATTGCCTGGCCAACCCCTGCTCACCCCTCATGCTCTTGCTTGGTCTTTGCCTCCTCCAGGAATCCTTCCTTGAGCTCCTCCCAGACACCCCCCAAAGCCCCTTTGTGGTAGTTGCTTTCTTGACTCACTTCCCCTGGACTGTGAGCCCCAAGGGCCCTGCTCATGCAGCAGCCCCAGAGCTTAGCACAGTGCCTGGCACACAGTAGGTGCTCAGGAGATACCCGATGCTTGAATGTTCCATCTGGCAATAGGAGACCATGCGAAGGCAGAGGAAGGTGCCCAAGGGGAAGAACAAGGCATGGCCAACTTACTCTTGACCCCCTGGAACAGCAGAGCCTCCCCATGGCCCTCCTTCAGCTGCTCCTGGAACAGTTTGTAGCAGGACCTGGGGCTGGCCAGGAGCAGCCGGAAGCCCTGGAGGCAGAAACACTGGGGTCAGAGGTCAGCTTTGCCCACAGGGCTCCCAAGGAGGAGGGCTCTGTGGAGGGTGCGGGGAGTGTGGGCTTGGACCCAGACTGGCAGCCTGCGCCATGGCCCCTCCTGGCGGGAGGGAAAAAGGGCCAGGCATGTCAGCTCAGGCCTCCCAGACAGAGTGCAGAGCCACGCTTGGGAACCCAGGAAGGAGGCATGTGGCTTCCTTCAGGCAGCCACCAGACTGCACCTTCTTGTGTGCTGGAACGAAGCTCAGGAACTCATCCACGTGGCCCACAAACAGCCAGTCGGAGTAGAGTTTCACAGGGGCCTGCACCTGCTGGGCAGTGAGGAAGTCCTGCAGGGCCTGGTGCATCTCCTGGCTCTTAGCGCTGCCCACACAGGATTAAAGGAGTGTTAGGGGAGGGGGGTCACCAGGGACTGGAGGCTTGGCAAAGGAGTCAGGAAAGGGATCCAGGAGCCTGGGCTGCTGTTATATCCCCTAGCATTTGAGGAATTTAGGAATTTTCATCCCAGTTTTATTGGGGAAACTGAGGCAGGGAGTCAGTGAAGTAAATAGGACCAGAGCTTAGCCTCAAAGTACTGCCTGTTGACTCAGCCTAGAGACTGGTGTAAATAAACATGGGGCTTGGAGCTGATCCCACACTTGTTGGTGATCTCTTGTTAGCTGTGTGGCCTTGGGGATATTCCTTCACCTATCTGAGTTTCCGTTTTCTCCTTGCTCTGGCCACCAAGGTCCTTTGGTGATCTAGCCCTTTGCTCTTCCTCTTGCTCAATCTATTTTAGCCACTCTGGCCTTCTTGAATACACTGAGAGCATCTCTGCCTCAGGGCCTTTGCACATGCTCTTTCATCTGCCAGGGGCCCTCTACCCCTGATCTTTACTCAGTCACGTCCTTCTTGTTATCAGGACTCATTTCAATAGCCTCCTCCCCAGAGAGACCCTCCCTGCTCACACTAACAGTTCCAACTCCTCCTCTGCCCCTCTCTTTTTTATTATCTTTACTATTTGAAATGACCTTTTTTGTTCCCTTTTCTGTTTCTCCCCCATTACAATAGTGGCAGGGATCGTCTGTCATGGCCATGGCTGCATTCCTTCCCACCTCCTAGCATAGTGCCTGGAACATAGTAGGTGCTCAGTAAATATTCACTGACTGAAAGAATGTACGTGGAGTGCTGGAAGTTGAACTTGGGTCTGTTGGGATCCTAAGGCCATATTCCTTGCCCTGTAACTGTGATTCCTCTCACATGCCCTAAAGTCTGTTGCGCCCTCTTGGGTTGGGAGCAAGTAGGAAAGGCTTGCACTCTGACCTGTGCTTTCCCACGGCTTCCCCGGGTCCTGACCAGCCCTCGCTGCCCCTCCCCTCCTCACCTGGGGTAACTGCTGTCCCCAATGAGGATCCTGCCCAGCGGGTATCGCTTCTTCCCAACTGTGACTGGAGGGCTCACTTCCAGGTTCCCAAAGGAGTCCAGGTCGGTAACGCCCCCTGTTTGGGGGCCTCGAGTCACGTAGCCAAAATCTGGACCCTGAGATGGGAGAAGCACGTGCCAAGAGTTAGAGATCTGAGTCCCTGGGTGAGGGGAGGGTGGGGTCCAAGTTTAAAGATTAACGTGGAAGGAATTCAGCCCCCGTCAGCAGCTGGCCCGTCGAGGGGCCGTTATTACTGTGGAATGGTGAAGGCTCGCTGGCTCGGGTGGGTAAGAAAAGGCACCGGCAGCTGTTGAGTCCCGAATGCCTGCCAGCTGCTTGGGAAACCTAGTCATTGACAAAGGAACCATAACAAGTCCACAAACTGTCACTTTCATCTTCATTTTGCAGAGAAATGCTAAGCTCAGAGTGGGGGGTGGCTTCTTCAGGTCCCACGGCCAGTTGGTGGAGGGACCAGGATCTGAGCGGTCTCTGCAGGAAGGTCTCTCGGGCCACGCCCTGGCCTGGGCCTGGAATGAGCTTCCACGAACGGCAGTGACATCTCCACGTGGGGCTTCACGAGAAGACCGGGTGGCTGGCACATCGCTCGCCCCCCGTAGTAGTTTCCTGCTTCAGCCATATCAAATCGATGGCTTAAACCAACACACATGTATTTTCTCCCAGCTTGGAGGTCAGAAGCCTGAAACCAGCTTCCCCGAGGGAAAATCAAGGGGGGGGCCAGGCTGGGTCCTTCTGGAGGCTGTGAGGGGAGAATCCGCTTCCCGGGCCTTTTCAGCTGCTTGCGGCCCCTTCCTCCATCTCCAACCTGTTTCCTTCATCACGAGTCCTATCCCACCCTCCGCCCCTTCCTCCCTCTTACCAGGAGCGTTGTGAGTACATTGGGTCGGCCCAGGTAATCCCAGATAATCTCCCAAGCTCAGGAGCCCTAACTAATCTCACCTGCAAAGTCCCTTCAGCATCATGTTTGGGGGCTAGGACGTGGACACATTTGGGGGGCCATCATTCAGTCTGCTGCACTCGCTCTAGCTTTCTAGACAATCGCTGGTCTGCACCCGGGGCCTTTATGGGGGCCACGGACTCCCTGACAGAAGATTCCAAGTGGTGAGCTTGGATGCATTTTACTGGGAAGATAAATCATCTCAAGGCAGTCAGTGATTCTACTAATTTAAAACCCATCATTTCCAAGTCCTGTCCTGCCTTTCTCTCTAAAACCGATGCCAACCTGGCTTCCACCCTCGCTGTCATTGAAACTGCTCTTGTTGAGGTCTTAACGATCACACAGCTACACCCAACAGGCAACGCCTAGGCCTCGTCTTCCTGGCCCCCGGGCAGCACCTGACACTTTCTACACTTGGCCTTTGGGTCTCCTGGGGGGGGGGGGGCAGGCCCCGTCTTGGCTCTTTTTTTTCTCTAGTTTTACTCCCTCCTTTCACGATCTCACCCAATTTCGTAAAATGCTGACAACACCATGATTCTCTCTCCAGCCTGCACGTCTCTCCCACACCCTAGGCAGGGATCCATCCAGGTGCGACCAGACTTCCCCTCAGATGTTGACTAAATATCTCACACTTGCCCCAAAGGGACCTGCTGACCCGTTCCCACCCCCCCTACCCCACCCCCCGCTCCTCCCACAGCTCTCCCATTTCAGGGACTGGTGCCTGCCTCTCACAAAGGCCAAAGCCCAGGTCACCTTTGCCTCCCCCCTCACAGCAGCCAGGACAGCCCCACGGAGGAGGCGTTGAAGCAGAGACCTGGAGGCTGAGAAGCAGCCAGACACATGAACTGGGAAGAACATTGCAGGCAGAGGGAATGGCACATGCGAAGGCCACTCGAGGTGAGTACAAGTTGAGCATATTTGAAGAGCAGGAAGGAGGCCAGCTGAGGGACAGGGGAAGTGACCCTCGATGAGTTGCCTGTTGATGAGTTTCAGTTTCACTCCAATTCTATTTCGGAGTAATTTGAGTTGGGATATCGCAGTTGTGCTTGGCTGAGGCGTCATCACCTGTGCTCAGGGGTATGTCTGTCTGTCTGTCTGGCAGGACTCTGGAGGTTTGGCTTGTGAAGTCACAGAATCTGACCTTTGTCACACTTGGCATATCAAAGTAGGTTAGGAGGTCACTGACCAGAGTAGGACTGAAGCCGGGAGAAAGGCCAAAGTCTCAGCAGCAGTTGGCTAGTTGTCCTGTTGCTCCTCAAACAGGATTAACCTGATTCTGTAGCAGAGAGACACTGTGAGCTTGACAAAATCTCCCCTTCCCCCGGGGCTCGGAGTGCTCTTTGGAAAGCCATTCATCATAGCAACTCTTGCACCCACACTTTCTCCATTTTCCCTGGGCGCCTGGAGTCACGGGGCTGTGGGACTCGGGGTACAGGCCTGAGCTTTTCCCCTGGGGTGGGGTGGTTAAGAGTGTGGGGTATAGACTAGCCTGGTTTGAATTCCAACTTCTCCCTTCTCTTTCTGTGTGACCTTCGGAAAGTTGCTTTACCCGTCTGAACCTCAGTTTCTTCATCTGTGAAATGGGCCTAGTGATAGCATCTACATGAAAGGTTGTCAGACGAGTTAAATGAGTCAGTGTATGCTCAGTAAATGTAACTATTATCATTCTAAGCTGAGTTTGCACAAACCTACCAGGCTAGTCAAGCATGATTTAACAATATGTCACCCCCCCCCCCCCAAACACATGGAAAGTCTTTGGCTGATAAAGTCACACCTAGGAAATGATCACTCTGATCTTGAATCCCCTTCTCATCCCAGATGGAGCCCCCCCAAAGGCCAGACCCCACCCAAAAGACAGAGCCTCCAGCTGGATGCTGGGGAAGGCTCTGGTCCTGGCCCCACGCCCACATTGCAGCAGGAGCATCTTCAGTGGAACAAGGATCCCCAAGCCTGAACCTCGTCCTCTGGGGGGTTATGTTGAGGACAGGATGAGCTCGTGGCTGGAAAGGGCTTTGGGAAGGGACGAGCCAGATCTCACCGCAGTTACAACAAAGGAACATGGCCCTCCTGTGCCATCGCTGCCTGAGCAGGAAGGACCCCAGCCGTAGAGGTGGTGGGGGAGACAGGCAACAAAGGGGGAGGCCCCAAGGCAAGGGAGCTTCAGCCCGGGCACCCCCCACCAGCACCTACCAGCAGCCATTTGACGGGGAACTCCTTCAGGCCCCTGTTCCTTGGAGAGTCAAAGACGACGGGCATCACCTTGTGTGGGGCTTGGATGTAGCCAATCTCTATTTCATCCTGGCAGAGCGAGACGGGGGGAGGCTGGTACACGCTGCCTGGGTCTTGGCACCCAGTGCGGGGATGGGGGCAGGGACCGTCCATACTCTCTCCCCCTTGTGGCCAAGGGCAAATTCCTGCAGGATGTTGGACTCCAGAGGAGGGGCTCTGAGAAAGCAGAGCTTATTGTCCCTGTGTTTGCACAAACATGTGGAATCCTGAGTGTCCTCCTGGTGGGTGGGTGGCCCTTGCAGGGTACTAGGGACCCATGCTGAACGAGCCTCAGGCAAAATTCTCAAGGTGAGAGATCCGGGGGAGCTGGGTACTCACCACCCACTTTGGGAGGTGATAGGAAGGAAGGGAGGGGTCTGTGGGAACACAGCAGAGGGGCTGCCTATGGGACTGAGAGGCTGGGACAGGTCAGGGAAGGGAGCATTGCTGAGCTGAGGCCTGGAGAGCAGGGGTAGGAGTGACCCATCCACAAAGGGGGACAAGTTAGGAGAAGGCTCAGAAATGAAGCGGGTGCGAATCCTGCCAGTATTCTAGCAGACAGATGTGATATTGGGCATAAGTCACTACTAGGCTGAACCCTATGATATGGCCATTCTTGTAGGTCAAGAACAGTGGTGCCCAGCTGGGCGTGGCTCAGTGGTTGAGCGTAGTAGACCTAGGATCCAGGAGATCACGGTTCGACTCCCGGTCAGGGCACATGCCCGGGTTTCGGGCTCGACCCCCAGCAACGGGCGTGCAGGAGGCAGCCGGTCAATGACTCTCTCATCGTTGATGTTTCTATCTCTCTCCCTCTCCCTCTCCCTTCCTCTCTCTGAAATAAAAAAAATATATAAAAGAATGGTGGCATACGGGCCATTTCATATGGTTCAACCTGACTTAACCCAGAGGAAATGACAAGAAAGGAGGAGAGGGTTGTTTGGGGGTTAGAAGATAGAGGGGTAAGTTCCCACTGAAGGGGTTGGGCAAATTTCCAGAGGGGGAGCTTTCAAGCTGGGGTTGGACGGCATGATGGGGACATGGGGGTGAGAATGGGGAGGGCGGTCGGAGAGAAGCATGGGCAGGGTGTGGAGTGGGGGGCAGGGTGAAAGGGGTGGAGGGGCCGAGTCTCAAGGCAAAGCAAGGGCAGAACGAAGAAGTTCAGTTCAGCCCACCAGCTGCCCACTGACACTGCCAGCGCCAGGGCCTGGGGTGCTGAGACGAGCGAGACTCGGTCTCTGCCTCAGGGAGCTCGTGGCATGATGGGCATGCCTGGCATGGAAACAGGATGGTGGTACAGTGTCACCTGTGTGCTGGCAGGCTGGTACCCCAGGTGGGGACAGCCAGATTGGGAGGGTCCTGGGGGTAGGCTGAAGAGGAGGAGATGGGAGCCATGGAAGGTGCTGGAGCAGGACTGTGGCCTCGTCTGGTGGCTGAGCCCAGAAGCCAGCTTGGAGGAAGGGGCACTGGATGGAGCAGTTGGGCTCCAGTCCCCTGACCTTTGACTCATGTCCTGAGGTCGTCTGAGAGTGTTTAAGCAAGAAGGTGGCTGTCATCCTGGTGACTATGGTGGGCACGCAGGGGCCCACAGTCAATGTTAATCGAATCACTTGCCTGAGTCCCCTTATGCAAGGACCCTCAGAGTCTCCTAACCCCCTGCCCATCTGAGGAAGGGTGGACAGCAAGGTGCTAGGCTGAGCCCCTTGGAGCCTGGGTCCCCCAGTGGCCCTTGACCTAAGGGTCACTCACCCTATAGGCCCCGGTCTGCTTACCCCACAAGACCACGAACCTGCATCCACTGGTCCTCCATGCTCTCCTCCATGGGGCACACAGTCAGCTTGCACCTGGCTTTCTTGGCCAGAGCAGTCAGTGACTTCACAAAGTCCTCATTTTCAAATGTCCTAGAAAGAGCAGAGAAGAAACTCCTTAGTATCCTGAATCCAGCAGCCAGTGGCCTTGACCCAGATCTGAGGGGGCCCAAGCTGGACCCCTGCAGGATCCCTTCAGGTGAAGCAAGACTTCAGGCCTGGCCAGAACTGGGGAGGCACACAGTAGGTGCTCAGGAGGTGCTTGTGGCCTGGCTTGCCCTGTCTCTCTTCTCTTAGCAAATATCATCTCATTAAATCCTCGTGACAGTCCATGAAAGGAACTAGTGGGTACCCTCTTCCACTGATGGAGAGGTCAGTACTCAAGGTCATACTTCTAGGACAGCACTGGGATTTGAACCCAGGCCTCTCTGGCTTCCACTCTATGTCCTGACTACCAGGTTACACTCTCACCCCTTCTGCCCCTGAAGCAATTAGAAGAGAAGGGAGGGACCCCCTGAGACCCCAGCATACTTAATAGGGGCTCCAAGGCTGCAGACTGGACACTGAGGCTTCCCAGAGCAGCTTGCTAAATGCAGAGGGTCCATCCCCAGATATAAGACCCAGCAGTTCAGAGGGTGGCCAGGAATGTGCATTTTAAACAAGTCCCCAGGAGTTTCTAGGGCAGAAGGTCCAAGGGCCATACTCTGAGAAACTCGTGGACTGAAGGTCCTCATCTTGCAGGTCTAGCCAACTCGACGGGCCCCCAGGAGCTAAAAGCAGCCCTCTGCCTGCATCAGGGCCAGGCAGTCACACCAAAAACAGCAACAGTATCTTCCCCTGCATCTGAGTTGTCCAGACAAGCCACAAGCCCTCAGTGAGTGGCAGGAGGGGTCACAGTTTTTTCCCACCCACAGCAAGCACATGGTGGGCCTACTGCCAGAACCCCAGCTCTGGGCTCCTGGTGCATCTATGCCCTGGCCCCAGCACTCCAGCCCCCTCACCTGCACACATACACCTCCTTGGGGGGCTGAGTGTTGGGGGTCATGATCCAGGGGGCCACACGAAAGGCAATACTATCTTGGAACACCAGGGCGTTGGGGAGCTCCTGCAGGGAGAGGGGAAGAGGAGGGGCTGTCACAGAAGCCAGGACCCAACATCTACCATCCCTCCCCTGCTGGGCTCTGCACCCACCCCCAGTTGGGCCCCTGCCTGGAAGCCCAGGTACCTCTTCACCACCACGCTGGCCTACCGGGTTCGAAGTGTCCAGCAGGGAGATGGTGAGGGAAATGAGGCCCGGGAAGTTGGCGTCTGGGAAAGCGAGGCCCTCCACGTAGAAGTCTGTGCTGTGCTCGCCACTCAGGAGCTCCAGGGGGTGAGAGGGCTGCTGGGGCCCCAGGATCATCCTGTATTTGGAGAGCTGTTTGCCCCCTAGGAGAGAGCAAAGTAGGCTCAGGTTGGTGTCTTCTCCTGGGACTGTGGTGCCTTCCAGGGCCACCAAATGTCACCCTGAGGGCCCCTCACAGCAAAATCTGGCCAGAGCCTCCCCTTAGGAGAAAGGGACTGAGACCTCAACTGGGACATAATCCCCACCCCAGCCTGGAGGTCCAAGAATGGTGATGGGAGTGCCTGAGCCACTTCCTACTTTACAGGAAGTCTAATATACATCATGGTTCATTCACTGTTCATTCATTCATTCATTCATTCATTTCTGAGCACCTGCTCTCAGCTGACACCTAGGGAGGCCAAGAAGACAGTCACCGTCCTGGTCCCCAGGAAATACAGTCTCCTGGGTAGCTAGGGAGGAGCAAAGACAGTCAAAATCACAGTGGTAATAAGTGTTGTGATGGAGGGAAGCCCAGAGGACCAGGGGAGGCTTCCTGGAAGAGGTGATGTTTTGTCAGAGGCAAGGAGTTGGTTTGTTGCAGACCAATGTCAGTCAAATCACGCTGCACTGGAATGTAAGTCAGATCGAGTCGTGTCCTGCACAAATCCCTCAGCTAGCTTCTCCCAGCTCCCGCAGGCAAGAACCAAAGTCATTCCGTGCCTACCTGACCTGGCTTGCCCCTCTGCCCTTTCTTCACCACCCTCGCCCACCACCTCAGCCCTTGCACCCCGCACTCCAGACGCAGTGGCGCCCCTGCATTCCTCAAGCCCCAGGCCCTCTCCTGCCTCAGGACTTTTGCACTTGCAGTTCCCGCTGCCTGCAATGTCCTTCCCCAGGGCGTCTATGTGGCTGTTCTCACATCTCCTTCTGCTCAAATGACACCTGTGGGGGACACCTTCCCTGACCACCCTCTCCCCCAACCCCGACTCCACTCTCACTCACGTCCCCTCCCCTGTTCCATTCTTCTGTACAGCATTTCGTGCCATCTGATGCACTAAGTGTCTTACTTATTTTACACACCATCTCTCCCAACCCTCTGAGACGAAAGCACCACGAGGGCAGGGACTTGGTTGTGGTCCTTGCACTCTGCCCTGTTCCTAGAACCGAGCCTGCCGTTTACTTGTAGCAGGTGCTCGTTAGCTGCTTTGATTAGCGGGATTTGGGGGGACAAATGACAGCCTAACATGTGCAGTCAGCTTGGGTTCAAGAATCTCCTTAAACAAGAGGGGTGTGTGTGTGTGAACGTGTGTGTGTGGGGGGGGACAGACACACAGGGAGACAGAGACACACAGAGAATGGGACAGATTACAACAGTCCTTGGGAGGGAAGCTGTCTCCTCCTCAGAGCTCCTCGGGCCCAGACACCACCCCGCTGGCCTTTTCGCATGTTGTGTCTGTGCCCTTTCTAGGAGGGGGGGGCAGAGACGTCCCTCTCGCTCACTACTCTATCCTCGGTTCCTGGAGCCTGGCACACAGTAGGTGCTCAGGAATTATTCGCCAAAGGGGTGGGAAGGGGCTGTGCTCATGGGAGGGCAGAAAGGGAACGTGGAAATGACGGCCGAGGCCGACTCACAACTGGCTTGGAACACCCTGACTTTGTCCATCTGGGACTTGGCCACGTGCAGCACCAGCTGATGCTTGGTGAAGTCCCGGGGCGTCTTCGTGCTCAGGGTCACCAGGCACATGTCCTGTATGTCTGGGACGAGAAGGTGTGGCCTGAGACGCAGGCCCCCGAGCCCTGCCTCCCGCACCCCCAGACCACCCTTTACCATGTCTCTTTGTGCTCTTTCCGGGATTTAAATGATTGTTCATTTTGGAATGAAGGCGAAGCTCAGCCTCCCACTGGGACGAGCTTAGGATGTAAATGTGGCAAAGCCGGGACCTTATTTCTCCTGCTCACTGCTCTGTCCCCAGCTCCTAGGGCCCAGAAAACCTGGGAGCACCTAGAGCAATGACTGGCACCTGGCAGGTGCCTGATACGATTTGTGGAGTGAGCGGGAAGGGAAGTTTGTGAACCAACTAGAACAACACTGACGAAGGGGTCGCGGAGCCAGGCTGGACAATCGTCAAGGTGCTCAGGGCACTGGGGTGGGTGGGGTTTGAACCCTGGATCTGGGTGGGCACAGGGGAGTTATTTCAGCTCTTGATGCCGGTTTCCTCATCAGTGAGCAGGGCTAAGAGTAGTGCCCACGTGGAAGGTAGAGTGAGGTCATCGTATAAAGGGCTTATGGCAGCCCCTGCGTCCTGGGAGTGCCCACAGAGGGTACTGGGTGTGTGGTTATTACTATGTGCTGGACACTGTGCACAGGCTGTCCCCTGGCATCAGGCCAGGCCAACTGCATGCCTCTGCTGCTATGCCATCCGACCAATTCCCCAGGAAGGCCGCAGCCGCTCCCCTAGCTGGCTGACCTCCCCCACTTAGCTCCCTTCTCCAAGGCAGGTGGGCGATGTGTCTTCCACCCTGGCCACACTTCAGAGGGGTGCTGGCAGAGCTCCTGCCCCACCACCATCCTTTGTGGCCCTACACCGGGCCTGGTTTCGGGATGCCCAGGTTCAGATCCTGAGCCTGGAACTTATTAGCTGTGTGACCTTAAGTGAATTGCTTAACTTCCCCATGCCTCAGTTTCCCCATCTATAAAGTGGGGAGGAAGACAGTGCATATTTCTTAGCCTTGTGTTAGAGGACTGAACGAATGAAAAATTCTGAGCGGTCAGAGCAGTGCCCAGCTCATGGCAGGGCCTTGGGGCTGCTCTGACATGAGTTTGGGGAAGTAGCCAGGTTTTCATTTTGAATTATTTCAGGCCCCTGGTTTGACCCAAGAGCAGAAGTTCGGGTTGGGCAGCAGGCTGGGGCATGGAAACGGGGGCCTGGAGGAGGTGTCGGGGCTCAGTGTTGGTCCTAATTCTTCTCTGGCTGCCGTGTGGCCTTGGCAGGTCACTGGCCCTCTCAGGACCCTTGTCCATTTCTTCTCCTAAGCAATGGACACACTAAGGAGAACACGCTTCCACTAACACTGATTTCTGAGGCTCAGGACAAAGGGCTTTATAAAAAGCTGAAGCTCTATTCCCATAGCTCTTGGGGGTCTTTACCTTCTCTGTGAAGCACCTTGTCATCCACGCAGTCCATGGCAGGAGTTTTGGGATTGTCTCTGTCACAGTTCACCAGCAGGATGGCGCCTTGCCCACGGGGGCCCCAGGTCCAGGTCCTCTGTGGACACCCAGCAGAGACGGGCGCACTTAAGAACCTGTGTGAGTCCCCCCGACTCCTGGGTAAGCATAGCCCCCTGTTCCTAGCATCTCAGGGCCCTCACGCAGTTCATACCTCTTGCTCCCGCATCAGGTAATCCTTTCATGCCCAAAAGCGGATTTTTGTCTGCCTCGAAAGTCACAAGCAAATTCACCCAAAATGCAATTCATCCATTTTAAAAAAGGAGCCCGCGACAGTACAACTGATTTTAACAGCTTTTAAAAGCTGTTGGATTGGCAAACCAAACTGAGCTAAATATTTGTGCCAGGATTCTAATCTAAATAGTTTCTCTTATGTGAACTCTTAATGACTCACTCACCAAAGTATGGGTACTATTCTTAGCAGCCAGTTACTGTCCGAGATTAAAGCAAATTATGCAGCCCCTCCTGGTGGTGCTCTAATGGTGATAGTCACCCTCAGGAAAGACTGCGCTTGGGGTGGGACAGAAGATGGACTCCACTCTCAGAGTTGGAATTCTTCTGCCCACCTTGGGCTGACCCAACAAAGGGACCTCAACCCTTTGACAGGTCATAGCCCCCTGAAGTGTGCACAGCATAAACTGCACAGGAGCTCTGAGGCCTCAGGGAGCCCTGAGGTCTGTCGGTGGATTCCAGTTAACACTGCTCATCCCCTGCAGGCACCAAGCTCTTTCCATAACATACATCCCGTGCTCCCACCTGGCTCCTCCCTGCCCCTGCCCCGGCCCCCGGCCCCCTGCCCTGTCTTCCTTTCTCTGCCATTCACCCCACGTGAGCAGCATCGTGGGAATCTCTCCCGCCAGCTGTAGGGGGCTTTTGTCGAGACCCGCCTGCAAATTTTCTCTCTGCTGCGCATTAACTGGTTGACTGTAGTTTCCAGTTTGTAGGGCAACACATTCTGTGGATTCACAACCAGAGAAAAATCTAGTTTTGTAAAAGGGATGGACAATTGTAAACCACAACGGCAATGGCGATTGCGATTTCCTTCTTCCTAAGCGGCTCTTCCAGGTAACTGGATACATGGGACCGCGCGCCATTCACTCCATCACCAGCAGGGGGAGCCAGAGGAGGCCCCCGCGGAGTTACCGGGAGCATGTGGGGTCAGTCAAGGTCAAGTGTACCTGGTTCTTCCTGGCTTTGGTGGGCTTCGCTTTGCCAGTGCGGGTGATGTCCGCGCTCAAGGAGATTTCTGAAATCCACCAAGTTACAGGAGAGGGTTGGCAAGGGTACAGTGTAGGGGGACTCAGCCCGGCCCCAGCGGGCAGTCCTTTCCCAGGAGACTGTCTGCACCAAGGCCTCTCTCCCCTTCAGAGGAGACACAGGTTCAAAGCCACCCGTATGTCCCCCAAGAAGAAGTCTGACTGCAATTCAGACAGCAGAGCTGGGGCTTCTGACCACAGCTGTGATGACAAGACCCTGCATGTCTGACCACCCTTGGGGGTCTCAGAAAGAATTCCCAGCCACCCCAATGAGATGTTTGGTGTGAAGCCCCTGCAGGGATAGCTTGCCAGGCTCTCAAAGGCCTCCGCCCCAACTCCAGCCCCCAGTGACCTTGGCTGGAGGACACAGTGGTTACTTCACCCCCACCTAGCTCTTTATTATGTGTAATGTGACTGCCCTGGGGACAAACCATGGCCCCAAACATACCTCCCTCTGTCCAAGTGGCATATGTCTGTTTCTAAATTCTTCCTCCCTCATCACATGACTACACTGTCGTTCCAATGACATGGAGCCGTGACCCTGGGAGCTCACAGTGTGAGATTGACCCAGATGACCCTTTAAATATATCCATAGCCACATGTTACTGTGGGGCCAGGGCAGCATTGTGTTTAGTGGCAAGGACTCCCCTGCTCCTTTGCTAACTGGCTGAGTGACCTTGGGCAAGTCTGTTTATATCTTGTGCCTCTGTTTTCTCATCTGTAAAATGGGCTAATAGTACCAATTTCATTGGATTATGTAAGGTTTAAATATAAAGTCTTAGCATAGTGCCTGGTAGAGCTAGTGCTTTATTGTTATTATTAAAATGTATATTAATGAAATAAATGTGTATTGAATGAAATTCATCAATGAAGATTTCACATGCAGTTCATATATTTAATGCACATTTAAATAATAATGTCATTATATTATTGTTCAAGATAAGGTCAAGTTAAAAAACATACTGTATTTAAAGAAAAATATTAAATAAATATGAATCTAGGTAGATCATTGACATGGCAAAAATGATGAAGATGGGATGTAAATAATGACATTTGGGGAACACTGGTCTATATTATTGCATAAGATAGTGTCATCATCTACTTTTTTTTATAAGTAGCAGAAGTGCCAAAAAGACATAGAGACTCATATACTGAAAACCCATGTTCCACCTCCTACATTGAGAAACAAAATCTTAAGATGAAATTGAAGCTCCTTGAAACACCCTTTCTCCCCAGTTGTATTTTTGTGTGGTTCACTGACTGGGGAGGGAACATTTATAAATTACCAGATGTGTGACTGGCTAGAATTGTCCTTCTCTGCTCTGTCTAAAGTAAGCTCTGGAGTGTGGTTTCTCCTGGAGAAGGCTGTGTGTGGAGAGGAAGAGGATCCATGTCACTTACCCACCCCGGTGACGTAGAGCAGGGCTTGGACTGGGTTAATCTTGGGTCCGTAGTATGAAATCTGAACCTATAGGACAGCAGCAAACCACTAATGATTTCTCTTAGTCATTCAACAAACACTAGCTGCCCCCCTGGTATGTGCCAGGTTAGGGCAGGTTATGCTGAGGAGGCAAGGATGGGTAAGAAGTGGCCTTAGCCTTTAAGGAGCACCCCACTGGTGGGAGCGGAGAGGTCACAAAACATTCAATTGACTGTAATGCATAGACGAGGGTCCTATGGGAGCCCAGAAATGGGCCTACACTGCGCGGGAGTGACAGGGAGGCACACATCGAGGTAGATCTTATAAGAGGAGCAGCTGGAGACCTGGTGAAAGAGGCATTAGAGGGACAGTGCTGGCGATGAGCCACCGAAACTGGCTCTGGCAAGCAAAGAGGTGGAGACCTGAAGAACTAGACCAAGGAAAGCTGGAGCCTGAGCTCTCTGAGGATCTGGGGAGCAGGGGCTTTGGATGGGTGGTAGTCTCTTCAGGGCAGGTGCTATTGTGAGTAAGAAACACCAATCCCCATTGTCCCGGCCTGGCCAGAGGAGGGCGGAGCATCAGGATTGACACTGTCAAGCAAAACCAAGGAGCTGCCACTGGAAGAAGAGGAGCTCCTGAGGGGTCTACTTAGGTGTTTAGATCTGCCCTGAAGATAGTGGGGATCCAGGGAAATGACACAGCCACCGTCATCTTGTGTCTGGACCATGACATCAGCCTCTACTCTACTGGATCCAATCTACTCACTAAACTGCAGCCAGTGTGGTCATTCTAACACACAAACACACTCTTGTTACTCCGGATGAAATACTTTCATTGGCTTCCTGTTGCCTTTACAAAGCAAGATCCCTGATACCAAACCCTTAAAACTGGCTTTCTCTACTCCCCCCCCCCGCACTCTCCTTTCTTGCCATACAGCCCTTCCCCAGGTTCCACAACATGAGTCTCACCCTCTCCCCACGCAGAGTGAGCCCACGGGCCACATCCCCTCACTCTTCTTTCCCTGTCTTAAGTGGGTCACTCATACCATCCTTCACCTTGCCACTTTCCCCAGGAAGCTTTCCCTGATTGCACCTTCCCCAGCTTGCTTTGATACCCAAGCTCTGTGCTCCTACTGCAAACAACAACAACAACTCTCTGCCCCAGTGGGGAGCCTGCTTGGCCTGTCTTGCTGGGAAACAAGTGGTCATTGGCTCAGCTCTCCTTGGGAACCACAGAGGGTCCTGTTGAGCCCACCTACAGCCAGTGAGGATATAGTGGTCAATGGTGATACCCCGAAAGATATGTCCACATCCTAATCGTAAGGGTGACCTTATTTGGAAAGATCTTTGTAGACGTAATTAAGGATCTTGAGATGAGCTCATCCTGGATTATTGGGGTGGGCCTTAAACAGTGATGAGAGTGAAGCACAGGGAGGTTCGACAGACTGAGGAGGAGGCAGTGTGACCATGGAGGTCGAGACTGGAGTGATGAGGTCCCTGGTCTAGGAAGGCCAACAGCCACCAGACACAGGAAGAGGCAAAGCACTGGTTCTCCCCAAGATCCTCCAGGGGGAGTGTGGCCCTGCTGACACCTTGATTTCCGACTCCTGTCCTCCAGAGCTGTGACAGAATACAGTTCTGTTGTTCTAAGCCAATGGTTTGTGGGAATTTGTTACAGCAGCCCCAGGAAGCTATGGACCCGAGTTGCCTGGGCTGCCTGGCCGTGGGCTTCATAGCACTCCCCACCATCTATAATGTTTACCTGTGGTATCTGAGGCCCTCCCCTATAGGTTGTAAGCTCCACGAAGGCTGCAACCTTCCATGTCTTGATAATTTCTGTATCTCCAGTGCCTGACAGTGCTTGGCATGTAGTAGGTGATTATTAAACATTTGCTGAATACGCGAATTTCCCCAAAGCCCTGGCCTCAATAGCCCCCTGGCATCCCTATATTGTCTGCGAGGACGCTATGGCTAGAGCCAGTCATCATGAGCTTTTGCAGAGAGATGGAGGCCCTGCGGGGCTGGGGCTCTGGGTTGGGGCAGGGCAGGCTGGGGGTAGCTGACCTGCTGAGACCCGCTGGCCTCCGGGCACACAGCCCACCCCACAGCTGCCACACTTACCTTCTGGTCGCCTGTGCCACCGCTGGCAGCCGTCACCCGCAGGCTCACCTCCAGCCCAGCGGCCAGGGGCCACTTGGAGGAGCCTGTGGGACTCCTCTTGGCTGGAGGGCTGTGAGCAACATCCACGACCACTTCTGGGGAGGCGCGGATGCTGAAGGACGTGCAGCCCTCAGGGGCAGAGCTGTGGAAGGCGGGGGGGGGGGCGGGGGGACAGAGAGACGCGGTGAGCCTGGCCCGCCGCCGCTCTCCCCAGCATCTTCCTTTTCCCAAAGCGTCAACGCCAGAGAGCAGTCAGCCTGACCCTGAGCATGGGAGGGGCAGAGGCCGCAGGGACTCGGTTGGAAGGGGCCGTGGGCCGAGGACTGCAGGTGACCTCTAGAAGCAGCAAGAGGCGAAGAACGGATTCTCTCTGGCCTCCCCAAGGAAACCCAGCCCTGCCGACACCTTGCTTTAGCTCCACGCATTTTAGCCCTGAGGGACCCATTTTTGAACTTCTGATCTCCCGAACTGTGAGATAAAACATCTGGATTCCCCCCCCCCCCCCCCGTTTTATTGAGAGAGAGCATTGGTGTCATTTTAAGCAACGGCGTTTGTGGTCATTCCTTCCAGCAGCGATAGGCGAGCGCACAGGCTTCCTTCCCAGCAGTGCCCTCGCTCCACCTTGGCTGACACCTGCTGGCTCAGGCGACGGGGTGGCTGGCTTCCAGAAAGGCGGCAGGTGACCCAAAAGCACTGGAACTCGAATCGCTTTCCTCGTTAGAAATAAGAAGAAAGCCACACGTTCCCATAGAAAAAGTGACATGTGAAAAGATTAAGTAAAAAAGCCATAGCAGTTTTTGCCTTATCATGTGGATATGAACAGCGAAAGGTGAAAATAGAAGAATGTTTTCCCCTATCTGGAGCGGAAAAAGCCCCTGGGAGGCCAGCCGAGACATCGGCTCCCAGCTAGTGGGTACGAAGATCTCTGTTCAGCAATTCGGGGCTCTGTTGCCTCGGTGACAGGCTTGGCAAGTGCTCCTGTCCTGACGGTGGTGCCCAGGTCGTCTTGACCTTCACCAAGGTGATACTTGCAGCAAGTGCCTCCGTTTTCACAACCATCCTCCGGGTGGGGTATTGTTATTCCTGCTTCACAGAGGAGGACATTGAGGCTCAGAGGGGCACAGAGTCCATGTCTGGAGGCTGGTGATGGCAGGTCCGGGTCCACATGCAGCCCAGCCTGATGTCGTTTCCATCACATCACAGCTGCTTGTTCGCCCTGCTGTGCCCGGGTTTGCAATGTGCGAACACTTACAACTGTCCCGTTGTGCTCATCTCAGGAGTGCAGACCAGCGGCTCTAAGTCTGGCCCTCGGAGCAGCAGCAGCAGCAGGGTCTCCTGGGCATTTGTTAGAAATGCTGATCTCGGGCCCCAGCCAGACCCGCTGAATCAGAAACTCTCAGAGTGGGGCCCAGCAGTCTGTGGATTTTTTTAGGGAGAGGATTAAAAGATTTTAGAATTGATTTTTAGAGAGAGAGAAACATCGATCCACAGCCTCCTGCATGTCCCCTACCAGGGACTGAGCCCACAACCAGGTATGTGCCCTGACCGGGAATCGAATAGGTGACCTTTCAGTGCATGGGATGGCACCCGATCGATAAGCCACACTGGTAGGGCCAGCAGTCTGTGTTTTAACGTGTCCTCCTGGCGATTCTGATGCACGCTCAAGCGTGAGAACCAGTGTTGGAAAAGACGCCAAGACAAGTTTGTTGAGTGACCCTGGATTTGACTGGAATCTCAGGGAATCATGAAATAAGGCACAGGACAGAATAAATAAAGCATTATAGCCACGGGACCCACTGTCATTGCTGTTTTCTTAGGAGGAAAGCCATAGAAGCGGGTAGGATTTTCCTGGGGTTAACAGACTTGCTGGGCTGGAGGAGAGGAACGCCCAGGTTTCTGACTTGAGATGCTAAGTGGTGACGAAGCTGGAGGCATGGGGCGGGGAATGCTGTTTCCTTGACATCACTGTGCCCCACATGCTTCCTCACCTGGGCAGGGAGAAGGGTGCAGATAGGTGGGTCTGCCACCTGCCAGGGCTTTATAGCCACTGTCTCCAGGCCTCACAGCCACCCTCTTGGCCAGGTAGGGAAACCGAGGCTCAGAGAGGTGAGGCCCAGCTGGGAGGTGGCACCACTCGGATTTGCCTCCAGGTCCTGTGTTCTTTCCTTTGGCTGTCTTCCAGACCCTCTCAGGTCCTAAACAAGCGACTTTCATAAATGTGGGGTTGTCACTGTGTCTGCATAGGGGGCACCCATGTGTTATTACAAGACAACCAGAGCTGACTCTTCTTGTAACGTCCAATAGCCTCCGTAGATGCAGCACTGAGCCCCTGAGCCCCATGTGAGTGACATCATTTCTCCAACTCCTGCATCCAACATTTCCTTACCCACGACCGCCAGAGGCTCTGTGACACTCTCACGTTCAGGGACACATGCAGCCCTTCTAGGAAAGGGGGACCACTCCGCCAGACACTTGGCCTGCATTTTATAATTTAACCCTCCCCACAACCCGGCAGGGTGGGTGTTGATCTTCCCATTTTACAGATGGGTAAACTGAGACTCAGAGACACTAACAGACTTGCCCATGGCTCCTCACTGTCACACCGAGTGGTCTGTTGAGAAGGAGACCCTGGGAGGAAGAGGAGAAGCCCATCGCTGGTAGCTTCAGAAAGCCTGTTGTCGCCTGTGGTTGGTGCCTCCTGGACCCCACACCCGTTCTGGGCCTTTCCCAAGCCCTGCTGAGTAGGGGCTGCCAACCCGGCTGCATGTTAGGACAATTCAGGCAGGAGATGGGACGAAGGCGCTGGCCGGGGGCTGCTGTGAAGGGCAGGTTAGAAGTGACGGGAAGGGCTGGTCCAGGGACCGGCGGGGAGAGGGGGGCCCGGGACCCAGGCTGCCTGGCTTTGAATCCTGGCTCCCTCACCTGTGAGCTGTGTGGCTTCGGGTGGGTTACAAACCTCTCAGAGCCTCAGCTTCTCCCTCCGCGAAGTGGGAACAGCAGCACGGCCTCCCTCGTGAGGCGGTGGCATGAGCGTTGTGTGGGAAGAGGGGCGTGAAGGGGCTGTTACTCTGGGACACCCTCGGGTGAGGGTGAGCGGCAGGACTCAGCGGCTCACGGGAGGAGGGGCCGTCAGGTGACATCGGGCTCTCTCCTTTCCCGTTACCCCTCACCCGTTTGGTCCCCTGCCTCCCCTCCTGTCCTGGGAAACCTCCCAGACATTTACTGCTGTTCTCCCGCTGCCCAGGTTCAGGCAGCAAGTGACATTTTCAAGGAAACGTCCCAGACTTTCTTGCGGGTGCCATTCTAGGACCACAGATGCCCAGCCTGGGATGGATGAAGCCAGGGGCTGCTGGTACTGTTCTAACAACAACAGTCACGCCAACCACGTGCACCCCCCGAAAGTGTTCCTAGACCATCTGGTTTAACCAGATCCTGACACAGGGCTTAGCACAAAGTAGGTACTCAATTAGTATTTGTTGAATGAATGACCAACTACCAGGGATATGCCCAGCAGTGTGCTAAGCACTTAACAAACATTTTCGTCGTTTTTCACATTTAATATCTTTAACCACCCTATTCCCATTTCACAGACAAGGAAACTGAGGCTCATTTGCCCAAGGCCTCCCAGCTAGCCAACAGCAGGCCCAGGTTCCCCACCTCAGCCTCTCCCACGTCAGAGCCCGTCTCATCACACCCATGCTGTTGCACACGCACAGAGGGAGGCTTGGCTGCACCATGAGCCAGGTGTGGGTCATGGAGTCCAGGGTCTAGCCATGCTTCCAGGGCATACTTGCTGTGTGATCTTAGGCAAGTCACAGACCCTCTCTGAGCTTCCATTGCCTCAATGGTGATACTTTATTTGTAGTGAGGCCCCAGGGAACTCCCACTTCTACATGGCAAAGACCCCACTGCCCTGAGTCTGGGCACATTCCAGGGCCACTTGGGTCTTCTCTTTCCAGCTTCTCCCCCTTGCAGCGGCTACAGAGGCTGGAGCCCAAAGCCTGAGCGAACCACACGGCCCCATGTCAGCAGAACCTGTTTATCCAGCATCACTGGACCTGCTCCCACCCCCAGGATGTCCCCTGCTCACCTGTAGACATCTAGCTGAGTCTCGGTGCCCACCACACATACGGCATAGGTGGGCTGCTCTGGGGCCACATGGATCACTCTCCCCTGGGCCATAGTCCCGTCAGCTCGTCCCTGCTGCTGCAGGAAGCCCCTGGGCCGGTTCCTTTATACTACCCAGTGGAGGCCATGAGTCAGCACGTGTGGTTTGTGGCTCAGTGGCTTAGCCCCTCCCCACTCGGGCCCGGTGCTGGTACTCTCAGCCCTTCCTCTGCCCTGCATCTGCCCCTTGACCCCATGGGCGTTGATGCCAGAATCGGGGGCAGGCTGGCTCTGTCAGTTTCCCAAGAAGGGAAGCCCGGGGGTGGGGTTGCAGGCCTGAGTCATGCCCATAGCCCCAACCCTGCCCGGGGCCGTGGACACCTGGGTCCAGCCAGCCTCGCCTAACTACCCCAACCAGGGCTCTCAGAGAGGCTGAGGCAAGAAACGTGGGGAGGTTTTGAGATTTTAGGCGAGAGGTCACAGTCCAGGCTACACATGCAAAGAAAGACTAGTCTGGTGTGGGGCAGATCCCAGGCTGGGCCACCCACCTGGGCATTTTCTGTGATCTGGGCACCTTGCCCTGTACTTGGCATGGAATAACTCACTAAGACGCTAGGAAGTAGGTGCTGTGATTACCTCTTCAGGCTCACAGCACCTCTCCGACGTCAGTACCGTTAATATTCCAACTTTATAGCAGGAGAAACAGGCTCAGACGGGATACACAGCTAGAAGGTGGTAGAACCAGGGTCTGAACCAAAGGTGTCCTGCTCCAGAGTCTGAGACATATTAGCTGCCTGCCTGCGTGGCGTAAGCTTTTCTGGTTTTATAACATCTACTTCTTACTGCAGTACAAGGCATGTAGGAAGTTATTATTACTACCCATTTTATAGACTGGAAAATAGAGGCTCAGAGAAGAATGGCCACTTGCCCAAGGTGCCACAGCAGAGCGGGAAGCCAGCGTTCCCTGCACACTCCAGGATGCCGGCCTCTTGCAGGGGCCTCTGGGTGTCAGACTAGACACTGCAGTGGGACATATCTGCCGAGGGGACACTCACTCGGCCTCAGAGCTGTGCTTGCACCTGGGCTGTTAGTGCCAAGCTCTCCCTGCTAGTGGGGTGATGGGTGAGACTGGTGGATGAATAGGTCCCAGCAGGGAGCACCCAAGGGAGGCAAACATGAGGATCTGGAGGCTGTGCAGTCAGGCAGGCCTGAGTTCCAATCCTGCTTCATGCCAGCATCCCCACGAGGTAGGTCCCATTATGATGCCCATGTTGTGGATGAGGCCACTGAGGCTCAGAGGAGCTAAGTAATATCCCCAAGGCCCCACAACCCATAAAGTGGGGATCCAGGATCCAAACTGCCTTCTCTAGGCTCAGATTCCATTTTCTGTGCCAGCAGATGACACGGCCAGACCTGGTGCTCTGATGCATCCACAGGACTACTTGCACACAGAAGGTCTTAATAAACCCGATTTTTGTGGCTGGTCATATGATTAGGACTAGTTTGAGCTTCTAATGGAGGCTAGCGGAGGGGACTGTCAATTGTCAGACTTGGAGGGCCCTCAAAGCACACCGAATCCAGTCCTTGTTCTGTGGATGGGAGACTGAGGCACAGAGAGGGTGTGTGACATGCCCACTGTCACACAGCAAGTCAGCGGGAAGCCTGGGCTCTACCCCGTTTTAGGTTCCTTGGGGCAGTTTTTGTTTTTTCTTTGTTCCCTTTTATCTTCAGCAGTTTGAAGGTTAATTCAACACTTATCTATTGAGCACCTACTGTTTGCCAGGCACTGTCCTAAGCACTGAGGATACAAAGTGACCAAAACAGACAAAAATCCTGCCTTCGTGGAGTTGTTTTTTCTAAGAGAAAGAGACAGCTAATAAGCAGTAAATACAATAAGGGAACTTATAGTATGTTGGCTTTATGGAAAACTGAAATCCTGATGGTTCTTACCCTGCTCTACTTTTCATTTTTTCAGACATATAACTTGAACCCAGGTCAGCCATCACCCCTCCTGGCGCGAAGACCCCCAGCGCTCCACTGGGAGTGGGGCGCGGGGAGTGTGTCCAGGGTGCCCAGACTGGCCCGTTCCCACGTGTTTCCACGCTCTGAGCATAGGCCTCCCCACGCACCCCCTCTCACTAGCATGAATCCCAAATAAACAGTTGTCTTAATAGAATTACCTCCTTGTTTGTTTTCCAGGAGGTAGAATTTCTCATATTTGAAGCTGCTTTCCAGAGCTTTCCTGCTGACCTCACCCTTCCCGGCAACTTGTTTTCATTTCTGCTATTTTGATAGCGGTATTTTGTGTTTATTTAGTTCCTAATGAGATTAGTAAATGGTCTAGATGGTGGCCATTCAGTTGCTGGTGTTATTTTAGAGTCATTTTGATCAGGAGAGGTGTTAGGGAGGGAAAGGGCCAGAGCCAGGATTCGGGGCCTTGCAGCAATCTGTGACTTTGCTTTTTCTCGGTGACTACGCAGACGTCTCTCTGGCAGCACCTTGAAGTTTGGAGCTGGAGCTCTGTTAAAATAACATCACCATGCAAACCTGAACTAGGTCTGATTGAAAATAACAGTGCTGCCCACACTCTCCCCCTCTGAGTTGGGGGATGATCTCTTCCCAGACTTGTTCGCTCAGTGGATTCACAGGAACCCAGGCCTTGAGTTTGATGGGATGTTCTGATTTCAGGTATGGTCTCCCAGCTTAGTGATTCCTTAGGTACCTTTGTGCAAGGATGTTCGGATGCTGGCGTCGGTGTTCCTAACCAACAACAGTGACCACGGGACACTGAGTTCTGGGCGGGGTCCAGGCTCAGCTGCTGACATGCACCAGCTCGCAGGATCCTCATATCAACCCCACGAGGGAGGGATTCTTAATCTCATTCTGTAGGCAAGGAAATGGAGGCTCAGAGAGGTTGAATGACTAGAACAAGATCACACAGCTGGTAGTAAAAAAAGTCAGAATTTGAATCCAGATCGAGCTGATTGCAAAGCCTTAATCACAAGTCTTTACCAGCCAATTAGGGGTGGGGGTAAAAGACCCCAGACTCTCCAGTCTTCTGATTTAGATCCATTTAACAGACATCAACTAAGCACCCCTCTGGGCCAGGTATTAGGGACACAGAAGAGAGAAGTGTTCTTGTCTTCAAGGAACATGACACAAAAGTCAAAGAAATGGAATCAACAGGAGTTAACTCTCTAAGAATATATACATATATGCTCCAATATATGCTCCACATATCCTGAGAGAGAAAGTTTTTAAGGAATTGGCTCACATGATTGTGGAGGCTGGTGAGTCCAAATTCTGCAGGGCAGGCAGGCTGGAGACCCCAGAAGAGCTGGTTTGCAGCTCGAGTTTGAAGGCCGTCCCCTGGAAGAACGCCCTCTGCCTTGGAGGATGTCAGTCTCTGCTCTTAGGCCTTCAGCTGATTAGATGAGACCTTCCCACACTATGGAGGGTGATCAGCTTTACTCAAAGTTAAATATCAATCTCATCTAAAAAATACCTTCACTGCAACATTCAGGCTGGTGTTCGACCACATTATCTGGGTACCATGGCCTGGCCAAGTTGACACATAAAATTAACTATCACAGAACAGGCAGTTCACAATAGGTCTTCTTAACTCTTATGGGATCACTTACCCTTTTGAGCACTTAAAGGAAGCAATAGAGATACTCTTAAGTGTCCCTTTCCTTGTGGGTGGGGAAACTGAGGCTCGGCAAGGAGCTGTAACTGGCCTAAGGTCATGGGCAAGTTGGTGCAGAGTCAAGGCAAGTCTCCTCTCCTGACTCTCCATGAGCATTTTCCATCTTCTGGGGGTCTCCTCGTTTGGGTCTCATGGTTTATTGGGGAGGTGCAGGGAGTGGGAAAGTGAGGCAGGAAGCCAGTGAGGGTGTGTGAGTGAGCTGGTGACCGCCATTAGCAGCCGTGGTGGCCAGAGCTGAACCCACTGGGTGCGCTGGAGAGTGGAGGGGAGCTGAACCCCAGAGGGAGCCCAGCCCAGGAGCAGGGGAGCTGGGCGTTTACACACCCCCTCCCGCTGCCGTTGGCTGACGGCTGCTCCTGGGGACATGAGTTCCCTGGCATTTTGGGTAGTGGGCTCCAGCACCCAGAAAAAACCTCGGGCAGAGAGCAGGTGCTGGCGCTTGGACAGGGTCCTCCGTGAACTGATGAGGAGACAGTGGGGGACACCGAGAGCATCTGTTATAGGACAGGAGAAGAGTCCTCAACCCTTCAAGGAGCAAAAGCCAGCTGGGGACACATTCCCCCTGAAAAACGCACATGAAACATTTGCATACAGTTTGACTGAGTCCACTGACCTTGGAGCCCACCCGGGACACTGGTCTGCAACCTCCACCTCCAGTGACTGTTCCTTCCTCTCCTCCCCACGCCCCCAACAGGAGCTAGGCAAGGCTTTATCGCCACAGTGCCCTCCACCCCCAGCGCGCAGGGCCTCTGCTGGGCGAGGTGGCTTGGCGATGGCATCGTGGTCTGGCCTGCAGTCCTTTGCCCGCTGAAGGCCAGGATCACCCCTTGTTCTGACCAGCGGGAGCCCTTTGGACGAGCAGACTCCCCTCCCACGTGTTTTCTGTGGTTGGTGCCACCCCCGTGTGCGTTTCCTCGCGCTGAAAACGTGCCGCGCACACGGGGAGCGCGTGAGCATACGATCATTTTAAGGGATCGTATTAAAGTGACCGCTGTGTGAACACCCAGGTTAAGAGATGAAGGTGTCCGGGGACACCTCCCTCTCTGCACCCCCCCTCCCGCCTGGGCCCTAAACTGACAGTTATGCAAACGTTCGCACCGTGACCCCCCTGCTTTTCTTGATGGTTTTTGCTTTACTGCTTAGCTCTGCCCGCTTTGGGGCCTTCCGCAAGTGGACGTCACTCTGTTCCTTCGTGACCTGATTCTCCACTTGACACAGCGTTTACGGGACTCACCCGCGTCGATGTGCGTGCCACAGGCGGTCGCCTTCACCGCTCTCTGATATCCCGCCTTAGGAGTTCGCAGCCATTCCCTTATCCGGCCTACTGGCAACGGGCATGGCTTCCAGTTCCAAATAATGTGACCGATGCCGCTCTGAATGTCCACGTCGCTTGGGGCACAAGTGCCAGAGTTTCTCTAGTTATACACAGTTGACCCTCTGTATCTGCAGGCTCTGAAGCAGGGATTCAACCAGGGGATTGAAAATATTGGGGGGAAAAGATGTTACAGTGTTGCTGATGCGTAATTACCCAGTCAGGCCAACGGTGGTTGCATCTGTCCTGAGCTTGTACAGACCTTTTTCTTAGCATTAGCCCTTAAACGATATAGTACGACAAGTGATTGCATAGCATTGGCGTTGTGTTAGGTATTAGAAATAATCTGCAGATGCTTTAAAGTGTATGGGAAGATGTGCATAGGTTATATGCAAATACAAGGCCATCTTATGTAAGGGACTTGAGCATCCAGGGGTTCGGTGCTCACGGGGAGTCCCGGAACCAATCCCCTGCGGATCCAAGGGACGCCTGTATCTGGGACTTAAATTTCTGGAGTAAGACATGGGCATTTTCCATTGGCTGGGTAATAAATTATCTTTCAAAGTGGCCGTACCACTTTCATCCCCATCAGCAATTTATGAGGGTTGGTAATCCTTCATATTCTTGCTGACAGCTCTGTTTTATGTGTTTATACTTTTTTTGGTCCATCTGGCGGCCACAGGGGTTTGCACCTGAGTCTCCCTGACAGCTCACGAGGCGGACGCCTCTTCGTCTGTTTACTGGAGGTGTGTTTTCTGTCTTGTGAGGGGCCTAGTCATAGCTTTACCCTCTTTTTCTGTAAGAGTGTTTCTCTTTTTCATATTTTTATTGCACAGTAGGGTTTGTTCATGTATCCTAGATACTGGTCCACAAAGAAACAAATGATAAAGGAAAGAAATAATAAACAGCTATATTAAAGTTAAGAACGTCTATCTATTAAAAGACAGAGAGGAAAAAGATAAGCCACTGTGAGAAAATAATACATGTCATATATGTAAATGGAGACAGATCGGTATATAGGATTTATAAACAAGTTCTATTCAATAAAGAAATGTCTGTCTTCTGGTCTGTGAATCTGGTCTATTGGTCTATCTCTAAGTTGTTCATTGACTTAGTGATGCTTGGCTCTTAACATTTCTATATAAATTTTAAAATCAGCTTAAAAGTTCTACGAACACACACACACACGCTGTAGCAATTCTAATTGGGTTTGCATTAATTCATAGGAGAATGGACATCTCAATATTGAGCTTCCAAGCTATGAACACGGTGTCTCTTTCCATGAATTTAGGTCTTCTCGAATGTTTCAGCACGGTTGTATAGTATACTCCATAAAGGTTTTGTACATCTTTTGTTAGGTTTGCTCTTTGTTTTTACTGACTTTTTTATTGCTACTATAAGTGGTATACTTACATTTTTAAATTTTCTATTTGCTGTTGGTATATAGAAATGCAATTGATTTTTGTACATTGGTTTTACAACAATAGCCTTACTTAACCATCTTATTAATTTTTAAAGATTAGAGATTCCTTTTGGATTTCCTACTTATATAACCATTCCTCTCCAATCCTTAAAACTTTGTTTCTGCCCTGGCTGGTGTGGCTCAGTAGGTCGAGCATCCTCCTGTGCACCAAAAGGTGGCCGGTTTGATTCCTGGTCGGGGCACATCCAGGAGGCAACCGATCAGTGTTTGTCTCTCACATCAATGTTTCTGTCCCTTTCTCTCTCTAAAAAAAAAAAAAAAATCAATAAAATTTAGCTTTTAAAAAACCCTTTTCTTTCCTTTTCTTGCCTCCCTGCACTGCATGAACTTCCCGTTCAATGAACTTTCTGTTCAGTAGAAGTGTTGGCAGCGGGCACCTGGGTCTTGTTCTGATCCTAGGAGGGTAGTTCCAACGTTCCATCAGTAAGAGTGATTTGTGATGTGCGTTTCTTGTAGGTCAGTGGTTCTAGAAGATCAGTGGTTCTAGGCCTGGAGGGCTTATTAAAACGCAGAAAGCTGCTGCCCCCTTTTGCTCCCCCACCCCGAGTTTCTGATTCAGTAGGTCCAGGTGAGGCCCAAGGGGTTTTATTTCAGACAAGTTCCCCAGCGATACCGATGCTGCTGGTCTGAGGAGCACCCTTTGCGAACCACTATTATAGATATTCTTTATGAGGTTAAAGAAGTTCCTTTCTATTCTTAGCTTAAGTTGTATTTTAAAGCCTTAAATGGAAATTTTATCCACTGTTTTTTTCTGATCTGTTGAGATGATTGTGCAAATTTTCCCTTTGATCTATGAATCTATTGAACTGATTTTCGAAGGTGAAACTTGCATCCCTGGGATCTATTTAATTCGAGCTGATACTGTGTAATCTGATCTTGTATTCTTTTAAAATTTAGTTTGCTAAGAGCTTTGCTTAGAATTTTTGTATGTATGGGCTCATTGCTGTATCTGTAGGTTTCCTTTCGCATGCTGTTCTTCACAAGTACATTACCTAGCTCAGGTTAAGGAGTGGGGGAAAAAGGGAGCTATTGTAGTTATTTTTATGCCCTTATAATTGTACTTACCGGGCCATGTTGCTTGTCTGCCAGCCAGCCCTGCTTCTCTACTAATCCGGGAGCTTCCTAAAGTCAGGATCCACGTCTGCTCATTCACTGCCGTGTCCCCAGCATCTATCACTGAGCTGGACACATGGTCGGAATAACTGCGCCCATATAAGATGGGCGTGAGTGTTGCGTAGCTGCCTTGGAGACAGTGAACAGGCGCTAATGCTGTGGGGACAAAGAAGGAGAGAAGGTAAAGAAATGAACATCCGTTAGGAGCTTACTGTCTGCCAGGCACTGGTCTACTTCTCAAAGGGTCCAGGAAGGTAAACAACATTCACATTTTACAGATGAGCAAATAGAGGCCCAGCCCCAGGAAAGCTCTCATCTCATCTGCTGCTGCAGGCTGGGGACACTGACCACTCCATGTCCTCTTATAAAGGCTCCTGTGTGGTAGGAATTGTTTGACATGCTGCCTTCCTTCTGATGATGAGAATAGATGGCTAATTCGGGTTCCCTTCTTTGCATGGGCTGCTGGGAAGCTCAGATCCTAATTTTGACTTTAACCACATTCACTAGTTTGATTCTCGTGGTCATATATGTCTGTCTCTCCCCCCCCCCCCCCAGCCTGTATTTCCTACATTTTTCCTGCTCTGGTGTCTTTACTTTTCTATATTTTTAAATCATCAGCTTGCTGACTATGTCCTTACTATAAGTGGCCTTGAATCCCTCTAGGATTGCACCAAGGGAATGAAAAAATAAAAGATAAGTAACTACAATGATGGAGCCGTCTAGTGCCTTCTTGGGTGGCGTTACTTACATAAGAACTCATTTCTGAGTGATGCCCTGCCCAGCCCTGCCCAGGCCTCAGCTTGCTGGGACCCTGGGAACTGCCTGGGGAGGCTATAATTTCTGTGATTGAGATGTTCCAGATGAATGTAATTAATGCTGAGCTGCACTTTCCCAGGATGCCGAGGCTCATTTAAAGATCCAAGCAGATTTCAAAGAAGAAACTACGCGACAAACTTTAATGTTGGCCTTCAGCTCTTCAGAGACAGGCTTGCTTCTGAGAGGGGCTCAGTGGCGGTCTCTTTTCATCGCTGGTTTGTGACAGACACCCGCCGGGTGGCCCTAGGGACGGCGCTCACGCCGGGTGTTCCGAGTGCGAGTTCCTTTCTAGGGATTCCAAGGGTGACTCCTGCCCCTGGCATCCAGTCAGCAGCTGCCTCTAACCCATGCTGGGAACCAGGAGATCAAAATCTGCTGCCAGAGCTGGGGCGATGCACTCTGGGGGTAGGGAGCCCAGCCCCTCTCCTCGCCCGGGCCTGGGGAAAGTCTGCCCACTGCCTGTTGGAGCTTCAAGTCATCGGGGAGTGTCATGCTGGACAAATGGGAGACACCACAGCCCTCCTGCCAGTGGGCGGAGAGTGCTTGAGTCTGTTGTGTTACTCAAGGCTTTGCTGTAGCCAGACTTCTTATGTGTCCATAAAAAATGTGTAAGAAACTTTACCTTTAAAAAATGTTTATCATCAGGAAGTGTGTGAAAGAGACTCCCCGGGTGGCAAAGCAGAAAAGCGAGGCTGCAGAGCCAAGCGCGCCTGTCTTTTAGCTCCCCTGGGCGAGTTAGTTCAGGTTACACCCTCCCCCATCACATAGCTGCAACTTACTGAGTGCCAGGCACTGTGCCAGGCACCTACCCTGATGACCTCTTACACAGCTCCCAACGCCACCCCGAGACAGGGACTATTAGTATCCCCATTTTACCAAATGAAGAAAGTAAAGTTCAGAAAGGCACACAGCTGCCAAGTGGCAAGGCCAGGAAGCACGCCCCGGCAGCTGGCCTTGGAGCCCACGCTCTGACCAACGCCGCAGCCATCGCCGCCGACGGCCTGGGCACATAGGATGTGCTCAGTTAACATCGAATGAATTAAATGCAAGTGTGCTTGAGGGTTGGCCCCCGGTTCCTTTTCCCGTCTGCAGAGCTCTTACTTCTGAGCAACAGGCCGGGCCAGGTTGGCACATGAGCCTCAACCTGTTTCCGCGTTGGCACATCAGTTGCTTCATTGCCACAAACGAGGAAGCAGGAAAGACAGACAGTTGCCCACACACTTTCATCAGCCACCGGGCCGCAAAGAAGGGTCCTGTCTGCACCTGCCGAAGACTCACTGCTCTCTCTCCAGGAACCTGCTCACCTGAGTGGGCCCGGGAGTGGGGCGAGGGGCGGACGGAGGGGACCCTGCAGGGGCTGGGCCCGGCGCTGTGTGACCGCAGCTATGAGAAGGCGCACTCATTCCCTGAGGCTGGGACAGCACGAAAGGAACAGAAATGCCAGCTGAGCTGAAAACTAAAGGCCGGGGCCTGGGATGCCTCTTTGGTGGACGAGATCTTCTTTCTGGACTCTTTCTCCTCTGGGTTCGAGGTGGCGAGCAGTCAGCAAACAATTCCTTTGTCTCTAATGTGGACTCGACTCTGGGTGGCAGCTGCCCAGCTGAGGACCGCATTCCCCAGAGTCCCTTGCACCCACATGTGGCCCACTGAGTTGTCAGGGTTGCCGGTTCCAGGTGGAGGGGAGGGATAGACGGGACGGGGAGGGGCTGAGATGCTTAGGAGGACAGCGTGGCGTGGGTCACTGGCGCTGTGCCCTGACTGCATGTCAGAATCACCGGGCGGCTACAGCCAGGCAGAATGTCTGGGAGCGGGGCCCTTACCCTGCTAGGTTTTTAAAGCCTTCCAGGTGATCCTAACAGGCAAGTGGGTGGAGGACCACTGCAGTGGCCGGTCAGGAACCCAGGCCACAGAGGTCACCTGTCTAAGCTCAAACCTCTCCCCCCACTTAACAACTCTGACCCAGGCAAGTTCCTTCATTTCTCTGTGCCTAGGTTTCCTCATCTATAAAGTGAAGGTAGTAATAGTAACAGCTTGTTAGCCTGTTGTGACGAGCAAAGGAGACAATGTGTGTAAAGTGTCTAGCACATGCCCGGCACGTGCCTGGCACATGGCCCACAGCTACCATCACTATGCTGCGGGAGCTGTGGGATGACACTCGTTTTGTAGGAAATGACCGTTCTCACTGGCTCTGTGCAGTCGTCCAGAATTCCTTTCCTGCCATCTTCCCTGCAGCCCCAGCCTGCCACTCCTGCCCTCTGGGGCTGCCGGCCAAGGTTCAGGAGACCAGGGAGTTGGGCAACCTCCTGCCAAGGGCCTGCAGTTACGTATTCCTAATTCTGAATAAAGTGTGAGTCAGGCGGGCCCAGTGCCACGCAGAGCTGTAAATGCCCACAAGAAAGGCAGGCCTGAGGTTCCTGTCTGGGCCTGAGCCTCCTCCTGGATCCATCTCTTGAAGCTGAGCCCAGAAGGATACGATCTGGGAGTTGCCGGGACAGCCTTCCCTTCCCTTCCTCCAAAATCTGGGTCTCAAAGGATCTTTGTTGCCTATTAGGGTACAGAAATTAGGAATTTATCTAAAGAGCAGTCTCTAGAGAAGGGTCTGGGGGATGTTACATAACAATAGTCATCATTTATTGAGCACTTACTACGTGCCAGGCACTGTGCTACTAATCACGTCACTTAAACCGCATGCAAGCTCTGTGAGGCAGGCACAATTATTATGCCCATTTTGCAGAGGAGAAAACTGAGGCTCAGAGAGGTTAAGTGCACAGCTGAGAAGTACCAGTTCTGCACCAGATCGTCTGACTCTGAGGCACATGACCTTTCCACTGTGCAATGTTGCTTTGCCCAGAGACTGAGGTGTATGGGCAGAGTGCCCATCCCACCTACCCCCACGTCTTCTTTTCATTCTGCCTAAGCTACAAGCACCATTGGAACGGTGATGAGCAGAGGCAGTGATTTCCTGGGGCTCTGTAGCAAACCCACCTGGCCTTTTATGGGGCTCCTGAGGCCTCCCCATGGGCAGGAAGGGGGTGTTGCTAAGGTCTCGCAGCAGGTCATCCCATGCTCCACACACATCGGCTTCTCAAATTGCCACACTCACAATGCAACCTTCCGGTCACAGCCTGGCCCCTGGCCCTGCCACGTTTGTTCTTAGCACTTGACCCCTGGGCTTGCATTTGTGCGTCCATGCCAGCCTTAACTCATCCTGTGGCCAGGACAGAGCAACCTCACACTCTTAGCAAACTATGGGCTTATCAGCCCCAAAATCTTCAGGGGCCAGGCAAGCAAATGCTTCAGCTGCAGGACACTGCCAGATTTCTTACTGTCATGTTCTGATCCCAAAAAGGGCCAAAATTAGGCTCAAACCATTTGTGCTTTTGTAGGTTTATTAGCCAGTGATAGAAACACAGCTGGACCCATATAGAACACGTGTCATTGACACACATCTGGAGAAAACCACCCCCTCCCTCTTCATCTCCCCCTCCCCCTCCCCCTGCACTCACGGGTTCATTCCCTGAGCCGTCCCGTTGTGAGCTATCTCGGTGGGCTTGGCCCCTGTAGGCCCCTTCTGAGGCATAGCAGGGCTAAACCCTGCCAGGGGTGTCCCCTCCCGCAGAGTGAGGTCCCCGGGTCAACAAAGCACCTATGCATTATGGAGGATGTCTTCACCCCTGTACCCCCGTCTTCCCAATCTCCAGGAATTCCCAGATACTTTCATCTCCAAGAAATTCCAGGAGGTTTTTGTACAAAGCCAGATTTCTGAATGTCAGGCAATGGGGACTTTCTAAGGCTAAGGCACAACTATCATTACTTCTATATGCACCTAGAGCACCTACCAGGTGAAAGCTCATGCTGGGCACCAGGTGGGGCAGAGAGTTCAAGATCTGGTCAGGAGTTTGGCAGGTGGAGTGATGGTCCCACCTTGAGCTAAGTAGACCCCCAGCTCCTTCTCTGTGAGGGCAGCTATGGGCATAATCTCTCCTGCGGGGAGGGATCGGATTTTGGGGCTGGTCCCAGCAGAGAGAGAGGCAATCCGGCCAAAGCAGAATCTTCTCCATTAGGACACATGGGCCAAAAGGGCAGATGAAATGCATGGATGTTTCTAGACCCCAAAGTGAATTTGGCTCTAAATGAAGGATTTGGGGGTGGGAATGTTTGGAGGAGTCCCCATGGGTCGTGTTGATTGCATGAGAGGCCACAAGAAATGAGGCCTCTCCTTCTCGGAAGGTCAAGGGGAATCAAGCCTGAGAACCAAATGGGTTGCAAGTAAGGAGTGAACACTTGTAGAAAAACAGCTTCGGAGAGGGATGGGTCACCCTCGGCATTCCATCTGGACACTTGGGGTCTCCTAACACTTATTATTTAGGGGCTTGTCTCAGTCTCCATCACCCAGGCCAATGTCCCACCCAGGGGGAGAGGATGGTGGGTGGGACAGGCTCAGGGCACCATGTGCCACCACTTGAAGGAGAAGGGCTGCCGGCGCACGTTGGTCCCGCAGTGCACCTCCCCGTGCAGCATGTGGTACGGGGTGAAGTCGTCGATGAAGGTGCAGTGGAGGCCCAGCGGCTCCAGCAGGGACCGCACCTTCTCCTCCAGGCAGCAGCGGCCGTTGATGATGGGCCCGAAGGGCTTGGGGATGCCCAGGTACTTGCCTAGGACCAGCATGTTCACCTGCAAAGAGGTGAGGTCCCAGCTCAGGGGCATCAGTTCATCAGCAGCTCCTACCCCAGCACCTTCACTATACCTGGTAGGACCTGAATTTGTTTGTTAGGCAACCTTGAAAATAGATACTCGCCCTTTCATGCAGTGGGAGGGGAACTGGGGCCGGTAAGAACTCTAGCCAGCTGTGCATCCCCATGGAGCACCTGCAGAGCTCGCAGTAACTTATTTGTCTGGCGACTGTCCTTATTGGTGGCTTGTGAGATAGAATCCCAGCCTCCTAGCCCGTGGGTCAGAGTAGACATCTGAGCCAATCTGGACCAGATTGTCACTCAGGCATTTGAGGCTGACACGGCGGGAGAGTCAAGTCTGTCTCTCTGTCTGTATCTATAATGTGCGGCCGTATTCAGATTGGTGCTCGGGGACAGAAGCAAAGGAAGCCAAGCTGGAGGGGGGAAGGAAGAGGGAGGGGAAATATAAAGTAAACAGACACAGAGATAAGAGAGGCTCCACGTGTCCTTATAGTAAATCTTCCTCTCGCTGAAGCTGGCTTGGGTGGCCCTCTGTTTCCTGCAAACACAAGACTCTGAACCCACGCACAAGCTTCTGGGGGCACATATGTAATTGCAAGGCCGCCTTAAACATGCAGGAAGGAAGGGGAGTGATAAGAGGCTTTGCAGGTGGGGAAATCGAGGAAGGCAAAAAAGTCAGCCAGAAAGAGGAAGGAAAAGGGGGAGGTGAAGCAATGGTGGTGTGGACAGCCTCCCTGCAAGGCTCTGCTGACGGGAGAGTTGAGTTCCTCTTGAGGATGGGGGGAGACTGAAGGGGAGTGTGGAGAGGGGAACTGGGTGACCTCCAGCGGTGCTATTCAAAGTGTGGTCCTCAAATAGCAGCACCTGTGTCATCTGGGTCCTGGTTAGAAAGGTAGTGCCTCAGGCCCTACCTCGGACGTGCTGAAGCAGAGCCCCTGGGGTGGAGCCCCAGTGGTCCAGGTGTTCCAGATACAAGCTCAAATTTTGAACCCTCGGGGCTCAATGAAAGGCCACTTCTTCCATGAAGCCTTCTTGGATTTTCAGTCCTGCCTCAGACTGGAAGTCTGAACGGCCACATCACTTTATACAAAACAGATCATTGGGACAGGTCCTCAGAGGGGCAAGAGTTTTCTCCTCTCTGGATTATACTGGAAGCTCTTTGAGAGCAGGGAGCAGCCTCCATCATCTCTGTATCTCCCACAGGGTACCCTAACGTATGGGTGATGGATGAATAGCTGTGAGCCGGGAGAAAGGGAGAGGGATGGGCATCTCGGCTCCCAGCTGGTTCTGGGGGCTTCACACACGCCACCCCATGTAACCATCCGTTCACTCGGCAAATATCAAGTGGGTCCCTGGGAGGAGGGCAGGGGCCTTCCCCAAGGGCCCTTGAGCAAGGGGCTTGGCTAGTGAGTATCTGTAGTGACCAGGACCATCACCCAACTAGAAGCCCTTCTGGTGGCCATCAGGGGACGCCTGATGCTCTCTGCCACCCCACCAGCCACCACAATCCCAAACATGGAGAGGGGAGGCTTGAAGCCTAATTTGAGGAAACCTCAATTCACGGATGGTGGCCTCACCAAGTCCGGGAAGAAAGCCACCGCCTTTTTCCTCTCGGTCTTAAAGAGCTGGGGGATGTCCACGATGTCCCGCTCTGTCAGGCCCAGCTCCCGCTTCAGCACCTCCCGGTTCCAGTCGATGCAGCTCTGGGGGAGTAGGGTAGAGTTGGGGAGCCCCTGCCAGTGTGTATCAGGGGTTCCGTGGGGTCATGTCTGGCTGCCCAGGTGCCCATGGATCAACTCTCCACACGAACCTTATCTTTGCACCCCTTTGTCAGATATACCTGTCCTGTGTCCCACGCCTCACAGTCCTGTCCTACTAGCGGGCTTCAGAATGAGAGCGTTCCAGAGTGTTCCATCCTTGGACCTCTTCTCATCTCTAGGTCCTTCCCTCCTTAGGGAATCTCCTTCGGTCTCATGGTTTGACACCATCTAGACACTGCCGGCTCCCAAGGTCTGCCTCCCAGCCCGCCTGCCGTCTCCCCCAGCTCCCTCCCTCTCCCTGCTGCAGGCTCCGTCCCCGAGAGAAGCCTTACATACTCAGCCCCACCTTGGCTTCTGTGCTTGTAGGACCCCGGAGATTCTGTTTGCCCTTCCAGACACGCTGTACACCTTCCCTGCTCTGCACCCTGGGAGGCCGATCCTGGAGACTCAGGTCTCCCGCGCCACTGGCTTCTGGGTGGGTTCAGCCAATGGGGACACTGGAGGGGGGCTGGTGGAGAGTGCAGTGGGGGATTTGCTCCCCCATCTCCCTTCCTGCCAGGCCACTGTGGGTTGGCTGTGAAGGTCACAGCTCCAGTCGCACTTCCCTCTCCTCACAGTGACCTCTCCAGGTCTCAGTAACAGCTCCCTTCCCTAGTTCCTTCAGGCCTAGGGGTGGTGACAGTCCCCCTCTTTCTAGACGGGGAGAATGTACAGACCTTGTTGATGTCCTCAAAGGCTGCCTGTGTCTTTGTAAATATTCCCTTGATTAAATTTTTCTATAGTTACCCAGCTTGAGGTGCCATATGCTTCCTGTTGGGACCCACTGTCACCACCCCCACCCCTGCCATGATATAATGAAATAGTCTCGACATAGCAGCAGAGAGATTGTTTCAAAGCCCAAGTCACATCAAGTCCCTCCTCTGCTCAAACCCCCACCCCCAGTGGCCTCCAATCTCACTCAGGGCCATAGCCATGTCCTAGCGATGTCCTACAAGGCCTCGTGTGACTCTTTCAACTCCTGGCCCATCGCCATACACTCCGGGCCCCCCTGTTTTACTCAGGGCCATCATCCGTGCTGTTCCCTCTGCCCGGAATGCTTGTCCTCCTCACACACACATGGCTTACCCACTCATTTCTCTTGGGTTAAAGGAGGGGTTTAGAGTCCCTATGTCTAGGCTTGCTCCAGCCTGAGCCTTCATGAACCGTGAGCCTCAGGCTTCCCTCCCCACCCCTGTCCCCAGGCATGCCCGCCTTCTAGTCGCAGCCATGGCCCTGTACCTGCACAAACTTATTGTAGCTGATGAGGTTTGAATTGGAGAGGACCTGGTTGATGGAGATGGTGTTGACCTGCTCGTTACCTGTGACAGAGAGAGAGGCATGAAGGGAGGGGCAGGAACAATACTAGCAGTGAGGGCCGCCTGTTCTGGGAAGCAGCCGGGCAGGGGCCAAGTTCACAGCTGCTGGTCTCGCCGAGTCAGCAGCTCTCTGGCCTTTCTGGGCATTGGTAGGCACCACCCAGCAGGGCTCAGCCTGGCCGCTGGGCAAGTCTGGGTGTGTGAGGGGAGGGAGGGGCAGGGGACCACAGCACTATGAACTTTAGACCTTTACTTGAGTTCCCTGAACGTGCTAATGCCTTTTATTGAAAATTTACAACCCCCCCCCCCCACCAGGACACTGGGTGATGATTCCTCTTTTGCCCAGTGGTGGCGAGGCTGGGTCACCCACTGCCCACCCGTGCCGGCCCTGGTGGGCGCCACTGGGCCCTGTCCCTGGCCGCCAAGAGGTGAAGCGTGGGGCTCCCTGGAGGCCTGGCGGCTTTCCTGCCTGCTTGATGGGGTGCCCGAGGAGACGGGGTTGGACAGGGAAGGGGAGGTTAGAGCCAGCAGCTCACAACCTCACAGCGGCCCTTTATACAGCTCTTACCATGCACAGGCCCTGAGGTCAGAGCTCTACATTTAGCGCCTCACTTAACCCTCACTGCACCCCACAAGGCACGCACTATCATCCCGTACCAAACTGCCCACCATGTGCCCCACGGAGCTGCCAGTCCAGCACAGGGACAGTGATGCCAGGTCCCTCTCCCAGATGCCCAGCTCTCCCCACACCCAGGCTCCCGCAGGGGTGGGAGGGCTGCAGCCTTCACCTGGCAGGGACAGGGAGGGGGAGCCCTGGGCTTTGGCTTCAAGGGGCAGAGGAGTTGGCAGAAGGGGCTCAACCCAGGGAGGCAGCAGGAGATGGAACTGTTCATGAGCCCAGGCTCCAAGCCCCCAATAAATGCCCCGTTGATCAATCAGATTTCACTCACAAAGCACAAATTATTAAGAATTTCAAGACAGTGAGGGCAGAGCATTAAACCTCAAATGAGGGCCCTTCTGAGCAGAGCGCCCCATGGGACTACCCTGGTCACATGCCCCTGAAGCTGGTCAGGTCTGCACTATGTCCCTGCCCACCCCAAGCCCATTGTCCACCACTGAGCTCCCTGCCAGCTCTGCCCCAGCCGTGGCCCATGGTGGCTGGAGGAACAAGGCATGTGGTGGCAAGAGGGAGGGCTCCTGAATTTGGGGGGACAGCCCTGCTTTAAAATGTGCCATCCCTCTCTCAAGTCACCGTGCATCTTGCTTTAGGTGAGGGGGTTGACAGCTGTGATAAGGGACACTGGTACCCACCGACAACCCCTTCGAACAGGAGGGCCCGGCCGTGGCCCCACTTGCGCTTCTCCTGGAAGAGCCTGAAGCAGGCGGCGGGGCTGGCCAGGAGCATCCGGAAGCCCTGTGTGGAGACAGCGGACGCCTGAGCCCCCTGCAGCTCATCCCCTGGCCCAGACGCCAACGCCCATGTCGCCCGAGTCCTCACCTTCCCGTCGGGGGCAGGGACAAAGCTCAGAAACTCATCCACGTGGCCCACGGCCAGCCAGTCCACAAAGAGCTCCACAGGGGGCTGCACCCTCTGCGAGTAGAGGAAGTCCCGCACCACCTGGGTGACCCTGCGGCCACTTGACCTGGGGCCCAAGAGGTTAAAAGAAAAGTTGCTTAACTGAAAAAAAAAATCTATGCCGAAATGGAAAGACAAGAGTTCAAGATTTCTGCAATATCTACCAGAAAACATACGTTGCCTTTATAAGCAGGAAAGACTATATATGTATACTTAAATGTCACTCAAGGGGAGTTCCCCAGGAGGCAGACACAGGACAGGTCATTCACACCAGGTCACTGGCACCAGGTCAGTGACCTACCTGGGTCTTGCATCCAGGCAAATCCTCCAAACCGCCCTCAGACCCCCTCCTCACACCCTCCAAGAGACTGGTTTCACCCCTACATTTCCTCCCCCATGGCTGGGTGCTCCTTCCTTGAGTTTATCTTACGATTCTCTCGCTGTAGCGTCACCCTCCTGCACATCAGTGGGGGGAGAGGTGGACAAGATCACCCCTGAGGAGCCTCAGAGCCCCAGCATTTTATGGTAGAGAATTTAAATCCCATCTTTGCCTTCTGAAAAAGCATCTAGTGACGTTACCCACACTCCCTCTTTCTGTGGGGTCATATGTTTGAGGGCGGTTAGTCCCCTCCAAAGCTTCTTGAGTCATCTGTTATTTGATTCCAAGTCTTTCTAACTGCTTTGCTGAGTTTGGTTATTAGTTCTGTGTGTTGGCCTATTGCACAGCAAATGACCATAACCATACAGTTCCTTCTCTTTTCCATCGGTACCCAGGTGTTACATGTTGAATAAGACATAATCGGTGATTCTGTGTGTGTGTGTTACGGCCATCTCATTTTTCATGTCCTGTACCTCCCTTCTCCTGCTCTCAGAAAAAGATCTGATATTAGTCATTTACATCATAGTATAAACAAGCTCTGACTTAAACACAATTTCTCCCAGGACTGCTGAGGCTTAAAGCTTTTTCTTCTATGACTATTTTTTTTTTAACGTCTTCATTGATTTCAGAGAGAGGAAGGGAGAGGGAGAGGAGAGGGAGAGAGAGAAACATCAATGAAGAGTCACTGATCAGCTGTCTCCTGCACGCCCCCTACTGGGGATCGAGCCTGAAACCCGGGCATGTGCCCTGACTGGGAATTGAACCTTGATCATCTGGATCCTAGGTCAATGCTCAACAGCTGAGCCACACCAGCTGGACCCTATGACTATTAATTGGTAGCAGCATCTATTTATTTTCTGAAAAGGAAGACCTATGTCTAGTTATAACTTTGCATTCTGCGTTACTTTCCAGGTTGGTCACCCTCTCTGACTTAAACACAACCCGCTTATAAAATAAAGGGTTTGAACGACCTCTTGGGTCCCTGCTCACTCTAGCCTTCTCAAACTCTGGAAGTAATAGTGGACAATGTCTGGTGAACAGCCCGCTGCCTCCTCCCTGCCCCTCCCTCCCCCACCCCCGTCCAGGACTACAATTTTATCACTCCTTTCTGGTTCTCTTTGGGGAGTGGAAGAGCCCCTCACCCTCCAGCCACCATCACCACCCACCAGCCTCAGCCTCCATCCCAGCAACACCTCCCCATGCTCCTCTCTCACCCAGGCAGGTTGCCCCCAATGAGGATCCTCCCCAGGGGGTACTCCTTCCCGTTGGCCACCACTGGGGGGCTGACCTCCAGGTTTCCGAAGGAGTCCAGGCCACACACAGAGCTGTCTTGTGGTTCCCGAGTCACGTAGCCGAAATCTGGACCCTGGTAGGAGAAACTGAGTCAGGCTTGCTGAGGGAAGCAGATGGCTCACCAGGAAGAGCTTGAAGCAACTTTCTGGATCCTGAATTCCTTAAAGATGGGGTGGGAGTGGCTGCCCATTCTTCAGATGGAAATACTGAGTCAAAGACTAGGGTCTGATCAATTCAATATTTCATGTATGCGCAAGGGCCAAGGTTGGGAAACACACAGGCCCTCTGGTCCTGCTGCCATATTAGAGGATGTTATTCCCCGTGGTCACAGGGAGACAGCAGAGAGGGCTCTGGTTACACCCCCCATTAGACACAGAGCCCAAGGCCATGGCCACCCCCTTACTCTGCACCGACTTTTTGCCAAGTCCAGCCCAAGGGCAGGCATCTGGCTGCTCTAAAGTGGCCTGTCTCTGGGGACCAAGAGGCTGGTGATGGCTTTCTGAGCCTCAGTCTTTCAACTCTGGAAGAGGAGAGACCTTCCCAGGGCCACCTCTTAGAAGGAGGAGAGCCCCTACCACCTGTGTGATCCAGTGTGGGGTTAGAGGGGCCTCCCATTCTCTAGGCACCAATGGAATCTCCCCTCCTTCCTCAAGGAGGTCCTGGCCAGCAACCATCATCTTCACAGTTATCTTGATTACCAATAATACTAACATGCTCCCTCTGCACAGACACAGAGATGCCTCACAAACACCTGTGAGGCCAGGGCAATATCATTTTACTGATGATGTTCAGAGAGGGAAAGTGACTCATGCAAGGTCACACAGCATGTGAGTGGCAGAGCCGAGTTGTTCTGAGTCTAAAACCTATGATTTTAACAGCTGCACTGTCCTGCTTCCCCTGTTTAGGACTGCCAGGCTGAGCAAATGAAAATACAGGATGCCCAGCTAAATTTTTTTTTAAAAATATGTCTTTATTGATTTCAGAACAAAGAAAGGAGAGGGAGAGAGAGAGATATAGAAACATCAATGATGAGAAAGTCATGGGTCAGCTGCCTCCTGCACGCCCCCTGCTGGGGATCGAGCCCAAAACCTGGGCTTGTGCCCTGACAGGGAATCGAACCTCGATCTCCTGGATCCTAGGTCCATGCTCAACCCCTGAGCCACGCCCCCCGGGCGCCCAGTAAAAGTTGAATTCCAGATATACAATAAACATATTTTAGTATAGGTATGTCCCATGCAATGTTTGGGATATACTTGTACCAAAAAGATACTCATTGCTTATCTGAAATTCAAATTTAACTGGGCATCTCCTATATTTTACCTGGCAGCTCGCCTTCGGTTGTTAAAGATCGTGGTTCCCAGTGCTGCCCCCTGCGCCCCACACCCTGGTGTGGCCCTCAGGGTAATGTCCGTCCACCCTCAGGGCTGGGCTGCGCCCGGGGCCACTCACCAGGATTCTTTTGTAAGGAAAGTCCTGCAGTTCCCCATTCCTGGGGGAGTCGAAGACCACCGGGAAGGTCTTGTGCGGCGCCTGCACGTAGCCCAGCTCCATCTCGTCCTGAGAGAGAGAGAGAGAGAGAGAGAAAGAGAGAGAGACAGAGAGAAACCCAGCTGTGGACAGTCAACAACTTCCCACGCTTGCTTGACACTGAGCACTTCGGGAAGACTGTTCACAGGAGTTCTCTGCCACAGGGGGGTGAAGGAGACAGGGATTGTGATGCCTGCTGGCTGGAGGAGGTTTTGGAGACTCAGAAAGGGGGTACATTTGCCTAGGGTCACACAGCAAGACAGACCAGGAATGAATAGGAGCATGGACATGACCTTGGGAGTGTCCCCGTGCTGGATAAGGGCAGAGTGGACACAGAGAAGGTCTCAGGGGGGCCTGAATTGGAAAAGTAAGGTGCTAGGCATCAGCCAGCACCTCGGCCTCCACAGGTGGTCATGAGGGGTTGACAGTTGGACAGGGCTGAGGGGACCTGAGGAGATACAGATCTGTCTTCTCTCAGACCCATAAACATGCCGAGGTCAGTCCTGACCCCTTTAGTCCTTGAGGCAAAGATGGCCCAGCAGAGACAAACTACATATCCAATGAGAAGTTCACTGTTATGTGCCCCGCCCTAGGCTCTTTATCCATATTATTAACTCCATTAATCCTCGTGACACATCTTTGAGGAGGCACTATTATTACCCCATGTTACGGATGAGGAAAGTGAGGAAGAGAGAGGTCTAGTTATTTGTCCAAGGGTGCACAGCTAGCCATCAGCACAGCCAGAATCCAAATGCAACTTGTCTCACTCTGGGGTCCTGCCCTCAACCACCTCATTGGATGAACCTTCAGCCATGACAGCCCCTTAGCTTGACATTCAAGGTCTCCTACCTCAACTCCTACCCTTCACAGAACCTTGGCCCTGGCCAAAGGGAGCACATGACATTCTTCCTCATGTGTCTCGCACCTCTGGGCCTTTGCACATGCTGCCCCTCAGCCAGAACACCATCCACTGAGTCCCAGCATGGTCCTTACCAGCTCTTTGGCCCTGGGCATTTGCAGCCCTGAGAGTCTCTGGGGTGGGTAATGACAGGGAGTTGTCAAGATGAAATGACACTATGGTAATAACACATGGCCTGCAGTAAGCGACCACTGAATGGCAGAAATCATTACCCATCCATTTGCCAAATCTGGTCCAGCTCGGATGCCCTTCCTCCTGGAGGTCATCACTGATCCCCTAGACAGAGGTGATGTCACCTTCCTGCACACCTGGCTGGCACTTTCCTTCCGCCTCTGCTGCATCTTAGATGGTAAGAGCTGGGATTTTTATCACAATAATTTACCACATCAGGGCTTCTCAGCTTCAGCTCTATTGATATTTGGGGCCAGATAATTCTTTATCACAGGGACCAGAAGCCAGTAGTATCACCACCCTCAGTGTGACAAACATGTCTGAGATGGCTAAATATTCCTCAGGGGACAAAATCGCCATCCATTGAGAATCACTGGTTCAGGCTGCTAAGCACAGGGAGTGTGTGCCCAACTCAGTGCCTAACCCAGATCCTGCGGGTGAATGGGTGTTGAATCCAGTGTCAGTGTGTGTCTGGGTCTCCAGAAAGTTCTGGAGAACCAGAACTGATGTGCTGATTCTGGCTGTGCTGATGACTAGCTGTGCACCCTTGGACAAATAACTAGACCTCTCTGTTCCTCACTTTCCTCATCTGTAACGCAAATGTGAGCTCTATGTCTAGAATTATAAAGAGCAGTGCCCTCCTGAAGAGAGGGACCACAGTGCCTAGGTCCCAGCCGCCCCCTCCAGGACGGTGTCCTGGCTGGGCACTGCCCGGTGGCCATGGTACCTGGATCCAGCGGTCATTTCGGTTCTCAGCCTGTGGGCAGATGGTCAGCTTGCAGCCAGCCTTCCGGGCCAGCTCCGCCACTGCTTCCACAAAAGGCGTGTTGTTCCGCACACTGCAGACAAGCCCGGGGAGAGTGACTCAGGACCAAACCAGGCCAGGGGGCCACCAGGGTCGGAAGGATGCCCAGTGTTCCCCAGACTCACCTGCACACGTACACCTCCAGGGGCGGCAGGGTGCTGGGCGTCATAATCCAGGGAGCCACACGGAACACGACAGTGTCAGTGAAGATCGGGGACTCGGAGAAATCCTGCAGGAGAGGACAGAGAAGACGGAGACCTGGCCCTGTGTCCAGACGCCGGGGTGATTCAAGAACCCGGGGAACCTGAGCCGCTGCTTCATCTCAGTTCCAAGGAGGAAAGGGGGGGGAGCAGTTTGGGGTCCTTCACACCAGCAATGTCTGCCCCTCCCAGGAACAGAGCCTTCCTGTCACCTCCTCTGCCCGGCCACCCCCTACCTCATTGGAGTCATCCAGCAGGGTGACATGGAAGAAGACGAGCCCCGTGAAGCCGGCATCGGGGAAGGACAGGCCCTCCACGAAGAAGCGCTCCTCGTCCCCGTGGAAACGGGGCACCTTGTAGGACACCTTGTCCTGGCCCAGCACATGCCTGTAGGCCTCGCATGAGTCCTCGGGACCTGGGAGGGGACGAAAGTAGCAGCTGTGACTCCCTGGTGGGCCTGGGGAGCATGAGGAATGCGAGAGAACTATGTGACCTCACCGAAAATGCAGGCCACCAACCCCTGCACCTAGCCTCCCACTGACTAAGGAGAGAAAGGTGCTTAATACGCAGTGCGGGCAAGGCGGGGCGTGGGGGACAAGTTGGTGGCATCTAACAAAGTCTTGTGTGCCCCTAACCAGCAATTCCTCTTCTAGGTGCCTTTCCTACAAAATACATGTACAAGGGTCTTCATTGGTTGTTTACGTGTTCACCGAACAAATATTGACTGAGCACCTACTATGTACCTACGAGGCACACTCTGGACTCAGGATATAGCCATGAGCAAGGTCCCTGCCCTCAAGGAACCTGTTGTAACATCAACACACTGTCAACAGCCGTATGGCCCGGGGGACTGGATAGGTTACAGCACCTCCACGCTTCAGAATGCTGTGCGGCGGGGAGAGAGCAGACCAAGGAAACACCCAGCAAGGGGTGTCACAGGCACAGCGCAGCGAGAGAAACGGGCCGGAAAGCAGAACATGCGCGCATGCACGCGCACACAGGCACACACACACACGCATGCACACAGGCACACACACACACAGGCACACAGGCACACACACACACGCATGCACACAGGCACACACACAGGCACACAGGCACACAGGCGCACACACACACACACGCGCACAGGCACACACACACACACAGGCACACGCACACAGGCGCACACACACAAGCACACACACACAGGCACACACACACAGGCACATGCATGCACACAGGCACACAGGCACACGCGCACAGGCACACACACACAGGCACACACAGGCACACGCACACAGGCGCACACACACAGGCACACAGGCACACAGGCACACGCACACACACAGGCACACAGGCACACGCACACAGGCGCACACACACAGGCACACACACACAGGCACAGGCATGCACACAGGCACACAGGCACACGCACGCACGCACACAGGCAGGTTTAGTGCATGTAGGAAAGTCGGTTAGAACACATGCCAGATCCTTAACAGCAAACATGACGTAAGAGTCGAGCTTAGGGTTAGGGATAGAGGACTCTTATTTTTCACTCTATGTGCATATATATATATATATATATATATATATATATATATATATATATGTTTTTTGTTTTTTTTAAGTGAGCATCTTATTACTTGTATCCATTTGTATTTTTAAAGGGTCTTTTATATCCTTGCTTGGACTTGTGACAATGGCATTGCGGCCACGTGAAGCAACAGCTGTGTTTCTCCTTGGAGATGCGCACTGAATTCTGCAGGGACAGCACCCATGGTGCCTGGGACTGGCTCAGAAATACTCCAGTGAACACAGCGGAGCAGATGAAGCTAGGGAGGCGGAGAGGCTGGCCTCTGGGGCTTCGTGACACTCCTCTCTACTTTTGCGTATGTTTGAAATTTTGAGAGCAAAGATTTCTAAACGTGTTTAAAATATATTTTAAAACTTCCTCCAATAAAACGACCTCGGGCCACTGCTGTGCTGGAGATGCCAGCTGACCAGTCCCAGAGTTCACCATCCGATTGTTCCCCTGGCCGCCAGGGCACCCAGGAGCCAGGCACAAGGCCGCGGAGGGGATGGCTGTGGACTCACCACAGGCGTGGAAGACCCGTGCCCGCTTGGCGTCATAGCTGGAGGTGTGGAGGACCAGTCTGTGGTTGTCGAAGAGGGCAGCGGGGCCCTGGGTCCGCAGGACCATGACGGACATGTCTTCCAGGTCTGTGGAGCCAGACAGAGAGTGTGGGAAAAGGGCCTGGGCACAGGAGGGGTTCAGATGTTAGCATCCTCTGCTCCCCGGGAGGGAGAAAAGGCGAGAGCTCATTTCTTGAGTTCCAGGTGTGTGAGTGCCCGCTGGCCCTGGGATGTTGGGAGGGGTAGCTGCCAGCTGAGGCAGGTTTTGGGGAAGGGTCAAGGTATGTCTGGGAGCTGGAACTCTTCCTTCAGAGTCATTCCTATAGGTTGGAGTCCCTGCAAGCTAGCTGAGCAATGACACTGGACACACAGAGACATGGGCTACCCTGGCCCCCCTCACCTTGCAGGCAGCGTATGTGCTGGTCACAGTTGTCCCGGTCATCACAATTCAGATCATCCCTGTCACAGTTCACCAGCAGGATGGCTCCATACCCATTGGGCCCCCAGACCCACTGGCGCTGCCAATGACAAAGCAGAGCTGGTGATGGGGACTCGGACCAGACCTGTGCTTCCCTCCCCAGCAACCTCCTAGCTGTCCTCCTAAACCCACCCCTTCCCCTTCACCTTACCTGTGAGGATAGGTCCACTACTACTCAGCCCCAAGTTCTTTAACAGTTTCATACTTGGTAGGTTTCCCTTTTCACCTAGATCAAGGAGTTAGCACACTATGGCCCACAGGCCAAATCCGGCCCATGGCCTGTTTTTGTAAATAAAGTTTTATTGGAACATGGTCACATGCATTTGTTTACTTATTTACTATAGCTCTTTCATACTACAATGGCAGAATCAAGTAGTTGCAACAGAGACTGTGTGGCTTGCAAAGCCTAAAATAGTTACTATCTTGTTTTACAGAAAATGTTTGTAGACCCCTGACCTAGATTAAAAGTCCAGAAGGACTTTCCCCCACGAAGCAAGGCCTGGCCCAGGGCTGTGGCACACATGTGCTTTATAATTCTTGATGATGACTTTTCTCCTGGCATAGAAGGTCCCAGCCATGCCTGGTTCCCACTGGGCATCAGCTGGGAGGCAGGGGGATACCTATGATGACTCTCCTCTAGTAACCCAGCCTAGAGCAGTTCCAGACTCCACACCCCTTTCTGGGCCCAGGTTGAGATGCCCTACCTTGTCCACAAAGTTCCCGCTCTGCCTGCCCTCACAGTTCAGGTCACAATCCAGAGTGATATCTGCAAGGGGAGGGCAGAGGGTAAGTCACCACAGGGTTCCCAGGATGTCAACACAGGCCTGTGACCTTCACCTTTTACCTTCACTCTCAGGGCCCACCTGGGGCTGGGCAAACGAAAGTCATTTCCAAGAAGACCCTGCCCAGAGGTGGGGGCATCTGGAGCCTCTCTCTCTCTGGGCTGGGGAAAGAAAGAGGCCTTGGGAAGGAAGCAGGGTCAGAACAAAGGCCTGGGTCCAATGCTGCCCCCTCCAGGAAGCCTTCCCTGATCCCTCCCTCTTCATACTCCTACAGCCCTCATTTTCTGGGGCACACCCTGCACTGAGCTCAGGTTGCCCTAGACATTCTTGGTCTGTGTGAAGCTGCCTCATCTCCTTTGGATCGAGGAGTGAGCCTGGACTTTGGTGTCAGACAGATGTGGATGTGAATCTAGGCTCTGCCATCTATCAGCTGTGACCTGTCTGAGCCTCATCTTCATCTCAAACTCTTAAAATCCCAGCCTCCATCCCACCTTCTTAATGTGTCTCCCTAGAACTGGGGGAGATTTTATAACACAAATGGAGCATTCAGGGGAGAGGGGTAGGGGAAGGGGAAAGGGGGAAGGGGAAAGGGGGGAGGGGGAAGAATTTGAAATAATTTTAAACATGTGAAAAGATAGCCAACCACCACACAGCGAGTGACTGTACCTCACAGACGGGATGTGGGCAAAAGAAGGCCCACCCTTAGAATGCGTACAATATGATTTCATCCATAGGAAGTTTTTTAAAAAAGGCAAAACTAGATTATATTATTTGGGTGTGCATACTCAGGTGATAAAACCATAAAGAAAAGCAGAGAGTACTTATCACAAAGTAGTAGTTACCTCGAGAGGAAAAAGGCCAGAGATCAGAGAGGGGTATCGATGGGGGAGACTTTGGGGTGCTGGTCATGTTCTGTTTCTTGACCTGGGCGATGGCTGTTCAAGTGTTTGCTTTGTAACTCTCCGTTCATGTGTGTGTATATAAAATAAAGCTTTATGCACTTTCCTCTGTGTGTATCTTCCAATGAACAGGGTGTGTGTGTTCAGGGAGGGGGAGGCAGGGAGATACCCAACCTCAGTCCTGACTAAAAAAAGGCATATTAAAGCAACAACGGGATACAACCTCTCAGAGGCTGACAGTGCACAGTGTTGGCGAGACACTCCCACATGCTGTTGGCGGGCATATAAAGTGGTACCGCCTTTTTGGAGAGCAACTTGGCAATATCTATCAAAATTTACAACGCACATTTCCTGTAATTCAGCAGTTCTGCTTCTAAAAATGCCTCCGGAAGAGGCATTTTCAACTTTCTTGCTAATTGCTCTCCTCGTGCTTGTACCAGTGCAAACTCCCACCCACAATGCAAGGAGCTCCCCAGTTCCACATCCTTGGCAACACTAACTTAAGCATCTTTTCATTTGGGTTCTGATCCCTGGGGCTTTCTCGTCTGTGAATTGCTTGTTCATATTTTTTGCCTATTTCTAGTCATTTGTCTTTTTTTTTTTTTTCAAATTGATTGAAGTTTTTCATAATCTCTATGCTCTGAGTAAGCCATATCCATTGCAAATTTCTTCTCCCAGTCCCCAGTTGGATTTTTTAAATTGTCCTTTGTTGTATAGAAGTTTTAAATTTTAATACAGCCTAACTCAGCCATCTTTCCCCTATGATCTGTGCTATTGTTTTGCCCTGATAAAGACAAGCTTGACCTTGAGTTTACAGATACTCTCTTCTAAAAGCTTTGAAATTTTTATTTCATCTTAAGATTTTTTAACCCATCTGGAATTTATTTTTGAGGATAGTACGAGATGTGGTTCCAAGTTTATTGATTTTCACGTGATAACCACATGAGCAGGGGTCTACATCTGGTTCTCTGTTTGGTTCTACTGGTCTGTATTTAATTCTGCGTCAATGTCACACGGCCTCAAGTACTACAACTTGGAAAAAAGCCTCTGGTACCATGAATCCCTCCATCTTGTTCATCAAAATTGTCTGGGCTATTCCTGCCCTTTGCCCTTCCATATGAGATGTGGGATCAGCTCTATAAAATTCTATTTAAAAAGCCATGTTGGATTTTGATGGGAATGTCATTGCATTTAGACTGTTCGATACTGTCCCAGAGCTGTTGAATCTCTGTTCTGTTATTTTGTTTTGTTCTTCCTTTCTCTTTGTGTTTCAGTTTGGGTAACTGTTGCCCTATCTTCGAGTTCACCAATTCTCTCTTCAGCTGTGTCTAGTCTGCCTATGACCCATGTCTCATCTGATGTTTATTCCTAGCATTCCCATTTGAATCCTTCTTATAGTTTTCATCTCTCTGCTGAAATTCCCCATCTCTTCATGCATGTTAGCCACCTTTTCCTCTGTAGCCTTTAACATAGTAATCTTGATTACTTTGCATTTCCTGTCTGGTAGTTCCAATATCTACGTCATCTTGCACTGAGTTTATATATCAATTCATGGAGAGTTGGCAAAAAAAAAAAAAAAAAAAAGTAAGTTGGAAAAAGCAGGGTCCAGTTCCATGCCTATATGATTCTGTTTGCTTATGAAAGGGGGGCATGTGTCTACTTGTATACGCACAGCATGTCTTAGAAGGATGCTGGGCCTGGGGAATTGAGAATCTTAGGTGACGGGGAGGGAGGATTACTTTTCAATTTATAGGATATCCATGAACAACTTGGAGATTAGGGGCGCTGACCTTGCACTTTTAACTACAGCTGGCCCTCTGTAGATTCAGATTCCCAATCGTGGAGTTGACCTTTGAACAACACAGATTTGAACTGTATGAATCAATTGAAAAAAATAACCATGTATAAGTAGACCCATACAGTTCAAACCTATGTTTCTAAGAGTCAACTATATACTCTTTTGTACTGTTTAAATTTTTTAGATGTGTACTTCTTACTTTAATTTTTAAAATAAAACTGATGGATTTTAGTAAAAAGGTCCTTGCTCAGTGTTAATCCCAACCACTCCCCATCCTACCCTTAGCCAAGGCCCCTTGGCCACACCCTCAGCATGGCCCCCAGCTTACCAACACAAGTGAGGTAGAGCACCGTGTACGCCAGGGGCAGGGACTTATGGCTGGAGTAGTAGGAAATCTGAACCTGTGGAGAGACAGGCCCAGGGTCACGTCAGCTGAAGCCAAGAGCCCCCACCCCAAAGGCCAGGTCTTGAGATATCTGGTAAGGAGGGGAGCAGATCTCAGGAACCTCTGTGCACTAAATTTGTTTGCCAACTCAGCTCTTCCTTTAGCTTTCTCTTTGCCATTTATTTTTCCATGCCTCAGTTGGCCCATCTGTAAAATGGGAATTATCTATGAGGGATTCTATGGAGACCTGGGTCCCAATGCTGCCGATGACTACCATGTAATTTTGGCAAGCGCCTGCTCCACTTTGAGTCTCTGTCCCACCATTTGTTAAATGAGGAGTTCAGATTGGGTAGGGTTTAGGGACACTCTCCAAGCCAATATTCTTATCTCTGGGATTCAGACAGGACTTGAGCCCAGCACCTCTGGGTTCTGTGACCTTGGCCAAAACCCTTCACCTTTCCCAGCTGCCTCAGTTTTCTCATCTGCAAAATGGGGACCATACAGGTTCCTAGCTCAGAGGACTATAGTGCAGCTTAAAAGCAACACACATAAAAGACTGATCTTGAAGAAAGTGCCCGTGAAACATCAGCTGTCGTAATTGGTGGGCAGGTGGCATTGTGTAAGGGCTCAGATTCTAGATGCAACAAGTGTAAATATCCTGGGAAAAGTTACTATCTGCTCTGGGCCTCAATTTCCTCAGCTGGAGAGTGGAGTATAATAACAGTTCCTACCCTGTAGGACTGATTACAGGTTGTGAGGATTAGGGAAGGAACGCATGTGACACGCTCAGCATGGTGCCCAGCCCACAGCCAGCACCCAATAACTGTCCGAGGCGGGGCTGAAGATGGTGAGGACAATAAAGCAGCTGGAGGCTGATGCATTAAAGCCACGCTCAACCCCCGGCGCTGCACTTGGACATTCCCTCTACGTGTGGGTCCCTAAACCGGCCAGCTCTGATGGCCTCATCTCAAAGGGTTTAGGGTCTTACACAGGCCACTCACCCCTCAGTCCTGGGAGCCCCTAAATGCTGTCATTTCTGACCCCCGTGTGTCAAGCCCCAGCAAGGATGCTCGCCCCAGACATACAATTACCTGGAATCCAGCCAAAGGCATGGGTAGGGTACATTCTGACCCTCTTCAGTCCCTGAGGTCCTTGGAGCCAAGGAAGTTAGGGAGGGGAGGTGTCCACGCAGCCCCCGGCTCAGCAGGGAACCTCACAGGCTGCTAGGCCCCTTGCCGCCCCGAGGACCCCATCCTGACCATCACCAACTCTGCTACTCACTGGATCATGCGATTTTAGGCGAGCCCTGCCCCTTCTTGGTCAGTCTGTAAAATGCTTCCACTGCATCCTGGCCCCCACCCCCCCCACCCCACCCCCGTCTCAGAGCACAGAGGAGAGGCTCAATTCAGACACAGGGATGGGAACAGAGGGAGGAGGGGTGGAGGGAGCCTGCGCCAGGCGTCGCAGGTCTGCGTTGAATTCTAGCTCTCCTGACTAGCCATGTGGCCCGGGACAGTTACTCTGGACCTCGGTAGCCCCACCTGTGCAATAGGGCTCAGCTCCTGCCTCTCAGGGCTGCTGTGAGGGCTGGACGGGGTCATCCGCACGTGGCTCATGGTCAACGCTCTTAAAGGGCCAGTTTTCCAAACCATTGTTCTTGGCATGGAGCGTAAACCCACCTTTCCCACACGCCAAGTCCTGGTTCCCATCAGCCATTTAAGGTGGCAACACCTGTGCCAAGCTCAAGGGCTACCCCATTTCTCCCACTTTTTAAACGAGGCCTGCCCTGGGGCCAGATCGTTGCCTGCAGCTGGGGCTTGTTGGACTCTCTGGTTAGCTGAGTGAGCAGAGAGAGGAGCGGAAGGGAAGTCATTATGCCTGTATGGTCCCCGTTTTGCATATGAGAAGGGAATGGGATAGGAAAAGAGTGGATTAGAGGAAGGAGAGGCAAATATCAACTTGGGGACGGGGTCTCCCCAGAAAGCAGCATCCCTGCCCTGTCCCCAGTCCCTGTTTTCTCTCCTTCATTCAGAGTGGCAGAAATAACCTAATCAAACCTCAGCCTATAGATGGGGAAACTGAGGTCCTACTTGCCAGACACACACTTTGTGTTTTTAAGTTGCAGAGCTGGTTGGTTCCAGGGCCAGGCACTTACCCACTGTGCTACCCTGTACTCTGGGAAGAGAGAGGCCACTGGGCCCTTGTGAAGCAACATCACTGCCTCCCCTCTCTGCCCCCAGACCAGGGGACCCACTCACATGACTGTCGTTGAGGTCATTGCTGGGAGAGTTCATGATCACGATGATCTCCAACCCTGCATCACAGTGCCACCTCCTGGTGTCCGCACGCTCCCGGCCCCTCTCCATGCTGGGAGAGATGTAGACGTCCACACCGGGGGTCCCGTACACCTCAAACATCTCTGTGCCCTCGGGCACTGACCTGGGAAGAGCAGGGAGCCATGAGAAGTGCTAGAGGGGACAGCCATGGTTCAGATGCTTCAGCTTTGGCTCAAACTCTTGCTTCCTCCAGGAAGCCTTCCCTGACCACTCCAGGCCTCTCAGATCCTCACAGTAAGCTCCTGGGAGTCAAGCCTGGACCCCACACAAATGTATACACAGTCTTGCGTTCCAAGCCTCTACGTTCATTCACATTTCCCTTGTGAGTTTCCCAGACATTAACTGTAGGGTTAAGAAGTTTGTGATGTCATCTGGCCCTGGGACTGCGTTTCCCCCACTCTAGCTAGCCCGGGAGTCCTGTTTGAAATCAATCTGTTCACCTTCTTATTGTCTGAGGGGTGCCCACTGTGTACACAGGCACTGCCAGGTTGAGGCAGATACACCCACAGCTCTCCTCAGAGCCCTGCCCAGGGCAGCCAGACGGGACTCAGGGCCACGGAGGTAGGGGTCAGTGGGATCCCATGTAGGGAGAGCCACTGGAGCCGAAGGGACCAGAAGGCTCCCTGTAGGAGGAGTAAACACACGCACCTGGGGGACGGTAGTTGAACTTGTTGAGCTCTTGCTGTGTGCCTGCCCTGCTTGAGTTTCTTTGTGTGTCATGTAACCCTCTCACTAACCCTAGGAGGGAGGTACTATTATCGTCCCCATTTTACAGACGGGGAACTGAGGATAAGTAATTTGTCCAAGGTCATGGAGCTAGTAAGTGTCAGGACTGTGGTAATTGAGAGGGGAGGCTTGGGAAACTGCCCGCCCAGGATGGGGGAAGGGGCTCTTAAAGTAAATGAAGGCACAGGAAGCTGGAGGCAGTTTGAGAGGGTGGCTGGGGTGGCTGGGGAAGGCTTCCCTGAGCAAGGCAGGTGAGCCAAGGACAAGGGGACACGCCTGAGGGGAAGACATGTTCACCATGGAGCCTTAGGAGGTCAAGTTTAAACTCAGGCCGTAACAAGCTGGTTTAATTCCACCCCTATGCGATGGGGACCAGCGATGGTTCTTGAGGAGGGGCAGCCCGACGGAGCCCTGGTGAGGTGGTTAAGCTTGTGGACTCTGGGGCCAGGTCACCTGGGTCCAAATCCCAGCCTCGCCATTCACTAGGAGTGTGACCTTGAGGGAGTGATGTGGCCTCCCTCTGCCTCGGTGTCAGCGGCTATAGAGCGGGAATGAGATCAAACAAGTGGGGGGCTGTAAATTCTCAGGGTGAGCAAAGTCAGAGACACCTGAACCCATGCCCTCGTTTCACTGATGGGGAAACTGAGGCTTCAGAGAAAAGGGACTAGAAAGTAGGGCTCCAGACTCCCAGTCCAGTGCTCACGCCCTGCCCTGGAAGCTTTGTGTTAGGAAGATCAAAGGGGTGGCTGATGGGAGGAGACTTGCATCAGGTAGGGAAGACCTGGATGTCCCATTTCCTGGAGGACAGCAGAAGTGGCCAGAGGCTCACCTGGATGAAGTCCTTCCTCTGGCCAGGCCACCTAGAGCTTCCAGCATGCTGCTCTAGACAGTGCCCCAGCCCAGCCCTGGGAGGTGCATGTGCAAGGAGCCTCGGGTTCTCCCCACGCACAGGCACCCCCAGCACCAAGCCCTCCCAGCCAGCCCAGGAGGCGGGGGATGGGAGGTGAAATGCAGGGGGGTGACTGACAGTTCTGGTTTGCCAGGGATGGGGGCGTTTCCTGGGGTGCAGGACTTTCAGTGCTGGAACCTAGAAGGTCTTGGGTGAACCAGGACAGCTGGTCACCCTCACAGTGGCCAATCTTGGACCCACCTGGTGAAAAGAGATTCCAGAGCCAGAAGTGCTGCAGGCAGGGCCCTGGAACCTACATTTAAAACCCTCCTGATGCCCAGTGAAGTCAGAACCACAACTAAGGGTGGACTGTCTCAGGAATGCTCGAGCCTGGTACCCACAGGACCCATGACAATGACTCAGTGTGAGCCCAGCCCCATCCTGGGAACCAAGACAAGTCAGGTCTCCCCTTGTGTCTCGTGTCTTCCCTTCAACAGTGAGGAGGGTGATGGTGACAATGGTGATGAAGGTAGCACCCACAGCCGTATTATCCCCACTTTACAGATGAGGAAACGGAGGCTGGGAGATGACAGGTGACTTGCCTAAAGTCACACAGCTGATAAGTGACAGAGGCCAGGACTCATGGCCCGCTCTGTCCGCACTCCCTTGCAAACCCAAACCCGTCAGCCTCTGGGAAGATAAAGCAGACTTTCAGAGCCAAGAAACCACAGGAAAGGTCCCTGCCGCTGAAAACACAAAGGTCAACAAGATGACCACGAAGGTCCCAGCCTCAAGCGGCAGACAGTTAAATTCATGACTCCTGACCATGAAAGGGTTTATATCCTGGCTTGGTCACTTAGTAACTGTGTGACCTGAGCAAGTGGCTTGCCCTCTCTGTGCCTCTGTTTCCTCATCTGTCAAACCAGATGAAGATGATAATAAACTTAGTTCATAAGGTTGTTGTGAAAGTTAAATTCAAGAGTTAAATTTAAGAGGCTTGTTAAGTCCTTAGAACAGTGCCTGGCCCTGAGTGTTATCTAAGTATAAGTAATTTTTAAAAAAGGATTGAAGCTCCATTTCCAGGCTCAGGCTGGGGGCATGGGGTAAGGAGGGGCAGTATGTCTCCTCCTATTCTTGTGTGCTCAGCCAGACTCTCAGCCCAGCCTGCAGGGTCCCCCAGACAGAGAAATTTGTTCAAGCCCCATGGCACCAGCACCCTCCAAGGCTCTGGCCAGAGCTCAGCCACTACAGGCCTCTCTACCCCACTTCGGTCTGCCACGCTTCAAGTCTCCTGGCTAGAGTCTTCAAGAAACCCAACTGCACAAGGCAAGGACCCAAGCTTCTGTGACTGGCTGGTACGCCAAGGCCAAGGCTCAGGAGAAGGCAGCGAAGCCAGGCCCGGCCCCTAGGATGCCCTACACGGCTCGTAAGGAGAGCCCAGAGAGATCAGCACCAAGGGCCTGCAAACCCCAGGCCTCTGGCTCTTACCCATAAATGTCCACGAGGGTCTCCACGCCAGCCACACACACGGCACTGGTGGGATGCTCCAGGGACACACGCACGATCCTCTGCGGGGACATGCTGGCCTTGGACTGGGCTGGGGCCGCAAAACCCAACGCTGCCTACATACAGGCTCCTTGGCAAGTGGTTTAAAAGACCCTGGCCCTGCCCCTCCACCCTGGCACGCTAGCTCATTGGCTGCCGTCCTGGGAGTCGAGCCCCCTTCTGGAGCCAGGAGCTCAGGATTGGTTAGCAGCAACCTGACATTTGCATATAAACCTGTTTCCTCCAACCCAGCACTGAGGGAGTTAATTTCTGGCTTTAAAGAAGAGCAAGTCGCCACAGGTACCTGGACAGGGCACCAGGGCCTTGGGGGGGAGGTACAGGCATGTGAAGTACTGGGTCCCTTCCTCGCTTTCCACCCCCCCCCCTTTCCTGCATTTGCTTTAGTTGGGAGCTGCTTTACCCTGCTAGGGGAGTTGGTGAAATGCAGATTCCTGGGCCCAGCCTCCAGTCTGATGCATCTGGAATTTTTACGAGCGCCCCAAAGAAATGTGATGCAATTTGAGAAACACCAGCCTTTTTCCCAAGAGTGTGGATTTTAGAAGCAAAACTGGATAAGCCACAACCTGGCTGGGTGACCTGGGGCAAGTCACTTAATTGCTCTGTGCCTCACTTTTCCCATTTGATAAATGGTTGTTGTGCGGCTTAAATGAGACAACGTGGGTAGAGCTCTAGTACAGAGCTTGGCATTATTTATTATGGGCGTTGTTGTTATTGTTATTATTATTAGATGCTTAAGCCTCTGGAAGGGGTAAGTGATGAGAATGAAAACCCTCTCCAACCAGGGGGAGCTTAGACTATCAGAACTTTTCAGGTGGGGAAACTGAGGCCAGAGGGGACATTTAGGCACCTGGAACAGCAGGAGCAAGGGCTCTGGTGAGTGGAGTCTTGGGCTCAGATCCAGACTCCACCATGAATGGCTGTGTGGCCTTGGGGTTACAGGCCTCAGTTTCCTCATCTATAGAAAATGTGGCTCATCACCAGACCCAGCAGAGATAATGGCAGGGACACATCCTGCCCGCGGGGGCTTAGAAGGTGCTGAATAGAGGTTTCCTCCCTTCTCCCTGGAGGTGCTGACAGTTTGAGGCAGGGTGGGGACCAGAATCCGCTTCCCAGAGTCCCCAGCTAAAGCACTTGGGGAATTCGAGGACCTCAGCAGGACTCTAAGATTGGCGCTCCTATATCCCAGTTTCTGGGGGAAATGTTCTCACGAAGAGCTGCTGCGCTGCTGGGTCCAGTGACAGCTTCACATTTTTTGGCGGTAAAAATGCTCGGTGGCTGACTCGGCTCTGGATAAGAGTTCGAGCTTGGGAGGAAGTCCTAGACAGTCTCCCCAGTCCACTTGTGATGCAGCTGGGAATAGATACAGGCAGTGGGGGAATTCCCCCGGGCACTGGCACACTGGGCTGGGGACAGGACCAGCCTCCTGCTCAGAGCCCTGCATCTCCCTTTGGCAGCAGATCCATGCCTTTACCTCTTCCCAATTAATATCAGCTTTTAGGAACAGATCTGTGGTTCATTCAGACTAAAGTGTCAATGACTGATGGCAAAAACTTTTTGCCTCTCAGTTCACAACAAAAGCTAAAATAAAGTGAATGAGTGAGTGAGTGAGTGAGTGAATGTCAAAGGATGCAACCTGAGGTAGCAGTAAGTGTGTAAGATGTGAGGGGAGATATTTCAGACCCCTGAAATCAGACTAACTTAGTGGCTTTAGAGGCAGAATTGAAAGGGAATCATAGTAGCATGTGGCCCTGGGCACCAGTCCTGCTGGGGACTCTCCCACCTCTGTCAATAGGTCCCAATCTGCCTGCCCTCTGAGAGACGGAGGAGGTCGCCCAGGAAGGGAGAATAAATCAAGAGGTAGGGTCCACTGTCTCCTGATAGCCGTCTCAGCAGGGCAGCCGGCTCCAGGGCAACGGGCATGTGCCAGCCATCATGATGGATCAGCCTGCCTGCTTGGCTACCTGGTGGTATGGTGGGTGAAACTTCCTTCCCTCCTCCTCACAGCCCAACAAACAAAAGCTAAGGAGGCAGGCACTTGAAGAAATGCATGTTGACATTTTTATTAATCAGAAAGGAGGTGACCAGTCACCTGGAACATTTTCAGAGGGGACATCAGTGGCCCCCAACAGCCCCAGCAGCAGTTCCAGCACTTCTCACACTCAGTGCCACTCTGAAGACTTGCTCCCCACCCTCCCCATCTCTCTTCTGTGCCCCCTCCCCTCTCTACCCTTTTCCTGGGGAGTCTCAACCCCGGCCGCACACCCTTAGCCCCTGAAGATCTCCCTTTTCCTCTTGGCTCAGTCTAGGTTTCTCGTGATTATGATCAGAGAGTGAGCAGGTTAGAGCAGGGGCTTTCCTCCAGTGGGGTTCCACAGAGCCTTCTGGAAGGGGAGGGTTCAAGTACACCACCTTCTCCACCCTAAACCAGAGCGGTTCCATTTTTATCAGTTTCACATGTTGGGTTTCCAGGTAAGCGTCTGATTACTGTGCTCCACGGCTAATAGAGTTTAGCAGCAGCTGGCTCAGTTTAGGGGTCACCAGGGGCCACTTAAAACCCCAAGGTGAAAGCCCAGGGGATGGGGGCTCCTGAGATGGTCCCACAGGTGGGGAAAGAGAACAGGTCTGCTCCCTGCTGCCCACGCCTGGGGCAAGGGCCACCTCTCACCCTGCCCTGGCCAAGCCTGCCCGCCTGCCTGTGCTTGTCCTGGTGGCCTCCTCCAGGGCTGGACTATTAACCCCTGTGGCAGCTCCATCTTCCCTTCTATAAGAGGGGACACAAGGCTGTCACTGGGGTTTGCTCCCAGGTGAAACCCAAGCTCCACTCCGGGTCTCGGGGTTGCTGAGAGAGCCCGGGCGAGCCTTCCCCTCCCACCGCCTGCAGAGGGAAGGGGAATAATTAGAGACTATTAAAGGAAATTAAACCCCACCTTCAGAGATAACCTAATGGCCCCCCACCCTTTTCTAACATCTGGGCCCCTCCCTGCTACATCTGGAACAGCCGCTGCCTCCACATGCAGAGTCCAGAATCTGAGGCCTAGGAGCCCAGGACGCAGAGGCCAGGCCCACCTTGTGTCCTTGTGCCCCAGCCTTCTCTGCCATCCTGGCATCCCCCCTCCTGCCAGACCTTCCTTCCTCTGCTGCCCTCCCCCAGGCCTCACTTTGACCTGGGAGCATTTTTGAGCCGGAAGAAGCCAGCACTGGTAATTAAAGGCTTTCCAAAGAGATAACAAGCACCCTTCTGAGGCCAGAGTCAGGCATTAAAGGGTTTTGTAGCCTTTTTTCTTTTGAAAACAGGCTCTCTGAAGCTGGGTTTTCCTGCCCTTATTTGCCTGTGTAAACACAGCTGAGGGTGCCAGAAGGTCACAGCCTGCGGATCCCTGCAGGAGAGGATGGCTCAGGTCCCCGGTCTTACAGGAGCCACAGGTGGCCTAGACCCAGGACCCTCACACCAGAGCCCAGGCTCCCTGGGCCCCGTTCCTGGTGCAAACACACAGGGCCTGTCAGGACAGAGCGGGGACAATTCAAAGTGGGGCACCTGCCGAGGCCATGTGTTGCCATCGTTGGACACCCTAGAGCGCTGATCTTCTCCAGACTCTGAGAGCTGTGGATGGGGAGGGGGAGAGGGGACATTGAAGGGGGTCCTTCTTGGGCGGGGTGGGCCACTCCAAAGGTGAGGATGTGTGGTGTCCGTCCCTGGGTCCCGGTGCCCATGGTGGGCAGCACACTTGCAGGCCCTTGGGGGCTGTGCCCAAGGCTCCCCCAAGAGGATGGAGGCCAGGTAGAGGCTCCTCGTTTTCACTCTGGCGGGGTTTCCAACAGGTGGACAGAGAGAATGGCGGGCGGGGAGCAGGCTCAGGGCACCATGCGCCACCACTTGAAGGAGAAGGGCTGCCGGCGCACGTTGGTCCCGCAGTGGATCTCCCCGAGCAGCTTGTGGTAGGACAAGTAGTCGTCGATGAAGGTGCAGTGGAGGCCCAGCGGCTCCAGCAGGGACCGCACCTTCTCCTCCAGGCAGCAGCGGCCGTTGATGATGGGCCCGTAGGGCTTGGGGATGCCCAGGTACTTGCCTAGGACCACCATGTTGACCTGTAGAAGAGACAAGGCAAGAGGGAGGCCCAGCTGGCTGGGGACACTCGGCACATGGGGGCACCTCTGGCCTGTGGCTCTGGCAGACCCATCCCCAGGGCCTGTCCCATTCTGGCCAGCATTCCTGGGCCACCAGGGCTTAGGTTCCCTCATGAACCAAGGTCTATGGAAGCAGAGAAGAAACAGATTCATGGTTGGAAGAGAGGACTAACAACCCGTCAGTAACGTACATGGGAAATTTGTATAAATTAGAGACCTACCTTCCTCTAACACTGTCTTCCATCTATCCAAAAATTGTCATAACAACTCAGTTAGAACAAGATTTTTACCATCTGTCAGAAACCTGTACAACAAATATACCGTCCACACTGTCTGCAGTGTGAATGTCCTTGCAGGGGTGGTGCACTTGTTCGGTACACAGTTTGCTCAGCTGTCCCTGGAAGTCCTGATAATTATTACCATTTATTGAGCATCTACTATGTGCCAGATACATCATATTAAGCCTCACAGCCTTCCTCTGAGGCTGTGATTTGGACAGGTTAAGTAACATGATCAAGGCCACACAGGGAAGCGGGAGACTGGAACTTGGATTGGGTCTGACTCATACCAAAACTCATGTTCTTTACCCTCTGCCAGAAGGTAGCACTGTGTCAGCCTGGGGCTGAGAAGTTGGGGCAAGGGGCTGGGAGCCATTGGGGGCACCTAGGTTTATCTCTGGTGGCATCTCTGCTTCCTTATTTGGGGGCCCTGGCTGGGGACCTTAGAGGTTGGGGAAGGGCGGTCTCCCCAGCGTAGGGTGTGGAGGTTTCTTAGAAGAAAGCTCAGCCCCAGCTTGGTGGCCAGAGGAGCTGCTCTTGGTGTTTAAAAGGGACATTCTGGACATGTCTAGAGGGTAGTGCTGGGTCATCTCAGTGTGGGGCGGGCTGCCCTGGACTCTGTGACCTCACGCTCTCCAAGCCCTAGGCCCTCACTCTCAAGTCTGCCCCGCAGAGCTGTCTAGGCTGGAACAAACATTAAGCTGGAAGGGTCTCCTGGGGTCAGTCCATGGCCTTGGCCCTGAGCTACCTAGTTGGTCGCTAAAGGGCCCAGCATTCCATGCCAGGGTAGGAATGGGGCCAGGAAACTAAGGGGAAGGAGAAGAACCGGGAGCCGGATTCAGGATCAGAGCCAGCCCAGGTGGGCTCCCTCCTCAATGAGGATTCAGGAGACTGGGGGCTGGCCCGCTCACTCCCTGGGGACCTCATGCAAGCTAACCACTCTCCTCTGAAGGCTTCAATTCCCCCATCTGACAAATGAGGGGTTAACTGAGCATTCCCTAAGGGCCCTTCCAGTGAGGACAGACTGGGGTCCTTTAGCAGGGCCTGGACGGAAATTGGGAGGTTCCCATAGAGAGGTGTGTGTTGGGGAGCAGGCTTCCAGCAGGTGTGGGCAAGGCCACAGCCAAAGGAGGGCTGACCGAGGTCATGGGCTCCCTCCCAGGCCTTACCAGCAACCCTCAGCCAGAACCAGAGCTGGTCAAACCTTAGAACTTTGCTGTCCAGTACAGTAGCCACTAGCCACCTGTGATTGTTAAAATTAAAATTAAAGAAAGGAAAAATTCTGTTGATCAGCCACACCAGCCACATTTCAAGTGTTCAGTAGCCTCATGTGGCTCAGTGGATCCCACGCCATATTGTACATATATAGAGCATTTTTATCACCCCAGAAAGCTCTCAGCCAGGGCATTTTGCCCCCCAGGGCATTTTTGGTTGTCACAATAGGGGGGTGCTACTGGCATCTAGTAGGTAGGGGACGGAGATCCCTACATCCGTTCCCAGGGGAATAATAGGCACTTTGGCCAGGACTGTGCCGATAGCATCGCTCAGGCCCCTCCCAGGGGCCACGCTAGTGAGCTCACAATCTCTCATCTGCTTGTCAGCTGCCCGAGTTAATGACAGCCAGGGAGGCGGCTGAGCCTGCCCCACCTGTGCCACTCTGGACCCCCACTGGGGGGCAGAGCAGGCAGCTGAGGCCCTAAAACGGAAACCTGAAACATTTGGAACCAAACCACACTTCCTTTTTCCATTTGGGAAATAAATGGCCTGAGTTTCGGGGGCTGCCCTGTGCCTAGGGATGTTTGCAGCATCCCTGCCCTCCCCCCACTGGATGCTGGCAGCACCCCCCTCACTGTGGCGATCCAAATGCCCTGGGGGGCTAAATGGCCCGGGTTGAGGACCACCGATGGAGACGTGTTTGCACAGCAAGCACACTAACACGGGAGAGACGTGCGGGCGCCCCAGTTTCTGTGTTATCCCTGTACAGGCAGCCCAGCTGACTCCCCGCCAGGCCCCTGCCAGGCCCAGGAACTGGAAACAACCCCAGGCTCTCACCATGTCCGGGAAGAAGGCTTCTGCGTAGGAGCCCTTTAGGTGGAAGAGCTGGGGGATGTCCACGATGTCCCTCTCCGTCAGGCCCAACTCCCGCTTCAGCACCTCCCGGTTCCAGTCGATGCATTTCTGGGGGAGCCAATGAGGATCTGGGGCTTGCTGAGTACCTACTATGTGCAGCTTCTGCACCCTTTAGCTCCTTTGATCTCTGTGCCATTGCTACCCCCGGAAGGGGAAGCTGAGGCTCAACTGATCTGCCCTAGGGCACAGAGCTAGGAAGTGGTAGAGCTGGGGTTTGGACCCAGGCAATTTCTGGTTCCAAAAGTCCTGGCCACTTCAGCACAGTGTCCCAGACACAGTGTGGCTTATGCTCCAGGCATCTCAGCAGTTTACGAGAAAGTAGGGACAAGCAAGGGGCTTCTTCCCTTTTACTGAGCGGGAGGCCAGCCTGCACCAGGCATGTGACAGGCATTAGCCCTGCCCGCTCCTGAGACCCCAGTCCGCTCAGTCTCTTCACCTTGACTCCTTGGAGATCTCCTTGACTCCCCCCCCACCACACCCCAGGGCCCTATTTCTCCACTCATCTCACCAGGCTTCTCCAGTGAGAACTCAGTTTTGCTTCCCTGGAAACCTGCCCTTTCCCTAGAGCAGGGCAAGACCTCCCTCATCAGATTGGCATGGCTGTGTCTCTTCCATCAGACTGTGGGTTCCCAAGGGCAGAGGCCCTACCCTACCCATAGGTCTCAGCAGCCCTGAAAACAGTCAGAAACTCAGGGTTGAACCCCTCACCCCACCCTAGCTGTTCTCCCTGGAGGATGGGGGCCCCCAAGAGCAGGCAGTGGGCCTGCCCCTCACCTGTACAAAGGCACTGTCCCTCTGGAGGCTCCTGTCTGCCAGCATTTCATTAATGCTTCTCGCCACCTGGTCCTTTAACCCTGCAAGAGAAAGAGACAGTACATGGGCTCAGGGAGTACTTCCCTGGGACCACCTTGGACCCAGGGCTTCAGAATCTGGGACAGAATTTCCCTCCACCTCAGTGCCAGGGTCTGGAGCAAGGATGGAGAGAGACAGAAACTGGAAACCCTGATGGGACCAGGCTCTGGCTGCAGGTAAATCCTGGGGATGGATCATAGACCCCTTGGAAAGGGACTCCTGGGCTCAGGGCCTAATAATTTCGGTATAGCTACCATTACTGAACACCCACCATTCTCTGAGACTCTTACTGAATTTATTATTAACCTTTAAAACAATGCTAGATAGGGTTATCTCCCCCAATTCAGAAAAGAGGAAACTGAAGCACCGAGAGGTTCAGAACACACCCGTGGTGTCACAGCCAGCAAATGGCAAGACCTGGATTTGAACCCAGGTCTATCCAGGGCACAGGCTACTCCACATCCCTTCCAATGCTCCATTCCTCAGGTGAGAGCACTGAGGTCTGTGGTGGAGAAGGGAGAGGTTCTCAAGGGGGCCAACCAGGCCCTTGGAGGGTCTGTCAATCCCCAAAGGAGGGTCCACAGAGGGGCCCTGACCACCCCCCTGGCTTCTGGCCCCTCCTCCCTTGGGCCCCCAGCCCTGCACGCCCTGGAAGGGCCACTTCTCTCGAAGTCTCTATTTCCTCCTTTGTGGAAAGGGATGGGGAGAGGCATGCAGGAGATCCAAAGGAGTGAGAGCTAGAAAGTGCGGGCACAGACTGGCACGAGGGAGCACCCATTCCTTGCTGCTCTTTCCTCCCCTGAGGTGTGGCCAGCAACTGCCCACTGCATGGAGGGGTCACGCCCTCGCCTGTCCCCAGGCAGATGGCCAGCCTCTCAGCTTCCCTCCCCTGGCCCGAGAGAGGGGGAGCCCTCCCCCTCAGCTCCCACATGGAGGAGCCAGGAGAATCAGCGACATCAGGCTCTGAGCTCAGAGATCTGCCCACAAAGGGCCCTGTACACAGGGCGCAGTCAGGAAAGGCATCGGCAGTGCCTGGGGCTGGCAATGAGAGGGCAGTGTCCTCTCAGGACGCAGGGGCCATTGTCACTCACCGTCAAACTGGGCCGCCTCCCCGTGGCCCTCGTCTTTCTTCTCTTGGAACAGTTTAAGGCAAACGCTGGGGCTCGCCAGGAGCAGCCGGAAGCCCTGGCACAGAGGGAGGGAGACCGCTCAGTGCACGGCCCCCCGACGTGCAGGGGTCTCAGGCTCAACAGGGGCCTGAGTTTAGAGGCCGGCTGCGCACGGGACATTGCTCGCCACCCCACTCTCACCCACCGCCACAGAGAGCTGTCAACAAGTCCTCCAGGCTGCTTTGCGCCTCCGGGCCTCTGTCCATGACGTTCTCCCTGCTTGGAGGCCCTCTCCACTCTGTCCACCTGGACCTCAGCGCCTCCCCTCCCCCCCCCGCCAGGCTGCTTGCTCCCTGAGGGCTGTGCCCTCCATGGCCATCTGTAAAGGCGGTGAGCTGAGGGGTTAACATATTGGCCCTGAGCCCACTGTCTGGGTTTGAATCTTACCTACCTGTTAATTGCCCTCCTGATCCTCGGTTTCCTCACCCACAAAATGGGGGCATTGATAATAGTACTGTACCCACTTCATGAGGATTAAGTGAATTAAAACATGTACATATAGTCCGGTGCTCAGTAAATGTTACCAATGATTATCAGTGTCATTTTGCCAGGGTCTTGGCCAAGAAGTGTGGATCAGATGGAACACCCAGTAAGCATGAGAATGAGTGTACGAGCAGTGAGTGACTGAGTGACTGAGTGACCTCCCGACCTGAGCTCTGACCTCCTCCAAGAAGTCCTCCAAGATTAATACCCCCTGACCCCAGGGGTACCCTCACTCAGAGTTCAGTATGGATACAAGTGTTGAGTTGGTTCTAAGTAGCTTTGGCCTGTTTCACCCCATCAGGTCAGGCAACGGTAGAGGAGAGGGGGCACACCTTTCTGTCGGAGGTGGGCACAAAGGTCAGGAATTCGTCCACATGGCCCACGGAGAGCCAGTCCGAGTAGAGCTCCACAGGCGCCTGCACCTGCTGGGCTTTCAGGAAGTCCCGCACCACCTTGGCCATTCGCCGCCCACCTGACCTGTAGGGGGAGGGACAGAGCAGCCATCACCTCAATGTGACCCGTGGGCCTGGGCGTCAGATTCAGGGCTCCGATGGCTTCCACATCTCAGAGTGTCTGCGGATGTAGCATATCTGAGGGTGTAGAATCTGCATTTTGACAAGCATCTTAGCTGATTCAAGCGCAAGAGACCACCGCCCCACCCATTTTGTGGTTCCTGAGATGAAGTCTGAGCGTTTTCAAACCACCCTTTATTAGCAGAGCGAGGGCAGGGGGGAGGGACTAAGGTGGCCTAGAACAGGGAGCAGGGGAGCAGGAGCTGGAGACCCGGAGTTGTGGGAGGAGATATTACCCAAAGCTGCCTGTGCACGCAGACTCGGATACTGCCCCAGGCAAGGGCCATGGCCCCGTTTCACAGATGAGGCAGCTGAGGCCTAGAAAGTTCAAGGGGTGACTTGTCCAAAGTCAGGACAATATATTATACTTTGGCCACTTTCCACTTTTCCTTGGCACACGTAACCACGTGCAAACACATGTACAGAGATTTTTTTCAATATGTTTTACAAAAAAAGGATCACATTTCTTGCCCTTGTTTGCTGGTTTAAGGACATATGAACGAACTCCCAGCCCGCATCCAATCTGGCGGTTCTACCTTAAATAGAACACACACTCCAGCCTTTCCCAGGATCTTGCTCTGCCACCATCCAGCTAGTGACACTTCCCTCATCCAAAACATCCCAGTGGCTTGTCCCTTTCCTCATTCTCTCAGCTTTCACCCTTGCTCCTCTGCAGTCTTACCAGAGGGAGGCTTTTAAATATGTCAGATCATGTCCCTCCTCCAGACAAAACCCTCACATCACTCCCATCTCACTAACTATAAATGCAAAGTCTTCACAAGGACCTGCATGTCCCCACCCATGCCGACGACCCCCTTCCCATCACTCTCCTCTTCATTCACTCAGTTCCAGCCATGCTGGCCTCCTGCTGTCCCTGAAACATACTGGGTACATTCCTGCCCCAGGGCCTTTGCACATGCTATTCTTACTACTAAGAATCGTTGCCCACTTCCCATATCCCCATGGCTCACTCCCTCATTTTTTTCAAGTTTAACTCAAATGTTACCTTCTGTCACTACGAGGCCTTTGAGATTACAACAACCCTCAACCCCCTTACCAGCTCTATTGTTCTCTACGTCATATGTTACTATTTGACACACTTGATTTCTTGTTTATTGTCTGGCATCCCCCTAGGATGCAAGCTCTTGGAGGGCTGGGATTTTTGTCTACGTTCACTCAGTACCTCTTACATAACAGATGCTCAAACAATATTTGTGAATGATATTGATTCTTTTGAACAGCTGTTTGAGAGTCCAGGGCCTATATAAGTTGAATACGTCACAGGCAAAGACTAGAAGAAAACCCAACAAGCAGAGACACATGATAACACTGCTTTGATTTGGGGGATGGGATCATGGAAAATATTTTCTTATATTTCTATTATTTTAATAAAGTGCTAGCAATTTTATTTTATTTATTTATTTTATCATCACCCGAGGATATGTTTTCCATTGCTTTTCAGAGAGAGTGGAATGGAGGGAGAGAGAGAGAGAGAGAGAGAGAGAGAGAGAGAGAGAGAGAGAGAGAGAGAGAGAGAGAGAGAAACATCGATGTGAGGCAAGCCCCGACCAACCAGGGGCCCAGGATCAAGTCCACAACTGAGGTTCATGGCCTTGGCTGGAATCAAACCCGGGACCCTTCAGTCCACAGGCCGACACTCTAACCACTGAGCCAAACCAGCCAGGGCAGTGCCAGCAATTTTTAAAAACTTCTCAAAAAACAGTGAGCTGGTAGAGAAGAGTTAGACTTTAGAAATTGTTTATGAGCAGAAAGTGGCGGGAATCAGAAACATGTAAGGTTGAGGAAGGGCAAAGTCCCTCCTAGGGATGCTCTGCAGCCTTCTGCCCGGAGGCAGGGCCATGGACCAGATGACTTCAACCCTGGGAGCCATCTGACCTGACCTCCGAGTTACATCACAGCCGCCACCAGGAGGCAGAATTGCACAAAGATTGTTTTAAATGTGAAAGGGTGGAGAACCCAAAATAAAGAATGAACGGAGCATTTGTTGAGCACTGTGTGCCTGCCTGAGACTCCTCACACCAACTATCCTGTTTAAGTCTCATGATAACCCAACGATACACATACAAATAACAGGTCCTGGTCATGATCTGAACTCTGCCCTGCCAAGCTCTCGGACCTCATCCTCCAGTTATCCCCCTTGTTTACTCTGTTCCAGCCCCACAGACCTCCTTGCTATTCCTCTAATGTCTCTGACACATTGATGCCTCAGGGCCTTTGCACTGGCTGTTTCTCTCCCTTGTACATTCTCTTCCCAAACAGCCACATCTGTAACCCCCTTATTTCCTTCAGGGCTTTTTTAAAATTGAATTTATTGAGGTGACATCGGTTAACAAGACTATACAGGTTTCAAGTGTACAACTCAACAAAACATCATCTGCACACTGCCTCGTGCACCCGTCGCCCCGGCAAAGTCTCTTTCTGTCCCCATTTCCCATTCCTCCCCTCTTTGCTCTTTTCCGCCTCCTCCACTTTCCTCTGGCTCTCACCATACTGTTGTTTGTGTCTGTGTATTATATATATATATATACTTTTTTCCCCCTTCAGGGCTTTGTTTGAATGTTGACTTCTTGCCACGGTTTTCTTTATCTAACATGCTAGATTATTTACTTATTTATTATGTTTGTTTATTGTCTGCTCCTCCCTGCTAGAATGTATGTAGACTGTCTGTTTCGTTCACTGCTGAGGTCAGAAGCCAAGACAGGAACACAGGACAGCAGCTTGGGTGTTAAATTTTAATTTGGGGCCCACAGAAGAAACCTGGCTTCTGACTGTACCACTAACTGGCTGTGTGGTCCCAGGCAGTAGTGGTCCATCTCTGAGCCTCAGGGCCCCATCTGTCACCAAAGACTTTGTTCCTGGTTTTTAATACAATGGCCAATGGAGTGGGGGTATGGCCGCCTATCTGGGGGTCCTCGCTGTGAGCCTGCGAGCTTCCAGAACATTTCTTTTATCCCCAGCACTGGGCCCCTGACCTGGCATGTGGGAAGTCTCAATCACTATTTATCAAAGCGGTAAATGAACGCAAGAGTGAGTACATTCACTTCACTTTCCTGAGCCTCAGCTTTGATTCTAGGATCCCACGCGGAAGTTAAGACCACTCCTCAGACTGGAAATCGTGCTCGTGGTGAGGTCATTGGTAGGGTGGGTGCCGCAGTCAGCACCCTGTGCCCTCCGCCACCCTCCCACCTGGCCTCTCACTTGGGAAAGCTGCTGCCAATGAGGATCCGGCCCAGGGGGTACTCCTTGCTGCCCACAGTCACGGGCGGGCTGGCGTCCAGGTTGCCGAAGGAGTCGAGGCCGGAGGGGCCAGCCAACGGGATTTTCTGGGTTACGTATCCAAAGTCAGGACCCTAGGGCATGACCAGCAAACACCCCCCCCAAAGGAGGGGTCAGTTAGAACAGGAAGAGAGAAAAACAACCTCTATCCACTTTTCACAGATTCCCCCCATTTTCTGAGCACCATGCAGTTAAAGTCCAAGCCAATAAGAAAACAGCAACCAGAAAACCCCCAAGTGTTTGGAAGTTAGGCGACACGCTTCTGGAGAACCCATGGGTCACAGACAAAATCAAAGTGGAAATTAGACGATATTTTGAACTGAAAGGTAATAAAAATACGGCACATTAAAACTCATGGTGGGGCGTAGCCAGTGTGGCTCAGTGGTTGGTCCTCGACCCATGAACCAAGAGGTCACCCGTTCAGTTCCCAGCTAGGGCACATGCCCAGGTTGGGGCCACGATCCCCAGGAGGGGGCGTGCAGGAGGCAGCCGATCCATGCTTCTCTCTCATCAATGTTTCTATCCCTCTGTCCCTCTTCCTTCCTCTCTCTCTAAAATCAATAAAAACATATTTTAAAAAACCCAACTCCCATGGTGCTAGTGAAGCTGTACTTGTGGGGAATTGCTTAGCTGTAAACACATATGTTAGGAAAAGAAATGATTGACAGCTCTCAGCTTCCGTTTCCAGCTTCCCGCTCTGCCCTTTGCCACATACCAGGATCCTCTTGAAGGGGAAATCCTTCAGGCCTCTGTCTCGGGGGGAGTCAAAGACCACTGGGAAGGATTTGTGAGGCGCCTCCACGTAGCCAAATTCCATCTCGTCCTGGAAAGAGAGACGAAAAGACCACAGTGACCTCCTTGGTGTGGTTTTTCAGAATGGGGTGATTCCCCCAGGCAGGGTGGGACAGCACATCTTCCCCAAGACCTGGGGGCTGTGGGGGGAGGTAGAGGTGAGGCCCCTTGGGACCCCAGGCAGGAGAGGACTCTGTCTGGACCAGGGCATTTGGAAGGAAGCAGGAGAGACTGGGGCGATGCAGGCAGCGGGGAAACGTTCCCCTAACCTGCATACCCCCACCCTGAGTCCTAGAACCCAGGTGGCCTGGCTTCTCTACAGGCCGTTAGGAACCGGAGCAGGCCCCCTTTCCCAAAGCCAGATGAAGGAGGGGGCCCAGGCCTCCCGGACCTGCACCCACCTGGATCCAGCGATCATTTCGATTTTCAATCCAAGGGCAGACGATCAGCTTGCAGTTGGCTTTCAGTGCCAGGTCAGACATGTCCTTCAGAAATTTCTCATTCGAGCCGTGAGGGTCTATCACACTGCAGAACAAAAGGAGCGGGGAGGGTAATAATGGCCTCTGGCCGTGGCCTTGGCCTTAGGGCCAGGAGGTGTGGGATGGGTGGGGTGGCCTTGATCTAGTCTGTTTGGCCCCTGGATGCAGGGGTTCAAGCACAGCCACTGCCTTAGAGAAGCTCACAGGCTAATGACAGAGATGGGTAAGGTCCCCATATCACATCAGGTGACAGGTGCGAGGGGCAAGCCCAGGGCTTCGGAGCCTAGAGGTGGGGCACCGAAGCCAGCAGGGGCAGCCATGGAGGAGGTGACCTGAGGACTGGATCTCAGCAGTTAAGGTGGCAGGTAGCCCATCTACTCCTGTTCCACACAACTGAACTAACCAAAGGAGTCAGGGTAGGGTTAGTGACAGAGGGAAAGAAAGAATTCCCTCTGAACACCTGCGCACAGCTGGGCTCACGTAAGCAGAGCAAACCTGTTTGGCCACACCCTTCCCTGCCTTTTGACTTATGTTCCAAGTCAACTGTGGCCCTTTCCACTGGTCTGACCTCTGATGCAGGGGCCTAGAGTGGCCTCGCCAGTCAAGGCTCACCTCGCCTTCAAGGGGCCTGATAAGAATTCTGAGAGATGGCAGGAGGACCAGGGACCTGGGAGGGGCCAGGGCTCTCAGTGGACCCTAGAGTCTGGGTTCCCATGTTTTCTGCAGGCCCAGAAGCACCCCCACATCAAAGAGAGGCTAGGTCTCCTGCAGCCACCAGCAGCCTGCACAGGGCCTGGTCCCACTGCCTAGACTGAACCTAGAATGTTCCGGGGCTGCTGCAGGCAGGACAAGGTAGGGGCAGGGGTACTGGAGGTTGAATCAGTGACCTCAGCCAGGGCCTTAGCTGCTCGGAGCAGGTGGGGCTGACAGGCCCAAACCCGCCCGCTGCTATCCTGTTCCCAGTTCGAGCCCGAGGGTGACCACAATTAATCCACCCAGTCTGAGTGAGGGGCCAACCTGGGAACAGCATCCTGTCTTATCTCCATGGTTCCAGAGATGGTGGGAGAGCTGCGGGAGGGGTGAGGCCTCACCTGCACACATACAGCTCCAGAGGGGGTTGGGTGTTGGGGGTCATGATCCAGGGGGCCATGCGGAAGGCCACAGTGTCTGTGAAGATGGGTACCTCGGGCAGGGTCTAGGGGGAAACAAGGACTCAGTGGGCCCTGCAGGGAGACTCATAGGCCTCAAGATCCCCCGGTCCCCAGCCTACCCAGTCCTAGAGCCTCCTCATTGGTCCTCCAAGTCCCTCAGCCCCTATCCCAGCCCCCAATGCTATACATACCCCCATGTCCACCAGGCTGACGCTGAGAGAGACCAGCCCCAAGAAATCAGAGTTGGGGAAGGTGAGTCCCTCCACATAGAAGCTGATCTTCTGCTCCCCTGGCTGCCGCTCGACTTCGTAGGTCAGATGCTGGGGTCCCAGCACCTGTTTGTAGTTTGAGAGGGAATTCCCACCTAGGAGAACCAGAGTTAGCACTGGGGGGCTGGGGCTGGGACAGGGGTGTGGGGCTGTAAGGACAGGAGGAGAGGAAGCCAAGGACAGAGCCACCTCTGTGTTCAGTCTACTTGGGCTCCTCTCTAGCTCTGCCACGCACAAGGTGTGTGACCTTAGCTCAATGACTCAATCTCTCTAAGCCTCAGTTCCTCATCTGTAAAATGGGCTAACATTATATTTCTCATGAGGTCAGTGTAAGCTTTAAACCAGATAAGGAGATAAAAAGCAGCTGACACAAAAGATGTAAACAGCCCAAATGTCCATCAACAAGTGAATGGATAAATAAATTACAATATGTCCATACGATGGAATATTATTCACGCATAAAAAAGGCATGAAGTGCTGATAGATGCTGCAACATGGATGAACCTTGAAAGCATTAAGCTAAGTGAAAGGAGCCAGGCACAAAAGACCACACATTGTATGATTCCATTTATATGAACCGTCCAGAATAAACAAATCCATAGAGACAGAAAGGAGCTTGGTGGTGGCCGGGAGCTGGGGGTCGGGGGACAGGGAGTGACTGGTAGTGAGTACAGGGTTTTATTTGGGGTGGTGAAAATGTCTTGGAGCTAGAGAGAGGTGGTGGTGTACAAAGCTGAGAATGTATTCAATCCCAGTGAATTGTTCCCTTTAAAATGGTTAAGTTTATGTTATGTGAATTTCACCTCAATTAAAAAAAAAAAAATTGAGTAGTAGCCCTGGCTGGTTGCTCAGTTGGCGACATCCGTGCACCAAAAGGTCTCGGGTTCGATTCCCAGTCAGGGCACGTACCCAGGTTGCAGGTTCGTTTCCCAGTAGGGGCGTGTACGTTTCTCTTTCACATCGATGTTTCTCTCTCTCTCTCTCCCTCCCTCCCTCTCTAAAAATCAATAAAAACATATCCTCAGGTGAGGATTTTTAAAAAGTTGAGTAGTAAAACTGAGTTTTTAAAAAATGTGGTAGTTCTGCCACCTCCTTGTCTCCTCCGCTGCCGGTTGGCTGGGAAATGTCACCCTGGTGCATTCTAGAAGGTTCCCTCAGTGAGACTTGCTTCTGTTCTGGTATCACAGTGTTTTCAGGCCAGGTCTCTGGCTAACCTCCTACCACTGATGCATTCCAAGGAACATTCTGGTTCCTGCCAGGCTCATTTAGCCAGAACAACAAGTTCAGCATCTGTTTGAATAGAAATGTGTGAAGAGGAAGACAGAAGAGGCAGGACAGGCCTTTTGCTATTTATAAAAATGAGTAAGGGCACCTCAGGGTTAAGGATTGGTATTTTTTAAGCCACAGACTTTAAGTGTCTGGTAGAACAAAGTTCCCAGGGCAGGCCTGGGCCTCAGCTCTGCTGGTTCCTGCCTCACCCTGACTGGACAGTGCTTGTCTGGGCATCGAGGGCTCATTCCACACTGAGTGACCAGAGGAGGGAGGAGGGGAGGACACGGGGGCAGCAGACAGAGAAGGAGCTTTGGCTCTCGAGGGTTTGAATGCCTGCTAAGCCCCCCAAATGGTTTTGTGACCTTAAGACATAGAATTCATGCATCTGAGCCTCAGTTTATCCCTCTGTAAAGTGGGACTAGTTATCGAACCTCCTTCTTGGGCAATACGTTGTGTCCAGATGGAGCGGCTGTTTGTAAGTTGTAATGAGAGTTATGAAAGGCGATGGAAGGAAGGGAGAGGTGTGGACGAGAGGAGAAGAAAGAGTTTGGGAAGCAGAGGATGGACAGGGCAGAGAGAGGCCCCACCAGGCCACTCACCCCGAGCGCAGAAGACGCCCACTCGTTTGCAATCAGAGAATGGCACATTCAACACCAGCTTGTGGCTGTGAAAGAGCTTGTCGGGGCCATCACAGGTCAGCACCATTGGGGACATGTCCTTCAGGTCTGAAGAGAGTGGCACCCTTGAGACAGCCCTCCCTCCACTCCACCAACAGGCTCTCCTCCCATCCTCCGGACCCTTTACCACCCCACACCATCACCCTGGACAACATCATATATCCCTTCTGTCGCTCACCATCCAGTGACATCAGCTGGCGGTTGGCAAGGTCAGGCCCGCTGGAGCTGAGACTGTCCCGGTCACAGTTCACCAGCAGGACAGCCCCATAGCCCTCAGGGCCCCAGCGCCAGGTTTTCTGTGGTGAACAAGAGACATTGGGGTCAGTGGGACCCAGGGGCTCTGGGAAGGGGTTCTAGATGTGGCGAGGGCTGGCTGCTTTGTTAGCTTGGAGACTTTTGTATCCTGGGTTTGCTTCAAGATTTACAGAGGGCTCATAGATTTGGGGACTGAACTCCAGGTCTCTAGACCCAGAGCCACTCAACCCTTGTGCAGTGACAGCCTGAGCTACTATACACAGGGGCCCCACTCAGCCATCAGTTGCCACACTCAGAAACCTCCTTAGCCAGCCTGCTGAGCTTTGGCCCTGCCCAGGGGACAGAGGCTGCCTCTCCCTGACCTTGATGGGACTGGAGAATCCTGGAACACCCTCCTCACCCCAGCACCCTGCGGGGACCCGCCCACCCGCAGTCCTGCAAGCCCTGCACCAACGTCCGAGCTGAGACTGGAGAGGTGGCTGGAGCCCTCCCTGCCTCTGCGATTGAATGATCAGAGGTCTTCCTGCCCCGCCTCTGCTTTCTCCCCCCAGGCCCTGAAGCGCAGGCTCACTTTCCATTCCACAGAAGAGGGGAAAGGGGCTGTGGGATGTGAGCCCCAAGTCAGGTAGATGGCTTCAAACTCGGGTCTGGGGACCGTACGGGACCACTGCTAGCATGCATGGCACTCGTATTCACCTCTCTGGGTAGAGGCTGCCCTGCACCAGGGCCCGAGACACGATGCGTCATAGGCCCCACTCACCACCTTGTCCAGGCAGCCCATGCACTGAACTACCTGCTCGGCCACCCTGTCCCATCTTGTCCACAAAGCCTGTGATCCAGGCTTCCTCTCTGGGGTCTCTCTCTGCAAACTACATCTACCCTCCAGGATGGCTTCCAGGTACTTCCTGTGGGTAATGTTAGACCCTCCTCACTCTAGGGTCTAAATGGGGCTGTCCACCCCGCCTCCTCTACTGGAAGCCTAATCTTCCCCTTGCCTTCATTCAGTCGCTCAACAACCTTTTACGAAGCACCTACATGTTTGGGGTTCCAAACACAGCCTAGGAAATAGAAAATGCATCAAGCAAAAGAACCAGTCCCAATTCTAAGGTGGCATAAGAAACGTCCAGAGAGGGTAAGCTGTTTTCCAGAAGTCACACAGCATGCCCATCACACAGTGTAAGTTAACTCCCACTGTGCCAATTTGAGCGTCTTCAGATGGGTTCCCTACACCGCTGGATACCACAGAACCTACGAATTCATCACCCTTCTGGAGAGAGGGCCCACCCCACCCCAGGACCATCCCCAGGTTTGCCTGTCCACTCTGCTGGCTTGGGGTAGCCAGGAAAATCTCACCTTGTCAACTTGGCTCCTCTTTGCCTTGCCCTTGCGGCCTGTATCAACATCGAGGGAGATGTCTAGAAAAGAATGGAGAGGAGTTGCCAGGGGCTCACCCAGTCCCATCTTCATGCCTATAATATCCAGCTGGAGGAAAGCTTTGCCCCCTCCCCATGCCCATGAGAAGTAGGAAGCCTTGTTCTTGGAGGCCTTGTGGCGGCCCCATGTGGTGCTGGGTGTTGGAGGGATCCACGTCTTTGGTCTTGAATTTTTTGCTCATCTAGGTTTGCTGAATCGCCAGCTCTTGGTGGCCCTGACTGGCAGTTGGAGACTAGGCCTGAGGCTCTGAGCACTGGCTTCCTAGTTCTTGAACTGGCTGCCTGGGGCTCAGGCTGAGGGGGCATGTGGCTGTCCAAGGTTTAGTGCTGGATCTGGGAGTTCCAGTGGGTGTGATAGGTGGGACAGATGAAGGAGGCCCATTGTGGGTCTGGCTGTTGGCACATGGGCAGTGCAATTTCTAGATTCCAGTGGTCCTAAGTATTGCTAGATCTCCATCTCTGATGCTCTAGGGAACCACTCCCTCAATGGTGGAGGAAACTGGTCATGAGCTTGCACTCAGGGCTCCCCTAAGACCCTCAACAACCAACACAGAGGAGTGTGAGGATATACAGAGAGCCAGGGAGATGGTACGTACCGACGCCAGTGAGGAAGAGCACACTGTGGCCCAGGGCATGGTCCTCGTACTCCCCAAAGTAGGAGACCTTCACCTGTGGGGACATGGTCAGCCCTAAGCCAGCAAGCCGCCCCTTCAGAGATGGCAGTGGCCAGGGACATGGGGGTGACCCACACCTCCCAACAGCCCTGCTTAGAGGCAGGGCAGGCATGGAGGTCCCCAGGTCCTTCCTGTTGCTGAAGGCCCATGTCTCATAGGCTCCAGGCTTGGATTCTGAGCTGCTTTCTCCAGCTAGAGAGACTGTAGGTGCCTCCCTGGCTCCCTGGGCTGGGCTGAGGTACAAGGAGAGCTGGGCAAGGAGGGCTGGGTGAGTGAGGGCAGATCCCAAAGGGAGCATCTGGACCCTCAGGCATTCATGGGGAATGTCAGAGAGAAGGAATGAGAGAAGGAACATCTGTCACCATTGACTTAGGCAAGTTACTCAAGGCCTCTGTTTCTTTGCCTGTAAAATGGGAACAATGACCTCCACCCCATAATAACAGCCAGTGGTCATGAGCTTTTCTCAGGGCCCAGAACCCATCCCCAGGGCTCTATCCAGGCCATTTCCACAGTCCCCCAGAATGATCCCATTAAACATGGTCTATTCATAATGAGGCTGCTCAGGGCCCTGCCTTGCAGACCCGCAGCTAGGAAACAGAGGAGGGAAGCTTTGAGCCCATGGCAGGCTCCAGGGCCCCTGCTCTCAAAAGCTGCACAGTCCCCGTTTTGTACCTGTTCAATCTGTGGGTCACTGTGTGTGATTGGCGGCTGGGGGGCAAGTGAGAAGGGTGTCATCTGAGCTAGGAAGCCCTCCTGACTCTTTAGGTGTGGGAGACACATGAGATCCAGGTGTGCACCTGCGTCTGCACAGGTGTATGCACACAGGTCCCACCTACATGAGAGTGGGGGTCTTGCTTGGGGGTCTGTGTAGGTTGAACACAGGATTAGTGGGGGATGTTTGTGAACCTAAGAGGAGAGGAGGCAGGCTGTGGTTTATGGGAGAATTCACTCATGTAGACGTGTCATGTGGGGCACTGGGGTGGGTTTGCATGTTTGGGTGTCTATGGGGTTGTATCAGGATGTGTTGTGTGGATGTGGGTGTCAAAAGCCTTCTGGGGTTTGGTTGGGTGATATGTGAATGAGGCATGCTTTGAGGGGCTCTTACCTTGGGCGCGGATGGGGAGATGCAGCCCCTTACTGTGGGTAAGTGCCTCTTACCTTGAGATCACTTAAGGCCTTACTGGCAGTGTCCACGGATACAGTCACGTCCACATTGGAGTCCAGGGGCCAGTGGTCCTTATATGTGGGCTCTATCACCCGTGCTGGGTCGTGGACAATGAAGATCTCTACTCCGGGGCTTCCAGAGACCCTGAAGGTCTTGGCTTCCTTGGGTATATCGCTGACAGAGAGGAGAGGGGAAAAGGTCCAGGGCTCAGGAGAGTGACCACGGCGGTGTAGTGGCTGGGCAGCCAGGCCACCCAAATGTCACCCCCAACAGCTGGGTTGGGGAGCGCCACTGGCCAGAAGTCAAGCTGGCTGGGCACTGGGCAGCCTACGCTCCATCCAGCCGTCCCCTAACCCTCATGTCACCCACCGGGGCGCATTACCCCCGGCCTCAGTCTCCCATCTGTAACTCGAGGGCGTTTGAGCAGAGCAATGGTGCTGAGCTTTGTTTAGTAGTAGGGCCTTTGTGGCAGACCTCCTGTGGAGCCCGAGACATGAGACAGGCAAAGGGGATGGGGCCCAGTGAAGACATTCAACCCTCCAGATTCCCAGCGACCTGAGACTCCAGAGTGCAGAAGCAGCAACCTCCGGACAACCCGCACCCCAAGGCTGCCCACCGTATGCTGCCAACAGGAAATGCACTTGGCCACCCTCCCCGCTATCAGCCCCACTCCCCTGGGTTGCTGGGCGGCCTCCGCGCTCGTCTCCCTGGGCCCACCGAGCCCCCTTGTCTGTTCCGCACACAGCATATGTAAGTCGTATTGTATTGTTCCTTTCTGTTCAAAAAAACAGCGGATCCCGTGACACTCAGCAAAGTCCCCACGATGGCATATAAGGTCCCTCCTGATCCACCCCTGTCACCTCCCCGACCTCCTCCCCACTCTGCTCCAGCCACGCTCACCTCCCTGCTCTTCCACGAAGCTGCCAGGCTGTCCTGCCTCAGGGCCCTGGCCCTGGCTGTTCCCTCTTCATAGAATGTTCTTCCCCCCAGATACCCGCAAGGCTCGCTCCCTTACCCTCTTCAGGGCTTGGCTTAAATGCCACCTCTCAATGAGCCCTCCCATCACTCCATCACTCCAGTTAATCTGCACCGAGCCCCGCCTTCTCCCCGACTCTCCAGATCCCTGTTCTCTGCTCTGATTCTCGATCATTCTGTTGTTTGTTGTCCATCTCTCCCGCTACGAGGCTGTTTCTTCTCCCCTCCCTCCTACCACTGGGCCTGGAGGTGGGCAAGGATCCTCCTTGCTCCTCACTGTCGTTTCTAGATCATCCTCACTCTCCTCATTCCTTGAGGGCGCCGGCTCCCAATGCTGTCTCAGGACAGCTGTCACCACTTTTTCCTTCAGCAGCACGTGGGTGATACGCCAGAACCGTGTCCCTCAGTCCCTTGACCTCGCTCCTCCAGCAATCCTGTTCTCCACACAGCCTCAGCCTCCCTCCCCTGTGGGCCAACCCCAGATATTGTCATTACCGAGAACCGCGCCTGCTGCAAACTCCCCTCCTGGCAGCAGGACCTGATGCCACCCTAACCTGCCGGCTCACTCCTCCTGACACGCAAACGCCACCAAGCTTTCAACCCCACGGGACCTGTAATCACTGAAGGCTGAGCCCTCTCTACCCCCTTCTCACCGGCCCTCACCCCCTCCTGTTCTCTCTTCCCTTCACCAGGGCCCCTTTCTCTTTCAGGGCCCTAGAAAACCATCCCATAGCTTCCCCCTCTCTGGAAACCTCCCTTCCTCGGAGCTGTCACCTGCCCCGCCTCTCTGTCATCTGCCAGCCCACCTGCCTCTGAGCCAGCACGGTGCCTGCCCTCCTGGGACAAAGGATGACGGCCTGTCCCTCCCCCTCCGGGGTGCACCTTCCCTGCTCAGAGCAGCGCCCGGCCTCGCCCCTTCTGGCCCATCACATGCTATAAATACCACCCAGCCTCCCTTGTCTACCCAGCCCCTCATTTTTAGCTCCCTTCATAGGTAGTTCTCTTCCTCCCTCCCAAATGTCCCCTGGCTGCCACCCCTTTCCTTCTGAGAGCGGGCTCCCTGACACAGTGAACCCCACACTCCAGGGCTATAAGGAAGGGGGCTGTGGCTTCCCACCGGTGCCAGGCAGCTGGGGGATCACACTGCCTCTCCTCATCTCTCAGGCTCCTGGCTCTGTGGGTGGGCCCGTGGGTTAAGGGCTGCTCTTGGGGGTGAAACAGGCAGGCATGGGAGTCTGGGGGGAGCCCCAGGGTGCCCCCAGAGGGGTCGGCCTCACCAGCTCCCTGTCGTGCTCCGAGGGAGCCTCCCAATCCACGCCTGCCCCGCCGTACTTGCTTTGGCACAGCACCCAGACACAACCAAACCCCCAAGCGCAGCCCTGGTGTGACTCCAGACGCACAGTCAGGTGAAGAAATGGACTTGAAATATCCCTTTAAATGGAAAGAACTCCAGTCATTACCATATGGGAGCCGGGAGACGCCTGGCAGTGTCAACATCGTGATCTTTATCATTTCCAGGAGGATAAGCCTGTGTCCTGGCTTGCCCTCTGTCCTCCAGTGCCCTCCCCCCATCTCTGCAGGGGGGAGTACAGGAGAGGAGGCATGTTGGGGGGGTCACCTTTTGCGTTCTTAAAGACCCACTTCAAATGCCCTCTTCTCTATGGAGCAGGGCGTGTACTCTGTATGAAGCGTGGCCTCAATTCCTCTCACCCAAGCTCTCTGAGCTTCGATCTTCCTCCTGTCACATGGATATGATCCAAAGAGCTACTCCCTGGGGCTGTTGAGGGATTCCGTGAATTCTTGTATTTAAAGTGTTCAGCATACAGTCGGTGCTTAATGAGTGTTAGGTGCCATCATCGTCATTCCTATAACTATTCTCCCCAACACCCAAGCCCACTTGAGCCAGAGCCCCCTGCCCTTCCCTCTGTGCCCACAGCACTGGTTCTGACCTTCCCTGGGGCCCCTTCGCAGCCCCCCTGTGCCAGCCACAGCAGCTTCCTGCCTGACTCACCAGAGAGCAGGCCCCATGGGCCAGGTTACAAGGAGAATGGAGCCAGTTCTCAGAGACTCTCACAAGAGGACGCGCAGAGGGTGGGATGGGGGGATTACAAGTCAACAGATCACTCTCAGCCATGCCCTCTTGCTTTGGCAAGGAAGGTGCCCACCCACCTGTGAGGGCCTGAGGATAGCATGTTTCACAGGCAATATCAGGGTGGGGTCTGTTGGGGTGGTGTTTTCAAGCACCTACTAAATATGCCAGGCACATGCTTAATTTTTTATATCTGTGATCTCATCCACACTTCACAGTAATCTTCCCAGGTATGTGTTATTGTCCTCATTTGGCAAGTGAAGAAATCTTCTCAGAGAGGTTAAGTAACTTCCTGGGGTCACACAGCTGGCTAAGGGAGGAGGAAGCAGCAGGTTTGTCTTCTGTACACTGTCCTGGCTGAGATCAAAAGGAGCATGTGTGCCCTGAGCATGCCCCGGCAAGACCAGAAGTAGGAAGGAAAAGGGACAATATTGAAACTTTGCAAACAGATTCCTCCATGTGATTCCTTGGGAGCTGGTCAGGAAGGAGATAGGGCCCTGAGGCAGAGAGACCATGTTCCTTCCTCTCCATCCACGCACCTGAACCTTGCAGGGGTGAGGTCAGTGCCGGCCAAGAGAACAGGGCCCATGACCTGCTGGTCCCTGCCTGCCCTAAGACAATGAGACTGTGACTAGGGTATCTGAATGGGCCTTGGCTCAGGAGTCTCGAAGGTCATCTTGGTCAGTCTCCCTGCCCAGCACAAGACTCCATGCTTAACACTTCCCATGACAGAGAACTCACTACCTAACACCCCTCTGGGCTCTGGCAACTCAGGTAATTAGAAAGCTTTTCCTTTTGCTTGGCCGGAACCTGCCTCCCAGAAGCTTCCACACACTGGGGCTCCGCAGGCCACACCTTATTTCAAGTTTACCATCTGGTTTCTAGGGAGAGGTGAAACACAGGCGTCATGGCAAATTCTTCCCCTGCCATCCATCCTACCTGCTGCTTGGACTTCACCAGCCCTGGGGACAGAGCTTAGGGTCTGGTAGGATCCCAGACCCCTGAACTAGGGTCTGGGCAGGGAAGGCAGAATGGCACTGACCCAGCCTCCAGATGCGTGGGTGGGTAGCAAAGGATCAGTGTGCGTAGAGGGTGGCCCAGGGCACTGTGTCAAGGAGAGGCAAGGGCAGGAGGGGAGAATAATGCAGAATTGAATGGAAAGGCTGAAGAGCAAACTGGTGGGCAGCTCCCCTTCACACCTGGCCAGCCACCTGCAGGCCAAGAGCCATGCTCCAGGTGTCCTGGACTTGAAGATCCCTGAATTGAAGTCACAAAAGATATCGTGGGACCAGCCAGCAGGACTCAGCAGGTCCTCTCTGATGCGACCAGCTCTGTGGGCACTTCTGCCTGGAGCTGAGACTTGCCACGGCCGAGAATCCCACAGAGCTGCCCCCCCCCCCCCAGGCTCCAGTCCTGAAGGGCAGGAGCTCCACAAGGCTGCTGTTAGTGTTGCCGGCTGCTCTGCCTCAGCACTTGTTTCCTGAGCACCTACTGTGCGTCGGGCATGGAGCTGGGCACCAGAAAGGAGGGATGAATCACCCCAGGGTGACAAGGGTAGGAGCCACACGGGGTGGGTACACCACAGTCAACAACACGCTTTCACTCCACTTATTCCGTCCCCGCAGCCCCTGTATGCCGAGCGGAGGAGTTCTTTTTCCTCTCCCCATTTTACAGAAGATGGACTGAAATTCAGAGGGAATTCCTCCTTCCCCCAGATAGCAGTCATGGGTGCCTTCTGCCTGTCATTGCTCAGGGAGGGGCACACCAGAGCTGGAAGGAGGGCCCAGGTTGGCCAGACCTTCTTGTAAGTGGACCCCTGCCTGCCCAAGAATGGGGGCCGGAGAGGAGGGGCGGCAGCTTAGTCCACGGGCCTTCCCAACAGAGGCAAACGGCCTGGGGACCAGAACGTCCCTGAGAGCAACCCTTGAATGGAGTCAGAGTCATGAGTCACTTCTCCCCTCTCAGCCACAATTCCCCCACCTGCATGCCTGTGCTCTGGGGATCATGAAATTCCTCATCTGCAAGGCAGGGGCCAAATTCACAGGTACAAACAACAGGCGATATTTATCGCCATCTAGCATGGAAAAAATAGGCTCAGAGAAGCTAAGCGATGGCCAAGTTCACACGGTCTGCCAGGACCGGCCTGACCTGGCTGGTGGTTATGACAAAGAGCTGTCCTGTCCTCAGCCCTCATCAAGTCGACTCAAGTATCTTTCCAGCTCACGTCCCACCCCACATCTCTGAGCATCAGAACCCCTTGGCAGAGCTAAGCAGCCGCTTAGAAGTCACAGAGAAGGGACTGGAACTTTTCTGGACAGAGCAAAGGAGAGGAAAACATGTCGCAGGGAAAGCATCCTGGGGTCGGGGAGGAATCTCCATCACAGTGAGCACCCGCCCATTCCTTTCATCTGGAATCTTCTCTCAGGGTACACCAGCTTAGGAGAGTGGGCTTATCTCAGGCCCTCCAGCCCTGGCTGGCCCCAGCCCATCAAGAGCAGAAGGGCAGGGCCTGGGAAGACAAGAGAACACTGGAGGCTGGAAGTGATGGGAGCTGGAAAGGGAAAGGAGAGGGGGGAGAATGGGGGCAAGGCCAAGGCCAAGGCCGGAATGATGGGGGGGGGGGCGCAGGGAGTGGGGTGGGGCCAGAAGCAGGCAGGAAAGAGTGGCCAGTAGGAGAGGTTTTCCAGCTGGTCTGAAAGTGGCAGGTAGCAACAGGGACATCTGAACTAAGGGGTGGCTGGCCTCTGAGGCCCTCCCTGACCAGCAATATTGTACGTTTCAAGAACACACTCCACCTTCCACATCCAGAGTCTGCAGCTCACGGGACTCTCATGGCCCCAGGGAACTTATGGGGGACCCCGGCCTCCTATTTTCCAAATTTAAACTTTAAAGCTTGTGATAAAGCAATGCGATACAGAACAGAATGGGGCGAGGAGGAGAGGTCATCGTGGGGCGTGAAACCCATGTCCCAGCCCAGCAGTCGGAACCTGTCAGTCACTGTGATTAACACCGACATCAATCCTATGATTAAATTACCATGTGAGGAGCACAATTATGCCTCATTGTACTCCTGTGCAAGTTAAAAGCATTGATTTACTCCTGTAAATCCTAAGAACATATTTACCACAAGTTTTATAACTGTTTCGGCAGTTTCTTTTTCTGAAATAAGGGAGCCCCAGAAAAATGAAGCTGCCTGGGTCCTCTCCCTGGCTTGTCTGAGAGGTCCTATAGAGACCCTCCTCCCTGTGCTCCTTGAATTCTAGCAATCTCTGATCCAAACAGTTTCTTTTGCTTTGATGCTTTCGTAGGGCTGGGAGGGGAGGCTTGGGAAAACTCCAGGAGAATGTCCCCATCCCCCCCAGACAGCCTTCTCCTCGGGCTGGGGCTCTGATTCTGGCCTCTGGGCAGACAAGGGGGGACAGGCTGGACCACTAATGGATTCCCCATGTTGCGCAGCTCCTCTTTTTTTGGCATGAGTCCTATGGGGGCCACTTCTAAGCAAGGACATGGACAGCTAGGGCAGTCTGGCCAGGCCTGAGGGGTCAGGGTGGTGAGCTAGCTTGCTAGGGTAAGAGATTCAGGGTGGTGAGCTAGCCCACTGGGGAGGGTGGTGAGCTAGCCCGCTGGGGTGAGGAGGGGTAAGTTAGCCTGCTGTTGGGGGGGGTAGGATCTGCAGCACATGCTGTAGGGGGTTTCTAAGGGTTTCTTGGGCTGAGACACCCTGGGCACACAATTACCCAAACACAAATATTTCTCCAAATCACCAGTCTACTCAGCACCTGGGGGAATTAATCACTTCCCATGATGTCACCCCCACACGCCCATCTGCACAGGCTCTCCTGGAGGGTTCAGACTCAGGGCAGCTCAGGTGACTGGCACATCTCTCTTCTGGGGGACTTCCCCCTTCTACCAGCAAGGCCAAATAGAAAGCCCTTGCTTGGCCTCAGCTCGCAAGGCACCTAGCAATGGGGGCGGGGGAGCCCCAAGTTCATTATAAAGAGTAGCCTCTTCCTCCTAGCCAGCCAAGGCCTTGGAGTGAGCTTCAGGCTCCTCTTAAAACTTTCCTAGGTTGACAATACCATCCCCCCTTCTCTTCCTCTCCTGAAAATTCCACATCCCTCTTTCTGCACCTATGGCCGACCTCACCGGCAGGAAGCTCTGTAGGTCTACTTTTAAACCAGTCTGCTGCAGAATAAGCTTCTGTTTTCTAGTTTAGAGACTCTCAGTGGCTGTGACCCTAGTCACTGCCAACACCCGGGGAGAAGGTTCCTGAAGGGCTCTCGAGTGGAGGTCTCTCAAAGTGCTTGCTCAGGACCCCGAAGCAGCGCCCCCTCCCAGAGTGAAGCAGAGCTAGGCAGCTACGAGTAACCCCCGAGCAACCCCCGGTGACTTTCTCCTGCCCCTTGGCTGGGCAGGGCCCATACTTGAGGCTGCTAAGGTCCCTGATGACCCCAAAGGAGCTTTACTGTCAGCATCGCCCTGTGTTCCCACCACACACGCACTGATCTGTCCTCTGCTCTTCCCACCCTGAGGCATGATGGGAAACACAAATGCTGGAGAAAAGGGGACCCACAGAGCTGTCATTGCTGTAAGCATCTCCCACTCCAGGGCACCCACCATGCCTGGGGTCTCACAAATCCTCCCCCACTACAGTGTGTGCTATTGTTTCTCCATTTGTCAGATGAGAAAACTGAGGCTTAGAGAAGTGCAGTAGCTTGCCTGGGGTCACTGTGCCATGAATGGAAAGTGCTAGGATAAGAACCCAAGTCTGTCCAGCTCCAGCGTCTGGGCACTTCACCTCCACACTGAACTGAAAAGGGGACTCAGCTGGTCGTGTCCAGGCTAAGAGAGGGCCAGTGACTGGGCCTAGGCCAGACAGCAAGTCAGCGGCAGACGGAAAGGCCCCCAGAGATCCCCATCAGCGATTGCCTGGCTCCCAGTCAAATGCTTCTGGCCCTAGTTAGGAGCGCCATGAAGGGCCTGAGGTTCTAAAATTACCTTCCAGAAACAGCCACCCTGGGATGAGAACAGAGGTCCGGAGTCCACTAGAGACCTCTTCCTTTCTCCTGGTGTTAAAACAGGATTGCCAGACAAAATACAGGATGCCTAGCTAAATTTGAACTTCAGCTAAACAGCAGATTTTTTAAAATACAGGTATATCCCCTAAAATATATTAGTCTACCTTAATCCGCAGGGGATACATTCCAAGACCCCAGTGGATGCCTGAAACCACGGCTAGTACTTATATATACCCTGTTTTTTCCTATACTTACCTATGATAAAGTTTAATTTATAAATTAAGAACGGTAAGTGATGAGCAACAATAACTAATAATAAAATAGAACATTATAACAAGATACTATAGTAAAAGTTATATGACTGTGGCCTCTCCTCTCTCAAAATATCTTCTATTTCTCGTGATGATGTGAGATGATACAGTGCCTAGGTGATGAGATGAAGTAAGGTGGACACACTGGACAAAGGGATGATTCACACCCCAGGCGGGATGGAACGGGACAGCGTGAGATTTCATTACACTATTCAGAACGGTGCACAATTTACCACTTATGAATTGTTTATTTATGAGATATTCCATTTAATATTTTTGGACCACAGTTGACCAAAGGTAACTGAAACCATGGAAAGTGAAACTTAGGATGGGGGGGGAGAGCTACTGTACTAAAAAAAAAAAAAAAAAAAATTATGTTTATCTGAAATGCAAACCTAAGCCGGAGTCCTGTATTGTCATTTGCTAAGTCTGGCAACCCCGTGCTAAAAGGGCAGGAGATGGGGCCGTAAAGTGCATCATAGGGAATATAGTCATAATATCATAATAACTGTGTGTGGTGTCAGATGGGCACTAGATTCATCAGGCTGATCACTTCTTAAGTTCTATAAATATCTAATCACTGTGTTGTACACCTGAAACTAATATAATATTGTGTGTCAACTATAATTGAAAAAAGTTGGTCCACTCTCCCTCCCAGGAGCACGCCCACGCCTTTCCCTCCCCGACAGGCGTGCATCTCCTAAACTCTAAAGGACCCCACCAGACTTTCAACAAGGGGAGCAATGGGCAGCGGCAGCTCCTCCCCGGCTAACCCCCTGAACCTGTCTCCAAGGCCCCTTCTCTCTGACTCTCCAACGAGCTAAAGCAGCCCCGCCTTGGCTCACTTCTTTCTCAAAACATTTCTAGAGCCAAAGAGGCCCCGCCTAGTCTCTCTCCTGCGGCTTCTTCTATCCTAGGCCCTTTCTTGTTTCACTGTCTCCAGCTTTAATAAACGTAATCTCAAAATAAATTTTAAAAAAATGTTTAAATTATTTTTTAAAAGGGTACAGGAGATAATGGGATCCCTGCTGGCCACTCAGTTCTGAGAGAACCAACCCTACAGCAGGGCCCCAGTGTGACTTAGAGCCAAAGTCTGACTTCCAGGGATCCTGGCTCTCCTTCCCCAGCCCTGTCACTGGGGCTCCAGGACATTGGGACAGAGGTTCACCTGAGGCCAGGTGGGAAGCCGGTCTCAGCATTCATTAACCAGACTGGGGCAGCACAGGTACTAGGACCCAAGAGGGTAGTAGGAGCTCAGATCCCCACCTTGTAACAGACCTCAGCCCCTCCGGGAGGGGGTTCCCACCCTGAGCCCCCCATCTGCAGGGGCTCCAGCCCTATCTGTACAGCAAGATAGAACCCATAGCTAGTCTGTCAGAGCTGGGAAGGCCCCCAGAGATCCTCAGGTCTAACTCCATCAGTGGCCAGGTGGGGAAACTGAGACTGGGCCCAGTCCTGGGCCTGTCCCCATCTGAGCAGAGCCCGGACAGGGAGGATTGTGGCCAACCGGAGAAGCGGATGCTCTGCTGCCCCTCAGATGTCATCCCTGCCACCATTGCCACCACCACCACCACCATCACAGAGACACAGCCCCGGGTCTTATTGTAAGTTCTTTCCCTTTTTTAACGCATTGAATCGTCCCCTAACCACTCCCTCCTGATGTCTATCACCCTGGTTAGCCTCCCAGGACCAAGTTGCCACACACCTTACCCCCCTTCTTCAGAGAGGTGGGTTGTTGGCAAGACGCTGAGGATGTCCAGTCCTGTTCCCCGACTTGAGCAACAATTCATTCTGATGCTCCACACAAGTTCCACTCAGCCACCAGAGCCAGTGCCCAGCCCCCCAAGCCTGGCTCCAGGCTCAAAGCTGGAACTCTTATCCAGGGACTCAAGGCCCGGGTCCTGACCCTGGTGCCCAGGAACCGGGGCCCCAAGGTGGACTGGTACCCTAGTCCCTCCCTCCCAAGCTCTACAGCCAACTGTACCTGCTTTGCTGTCAAAACAATACGAGGCTCCCACCCCATTGCCTCAGGGTCCTTCCTTCCTTCCAGGGCAGCCCTCTGCAGCCAGGTGGGTGCCTCTCGGTTCTCACCTGCGAACATCCACATATGTCTTGACTCCCACCACACACACTGCATGGGTGGGCTTCTTCAGGGACAGCCGCACAGCCCTCTGTGAGGCCATCCTACGGCCCTGGCTCCCGACCTGCTCGCGCCCTGGCTCCCCAGGTCCTCTCCGAGGCACCCTGTAGCCGGGAAGAAGTGTGAATTCTGACAGGTCCCTGCTTCCTCCTCCCTTTTAATTTCACCCCGAGACTTGATTAGCCTGCCTGAGCGAAGTCCCCACCTCCTGGCTCCATGCCCAGCCCTTCTCATTCAGGCCTGTCAATCCGGAGGCCAGGGGCGGAGGCCCCAGGCTTCTCTGGGGGATGGACAAGGGGGTTTCAGCTGGTGCCCCTGGTGGGGGAAATCAGCTGCTAACAGAAGGCCAGCAAGCTCCCATCACTCCCGGTCCCCTTCCCTAGCTCTGCATCTATCCATAGACTCTGGGTGTCTGACCCCACACGGCGAAGATGTCAGTGTCCTCTGGGGACTGACTGTGCACCAGGCGCCAGATCTTATCTTACATGCCAGGAGGTCAGACAGCATATAAAGCACCGAGCAGTCAGACCGCCTGGGCTCCAGGCCGGCTCTGCCTCGTACAGCTATGACCTTGGGCAGCTCGCCTCTCCGTGGCTCTGGCTCCCTGAGTAAGGTGGAAGTTGTAGCTATAGTACTTGTTCCTTTGGATTGATGTGGGGACCACATGAGCTACGTGTGAGAGTTTCAGCATGGTGCCTGGCACCCAGAATTCACTAAAACAAGTGCCAGGAATCATCACTAGTATCTCAATTTTACTGGAGAGAATCGTGGCTACCGGTCACACCGATAGTAAGTGGTAGAGCCAGAGTTTGCACGAGGTCCACCTGACTCGCTGCGCTATACCCCCCGCCAAAATGTGAGGTTATGCCCTGGTACCTCCACTCCAGAGGTGGGGGAAGCCACCCCAGGTGGGCATCCTTGGCCAGCCAGTGGGGAGGGCACTTGAGAAGGAGCTCAGAGCAATGGGCTGGGGAGGGGTGATTTATTTTTGAAAATCCCCGCCTTCTATCTCTAGCAAGTGCTGGCTCCCGCCTGTTCTTGGCGTGTTTATGGAATTTCATTCATTCGTTTGAGAGCCATTCATTGAGCGCCTACTCTGTGTTAGACAATCCTTTAGGCGATGGGGACACAAGGCGATGGGAATGAACAAAACAGACCACAATCCCTGCTCCCACAGCATTTGTGTTCTGGGGAGACAGGCAATAAGTTACATAAGTAAAGCGTGGGTAACATTAGACAGTGCAATGACTTCCAAGCGAGAGATGATGGTGGCTTGGTCCTGGGGGTAACAGTGAAGGTGGTGAGAAGTGGTTGGATTCTGAATGTATCTTGAAGATGAAACTGGGAAGGTTTGCTGATGGACTGGATTTGGGCGTGAGAGAAAGAGCGGAGTCAAAGATGGCTGAAGTGTTCAGAGACCCAGTGGCTAGAAGGATGGAGTTGTCATCTGAGAGGTGGGAAAGGCTGGTGGTGGGCAGGCTGGGCAGGAGGTTGGCTGTTCTATGCTGGACTTGTTAGATGTGAAATGTCTATTAGGCCTCCGAGTGGAGATGATGAACTACAGGTGGCATGCTCCCTCCATATGGGGCCTTAGGCATGATGGGGAGGAAAGTTCCCTCAGGAATCACAGGACACCCCTCCTCAGACACGGGGTCCTCTCATTCCAGGCAGCCACTCCACAGAGTGGAATAAACCAGAACTCTCCAGGCTCACAGGTCTGGGGTGGGAGGATGGCAAAGGGAGAGATGGAGAAAGGAAAAACACCCGCCATCTGGGGAACTACCAGTCTAATGGGGCAAGAGGGGGACACAGTCTCTGCCTCCGGGAACACAGTCTCTGCCTCCAGGAACCCCCAGCCTGATGAGGGAGATGAGAAACATAGAAATGGCATAAACATTTATTTGGTTACTTTTGATTTTGAAGATCTTCCGGGAATGATCTTTCTTACTGACAACGTATTTGATTACAAATATTCTTGATCTACAAAGTCTATTACACTCAAAGGCACCCAGACAAAGTCTAGGCTTGCCCATGGATACAGAACCCAGCACACTCATGCTTCAGGGATGTGAGATTTCTACCCACCCCGCCCCTATTAACCAGGACCAGGGCCACTCTGTTCATTTGTAATATAGTGTGGAGTGTAAAATGCAGGTTCCCTAAGAGCACGTGGGCTTATTCCCATTGAGGAGGGTGGATGGGTCAGTGGATGGGTGAATGAGCAGATGAGCAGATGGGCGGGTGAGCGGGTGGATGGATGGGTGGACGGATGGATGGATGGATGGATGGATGGATGGATGGATGGATGGATGGATGGATGGATGGATGAGTGGATGGATGAGTGGATGAATGGACGGACGGACGGACGGACGGACGGACGGATGGATGGATGGATGGATGATGGACGGATGGGTGGATGAATGGACAGATGGAAAAGACAGGATGGTGCATAAAGAACTGCTGCAAAGATGATGATAATGGTGATGATGGTGGCAACAATGACAATGATGATGGTGATGATGATAAAATGCCAGCAAACACATCTAAAGCCCTCACCACATGCCGGACAGTATTCTAAGCCCCTTCCATGTCATGACTTATCTAATCCTCACAACACTACTCCATGGCAGGTACCAATTAAGCCTGGAATCCCAAGTTCAAACAGACCACAGCATGGGTGTGCAGCAGGTGCCTTTGCAGGATGTGGGCAGGGCAGGGGCCAAAGCAGGTCATGGTGTCTTAAAACAAATGTTCTCAGAGCTGGAGGAAAGAGGGGGGAATAGCAAAGAGTGGGCAGAGAGGCTGAGAAGAACATCAGTGACTCCCATTTTACAGATGAAAACACCAAGGCACAGAGACTCTCAGGGATCCTTTCAAGACCTGAAGTTGGAAAGCAGTTGAGCCAGGATTTGAGCCTAGGCCATGTGACCCAAATGGGCTCATAACTTTTGGCTAGATCCCTGGGAAGTAGAATAGTGAGCCCTTTTACCTTCTTCCTCATGCTTTTATGTATTGTTTGAACAGCTTTGGTGAGCAAATATTTTTATTCTTGGGTGAAAAAAAAAAGTGTCCCTTTGAGGAAAAATAAAAAGAGTTTCCTGTTTGGGCCTCCTTGCCCACCCTCTGCTATTTGCTCCCGGCCTCCCTCCCTCTTTCTTCCAGCTCTGAGAATATTTAAAGATACCACAATCTCCCCAGGCCCCTACCCTGCTCAGAGCCCTCAAAAGTCACCTCCTGCACACCCATGCTTCGGTCTATTTGAACTTGAAATTCCAGACTTAATAGGTCAGATTTGGGAGGAGCAGGGGCGGCAGAGCAGAATGACATCCTTGCCCCTCTCCCCTCTGGGTAGAACATACCGCTGGGAGGGCCTGCCTGGTTAGCCTCAAACGCAGTCCTGTGCAGGGGGGAGGCCTTCCAGCTGCTGGGTGACTGTGGGACTCCAGCACGATTCCAGGATGTCCCCAGGGAAATCGCAGCAGGGAGGGTGTCTGACGCTGGTGTTGCCATGTCTAAGGTCTCACTCTCCCCATTCTTCAACAATTCTCTTCTTTGAGCACCTTCCATGTGCCAGGCATTATTCTTGGCCCTGGGGATACAACAGTGAATTAGACAAACCAAGTACCTGCCCTTAGGGGGCATACAAAGTGGCAAGAGAGATGGAATAAACCACAGGATAGAGACTAGGATGTAAGGAGGGATGACATGAGGGAGCAGGGTACAGGGGCAGGCTGGATGGGGTGCTGTTGCGAGTGGGTTGATCAGGTTAGACTTACCTGGGAAACGACAATGGAGCAGAGATCTGAAAATGAGACCTTGGCAATGCCATGGACTCTTCCAACCTCAGAAAATCTAGGATTCTATTCATCTAAGAGTACCCCCCCCCCTATTTATAAATGGGGTTGTTGAGCTAGATCAGAGTTTCCAAACTCAGTTGCCTTTAGGGGTCAGATAGCATAAATGTGCGACCTGCCAAATGCAAGACAATAGGGAGGAGTGGCAACTCTGGCAAAGGAATAGAGCCTACTTTGGCCATGCTCATTTATAAGTCAGACCTGACCCTTGGGTATTGACTATTTATTGGTTGGTGGGTAAGGAAGGTGATGGACGGAATAACTCTGATTGGGGAAGTCATTTGATGCCGGTGAAGAGAAGTCACCTGGGCCCAGGTGAAGTTTCCCACCATCAGGCATGGAACCCGCCTGCTTCAGGCAGTGTGACCAGTCAGAGTGGGTTCTGGGCTGCTCCCATGATTGCTGACACCAGGTCCTCCACTCTGGGGCCTTGCTGCACTCCCAACGCCCGAGCACCACAGGGACAGTGTTCTTCCGAATTCTCGACTTCAAGCTGGGAGGGCCCCTGGAGACCATCAGTCCAGCCCTTAATGTCCAGCTGGGTAAACCAAGGCTCAGAGAAGAGTAATGACATACCTGGGTGACACAGTAAAGTCACAGGAAGCCAAGTCTGGACCCAAGGCTTTCACTCATTCCCTCATTCACATACATCTATTGGACACTTGTTGTCTACAGGTGCTGTTCTAGAAGTCAGAGTCCTCACCACCTGTTGAGTCCTTTCAGTTTCTTATATTGACTCACCCCTCTGGGGTCTCCCAGGTCACCCCCAACCCCTTCCTGTGCCCCTGGAACCCAGGGCAGGATCCTGGACCCCCGGGTGGGTGGAGAAGGGACCTCAGAGGCTCTGACTCGGCCATCGTGAGAAAGCAGGGTACTCACTGCTTCCCGCAGGCCCAGAAAGTCTGTGGCCAGTGTCTCTAATAGCAGGAAGTGGTGAGGGTCATGAGTCACCCAACTCAATCCACAAGGTTCCCTCAGAGCCCAAAACCCAGGTCCAGGTCTCCACTGGGCACCACAGACTTTCAGGAATCACCGACTCCCTCTTGGGCTCTGTGTGGCAACACCAGCAGCACTAATGACACCAGATGTGGGGCCGGCTGGGCACAATACAGACCTGGGGGGGCTTGTGGGCAGTGGAGTCAGCTGCACCCCCACAAGTACTGAGGAAAAGGACCTGGCCCCAACCTACCTTCGAGGAAAACATGGTTTATGGGGAATGTGGACGTGTGAACATGCTGTTACGAGGAAGTTTTGTAAGAGCCACCATAGGGGTGTGCTGGGGACCGAGGGTGCGGGCATGGAGAGCAGAGATGGTAGAGATGGGGGCCAGAGTTACTGAGCACCCCCGGTGTGCCAGCTCTGTGCAAAGCACTTGTCAGCACCATCTTTCATTCCGGCATCACGCCTGGGAGGTGAGCACTGCTGTTATGTCGGCTTTGAAGAGGAGGGACTCTAGTCTCAGGGAGCTTAAGCAACAAGTCCAAGGTCTCCTGTTGAGGATGGGAGCAGGGCTGCAACCCCATCCACGGGAATGGTGTGTTAATTGCTATGTTCTCCTGACTCCCAGGACGGTGGAGCCAGGGTAGCTCTTACCTCATGTGCTGCTGGTGCTTATGGGCTGCAGGGCCACTTGGCCTCAGCCTTCCTGTTGCACCACATACACCCCAATGTCCACCCTGGGAAGGGCAAAATTGTCCTGTGTCTGGCCTGCAGGCCCTCAGGGAGGCCTGACAGCAAGAGGCCTCATGAGACACCCATTCCCAGCTGGGCACTGGCTGCCCAACTCTGTCACTCTGGCACCCCTTCAAGCCCTGGAGTCTCCCAGGACATGGGCCCAGGCCACCCGGCCCCTAATGAGGCCCACTGCAAAGAGGGCCCTGATGTCTGGGGCGGGGAAGTGGGGAAACATGCATCCCTAGAAAATTAAGGAAAGAGAAGGCTTTAGAGATAAACCTGAAAGTCTGTGGGTTCTCATTTAAAACAGATAAAAGAGTAGACTCTCAGAACCAAGCAGAGTTGGAGTTCAAAGCCCACCGCTCCCCCCTCCCCCTCCAACAGCCCCTGCAGCCCTGGTGAGGAGCCTGGGGCTCTACAGATCCTCTCAGAAAGCCTGATTTGTCACCAATCATAAGCCCAGAGAGGACCAGCGCTCAATCCAAGGCCACACAGCCCATTCTCTGGGGAGAAAAGAAGGGGCATTGGGGTACAGGGGACCAGTGGTTAGACAGGCTGTGCCAACAGTGGACAGAGCCCTGGCTCATCATTACTGGCTGTGGGACCACAGGCAGCCACTTGACCCCTCTGGGGCTATTTCTCTGCAAAATAAGGCTTGTTGTTTTGTGCTGGACTTTACAACACACACACCCCTGCCCTTAACACCTTCCAGGTGGTGACTGTGGTTATCCCCACTCTGCAGATGAAGAAACTGGAGTGATGTTTATAAAGCATCCATCACAGCCCTGCCTCCAGTGGGCACTCAGGCCATGTTAGTCCCCTTCCTGTTCCTCACAGTCCACCTCCTCCAGGAAGCCCTCCCAGATGGCTCTGGCTCCCAAGGAGTGTTTTGTTCTCTAAGCAGCCCCCACAAGCTCGCCTGGAAGCCACCTGCTTCGATCCCATTCTCCTAGTCACTCTGGCAAGACTGCCCATTTCATAGCGACAGGGAGTGGCCAGGCCTTCAGCTCTGGGGGTTCAGGAAGCTGGCTTAAATGGAAAAATATAGATCCACAATAGTTCAAGAGTTCTTATATGTGCCAAGAACTGGGGATGCAGGCATGAGGGGAAGGGACGGTAAAAGTGGGAGCCAGCGTTTACTGAGCACCCCTCCCATAGCCGGTCAGCAGCTTCCGTCCCTGTTCCCCAGGCAGAGGTCCCAGATCTCACCCCTCGGAGAGCTCTTGGGCTCTCCAGCTTCCATCTCCTGACCTTGGCACTTGGCTGGGCAGCCTCGGGGAGCCCATTGACATCTGGGAGCAGAGCTCAGGCTTTCTCCCCACCCTGGCCTGGCCCTGTGGTTCAATGAAGCCAGAGGGACCTCCAGAGAAGAGAGAGAACAGGAGCAAGGAACAGAGAAACAGAACCAGAAAAAAACAGACTGAAAAGCAGAGAGAGACAGAGACAAGGAAAGCCCAAAGCAGAGCACGAAGGGGGAGAGTGAGGAAGGAAGAGAGACACAGAGAAAAGCAGGGACAGAGAGACCGGGCAAGGTGCAGAGGCACTGAGACAGAGAGAGACAAACGGAAGGACAGAGGGAGTGACAGGAGCAAAGAGAGAAGGAAAAGACAGAGACACTGTGAGGGTAGAGCAGGGAGCACTGTGAGTCCCCAGAGCCAATACGGTCCCCTCTCAGCTTCCTGCTTCCCCCACATGTCCCTCTCCCCAAGCCTCCTGCTTCCTGCACTCAGGCATTTACTGATCGCCTACCTTTCCCCTGGCCTGGGTGCTGGGGACACCCCCCTTGGCGCCTCCCTGGTGGGGGCTGTGTTTATCTCCACTGTGCAGATGAAGAAACTGAGGCTGGGAGCCATCAGATGATTCAGCCCATTAAACTGGAGCCAGCACTGCTGGGGTGCAGGCGGGAAGGTCACAGACAGGGAGGCTGAAACCCAGAGAGGGGAGTCACACCGTAGTCAGCTGCAGAGCGGAGGCTGGAAGCCAGCTCCCGACACCTTGCCTGGCTCCAAAGAAAACAAAGCAAACTTCCTTAAGTCTTTGGCAAGGAGGCTCCAGGTCTTACCAGATGGGCTGTGGCCAGCACCCTAGAAGCTGGCGACACCCTCCTTCCTGCCTGCCTCCTGCTGTCTTCCGGGAAAGGCAGCTCTGTCACCCCCAGAGAACCAGGCCCCACCGGCGTCATCGCCACCTCCGCACACCCTGCCCTCCAACCTGGGCTCCCATGCACCACTGACAAGAGGCAGGGTAGCTGTTGCTATACCCCTGACTTTCGCTGACATCAGCAAAGTGTGTCCTTAGGCTCCCCCAAAAGTGCTCTGTCCCCCTAGAAGAAGGAGGGAGGACACACACTGAGCACCTGCTCAGTACAGGTAAAAAAAAAAAAAAAAAAAAGCATGGCTCAGAGAGGAGCCAGTGCCACCCAGGGTCACACAGGTCCTTCGGGACAGTCATCCTACCTTGAACCCATGCTCCCGCCATTACCTGGGTTCCCCAGGCTGCCGCTCTCGAGTGCTCTGCACCCATCCCTGTCTTGATTCAAAGGGTAGGTCCCCCAGCCCAGAAGAGGGGAACACTCCCTGACTGTGGGACCTCAGACAAGTCAGAGCTCCTCCTGGGCCATGGTTTTCCTATCTGTATGCGTCAAGGGGCAGGAGCTAGTGTGATGGTCTTGGGGGGTGCATAGGGTTGCCTCTCCCTCCCCTCCCCTTGCCCACATGCCCTCTGGGGCCTGGGGTCCTCACTTCCACCCTCCAAGGTGGCTACGATACTTCATAGGCTGATCCCAGGATTCCCAGGCCTTCAGGAGACAGCACCTGTGGATCCTGGGGGACAGGGGCATGAGGGCATGGGTGTGGGGATCTGCCTGGTCCCCCGTGCCCAAGAATTTGACAATGCCCTGCTGGGTCCAAACATAACAGCCAATGCAGTGTGGTAACCAAGGGAGAGGTCAGCAGGTAAGCACAGGGACAGCCAATGGGGCTCGTGGAATCAAAGAAACTTCTAGAAGCAGGGTTCACTGCAAAGGATTTAAAGACCCAGCCCAGAAAACAAACATGGGGAAACCTTTCTTTTCACCCTAGCTGGGTTCTGGGAAAATGCTTCTTAATTAAACTTTTGTAAAGAAAATCATGTGCACTCGGTGAGTGGAACTGGCCCCTGAACAATCGCCTTTATTTCTTTCTCTCTGTAAATGTCTGTCTCCTCCATCAGAGGTGAGCTCTCTTTGAGGGCAGGGGCCCCGCCCCATGTACTTCAGTGCCCGGCACCCAGCACAGACAGGGCCTGGCCCACTCATTACCGATGCTCCTGGAATCAGCTGAAGACATGAGTTAAATTTCCACTTAGAAGAAAAGATACTCATAACTCATGTCTCGGACAAAGGACCGATAACAGAACATACTGAGAAATGCCTACAAATCAACGTGAAAAGACAAACCACCAGCTCCGTAGGTGGAGTGGAACTCAAACTCCACACCCCCAGATATTAAGCAAGAACTTCAGGGAAAGTCTGAGCTCACAGCTTCCCTGGCTGCCGTCCCAGGCCCCTCCAAGGCATGTACCCAGTTGTGCCTTTACTTGGGTGAATTTTGGAAAGTGTCCTCTAAAGGGCCCCGGGGAATGGTAAAGGGAAAGGAGATGAATGATAATGCTGGGAGGAGGGAGGAGAGGCGCAAGTCTTCCCAGGGAGGCCCTAGACTCGTCCCCTGGGTGATCTGGGCTCAGTGCTAACAGTGGGGGGGGAACAGGGGTTCTATCCACCCTCAGATGGGAGGGGAGGCTCCCTAATAGCACAACCTGGGTCTCCCCACAAAGTAGCCAAGCAGAATGGAAGGGGCACTGGGCCAGGAGTTAGAAGCCCTGGGTTCCAGACCTAACACCCGGCAGACTGGCTGGGTCACCTTGGGCACCCTCTCCGTGACCTCAGTCTTTCCATCTGTACAAGGAGAGGACTGGGTAGCTGATCCTCAGAGAGGTGTCTGGCTCTGACTCAGTGAGACTGGGCGAGGCACACACCTCCTGCTACCCCTCCCCCACCGTCCCCCCAGCAGCAGCCCAGCGCCCCCAGCTTAATGACACCCGCCCCTAAGAGACCCACGGTGAGGCCAGTCAGGGTTGGGCTGAGTCTGAGAGCCAGCCAGCCCCAGCCCAGGCCTGAATCACCAGCCCGACCCTGGCCCTCGGCCCTGGGTGCTCACGGATGTCAGCGTGGCCGGGCAGGGCGGGCACCTCGTTCCGAGCCACTGCTTTTCTCAGTACCCGCTTCCTGCTCTGCTTCCCGAGTCCACACGCGGCCTCCTTCCTGCCTGACGTCCAACACTGGTCCCCGGGTGCCAGCCACACACCATGCCTGCCTCCTGGGTGCAGGCTCTGTCGGTGGAAGGGGTCTGCTCTTTTTGAAATGCACACTTACTTAGTTCTGGAGAACTTTGGCACGCAGTCTCCCTGGAGCCTCGTCACCATCCAGGAGCAAGGCCAGCCAGGGGTTGGCCTCTCTGTTTGACAATTGGGGAAACTGAGGCCCAGAAAGAGAAGTGGCAGGGGCGAGGCCACACGGCAAAGCAGGACAAGAGCCCAAGTTTATCTCCAGAGGGAAGAAGGCAAGGAGGGAAGGAGAGAAGAGGGGTGGATGACTAAGGGAGCTGGTTCCCCAGGCCCTTGGCCCCGAAGGGCTGGCAGCCGGGTGCCCTCTGCTCCAGTGCCCCTGTGGCGGCCTGACTCAGGGCTGCCCAGAGCAGGCCTTTCTCAAGCCGGTTTGGAAAATACTTTTTATTTGAGGGAGGCCTGCTGCCCTGCCAGGCATTTATGAGCGCGGTTTATTGATCTGACCCAGGGAGCCTGGGGCACAGCTTTTGGACGAGCCAAGGGAAATGCCTACTGGGGAACAACCCTGGCCCAGGCCACAGCTTCTTGCAAAGCCACTGCTGGGTGGCGGCTGGACATCTCCAACGGTCAGAGCCAGAGGGACCCCAGGGCTGAGCTGGCCAATCCCTGCCTTTTACACAAGGGAATAGTGAGGACCAGAGAGGGGCAATAACTTGCCCAAGATCACACAGCACATCAGCAGCCTCCTGACCCTGGACCAAGGCTCTCACCAGCACTGGGCCAGGTGGAGCAGCTCTTCACCTCACTCTTTGTGGGGACAACTCAGGATGCCAGAAAGATCTTCCGTATTTGGGGTATTTGAGGATATTCCTTGGGGCTGCATCCCCACTCCTGGCTCTGCAGCCTCTGTCTCCCAGAGCATCCCCTAAGGAGGCTGACCCAGGTCCTGGCCTTGGTAGAAATTTTTGAGATGGGGGCCAGGGGACATGGAGGCTCACATCACCCCTCTGTCCCACCCCTACCCTGTGAGCCACCAGGATCCCCTAAGCAGGGGAAGGCTGAGTCAGCTGAGAACGGAGAGGAACTTCCTCGTATTGAGCACCTCACTGGAGCCCACAGCTATTGTGAGGCTGGGCACCTTTAGAAGAGTAAACAGAGGTTCAAAGACGTTGAGACACCTCGCCAAAGGCCACGCAGCACCTACGCGGGGAGCTGGAGTGCCAGCCGGCTCTGTTTCTCTGCGGCCCACACCTTAGTTTTCCGTTGCACCCACAGCCTCCGGAACAGCCTCAGGACTCAGCTTAAATGTTTATGGTAGAAAATAGGAAGGGCAGAAAATTAAAGAATTAAGCACCCTATTTGAGAAGTTAGCAAAATAACCCTAAGAAAGGAAAGATAAACATAAAAGTGGAAGTTGTTGGAAAAAATTGGATTTTTAAAAACCCAGAGTTGGTTCTTGGAAAAGATCGATTAGTACAGTTGATTGATCTTCGAGAGTCCTGTGCCTGTTGACACACGTCGCGTTGTTCTATCAGTTGCTGAGAGGCGTTAACGTCTCCAATTGTAACTGAATTTGTTTCTCTTCGGTTTTTGTTTCATACGTTCTGTAGCTCTTGTTTGGTGCACGCACAGGCAGGGTTTCCATGTGCTCTGTGACATAGACATCGCTGACTGTTCTTTATCATTACGTAATGTCCCTTTCTGTCTCAGGTAATTTCTTTGCTTTGAAGTCCGTATCATCTGTGTTAACACAGGCACTTCTTTCTTTTGATTAAAGTTGACACGGTATCTCTCGTTTCATCCTTACACTTTCAACTGACTTATGTCATTATATTTGAAGTGAGTTTCTTGTTGATAGTATATAGCTGGATGGTGGTTTCTTATCCACTCGGTCAATTTGTCTTTGAACTGGTTTATAGAGACCATTTACATTTAATGTAATTATTGATATTTCAGGGTTTAGGTCTGCTGTTGCGTCCATCCACTGAGTTTTTATTTCAGTTATTGTATTTTTAAGTCCTAAAATTTTCCACTTGGCTCTTCTTTATAGAGGGTTTTTTGTTGTTGTTGTTGTTTTTGCTAAATCTATTTTTTATTATTTCAAGAGTGTTCGCAATCGTTCTTTGAAGCATTTTCATGATCACTGCTTTAAAGTTTTTGTTGGATAATTCTAATATCTTTGTCATCTGAGTGTTGGTGTGGTGGGTGGGGGGGGCTCATTACCCTGGATGGTACTGAAAGTCCTGACCTTCTTCCAGGCCCCCTCTGATAGCACCCATGAGGAGAAGCCCCTGGTGACTGCAGGGTGGTGGAAGATCAGACACCCCCCCACCGGACATGGTTTCCACTGTCACTGGATCAGGAGGGCACTTCATTAACACTCAGTGAGAATGAAAGTCCCAGCTCCTTTGCTTTCTTTGACACCAGCACAGCTGAGGAGTTGGGGCACCTTTTACAGCTGGCAAAGGTAGGACTCAAGGTTCCCAACTCAGCTTTTGCTGGTGAGGTGACACTGGGGTCACAGTTTTTTCTGTGGTGTTTGGCTAGAGTACAGTGGTTATAGTCTTTTAAGAATTTTTTAGATTTTGAAAAAATCTTTTAAGATTCCTTTCTTGCTCCGTTGCTCCTTTCCTGGTCCTTTGGTGACAGAGCAGGCTCTTGGGCTTTTTTGTGTCTATGCCTGTTGTTGTTTCCATGTCGCTGGTTTCTCCAGGACCCAGTCTGGGATATACAAGGCAAAAAGAAAACCCAGGAAACAGAGCTTGATATATTTCAAACTTACGTTATTAGGTCATACAAGTGCAGAATTGTCTCAGCTTTCCAGTATATTGGCCATGTCAGCATTGTGTGGTAACCCTTTATTATTATATGTTCATAATATATATAATATATACGTGCGTACATTTATATGTAGTTATTGTGTGTTAATAATATATAATTACATATTGTATATAATTATTATTATAAACGGCATTATTGTTTCCCAATAACGTTTTATCCATGATTATTGAAGCCATCCCAGCTTCCTTTGGGTTGGCATTTCTTTTAGTGCATTTTTTTCTATTCTTTCACTTTTCAAACTTCCTGTGATTTAATATTTGGGGAGTTTCTTTAGCACAGAGTTGTGCTTATATTGTCCCTTTTCATTGCCGAGTAATATTCCACCATATACCACAATTTGTTCCCCCAGCTACCTGGTGACAGACATTGATGTTCTTCCCAGTTTGTGGCTATTACAAACTTATGAAGATTCATAGATAAGTCTTTTCCAGGACACACGCTTTCATTTCTCTTAGCAAATACCCGGGTGTAGAATTGCCGGCTCGTATGGCAAATACATGTTTAACTTTACAAGAAACTGTGCCTGGTAATTTTTAATAGTCTCTTGTTCCGTGTTCATACATTTAATACTTTCTTTTATTTGTTTAAATTGTCAAGGGCCCTTATTTCCTAATACGAATGCTCGAATTCCAATACCAGAAGTATTTGCAGGCCTGATTCTGCTATTTCTATTAAAACTTGTTCATGGAATGTTGGTTTTTGTGTTTTTAAATTTTTTATTGTAAGCTCATGATCATTAGGACTCTGTGGGAATGTTGTAAGGCTTTGATTGCGATGTTTTCCTCCAGAAAGGATTTTAGTTTGTTTTATGTTGGACACCTGGGAGCGTTACTCACCAAGAATGACTTGAAACTCTCAGCCTGAGGTTTCTGGACCTAGAAAGAAGCAGGTATCTGGGCTCTGATCTCACAGAGGCAGCTCAGGGCCCACTGGCCTCTTGACATGTGTGCACATTCGTCTTTGTTCATTATTTTCATTATTACTTTTTTGGTTTCAGTGCTCCGTCTACTTTCTTGCCAGCTCAGTCATAGACTTTAAAACATCCTTTTAGTCCTGTTGCCCTGAGCTCCAGCCCAGTGAGGAAGACGGCATCTTTATCCTCTGAGGGCTCCCAGTCCGACGGAGGGAGACTGAACAGGCCTGCGAGGAGGAGCACCGCACCTCCCAAGCACCCGAGGGTAGCAGCTCCCCCAGGGCGTTTCGGGGCTGCCTGGGCCTCCGAGATCACAAAACTTTTTCATAATGACAATAATGGCTGTAATTAACTGGCACAAAAATGTGATGCACCGAAGGCAGCTAGCTGGGCTCGCAGCCAGGGAGGCAGCACTTTATGATTCACGGCCCTGCTGCTGGTAACAGTGGGGCAGCCAGAGGGGCGGGAGGCCCGATGGGGCTCCAAGATGTCCCCTTGCATGCATGGGCTCTGAGGGTGGACCTGGCTCATTCCCGGTCAGTGTCCAACGGGTTCCAGGGCCTGTGCTCCCTGAGACCGAGGCTTAGGGGGGCTGACTTCAGAGGGGACCCGTTTCTCACCTAAGTCCTCTTAGTGCCCTTCACCAGAGGCTGCAGCTCTGGACCCAAAGGTTTGGCCTGGCTTTGCAGGTGACAGAGCCTCCCTGTCCTGGCTGCTCCCACGTTGATGCCAGCCTAGCACTTCGCCTAAGGCCACCCCATCACTGGGGCCGGTCCTGACGACTCTCTCCAAAAGCCTCACTTGCATCTCTCCTCTCCTCAGCACCCCCGGGCCAGGGCCCTGCTTCCTTCACCCTCTCAAGAAACACTGAACCTACTGTGTGCCTAGTTCTGCGCCGGCCACAGGGATCACAGTTGGCCAATACAGCTGTGCCTCAGGGGTTCAGGGTGGGAAAGGCAGATGGGCAAACTGTTAATGCTGATGGTGCTGACAATGGGGATGACGGGTCCCATGTGTTGAGGGCTCACTATGTGCCCATCACCATCCTAAGCACTTGACACGCATTAACTATAATCTTCATAACAGCCCTATGAGGTAAGAGTAATTATTTTAATAATGGGTAACATTTACCACTTACTAAGTGCCGGGCACTGCTCTAAATGCTGTACAAGGGTCAACCCGTTCCAGGTGGGTACTATTACTGCCCCTAGTTTTACAGGTGAGGAAACTGAGGTACGGAGACATTGAATAACTTGCCCAAGATCACACAGCCAGCAACTGGCAGAGGAAAATGCATTTGCTATGATGGATGAAGGCAGGGGGTGCTGTGGGACACAAAGAAGAAAAGAGTCCATTCCTCCTGGGCAGATCAAGGAAGACTTCACAGAGGAGGTGACATTTAAGCCAGGTCTTAAGGGGTTAGTAGGGCTTTGCCAGGTGGGCATGAGAAGAGTGGAGAAAAGGCCCAAAAGCATGTTTAGGGACAGGAAGTAATTCAGCATGGCTGAGGGTCGGGTGGGGATGCTCAGCTTGGAGAGGCGGGAAAAGGCGAGGTCGCAAAGGTCCTTGGAGGTAGGCTGAGGGGCTTGGGCTGATCCTGAAGGCAATGGGAGATGCTATTCCGCTCATCTCTTTCCTGAGCTGCTAAAACTAACTCAGCCCTACTGGGTGCAGTACAGATAAACCTCCCTTAGACTAGGCCCCTCTGCAAACTCTGCCTACCCCCAGAAGACTGTGGGCCCTACTCCCCACACCCTTCTTGTTACACCCCAAAAGTGTACTTGGCAGCCCTCAGACCAACCACTACCACTCTGTAACACAGTCCCCAGGTCAGCGTATGGGTTCCACTCACCACTGGGCCACTATCGCTTGTTCCCCTGACCAAAAGCCCTCATCCTCCCATGCACCTGTCCACAGCCTGTTCTTCCCCCGGGGTTGGCTCAGGGACCCCCTCCTCCAGAAAGCCCTCCCAGATCACTCTAACCCCGGTGAGTTTCCATCTTAACTCTTCCCCATTGCATAGCACTTGGGGCCCACATCATGGCTGGAATTAGGGGCTCCCAGCTTGCTTGTTACCAGTTCTGTCTCCTCAGCTGGAGTATAAGACCCTTAAGGGCTAAGACCATACCCTAACATCCCGTGTAAAAGGCAGGTGGTGTTTTCTGAATGCTCTATATGTGCCGGCTGCACGACTGTGTGAGCCTGTGTTCTGTGCTCACTCAGTCACTTGCAATTTGAGGAAACTGAGGCTCAGAGAAGTGAAGGGATTCCTCCATGGTCACCCCATTAAGATTTGACCCCAAGTCTGCCCGACTCCAAGTTCCATTATAAACAGCTGCCTCTCACATCTTACCCAGATCCCGCCCTCCCCAGGCGGAGGCACACAGCAGGTTCTCAGTCAAGTCAGAGGCTGACCCAAAGGCTGGTCCAACCCCAGAAGTCACCCTCTGTGCGGGGTCCTGCGTCGCCTCTGTCCTTTCAGATGGGGTCCTCCTGAAGGGTCGCTGGCTGCCTCCCACTTACTGCCCACAGTCCCCAGGAGCTGGAGGCTGAGACTCAGAGGTCCTGAGCTCCTCCATCAGATGCTGGCCTGGACTCTCTCCGAAAGGCCATGGGCAGGAATCTGAGTCGAGGCCCAAAAGAAACCAGCAAAGTGATATGTGCGAGTTCACATCCCTTTGCCCTGCCAAACTGTAGGCAGATAATAACCATCTCAGTCAACATGCACGGGGCACTTACCGTGTGCCAGGCACTGTGCCAAGCCCCTCACAGGCATTTCTCATTTCTCCTCCCAACAAACCTTAAGTCAGTACCATGACCAGCCCCATGGTACAAATGAGGACACTGTCAGGCCTTTGTTCCACCGTCCAGTCACCCATATTTATTTAAACAAAAGTTTATTGACCACCTCCTACGTGCCCAGGCTGGAGTCCAGAAATGGGGTGTAAATGCGCAACACATACACAACGCCATCTCTACAGACCACACCATCTGAGGGGTGCCTGGCTTTGGGTCCCAGCCACAACCCCCTGGGTGGAAGAATGCAAAGGCCTCACTAATGAATTACTGAGTGTAGAGAAGGGAATGGTAACGTGGCACATCCAGAACAGAGCACGGGAGCTGCAGTGAGCGTCGCAATCAATCATTTTTCCTGTCGGGTGGCACTGCAGACACCCCAGAGGGAGAGCCCAGGAGCAGCTGGACATGCGTCCTGGGAGTTGTTCTCACAGAGGGACAGCTGAGTCTTGCTGAGTGTGCCCCATCCCCAGCACCCTGCCAAGGGCATTGAAAAGGAGATGACAGTCAGAGCAAGGAGGGGAATTGGGAAGCTGCCATGTCACCCGTCCCAGGGAGGGAGTAGGTCATAAAATCAGAGGGCTTTATGACAGAGAGGACTTCCTCAGAAGGGGCTCCGGGGGGTGCTGAGAGCCAAGAAGGCATGAGGAATAATGCAGGCGGCACAGGACCAGGGAGATGTCTTCAGACCCACATTTCCCAGACTGAGGACACCTGTTGGGTCTGTGGCCTGATATGACTGAGCCATGGAGGTACAGAACTGTCCAGGGCCATTCACCTCCATTGCCAGATGGGGAAACTGAGGCCCAGAGAGGGAAACTGAGCACCACACAGCAAGTGGGGGAGGGCAGCAGCCGGGGAGACGGTGGAGCTGGCACGCGCACGACATTATGGGGCAGCTCCTGAGTCACCAGGTCCCACGCACTGGGCTGTGTGGCTTCCTCATGAGGCCCTACCACGTCCTCATGACTGGCAGCCCAGCCACTGGGCAGTTACTCACAGGCTTGTTACAGACGCTGAGCAGATGGAGGAGGGACGAAGCAGAAGAGATTGGCCTTGGCCTTGGCCTCTGGCCCCTTCCTTGGCCCCTTCTCACCACTGTTTCTTCTTTCCTGGGGCCTCTGAGCCTGCCCATCAAACTGGGGGCTTCTCCAGGGCTCACCTGTGTCTCCCCAGCCCCTGGGAACTCCCCGGACCCTGGCTCTGGGAGACTGACCAGCCCTAGTAAAACTTATCCCCTCTGTTGGGGGTTTGTGTGAAGGCAGCCACTCAGGCCTCACCCGGCCTCAGGCCTCGGGCTGAGGGGCGACCTCCAGACTCACACTGACCTGAGTTTGTGTCCCCCCACATCGCAACCTCCCAGCCCTGGGGCCTGAGGCCACTTCCTTAACCCCCCAGAGCCTCTGTCTTCTCATCTGTAAAACACAGACAGTAACAGCCACCTGCCTGGTGGGGTTGATGAAAAGTCAATGACATAATGCTTGTCAAGCATTTAATTCGGGGCCTGGCACATGGTGAGTGTGCCATAAATGGGCACAATTATCGTTGTTATAAAGAGAATCACAGGAGATGACCACAGCTCAGAGGTGCCCGGTGCAGTACAGTTTACAGTTCCATCCATGGTCCCATGGGAGCCTCTGTGAAGTGACATGGGTGGAGGTTCTCAGCAGAGGCTCCAAAGGTCCAGGCTCCTTGTCTGGAGTTGCCAAGCCCGTCCTCCTGGCTCTAGCTTCATAATCCTGACCCACCAGTTCACAGGAATCTGAGCTGCATCTGAATATTTACAAGCTGGTGTCTGGTGCACATGACTTAACCTCTCTGGGCCTCAGTTTCCTCATCTGTAAAATGAGGATAATAGTAGTACCTCTCTCATAGGCTTGTGAAGAGTAAATGACATTACGCATGTAGAGGGCATAGAACGCCTTCTGGCAGAGTCAGTGCTATCTAAGTGTTCACTAATGTCATTATTTACTGAGCACCTACTATGTACATAAAATATCACATTTAACCTTCATGACAATATTGTTTCAGTTTTACAGAATGAGAGAACTGGTTGGAGTGTACTACATTCAGAGATGTCCCACTGAGGCGAGGGGTCACCAGATACTGGATATGGGCTGCCCCATAAGGAATGGGCAAGGCAGAGCTCCCTTTCACTGAAGGCAATTTCTGGAGAGGGACTCACCTGAGGGCCATCAGCCATCAATATTCCCCCAAGCTGGGAAATGTGCTTCAGGAATTTTTTTTGGGGGGGGAGCATCTAGGCGGCACACAGTAATATCCACCAGAGTTTAAAAGGCTTGTCCTACATTTCCCAGCTAGAAAGTGACAAATCCAGAATTTAAACCCCTGTCTCAGAGCTTCATTCTTCCTTCTATTTCACTCTGCTTCCCATCAGAAAGGGAAGGAAAAAACCCATAAAAATGGAATCAGCAATTACAGGGCAGGATGATTTCACTAACCATGAGAGTGTAAAAAGAAATACTAAAAACCATCCACGCAGCAGACTGCTAGATGCCCCTTCCCCAGATCCACTCTTCCAGTCTTTGATGGTAGAAGCTTTAGCTGGGCACATGGCCACACAGCTTAAGACTCCATTTCCCAGCATCCCTTGCAGCTGACGTGACTAAGATATGTCCAAGTCATGTAATAGGAAGTGATAAATGCAACTTATAGATTATCCCCTTAAAAACAAAAGAAAGAAAGAAATCTACCCTTCTTTTCCCCTTTCTCCCTTCTCACTAGGTGGAATACATATGTAATGGAGGAACCTGGGGCAGCCAGATTAGATCATGAGGTGGAAACCAAGTATTGAGGAAGGCAGAGCAACAAGACAGAAGGAGCCTGGGACTCAACAGGTCAGTCAGCTCCCATACCATTCCTAGACTGTGTATGTTCTGCCTGTTCCTTTCCTCTCTTGTGAAAGCCACTGCTTTTCTGGCCTTTGTTATGGCTGCAAAGCCTGCGTGCCAACTGAATACAAGCCAGGGTAGCTCCATCGAAAGGGTACCTATGTTCATATTTGATGTCTCTCCTTTGATTCTTTTGCCTACTTATATCAATATGTACATGATGCTCATCTATTTATGGGCACATGTATTTAAATACAGAGTGGGGCAAAGGCAGGTTTACAGTTGTCCATATGGAAAATGATACAATAATTAATACATAATAATACAAGAATAAACTCTGTTTCACATAATAACTGTAAACCTGCTTTTGCCCTACCCTGTATGCAGTGGATATGAATTTCCCAGACCACATACTCAGGTGTGCAAGAAATACAACTTAATTTTTCTGCAACTGAACATAGTTTATGTTTCAAGCTCCTTGTTTCCTGCTGGCAGAAACCTAAACTGGCCAATGAGTAACCTTAGTCATTTCAGATAAATTTCAGCCAATTAGGATTTGTTTGCCTTGAGCAAGTCAGGGTGAGGTCCATAAATTTAGGGTTCTTCCTCCCCACCCCTCACCCCTTCCTCCTTTCTCAGTTGCATTTAAGTTTCAGTTAATAACTTAAATTTACATCATAACATCACTGACCAGAACTAGGCCATCTAGCATTTGGGTAAAATCAGAGATGGACACTGTGCCATGCGACTCATGGCCATCCTGAGGCATCCCTGCCTGGTTTCCAGTTGTGGAGTCCCAGCTGCCTTGCTTGGCCTAGTGTCACCTTGTCAGGAGCCCACAGTGCCACCGCACACCTTCGCTGGAAGTTTTGGCTGCTCTGCACCCCATCTGGGGTCGGAAAACTCAGGACACTGCCTGGCAGCCCTTATGTCATCACTGTTTCCTAGGTTGCAGACTCATGTTCTCTCTGTTCTTGGATCCCCAAACTTCATCCCCTGCCCTCTGACCTCCCCTCAAGAGTGGTGGGGGGTGGGGGTTGCAATCCATCAGTTTTCTCTGAATCTCTCTGCCTTTTACAGTGGCTCCATTTTGCTGCTTTGAGGGCAAGTGGCCTCCCGCATGCAGGGGGTTAGGATACGGAAGAATTGTGTCTTAGTTTAACTGGTGGCCTCTTCTCTTTATTTATGGTACATAAAATATTGGTGTTGGACAGCTGATGGAAATCTTAGATTTGATGAGCTTTAGTAAATTCTAATAGTCTCCCCATTTTGCAAATAGGAAACTGAAGGCCCAGAGAAGTTAAGTCAAGGTCATGTAGCTAGTAAACAGAGGAGGTGGGACTTGAACAGGGCAGTCTGCACCCTAACCCCAGGTCATTCTGCCTCTGTGAGGCAGGCATCCTTCCCTTCCCTCCTTCCAGTTTTGTACTCGTGGTCTTAGTGTTGTTCACAAACATCTTCTAGGGAAGGCAAGGACCAAGGCAAGGATTATGCACATTTCGTAGTTCAAGAAACTGAGGCCAAGAGGGGAGAAGTGACTTGGCCCTGGTGACCCAGCTAGGGAACAATGGAACAAGGATTAGCCCCAGGCCTCCTGTGGGGAGGGCCCCCAACCCTGCCCAGAGATACTCCACACACACACACACACACACACACACACACACACACACACACACCGTGCATGTCCTGCATGCCCTGCACGCCCAACTGTGCAGCAGAGCTGGCCTGACCTCCTCCCCTGGCTTCATCCTAGAACACAAAAATTTCACACTCTGCTTCCCTCCCTGGGCAGCATTGCCAGGCTGCTGGGGTGGGGGGGAAGGGGGGACCACAAAGCTGGGATTAAGTCTCTACCACAATTACCAGCGTCAGTTTCGGGAAGGCCTGTCTACTCTTAGGATCAGGAAGAGAAACATCAAAGCGGCTCCTAATCACAGGCGAAGGAAGTCTGGACCATTAAGCAGGAGGTGGGTACCGTGCGGGAGGGGAGAGGTGTGGACGGTGGTAAAGAGAGCTGACGGCTCCAGGTTCAAGTCCCAGCTCCACCACTGCGTGGCCTGGAAATGTCACTACCCATCCGTGACTAGTTAGGGAGGCCCCTCTGACACTGGCATCTTTTAATAATAAAAATAATTTCTTACACTTGGAAAACTCTGGCTCCTTTGGGTCAGGGATCACGTCTGTCTTGTCCATCATTAGAGCCCCATCATTAGATACTATAAAGATTAGTATCCCCACTTGATAGGTGAGGAAACTAAGGCTCAGGGGGGCTGGGACAAAGTACAAGCTTGTGACATTAATTTCTAAGTGCTAATTCTCCCTGGCTTTATCCTATCTGACCTTTATTTTATTTTCTCCCTAGCTCCTTTTTCATCTGAACCATGCCCCCCACACACACACATATAATTGTCATGGTATCCAAAGGTACAAAAATGCCCATTGCTCTGAAAGAGCAAAGCTGTGTGTCCTCACAAAGGGGACATGATGATGACCGGAGCCATACCCCAGCATCCATTCCCCCTTCCTGATGGGACCTTGAATCTGCCAACCTGGTGCTTTGGGAGGAATTGACTGCACCCCCAGCTTTAAAGGCAGGTGCCAACTGGCTTATATCATTCAACATGTCCCCCTTCTGCCCACAGTTATTGAACGGGAGATGGAAAGATGACCCAAAGCAGGCCAATTGGGGCCAACAAATCCCATTCCAGAACTTCTTTGAGCCACTGGGGCTCAAAGTGAGTGTTCCCTTTTCTACTGCATTCGTAGCTAGAAACAGAGTCCCAGAAACATCTCGAGCCATCTTAGGAACACAAAGGTAAAGACTGACTAAGAATGGCGCTTGTATTGAGGCTGTAGAACTGAGCATGAATGAGCTGCTGGATCAAGCTGTACCTGAAAGTTAACCTACCTCTGACTTTTCAGTTCCGCGAACAAATAAATCCCCGTTATTCATTGAGTTGGGTTTTCTACAACATGTACCTGCTGAAAAGTAGCCTAATGAATATAAACAGTTTCAACAATATCCCCATGATGAACCCAGGACTGTTTCTATAGGGCTCTCATGACCCCAGTTGTTCTTGAGGTAGGTTGTAGGAAGGCAAGAAGCCAGGGAACTGCCACTCATCCTCCAGCTCCATCCATACTCCCACTTCTCTCCACAGTTTCTGCTAAGTAATGACCTCAAGGTTATGCCTCCAAATGCAAATCTAGAGTGAAGCCCTGGAGGCAGCTGGGTAAGTGTGGAGGCAGACCTAAAGGGCCCACAGTGGAGGAAACTGGCCAGGACCAAGCCGGTCTTCCCAGTTTCACCTTAAAGGAGCCACATCTCACAGACAAGTTCCTGTGTCTCAGCAGCATTGGCAGAAAGACCGACTTCCATGGACAGAAGTAACATTTGAGCAGTCTAACTCCTCCATCCCACCTTTGGCATTTCTGCCCTCTAATTAATCACATTTACTGAGCTCTACCTACTGAGACATCTTAGTTTATAAAATGTTTTATTAATTTAGACGGTTCCTGAAAACTTCGAGTGAACTTCACCCTGTCAAGAGGTTACAACCAGAGTGGCAGAGGAGCATGTTGGGAGATTGGGGTCTGGGATTGAGATTCAAGTCCCAGCCCTGCTCTTTATAGGGTGTGTGATTTTGCACAGATCACTTAACCCCTCTGTGCTAAGCAAAATATTGGCTCCCAAAGACATCCATGCCCTAATCCCCACAACCTGTGATGGTAGCAAAAGGGATTTTGTAAATGTGATTAAAATTAGGGATCTTGAGATGGGGAGATTATCCTGCGCTATCCCGGTGGGTCCAATCTAATCACACGAATCCTTAAACGTGGAAATCTTTCCCAGCTGTGGTCAGAGGGAGACGTGGCCACGGGAGAAGGGTCTGAGAGGTGCAACATTGCTACTAAAGCAGGAGGCTGGAGTTTCTAAGCGAACAACTGTGGGTGGCCTATAGAAACTGGAAAATCAAGGACACGGCTTCACCCCAGAGCCTCCTGGAAGGAATGCGGCCCTGTGGACACTTTGATTTTTGCTCAGTGAGACTTACGTGGGAATTCTGACCACCAGAACTAGAAGATAATAAATCTGTATTATTCAGCCACCAACTTTGTGGCAATTTGTTACAACAGCCATGAATGTAGACACTGAGCCTCAGTTTCATCATTTGGCAACTGACCTCCACAGCATCCTGGGAGAGCTAGAAGCTGAGAGCCCAGCCCTGAAATCACGAAGTCCGGGATTCAAAAGCAGACTCACATGGGGGTCTCTCTCCTCTCTTGCCAGGCCGCAAGGGGCTCAACCCTCTGCTTGCCCCCCCCCCGCCCCCGAAGCCTGTCCCCACCTCACTGAGGCATCTTGGCCTAGCACCACCCCAATCCGTTCGGTCCTTTGATCTTGAGCAGTCTCTCCTGGCCAGGCCAAAGCAGTAAGGATTAAAGGAGAAGCTTGGGAGAGGCTGAAAGACACAGGGGCAGGGCCCAGGTCCTGGCCCAGATGCCAGGTGCCACCTGCATGTTGGGGGACGGAAACAGGCCATCAGCCTCCGATGTGGGGATTCTCAGTCTTCCCACCTGGAAAATGGGGAAGAGGAGCTGTCTGTCAAGGGCTTTCAGACTTGAGAGTTGTGTCTCTGCTCTTATATTAGTATTTTTTTAATTGGTCTTTTTTTAAAAAGCAAAGTCAGCTCTCCTGCATCCTGGTGCTTGAGTCTGTCCCCAGCCTCCCTGCCCAGGCCCACCTGCTGCTGCCAAGAGGATGCACCACCCATGGGCTCCTGTGTTTCCTCAGCGCCTGGCCTGTGATGGGAGCAGGGAGCAGGGAGCAGCCAGCCTGGCGGGGCTCTGGCGCCCGTGGCCGCAGCCACGGCTGCAAATACGCAGCTTAGTCACTAATTCATTCGCCGCCCGCCCTAATCCGGGGCTAATGCGGCTTTAAACCCTCCCTGCGGGCTCGCTCCCGGGCCTGGCCCGGCCGTCAGGGGTCAAGGCCAGGCAGGGCAGGGCGCGCCTCTCTAGCTCAGCTCGCCTCGTGGTTCACCCCTTTGTGTCCCCAGCCCCCCAACAGCAGCAGCCAACCTCAGCCCCACCCCACCCCGCAGTCCAGAGCTGCAAGGGGCCCCCCCAGAGTTCCCACTTTCAGCATCAGGCAATGGGCTGGCAACTTCCTTGCATGTGTCATTGCACCCTTTGAGCTGGAGATTGCATTATCCTTGTTCCACAGAAGAGGAAATTGAATGGAATCAGACAGGTTTCAGTCACTTACAGGAAGTCACACAACTAGAAAGAGGTAGAGATGAGATTTGAACCCAGGCCTGTGCCTTTTTTTCCAGCTGAATTGAACAAAAAGCCTGTCGAGGGCTTTCAGACTTGAGGTTTTGTCTCTGCTCTTATATTTAGCATTTTTAAATTCGTCTCTTTTTTTTTTTTTTTAAGGAACCAGGATACTCTCCTGCATCTTGGTGCTTGAATCTGTCCCCAGCCTCCCTGCCCAGGTGCGCCTGCTGCTGCCAGGAGAATGCTCACTCTGATTGCCCAGCCTCCTCTAGGGGCTGTTCCTTTGCAGAAAAGCTCCCAGGAAACATGGAAGATTTCATGCACCACACAGCCTACTTGTCCAGTTTTCACAGAGAGAATGCAAAACTGAGACTTGGGAGAACTGAGCTGTTGGCCTCATGCAAGTCAATTCCATGACTTTTTCTGACACTGTGTGACAGATACTGTCCTGAGACTGGAGACTGAACAACAAATAAGACACTTCCGCTCTGTTCCTCGGTCTCCCCATCTGTAAAATGATTAGATTAGAGATTGCAAGATGTACAGCATGCAGGTCTTCTCTCCCTTCCAGCACTCACAGCAGACACTTCGCTGCTGAAACACATCTCAGAATATATAACTTCCAGCAGCCACCAAGCACCAAGGATGGAGATGCCAGGGAAGATGCAACCTTTTGCCCTCCCTGGACTAAAATAGCTCAGGCTCTGCCTAGCTCTGCCATTCAGCTCAATATCTTCCAATTCCCCAAGGGTTCCCCATTCCTATGGTTTCTCTGCTCCCAGAAAGAATGTCAACCAGAGAAAAATCCCATGACAGGATACTTTTGGGCCCAGCCAGAGAGCCACAGAACAGAGCCCCTGCCCCTTTCCTTGTGGTGTAGAGGAAAGAGACTTGGCAAGCCCCCTGAAGACCTGCTCCCCAAGGCAGGGCCTCCTAAGAGGGCTGCTTCCCAGCCCTCCCCAAGGAGGCTCAGCACTCCTGCAGCCATTCATGAGCTACCTCCCCAGCAAGACCACACTGACTCATACTAAAGTTGGGAAAGGAAAGAAGTAATGGAAGTGTTGGGGTCAGCCAGAGAAGACTCCCACGGAATTAGAGTTTTCCCATTCGCATCCTTTCACGCCTTTGTACATGCAGTTCCCTCCGCTATGACTGCCCTGCCTGATGAACTCCTTCATCCCTTTAGACCCTATTGAGATATTCTCCTTTGGGAAGCCTTTCTTGCTCTCTCTCCAGGCAGCCACCATTTCTTGGGTACAATGTCTGTGCTTTGTGCACACAGGTCATTTCCCATAACTACTAAAGTGATGTGCATTCTTGTCTCTCCCCCTCTCTGGACCACAAACTCCTTAAGGGCAGAACTATGTCTTATTCCACCAGGGCCTTGGCACAGAAAGCTCACTAAATATTTGTGGGCCTGTGGATCCAACCCCAAACTACCACTCCAAATGTTTAAAATACCCTAAGTTTATGAGCCAGGTGCTAACATCATTATCTCCAATTTGCAAGTGACTCAACTCAGGCAAAGAGACATGCCAAAAAGTCAGCAACTCACACAACTGGCTAAATCAGGGCAAGGACCTGGGAGTCCGAACTCCTCGACATTCCAAGGAGGAGAAGTGGTCCCTCCCTTTGATTCTATGGATGAGTTGGTCATTCCTACGTGTCCATTAGTATTTTTTCTCTGTTTATATTCCGAGGCTGGAGCAGTTAATCCAAGTGGTTAGCACTAGGTACTCATGCTACCAGAGTCAAAAGTTTGCACCATCGGCTTTAGCAAATGCCTCTTAAGAAACCAAAAGACAAATAAATAATATCCTTAATAAACAAAGAGCTCTTACAAATAAATAAGAGTAATACATTAATAGAAAAATGGGGAAAAAAGTCACTTAGAGGCAAGTCACATAATTTAAAATCAACTTAACAATTATTCATTGAGCAACTGCTGCATGTCAGGCACTGTTCTAGACACTGGAGGTGCAAGGTGAGCAAGACATACAGTAGTTGCTTTTGGTGAGAAGGATAACTGGCATCATCTTCTTTTGGAAAGTAACTTCCCAATAGCTACGTCTAGATAAAATAGAATAGATGATCAATCCTATACTTAGACCTAAGCTTTTTTAATTGACATAATTTCAGATTAAATAACATAAAGTTGCAAGAATAATACAAAGAATTCAAGACAGCCTCCATCGAGATCACTTAGATTCCCCAAATATTAATATCGTACTACATCAGTGTTCTCTCTCACTCCGTCTCTATGTTTATATTTTTATCTTACTATATATTATATGTATTTTCCCAAACCACTTAGTAGTAAGCTGCAGGCATGATGTCCTTTACCATAAATCCTTACGTACATATTTCCTAAAAGTATGGAACTTTCTTACACAACCGCAGGACAATTACCAAAAGCAAGAAATTAACACTCATACACTGCTCTCATCTAATCGACAGGTTGAGTTGGGATTTCACCAATTATCAAAATAATGTCTAATACAGCAAAAGAAAATTCCAGATCACGTGTTGCATCCAGCCATCAAGTCTCTTTGGTCTCCTTTCATCTGGAACGGTTCCTCAGACTTTCTCTGAGGTCCACAACATTGACAATTTTGAAATTTTTTTCATAGAATGTCCCTTAGTTTGGGTCTGTCTTGTGCCGCCTCGTGATTAGGCTGGGGTGACGCGCTTCGGTATAAACACGTTTGTATTTCTCTCCCCTCTGCCTACAGTGCTGGTTTCCTGGCTTTTTAGCCGCTGTCTCCTCCTGCTTTGAGTCTCACTTCAAATGTCACCTCCTCTGAGGAGCCTTCTCTGGTCAACCCCTGTAAAGAGGTCTCTTCTACTCTCTCTATGACAGCATCCTGTTTATTTCCTTCGCAGCACTTCTAGTAACTGGTAACTATTTTATTTACACATGTGTTTGCATGATTTCCATCTGTCTCTTTGCAAAAGTAATTCTATCTGAGCAAAGACCTGGCCTGGCCTGTTCTTTGCTTTCTTATCCAGAGCCTAACACTGTACCTGGCATACAGTGTGTTCTAAATAAACATTTGCTGAACAAATAAATAGTGACAGTGAATAAAAGCAAGTTGCAGAATGTAATATATGCTATTAGTATGATCCCATTTTTGTTGGAAAAATTCATCCAGGATGCTACACATATTAGGGACGCTCTAGAAAGATTCATATGAAAGGGCTAAAAGGGGTGACCTCTGGGGAAAAAGATTGTGGAGGAAGGCGAGCTTTCACTTTTTTTACTTGATAAGTTCTTTGTTGCTTGATATATATTTTTTACAGCAAGTGCATTATCTTCGCAATGATAATTTTTAAATGTTTCTTAAAATACAGCAACGCAGTCCCTCTGGGGAGTGTTCCCCCAGTTCTCCCTCCTCCAGCTCCTCCCCGCTGCGCAGAACCGGTGCACCCTCCGGGCCGCCCGCCCTCTCTCGAGCCCTCTCTACGGCCCTCATCGCTCTCATCACTTCTCGGGGCCTCTCAGCTGCAAGTCACAGTGGCACAGCCACCACTGTAGTGCAGCCTTTTTATTTATTTTATTTTTTTATTACCAGTGCACATCCATCACGTCAAACGAGAAAAACAGACTTCAAATGCTGTCTTTTTTATTGCAGGGAAATACACGACACATCAAGTTTGCCATCTCAGCCATTCTAAGGGCACAGTTCAGTGGCATTAAATATATTCGCATTGTTGTGAAACCATCACCACCACCCATCCCTAGAACTCTTCACCTTGCAAAACTGAAACTCTGTCCCCAGCAAACACTAACTCCCCGTTCCGCTCCCCCAGGCCCTGGCAACCACCATTCTACTTTCGGTCTCTGTGAATCTGACTACTCTGGGTGCCTCGTGTAAGGGGGATCACGTATTTGTCCTTCTGTTGCTCGCTTATTTCGCTTAGCATAATGTCCTCAAAGTTCACCCACGTTGTAGCATATGTCAGAATTTCCTTCCTTTTTAGGGCTGAATAATATTCCATTGTGTACATGCTGGTTTGTTTATCTCTTTATCTATTGGTGGTCCAATATTGCACTTTTTAAAAAAAAATCCGCACCCAAGGATATTTTTCCCATTGCTTTCAGAGAGAGTGGAAGGGAGGGAGGCTGGGGAGGAGAGAAACATCGATGTGAGAGAGACACGTTGATCGGTTGCCTCCTGCACGCCACCAATGGAGACCAGGGATGGAGCCTGCAACGGAGGCACGTGCCCTTGGCCGGAATCAAACCTGAGACCCTTCAGTCCCCTGGCAGACACTCTGACCACTGAGCCAAACCGGCCAGGGCTAATGTTGCACGTTTAAGGTTCACTGGAATATGTATCACCTTGCTACGGGATTAGGTGGCAAAGCGCTGTGCTTACTATGCAATGACACTGTGTCTGTGCTAAGAGAATACGATACGTGTGCTGGTCCACAGCACCTCGAATATTTACTCTCTGGTCGCCTATGGAAAAGGTTGGCCGACTCCCAATTTTGGTCCCTCCTGGCTTCGCAGCAGCCATGGGCCTGGACTGCAAGTCTGACTTCGTGGCATGCCGATGCCGGTTTCCATTTCAAATGCAATATCCAAAGCTCAACATTATATCTGCAACTTTATCCGCACTTTCCCACAAGTGCGCTTGACTCTTTCCTCTTAACTCTGCTCTCGGCCCAGAACCACCCCTGGCTCCCACCTCCACCCCCACCCTCACCCCCAAGCCAGCCTTGTCCTTTCTTGACCATTCAGTCATTCTGCAAATATTTCCTGATTCCTCTTCTGTACCCAGCCCTTGGGGAAGTTGACATTCAAGGGGAGGTGTGGGGGTAATATTTATGCACCAGACCTGTCCCTGCCTTCCCCACCCACACAGTCAGCATCTTCCTGAAATTAATCACAGAAATCTAAAAATTACAGGGTCTAAAACCAAAGGCTCCTCAGCAGCCGTGAATTATACAACCTGCGAGCTTTTAAGCTCTTGGGTTAGTAGAAGCTTAGAATGGAAGAAAGGCAGGACATTGGACCATTAACACGTTAGGACTGGGAAATGTTAGGGTATTAAGTTGTTAAAAATAAAAACATTAAAATGTTGAAATGGTGGGCTTGTTTAACCTGGGTGTGTTAGAAGTGCAGGCTCGTAGGACAATGGAATATCAGAGAGTCCTGGTGGAAGAGACCTTAGGTGGCCAGGAAGCCACTTCCTACTAGGGACAGGAATCCCCTCCCGACCCCAGCAGCCTTCCTCTCCCTGCCTGACTTCGGTCCCAGGGTCTCATTGCCCAGTCACACTGTAAGCCCTGCTTTCACTCTGCTTTCCCACAGTCAGCCCTGCTTCCCACCCACCCTCCACTTGCTCCCTGAAGACACCCAGAGCTGTCCCAGTCTTCCAGCCTTGATCACATGGTCCCCTCTGCCGGGCTCATCCTTCCCCTCTCTCCTCACCTCCATACCTCTCCTTCTTGACAGACTAGCCACCCATCCAGGGTCTCCCCAAACATCACCTCTAGTAGGATGTGCCCCTTCATTTCCCTGGGCAGGGGTCACAGCCCCCCTCGATTCTCAGGTTCGCCTCAAGCCTACAATTCACTTTTATTCTCAGAGCCTCAGTCTCAATATCTGCAAAATGGCAAGAAAGTACCCTACCCCCCCCCCCAAAAAAAGAGTTGTTGTGGGGATGAAATTAGAGAACACTGAAAACAGGCCACACCCAACATTAGCTAAAGGTCCCAGGAGGACACCCTGGCTCCAGAGCCCTTGCTGGGTGCCCAGGCACACACCTCCATGGGCAAATGAGAAGCCATTGAACTAGGTGCAAAACCTGAGCCCAGGAAGACGGGAAGTGTGCACCTGGCAGGGAGGTGCCCGTCGAGGAAGATTTTCTGACAGAGGATGGCTAACCTTTGCCAGGAACCATTTAGATGGTGGTGGCAGATGAAGGTCAAGTGTGGGGTGAGGCTAGCATGTGATTTCACCCTAACCCTGGATGAGTGACAGGTTAGAAGGAGGGGGTGAGGTCGGAGGGAGGAGCTGGGGCAGGAGTCAGGGAGCGTTTTGAGCTGGCCTGGCTAGAAATGCCTGGGGTACTCACCTGCCCTCTTGGAGCTTCCCACTTTCCAGTCTAAACGGGTGTTACGACTGGACCAGCCCGAGTGGTTCTTGCTTTTTTAAAAAACATGTTTTTATTGATTTTAGAGAGAGAGGGAGGGAGAAAAAAACATCCATCGGCTGCCTCCCTTCATCCCGTATGCACCCTGACTAAGGATGAAATCCGCACCTGGGTATGTGCCCTGACCCGGAATCAAACTAGCGACCTTTTGTTCATGGGACGAAACTCAACCAACTGAGCCACACCTGCCAGGGCCCTTGTGGTTCTTATTACAATCACATGATGCCCTTCGGCAATAACCATCAGGAAACTCTGGGGGGCTGGAAAGCTTTATTCCTTACCGGATCTGCAAGTTGCAAGGCATGCCTGGGCCACACAGCAAGGTCGCAGTACAGAGAGAGCACAAGGGCCTGGGAGCCTGCTTTCACTGGGGTGGAGGTCCAGGGCAGGGGCCTAGGGTTTCACAGGCTCACTAATGGTGAATGTAAAACGTAAGAGTGGGGATCTAAAGGGTAGGAAGAGAGAAAAAACAAGTAGCTCGAATGGTCAGTGGTCAAAAGCAGCCAAGATTTCTGAAATGGAGAAGCCCTGACGCGGGGAGGTGGCCTGGCTCTTGATCTAGCCCCTTGGCTGGCCCCAGGTTCAATCAAGAGAACTGTCTTTGAAGCAGATGCCTCGGCAATCCAAGGTACTTGCATTACAAAAAAAGAGAAAACCCAACTGTCCAGGTCGGTCATCTAGCCTGGTGGGGTGTTGGGATTTTTCTCTCTGACAGAGGCCCAGGCGGCAAGCAAGGAAAGGAACTGTGCATTTATTGAGCACTTACTGTGTGCCTGGTGCTGTGTTAAATACTTGCCTTGGGCTGGTTTAGTTGTGATCAAGGCCAGATTGAACGTGTAGATTGAAAGTGTAACAGAAGAGCCAGGTGGACATGAGTCCAAATCCTGTTCAGCTACTCCACGGGAGTATGACCTTGAGCAGGCCATGACCCCTCTCTGAGCCTCAGTTTCCTTATCTGTAATACAGGGTTAATAACATTAGGTTCAGCCAAATAAATGTATCAACCTTTGACAATTTTTGGCCTATAACAGTGACAGTTCCACGTAGTTCAACCTAAAATCTCCCCTGGTAAGTTACTGGGAAGATTAAATAAATTAATTCATCTAATGCCCTTGGCCCAGGGTCTGGCACATAGTAAGTGCTCAATAAACAATAGTTCATCTTATTTCATTGTTCTCATGTAACAGATGACAACATTGAGGCTCAGAGAGGTTAAGGAACTTGTCCAAGGCCACCCAGCTGAAGGGCAGCAGAGCAGATTCAACCCCAGATGCAAACCCACTCCTCTCTGGAGCAGGCGGGACAGGGAGCAGTGCCCAAGTCTTCTTTGCACTGGGACTCATGTTACCTGAATCACAACCGGCTGAGGCGGAGAAGCAGGTGAGGACCCCAGTCTGGAGGGCACCCTGGAAGAGCATGGGGGTGGGGTGGGAATCAGGCGATCTCAGCAGACAGGGATGAAGGGAGAGCGGGGTCAAGGTCAGAGCCGGCTACAAGCTTTTCTAGATTCAGCTTCCTTTCCTGGCACCAAGAACATGACTCTGTGTGTGGGAGTCTGGAGAGTGAGTACGTGCATGTGCACACGCGCCTGTGGGGGTGTGCACAGTTGTGTGAGGATGAATGCTGCCTTGTGGAGGGGGCTGGGTGTGTGGGCCTGTGTGTGTGCATCTCTCCTGCATGTTTCATAATTGTGGAAGTGTGTAGGACGTCTGGGGCTATGATGACAGGTCTGGGTCACAGCTTCTGCAGCAGAAGGCCTTTGTCTGAACCCTGACTCAGCCATTTGCCAGCTGTGTGACCTTGGGCAAGTGGCTGTCAAGTAAAACCTGACAACCCCAAACTTGGTAAGGAGAGCCAGTTTCAAAAGGATTTTTGCCCCTCTGGTCCAGAGAAAAGGTTCCATTTTAGGGGACCTGAACTCACAAAACCTGAGTCCCTGAACCCTGACCCTAATTACCCTGGGAGGAAGAGGTCCTAAAAGCTAAAGGAAGGTGCTAAACGAGGTTAGACAGAGATAAAAACATTCTTCATCTCTCAGGATCCTGCAGGCTAGTACTTTCTCAGGTGAGTAAACCTCCTGCCTCCCTGCTTCTAAAATAGGTATCTGGCGCCACCTTGTAGCCATGACCTCTTCCATCACCCACCCCCTTTCCTTCTGTATCTTCTTGCCATTGCCTCTGATGCCCTCTGAGAACTCCAGAGCAATTCCACTCTCTTCACCAAATATTTACCTACTATGCCCAGGCACCAAGGCTCAACCCAGGAGAGACTATTATGAGCAAGGTGGCCACAGTCCCTCCCTAACAGTGTAGAAGAGTCTGGACCAGCACTTCCAGTAGAAATAAATGCAAGCCACAAATGCACACCTCCTGTGTACTTTTACATTTTCTAGTAGCCACATTTTTAATTAAAATAAACAGGTAGAATTAATTTAAATACATTTTAATTCAACCCAATAAATTCAAAATATTATCATTTCAACCTGTGGTCAATATTTTTTTCAGTTACCTTTTTTTGCACGCTAAGTCTTCAAAGTCCGAGTGTGTTTTACACTCACCACACGTCTCATTTTGGACGAGCCACATTCCAAACGCTTGGGAGCCCCTTGCGGCAGCAGCCACCTTGTTGGAGAACACAGGTCTGGACAGACTTACTCTGGCCCCGTGACAGCCCTTCAGAGACTTGGCCCATCCCACCTTCTTTGAGATTCATCTTTGCAGCTTTGCTTTGGAGCATGGAGTGGTTAAGAATCCAAGTTTTGTCTCCCACATACCCCCCTACCCCCCTCCCTGGCCAGGTGGAACTCACCTGGGCCTTGCACATGCACTTCCCTCTGTCTGGAGTACTCTCATCTCTCCTGCAAGTCTCACCTTAGACACCTGTTCCCTCCCCTTATTCTGGGCCCCAGAGGCCCTGGCCCCTCCAGAACTTCCATATAGGAGGGCTTTAGACAGGACCATCTGCTCGGGTGGCTTTGGGGAGCCTGATGGTGATCACAGGGCACTCCTCGGTGCCCATACTCCCCCTTCCAAAAATGATCACAGCTTTCCCGAGGCTGCCTGTTTTCACATTGCAGACCACCTGGTGCCTGGTCCAGCCTGGCGCACAGTGGTAATTACTAAATAGCATCCTCTCCTGCCCTGGTTTCCTTCATCTGCTGTCTGGCTGGGTGACCTTGTACAGTCTGGGTGACCTTTCCAAGTCTCCTTGACTAATCAGAACCTTGCTCAGGTTTGCAGACCCTGAAGTTCTGGACGATATGAAGGGGGGTGATGATGGCACCTTGAATGCATGCTCGGAACACATTGTGGAGTTTTTAAAAAATATGTTATAAAATAGCATGTACAACCAGAAGGCTATTTTTACAAAAATTTTAAGTAAGTGTGTACAATATGTGTAGAAAATAGTTTCATCTATTGGGACTTGAGTTTATGCCAGGCCCTGATGTGCGAAACACAGAGTCCTCTCTGTGTCCCGGTGTTAAAGATGGCCCAGCAAACATTTGTGTACCAAACATGCGCCTCTCTATCTCCATGTGAATTGCCTTCTTGCCCTTTGAAGTCCCAAACCACGACCCACTCATCCCCTTTTTCCTTAGATTAAGATGGCATTTAAGTCTCAACTGCCCGATTTGTTTCGGGGCCCCGTATCCTTATGGAGCCTCCATAGGTATATATGTGATTAAATTCGGTTATTTTCTCCTCTTAGTCCGTCCCATGTCAATTTGATCATTAGACCAGCCAGAAGAACTGGGAGGGAAAAGAGGAGAATTTTCCCCTGCCCCCCAACAGCCTGATGAATCCTCATGCCAACCCACCCTGTCCTGCCTGGGACGGGTCGGGAGTCATCGCTTCATCCACGGTGTCCACGCTGTACGCACCACCTGGCCAGTAATCACTTAGTAGCCATCTCCGTTACCAGATTGACTGTCGCAGTATCACAGTGCTTATGTTCAAGTAACCCTTAATGTACTTGATAAGGCCACCTTCACATAACTTTTATTACAGTATATTGTTATAATTGCTCTATTTTATTAGTTACTGTTGTTCATGTCTTACTGGGCCTAATTTTAAAATTAAACTTTATCATAAGTATATATGTATAGGACAAATCATAGTCTATCTAGGGTTTGGTACTAACCATGTTTTCAGGTGTCCACTGGGGGTCTTGGAACATGTCCCCCACAGATATCTCCCATATGGAGGAAAAGCCGAGGTCCAGAGATATCCCCCAGCTAGTGAGAGGCAGAGCTGGACTTGACCCCAGCTTTTCCAAGTCCAAAGGCCATGTAAGCTTTTTACCACCAGGCTGGTGGGTGCCTCTGCACAAATTGTGGGTAATAATAGCTCCCACCTCATAGGGTTTTCGGGGGATTAAATGAGCTAAGAGGCGTGAAGCCCTGAGATCATCTCCTGCCACAGCCTCAGGGCTCAGTAAGTGTGGTTACCCGAAGCCCCACAGGATTGCCTCCGGGGGGCCCCTGCGAGGTCACACTCAAAAATCGTACCAGTGATCATCTCTAGTCCTGGGGTCACAGGGGATGAGATTTTTAAAAGATTTTTAAAATGTTCCCACAATGATCAGGTATTACTTGTATGTTTATTTCTTTTGAAATTCTTGCTCATATGATGCTCTCAGTGAGTTGTTATGCTCCTCAAGGCAGGCCTGTGAGATGTCTGAGTCACCCTCCAGGTTCCCCCAAGGCCTGGCACAAAGACCCCAGTAAAGGATCATAGCAGGGAACAGCTCAGAAGAGGCCCTCCCAGCCCAGGTTCTCCAGTCACACGCTTGGCGGGAGCCAGGAACCTGCCCGAGCTAAGCCTGCCCTTTGCTGGCATCCCCCAAAAGGCACAATGAGATGCCTCCGGGCTCTTCCGGGCCCCGGGGGAGCAGTGGGAGCAGCCGTGATGCCTGAGACCTCCGGCCCTGAATCCACCAACAGCTGTGACCACTTCAGCTATTTTAAACCCTTGGGCACCAGGAGGCTCCTGTCACACCAATGAAGCCCTGTGAGCCAACATCGCAGGCCATGAGCCAAGAGCAGGAGCCCTGAATGTGGGTGGGTAGGTCCAGGTTGGACGGTAAAAGAGAGGGAACTTTTTGAGCTCTCACTTTGTGCCAGACACTGAACTTGTGTTTTCTATACATGGTCTTATTCAATGTCACCTTTAGATCTATGCTGAGAGATCAGTTGTCCACAGATGAGGAAAGCGGGGCTGCGAGTGGCAGGGTGAATTGTCCAAGGCTCCACAAAGGCAGGGCTGGGACTGGAACTTCCTCAGCCTCCGATCAAGAGACAGCGTTCCTCCTCTGTCCCTACCCGCTTTGCCCTCTGGCCCTCCTCCCATGGTTGTGCAAGTTCCTACCCTGGCTCTGCCATTCTTAGGGGCTATGGAGCTAAGGGCAAATTCTGTAACCTTCCTGGGGCTCACTTTCTTCATTTGTAAATGGCAGGGATATTGGGGGGGGTTAATGATCTCATTCTAATACACAAAAAGTGTGTGGCTAACAGAAAGAAATGTAGTAAGATTTACTTTTATTCCTTCCCTCCTGGCAATTACCTGTCGTTATCACTACTCTGCTCCTGCTGTGACCTGTACAGGCCTCAGTGGGGGTGCAATGTCCCCCCCCACACACACACACTCTGGGCTCCACTTTCCCAGTGGGTGAAATAAGGGTGTCATGCTCTATGATCCCCAGGAAAGTGGGAACCCTGGCACACACCCAGTATCTGCCACATAGTTGGGGCTCAAAAGTAATTCCTAGCAGAGGGGTGCCCAGACAGGAGCCCACATCAGAGGCTTCAAAGTCAGCCCTGAGCTGCACGGGTCTTTTCCTCTTTGACAGGTGGCCCCCGGCTGGCTGTGCCTCATTGGATGACACACTCCACAGCAACCAGCAGCCAATCAGAAGTTACCAGCATCTCCTGGGTCTGTGTGCCTTTTGGAGCACATGCCCCCTCTCAGACTCAGGCTTTCCCCCTTCCCCACCCACATTCCTCCCAGATCCTGGCCACCCAGGGACAGCTGGGCTCTTCTCCATCTCCTAACTTGGGCACTGGAGGAGGCCGAGGAAGCCGCTGGGGTCAGGGGTGTGTCTCAGCTCTCCACACTTCTGAGCCTCAACCCTTCAGAGCTCCCATCCCTCCAGCAGAACTTCTCAAACACTCATCCCCTCCAACCTGCCCCTTCCCTCCTATAGCATCTGCCCACACACACACACACACACACACACACACACACACACACCCCTCAGTTCCTGTTCCCAGCAAGGACTACTTTCATGTGGCTAAGTTATCTGAACAGGCTGTGATTTGGCTTCAGAGCCTGGAAGGGGCTGGGACAAGGGTGGGAGCTGGTTCAGGCCCCAACTGGATGTCAACCTGAACCTCAGCATCCACAAGACACAAACAGATGTCTGCAGTGGCACCCTCTAGCCCAGTGACCTAGCCAGAATGGTGCCCCCTCACTGTCCCTGCACTGGAACATCAATATTTCAGCTCACAAATGCTGGTTAGATCAATCCTTTGCTCTCCAGCCCTCTCACGCAGCCCCAGCTGGGGTCTTCATTGACCCTCCTTAAGGGCACCTCCATCCATGGCAGCCAGAATGGCCCCTTTTACTTCCACATCAGACCACTCCTCACTGAGGAAGCCAAGTCAAGGCTCCCATTGCCCACCCACCAATGCCTGGGCTTGGCATTGTAGCCCTGTAGGCTGCTGGGTTCCCACTCTCAGTTCTCCCTGATGTTATTGTTGGGCGGTGGAGGGGGTGCCATGCTGTATCTGACTTCCTGCCTCTGCTCAGGCAGCTCCCTCTCTTCCCTTCCCTATTTTGCAAACACCTCTTTAAAAAGGCTCAGGTCCCAGCCTGGACGGTGTGGCTCAGCGGTTGAGCATAGCCCTATGATCCAGGAGGTTGCGGTCCAATTCCCCATCAGGGCACATGCCCGGGTTGTGGGCTCGATCCCCAGTTTGGGGTGTGCAGGAGGCAGCAGATCAATGACTCTCTCATCATTGATGTTTCTCTCTCTCCCTCTCCTTTCCTCTCTCTGAAATCAATAAAGATTTTTTTTAAAATAAATAATAAAAGTCTCAGGTCCCGGAACCCAGGCTAGGTGAGAGCACCCACTCCCTCTGGGCTCACACCTACGGCAGCTCCGCGTTTGCATCATCTACCCCACAAGGCTGGGGGCGCCCGGAGGAGGTCCTGGCCCCGCATCCTGGCGCCCGGCAGCTGGGCGCCCACTCAAAGTATGTTGAATAAAAGAGTAAGTCAGACGCGGAAAGGAGAAAATTGGCCTCTGCCGATCTTATCGTGACCACAGGGGGACGCTGAAGAGTTGGGGGCGTGGTCACGTGTGACTGACGGGCCCTCCGCCCACTAGGAAAGAAGCCCGCAGGCCGCCCCGCGCACGCCCCGCCCACCGGCGGGCGAATAAGGGTGCGGCGCGCCGCGGCCCGCGCGAGCGGCTGCAGCGCCTCACCTGCCACCGGGGCTTTGCACCGACCTGGACGAGCGAGCGCCCGCATGGGGCCCGGCGCCGCGGACGGGATGCTGCGCGAGCGGACCGTGCGGCTGCAGTACGGGAGCCGCGTCGAGGCGGTGTACGTGCTGGGCACGCACCTCTGGACCGACGTCTACAGGTGAGCGGGGCCCGCGCCTTGGCCGGACCGCCTCGGACCCGGGGCTCGCGGGAGACCTCGGCCTCAGATATCCCGAGACCCTCCGGGGACTCGGGGACACGGACAGCCTTGCCCCAGCCCTAGTTGCCCTTCAGCCCGCGCCCAGAAATCCTAAGAACCTCACCCAGAAACCTGACAGCCCCAAACCTTGCGTCAGACTCCCCAAGATCCTGAGACCCTCCCAGACACCCTGACAGCCCCAGCTCCCTCCCCTGCACCCCAGTCTTTGGCCCCCTCCAGCACCCAGGGCGACCTCAGCACCCCCTCAGGTTCCCCGCCATCCTCTCCCCTTTCCCTTCTCCACTCTCCCCTCAGAACCACCCTCCTCCCTTATGCCCTCCCTTTCCCCTCAGCCCACCCCTCACCCCACTCCCAGATGAACTGAGCTTCCTCGGGGATTTGCTGGGGAGCTGCCCTGGGGTGGAATCTGGCCCTGGGGGTTGCTTAGGCTCCGATTTCACCCTGTGGGGGCTGCTGGTGGCTGCCTGTCCGCAGACACTGGCTGTGGGCTCCATGTCCCCAAATGCCTTCCCTTGACTTCACCCTGGGGTCTGGGAGGGACCTTGTACTACCCGGATGCGGGTGTGGAATTGGGATCTTTGTCAGAAGAGTGCCCCTGATTCAGGACCCTGCTCCCCCCCTTCTCCTGAGGGTAGCAGGATTTCTGAGACAGCAGAAGGTGGGGTGTGGGAATTGAGGTCAGGACCCCACCACCACTTCCCCCAACCCCCAGGAAGCAGCCAAGTCCAATGACCCATCTCCCTATAGTGTGTGGGGTGGACCTAGCAGAGGTGTGACTGGTGTAAGTGAAGAGGTGGAGAGTCCAAGGTAGGACCATGCAGCCTTCTATTCCAACGGTTTGAAATGTCCCCCATTGCCAGGGTGGAAGGGCTCTGTGCTGAGAGAAGGGAGCACACAGGACTGAGGTGGAACCCCGTGCTGATAACTTTGGGTGGGTCCCCTAACTTACCTGTGCCTCGAGCTGAGCTGGAGGTGCCAATGTGACTTATTGCTCCCAAGTCATTGTCACCTGGAGCACCCAAACCCCATCCCTGTGTCTTCCCACACACCCTCCCCAGCCCATTCTCTCTGTCCCCTTCAGTGGCCCTGGCAACACTGCCCAGCCTGTCTCCTGCTGCCTCCTTGGCAGGCATTGGCCACAAGGATACCATCAAGTCCTGAGGGCAAAGGGCCCCGTCACTGTAGACCAGGAACCCTCTCCACTCATCTGTCCCTGGCCTCAGTTGTCCCACATGTAAATCTCAGAGGTGGTTTCTGAGGGTCATAGCACAGCAGTGGTGTGTGGTCCAGTCCTCAGTGGCCTGGGAGAGCTCCTCTTCTTTTCTCACCCCCGATCCTAAACTGGGCACTGCCAGGGAGCCGGCCAGGAGCCAGGAAGCTCCAGTCTCTAAGCCTCTGCTGTCACCATACCCGCCTGCTTATTCACTGGGTACAGCCTGCAAGGCTGGCAGGGTACCTCCAGTGGGGGGTGGGGAGTAAAGAAGGAGGGCATGCTCAGGCCCCCTGCCCTCCCTCTGTCTTGGCAGAGAGAGACCCAGCCCTATTGGGGGCAGGGAGTGTGGGAGGTGTGGACTCATCTTCTCTCTAGCAGGGGGCAGAGTTGTATCCTTTCCCAAGAAACCAGTCATAGCCAAGACGACCCACACCTCCCACCTACACTTCACTCAGGACTCCCCACCGGCCCCGAGAGAAGTGCAGTCTAGACCAGCACTGTCCAGCAGAAAGAGAATGCCAGCCACCAACAGAACCACAAGTGTCATTTCAATTTTCCAGTAGCCACGTTTTTAGGTTAAAATAAACAGGTGAAATTAATTTTAGTAATATATTTTATTTAACCCAATATATGCAAAAATATTAGCATTTCAATTCCTAACCAATATAACAATTATTTATTAGGTAGTTAACATCCTCTTTTTCATATTAAGTCTTTGAAATTCAGTGTGTGTTTTATACTTACATCACATCTCAGTGCAGACTAACCACATCTGAGATGCGCCATAGCCTCCTGTTCGCTGGTGGCCACTGTACTGAACAGCGCAGGCCTCTAGCAGGGTTTCTCATCCTTGGCGCAATTGCATTGTGTGCCAGATAATTTTTTTATGATCGGGGCTGTCCTGTGCATTGTAGGATGTTTAGCAGCATCCCTGGCTTCTAGCCCCGAGATGCCAATAGCAGTCCCCCAGCTGTGACAACCAGAAATGTCTCCAGGTAATGTCAGCAGTGTCCTGGCAGGAGGACAAGATCACCTCCAGTTAAGAACCACTGGGCTAGGCAAAGGAAGTCCCTTCTGGAACTAAGGAGCCTGGGCTATTACTGCTTTGGTTGCTCCTATATCTGTACTGGTAGGAGCTCCTGTCAGTATTAATAACAGCAGGGGATATTAGTGAGCTCTTGTGAACCAAATGCATTATCTCCTATCTTCCTCATCATAGACCTGGAGGTCCTGCTGGGATCAACCCATTTTGTAGATGAGGAGAGTGAGGCTCAGAGATGAAGCCATTTGCCCTACCTCACATAAAACTCAGATCCAGTTCTTTCTGACTCAGAACTCATACCCTTAACCTCCACTCTATCCTGTGTGACCCTAAAACTAGCAGGTTGAACTGGATGACCCTCTCAGCCTGTGTCTCTTTCACCCTCCACCTGAGCCATGATCCCACTCCCCCCAGAGACTCCACCCACCTCCATTCGACTCTCCACTTCCCACTGAGTCCTTCCTGACCCAGACACAGGTCCTGGCTCAAGACCCTATGTGATGCCACCCAAGTTCTCCAAAGACACACCAAGGGAAAAGGCCTGGTGGACCCCGGGCCCAGTTAGTGAGGGACTGGTATCTTGACCCCTCCCTCCTTCTGGGCCCCCCTTTCCTGAGATGCACACACGGCTTCTCTCCCCTGCAGACACAGCAGGGGCCTTGCCTTCCTCATCTGCAGCAGACCCTGTGGTCCGTCCACCCTCTTCCAGCAAAGCTCGCCCTTTGGGGATGGGTACCCTGACCCAACCGCATTCTGAGCACTAGCTATTCAAGATGCACAGAAAGCAGGAAGTGTGATTCTTTCTCTGGAGATTTACGTTGAGATAGTTGTTAAAGACACTTGCTGGTTCCTTCTGCTCTCACGTGTATTTATCTTGGTCTAGCATGTGTATGCCTTGTGTACACAATCTCTTTACCTGGCAGTTGCAGTTGCAGTTGCTTCTTCACTGGGACTGCCCTGGGTCCCTGTCTGATTCTGGTGTCCCACATTGGTTTCATCACCTCTGGTGAGTGATGCTTTCCCTGCGCTGGAGCCAGGGACACCCGTAGAGTCTGGAGAGACTGGAGAAAGTGCAGCCTCAGAGTAAAGTGACCGGTGATCACACTGCCTGACTCTCCCACTGACCCACAAACTGGCCATGGACACAGCTTCTCCTGTCCTTCCTCCAGCTTCTGCATCTGTCCAGGGGGGTGACAATGCCCGATTGGGCAGCTATCCCTTTGTCCCTGGTCGAGTGAGGGCAGGATCTGTATCCTGAGGCCTGCAGGAGCTTCAGGGCAGAGATGACCGTAACAGTTGTTTCTTGCCCATGCAGGGCAGTCTCCTGGTTACATTTGACCTCATGATGAGCCCAAGAGGTAGGATGTGGCGGTGATCCCTGCCCCCTTCCCCAGGAAACCCCAAGGCAGAGGCACACCAGTCACTTTTCTCAGCAGGGCCTTGCCCCTCACTCTCTGGCAGAAGACAGGAAGAGGGTACCAGGGCGGAAGTTCCTAGACATTGGCACAGTAAAATACTGGGGAAGCCAGGAACAGTGCAGATAGGTATCACGTTCCCATCTCACTCCCTTGAGTCTCTCCCAGACTTTCTCCCTCTGTCTCTTGGTTGGCGTGTTTTAGAAAGTATCCTTAGGACAAATGCCAGGGAGGGTCTAAGATCCAGTCTGAAATGATGGAGACTTGAATTGCCACGGCCTCCCCTCCCCATAGAGTGCCAGGCCCCTCCTCACTGATGTTTCTCCTGCCAACTCCCCCGCAAAAACTCCACTCCAGCCACATTGGCTTTGGGATGCTGTTAGCCCTTGAGTTCACCAAGCTCATTCCCACCTCAGGGCCTTTGCAGGTGCTGTTTCCTCTGCCTGGAGCACTGTCCCCCCACCTCTCCAAGCCTGACATTCATCTATCAAGACTTAGCCCAAATGTCACCTCCACCAACATTTCATGGTGCCCTTCCCCAAGCCCCAAGCACTCTCTGCCTCACTACTGTATTTTTTTTCCTTTGCAGATCTTATTATTTACTTAATATCCCTAGCTAACATTTATTTGACACCTCTTTTGATCCAGGCAGCCTTCTCAGCATCTTGCATATTCATCTCATGCATATTTAATAATTTGCATGCGTTTAAAGTTCACACCGCTTAATGAGTTAAGTACTATTATTGGTCCCCTTTTACAGTCAGGGAAACTGAGGTAAGGAACGTTTGTCCAAGATGACATAGCTGGCAAATGGTGGCAGTGCAGAGCCCAGGCCCCTGACTGCACTGCCAGCCGGGCTGCCTTTGGGGACTTGTGCTTTAGGGGTGTCCTCCTCCATGCTCACTGCCTTCCTGGTCCCTGTGCCCCTCCAGCCATCAAGTCAATGAAGGGTTTCTTAGTTGCATGAATGAATGAATGATGTGCGGCCTGTGATGTGTGTGGACTGGCCTATCATCGGGCTGAGCTCTTCACCCCCAGCCTCAAGGGACAGGCACCGTTGGATGGGCCAGTGGAAGGTCAGGGCATGTGGCCGAGCTTGGCCAGAGCAGCACTTGCTCCTGAGAGAATGATGATAGGAGGAATCAGGCCAAGTCAGGTGGCCCCATAAATCAGAACAGCACCCAGAGCTCTCAACCCTAAATAGGAGGCCCTGCCAGGAGCTGCTCCAGGGTTCAGGTTTCAAGCTAATTCTCAGAGAGCGGTGAGGTCCTAAGGAGGACCACGCACCCTGTGGTTCGAGCCTACAGCCTCCTGCACAGCTGGGGTCCCCAAAAACATTTCCTTCCTACCTTCAGGGCCCTGAGTCATGATGGGAGCGCAGTGGCAGGGGCTCACCCCAGTGCCCACCCCCCAGCTGGACAGGCATGCCTGTTAAACTTTGAGGGAGGCCAGTTTGCAGAGGCAGCTCTCTCCTGCCCAGCCATGCCAGACCCCGTGCCCAGGAATTTTGACTGGTCCAACCCTCAGTCATTCACCCAAGAGCCCACAGCCAGAAGCCAGCCTTTGCTGTCCCCTTTCTGGGCCTCTGACCCCCACATGAGAAATAAGTAGGGGGCTTTAGAGGTTCTGAAGAGCTTCTCATTCAATGCTCTCCTGAGCTAGGTTGCCACTTACCCACCCCCCACCAAGTGTCCCTTCCTGGAGAACCTTTAGAGCAGACTGTAACCTATAGATCCTCTCCCAGGAAGGGAACAGCCAGGCCTGGAGCTCACCTCACACTCTGCCATTACTGTCCCCGAGACCCGGAGCAAGTGTTTGCCCTCTGTGAGTCTCAACATGCTCATCTGTAAAATGGGATGGCATTAATACAGGCCTCATGGCGTTATTGAAAGGATGGACTGAGATCATGTGGGCCAAGGGCTTGGAACAGTGCCTGGTACCTAATAAATACTTATAAGTAGTTATCATGAGTTAGTATTGGGTTCATTATATATTATTAAAACAAATAATAATGAGATATGGCCTCAAAAAGTTCATAATGCTCATGGGAGAGAAATGTTGAACAACATTTGTTAAGTGTTGTTTGAGGCACCAGCAATGGAAGGGAAAGATGAGTCCTGACTGATGGGATCAGGGAACACTTCCTGGAAGAGGTGGCAACCATGATGAAGAATGGACAGGGGTTCATAGTGTGACCAGGATATGCTACACAGGAGTGAAGGTACCCAGCAGGAAAGTTGGGAGACGTCAGGGCTGAAAGGGCATAGTTTAATTATCCTGGAAGATAAGGCCAGAGAGTCAATAACCTCAGACCTGGGCTTTGAATGCCAGGCTCAGGCGATGGGCTTTGTTCTATAGGTAGTGGGGAGTCATTGAAGGTGACTGAGGAGAGAGTAACCATAGATTACATTATTTCTTCCCTACCAGGGCAGCTGGAGGCACCAGTGCCTAATGAGAGAGGCTGCTGAGGTTACCAAGCAGAGAAAGAGGCTGGCTGAAGGCAGACATCATGGTTGCCTCAATGAATCCCTGTCTAGAAGCAGCCACCCATTTCACAAATCCAGCCACCACCATGCCAGTACTGAGACCTTGCCTCCCTCCCCTTGAGGTTGCTCACCTGGTATTGCATGCCAGGCTGGCACCCACAACTGCCCTCAGGCTCCTGCAAAGGCCTGAGGACAGGGTGTCATACTCAGGCTGCCAGGAGCCAGGGCCACTGTGCAGCTGAGCCCTGGCTGGTGTTAATGAGTCTCAGGTCAGGTGGACAAGCTGAGAGAGCCGGATGCCAGCGAGGAACAGGCATGTCATGCCCAGGTTGGGCTGAGTGAGCTGTGCAGCTCTGCAAAGCCACACTGGTGACCTCCCCACTGACTGGGTACAGACCACAGAGACTGGGTGGCTTCCCAGCACTTGTGAGGCTAGGCAGATGTTAAGTCACCAAGCCCAGAATTCCCTGGGGTTGGGCTTAGTGAACATCCCTCTTCTCTGTCTGACGCTGCTTTCCAATCTTGCCCAAAGATCCTTTGATGCCCAACCGACCAGCCATTTCTCTCCATTTCCATGGCCACCACCTGGTCCCAGACCACCATCACCGCTCACCTGTATAGCTGCAGTCACCTTCTCGCTGGTTCCCCCACTCCCAGTGTTGCTCTCCTGAAGTCCATTCCCCACCCTGCACCCTGCGTCATCTGTCTACAGCACAGAAACAACCATGCCCCCCCCCCCCAGCTTTGAAGCTTTCATGCTCTCAGGAGAAAGGGAGCTCCTCACCATTGCCTGGCCCTCTCCTCCCGCCACTCCCCTCCCCTCCCCTCCCCCTCGCCCACAAACTCCAAACACACAGGCCTCCTTCCAGTTTCTCTAACACGCTGGCAAACGTCCACCTCAGACCCTCACCCCAGCTGTCCTTGCTGCTTGGAAAGCTCTGCTCTGCTTCCCCTCCTCATTTTGTGCAATTCAGCGGTTCTCAAACTGGCCCCCAGGCCAGCAGCATCAGCATCTCCTGGAGGTTGCTAGAAATGCTTCTTCTTATTCGCAATGTATGTGTATATCACATCATACACTTCAAATATATGCAATTATATTTGTCAGTTGTTCCTCAGTAAAGTTGTGGGGGGAAAGAAATACAGTTTCTTAGGCCCCAGCCCAACCCAGCTGAATCAGAAACTCTGGGGACGGCCACCAACCTGTATCTTAACAGGTCCCCCAGGTGATGCTGATACGCGCTCAAATTTAAGAAACACCAGTCTGATTAATTCTTGTCTGTCCTCCAGAATGGAAAGTTTAGATCTTGGCTCAAATGCCACTTCTTTCAGGAACCCTTCCTTGACTGGGCCTCATGGTACGCCATACCTCTCCTTTACAGCAATTACTACAGATGTAATCACACAATTAATTGTGTAATTCATTGAAAGTCTTTCTCTTCCACTAGAATGTATGCTCCATGCGCCTAGGAAATATGTTTTTCGTCAATCTACTCCCAGCACCTAGATCTGTGCCAGGCACATAGTAAGTGCTCAATGAACACACGCGGAGTGAATGACTAACGGCATCAGCAAGCCCTCCTCTTCCAGCTCTTCCTGCAACAAATACTTATACTTACTGTACGTCTATACTAGGCCAGGTGCTGAAACAAAAGACAAGACAGCCCCTACCTCCAAGGAGCTAACTGCCACAAGGGAAAATAAACATGGGGACAAATCAACTGAGTTGCATCTTCAAGTAGAGATGGACAGTTGCCAGGCAGAGAAGTCAGGGAAAAGTATTACAGGTAGAAGGAACAGCATATGCAAAATGCATGGTGAAATGGAACAATGCAGGGAGTGGAGAGGTTGGAAGGAGTTGCAGACAATGAGGCTGGAGGGTCAAGTTGAGATATAGTAGTTAAATGCCACCGAATGAATTCCAGGCTAGAGTTTGGATTTTATTGCATGGGCAGGCACTGAGGAGCCACTGCGTAATTTCAAACAGGCAAGCAACCTGATATCTTTTCTTTTAGTCACTCCAGTAACAGAGTTTGAGAAGCCAAGAAGTTGGCTGCATTCGTTCATTTATTCCCAAAGTATATATTGAGTATGGCCATGTGCTGGGCGCTGGGATACAGTAGTGGGCAGAGCAGATATGGTCCCGGGAACGGGCAGCCTGTCCTTCCGTCCACACTATGTTTATCTTTGCTTCTTTCCCATAAGCAGGAGATCACAGCCACCTCCAACACCCCCACTCTCTTGCCCTCGATACTGTCCTAGGCACCTCTGCGCAGTCTCCGGGGCAACAGAGATGCCCACAGCCCCTGGCTCTCGGGTTTCTGCGGGGGATTCTGGGGAGGGAGGCAGCCAACAGGATCCACATGAGACAATGGGCGCCTTTGTTGCTTCTGCCAGGTCCGCTCCAAGAATAGCTGTTTGCTCAGCTCCAAGCAGGGCTGGTGCCGCATAATGGTAGGGTGTGGGGCCCTGGAGCTTTAGTGTAGGCCAGGCATTAACCCCCTGAGCCTCTGGGGCCTCCTCCAGTTTCTCACTGGGCAGGAGGAAGGAAGGTGGCAGGAAGCATCACTTACAACTCTATTGTCAGTCTGGGGCCTAAACCATCATCCTGCCCTGTGAGTCTGTAAAGCATTTTTTTCTGCATAGAGTTGTATGCAGAAACCTAGTATATAAAACCAGATGAAATAGCAGCGGCTCTAGTTGAAGTGGGGATACAGCAGAGAGAGCCCTGGCTTTTCTGAACTTCCTCCCCACCCCTTCGCCTAGGACCTTACCCCTTTGCACTCTCCAGACTCCAGCCACCTCTGACCTGGTCCCATCTACTAACATTTAGCATTTGATGAAACAGAAAGAGGAGAAGCGCCTTTCTCAAGGCCACCCAGCAAGATGGTCCAAGCTGGGACCTGCGCTAGAGGAATGTTTCCCAGAGGAATGAGCCCACAATTGCCTAAGCTTTTGTGATTTTTACCAAAACCATATTTCACCTATAGTGCTATTAACACTTTTCTTTAAATCAACTCACATTTTTCTTCTTTGTTGTAAATTACCATAACGGCAAACCTTCATCAATTGCCATAAAAAGATAACACATTTAATAAATACATACATCTTTTAAATTGTTCAGTCGCCCGTGCCACCTAAAAGCGTCTTACATGTGTACCCACGCCTCCCTTTGGGAATTGCTGCCTGGTGCCTCTAAAAGGCTCACCTCTGTCCTGCTCAGCTCCACACTCATGGTCCCCTTAGCACGTCAGTAGCAAATTGGGCTCAAACCCACATCTTCTGCACATGTACCCCCAGTCCAGAGATTTTTGCTTAGACTCTGCGCTTCTCCTGATGATGGATGTGGACAGAGAGCGGTAGGCCACAGCCAACAGGTGTCCAGCCTCAGATGGGCCCAGTGTTCCCATGAAAGGCTGAGGAATTTTAGTGGCTTTGGCGCTTCCTTATGGAGCTCCTTTCCCAGCAATGAGCATGAGCTGCCAAATCCTTGTCCACTCTCTCCTGCCAGTGCCCAAGACCAGTGGGCTTTGCTAGGAGACCCTGTAGCCTGGGTCCTGGGTCAGAGACCCTGCATTGTGGCATCTGCAGGTTCACACAGCCTTGGCCATCCCAGGGCTCTAACCACCAGACAGCATTGCTGAACATCTATACCAGTGGTTCTCAAACTGTAGCCTCTGGGCCAGCAGCACCAACAGTTCCTGGAAACATAGTAGAAATGCAAGTTCTCAGACCCCACCCCAGACCTACTGAATCTCAAACTCTGAGGAGGGGCCCAGCAATCAGTGTCTTAACCAGCCCTCCAGGTGATGCTGTTGCTGCTGCTGAACTTAGAGTCATTGGTATAAGTCTCTCATTCAACCCTGGCCACTGTTCACATCTTCAGTCACACCAGCCACACCTCAGTCCTTCCAGCTCAGGGATGGGATCCACAAATCTGCAGGCTTAAAATAAACCCTGAAGATTTCAACAGCACCCCTGATGATTCTGATGCCCAGCCACGGTGGAGAACTATTCCAGAACCCAGGAGCACCAGGCCCTCAAAATAGTAGATATGCCCTTGAGGCAGACACGTGTCCCTAATGTCTTAGTCCCAAATCCCATGAGAATCCCACCTAAATCCCTCTGAGTCCTCTTTGACCTTTGGGAACCTTTAGACCATAAGCTGGATTTAGCAAAACCATCAGCCTTGGGCACCTTTCTCCCCTAGTATCTTTGTCCTTCCTGTTACCTCCCCTTACACCAGTGTCTTAGGCAGCTTGAGCTGCTGTAACAAAATACCATGGCTGGGCGGCTTAAAGGCAGAAATGTATTTTTCACAGTTCTGGGACTGGAAGTCTGAGATCAAGGTGCCAGCATAGTCAGGTTATGGTGAGGACTCTCTTCCTGCCTTGCAGCCAGCCGCCTTCTCCCCTGTGTGCTCGCATGGCCTTCCTCGGTGCACATAGAGAGATCTCTACCTCTGTTCCTCTTCTTATAAGGCAAACCAATCCTAAACCTCATTAGGACCTCAATCTCATGACTTCATTTAACCTTAGTATCTTCTAAATGGCCTATCTGCAAATACAATCACATTGGGGGTTAGGGCCTCAATATGTGAATTTGGAGAGACACAAACATTCAGTCCATGGCAACCAGATCAAACCTGTCAGTTTCGTGCCCTGAAAGCCTTGATGGCTTTTCAAGAACTCCAAAAGTATTTCCCTTCCTTAGAAACCCACTCTGGAACACCAGGAATGACTCTCAGAGGAGGGGATTCCAAGCTGTGGCAGGAGGAGGGATCTTTGTGGCAGAGCCAGCCCACCCCTGCCCCTTGAGAACCCAAGTTCCAGGCTCCATCCCTGTGCAACCCCAGCACTTTGATGACCTCCTCCTGGCCTTCAGCTGAGTTGTCCTGGCTTCCAGCTCACATACCAGGTGTGGGGTGGCAGACAGGATCTAGGCTTAGAGCTGCCTTTGAAGCAAATTCATTCCTTTGCCTGAGCCTCAGTCATCCACCCCTCCAGTACCACATAGCCTCCAAAGCTGGCTGCCACCAGAAGCACCAGGAAGCTTGTTGAGAATTCAGATTCCCAGGCCCCACCCCGGAACATTCTGACCCTGCAGATTCAAGATTGACCTGGGAATCTGTATTTTTAACAAGTGCCCTCTTCACTACCGGGCAATTACAGTATAGCTGGGTCCTTTAGAGTCCCCCAGGCCACACAACCTAGGAGGGTGCTTGCAGCCTCCAGAAGCCTCCTCCTGAATCTCCTTGTTCCACCTGCCCCAGGAGTCCCCATACCCTGCTCTCCTCTCTCCCTACAGTGCAGCCCCAGCTGGGGCCGAAACCTTCAGCCTGAAGCACTCGGAGCACGTGCGGGTGGAGGTGGTGTGTGATGGGCAGGCGGAGGAGGTGGCCACCAACGGCAAACAGCGCTGGCTTCTCTCGCCCAGCACCACGCTCCGGCTAACCATGAGCCAGGCGAGCACCGAGGCGAGTAGCGACAAGGTATCACTGCTGGGGAAGCCCACCCCGCGGGCCCCGGGAGCCAGGGGCCGTGCTGGAATCAAGCCGGGCTAGACCAGAGCTGTCCCATAGAAACAATGCAAGCCACACGTGTTATTTTCAGTTTTCTAGTAGCCACCTTTTAAAGGAGAAAAAAGAAACAGGCGGGCTTAATTTTAATAATATATTTTACTTAACTACATATATAAAAATATTATCATTTTGACATGATGTCAACATAAAAATATCAATGAGATAGCTCACACTCTTTTTTTATACCAAGTCTAAATCTGGCGTGCTTTCACACTTAGAGCGCATCTCGATTCAAACTTGCCACATTCCAAATGCTTAAAAGCCACCTGCAGCTGGTGGCTACTGTGTAAGATAGTGCAGCGTTAGACCATGGGAGGATGGCTTCATGGAAGGTTAAAACTGTGGGCTGCTGAACGGTGGAATATTGGAATCTCTGGAAGTTACAGCCACAGGTGTCCTTGTTTTCATCATGTATAAAATGGGGTGCTGGGTGCCCATGCAGCAAAGTGGTTTTCCCAGGCTCTCCTCCCTGGGTTCTCTAATTATGAACTTCATGTGCCCCATGGCAGTGATGGGGGCTGGGCCTTATCCAAAGGCAACATCCTCAGCCTTGCCCCCTGGTTGCAGATGTGGGGACCCTGCAGGCAGCAGACTATATATACCAGGGGCACAGGTAGGCAGTCAGCACCCTGGATGCACTCTGAGAGGATGGGAGTCCCCTGTCTAGTTTGATAACCTAGGAGAAGCAGCCCACAAACCCAGGAGTGCTTTCTGGAGGAGAGGGTTCAGATGTTTGGAAAACACTGGCTTGACAGGCTGTGAGGTGAAAGGCAGGGAAAGTCGTCACTGTAGATTTTCCTGCCTGTGATAAGTGATCTCTGCTCTTCTCTCCCTCCCACTGCACACCCTCCCTACCAAGGTCACTGTCAACTACTATGAGCAGGAGGGAAACACCCCCATCGACCAGGCTGGGCTCTTCCTTACAGCTATTGGTGAGTTGACAAAGCTACAGCCTGGGTGCTTCATCCCTCAGGGCCTGGCATTGCCACCCTTCTCTGCAGCACTTGGGCTGTTTTCAATGCTGCAGACCTGGCACTCGATGCCTCCTCTGAATAATGCAGGACCAAGGAGTGAACCCATAGGTGCCCAGACCCTTTTCTACTAGGGTGGGGGATGTCTTACAGGAGGAGGTGTGCCCTGGTCTGCCAGCAACTCACCCCAATATCAGGGTCCCCGTTGTAGACTCTGCAGATCACAGAGAAGGATCAAAGTCGCCCACCTCTCCCCTGCAGCCTAGAAAAGAGCTTGCCTCTCACAGTGAGGGCAATGGCCTGCCTGCAAAGCCTGTGCTGCCCTTGACAGTCCTAGCTACCCCCTTACCCTCCCTGGACCCAGAGACGCAGCCTGGGTCCTTGACTCACCTTGTTCAAGCCCTTCATTTAATTCAATGAGGGCAGTGAGGCCCAGAGAGGTTAGGGAACTCATTCATAGTCACACAGCAACTCGGTGGCAGGCTGAGTTCAGAACTCAAGATTATTGCCCTCCCAGGTTCTTTCAATTGCACGGTGTTCCCCTAGCCTGGCTCAGCAAGACCCAAAGATGTGGTCTTCTGAACCTTCAGCCATTCACCTCTTCTTCAGTTAAAGTGTTAATTGTATGTGTGTGTGTGTTTTTTAATGTGATTATATTTCAGAGGATGATTTGTCCGTCCAGCCTTAGTGTAAGGCTGCTACATGGTAGGCGGAGGGAACTACCAATTATTGAGTGCTGACTAAGTACTTTGAAAAAATACTGATGTCTTCCACTTATTGAACACCTACTCTGTGTTCAGGACCATGCTGGCTGCTTTGAGGAAGAGAAATGCCTGACATTATTGAGCACCTACAGTGTGCCAGGCTCCAATACTAGATGTCTTACTGTCATGATCTCACTCTATTCTTACCATTGTTCCAAGGATAGACACTACTATTGTCCCCGTTTTACAGATGAGAAAACCAAGGCTCATATAAAGTAAAACAAACAAAAACTTGCCTGAGGCTACATCCCTGTAAAGTGGTTTGTGAGACACACCAAGTCATTTCAGTCATCTCACGTTCTCTGAGGTCTTAGAACTACCCCCCCAAAAAACCTCGGCTAGTTCCCAAGCCCCTTCTTCTCCAACCATGTGCTTTTAGCTTGCCAAAATAGGCTCAACAACATGCTCTTCTGCTTCTCAGCTTATTCCCAAAGGGCTTGGTTGCCGGTCACCCTGTCCCTCCTTCTACACCAAGGGGGTGCCAGCCTGGGGTGGGGTCCTCAGGACAACCTCAGGGGGCCTTGAGAGATGGAAAACAAAGCCTACCGAGTTGCAGCTGAGGGCTGGACTTCACATGCACACATAGCCCCCAGGTTGTCTCGGGTGACTGTCCCTGAGGAAACCTAATCCCACAGAGATAGGACACCTGAGGACTTAAGCAGGAAGGGCAGCAGCCAGAGGCCTGTGAAGTGGGGGTGATCCCAGAAGCTGACTGCAGAATTAACGAGCCTTCCCCGAAGCAAGGCAGACAGGATAGGTGGCAAATAATGCACTCTAGGGAGGCAGGACTGGACTCTCTCTCTCCCCTAGGAGACGGCAAAGCTGCGCTGAGCCCCCGGGAGATACCAAACGCACCCACGGTGAATGAGCAGGCTTGTGCTCCTGAGGTTCTGAGGTTGTGCTTTCAATGAGCAGTTATTTATTTAGTGGCCACAAGTTCCAGATATTTAGGTTCCCTAGGCCACTAAAATGTCGACCCCCCCAACACACACATAGACTGACATCTTTGATGCTTGGCCCAAAAAAAGACATTAATAATTTGTCATCAATTATCACCATTATTTCAACATTTGAACACCTAATAAGTCAGCAAGCATAATCTCAGAATAAAAGAGTCATTTGCATCACAGAAATAGAACTTCATGAAAAGCTCACTTCACTGAACTTATATTTCCTGTTCCACCAGGGACCCTGGCAAAAATTTTATTTCCATTGGATCCTACTGGTGTCTCTGACCTTTCTAGGTCTTGCCTTTTCTCGAGCATCCACCCTAGGAGTGCTTGAGCCCTACATCCTGAATAATCATTTGGGGGGCAGCGCCTCAGAGGCAGGAACGCCTGAATGTCCCAAGATGGTGGGGCTGTCCCCCAAGGATGTATCTGAGTCCATCTCGCCTTAGTTCTGTCATGAGCCCACACTGAGCAGAAAGAATCCTGGATCAGAATAGAAAGAAATAAGTCTAAGTACTGGCTCTGTGCCCCAGCAGCCACATTGTGACCATCACTCCTCTGGGCCTCAGTTTCTTCATCTGCAAAATGGGCTCATCTTGCACTCTTGCACATTGCTTGCAAGGATTCGATGGGAAAAGTGTGCAAAGAGCCTGGCATGGAGTAGGTGCTCAGGCAATGCTCTCTTCTCTTTTCTCTCTTCCTCTTGGCATGGCTACATCTTCTCTCTGCCTGGGTGAAGTTAAAGGACCTTACTGCCTTCAGTCTTCCACTTGGAGTTTGGGAACAAACCCATGGCGCCCTTGGCCAAATCAGGTTCTAGGTCTTGGTCTCAGCCCTGCCAAGGACTTGCTGTGTGACTTTGACAAGTTGCCCACCCCCTCTAGACCTCACATTTTCCCAGCTATAAAATGAGCGTTTGAGTCAGGGCCATTGTGGCTCAGTTGACTGGAGCATCGTCCCATACACCAAAAGGTTGCGGGTTCAATTTCCGGTTAGGGCACACACCTAGGTTGCGGGTTTGATCCCAGGTCGGAACACGTACGGAGGCAACCGACTGATGTTTCTCTCTAGCATTGATGTTTACCTGTCTCTCTCTAAAATCAATGAACATATCCTCGAGTGAGGATTGAAAAAAAATTAGGGGTTTGGCCTCATTAATCCCTGAGGGCCTTCAAGACTCCAGTTAGGGCTGATTTGCAAAGCCCGCTTGTTAAGAGAGAAAGTGGAGGTGGGAAGCAGGAGGTCCAGCATCTCAACCTCTTTGCTGTGGTCCTGGCGATGGGAGCCGTACACAAGCCTTGAGAATTTTTAGCGTCACCCTGAGGACCTCATTCATTGTGCGCCCTTCCCAGCACCTAGGATGGCTGTGGGGGACAGAGATCTTTTCCCCGCCACACCCCAGGCTTCCCGGTCAGGCAAGAAAGCCAGGCACCCTGTCACTGTCCATGGGGGCTGGCGGCCCGCCAGAGTGCTTGTGGCTCTGTGTCAAAGCTGAGGTCTCAGTGTCTAGCTTCTCACTCAGGCAGACTGCCTTGAACCCAATTTGATATTTCCCATTAATCTGCCCCACACCCAGGCGCCACCTGACACCTTGGGCTATTCCCAGGAGCTGAGGTAGGACTCAGAGCCTCTGGGAAATGTCTGGAGCCCAGGGGCCCTGAAACAGATGTCCTCTCCCTCCTCCCCAGGAAGGCACAGCCATCCTGGGAGGGCAGAGCTGTGGCAGGTCCCACCAGCCCTGCTATCCAACCCCAGGAGGATCATCCCATTGGAATCTAATTAAATTGGATGTTGGGAGAAACTTTGAAAAGGAGAAGTCCTCCAGGGATGGCTTATACCTTGGGGGAATCCCGAGGGAGGGGGAAGGAAGAGAAGGCCATTTCAGTTGACTTTGGAGACGGTTCATGGGTCATAAGACAGACGGTTCATGGGTCATGTGCACCACTGGGGGGGTTGGGAGGTAGGTGATATAGGAGCCCAATTACGTAATGCCCGGGTTGCATAACAGGAAGCCAGTGAAACCTACCCAAGTTTCATAAATCAAGAAAGAGCAATAAGCATATTATTTAGTGTTATGGAAATTGCTTCAGGCAGGCAAGTGGACAGGCCTGCTGGGGACCTGCTGTGTTTATTTAGAAGCTATTTGGTGCTATTTGATTTCTTGTGCATGCTGTACAAGTGTTCATAGACGTTTTTAATTTAAGAAATCATAATGATGTGAAGCACAATGAAGTGCTTTATAATTTATCTCCTGGGACCCAATGTTTTCAGGGATACACCACAGGAGCCAACTCCTCTGGGGATGACCTTCAGGGGAACAAGTCTTAGGTGTTTGAAGGCGGCCTTGGCTTTTGGGAGCAGCCCAGGGTGGAAGTCAGCCTGAGTCAGTGGAGGGACAGCCTAGGGCAGGGGTCTGGAGTTAGAGGCTCGAAGGGGATGCCTGGCTCTGCACTCTCTGGGGACTTTCTGGTCACTTCCCTGTTGGGTGCCTCAGTTTTCTCATCTGTATGGTAGGGCGGCTGGGTAGGGGAGAACTCTTTCCTTCTGATAGCAGGGAGAGCATGCAGGGGAAGTGCCTGCCGCTGGCAGAGTGAACTGTCCACACAGGAGAGATTATTATCTTAAAAAGCAAAGAGAGCGACTCCTTAAGGCGAGCCTGGGGCTGGTTCCCAGGGAGAAGCTTCAGTGGGGAATGTACAGCTGGAAAGTTCAGGAGCCAAAATCAACATGGTTCCTCCACCTGAGCCGGCAGCCTCTTTAACAGCAGCAGGCGGTTCTGCCTTTCCCACTTTCTCCCTAAAAATCCTTACCATGCCCCAGCATCCCAGATGATCAGCCCCATTTTCTGACAGGGGACACCTCTGAGTCTGAGTTTGCTCACCTCTAAAATGGGAACAGTACTGTTTATCCCATAGGACTGGGATTCCTTGAGAGCAGACACTGTGCCCAGATGGTCCACCACTATCGCTCTGTCCCCAGGATGGGGCCTGGGACACAGCAGATGCTCACCAGTGACTTGCTGAAGGGATGGGACCAACGGCAGGAGTGTGTATAATTATGCCTTATAGTATCTATCGGACAGTAGGGTTGCCCGTGGGGACGCTGCAGTGCTGCCTCTCCTGAGGACCAGGTGCCATTAAACCCTGTCCTCTCCTGGCCTCCTTCTAGACCCAGAAAAGCCACATTCAAGGGTGGGGGGGAATCGGGCTGTGGGCAAAGGGAAGACTTGAACATAATCCCCAGACTCGGGATGAGCCACCCGAGGAGGGGTGACATCAGTGCCCTTCCTGAGCCAGGACCCTCCTCCCCCCAACCCAGGGAGAGGGCATGCCTGCCAAGGGGACTTACCAGGAATTCATTCATTCCCACCCAGCTCCCAGCTCAGTCCAAGTCATGCCCAGTGTGAGGCTGAGCCCTCTGGGCAGTTTCTGGGCCTGGATCCTGCTCATCTCGTTTGTGTGATGTTCCCATCACCTTCCCAACAATTCCCCTGCCCCGCCCTGTTAGTCTCTAATGCAAGGGGGTCATTTTGCCTGCCAGAGACATTTAGCAATATCTGAAGACATTTTGGTTGTCATGGCTGGGGGATGTTACTGGTAGAAACCAGGGATACTGCTAAACATCCTACAGAGCACAGAGAGATCCCCTCAGCACAGAAGTATCTGACTCAAAATGTCCGTACTGCCTGCTATTGCAATTAATGCAACTCCTCTGACTAGAAAGGGCCCTATTTTGCAGGTAAAGAAACTGGAGATCAGAGAGGCTGCCTAACCTGCCCAAAGTCACACAGCTTAATAAGCAGAAAACCAGGGTTCAAACCCAGCACTGTCTGATACAGCATCTTAGGTTCATTTCACTGCCCCGCACAGTTTGCACAAAGCCTGTCCCCACGGCAGGCCTAGTTCAGCTAGGATACCAAAGGTCCCTACCCAAGAGAAGGAACAAACAGGGACCCTTCCCTGGATCCTCTGTGTGACAGCCTGGCCTCTTGGGCACCTTCAGATCAAGAGGGGTTGGAGATCCAGTTTCCCACCCAAACTAAAGCCCTCTGTCCTTGGAGGTGGGATCTAGACCACTGAGAATCCCGGGAAAGATACATACACTCAAATACATGTGCACACACATGCCCCGGACAGGCTGGGAAAGGCAGTGCGGTAACCCTGTGATAGTTTTCAAAATAGGAGCTTCTAATCACACCAACTGCAGTGTGTACCCAGTTCCACTCATGCCACCTGTGTGACCCTGGGCAGTGATTTGGCCTCTCTGAGCCAAGCCTCCCAGATCTGGACAGTCAGGCTCATCCCACCTACCACCCGGAGTTGACCGAGGGCCCAGGAAGTGGTGGGAGATGCGGACCTAACTGACAGCACCTCTCGAAGCCATAAGCTGCGAAGTCTGCAGCTTCTGCCCGGGTTCTCCATCAGGTAGTGGGGCATTGGGCAGGGGGTTGGATAAGATGACCTCAGCAAGGCCCTGTCCTTCCAAGGACCAAGCAAACGGAGAGCTGCACCCGAATCCCCCAGGTCTTCCTCCTGTCCTTGCCCCTCCCTGTCTGGCAGACTCAAAAACTCACCCGTGTGTCTGTCCCCAGAGATCTCCCTGGATGTGGATGCAGACCGGGACGGCGTGGTCGAGAAGAACAACCCGAAAAAGGTACCTAGCTCCCAGGGCAGACTAACTGGGGGGCTTCCAGGGCAGAGCCCCAGGCTGGATCCCGAAAGCAGCCACGGTCCTCCCAACAGGCAACTCTCGGTCTCAGAGAAGGAGACTGAGCCCGAGACAGGCTCCCAGACACGCAGCACACCCTGACAGACCCACAGAGGAGCCAAGCTCCTTATGGGAACAGCTACGGAACAGGTTCCCAAGTCTCAGTTTCCCCACCCACAGGATGGGGACCCCCAGGCATAGAGTTGTTGGAAAAAAATAAATGTTCTGCCACAGGGGAAGTGCCCCCAAAGTATTTGCTTTTATTATTTTGCCTTTCTTTAAATTTCAAATCTGGGAAGAGACCGCCAGGAGCAGAGGCTGCATTAATCACCCTCAGTTCAAGGTGAATGTTTCGTGCACACCCCCTCTCCTGTTTCATTCATTCATTCTTTTGTTCTTTCATCCGTCCACTCATTCATTCTCTTTTATCCTGCGTTCCCCATTCCTATTCTGCTCCCCCACAAAGGACCATTTTAATGGGTTTGCTGTGTCTCTTTCTGTTCTTATGATTCTCGCAAGACCTGTGGTCTCGTTGGCGTGTGTGTGTTTTTAACTTGTGCAAATAGCACTGTGCTCTTGAGCTCATTCTGTTTGCCTCAACCCAGTTTTTAAGCTCCACTGGTTTTGTTCTGTTACATCCTCTAATTATTTTCCATAACAATCTAAAGCCTGGTTTAAATTGCACATAGATGGATACTTTAAAAAGTTAAATAAATACCCCAATGAGGAGGTGCCCTGCATGTTGCTAAGGGGGGCTCAGGCCTGTTGGGGAACCCTTTCTCCCAAGCTCCTCAGTGGGGCTTTGCCATCATCTTGCCTTCCCAAGGCAGCCAAGGCAGCCTCACACATGCATTCTCTGTGTCGGTGGCCAAGCCACCTAACAGTAGACTCCCTGGAGGCCTCTGAGGCATCCGGCCTCGCCCTGAGGGCTCTGCAGCCTTGGTGAAGTCATACAGCGCCTGTGGGCCAGAACTTACCAGGCTTTCTCCATGAGGGCCAATGACATTTCATATTTTATTTATCATTTCATAAATATTTGTTGAGCATCTTTTATATTCCAGGACTGGGTCAGGCCCTGGGGACATAGCTCCTGCCCTCAGTGAACCCACAGTCCAATGGTGGGAGGTTGGGGGGCAGGGATGGGCACTCACATTAAATTAAAAATGACGTAGATGGCTGTTTCATCACAATTTTCCTAAATCCGCCCCCAAAAGAACGTGTACAATATCATAAGTGTAAACCCAGGGAAGCTGCTCTGGTCTGGAAAATCATAAAGGCTTTCAGGGGAAATGGGACAGTTTTGCTGTGACCAGAAGGAGGAGTGGCGTTGGCCAGGCGAAGGGAGATAGGACAGCATTCCAGGCAGAGGGACCAGCGCAGGCCAAGGCCTGAGAGGTTGACATCTTTGGGGAGCATAAAGACAGTCAGTATGGGGGAGCAGAGTGAGCAAGAAGGAAGGTGAGGGGAACAGAGGTAGCAGGTCTCACTGGGCCTTGCAGGCCACAGTGACTTTATCCTGAGTCAACAGGGAGCCCATGACCGGGATGAAGGCAGGAAAGCAACCCGATCTGGGTGGAGTTTGCTCCAAACCACTCTGGCTGCAGTGTAGAAAATGGATCTCCTTTTAGGTCCCATTCGGAGCACTCAGAATGTGTCTGGAAACAGCTGGGCGTCTGTCCATCTAGGCGTCTTGCCCTGAACCCCTCTGGGGACTTCAGAGCCTGTAGTGGAATCTCTGTCTGCCCATTTCCCTGGCCTCCCTCTGCTCCCTGCCTCCACCCCTCTCAGGCACAGGCACACCAGACGTGAGGCTCATGAATGCCTCATCAGTCTTCCAGTCTGTGTCTCTCCCTGCCACCATCTGTCCCCCTCCTGAACCTGCCTTCTGTGCTTACGCAGACAATCTCTGGGCATCAGACATGGGGTTCAAGTGTGCCAGGTCACAGCTGCCCCAGTGAGTGGTGGCTGCTCTTTATTCTCGCCCTGGGACCGTCTCACCGGTGTCCTGTGAGGTCTGGGGCTGGGAATATCTGCCAGAAGGTAGCAAAGAGGGCACTGACCTCTCTCCTTGCCAATGCAGGCATCCTGGACTTGGGGCCCCGAGGGCCAGGGGGCCATCCTGCTGGTGAACTGTGACCGAGAGACGCCCTGGTTGTCCAAGGAGGACTGCAGGGACAACAAAGTCTACAGCAAGGAAGGTACCGGCAGGACTCACCCTTGGGGCTGGGGGCAGGGAAGAGCAAAGCAAACACTCCTGCTAAGTCTTGGGCTGGGCTGAGGGTGAGGCAGGAGTGACCTTGGGTCTCCTGGGGATGGTGGACTCAAATAACCACTCTCGCTAGAAACAGAAGATGAAAATATTAATATAGTTCGATTGGAACCATGATTTTTAAAGAATGTACACATACATAGAAAAAGGACTGGAAGCAAACTCCCAAAAGCTTATTTGTCATCTGTGGATTTAGCGATGACAGCTGGTTTTTATGCTTTTCTATAGTTTCCATAATACACACGCATGGGGTTTTCTTTGTCCTGATTCTAAAACTAACAGCAGTCATTTGCAAGCCAACATTCCAACCACAAGTCTCTTAATTCTAACCTCCTCCTGTGTCCACCCTCAGACCTCAAGGACATGTCCCAGATGATCCTGCGGACCAAAGGCCCAGACCGCCTCCCGGCAGGATACGAGATCGTCCTCTACATTTCCATGTCGGACTCGGACAAAGTGGGCGTGTTCTACGTGGAGAGTGAGTGACCGCAGCCCTGCGCCCGGGCAGTTCTGATCCATTCAGTGCTCACCATGCTGTCCCCTCTGGGGCCCAGCTCTGCCCTCTAAGCTTCCCCAGGCCCCTCGCCTTAGCAGTCATGGCCCCCACAGGTGCTGGAGACAGCCAGGACTGGCTTCTTAGTAAGTAACTGTACCTCTTAGCAATGGCTTTTCACTGCCCTCAGCTCTTAAGTGGCTGATTTCTTTTCATTGTTGGTTTGGGTCTCAGCTCAGATGTCACCTGCTCAGGGAACAGCATGTACAAAGCACAGAGGAGGGAACCAGCTTGGAGGAGCAGAGAAAGGCCAAAGCAAGGGAATGTGTTGGAGTCAAGGTCACAAACAGGACAGGGGCCAGGACATGCAGAGAAGGCTTGGCTTTTATTCTGAGAGCAGTGAAAAGCCATTAGAGGGTGTTAAGCAAAGGACTGCCAAGATCTGATTTATGTGTTAAAATGTTCTCTAAGCAAAATAGTTAGCTTTGCAGTTTGCCTTGGTTGCAAGGTGGGGCTTCCCCTGTGTGCCCAACCATTTGGGGATCTGGGATCTCTGGCCTAGCTCTGGGGCATACCTCTGGACAGGCTCACAACAGCCAGGGCAGTCACCATGAGGAGTTGGTCACAGGGGCCCTGGGCCCTCACCTCAGGGAATGATTTAGCCAGGACAGCAATGGACAGCTGCCACCTGAAGCCAGTAGTCCTCCTGACCCATCCTGGGCTCAGGCAGTGATCTCAGACAGGTTGGAATGTCCCAGAGTTGGGCGGGCTCCACAGCCCCAGGGGGCCAGAGGTGTTGATATTTACCCCCACCCAGGCCAGGGTTGCCTCAGGGGGTGGGGCTGCTGGCAGGGGCTGGAGAGGTACAGGCAGGACGTTCATCTGGGCTTCTTGACCAAGACATTGAATTGAGGCGTGTGAGCCTTTGCTAATAGTGACACCTGGATGTTATCCAGAGGGTTCTTTTTATTGATGGGAGTGGATTGAGGTCTGGCCCCGTAATCACATCCCTCCCCTCACTTGCCATCTGATACGGGTCCTGAGCAGACAAGAAAGAGAGGAGTCACTTAGTGCAAGTGCTTTGGATGCTTTGGACACAGGTCCCCAGTCTGTGTTATCTGGGCTGCCGTCCTGCAAGGGGGGTGGTGTTACTGATGCAGCAATGATCCCAGAATAGTCAGTTTCCCACAAAATGTTGAGTCTTGGATGACTGCTCAGTGTCGCACTAAAGAACAGGACAAAAAGGAATCGTTCTGCACAGTTTCCTTTTCTCCCTTTCCTTCTGTGCCAACATTTTGGGGTTGAGAATGTGTTGTGTTACAGGAATGTCATGTGTCACCTGCTGCCCGTCACTACCAGAGCCAATAAGTAGAGACAGGGATTGAATCTTTATGGGCACTTTATTCAGATGGCCGGCAATCTGAGAAGACAGCGGGTTATGTACCCTGAGGACTGTCTTACATCTCATCTCAAGCCGGCCCTTTTTATAAGAAGAGTGTGGGTAAAGGGTTTGGAATTCAGGGAAAACGTTAATCAGATAAAAGCTGGACCACAATGGCTCAGACACCGTCTTTGTCGCTTACAGTCCTCCTGGGGCACAGAGGTCGAATTGCTTGCGGGTCTCCTGAGGTCAGGGCAGGTCCGGTCATACGTCCCAGTGCCCGGAACAATAGCTTTCTACATGCATTAGTTACCAAGCCTATTAACTATAACACTAAAGCTAAAATTTTTTCAACTTTTTGTGTTCCCCATCAGGCAGGGGGCTGGAGTGGAGGCTGAGGGGCCCCGAGAGGGAGCTCTGGAGCCCAGGAGATACAAATCCTAGATCTAAGTAAATCTAACAAGTCCAGGCCTTGTGTTCCTCATATGTGATATGATTTGGGGACAACTGGAGGCCTGGCTTTCCTGCTGGTGATGGGGATTAAAGAATGTATGTCAGGCCCTCAGTGCAGTAGCTGGTCCATGGGATGCTCTCTCTAGGTAGCCCTTGTTGCTCTTGTTGGTATTATTATGGTGATTATTAATAATCATTAGACAGAAGTCTCCAATGCTGTTAGGAAGACCCAGGTGCCTGGGGTCCAGCCTCAGCTTCTGCCCCAGGACCCCAGAGTTGGGGCCTGACCTCTTCCTACAAGGATACAGGGACCAGCGTGTCCATTTGCCCAGGACTTTGCTGGGTTTAACACTGAAAATCCCTCACCCGAGGAATCCCCTGGTCCTGGGCACACCAGGACAGGTGATCACACTATCCTATTAAGGACCAGAAGGGTTGTGCCAGATCATACCACGCACCCAGCGTGGCCAATGCCTGGGACTAAGGAGAGTTCAGGGTGGCCCGTAGGCCTGGCTCGAGGCATGTGGGCTTCTCAATAAAGGGGCATTGTTGGTTGCTGCAGGGAGAGCCAGCCATGCCCAGGCGGGCCTATACCCAGCTGGGGACGGGGGAAGGGAAAGGAGGCTCCTCGGGACAGTGGCTGGATTGTTCCCACCAAGAAATTGATCTGCTTGGAGCTGGCCTAAGCCGCCAGAAAGAGAGAGACATGTACATTGCCAGCCAGGAGAGGGAGAAAACTGTATGCAGATGGACAAGATCATGTCCTTCCACCTGACCAGGCCCCTGCCCTCCCCAGGCCTTGATGGAGTCCTCCCCAAAGCTTTGGAACTTTCTGCAAATTCAAGTCAGTTTATAGGCCTGAGATCTCTCCCCTTGGGCATCAGTTCAAGTGCAGCCTGGGTGTGCGGGCATGGGTGTGCCCGAGTGCCTAGGGGCGAATTTTTTAAATTATGCAGATCCATCTGGATCTACTCAGTGACTGGGACATAGGGCACACGCTGTCATTTTGGAATGCGAAGGACTTCACCTTCTGCCTTGGGCTGTGTTGAGTTCCTTGGGACATTCAGTGCCTGAGTCTATCTGCCTCATTTCTTGGGCCCCTCCGAGGGGAGGCAACATGAGGTATTATTTGGTTGCCTTCTGTTCATGAGCCATTTGATGAAAAGGTCATGAGCTTTGCAGTAAGGGGTGTGCTGACTCATTCACGGGCTCTCGTGGTGATAACAACGGGTCCCAGCTGTGTCACCGATGGTTACCCGTGGTTACCAAGTTTGCCAAAGCTACTGATGCTGTGTCATTTTATCTTGCAATGACCCTGTGGCATAGGTATTATTATCCCTCATTTAACAGATGAGTAAACTGAGGCTAGGGGAGGTTAAGTGAATTCCTTGAGGTTTTGCAGTTTATAAAGCCAGAGTGGTATTTGAGCCCAGGTCTCTCTGACTCTAGAAGCCATAACCACTCAGGTGACCACCTTGAGCGAGATACACAGGGTGGGGTAAGTTTACAGTTGTGAGTACTCGAAACAGAGTTTATTCTTGTATTCTAATTTATTAATTATTGTATTATTTTTCATATAAACAACTGTAAACCTTCTTCCACACCCTGTATGACCAGGAGCACATTGTTCTGTGAGGAGCCATCCTAAGCCTGGGCTGCTGTGGTGCCTCCATTCATTTTGCAAGTTTTAATCCACCACCCTGTTTGTGCCAGGACTGTTCTGGTTACATGTTCTAACCCTTGGGCAACTGGTCATTAACCGTGACCATTGTTGTTGACAATAGTACTGAGCTGAGCCTGATTCTGCCCTTCCAGCTCTGCGAGGCATAAAGAAACTCCTTCTGGAACTGCATGGGGTCCTACCTCCATGCCTTTGTCAATGCAAGTATCTCCTCTCCTCTGCATCCCACCTCTGCCACCCCGAAGGGCATCTCAACAGCTGCCCTCCTGTGCTCAAATGCTTCCCACCCTGCCTCCTTCCCTGGCCCTCCCCACTCCTGTAACCCCAGGGGATCTCTCACCCCATAGCTCTTACGAGGCTTCCCACCTCTGCTCTATCTTACCAGCTGAGCGCTGCTCTTAAACAGAGATGCTGCTTCACTGCATCTCTGTCTCCCCCAAAGTCCTTGCCCATGCTGGTCACAGAGAAATAATTTGATACATGTGCTCTGAACTGGCCTCAAAATTCTCCTATGAGGAGTGGTGTGGGAGCCATTGGTTCATTGGTTCAGTAGATATTTATTAAGTCATGTGCCAGACCAGCTGGCCCCGTCTCTGCCCCCACAAAGGTGACAGCCTCTCGGGGCCAACAAGTAAACACTGAGATCATACCCATCTAGAAAGGCCGCGATGGGGAAGGATGGGGGCTGCGGAAGCTCCAGAGCTCCTGGCTTGGTCTCTGGGGGATCTGGGCACAATTTCCAGAAGTGACGCAAATCAAGGCCTGAAAGGAGGGAGACAGCTGGTCCATGCAGAGGGACAGCGCCGTGAACCCTGGGAGATTTCGGAGGATACACCTGCCTGTCCTCCCAGCCACTAAATGTATAGCCGGGGACCCACGCATGGGTCTCGTTACATGGAGGGGAATTTTGGTGCAAGTGGGCACATTGCTGTTTTATTTATATAACGGGGAAGGGAGCTTGGGGTTCGGAACTGGATATGATTTTGAGTCCCAGCTCAGCCGTTTACTGGCTGTGACCTTGAACAAGCCATTTCTCCTTTCTGAGACTCGGTTTCCTCTTTCGTAAAATAGGAGCAGTAATGACTTTCCTCAGCTCACTAGCTGCCCAGTCACCCTGTGCCATCGTTCCATGTGCGCCGTTCCTGGGACAGTTACTCCTTTCACAGACACGGGAGCCAGAAGCCTGAGAGGTGGCCTGGTTCCGCGCCACACAGCCAGCACACGGCAGTGCTGGGACGATGACCAGGCCACGGCCCCTCTGCTGGCATTTCTGCTTGCGCTTTTCTGTCTTCATCTGCAGGACAAGTTACTCTGCCCTCTTGTCCCCCATCAGTGACCCCGCCCCACTCACCTCTTCCTGGTGGGTCTGACATCGGTCCTTCTGTCTCCAGACCCGTTCTTCGGCCAGCGATACATTCACATCCTGGGCCGGCAGAAGCTCTACCACGTGGTCAAGTACACGGGTGGCTCTGCGGAGCTGCTGTTCTTTGTGGAAGGTCTACGTTTCCCCGACGAGGGCTTCCCAGGCCTGGTCTCCATCCACGTCAGCCTGCTGGAGTATATGACTGAGGTGAGGGCTCCAGGCCTCCACTATGTGGGACTGCCCCTGGGCATCAGGTGGGGCTCCTTCCAGAGGGCCATGCTCAGGACCCCCTGCTATGCTCCCCTCCCCTCAAAGCACCAAGGGAGAGTCCAGGCTTGGAGACCTAGATGCCCCCACCATTCGCATGCAGGTGAGGCTGGGTCTAGCTTAGACTGATGAGAATGGGCTGTGGAGTCAGACTGCCCAGGTTCAAGCCCATGAGACACTGGGCAAGTGAACTGACCCCCTGTGCCTTGGTTTCCGACAAAAGCTTCTACTTCCTGGGATAGGTATGAGCATCTGAACTTGTAAGAACTCATTCACAAAGCACCCTCAGGTCCATGGGGAAAGGAAAGGCAGAAAAGGCCCAGCCAACAGCGCGGGTGGGGAGGGCACTTCTCCTGCTCCTGGCAGTGCCTGGAGTAGCCTGGCTGCCAGGGTCTCTCCGACTGGCCCCTCCAGCGGGCACTGTAGAGACTCAAAAGGCAGACCTGGGCAGGCAAGGCCAGTGCACCCACAGTCCCACCCCTGTCCTCCTGACAAGGCAGTAGCTGGTTTCTTTTAACTTTTCAAAGCCACTACCTGCCAAGGAACCCGGGAACAGTATCTCATTTCCCCTCAGGTTCCAGGCAAATTTCCTGAGCCTTCCCTTAAAACAAAGAACAATCTTGACATAGCAAAATCCCCGCAAACGTTAAAATGCTCACATGCAGGAAAGGACAAGGTGCCCAAAGCAAAGACAGAGGAAGGCCCGGGGCTGGCTCTTCAGGAAGAGAGCTTAGTTGGGGAGAGATCAGAAAGTGGTCAGGAGTGTGCGCTCAGCCTGGCCGGTGTGGCTCAGTGGTTGAGCGTGACCCATTAACCAGGAGGTCAGGATTTGATTCCCGGACAGGGCACATGCCCAGATTGTGGGCTTGAACCCCGATAGGGGGTGTGCAGGAGGCAGCTGATCAATGACATTCTCATCATTGATGTTTCTATCTCTCCCTCTCCCTTCCTCTCTGAGACCAATAAAATAGTATTTTTTTAAAAATTAAAAAAAAAAAAAAGTGTGTGCTCAGCTGCAGGGTTTAAATCCAAGCTCTACCACTCACTAACCATGTGACCTTGGGAAGCTACAGAGGAGTTCTGTGACTCAGAGGCCTGTGACTGAGTTTCCCCATGTGTAGAACAAAGACTATAATGTATCCACCTCCCTGGGCTAAGGCAGAAATGAATCGGTGCATGTAAAAACACCACAGGGCCTGGCACATAGTATGTGCTCAATTAATGTACTATTGTTACCAGTTTCACCCACTTTGGAAGGCAGGAGTGAAAAGCCCCCTGATGAGACTTTTGGATCCCCTTCCCCTTGTCTCCCACGCCCAGGAGATTCCGCTGACACCCATCTTCACAGACACCGTGGTGTTCCGGATTGCTCCATGGATCATGACCCCCAACATCCTGCCTCCCGTGTCCGTGTATGTGTGCTGGTAAGCGCTGGCTGCGGTGCAGAGGGGCAGTGTGGCAGAGTGGCTGATGCTGGGGCTTCAGGGGCAGTCAGATCTGGGTTATGTGACCTTGAGTAACTCTCTTGGCCTCTCTGTGCCTCCATTTCTCTGAAATGCTAACATCACAGAGTCTCTGTGAGGATTAAATGAGACGAAGCAGGCAAAGTATCCATCCAAGGTCCTGGCACAGAGTTTGTGCTCTAAAAGCAATGGTTAACATTTCTTTTCTTACTCTTGGCCATACTGTGGAGTTGGGAACATCCTATGCAATGGCTATTCATCTCATTCATTCAGCAATATTTTATTGAACACCTCTTATGTGCTAGACAGCCATAGCAAAGCGAGAAGCAGGGGAGAGAGTGCCTGTGGGTGGATGCTGGCCACACCCAAAGGACCCTGAGGTCCTGGCCCATCCCCTGCCTCTGTGCTAACAACTCCTCTTTGGAAATCTGGGGAGTCAGAGATAAGGCTTTGGGACAGGTGGGGGTAAAGCTCCCCTCCTCATTTTATTTGTTCCTGACCTTAGCAAACACATGTGGGTGACTTTTCTTGGCCCTTGAATCCAGCAGCCTTTGCAAAGGTAACTGTGAACACAGATGGCCTCACCAGCCTAGCACAGCCTAGAGGTGCCAGCTGCTGTTGCCACCTCAGTGGGCTGGCCCTCGTCCCTCCTCACCCTTTCTCCTGGCCTTCCCGTCTTCTCTGAACTTCTCAGCATGAAGGACAATTATCTGTTCCTGAAAGAGGTGAAGAACCTGGTCGAGAAAACCAACTGCGAACTGAAGGTCTGCTTCCAGTACATAAACCGAGGAGACCGCTGGATCCAGGTGAGGAGCCCCAGGCTGGGAAGGACATGGCCCAGGGCTCAGGCAAGAAGAGCTGGCTCAACGTCAGTACCCTGGCACCCAGCAGCGCCACGTGTGGGAATTCTGCTATCGGCTCATGCATGCTTGTGTGCTCAGATACATCAGTGGATGAGGCAGTTCATCAGTGGATGAGGCAGTCTAATCAACAAAAGCCTATAAAACAACCCAAATGTCCCTCCACGGGGGACAGGGGAAGCATACACATGATAGGACAGCCTTGCGGTGGAGTATGATACAACAGCTAGAAAAAAGCCAATCTCTAAATACAGAATGAGCTTCCAGGTAAGGTGTTACTTGCAGGAAAATGTATATAGGATGTTACCAGTTGTGTTTTATAAAATGGGATTGATATGAATACACACACATGCTTGGAATGTGCAGAGACTGTCCGTGGAAGGATATGTAAGAAAAGGACCACAGCCATCACTCACAGTCAGGAAGAGAACTGGGGAGGCTGGCCGGTGTTCACTGGTGATGCTCTGGGCTCATGTGATGGCTCCCCTTGATGTCCCCGCAGGATGAAATTGAGTTTGGCTACATCGAGGCCCCCCACAAAGGCTTTCCCGTGGTACTGGACTCCCCCCGAGACGGAAACCTGAAGGACTTCCCAGTAAAGCAGCTCCTGGTGAGATGCTGAGGGCCACCCTGGGGCGAGGTGAAGTGCAATCCTGGGGACTCTCACAGGACAGAGTGGTCAGGAGACCTCGAGCACCCTTGACAAATTAGTCTGTTGCCCAGGGCCTCTGTTTTCTTACCTGCAAAATGGGTCAGTTGGAATAGTGAGCTCTAAGGTCCTTTCCTGCTCTGATAATTGATGCATTTCCCAAAAATGGCGAGTTTCTGTTAAATGAGAAATGGGAACTGTGGGCAACAAAGGCAGATCAGGGGCCCTGACTTCTGCCACTTCCGACTTGCAGCAAAATAAGTTTCAAAGAGGAAAATTCTAGTTAAGCAACTGTCGAAAATCATGGTTTCAACTTCAACGCTCATTAAAGCTGTGGTTTTCAGTGCATGTGGTTTTTTTAAAGCAATCTGACCCCAGTTCAAGAGGCCATTTCCACTCCTCCCCAAGATATCAGGGCTGCTCAGAGGCGACCTCTTGACCGGGTCACACCTGCTTCTTGTAAACCTTTGCTAACCTATCCCCCTCATCATAGGGAGGTGGTGAAGCCCTTGGTGTGAGCGCAAAGCTCTAGAATGTCAGGCAGACCTGGCCTTGAGTCCTGGTTCCACCCCTTAGCAGCAGCATGACCTGGGGCAAGCAACTCAGCCTCCTGAAGCCTCAGCTTGCTCCTCTGTAAAATGAGGATGGGAACAGTATCCATCTCATAGGACCGTTGTGCAGATCGAAGGCATTCTATAAGGCACCCGTGCTGCACCTGATATATTAGCTGTTGTTATGCTTACCCCTGGATACTGTCCTCAGTGACGACTGTCCACTTCCTCCAGCACTGTGAGAGGTAGAGTTAAACTGGCCTGCCACGGGCGTGAGAACTGAGGCCTCCCAGACCCTGCTCTCACCCTCCCTGGATCATCAACTGCCTTCAGGGTTCCACTCGCTGGCCTGCTCCCAAAGCCCTGGGCTGCGTTGTTCCTGGAGGCCGGTGCCAAGCCCAGCTTTGTGCCTTGTGCCTGCCCTCCTGTGATGCTGTAAAGCCCCAGCTGCCCCAGCCCCAGCAAACCACACCTTGCCATCTGGGCCTCCCAAGCGAGAAAGTGCTAAGCTCCAGCCATCCACCCCACCTGCCACAGCTGTCCCTGGAGCCTCTCGGCTGGGCCAGGATAAGCCACACATCTTCCCATTCCACTTTTTTTATGAGGATTTTTGTCAGACAAGCTTAGTCCCAGCCCCAGTGCAAGTTCCCAAACAAGGCCCCTACTTTTTTTTTTTTTTTTACCAAAAAAATCATAAAAGGTCACTAATGATGGATGTGTGCCCCTGCCTAGGGCCCAGATTTCGGTTACGTGACCCGGGAACCCCTCTTTGAGCCTGTCACCAGCCTTGATTCCTTTGGGAACCTGGAGGTCAGCCCCCCAGTGACCGTGAACGGCAAGACATACCCCCTGGGCCGGATCCTCATCGGGAGCAGCTTTCCTCTGTAAGAGAAGCCAGGGTGGGACCAGGGGCAGCAGGGTGGGGAGGTTACTCTGTCTCTCTAGGAGTGGCCTGGGTTGCTCATACATGGAGAAGAATGGCTGGGAGAATTAACCCCTCCCATGACTCCCTGATAAGATACAGACATTCATGGAAAGAAAACCAAGTTAGCCTGTATATCTTAGCATGAATTAGGATCAAATATAAAACTAAATTAAAAACTCTCTTCCCAAAACGGGAGGCTATATAATGAGATTATAGGCCAGTTAGGGAAGGAATACTGAAAGAAGATGAGTGGGAGCACACCAACAAATCCTTGAGCGTGCCCATACACAAAAAAGTCAAGAGAAGACATAGCCCTGCCCCAAAGCGTGAGTCCCTGGCTCCACGGCCTGTCCACAACACTCTCATTCCATCCCCAGATGACCCACCAGTCGATAAAAAGGCAGCGTCTTCTTTGGTCAGGGCAGTTGCTGGGGTGACAGTGAGTGCTGTGGGTCCTCACTTCACAAAAGGGCTGCCAGGAACCTGCACAAATGGGACCAGCCAGGATTTGGGCACGATGTCCCTCCAAGCCACATGGGATGCTCTGCCTTCTTAGTGGAGGCCACTGGCACTGTCAGTGACCCTTTGCCCACCTTCCTGTCCTTCGCCCTCTGTGCAAAAGCCACTCACTCATTCAGCAGGCATTTCCCAACTCCAGCCAAGTGCCAGACCCTGTGTCAAGTATGAGGTTCCAAACATGAAACCCAGCCCCCACTTTCAAGGAACTGGTGATAACAGACATGAAACAGGTGTGTGTGCAGTAATATAAAGGATGGCAAGGAACCAGAGGAACCCAAGGAGGGGTCCCTGATCCCCGTGGGGAATTCGGGAGGGCTTCTAGAGAAAAATATTTATTGAGGGCCTTCTCAGTACCAGGCATTGTTCTGGGGTCCAGGGACACCGCAGTGAGCAAAGCAGACAAAGTCCCAGCTCTCAGAGGTTTTATTAGGGTGAGGGAAGTACAGAAAATAAACATGGAAGCAAGAAAATAAATAAGATACTTCTGGGTGCTACTAAGTACAATGAAGATGATAAAATAAGGTTACACAATAGAGTGACGGGGCAAGGGTACTTTAACTTCCATGGTTTAAGAAACTAGCTTTGGACTCAAGAGCCAGATAAAGAAAAAGAGGCTGCCATGCAGAGAGCAGAGGGAAAGAACATTCCTCATAGAAGGAACAGCAAGGGTAAAACCTTGGGGTGGTAACAAGTTTAGCAGGTGGCTAGAGCACACAGAGCAAGGAGGGGGAAAGGGAGATGAGGAAGGGGAGTGAGGTAGGGGCCAAATCAGAGAGGAATTTGTTGTCCACTTAAAGGTCTTCGGTTATATTCTAAGGGCAATGGGGAGATTGAAGAACTCAGGGCATCTAGAAATCAAGAAAGGCTTCCTGGAGGAGGCATCACTTGAATTGATTAAAAATGAATTAAATAGAAGTTAATGTAGCAAAGAGGCACACAAGCTAGGGTAGATTGTAGAACCATGCCGGTGCCCTAGCCCCCTCCAGCAATCCAGGCAGGACCCCTGAGCATAGATGCTGGCCTCACACCCACTGACACCATCAGGGGCTGAAGGCCGGGCTCCAGGCCCTTTGCACAGGCCCTGCCTGCAGCTAATGCTTCCTTCTTTCCCTTTCGGCTCAAACGCCCTCCTGCCTGCACCAGGATCTCTCAGCCCTGCCCTCAGGCTCCTTCCCATGACTTCTCTGCTGATGCTGCCCTGGGTCCAGGCTGGGTTCCAGAGGCTGCAGGCCCTCCGGTGAGACAGGCGTGGCGGGCAACCTTCTGAAAGCTGCCTCCTCCCCACCCCTGCCCAGGTCCGGCGGTCGGAGGATGACCAAGGTGGTGCGGGACTTCCTGCAGGCCCAGCAGGTGCAGGCGCCCGTGGAGCTGTACTCGGACTGGCTGACCGTGGGCCACGTGGACGAGTTCATGACGTTTGTCCCCATTCCAGGCACAAAGGTGAGCTGGCTCCTGAGGCTGGAGTGGGCAGGAGAGTGGAGAACCCACGTGCCGTCGGCTCTTGTCAGCAGAGGGTGGGATCTAGAGAAAGTGGAAGAAGGAAGTAGGCTGAAGCTGGTTTGTATGTTGTCAGTGTAGCAGGTACATTTTTAACTCAATATATCCAAAATATTAGCATTTCAACATGTAACCAATATAAAAGTTCTTAATGAGAGATTTTGCATTCTTTTTTACATAAGTCCTTTAAATCCGATGTGTATTTTCCTCGTAACAGCACATCTCAATTCAGACTAGGCACAGTTCAGATGTCCAATAAGCACCCAAGGCCAGTGGCTACTGTGTTGGCTGTAATCCTCTAGAGAGCATGGGTATGGGCCTGGGGCTCTGCAGTGAAGTGAAACGGAATGGTTGCAACTTCATACCCTGGAGATTTTGTGCAAATGATCTGACCTCTTGGCAACTTGAAGAAGCTTTACCCCTCTGTCCATGGCCACTTTTGACTCTGAGCTTTGATTCAGTGGAGGAATTTCTATAGCAGGAAGGGTGAGAAATAGTCCTCTGAAATGAGAAAACCCTGCCAGGCAGCCTTTGCCATTCGACGTGGGGAGGCTTGAGACATAGGTGGACAGGGCTCTGAGTCCTTGGGGCAGGGGCTTCCTCATGCTCTGTAGCCACTTCCCCTCTGCTGACACTGTCCCTCTGGGTGATCTCTTGCAGCAGTTTCGGTTGCTCATGGCCAGCACCTCGGCCTGCTACAAGCTCTTCCGAGAGAAGCAGAAGGAAGGCCACGGGGAGTCCATCATGTTTAAAGGTGAGTGCCCACGGGGCGCTGGCAGGGAGCAGGGAGCTGAGGCCTCAGAGAGACCCTCAGGAGGATGGGGCAAATGACCGCTTTGTCCCTGGGCACCCAGCTCCACCTCTATAGGCATCTGGTCCACTCCAGGCCTGTTACCATGGTAGGAAGCAGCCCTGGCCTCTGGTGAACCTCAGTGTGACCAGCTAGACCATGGAGCTGCCCACTGCTCCTTTTTATCACCAACAGTGCCACATACTTCTTCAGGACCTAAATGGCACCAGACCCAGAGGAGACTTAGAAGGCTCAAAACTGATGTACAATCTGCACTCAAGGAGCCTGTGTTTCAGAAGGGGAGGTAGAAATATACATAATGCATTTTAGGGACAGAAAGAAAAGTGGGAGTCAACAGGCCTGATACACCACCTCTTTCAGTCCCAGAGTGAGAAATGACCTGCGTCACTGAGACATCCACAGAACTGGGACAGAAATAGATAGGAGGAGGTTTGCTCTTAAATTAGTCATGGAAAGAGGGAAAGCGGATCAGGCAGAGATAGTGAGACAGGTTAGACAAGCCATGACAGTTTCTTATGTTTTTCTTAAATTACTTTTTGTCACTTTCGGGCAGGTTTCTCCAGACTACCTACTTCCAAAAGTCTGCCTCCCTGAGGCTGGCTGATGCTTATGTTCCTGTCCTCCACATGCAAAGGCAGTGTTCCTGGCGGTGACTGCTGGCTAGGACAGGCGAGACCAGTTTAACTAAGACCACTGTCCTTTTTGAATTCTTCCCTGGTGGGACTTTCATTTCTTGCATTGGCAGGCCTAAGTCTTGACTTTCTGGAGGCTTCTTCTTATATCAAACATACCTCCAAAGCTACCCATAGGATCTAGAAACCATTATCTTTGTACAAATAGGTCCAAGTGGTGATGTGGAGACAGTTCAGGTGCAGGGTTAGAGCCCCAATCTGTCTGCCACTGACAAGCTACAAGACTGGGAAGTACAATGAACCAGAGACTCTTCCCAGAGCGGGATGTGCCGCTAGCTTTGAGACCTTGAACAAGTCATGTAACTTTTCTGTGCCTCAGTTTCCTCATCTTTAATTCTAGCAGCTACCTCATAAAAATGAGAGAAGATTACTGGGTTCATCCATGGGAAACATCTGGAAGGGTGCCTGCCACACAGTAGGTGCTCAGTGAGCATTAGGTCTTCCGCCTCAGGGCAGAAACCACATGGGCCATCGTGGTGGAGTAGGAGGCAAATGCAGGCACAGACCAGGGCAGGGGCCGAGCATGAGGCAGTTCTGGAAAACCGAAAGGTGACACCTCTGGGCCACCTGCTTCTGCCATCCTCACCCCGGAGGGCTGCTCGTCCTCAGAAGCAGGCTCCAGGTGGACGACTCAGGTGGCTAATTGTGCCACCCCACTCTCTGGCCAGAGAGAGAGCAAGGCAGCAACCACCCCTTCCCTGGCCCAGGCGACATGGCCCACCCTCCCTCATCCTAGCAGTTAGCCCAGAAGCTGGCATACCTCAGCCTAAACTGTCTCCTGTCCTCTGACCCCCATAGGCTTGGGCGGAATGAGCAGCAAGCGAATCACCATCAACAAGATTCTGTCCAATGAGAGCCTCGTGCAGGAGAACCAGTACTTCCAGGTGAGGGCGGGCAGGGGCCCAGCTGATTTGGGGGGGGAGGGGGTGCTGGGCAGAAGGCCCCTAGGGGCTGTGCCCAATGTCACCTCTCATATCCTCAGGGCTTCCATAGGGAATGGCCAAGAGTTTAGGGCGCATGACAGAGGGAAGGGTTTCAACAAGCATTGGGGTCAGCCTCCCTGCTTTACTCCTGTACTAAAGCTGGAGGCTAAAGGGTGACAAAGACAGGACACAGAGGCTAGAAACAAGGGGGCCTGGAAAGGTAGGCATACCAGGCAGAGCTAAAGAGCCCAGGGCTCTGTAAGGCTAGAGAGCCCATACCATTTGGGGGAGATACACCCCTTTAAAGTATGATGAAAGCAACAGACCTGCTCTCCAGAAAAATTCATATCTGAATATATGCCCTGAATTTTGCAAGGTGAAATGGATCCCTGGGTAAGGGGGAATAGTCACAGGTACCAATATGTGGGTGCTACCAGATATGGGAAATTGCTTCTCATGCTTGACCAGGTCAGAACAATGGCCTGTTCCAGGAACCAGCACTTAGTGGGAGGCAGGGGAGGGGTGCTAATTTATATCAGAATGAACATCAGTTACAATCAGTCTCTATGGGAGTTTGTTCTGGCCCAAGTCCAGCTCACAGATCCAACAGTGGTCACATCACTGAACAGTTCCTCCTCGACAAGTACCAAGTTTTAAAAAAAACAACAAAAACCAGAAAACTCAAACTGATTTCAACAAAAATGCATGATTGGCTCATATAAGTGGAAAGTCCAGCCATAGCATGGATTTCAGGCACAGGCTGATCAGGGCTCCAGCTCCATTTCTTCACACTTCTTGGGTCTGCAGGTGCCCTCGTGGGTAGGAACATAGCTGCAACAGTTCTCACATCCACCCAGAACACCATCCATAAAGAGAGAGGTCTTACATGCCCCCAACAGTTAAACCAAAGCCTTGCATTTTACTCTGATTGTGCTAACCTGAACCAATTACCATACACTGATTGCCTTACACCTGATTTCCTGTCCATCCGTGAACCAGTCCCTGGGGCAAGGAGATAGGGGCAAACATCCACTAGCTCTCACCAGAAAGTGAGGGTGTGGTCAATCCAATGCAGCATTACAGGGCAAGGGGTGGAGTGGATGCTGGAGAAGCGAAATTCACAAAACCCAAACTGAGTTCACAAGATCCCTCAAGGAGCTATTTGAAAGTTGACTTTATTATAATATCTGCTCTGTGGTCATTTTTTGGCATCAGGTAGATCTGAGATGAAATCATGGCCCCTCACTTTTGACAGTAGGACCTTGGGCACCTCACTAAGAACTCTGTATCTTCAGTCCCCTCATCTCTAATAGGGATTATAATAGTGTCTACCTCATGGAGTTGAGGCTTAAATAAATAATGTACGTAAAGCACTTAGGACAGTACAATTAGGACACTTGTACATATTAGCTTTTACTATTATTAATCAAAAACATGCTCACCCTTATTCTCACCTCATTGGGCGGCCTGACGAGTCAATGAGATACTGCGTAGCAAGCACTTAGCACTGAGCCTGGCTCACTGTCTGGGCACTTACTAGTGTTATTGCTGTGACCTGTCTCGCACACTCTGTTACTACTGTTATGAGCCCTGGTGAGGGGGCGCTGGAGAGGGAAAGGGTGCTAGGTGAGCGCTGGGAGATTCCCTGGAGTGCCCTGGGTCTGATGGTGCCCACAGGAGTGGAACTGACAAAGGGGGCGAAACCAGAAAAGGCTGCGTTCGTGCCTCCTGTCACTACCACAGCCAATAAGTAGAGACAGGGATTGAATCTTTATGGGCACTTTATTCAGATGGCCGGCAATCTGAGAAGACAGCGGGTTATGTACCCTGAGGGCCGTCTTATATCTCATCTCAAGCCGGCCCTTTTTATAAGGAGAAGAGTGTGGGTAAAGGGTTTGGAATTCAGGGAAAACGTTAATCAGATAAAAGCTACAGTCCGGTGATTTCCCGAGCATCCCCGCATCTGCTGACGGGTGATTCTTTATCTGCATCCTGGGCAGCAGACCTTCTCTCCCTGGACCACAATGGCTCAGACACCGTTTTTGTCGCTTCCAGTCCTCCCCGGGCACAAGGGTCGAATTGCTTGCGGGTCTCCTGAGGTCAGGGCGGGTCCAGTCATACATTCCAGGCCCCGGAACAATAGCTTTCTACATGCATTAGTCACCAAGCCTATTAACTATATAACTAAAGCTAAAAAGGTTTAACTTCTTGAGTTCCCCATCGATGTCAGGGATATCCTCTCACTTGCGTGACCTCCCTTCTTCCCCCGCTCCCAGCGCTGCCTGGACTGGAACCGTGACATCCTCAAGAAGGAGCTGGGGCTGACGGAGCAGGACATCATCGATCTGCCCGCTCTGTTCAAGATGGACGAAGACCGCCAGGCCAAAGCCTTCTTCCCAAACATGGTGAGGCGCTCGGGACCCCAAACCCCATCCGGGCCAATCGGGGCAGCCAGATCCAGAAGGACCCCTGGGCTGAGGCCATCCGAGCAGAAGGTCCCAGTTCTGGCTGAGCTGCTGGGTGGCCTCACCCACCCACCCCAGGCACTTGGCCTCTCTGGGCTTTATTCCCTGTGAGGGGAGATACACTTGTCCTGGCTGCCTCACTGGGCCCCTGGGAAATCCTTTACCTTAAACAGATAGGAGAGGGCTGTGTACGTTAAAAAGGCCTTTATGGACAGGGGATGGACAAGGGGATTCTTATTATCATAGAAGAGAGTCTTCTATGAGATAGAGAGTGGTTAGAATGCAGACACATAGATCCATGAACACATACATATGCATACATGGATGTACTTGCAAATACACATATGCATGTACATACACATGCTGGTGCATACATAAGCGTGTACATGCACATACATACAGAAGAAGGCTGCCTGCTTTCCCACTTCAGCTCTGCCATGTATGAGTTGCTTAGCCCCTTCTGTGCCTCAGTTTCCTCACCTGTAAAGTGGGGATAAATCACAATACCTACTTCATAGAGTTATTGAGAGGGTCCAGTGAGCTTAGAACAGGGCCAGGTGCATAGTAGGTGCTCACTAAACAGGAGCTGTTGCCCTGCCCTCTGTCCCAGGTGAACATGATTGTGCTCGACAAGGACCTGGGCATCCCCAAGCCATTTGGGCCCCATGTTGAGGAGGTATGCTGCCTGGAGACACACGTGCGCTCCCTGCTGGAGCCCCTGGGCCTTTGCTGCACCTTTGTCGATGACATTTCTGCTTACCACAAGTTTCTGGGAGAAATCCACTGCGGAACCAATGTCCGCAGGAAGCCATTCACCTTCAAATGGTGGCACATGGTGCCCTGACCTGCAATGAGTGGGTGTCGTGTGCCAGTCTCAGCCTATCGATAACCAGGGTTGTGGCTGGACCTGTCCTGAGGTTCTTATGATTGCAAGAAGTCGCTCAGCAATCAGCATCAAGAAATTTTGGAAAAAAAACAAAAAAGTTTATTATTCACTGGACCTGGAAATTGCACAGCACACCTGTGGCCACACAGCGAGGTCGCAGGGAGAGAGAGCGCATGGGCCTGGGGTTCTGCTTTTATTGGGGTGGAGGCCTAGGGTTTCCCTGGCTTACTCTTTATGGGCAAATTTAAAATGTAAGAGTGGGATTTTAAAACACAGGAGAGGAAAAACAAGCTGTCCAAGTGGTCAGTTATCAAAATCAACCAAGGTCCCTGAAACAAAGGAGCCTGGGGGAGGGGGTCAGGTGTGTGGCTGGCAGTGAGATGATTTGAGACAGTAGCTGCCTTTGAAGTGGGCGCCTCAGCAACCTGAGCTTCAGCCAGGCACCTGCACTAGAAAAGGAGAGAGCCCAGCTGTCGGGGCTACACTGCAGGGGCCTTGGCACTTCCTCCCTTCCTGAGTTCTCTCCCCCCTCCCCAGCTTCCCCCTGCCTCACCGGACCCACTGGGAGGCCTTCAGGAATTGCAAGGGATTTGGGATATCTGTGCCTTGCCTTTCCTCAGAAGGCCCTTGGCATCCACTGAAGTCACCCCCCAGTGAGCCTCAACTCTGCCTCTTGAAAATAAGCTGGGCACCTGGCCAGCATTGGCACAGCCCTGACATGAAAAACCGAACAAAACCTCATACCCAAATCATTCCCCAAAGAAGCCTTAGTCTCTTGTCCAAAACTGAGTGAAGGTAAAAGGGAAGGAGGTTCAGGGATCCCCAGTTCTGGCCACCATGCCCTGAAGGTCAAGGTAGATGGCATGGAAAGGGACCCTGGGACCCTGGGACCCCACATACCTTAAACCATCATCATTTGAAATTCACCTTCCTTGGAGTTCCAGGCGGAGACCCCAATTCTTCATTCCTCACCAGCCTCTCCCAACCCCCTTGGCTTTCTCTCTGCAGTGTAGACACCATCGGCTAGCCTCCCCATGCCCCGAGGGTCCAATAATGTCACTGAGAACTCTCCCTGGAAGCAGATTTTATCAGAGCCGCCTTCTCCAGCTTCAGGATGCTCCTTACAACTCATCTTTCTCAGGGACACGGGCTCTCCCAGATGCTTGGGGGTTTCTTCCCAGACCAGCATCCTTGTGGCCTGAGAGGTCAGAGAGTTCAGTGTGTAAAAGGCTCTGGGGTCAGCCATACCCATCTCCTCTTGCCTGGTTCTCAGTTCTAGGGCCAATCCCTGACCTCCCTCCTCTCTCGGTGCCTCTACTTCCTATTCCTGACACCAGCCCTTCGGGCAGCTAGACCAGGAACTTCTTTATCACTCAGATCTTCCGCCAGGACATCATTAGAAACCTGCCCCTCCTCCCCAGACATCAGACCCAACGCCTAAGGATCCTGGCCTAGCCTCCAGCCAGAACAGCCAGTTCTGGGCTCCCTGCTGGTCTTAGGAACGGATTGATTATCCCATCAAAATTCATCAGTGCATCTGCTGAAGACCCTCTCATTTGGACAAAACCAGATTAATTCTCTGGCTCCCACTGAAAAGACTTAGCTTCAACTTTTAAAAAGTTCCTTTAGGGCCAGCTGATGTCAGGGGAATACATGAATTATAGTTCCACATTGATGGTTAAATGAATCCATTTATAACCAGTGAAAAGATTATAAATTTGTATTCTCAGGAGAAAGGGATTTTCTTCCTGGATAATTTTGTTCAGTCATTCAATAAACAATTGTTGTGGGCCTGCTAAGTGCCAGGCACAGTGCTGGGTCTTAAGGCTACAGTGGTTAGTAGCAAACTGGACATGGTCCCCACCTCATGGAGCCAGTCAGTTCCCAACATGCCACACCCACATTTAAAAAGCCAGCATTTGCCCTTTCAGTGCAGTGCTCTTCAGAAATTCCAGGCTCCTATATTCAGAAAATGCACCAGGCGCAGAACTTCCTGCAAGTCACTGTCTCAGTGACTTAAACAGACCTCCTTCCTGTCCAGCTGGGCCAGGACCACCGAACAGATCAGACCCCAGAGGCTTCAAAAGCAGTTGTGCCCCTGTGGGGACAGTGGACCCTGTCTCTGGGGGACAAAGCCCCAGGTCTCTCCAACCCCAGAGCTGGAGACACCAAGTGCCTATTTGAGGGTGTTTTTCTGGAGACTTAGAGTTTGTCTTGTGTGTGTGTGTGTTTGGTTAATGTGGGTTTTTGGGCTTGCTTTCATTTTTTTCTAGTCTATCTTAAGGAGAAGTAAGTACCTCCTATGTGGAGACAGTGTGCGTTTATAGATTTTTCTAAAGCTCTCCCTTCGATAAGTCAGTAATTCCTCATGATTCTGGAACCCTCAGGACCCAGACACCCATTCCCATCTTGCTTGCCCACCTGTGTGACTGCCCTCAGTGTGTACACCCCCTCCCCCCTAGCCCCATGGGCTCATTGCTCTTTCCCATCCCCACTTCCTATAAATGTAGGTCTAGAATACACTTCTCTGTTGCAAAACTCAGCAAAGTTCCTGTTTCAATCTTTATTTTGAAATACTTTATGTAAGAGGGCAGGGATGTCATGAAGATGGCACAGTTTCAACTTTCTGAACAAGAGACCATGATGGAGATCAAAAGATGTGGGGGAAGAGCCCGATTAAACAGCAATAAAATAAACAGAGGGGAAGTCACGTCTGTTGGTGTGATATTCGTTGCAGCCTCATGGACATGGTCTGGAGTGATGCCAACCACACAGGCCGTCTTCTAGTCCTACAGCCCCTCCTCTTCTGGGCACAGGGTCAGGGCTCTCAGCAAGGGTATCTCAAGGGTTTGGAATCCCCTAAACACTCAGTGGGTGTGTATTGCATGGCCTCTGCCCAAGGTCAAGACCAATACAATAAAGTCTGGCTGTGTTTTACTGGTGGGGTTCCCCAGGAGCAGACGCTGAGATGAGCATTTGAGAACCAGTGATTTATTAAGGAAGTGCCTCTAAGAGAAACCAGGAAGGGAGTGAAGAGAGCAGGATGGAAAAAGAAGAAGCCAAACAAGAGTGTGGTTTCAGGTGCCGCCTCGGCCTACTCACTGGAGAGCTCTGGAGAGCTCTGTGGCAGCTCAGAGTTCTTGCATCTGCAGATGGAGTTTTGTACATCTGCACTAGTCAATCATTGGCTATGAGAACTTTGGCTCTTTGAATGGGTATGGGAGCACTAGTAATCCACTGGTAGTCATCTAAAGAGGATCACAGCTATAGTTGTTATCAGAAAAGTCACAGAAGCTGAGGATGAGCTCTCAGAACCAGAAAAGGATCTTGGCAGGGTACCACAGTGTCCACTGCTCTGGGTAATACCATGTTCTCATAATATGGAATTGTTGCACATAGGTATTTGTGATTTAACCCACAGCATAAAAATCCATACAACATCGCCATGGTCTAACAGGGTCTTTGTAAACAAACTCCTGAGGCCCTAAAATAGAGCCACCTAGTTGCTTGCTGAGCCTAGAAGCCACTTCCAAGCTCTTTGGGATGTACCTGGGGGCTTCTTACCCCTTAGTCCCATCTTGGGCTTCTGGATTGATGTTTTGGTGCAGCCATTTTAAGGGGTCATGGCAAAACAAAAGCCACTAGTTCTCTTACTCCCAGACTTAACTCATGGGTCCAGCCCTCTGAGGTCACTCTTGTCTTTTATACCCAACTAATGTAGCCCAAGCCACAGCAAGGCCAATCTTCAATGGGGTTTCCTGACCTACCTATTTCTGAGACACCCCAAGGGATGCTGCTGTGTTAATTATATCCTGGTGGTATTTTCACATTTGGCCACTTTCTCACCTCAGGATAGGTGAAAGTCACCAGGAGACTTCTACAATAGTACTTCCCAATAGAAATATAATGCAAGCCACATTGTTCTTTTTTTAAAATATACCTTTATTGATTTCAGAGAGAGGAATATCAATGATGAGAGAGTCATTGATTGGCATGCCTCCCACTGGGGATCAAGCCCGCAACCCAGGCATGTTCCCTGACCAGGAATCGAACTGCGATCTCCTGGATCGTAGGTCGATGCTCAACAGCTGAGCCATGCCCAGCCAGGCCACATAGGTCATTTTAAATTTCCTAGTAGCCACATTGTAAAAAGTAAAAAACTGGTGATGTTAATTTTAATAATATGTTTTATTTAACCCAATATATACAGATTATTGTCACTTCAACACGCAATAAAACTTTTTAAATATTAATGAAATATTTTACATTATTTTTTGATAGTCTTTGAAAGCTGATGTATATTTTATACTTGCACCACATCTCTATTCAGACTAGTCAGAGTGTGAGGAAACACAACTCACTCACCTCTCGCCTCCTCTCCACCATTCCCTGGGACACAACTTGATTCTGCATTTTAATGTAAAGTGTTGTCTTAAGGTCCCAGGTGAGGAGAGTTGAGTCCTCATTGGGAATCCCAGCCCCTTCATTCAAGATCTGAGCCACCATGGCATAGCCAAAAGCCTGTGGAAGTGGGGTTCTCCCCCCGCCAACAAAGGAGCAACCAGAGATGAATTCTGCCTGCCCAGTGGGACTTACCCAGGATCCTCACCCAAGTGGCATTCAGTCCAGGGGGCTAATGGCAATGTTATTTGTAACTAAATACAGGGAGTGACACCAAATGGCAGCTTGTGGAATCTCTTCTCCAGCTGGACAACCAGAGAAAGGACATGTTCAGGCAGAAAACGGCTCTGCAGCCTTGTCCCCAGCCTGGCTGATGGAAGAAGTCACCCCCCGGCCAGGGGGGCGCCTTTTCAGCCCTCATCTCTGAGAAAGCACAGGGCTGGTCTACTCTAGCTGGTCACGAAGCAAACTAACTGGTTCAAGTCAAGCCTGCTTTGCCTCAGCCCCTCACACTCTGCAAGCTGAGGCCCACTTTCTCACAGTCATGGGCATACTCTAAGCTGACTCTCTAAGAACAGTGCCTCACCAGCATTCCAGGGCCCTGGCCACAGGCTACTGATATGTTGAAGAGATACGTTTAACTCTGATGGCAATTCCTGGCTCATCGGCGGTGCTCAGCAAATATGTTTTGGATGAAAGGATGAAACATCTGTTCACCCAGACAACAGAAGCAGAAACATCAGCCCAACCAGATGTGAAGTAATAGTAGCCACTATTTTTTAAACACTGACTACATGCCAGGCACTTGCCAGGTTAAAATATATGAAATGTCATTTTTGAAGGTCAAAATGGTCAAATAGAGTGGATTTCACATAGTTCAACCTAATATTTTACGTTCATCATCTCCTCTAATTCTCACAAAGCTGTGAGGTTATTATCCCCACTTCACAGAGGAGGAAACTGAGGCTCAGAGAAGAAGTGCCTTGCTCAAGATTACATACATAGCAGGAAATACAGGAATCACACCCAGGTGGTCTGGCTCCAGAACCCACCTGCTAAACCCCTGCTCCTGCTGACCTCAACTTGGAAATAACTTCCTAACCAAAGTTCAATGTCATTACTCTTTCATTCATAAATGTTGCCTTTGTGCCAGTCATTTTTTAACATACTACATAGATGTCCATTAGAGCCATACAGTAAGAAAACCCCATTACTTGTAAGCAAGATTTCTGGAGATTATAGGGTTCCTATAAACCCTCAAAGGCAAGAGAGCCCAGATAGCAGTGACCCCTACATAGCACAGGATGTGCTCTCGAGGCTTTAGCTCAGAGTAAGATGGCAGCTCTAAATCCTGAAAACGGAATAATATTCATTCATTTACCCATTCATTTTTTTTTCCCATTAACATTTACTATAAGCATCTATTGTAGGCAAAACTAGAGCGATCACATAATTTTTTACCTAAACCACAGTAAAAGGGGGCACTATAAGTAATTTCACCAGGATAGCAGGTGAAAACCAGAACCTTGCTGGGCAAACCAGGATGTCTGTTCTTCCTGGAATGAGACATGATCTCAGCCCCCAAGAAAATGACAGTTGCATCAGGGAGACAGGCAGGAGAGAGCAGAGAGGTAGACTGATGGAGTAGGCGCTTGATAAATATTTGCTGAATGGAGAAATTAATAAGGCACAAAAAGCTGTGGGTACACACACACACACACACACACACACACTATTTCCAGCTGGGAGAGAGTGTCCTTTTGGGCTAGGGTGAGTGACTGTTGAATGAATGTAGGGACGAATGACTGGGGAGCGGAGGGAGAAAGGGCTGCCAAGCTGAGTACAGATATAAAGGGGGGGGGGGGTGTGTGTGACGTGTTTGGGAAATTACGGTCACAGAGTGGCTAAGATACAAACTGAAGTCATGCTGGAAACACTAGGGTTTGAGCAATGGGAACCCCCTAAAGCAGGAACCTTTTTTCTGCCAAGGGAATGATGATATTTATAACATCACTTGAGGGCCATACAAAATTATCAACTTAAAAATTAGCTATGGAAAAACTCTCCTAGATTTATTAAATTTTGAGTCCCGCCTGCGGTATGCCTTGGCAGGGCCAGAGTAAGTGATTTCGGGCCTGTAAACGTCCTGAGGGCCAGACGTTCCCTCGCCCCTGCCCTAAAGATTTGGAGCAGCTGCAGCCACTTGACCAATCCTGTACTTTAGACAGAGGACAGTAATATATATTTCTGTGTTGCTAGTAAGCCAATAGGACAAACATTTTTCAAAAACTCCCTGAGGAGTGATCAAACTGTGGTACATCCCTACGTTTAAATATTTTGCAGCACATGAAATGAACTAGATCTGCATGTACTGACAAGGGAAGAGCCCCAAGACAGAACACTTGATGTTGGTATTAAAAAAAGAAAGAAAGAAATCAAGCAAAGCCATGGATTTCTGTAGAAACATACACATGTATATGTAAATACATGCAGAGAAAAAGATATGGAAGCAAGCCCTTGAAACTGACAATAATAATCACTCCTGAGACAAGAAGTGTGACTGAGGGGATTTAAAACTTTATCTATGTTGCTTGAAATTTTTACATAGCGGGAATTTAATTACATATGTACTTTTAAATAATTGCTTAAAGCTGCCTAAAACCCTTGGCATCTTATTTTTTGCTGAAGTCGCCCCATCCTGATTACGATCATCTCTTCCCCCTAATAATTCACACTTCTTTTAACCTTTCTACCTCCAGCTGGGCTTCCTACCACCAGTTTAAGATTGATAGCTCCTCACAGCTACTAATTCATTTACTCCTCCCTGTGAGGTGACTATGATTTTTGCTTTTAATCATCACCCGAGGATATTTTTTCCATTGCTTTTCAGAGAGAGTGGAAGGGGAAGAGAGAGAGAGAGAAACATCGATGGGAGAGAGACACATGGATTGGTTGCCTCCCGCACAAACCTGCAGCCAAGGTACATGCCCTTGACCAGAATTGAACCCAGGACCCTTCAGTCCGTGGACCGGCGCTCTAACCACTGAGCCAGACCAGCTAGGGTGACTATGATTCTTTCTCTGTACTTTAGCCAACAGGAAACTAATGCACAAAGAGGTTAAGTAATTTGCTCACGGTCACACAGTAAATGACTGGTAAAATAGGACTTGAACTCCCAAAGGCCCGCACACTCAACCACTCCACCCCCCTGCCCCACTAGAAGGTCGACTTGCCTTTTAACATTCTGCATCCCTCTGACTTGTTTTTTGCCTGTGAGCGGAGATTAAACCGCTACAGATGAATATTTAGCACTATTCCTTTTCTGGGTGGTTCTGTCTCTGATAGAAAGGGGTGCTCAAAATTCAGGTTCAGCCCTAAAGGGAGTTTTATCACGGACTGTGTTTCCAAAGCGCACCCCCCCGCCCCCAGAGGACCAAATTCACGGCTGCTTTGACAGCATGCTGCTGGTGTGGCAAGCAGATGGGAGTGACACAGAGGTCAGCAGGGTGGGTGAGCTCTAGTGTGTGAGCGTGTGAGCATGTGTGTGTGTGTGTGTGTGTGTTGCTATAGGGGCCAGCAACATGACAGTCCCCAGAAGGCCTTGGGCCGCTTGCTAAGTCCCAGCAGCTGAGCTGACCTCAGCTGCATGAAACGCAGCCCCATCTGGAGTGGGGGTGGCTCGTGACTTTTGCTCCGGGAGTTCCACAGAGTCTGCTCGCGAAATTGGAGAAGCCTGGAGCGTATGATTGTCCCTGTCCCACCCAGAGAGAATATTTTGAGAAGTCTAATTATATGGGGGGGTTTAGAGGGAAGAGGGTCCTAAGGGCAGGTTGGAAAGGGATCTTAGGGAGCCCTGGCAGTTCCATGGGGCGCAGGCACCCTCTGCAGGTGGAGCCGAGTGACTGCAACCACTGTGTTCCCATTAACTTGGGCACGTGCCACAGCACAGCGGTGTCCCTAACTGAAGATGCTGACCTCCTAGCTATGTGACTTGCTTAGGGGGAGTTGTGACCCTCCTGAGTCTCAGTTGCCTCAAATATAAATCCCTACGTTGTGGGGGTTGTAATAATTAAAGAGAGAAGATGTACCCAAAGTCTCTTTGGAGGGCCCGGTAGGCACTAAGTCCTCCGAAGGTGGCAGCTGTGAGCAGCAACAGCAGCAGCCCCGTCATCACTGTCACCAGCATCTTGAACAATAATAGCAAAGATGACCCCCAAGTGCCTTTACCAGGGCAAAACGGAACCAGGTGATTGCTCCCAGTTCCCTTGACTGAGTGTTCTCTGGTTTTTCTTGGAGAACAGTCTTTACTTAAAATTTTGGCATTTTTATTCATCATGAATTTTTGTATTTTTACTTCTTTTTTAAAAATATGTTTTTATTGATTTTAGAGGGAGAGGGAGAAAGAGAAATAAACATTGATGAGAGAGAAAAGCATGGGTCGGCTGCCTCCTGCACGCCCCCTACTGGGGATGGAGCCCGAAACCCGGGCATGTGCCCTGACAGGGAACTTACCCATCAACCTCTCAGTGCATGGGACGAAGCTCAACCAACTAAGCCTAACTGGCCAAAGCCATTTTTACTTTTTTTAAAATATTGCATTAAAATATTACTTATCTTAATGACCAAGTTTTTAGACACTCTTAAATTTTGTGCACTCTCCTTGCACTAGTCCTGACCCATATATTAAAGTTGCACGAATCTCCACTGGGCTCCCTGCTCCCCTAACCAAACACTCCACCCCAAGTCTCTCCTTTCACCTTTTACAAGGAACAGGGACAGCGCATCCTCTGTTGTTATTTATTCCTTCATTCAACCAACCAACATCAATGCATAGCTACTATGTGCTAAGTCCCAAGCCACCTTTGGAAATGAACATGAATTTGTTCATTCATTGAGCATTTATTGGTCACCTGCTGTGTGCCAGGCTCTGGGAGCACAACAGTAAACAAGACAGACATAGTTCTGTCTCGGGTGTGGGGAAAAAATATATTCATAAGGAACTAAAAGTAAACTTGCAGATAGCAATAAGTTATATGAAGAAAATAAAGTGAATGGGCCATGCCCTCAAAATGCCACAGTCTGGGAAGACTGACATATAAATGGGTAATTGTTAAACCAGGGGTGTGCACATTGATGGCAGATGCAGAGGATGTATGGGTGAGGGGGGCAAAGGGGTGATTTCTTAGTGAAGAGAAAGCTGGAGCTGAATTCCAAATGATGAGGAATTGGCCCTGTGGAAAGGGAGGAAAGGGCACGCCCGATCCTACACGTGGAAATGAGCCAAGACATGGAGGTGAGGGACAAGGGGGAAAACAGAACGGGTTTCATCACAAGAAAAGATGAGACTGGAAGGGCCAGTGGGTAGGCCAGTCCTGGAAACCTTGGAGGCTATGCTGGTAAGTGGTGGTTGATTGGATGTGGCAGGGGACAAGTCAAGGACCACAATGGGTTTCTGGTTGGGCACCAGATAGATGGTGGCGCCCACAAGAGGGGAGCTAAGAAGTCCCCAGGTGATAAGTACAGTAGGAGGCAGGTTGAGTTTCCGAGGCCATTGGGACACCCAGGTGGAGTTGCTCAGAAGACAGCTAGACCAAGGAAAAGGTCAGCCAGATGGAACAGAAAGCAATAGTGAGTTCATTGGTCAAAGAAAAATGAAATCCTGAATTTTGGATGAAAAGACCCCTGAATCCCACCAGCGGGGTTAATTGGAGTGAGGTGGATTTTTCTCAGAGGCAAATAAATCACCCAGGCAATAAAATCATCTGATATTTCCCCCCTAAATCCAGCCCTCCTTAGCCCTCTGGCTGCAAGGAATCCAGCTGTGTTGCCCTAAATCACAAGACACTAGAAATATAGTTGATTGTATAAACGGCAATGCTTTTTGGTTTTAATTTTTAATTCTGGACTTGATTCCCAGGCCTGTTAGGGAAGAAAAAGCTCCTAAAGCAAAATTCCTGCCCAAGATTGCTCAGCTTTCTCATTATCAAAGACTAAGAAAGTCTGTAAAATGAAAACAGTTATTCCAACCCAAAAAGGTTGTTACAAGGACTAAAGTAGACTGTTTATATAAACACATTTGCAAATGATGAGGTTCAACATAAACTTAAAGCATCTAGCAGACTGGTGAAAAGCAATACTTCATTTGCTAGACAAGTGGAAACAAACAAACAAAAAACTTTGGGTCTTATCACGAGGACACTTTGGGAAGATATGTCAGGAGCAGGCTGTGAAAACCTCTAAGTCCTTCTGCAGCTGTGCCTTCCTGGAATCCCAAAGTTCAGGGCGGAGGTACAGCCGCCCAGGAATTTATTCCTCCAGAACTTTGAGCTTCCCAAATCCCCATGAAGCCCAGGAATGATGTGACTGGAGGGTGTGTGGGCCCATTGGCACCAAGAGCCCATCATAAATCAAGGTCTCAATTCTGCTGGCCTCAGACTGTTTTTTTCCAAGGTGACCTAGGCAAAGATAAAGGGTAGTCACTTATCCAGGAGTGGCATCTGACTTTGGGATGAAAGAACACTGAAAATGCCAAGAGGACCAATTCTCCAGAAGCATGTCCCTTGGAGAAAGAAGACAGTCTTCGTTCATCTCAGAAGACAATTCAGCCAGGAGAAGGTAGAGGGAAAGTGACAGTGTTCCCATGATTTCCGCCAATTTGGGTGTCCAAGAGGCCCCTTGGCGAAGACTCAGAGGAGCCCCATTCCAATGCTGGGTCAGCCCCAGTGAAAAGTCAAGATGACCTCAGCCCTGTGACCAGTCCACACCCCCAAGGCAGCCATGTGAATCACAGAATCTTAAATCAGCTGATACAGACAAGGTAACTACAGGGGGAGGGACTTGTCCAAGAGGGACCAGCTTTGAGGGGAAGATTCAAGGTTAGACCCAGGGCACCAGGCTATTTCTCATGGCCTCCTACACACCTCCTTCATGAGGCCCCATGGCAATGTAGCCAGATTCCAGCCCAAGACCTCAGAAACTTAAACCCCATCCAACCAATTTGTCTGGCTATTTTAATTTCTCCAGTAGCATCTAAATGAGCAGTGAGTGTGGAAACCAAAGAATGTAACATAGGACATGTAACATATGTCAGTGGACAGAGAAGGAAAAACATCATTCTTGGGAAACACAGGTACCTGCAAAGTTAACTACCTACATAAATGCCTGAGGACACCGAAGAGACCAAGGGACTTGGGGGACTGAGGCCACACCCTGCCCAAGGGAATCAAGCGGAAGAGTGAGGCAAGCTCCACCAAAACCCATAGACGGGCCTGAAAAAAGCCGCCGAGATGGAGACTCTCACCAGACTGTTGTGGGATTGAGTAAGATGATGGATCGTAATGTTTTACATACAGTAAGCGTTCAAGAAATGGTTTCTGACGCTAAAGGGCTAACTAAGCCACCAAGGGCTGGGTTCCCTTCCTACCCCTGCCTCACAGAGCGGAGCTTAGCATAGTGTGATTGGTAACTTGCCTATCAGTAAACCCAGTGAGGGCGGTCACTGTAGCATCCCAGCACCCGGCACATAGCAATGCCCCATACCTATTGTTTAATGAATGAATGACACCTTTGTCTGTCATCTTTGAAATCCCCTGGGTTCGTTCCCCAGCCCTCCTAGCTCATCTGGGAATGAGGGGTATCTCGGGACTCTCAGTGCTGAAACCTGGACAGTCTCGGGCAAACCGTGCTGGGTCTGACAGTGTCTGACTAAAGCCACTAAGCGACAGAGATGAGCAACAAGGCTGACGAATTTTCAGAAAGAGAGGGCTTAAAATCGGGGCAGGGCTCGGATCGGACGGCCCCGCCCCTTAGGATCTTAGCCCCACCCCTTCTGCCGCCCTCTCCCCTGGCCCCGCCCCCTTCTGGGAAGGTCACCTTAGAAACGCGGGAGGCCAAGTGGGCATGCGCCGGGCCCTCCGCCACTGCGCACGCTCGCGTGGGCTTTCTCCGCCTTTCCTCCTCCCACCCGGGAAACCGGAAGCCTCTTCCGTCTCCGTTGCTCCTAGAGGCTAGCGGATCGCGGGTGGACTTTGGCTCGGCGCCGCGGTGCTCAGCGGGACGCCGGCGGAGGGCGACCTCGGGGCTGAGGGGTGGTGCTCGCCGTCAGAAGCTAAGATGGCGGCGGTGGCCAGAGTGTCCTTGAGGCGCCGGTTCCCGGCCACAGCCCTCGGCGGAGCCTGCCTGCAGGTGAGCTCCGGGGTCGCGGGGAGAGGGCGGGCGCGAAGGGCACGGAGGCGGCCTGCGGGCGAGGGGGCCGCGGAGGCGGGTGAGGGAGCACGGGGCTGGGCCTCAGGGAGCCGGCGGGACCGCTCCTGCACCTTGTCGCAGCCCGTGAGGCGTCGCGGGCGAAGACGACGTTTAGGAAAATAAGGAAAACAGAAAAATTCAGAGAGAGAGACTTGAATTGCCCAAGGTCACGTGGCAAGTGAGGGGCTGGTGGGAGCAGACCTCGATTCCAAACGTTTGGTCTCCAAGCCCTTTTTCTGTCACCGAACTGTCGCGTCTGCGGGCGTGTGAGGCGGGATCGGAAGCAGACGCGAGGGCACGTCTTCAGGATGCGAGGTTCAGGGCTCGGGAACGAGGGACTGGACCGGGGTCGGTCGGGAAAGGGCAAGTGACTCCTCGGGGACCGAGCAGGGCAAGGGAGAAACAAGAGGGAAGGCCAGCCCCGTGAAGGATCCGAACCCCTTGCTGCTGGGGCCTGCGGGAAAGAGTCGGGTCCTTCCAGCAGCGTCATCCTCTCAGTGTCCCCGTCTGTAAAGGGCGTGTGACACTACCAGCCTCACGAGGTTTGGGCATGGGTCACACAGGCACAGAGCTTGGCACTGCTCTCACGTATTTTGTTCAGTGTGCAGCCATAGGTTGCATCCTTCTTTCTGGTCTGCATTCTAAATGGGGGTATTTAGAAGGGGAGGGGGGACTGCCATTGCATGCATAAGGGACTAAGAGTTTGCTAGTCCTTTTCAAGTCTGCCCCCTCCTCTGGGCTCCTCAACCACCTCAGCAAGGTGGGCGAGCAGGAATTCTCACCCCCCTTAGAGTGATGTGAAAACGGAGGGCTTCACAGAGAAAATTTTTTTTACTTGCTCGAAATATCATGGCCCAGAACTGTGGTAGAGCCCAGATCTAAACCCAGTTGTTGTTGTTTTTTAACGTAATATGTGAGAAACTCCTAGCACAAATCTGGGCACATGGTAGGTGTAGGGAAAGTATTAGTTCCTCTGCCTTTCTTGCACTTATGTGAGAAGAGCTCTCATTTTTAAGTACCTGCTCTGGCCGCATAATACAGTGTATATGGCCTTGTCTTCATAATGCCGGCTCTTTTCAATAAGCTGTATGTGAACTTGGATGAGTTCATTTTATAGTCTTTCCAACAAGGGGAAATAGGGGAAGAGGACTGCCTACCAGAGCCTCAAGCTGGTGTCTTCAGAGCATTAAAGTGATTATAGTGATTATTGGTAATGACCTTGTTTACCAGTTCCTTTTATGGTTGTTGTGCAAGCAGTTAAGTTGTGAGAGCCCCACCAATGAGAGTGAGTTCTAAAGCTCAGGTCCCTCTTCCAAGAACGAATTGTAGAGAAGGCTAGTTTCACAGGTCAGTGTTGTAATTCCGGGTGAGGCCATTGTAGGGCCTCCTGAGGGCAGAAAAATAGAAGAGTCCCTACCCCCACCCCCATGTAGGAATGTGCATTCATATCCACAAAAGCCACTGCAAAAGAATTCAGTAATGAGCTTGGTGTGTTACCTGTGGGTAGTATTCAGGTTCCTAGGACTCCAGGACATATTAGGATTTCTCATCTGAATTCCTTTTATGAATTAGTCTTCACCACTGAACCCCACAGTTCTCCCAGTTGTCCCTCTCCTCCTTGCACCTACCTCAGCACAATGACCACCCACTCTGGAAACAGTTTGGCAGTTTCTTAAAAAACTAAACATGCAACTACCATATAGCCCTACAATTACATTCCTGGGCATTTGTTCCAGAGAAATAGAGACTTATGTTCACACAGAAACCTATTCAAAAGTGTTCATTACAGTTTTATTCATGACAGACAAAAACTAGAGACAGTCAAGATGTCCTTCAGTGGATGGGTGACTAAACAAACTGTGGTTCGTCATACTGTGGAACACTACTCAGTAATAAAATGAAACAACTATTGAGGCACACAACAGATTGGCTGAATTTCCAGAGGATTAAGCTGAATGAAAAACTAATCCCAAAAAGTTGCATACTAGATGATTGCTAGGGTTCAAGAGTAAGGGTAGGAGGCATGAGGGGCGTGGGTGTAGCTGTAAAAGCAACACTAGGGATCTTTGTGGTGATGGAAATGTTCTGTGTCTTGACTGTATCAGTGTCAATATTCTGGTTGTGATATTGTACTATAGCTTTGTACAATGTTACCATCGGGGGAAACTGAGTAAAGGGTATGTGGGATCTCAGCATTATTTCTTATAAATTCATGTGATTCTACAATTATTTCAAAATGAAAATTTTACTTTCATTAAAGCAACAGACTGGATATACCCAACAACGTGAATGAACCTCAGAAGCATTATGTTAAGTGAAAGAAGCTAGACGCAGATGTACTCTCTGATCACATTTATATGAAAATTTTGTATAAATCTATAGCGATAAACAGCAGATGACTTGCAAGGGGAAAGGAGAGGCACTGATTGTAAAGGAACCTAGAGGACTTTCTGGGTGGAAATGTTCTGTCACAACTGTGGTAGTAGTTATTCCACTTTACCAAAACTCATCAAATTAGTCATGTGCTCACATAACATTTCAGTCAGTGACAGAGAGCATATATGACAGTGGTCCCATGAGATTATAATGGAGCTGAATTTCTTGTAAGAAATGAAGGATGTGTGGTTCATGGAGGATTTTTTTCTCTGACAGGAGCAGTATGTTTGGGGCTTGGCAAAAATTCCCTCCCACTCACAGCACCACAATCCTGAGTGCACAGATTACTCCCCAGTCCATCAGCCACTGACCTGTTTCAGCACAGAGGAGCAGCGCCCCCCGCCCCGCCCCCCCCCCCCCCCCAGCGCTACATAGTCAGAGGGCTCTACAGCCTCCCAGGCCTGGCTGATGGGCTTCAGAGAACACTGCTGTAAATTCTTGGCTGAGGACCTAAGGTCCTGTACAAGGAGACAGGTCCCCAGGAGCTACCCTAACAAGTATTCAGTGCCACTGCCACTTTAGTAAAAGTTTTCTGTGGTCATGTGGTACCAGCCTGTCCCTGGACTTTGGAAACATTGTCAGGTTTTAATGGTGTAAAGCATAGATAAGTTTTATTTCTTCTATCAGCCCAATACCAGAGAGAGCCTTTTATGCCAGATAGGGCCAATGGAACTAGAAACAAATTTCCCAAGTCAAAATAGTGAGCCCCCAGTTCTACACTCTCCATGTTAAACACCCTCTTTTTTTCTGAACATACCTTAATCTGACCACGGCTCCCACAGGCAATAACCAAACCCTCAGCCATGGCAGTCCCTATGTTCCTTATCCTTCTGTCTTGATTTCTCATTCCTGCTGATCCTCAGGCCACCTTTCACTCCCTCCCGACAGTCACTGTTATGGTGATCTATGTCTCACCCAGCCAGTTTCTCCTCAATATTTCCAGTCAGTCCAGCCCACATCCCTGTTCATGGAGCAGCGTTGACAGCTCTGTGTTCTATCTCTGACCCTGTCAAAAGGAAGCTGGGAGAAGGCTTGTGGGACAGTGTTTTTAAAGTCTATAGTAGTGTTCTAGGCCTTCAAACTCACTCACTTCCCAGAGCAACTTCCAGTCCTGTAGGCTCCATTCATAGTCAGTGCCCTATACAGGTATACCATTTTTTATCTTTTATACCATTTTTTACTGTACCTTTTCCTGTTTACAGATGTTTAGGTACACAAATACCATTGTTATATTGCCTGCAGTATTCAGCACAGTAACATGCTGTACAGGTTTGTAGCCTAGGAGCAATAAGCTGTAACATACACCCCAGGTGTGTAGTGGACTGTACCATTTAGGTTTGCATAAGTGCCTCTGATGTTCACACAAAGATGCATTTTTTCCTAACAATGCATTCCTCAGAATGTACTCCATCATAAAGTGGCACAGGACTGTATGTAATGAATTATGCTTCATTAAATCTCACCAAAACAAAAAGGGGGCGCTAAGCAAGCAAAAGGCTGCTGGAGCTAGCTTCAGGAATCTTTTCTTTTCACTTCCTCTTAAATACCACAAGGTGGCACTAGCCAAATGCTCCTGTCAGGCTACAAAATGGAGTCCCTCATGGAAATGTTCATTTGTAAGAACGACTTTCCTTTTATTAATGATCTTAGCCAGCTTGGTAATAAGGTAAAATAGAGGTTTCATCTTCACTTTCATTTCCTTCATTCATTTTCTTTCATACTGAGAGCTGATGTTTATATTTTCAGCTTCACTTAAAAAAGTGGGGCACTTTTCACCAGCAAGTAACAAACACATTACTTTCTTGTAATTACTCAGTTAACATCAGAGTTTTTACTTTTCTTAACAGTTTATAAGAGAATTAGCCTGGAATATAGTCTGAATTTTTCTATATAAAAATTGAGGGTTCGACTTATAATTGCTATTTGGACTGATAGGATCCCCCTCCTCCATCACCATAGGAGAAGCTTAGAGGACTTGATGTGGTCTCTGCCTAAATGGAAAAGTGCCACAAGAACTATGGGATGGGGGCGGCTTAGCAGTTGACTTAGGGGTGTTCTTGTTTTATTTTTAATGGCTTGATATAGGTTGCACTATTCAGCCTTTTAAGGTCCATTTAAAATAAACCACATTTTTACATTAGTATAACGGTCAATTTTTGCTCTTCAATTTTTCCTAACCATGGATTGAGCTGCTATATGGAAAGGCCTGGACCACGCACGCTGGGAGATATAAAACATAACCTGTCCCATGCTGTGACAGTTCATTTTATGTGTCAACTTGACTGAGCCAATGATGTGTACATATATATATATATATATATACACACACACGCACATATACATATACATGTGTGCATATATATAGTTATAAAAAATAGGGGTGCCCAGTTAGTTGGTCGAAATTATTCTGGGTGTTCCTGTGAGAGTGTTTCTAGATGAGTTTAACATTTACATCGAAAAACAGTAATTCAGATTGCCTGCCCTAATGTGGGTGACCCTTATCCAATCAGTTGAAGGGCTAACTAGAACAAATTCCCTCTTATTTCTTCAAATAAGAGGGAATTCCTCCTGTCTGACTGCTGTCAAACTGTGACATCGGGGTTTTTCCTGTTTTTGGACTCAAACTGAAACTTCAACTCTTCCTGGGCCCTAAGCCTGCTGGCCTTTGGACTAGAACTGTATCATCCACTCTCCTGGTTCACAGGCCTATAGGCTTGGACTGGATTTACATCATTGGCTCTCCTAGGTCTCCAACTTGCCAACTACAGATCTTAGGACTTGTTGCCTCCATAATTATGTGAACCAATTCCTTGTTATAAACCTATTTTTTATATCTGTATGTGTGCATACATGTATATGTATATGTGTGTGTGTATATATATGTACACACCGTTGGTTCTGTTTCTCTGGAGAACACTAATACACATGCCCTTGAGGAGTTTAGGACATAAAGAGAAGACAGCACCAGAAGAGACGGAAATACAGTGTTTGGGAACATGGGTTCTGGAGTCAAACAGACCTGGATTCCAGTTCTGGCTCTACTCCTCAGCTCTGTAATCTTGGGCCCATAACTTGATCTCTGAGCCTTGTTTTTCTCATCTTTAAAATGCAGATTCAGTGGAACACTTCATATAAAACATTTAATACAGTACCTGGCAATAATAAATAGTGGTTTTAAAAATGAGTATGAATTGGCATGTCTGGCATATGAGATAGATGCTTAGTATTCGTTGAATATTGAATGGCTGCCTTTCCCAAGAAGACTGTGTCAATAATGCGTGGGTTTGTATCCAGTATTGCAGTTTATAGTGCAGCTAAGTAGAAGGATTTATCTTGCATTTTAAATAATTTTTTTTCCTTCTTGTGAACTTTTTAAATTTTAGGTCTGCCGAGGGGCCCAAACAGCTGCAGCTACAGCTCCCCGAATCAAGAAATTTGCAATCTACCGATGGGATCCAGACAAAACTGGAGATAAACCTCATATGCAGACTTATGAAGTTGATTTGAATAAGTGAGTATCTCTGTGAAAGCTGGGTATTTGATAAATGAAGGTGAGCCCTTCATCTGATTCAGGGACATGCTTTTCACACTAAGGTTTAAACTAAGATCATCCAGTGGCTTTGGAATTTATCATCTCTTTTTAAAACAAGAATGAGAAGGGAAAAAAAGAATCAAAAAGACAAAACATAGAAAAACAAAAACAAAAAAAAGAACTAAATAAATAAATAAAACAAAAATGAGGTAGGCGCCTGATTCAAAAAGACAATACCAAGAAGAAAACCTTTTGTAAAATTCTTTTTCTTCCCCCAAATCAAAGTATGACTAGTTTCTAGGGATCATGGTAGAGTTGGCTTTATGCATAGTATTTGAAGCCATTTAACACATTATCAATTTTAGGATACTGAATATTCTCATGTTAATTTTATGTACCTGGACCTATATATTATATAATAATGATAAACACCATAAACCTGGCTGGAATGGTGATATTGAGTGACATGGTGGGACACCCAGCTGGTACTGCAGAATTGCTTAATATGGGAAAAACACCCATTTGTTTGGTGACCAGAAGTGAAGAGTGAGTAATAATAGAGAAAAGTGGAAGAGTTTTTCCTTTATAAGATGATAAGCTCAGATCTTTAAAAAAAAAAATTTCCAGAACCTCAGTAGACAGAGTCAAAGAACATGCACAGTCTGAGTCCACTAGAGTTAGTCCACTAGAATGAACCCTCCATGGGGCAGGAATTTTCATCTGTTTTGTTCTCTGGTGTATCTCTAGCACCTAGAACGGAACCTGGCACAGAGAAGACTTGCAATGAATAATTGGTGAGTGAAGAAAAATTAATGTATTTATGACAAATACTCCAACCATTGTAGTTAGTATTCAGAGCTCTCCAAACACCGATCATAATAATACCTTCATGCAGAGAATAGCAGAGGTTTTTAAAGGTTCCATTTCCAAGTGTTGGCAAAGGTACAGTGGAAAGAGTGTGTGCATGTTGCTGATGAAAATGTGTTAACTAACCTTATTGCACTGATCATTTCACAGTACATGCATATATCAAACTATCACGCTGGACACCTTAAATTGACATAGCATTATTTGTCAATTTTATCTCTATAAAACTGTGGAAAAAGAAATACAGACAATGCTAAAGGATATTTAGGGAGGGGGCATATTTTTTAAATCCCATGCATAGAAAAATACTGAGAGGAATCGGGTGGCAACCAGGAAATAAGATTTGTTGAGCACTTCTTGTGTACTCAACACAAAAATTACATGTTTTTATTTCATCTTCATTATAATCTTGTGATACAGTATTAACTCCGTTTTGCAGATTTAAAAAACTGAGGCTCAGAGATAGGAAGCCATTTTCATAGAATCACAGTCTCTACATGAGGATTCATTGTTAAACTAAATGCATGTGGCAGTCAATGCTCTCATTGTTTTGTTTCCTCGTGTGTTCATTCACCGGCAACAGTCCTGTGAGATATAGGTGTTGCTCGCTGTGCTTTATAGTTGGGAAGCTGATTAAGTGATTTGCCGGTAACCTAGTAAGTGTCCAAGGCAGGATTCAGACCAGGCTGTTGGATGCCAGGCCTGCCCTCTGGGTTCCAAGGCCATGGCTGCTGCCCTCACACCTTATCACTTCCCCCTATGCAGGCAGCACTCGCGGCTTTGGATTAGGGGACTGTGGGTGATTTCTCTTCTTTTATTCTCTGTACCATGTTTCTGTTATGGTTGTGCATTATTATTAACAAACCACTTAAAGCTACTTATTGTTTGGATTCTAAAGTTTTAATGTGAAGTAAACTGGGGAAGCTTTGCAGGGAGCTTTAGAAGAAAAAACAAAAACTGCCAGTATGTGGAAGTTGTTTTCTAATCTAAATACTTTTCTACTTCTTTAGCTTTCCATTTCCTAGAAATGTATATTCAGTGTGATCACCAAAATAGAACTCTGCGGTACTCAAAATGTGTAAGAATGCACAAAAATAAACCTCGGGGGTGGGGGAGATTCAGAATGTGCCCTGAGAGGGCCAAATGGTTAATAAAAGCAGCTAATATAGGCAGATGTCTCGTCATATTATGATAAAAGTGTAGAGACTGAACTTCACATAAATACAACTGGGTTCTTTTGTTCTTGTTTTGATTTTGGTCAGATGTGGTCCTATGGTGCTGGATGCTTTAATCAAGATTAAGAATGAAATGGATTCTACCTTGACCTTCCGAAGATCTTGCAGAGAAGGTAAGCACTTTCTTCCCTGTGAGGTTCCAGACACTTATGTTGGTTCCCAAAAAAGGCCTGGGCTCGCCAGAACTGACAGAAATACCTAGAGAACAGCTGCAGGGCTCTGCCAGCTGACCTTGCTGTATATTGCACTTCCTTTTCTTGGGTAAATGTGTCAAAAATTTTAACTGTGGTACAAGTTCTGGTTTCTGAGTTTGCTTCCCTTCAGGAGCTTTCTGTCATGTGTAGCTGCATCTGGTGGTCCTGAGAGCTGCTGGCCACCTCTGCTCTGCTGAGCTCACGTATTAGTGGGATAGTGGAGAGTGTGTAGCTGGTGCTTATGCACACTTAACATTTGTCCAACAGGGAGGCATGAGTGCCCCTCCAGCTCCCAGCATTACATGTGCAGAATAGGTGCTTGGTAGAAATGTTCTGGGTGGGAACAGCCTGTCCCGCCTCATGCAGGCTAATAGCTTTGTATTTATTTACATATTAGAAAAATGTAATTACTGTTGACGGTGTAGCAGTGATATAAGTGGTTGCTTAATATGAATTTAAGTAAAAATGATTTGATTTAAAGGAAACACCTAAGTAATCATTCAAGTGGTACTCAGATGTGGCAAAAATCACACGGACGTGCCGTGAAGGCTGGCTGGTCCTGATGGCCTTGGAGCACAGTGTGTGCCAGGCTCCATTCTATGCATTTCACGTGAGATAGACAGGTGCTGTTATTATTTACACTCAGTGTACATATGAAGAAGCTGAGGCCCAGGGAGGTTAGGGACTCCCAAAAAGACTCATAGCTAGTGAGTTGGGAAGCCAGGAGTCTGCCAGAGTTGTCAGATTCCAGAACTGCAGTTTCAGGCAGTACAGAAGTCTGGGCTTGGAGAACCCAGGATAGAACCAAAACAGTGTAGCTTGGGCCAAGACCAAGGGCTGGGATTGAACTTTCTTCCTAAAATAACCTTCCAAAAAGGAAAAGTCACTATAAATATTGGCCCATCACTTTTTGTTTGTTCGGTTGTGCATTTCAAGCATTTAAAGTCCTATTTCTAAGACATCTGTTTTGATTCAGCTAATCTTGCAGGATTGGATTTAATGTAGCAAATGCTGACAGATATTATGATAGTTTGGCTGAGTCCTGCTGTTCAGGGAACATTCTGCTGTAATTAAACACCAACCTTCCCCATAAATCCTTAAAACACAGGAAATAGAGATGCTTTTCAGTAACCTTTCCCTGTAAGACTTTCAGAGCCAAGAATATAAGGTGTAGCCCATTTGGACTAAAATATATGGGGCAGAATAATATCAATTGCCACTTCTTTTTACTCCCTTATTGTTTGTTAAGAGAATTTCCAGGATAGCCTTTTTGAGAGAAGATTCATTGGATTTATTTTTTAAATTATATACCATTTTTATAAAAACATACTGCTCCAGTTGAATGGCAGGCATACAAAAATATATTGATAATATTCAATCTCTTGAGGAGTATTTGCTTAAGATTTTAGGAGTCAAAAAGATCTGTGTGTTCTCTTATGCTCTTACTAAGGTTTACAGAGAGGGAGAGAGTAGTCATATGAAAGTGATAACCCAGTGCAAGTTTCATGAGTAATCTCGTTTCTCTGGCCTGATGATCAAAATACAGCTCCAGAGAAGTGGTGCCAGGGGTTTAAATTTCATGGTCTTTTTAAAACTCTGAAATACCTAGGAAATTTCCATATATGGGAAGTGAGGCTAGACTGAGAAAATTCTCATTTCAGGGCCCCTTGGTTAGCACTTTATTTTTGCTTGGTTTGCTTTGCTTTGGTTTCACATTAGTTCTTCTTGGAAAGTCAGTGCTCAGGCAGCTTTTGTGAGTTTCATATCCCCGGGGCAACCACTGATGCTTGTCTTGTGGAGACAATTGAATTAGAGCTTCCTCTGGAAAATCTGTATCCAGGCCTCAGCCTTAAGATGACCAAGACAACATTGATTTGTTTTGGGGTACTGCATCTGTTAGAGTTTGAGTTCAACTAACAGTGGCTTTGGAGATCAGAGGAGATCAGGCATATGGCCAGAGATGGTGCCTTTAAAAAAACACAATGCTTTTTCTTTCAAAATACGTGAAGCTTGGAGCTAGGACTGGTGTCGGGAACTTGTGGTGCCAGCTGGATCCCAGACTCGTTCTCTCCTTCTCCAGTGCCAACCAACCTCAAGGTTGCCTCATGGTCACAAAATGTTTTTGGAAACACAGCCATTAGATCTACATACTAGATAAGGGGAGGAAAAGGGGAAAAGGCAACAGGCACCTCTGCCGGAGGTCTGTTGCCTGTCAGTACTGCTCCCAGTGGTGGAATAACTGGTGACAGTGCAGAGGAGAGAATTGGAAGCTGGGTGACTGAATCTGGGTAAGGAAGCATTAAACGTATTTTGTCTCACAGGTATCTGTGGCTCTTGTGCAATGAACATCAATGGAGGCAACACTCTAGCTTGCACCCGAAGGATTGACACCAACCTCAACAAAGTCTCAAAAATCTACCCTCTTCCACATATGTATGTGATAAAGGATCTTGTTCCTGTGAGTTTCTGCATTCCCCCCCCCTTTTTTTTGCAGGGAGAGGGGGAGAGGTGTGTTCGGGTTATGCTGTTAGTTCCTTCGGGCAGCTTTTTTCCTGTCTGAGTTTAATTAAGCAGTTCGAATGCTGGAAGATAAACCTGCTTGGAAGATCTTCCAGCAGCTCATTTGGTGAAGATTTTTTGGGAATAAAGGGCATAAAATTGGAACAGTCCCAGAAATGAAGAATTTGGCCATAACTACAAAGAATTCATGTAGAAAATACCAACTGAGAAGCAACAGTTGATACACATTTTACTTTCATTCCTACCTCCCTGTACTTGACCACCTTCACTGACGGTGTTTTCAAGGGCACGTGGGATTAGAAGGTTTCCCAGGGCATGAAGCAGAGATTTGCTAACCACACTTAACACTGTGACCACTTCTCCCTTCTGAATCTTTGCCCGTGGCCCTGCGAGAGGAAGAGAGTCTGACTTACAAGTAGGCGGGGAAATGGGGTCAAGAGAAAGCTAAGCGGTGATGGCGGAGCCTTACCTTTTTCTTCCCCTTCGCCTCAGGACCTAAGCAACTTCTATGCTCAGTACAAGTCCATTGAGCCTTATCTGAAGAAGAAGGATGAGTCCCAGGAAGGCAAACAGCAGTATCTGCAGTCCATAGAAGATCGAGAGAAACTGGTATTGTCTTGATTTGAGGAATTTCGTTGCAAAGATGTTTTCCGGGAAGTGTATCTTGAAGGAGTGGGGGTGGGGCAGCAGCATGAGGTGATGCAGAGCATTTACTATATTCCGGAAGGAACTTCAAAGCACCTGTCCAAGGGTTGGATACCTATCCTCTCAGGGCCAGGTGGGTAATGTGAACCTACAAAGGGCCAAGAGCAGGCCAAGGAGCTGGAGTGCCTGTGCCCTGCCACCCACGAGGAGCAGATTGTTACCATGTGGCAGATGTTTGTATTTTTCTAAAGAAACTAGTAAAAGTTGACAGCTAAGTCAGAGTAGCACTTTAACTTGTGGGCAAACAAAACACATGACGCTGTTTGCAATCTGCCACCACCCTGTATAGGTGGGAATGGAATAGTTAATGAGTAAGCTGGAACTAGAACCTCGGTGTTCTTTCCTAACACCACAGGTCTGGTGAATATCTTCTCCCTCTCTTGGAGTTGCTGTTCTTGTGTACAGGCTAGGAAGTCTTTAAAATGAAGGAGTTATTATCAAGTTTTTAGTCTCCTTTTCTTGTACTACTTTTACCTTCTCTAAGAAGCGTCTGATTTGCACACTCACCCCTTGCCCACTTAGTGTCCTTGTGGAGAGGAAGAGGTGGGAAGGGGACCGAATGAAGATGGTTCCCAACAGTGTGCCTGCATGGGGCCAAGGACCTGTGCTGTCTGACGGTCACTACTTTGTATGCCCCTCCCATGCAGCACTTAGCCTAAGGAAGTTATTCCTAAGGAAGTTATTTACATTTCGGTCTGTTAGGAGACTGAGCACATCGTAGGGACTGTCCTACTTCTGGACCCCAAGGCCTTGGCACATGTTATTTTATCAATAAATATTGCTTGTGTGAATGAATAAGTGAATTCTACCTTTTAGGTCTAGGGGACTATTTAGCCCTTCTCTTCCCCATAAAAATATTTAAAAAGGAGAGTCCTACTAAGACTGCCCAGCTCTGACATGAAGACGATGAGGGTCAGCACGGTGATGTTAGTCAAAGCAGTCCCCCATTTTTAACTCCCGAGGAGTCTGACACATCCCAGGGCCCAGGTTGGAACTGGCCACTGTGGCTCAACTAGTCATCTCTCATACTCGGGTGGCGTGTAGCTGGTAAACATCTCCTTGATGTGGTGTTACTAGGGAATGAAGGGTTCCCCTGAGCACCTTTTCTGGATAATCAAAATTTACTCATTTAAATGCCAAACATTTGTTTACTTAGCATTTTTCGCTCCCTTAAATTAATACACTGAACATAACTTTTTTCATGATTTTTAAAAGCCATCATGCTCATTGTAGATAATGAAAGTGGAGACATACAGAGAAATAATTTTTAAATAGTCTATGACTCCACCACCCAAAAATAACTTCTGCTGACAGCTACCTTTGTTCTTTTTATATTATGTTTCATTTCGCTGTAGCTGGGGTCAAAACATAAATATTCTTCTGTGTCTGCTTTATGTTATTTCTCCCTTATGTTATTGTGAGCATCTTCCCGTGTTCTTAAAAGATTTCATAAGCATCAGTTTACACTTGACTTTCTATTACTTCAGGTGTGCGCATCATGTGTTCTTTAGCTGTTCCTACTGCTGTTGAACAATGAGAGTATTTCTAATTTTTTTATTACAAATAAGGCTAGATAAACATCTTTATCCTTCAAGTTCTATCTAAGAAATTCTAATTTCTTGTTAGGTTTTTCTACAAGTAGATTAAAGAATATGACTATAATTAAGGCTCTTAATCCTGTTAATTTATGCTCTCTAGACCAGTGGGGCCAGTTTACACTCTTACCAGCTGCCTGAACAGAAAGTAGATTTTGTTGAAGACTCATAAGTTTACAGTTAGGACCTACGACTCTGTGTCATCAGTCATCTGCTGTCACTTCACATGGCAGCGTGTCCTTCTGTTTTGCTGCTTTTAATCAGTTTCTGTTCCCCAAATCTGCAAGTCGAATGTGGTGGAACTGGTTGAGCAGATGGAGTCAGTGTGGCAGGTGTTAAGGAGCAGGGCTTCCAGAGTCAGGCCACCTGAGGTCCTGTCCCAGCTCTGCTGCTTACAACTGTGTGAGCCTGGGCAAACGACCTAACCTCTCTGAGCCTCAGTTCCTTACCTATAAAATGGGACTGTAATAGGATTATTGTGATCATCAAAGGAGGTAAAATCAATCAAGCACAGGATGTGCGGTGCAGGTTGGCTATTATTTAGAATGATGTTGGTTCCCATTGAAACTTGACACCTGTGCTGAGCCTGGCAGAGGCTGGTGTAGACCACCAGAGGCCTCCACACCCAGGGCCTCTTAGTTTCTCCTAGACTGCATTCTAGGTGATACGTTTTGGTTTTAGGTTTTTTGTTTTTTGTTTTTCATGGGTTTGGTTTTTTTCATGTTTTTTCTTTAGATAAGAGAAGGGTTATTAGTGTACTTGAACTTAACTCTGGGCTGAAATCCAGCAAATGTTTACATTTCAGTTACAAGCTCTTTTTTATGACTCTGGTAAATCTCTGCAAACCACTCCTAGGGTTTTTCCAAGAAAACTCACATGCAAGTGGGTGCTTTGTTCATGCTCTGACCCCAGACGCCACATTTAGTCAACTAAGGACGTGACAGGCTCTTCAGTCACTGCTCCTGACTGTGCTGCCTTCCCTCCCTGCACAGGACGGGCTGTACGAGTGCATCCTCTGTGCCTGCTGCAGCACCAGCTGCCCCAGCTACTGGTGGAATGGAGACAAATATTTGGGGCCTGCAGTTCTTATGCAGGTAAGGTTCTCCAATATTGCTTTAAGAAAAACTGAAACTCAAGCATTCAGAAATCCAAGCCCATAATATGTTGTTGGAAACCAGACATTCTGAGGAGCGAGAGCTTCCTTCATTTGCATCCATTCCAAATAGGTCATAGATTGCATTGTCTTCACTTGGCTTTCAGTAAATACAGGGCTTTGACTGCAAAATGCCTTTGTTTCAGTGTGGCCAGGGTCTGACCCTGGGTGGTAGCATGCTGGTTGGCAAACCATGCCTTGCAGATATTTAAAATGTGCTTCCTGTGCCACTGGCTCTTACCTGCCCACTTGCTCGCTTTCCCCAGACCACATCTGTCATGGCTCCCTCTCACAGGGATTTTTCACATGCGAGCAGTGGAGAGCAAAGTGTTGTTGAGAAGCCACTGCCCAGCTCTTGGGTTGGAAATTGTTTCCATGCTAATGGAAGCCTGAGTACTGGGTTTAGGGGTTACTCAGAAGAGAAAGTAGTATTGCTTTTCATTGCCTTTCACTGTATGAATAGTTCACTGCAAAGAAAGTCAGTGTCTTTGTTTCTAGACAGTTTAGACTTTAGATTTGTGGTCAGTGCTTTCCACAGACTCTTAAACAACTCACAAAAACTTCTCGTTTCTCATTTTCCCATAAAAAGAGAAGCTATGTGGTTGTGTGACCATGTGGCAGTATTGATTCTCAGCCATGGAAGAGATTGATAATGAGGTACATTCATAGTTGGCCCTTGAGCCAGTGACCCAAGTTGTCAGAAATGTAGAAGTCCTCCCAGTAACACTGCCAGAGCAGGCCCGGTGATGGGGAGGTTAGTCAGCTGGCTGGTCTCAGGCTTCCTGGATGGATACACTAATTAAAAGAAGCAAAAATTATCTCTAGACAGGGCAGTTACTCAAAGACAGTGAGTAGGTGCTGTGAAGACAGATGAAAAGTCATATGACACAGTCCCTGCCTTCACTGATTCATAATCTGGGTAGAAAGCTAATGAGCAACTTAATAATTAGAAGACGATGCCTGATTGCATATACTTAAGCACCAGGGTACCGGGTGCACTGTGGTTCAAAGGTTTGTGGGGGGTCATTATCAAGAGGAGTTCCAAAAGAGTTGGGAGCCTTGAAAGATGGCAAGAATCAAAGAATGTAGAGGTAGGGTGTCAAAGCTGAGAGAATTCCCTTTCTTTTGCGATCTTGAAACTTTGAGGTGAACCAGAGGGCTGCCAGGCCCGTTAAGTTGATGGCTCAGCTAATCAGTCCCTGGTTCCCAGGCCTATCGCTGGATGATCGACTCCAGAGATGATTTCACAGAGGAGCGCCTGGCCAAGCTGCAGGACCCCTTCTCTCTCTATCGCTGCCACACCATCATGAACTGCACAAGGACCTGTCCTAAGGTATGCAGGGCTGGTGACCCTGAGCTCTGCCTCAAAACTGTGATGACAGGAGTGGCGTCTGCTCATGAAGAGGCAGTTGGCAGAGGGCAAACTTGGTCATTCAAGCAGGAGAGGGACCAGGGCTGCTTCCACGCACCTTTGAGAGCTTGAATGTGCTGGTTTCTGATGATGAGTTAAAGATTGTGGTAATGTGTAAAACCTTTAGAGATGTCTGGCTAATTTTGACACCAGCTACAGTCATAGAAAAGACCTTCTTTCTTAGGTATCTTTGAGCATTCAGAGAAAATGGCTCTGCCCTGGGCTCGTTTGCCTTCTACAGTGAGCCACACCTGTCTTCCTACAGTGAATGGGAATAAAATAAGACAGGGCCCTTGCCAGAGAGCAAGAACTGTCTGAAAGCAGAGCCCAAGAGAGCTCTTAGCCCAAGCCCCTGGGTTGTAAAAGGCCTGATTTGCGTTCACTTTGCTTGGACACTTACCAGCCAGGGGAGGAGTTCCTCTCAGGGTCATGGACTTCCGTTCCATTTCACTGTCATTTGGTATTGATTCTCTTCTCTTTTTTCAAGGGGCTGAATCCAGGGAAAGCTATTGCTGAAATCAAGAAACTGATGGCCACCTACAAAGAAAAGAAAGCATCAGCCTGACTGTTCTCAGCTGATCATAATTATATCTAATCGGAGTTCCTTCGAGGTCTTGATTTTCCATGAGCACAGCATGTATAATATAAAATGTTAAGAAAGAAATAAATGTTATTCTACTTTATTAACAAAAAAAGCAAGCCTGTTCCTTTTCCTCGCTGCAGAGGAATGTGAAGGTACCAGGAGGAGGAGCCCTTGTCCTGGAAGAGGGGGCCATGGCTCCAGAATGGAGCCACTGGGGATGGGCTGTGGCGGGGTGCAGTGGCTCCAAGCATGAAGCTGATGTCATGCAGGACCTGGGGCTTGTTCCCAGCTTTGCCGTTCACCAGCTGGACAACCTTGGGCAAGTTCCTTCTTTTTGCTACTCCGTGTACCCATCTGTAAAATGGGAGTCATAACTGCCTACCTCACCCTCCTGGGACTTACTCTGAGTGCTCAGTAAATGTCAGCTTATTATTATACAGCATCCCAGATTCTACTTTCAGTATTAGAATTATTTAAACCCAAATCTTGAGTCTCTTTTGAGGCAGAGTTTGAGATTTCCTTCAGGAGCAGTGACCAAGGTCAGTTATGAACTGAAGTTAGTCCCATAAATGGCCTCAAGAGACCTCTCACTGCAGCACGAATTCCCACCATTGCTGCCTGGGCTCTGACACTACAAAAGTAGTAGCGCTCACTGGAAAAACAGTGCAGAAGTATGTCAAGGAAAAAGTAGAAACCCCCCCCAAGCTCCCCGAGTCCCACATCTGCTGCTGACAGTTTATAATTTCCTTCCAGACCTCTGTGTCATTACACTTGCGGCATACATAAAACTCTTCAAAAACAGTGCGATACAATCTGTTAGCAGCTTTCTATTTTTCCATTTTTTATTGTAAAACATAAAATTTACCATCTTAACCATTTTAAGTGCACAGTTCAGTGGCATTAAATACATTGAAACTGTTGTGCAACCATCACCACCACACATTCCCGGAACTCTTCATCTTGCAAAACTGAAACTGTCCCCAATAAACACTAACCCCCCATTCCCCTCCCCCAGCCCCTGGCAACCACCATTCTACTTTCTGTTTCTGTGACTGACTACCTCACATAACTAGAATCATATAGTATTTGACTCTTTGTGACAAGTTATTTTCAGTTAGCATAAAATTCTCAAGGTTCATTCATGTAGCATGTGTCAGAATTCCCTTTGTGGATGAAAAGGCGCTCTATGGAAAGTAACCACACAGGGTGATCTGATCACTAGTTCCTAACTGGGCAGATCGTGGTGGGTAGTCACGCCCCGGGCATGTAACTTTCTTTGCCTTAAACAAGCCCTGACCATAGTTTCTGTGCATCTAGGCTAACACACCTTTGAAATGCCCCCTTTCAGACCCCTCTTTCTAGAGCATGACCACCCTCTGGAGGGCACATAACCTGAACTACCCTGTCATTTGATACCCATCTTGTTCTCTCCCACCTTCAACTTATCTTCCTTATCTTCCTCCTGTTAGTCTCTGAAGCATTTATCTGTTGAGAGCTTGCTTCCAGGCATATCTTCGCTTTGACTCAAAATTTTTAAAAAATTCTCTACAGGTTTGGACACGCTTACATGGACACCTTCCTTTTTAAGGCTAAATAATATCCCATTGTATGTATCTATCACATTTTGTTGTTTTTATCACATTGATGGGGGGGTGTGTGTATAAAATGCATTTTCTGCCTTAGCCTTTTTAACCACCTGTTAAGTGCTCTGTGGCGTAGATGCACCATAACTTATTTAACCATTTCCCCTGCAATTTAACATCGGACAGCCCCTATTTTCATTCTTAGGAACATCCCAAATCCACTTTTAAATTGTAGCAGTGAGGTCATCCAAGCAGGAGGCTAAGAATAATGTCTGACTTACTGAGAATGACCCTTAGTGAGCATTTCTGGATTTTAGCTTTGCGCATCAGGCGCCTTCAGGGTGGTATGGCCTAACGGGCTGGTGTTGGCTGCATTGCTGGCTTTTTAAAGGGACGGTTCAAAAGCGCTACTCTCCAGCCTCCCCAGAGGTGAAATGCTCGTGTAAAGATGAACAAGATTTGTTCCATGCCACCTAGGAGCCAAGGTCACTGAGAAAAGGAACAAGCATTGAATTAGAATTTTAGAGGACAGGGTCTCTGCCCTTATGTATAGCATCTCAGAATTCCTGGCCACCTCAGTAAGGCCACACAGTACACAGTCCTCCCGTGTTTAAGCTCAAGTTTCAGAGGAGAACTGAAAAAACCTCAGGCAGACCGCGTGCCACGTGCATGGAGGGCAGTAGGGCTAAAGGTGCACCTTACTGATTTCTGTCCACCTTGGAAGGTCCCATTCCTTGGATTCAGGGAAAATGTGGCTTTGCTTCTAACCTGCAGATCTGTAGGGAAGGATGGGTTTTTCTCATGAATAACTCAATGGCCTGTAAAGAGTTCTGCAACCCCAGCTCCTGGCAAGAGGCAGGGTGTAGTGGGGAGTTGCCACTCAAATCAGCTACATCAGACATCAAGTTTGCAACTGTAATTCACTCTCACCCTACTTAAGCTCCAGCTAAACTGAACTATGTTATCAACTGAGAGTTTCATTTACTGCTTATTTAATCTTTCACTGGATGGCAGGCAGATGTTCTATTTCAGCAGTCAGACTCCTAATAAAACTTCGGACCTGACCAGGGAAGGAGAGTATCTTATCCTTGATGCTACTTCTGTATCCTGACAATCTACCTTTTCTCAAAAATAATAATGTGGGATGCTTTGAGCTTCCCTCAGACTAAAGTCAGACATCTCTTCTTAACTGGCCTTTGGGCAAGTTATTGAACCTCGGTGCCTCTTTTCCCATAAAATAGGGATTAACAGCATTCACTGCTCAGAATTGTGGCTGTAGTCTAAGAATAAATGTGGCCCTGGCCGGGTAGCTCAGTTGGTTAGAGAGTCCTCCTCATACACCAAGGTTGTAGGTTCAATCCCCAAGTCAGGGCTCATACAAGAATCAACCAATGTATGCATAAATAAGTGGAACAGCAAATCAATGTTTCTCTCCCTCTCTTCCTTTCTCTCTCGCAAATTAATTTTTTTTTTTAATCGTTAAAGAATAAATGCAAATTCCCATAAACCAAACCAAAAGTAAATATGTGAGGTGTTGGACATGTTAACTTGATGGGGGGAGTTCTTTCAAGTGTGTAGGTATATCAAATAATCATGCCATACACTTTAAATAGCTTACAATTTTGTCAGTTGTACCTCAGTAAAGCTGAACATTTGTTTAAATAAATATATACTTAACATATATTAATTTTCAAAAAAATGTGAGCAGCGTCTAACTTGCAGTAGAGCAAATGCCCCATAAACTCAATTGAACCAATTTGTCTCTAATACCTACTTGTGTGAAAGACCTTCTGCTGGAGGCTGCAGGGACTAGAAAGGTGATTCATTCTCATCCCTCTGGACTTGACAGTTTGTTATGTTTCTGCCATGACTGGCCAGAGTTTGAGAATGTCCTGTTCAGAGGATGGTTCTGCTGTGCAAGGATAACGATGCTCGCTTTTCAGCTCTCACGTTGCATGGACTTCCCAGTGCAGGGAGGAAGTGCCACCAACTGACCCCCAGATTCTCTTCTGGCCCCTTCTCCTTGCCCAGGAAACTCTTAGACAAACTGCTGAAACTCCACTTTGTGTGTCTAGACAGCCAGAATCTTGTGATGGGGTTTGTCACTAGGTAAGAAAATCCCTTTTGTTGCAAAAACCCAGTGAAATCTCAAAAAATAGAGAAGTGAGGCCATGCTCTAGAATAAACCAGTCCGAACTAGTGACTTCTCAAGTCTTTTGCCAGGCATATTATGCTTCCTGTGGACCCCCAAGAGAGGAGCAGCCCCAGAAGGAAAGCTGCTCCATCGGTCCTGGCCCACAGGTGACAGGAGCCCAGCCCGCAGACCGCCCAATGACAGCACAGTGAGAGCCACTTCCCCAAAGGTAAACTTGGATAGACAGCAGGGCCTCCCACATCCTCTGTGGTTTGGAAGGAAGCTTCCTCTGGCTTCTTGCCCCATCAAGGTATTGGGCCAAGGGGCAGATCCTTCCCAGATGGCTCAGAGGATGGAACCTCTTCAGTGCCAAGCTGGGTTAACAATACAAAGAATGGGGGGGCCTGTCTTTCAATAGGTCCCATGCCCCCTCTTTATGACGCTTCTGGCCCGCTGCCAGGATCTAGGGAAAGGATCTAGGGGAGGAAATGGGGACTCTGAGAAGGTAAGTAGTCTGCCCCAACTGGACATGCCATCTGCAGATGTAACTGGTCTTCTCACCTGAACTGAGGACAGTTTAGACCATTCCCCTGGTGGTCAACCTGCTCCACGAGCAGCCTGACCCAGCTCAGTAAATGGCTCCACTGTTCCCAGGCTACTCAGGCCCAACCCCTGGGGGCACCTTTGACTCCACACATTCCTGTACCTCCAGACCCCATCCATCAGCAAGTCCTGCCAACATTTACTCCTTTACCAAATGTATTTACTGAGTCCTTGATATGTATCAGGTACGGTCAAGGACTTCCCTTTCTGCAGTCTGTCCCCCACCATAACTCTCTGTCACAGCTCTGTCTCCTTCCAGCTCTTTCCACAATAGGTTATTGGGAAGTTTTCTTCTGCTTGCCTTTGGCTGCTCCCACGTGTTTTGTTCACCCTCATGTTCCCAGCTCCTAGAACAGTGCCCAGCACTCCAGAAGTTCATACTGGATGAATGATGATGGATCTGTCCCAGTCCTATTCTTGGCCCTAACCTGATCCTTCCCTGGTTTGCCCCAGAGCCTGGGGACTCTGATCCACCCTCCACCTTTGGAGGTCCTTAGTCCAGAGGCCACTGACCCCAGGGTTAGGACACCGTTTGTATATGTGCCTGTCACCGTGGGACAAGAAGATGAATGCTGTGAGGCTTCTAGGGTCTGGCTTATGCCTTTACTATTTCTCTGGCATTTTAGAGGCCTCCTGTGCATCATTGCAGTCTCCCTGTATCCACATGTATCTCTGTGAGGCATATCTGACCATGTTGCTCTGGGCAGGTGTATCTTTCTTTGACATATACTGAACAGTGCCACCCACTGTCCCAAGTGTTCTACATGCTTTCTCTCATGTGATCCTCGTGACTCTATATAAAATAGGCATTGCTAATGTCATCCACACCCCATAGGTTAAGAAATGAGCCCCCCCACCTTAAAAAAAAAAAAGAGGCCCAGAGAGGTTAAATGACTTGCCCAAGGTCACACAGCCTAGAAGAGATTGACGCCACCTTGAACCACATGCATAGTCCATAACCACTACGATGCAGTGGGGCTGATTCCAAGTGTGCAGTGCATGGTGGGTGGGTGGGGGTTGCTGTATCTGTTTCTTCGTGTCACACACGTGTATGTCAGTGTCACCTGTGTGAATCTGTGCGTCGTGTCTGTGTCTTGGGAGTCTGTGTGTGTGTCTGAGGGTTATGTCAATATCTCCTAAGTGCCACACCTCTTGTTTGTGAATTTGTATGGGCTGGGAGGGGTGTTATGTACTCGTGTTTGTTTGCCTGAGGTTTTCTCTGAGTGTGTCCGTGTGTTCACCTACCTGAGGGTTGACCTCTCTGATTCCCTGAGAGCCCCTGCTCCGGAGTGTGTGTCCGAGGGCTGTCGCGTCTCTGCCTCTGCGCGTGAGTCGGAGACGGCTCGGACTACAAGTCCCGGCAGCCCCTGCGGCGCGGCGGGCGGATGTGCGGCCGCGGTGGGTGGGGCGGGGCTTGGCGGCCCTCAGAACCCGACTGCAGCACGGTCCCGAGCGCCGACAGCTGCGAGCGCCCAGGCGTCGCGCCGCGCTCCCGGGTCACCTCGCGCCCCCCGCGGGCATCGCGACGCCCAGGCCCAGGCCGCGGGCCGCAGCGCCGGGGCCGGCGATGAGCGCTAGGAACCAGCATGAGCGCAGGTGAGTGCGCTGCAGGGGCCAACCGGGCGCGGTGCCCGGGCCGCCCGGCGTCAGTTGTCAGGAGGCGACTACTCCCCCGCGGCGTCCCCAGCCAGCGGAGCGAGCCCGGGGGCGTCCCCGCGCCGGTCCCCTCCCCGTCACGGGCACTCAGCCCGGAGAGGCCAGGAGCCCGGGGATGGCGCCGCGCAGGTCGTCCCCTCCCCGCCGCCCTGCAGCCCTGGGGCGGGAAGCTCCAGGTGCCTGTGCTGAGGTAATGGGGGCCCGCGGTGGCCCGCGCAGGGAAACGCCCCGCTCCCACTGGACTCGCCCCCGCGAGGGTGACGGCCGTCCAGGTGGGGCAGCAGGCGTGGAAGCCGCAGCGTCCGGGGCATCTGAGCAGTTTTTCCTCTTGGCTGAAGTAGTGAATGGGTTTGGCGAAGTCAGGGCACCCGAATCCCCGGGTCCGAGTGCCCTGCGGCACCAAACAGCCTCCCTCCCCCCCCTCAGGCCCCCAGCCGAAGCCTATGGACATCCTGTCCAAGGACCACACCTTCCATGTTACCCATCAGGAGCATCCCAGGCCCATTTTTTTTGGAATCTAATTTAAATCCCACCTGCTGAGAATGAGGCCAATAGACCTTTTATATCTAGGAGAGTCTCACCTCCATGTGAGTCTCTCAGATCCCAGACCTTCAAAGCTTTGTTCCTCAGCAAAGGGCCCACCAGGGCTGGAGCATCCTCTCTGCAGCTGCAGAACCCTCCATTCAGGTCTCCTTCCCCATCTGCCCCCTCAGTCCCCACCCCCGAAGTCTAGAGTGCAGCCAGGGTGAGGAAGGGGAAAGGCTAGGGAAAGATGGGCCCTGGACTCCAGATCCAGGGATTTGGGTGCTACTGGCAGATTGTCCCTCACCCCATAGCCTGGCAGAGGAGAGGAGTCCCTGGCCACAGCGCAGCCACAGCGAGGTAGGAGGCAGCACTGCCTCCCTGGGCAGCTGCCAGGTCACCAGCAGGAAGCAGGGGCTTCCGCAGGAAACCAGAGTTTCCCAGATGGCTTTGACTCCAGCCCCTCTGTTCTGCAGTGCCCCTAGCATTGCCTCGGGGCTGCGCAGTCAGGCTGGCTTTAATCTTAGCCACACTGAGCTGTGTGGCTTTGGAAGTGTTAATCAGCCTGTTTGTGCCACATTTTAAATGGGGATCGTAATCCACGCTTTTCATGATGGGTGTGACTGTGAGGAATGTGTTCATTCAGCCCATTCATTTCTGCTTCTCCCCTTTCAAGTGGGACCCTGGACAAGGGACTTCAAAGCTTTGTTCCTCAGTTTCCTCAGCTGTAAAATGAGGATAATAGTCCCTCCCTCAGAGGGTTATGCATGAAGATCAGTTATTTTTATTCAGAAGAGCAATACAACCATCGTGAAAGTACTGTTGTTGCACACAGCCTGCATGTGCCTGCTCTAGGCTGGCCTGAGCTGGTGGTACAGAGATCAGACACTTCCCTGCCCTTCCTATGACATCCCTGGGGAGACTGAGATGTGATAGAGATAAATAAGCACATCAGAGTGTTTGTGTCCTCTAGGAGAGAGTGCCCTGGGCTTGACCTTGCCAGGAGTTTTTCACAGATGTGACTTCCTCCTACAAGCTCCTCTCTCTCTCTTTCTTCCGAAGGTTGACATAAAAAGACAATGACTGCTGTGTGCTAGATCCTGGGGGAAGTGAGCAGGGCCCTTCAAGAGGGGGCTCGCACCTCTGTACCTCACAGCTAACTGACCCAGAGACAGGAGATGGACATAGTGACGCCTAGCACCATCACCTCCATGCTGTTATGTCAGCTGAGATGTGCAGGCATTTATTCATTCATCCAATAAGTGGTTCCTGAGTCCCAGCCATATGTCAGGCACTGTGAGCAGGATGGTTGATGACACCGGTGCAAGCCTGATGTCATGATGGGTGTTGGTGGGTAGGGTGAAATGGGCAGAGAGGACTTTGGAGTAAGATAGGCCCTTTCCAGCTGTGAGACAAGTCCATGGGCAAACTGTGCTCCGAGGCTTAGTTTTCTCAGTTGTAAAAGGAGAGTAGGTGCAGGATTGATGCAGGATTAATTAGATCAGATCAGCACCAGCAAAGTGACGGCTGGGGTTGGCCGAGCATTCAGCAGGCTTCTTTCCCATTCCCAGCAAGCTGTGTGCCTGAGGGTTTTAAGGCACCAGGAGAAGCTGTTGGGTGCACATGGGAACAGTGGCACAGCTGTGAGTTTTCAGGCCGTGTGACAGGAAAAGTGGAGGGGAGCCTGAGAAATGGGTCAGAGCAGAGCCACGCCTCCTTGGCAGGGGAGCCAGAGGCCACTGGCGTGTGCAAGCCTAGGCTTCCGAACCTCAGACACCCTGGGTGGTGGGTGGCTCATGCTTCCTCCTGTGCCAGCTGCTTCGGGGTTATGATCCTACACTTAGGAAGTGGAAACCCAGAGAGGCTAAGGCACGTGCCTTGTAAAAAAAAAAATGTCTTGCTTGTAAGAGGGCCAGGAACACAATTTTATTTATTTTTTTTAAAAAAATTTTAATTGATTTCAGAGAGAGGAAGGGAGGAGAGAGAGACAGAAACATCAGTGAGAGAGAAACATCAATCGGCTGCCTCCTGCACACCCCCTACTGGGGATCGAGCCTGCAACCCAGGCATGTGCCCTGACTGGGAATCAAACTATGACCGTCTGGTTCATGGGTTGATGAGCCACGCCGACTGGGCAGGAATACAATTGTTATGGAGATGACGACAGTGTTGGAGGGGTCCTATTTTGTGTGTGTATGTGTGTTTTGTTTGTTTGTTTTTAATCCTTGCACCAAGAATGTTTTTCCCATTGCTTTTTCAGAGAGAGTGGAAGGGAGAGAAGTGGGGGGCCAGGAGGTTATGGAACATCGATGTGAGAGAGAAACGATTGGTTGCCTCCTGCACCCACCCTGACCAGGGCTGGGGATCCAGCCTGCAACCCTTGTACGTACCCTTGGCCGGAATTAAACCCAGGACCCTTCAGCCTGCGGGCCGACACTCTAACCACTGAGCCAAACTGGCTAGGGCAAGAGGCCCTGGTTTTAAGAGCATGAACCTAGAGTCACACTGCCTAGGTCCAAATCCCACCACTCTCTGGCTGTGTGGCCTTTGGGCCACTTACTGCACCTCTCTGGGCCTTAGTTCCCTAATTTGTAAAATAGGGATAAAATTAGTACCTGTTTCATGGGAATAAAAGAATTAACAGATATAAAACCCTTTGAGCAGGGCCTGGGCTGTGTCAGCCCCTTATATCCGGAGGTACTCTTTCCCTTTATACTACAGGAACATCCAGAGAGCAGCTGTAAGGCACGAGAAACTACCCATCCTACCCCATTCAGAGAGCTGGTCTCCAGGGCTGGTGGGGGGCCCTGGCACAAAACGCAGAAAGGGCTCCAGGCGCAACTGGGACTGTGGCCTTTTGATGTGGAGTGAGAAAAGGGCTATGGCTTGTTGGTGGCCAGTTACCTGAGAACGTAGCATTGCCGGACAGAATGTGTCAGTTGTCCTGAAGGTCCACTCCTTCTGCCCCCCAGGCCAGGAGCCTGCCCCAGTTTCCCCAGGGTTACACAAGAGCCGAGGGGCCTCAGCTGTTTGTTCCTCAGGAAAGGAAGGAAATGAAGCCTCTACAAACCTCACTCACAAGCTGGATGTGGCCAGGCCTACAGATTGAAGGGACCCGGGCTGGGGTCCCTGTGAGCTCCAGGAAAGAAGAGCTCCTGGCCTTCTGCCCCCCTGGCCTTGAGTAGACTCCTGGCCAGAGCCCCCAGTGGTTGAGGGCTACAGGCCTCGTGTGTGTGTGTGTGTGTGTGTGTGTGTGTGTGTGTGTGTTCATGTGTGTGTCTGGCTTCCTGGAGCTGGTGGCTCCATTTGATTTCAGAGTCTCCTAAGTGTATAGAGGAGCGATTGGCTGTAGGTGGGGGGCTTGTGCTAATTTGGTTTTTGAGTCATCAGGGTGAGAGGCCTCAGGAGGTGAAGGGCATGTGCCCTGTTCTCTGAAAGTGCCCACATGGGTCTCAAAAGCACAGGACCTGGGCTCTGAGTTCCTGGCTCCACCGTTTACTGGGGCTATGTTGCTGGAGAGTTAAATGAGTTAATTTGTTTAGAGGCTTAGAGCAGCTCTCGTCACCTGGAAAGTGCTTAATGGACGTCGGCTGCTCTTATGGTTATTACCACAGTAATTATTATCCTCCTCACCAGGCAAGGAGATGGGGGGCTGGGATAGGAGACAGACTGCCTGGTCTGGGGGGACACATGGCCTCAATCCTCAGGGTATCCCAGGTGGTAAAGCAGGGGTATTAAAACCCACCCTGGACTCTGCCTACCTGGGCTTGCATCCCTGCACCACCGTGTACTTACTTGTGTGACCTTGGGCAAGTGACTCAACCTCTCTGAGCCTCATTTTCTTCTGTAAAAGAGGCATAATCATTGTGCTTACAGGGCAGGGTTATTGTGTTAACTCTGGAAAAAGAGCCAGGAACAGAGCTTGCACACAGTGAGCCCTCAGGAAAGGTTGACTATTATAGGTTGCCGTGGGCTCAGGGAAGCTGCAGAAACCCAAGTGTTTGGGGACAGAGCAGCTGAGGGGCTGGGATGTTGTGACAGTGGCAGGTGCCTGGGACACCCTGGGCTGGGTGAGTGGAAACTTTTAAGTCAGGCCTCTGCAGGGCTCTGTTTGGGGAGGGGGAGGAAGGGAACCCAGAAAATCAGCAGGCTGCCCCCTGCCCAGTCCCCCCCCCTTAGTGGACTTTTCCAGAGGCTCTCATGAGACATGCAGCACCTCAGCCATTGCTCCAGCTCATCTGGGGAGGGGCCCGGGAACCCTTATGTGTAGCAGGTGCTCAAATGGTCCAGGGATCACAATTAGAGGAACCCCAACAAAAGCTGCCCAAGGGTTGGAGCAGTCAGCCCCATTCTCTTCAGGACCCCAGTACACCCACTGCTAGGACCACAGCTCCACAAGAGGGGAGGCAGGAGAAAAAAGAATTTCTGCAACAGCCTGGTGCTGTTCCCCGACCCTCAGTTTACCTGTCTGTAAAGTGGGGGTGATAGTAGGGCCCTCCTCACAGAAGGAACCCTGGTAACTGTTCAGCTGGACCCTGGCACGCAGCAGCTTCTCTCCACAGTCCTGGGGCTCACCCTGCTCTCCTGCCTACCCCCAGTGGCTGGGTTCCTCTCGCCCCCTCCCCTTCCACCTTTGGAGTGAGGCTGCCCTGAAAGGCAGGCCTGACATTTTATCAGTCCAGATGGGACTTCTCAGCATCTCCTCACTGCCAGGCCTGTGCTGGGCTCAAACAAGGATAAGCCACCGATCCTGCCCTCAGGGTGGGGACCAGAGGGAAAGGTGGGACACAGCTCACAGGAGGTTAACAGCAGGATGTGTGAGTGCTGTGGAAGCTCAGGGCGCTCTCCAGGCTCCCCCCAATGCTGGGCCCACAGCCAGTGAGAAGTCACCAAACACACTGGAAATGACAGGGCAGCCAGATAACAGGCCCAGGAAGACTTGAGCTATTGGCTCTGTCACACCCGCTGATAAAATGGCGATGCTTATTATGTTTAAAGAAGTAGAAAAAGCCTTCTGCCCTCAAATGACTTTTTTTTTCTGTCCACAGACAGCAGCCCTCTGGTGGGCAGCACGGCCACCAATTATGGGACCCTGACGATAGAGCCGTCTCTAGATCCCCTCAGCTCCTCAGTTTCATCCGTGGTATGTGGGCAAGAGAGGGGCAGGTGGGACTGACCCCGGGCTTCCTCCCCCAGCCCCCACCCCGCCCCCACCGGACCTTCTCTCCTGTGACCACAGAGGCTCAGCGGCTACTGTGGGAGTCCATGGAGGGTTATAGGCTATCACGTCGTGGTCTGGATGATGGCAGGGATCCCTTTGCTGCTCTTCCGGTGGAAGCCGGCATGGGGGGTGCGGCTGCGATTCCAGCCATGCCACCTGGCCCGCGCCGAAACACTCGTTATCGAAATAAGAGACAAAGAGGTGAGAGGCCGAGCAGGGACAGCCTAGAGCTGGAGAAAGGTGGCATTGGGTCAGGGTGGAGCATGCTCAGGTTCTCAGCCCAACCTGGCCACTAATTTTCTGTGTACCTTGGGCAGCTTGTTCTCTCTGGACTGCAGCTTTCCCATCTGAGCAGTGGGCAGAAGGGGCAGGTTGGGTGCTTCCTGAGGAGGTCATCTATATTCTTGATCCCTGCTTCCTCCAGCAGGAGCCACTTGGCTGGGGGGAAGGGTGATCAGGGAGGGGAGGGCGTCTCTTCCTCCAGTACTGAGTCCACACCTCCATGTTCCAGGATAGTTCGTGGCAGCTCTACACTGTCCGGGTGCAGACTGAGGCCATTGGTGAGGGCAGGTAAGGCAGCCCCTGTTCCCTGGCCCCCCACCCGCAAAGGCTCTGACCCTGGTGCCTCTTATCCCAGGGAAGGAGGGTGGCTCTGGGGGGATGGCAAGGTGCTGGGGCAGCTCCCAGAGTAAGCCCCACACCCCTCCCCAGCCTGGAGCTGCCCCCACGGGCCCAGGCAGAGGACGGCCGGAGCCAGGCTGCTGTGGGGGCAGAACCAGAGGGTACATGGAAGGACACAGCCCAGCTCCACGGGAGTGAAGAGGCAGTGAGTGGACTGGTGGGTTCTGGACAAGTCCTTGCCCCTCTCTGGGCCTTACTTTCACATTCTGTGCAGGGGGCGGAGGGGTGGACTCCATGTTCTCCAGGCACCTTTGGTTCTGTTGTCCCAAACATCCGGGATGCTGACTGACCACCTTTACACTCCTCTCCTGCCGCTCTCCTGTGACACTGGTCCCTGCCCCACCCCACACACAAGCCTCCTGGAGCCCAGCCTCTCCTCTCTCCCACCCAGCAGCAGGTGCTGCGGTACTACCTCTTCCGGGGCCAGCGCTACGTCTGGATAGAGACCCAGCAGGCCTTCTGCCAAGCCAGGTAGGCGCCGTGACTCACACCGGTGGTGCTGCTTTGTGCTGAGGAGGTGGCAGGAAGTGGCCCGGCCTGGGCTCCCTTCCAGCTCTGTGCCTTGGCCTCAGCAATCATGGGCATGTCACTGAGCCTCCCTGGGCCTCAAGGGTCTCTGTAAACAGGGCATGAAGCGAATCCCTGCCTCTTGGGCTTATTTCGAGGGTGAAGTCTGGCCAAGGTGGGGACACTGCTATGAGACAGACCCAGAGACAGGGATTCAAGTGCAGAGTTTGCCTGGAAGGTGTTCCCAGGAAGCACCTGGAAGTGAGGTGGGACGAGCAGGGTGCCAGGGGAGTGGTTATCATGGGCACCTGGAGCTCAGTCCACTCGGGGATCTCTTTGGGCCCATGTAGAGCAACACCTGGGGGTGCCCTCACCCACAGAGTAAGGGGGCTGGGGTACCTGTCCATCACCTCCCTACCATTGTGGGTTGTGGGCTGCTCCCGGGGATGTGAGCTCTTCTGCGCTCTGCCTGGAGAAACCATCAGGTAGAGACAGGTGTCTGCACTAAGGTTCTGCATCGTGCAGGGTGAGTGCCAAGGGCATGTTGGGTTGGCATCAACAGCCTCTGCTACATAAGAAGAGCAGCAAAAATCGCTGACAGGTTTGTCACTCAGTAAGTGCCAGGCGCTGTCCAAGCACTTGGCATGGTTTACCTCATTTAATCCACCCGTAGCCCTATGAGGCAGGTGCTATCACTGTTCCCATGTTGCAGATGAGAAAACTGAGGCACAGAGAGGTTGAGTGACTTACCTAAGGCGTCATTGCTCTTGTTGCTATTGAATATGATCATCTCTCATTGCTTTCTTTCCTTACTGAGATGGTTTGGGCCCAACCAGAGGAACCGGAGAAAGTTAAGCCCAGAGTTAGTGAGGGTCTTGCTTCTTCCGGGAGCTCAGTGTGGCAGGAGCGGGCCAAAAGGGGTGGGGGGTGCAGAGCTCAGGCCCCATCACCTGCACCCGTGCCCCCTCCCCACCCTGTCCACCCTTCCCAGCCTGCTGGACCACGGCCGCACGTGTGACGACATCCACCACTCCCGCTCGGGCCTCAGCCTCCAAGACCAAACTGTGAGGTGTGTGCTGCCCTGGAGCAGAGAGCTGGGGACACCTATCCTGCCCCCCACCCTGGGTGTTGCCTTCTTCCAGTCACCTGCCTTCTCTGGGCCTTGGTTTCCCCAGCTGTAAAATGGGGAGCTCTGTCACCTTCAGAGGGTCCAGCTGCCACAGCCCTCTTCATCTGATGGCTTTGCCCCTCCTTTTACAGGAAGGCCATCTACGGCCCCAACGTGATCAGTGTACCGGTCAAGTCTTATCCGCAGCTGCTGGTGGACGAGGTAGGGCTGTCCCTGGGTTGTATCCCAGCTCTGGCCTGGACTGGCTCTGTCACCTTGGCCAGGGGCTTTCCTCTCTGGGCCACTTTACAGTGGCAGACCAGACTTGCTGTCCCCTTTGCCACAGTAGAATCATTTCAGATCCAGTCCCAGTCAGCTCAGGGCGAGGGATTGGAGGTTCTGGTCCAGACTGGGGACGAGAGGCCGAGGAGAACCCATTCGAGTTGGGCTCCTGCTCTGTGCCCTGCTGGGCTCCTGAGTCCGGGTCCTGTCTGCGCTGTCTTCTCTGCTCTCCTACAGCCCCATGAGTAGGGACTAGGATTGGGTGGGGCACTGTTCACATGTAAGGAACCGGAGCTTAAGAGGGGGTATGTGGCAGGCCAAGGTCACACAAGAACAAAGGGAAGCCAGTGACCCTGACACAGCGGAGTACACTTACCATCCCACCCTCAGAGCCAGGGACAGACGCCCATGACAGGCAGAGGGGTCTTGGAGTCTGGTCTGATGTGCACCCTGGTCAGCCACTTGGGAACTCTGTGGTTTTAGGGAAAATGATTTAACCCTCCTGTGCCTCAGTTTCCTCATCTGTAAAATGGAGCTGATGGTAGCATCCACCTGGTGGAATTATCATCACCATTGTGTCACACTTAGATGAAGTGCTTCGCAGGGGCCTGGCATGTAGCACCCGTGTCCTCTTTGGAATGAAGAAGCTGGGGCTCGAGGGGCGCCTGGATGGGACTGACCAGGAGAAGGGTTTGGCTGTAGTCTGGTGGCCACAGCAGGGCACTCTGCTCCCTGTGGCTGGGCTGCCCTGGGGACCAAGGGCCTGACTCTGCCCCCCGCCACTCCCCAGGCACTGAACCCCTACTACGGGTTCCAGGCCTTCAGCATCGGGCTGTGGCTGGCCGACCACTACTACTGGTACGCCCTGTGCATCTTTCTCATCTCCTCCATCTCCATCTGCCTGGCGCTGTACAAGACCCGAAAGGTGAGTGGGGTGAGGGGGGTGCGTGGGGCTGGTGGGTCCCCAAGGGGCCTCCACCCATCCACTTCCTGCTTGTCCCCCTGTTCACAGCAAAGCCAGACCCTGAGGGACATGGTCAAACTGTCTGTGCGGGTGTGCGTGTACCGGCCTGGGGGAGGTGAGAGCTAGGGAAGGGAGGGAGGCTAGGGGAGGTGGCTGCCCCCCACCCCGGGCCGGGCTGAGGCTTCCACTTGCCCACAGAGGAGGAATGGGTGGACTCCAGCGAGCTGGTGCCCGGAGACTGCCTGGTGCTGCCCGAGGAGGGCGGGCTGATGCCCTGCGATGCTGCCCTGGTGGCCGGCGAGTGCATGGTCAACGAGAGCTCTCTGACAGGTCCGCCAAGCCCCTGGCCCGCAGCCTCCTGCATTTCCTTCCCTGCGCCAGCCCCTCAGCCTTGCATCAGGACTCCTGGTTTGCGCTTCTTTCCTCTTGCTCTCAGCTGACAGTCCTGGCTTTGGCACTCACTGATTCTGCACCCCTCGGGCCCTCAGTAAGGCATCGCTACTCTGCCAGGCAGTGGGCTTGGGATTTTACAGTGCTTAAGTCCCCTCGTGTCAATATCTGTATTGGTTTGAATTATAAAAATGACACAGCCTGTTATAAGAGTTCCAGCAGAAGGAGGAAGTCTCCCCCTAGCCTCTGTCCCCTACTATGCGCATGTGCACACGCACACTCCTGACCCCCCAAGAGACGGTTCCTGGTAACTGGCTGGCACACACCCTTCCAGGACTGTCTCGCTGCGTCTTTATGCCTTTGCCCTCCCTGAGCCTCAGTGTCCCTCTCTGTAAATTGTGGGCAATGGTTTTCACACATGGTTATAAGAGTTACATGAGACCTAGGGCTAATGAAACAATTCTGTGTCTTGGTCTTGTTGGCGGGACGGAGGGTCACTGAGGCCATCATGGGCCTCACACCACATCCCTGCCAGGGGAGAGTGTTCCAGTGCTGAAGACGGCCCTACCCAAGGGGCCGGTGCCCTACAGCCCAGAGACCCACCGGCGGCACACACTCTTCTGTGGGACCCTCGTCTTGCAGGCCCGGGCCTTCGGAGGACCCCATGTCCTGGCCGTGGTGACCCGAACAGGTAGGAGTCAGGGAAGCAGGGAGGGATGCTGGGCCCAGCACCTAGAAGAAAGGTGACATGGGACAGGGCAGGACACTGCCCTGCTTAAGGGTAACTGGAGAGGGCAGGGATGTAGCAAGCAAGTAAGAGCCCACCTTCTGGGAACGGAGCAGTGCTATGCAGGAGTACCCCCTCACCCATGGTTTCAGTTACCTGCAGTCAGCCACCATCTGAAAATATTAAAAGGAAAATTCCAGAAATAACTCATTAGTTTTAAATTGCATGCTGTTCTGAGTGGCATGATAAAATCTCGTGCCATCCCACTCTGTCCCACTGGAGACAGGATCATCTCTTTGCCCAGCATGTTCATGCCCTGCATTCTACCTGCCCAGCAGTCACTTAGTAGCAGACTCCGTTATCAGATGGACTGTCGAGGTAGCAGTGCTTTATTTTACTTAATATTGACCCCAAAGTGCGAGAGTACTGATGGCAATTCAGATATGCCAAAGTGAAGCCACAAAGTGCTTCCTTTAGTGAAAAGGTATTTACCTATATGAAAAAGACAGTGTCTGTAAAGTTCATTAAGATCCACAGTTTCAGGCACCCACTGGGGGTCTTTGAACATGTCTCCCTCAAATGAGGGGGGACTACTGTACAATTTCAGCAGCTCCCTGCCACGTGGGAATGGGACCTGTGTCACTGGATCAGACTTATTAATTGAGTGTTTACTAAACTCTTTGAGGGCTAGATAAGGCCTGTGGGATGTCATGTGGGACCCCACACTGGGCGATTTCTAACCCTGGAGCCTTATGTCTTACAACCCCAGAGGTTCAGGTGGGGTGGGTAGGGGTTGGGGAAACCCATCTTGACCTTCAGCATCGCGTCCCCTGCCTCAGTTTCCCCATCTCCTCACAGGGTTCTGCACAGCTAAAGGGGGCCTGGTGAGCTCCATCTTGCATCCCCGGCCCGTCAACTTCAAGTTCTACAAGCACAGCATGAAGTTTGTGGCTGCTCTGTCTGTCCTGGGTGAGTACACCCTGCACCCCACTCTGCCGTGGTTCCCAAGGTGCTACCCTCAGTCCCTCTGAGCCCCTCACTGTCTCCCCAGCTCTCCTCGGCACCATCTACAGCATCTTCATTCTCCACCAACACCAGGTAAGCCCCAGGGCCAGGCGGGGGCTCCCGGTGGGAGTTCAGGGCCCGTCCAGCCTGGCCTCTGGCACTCACAGTGCACCTGCCAGGTGCCCACGAACGAGATTGTGATCCGGGCCCTGGACCTGGTGACAGTGGTGGTGCCGCCCGCCCTGCCAGCCGCCATGACTGTGTGCACGCTCTACGCCCAGAGCCGCCTGCGGAGCCAGGGTATCTTCTGCATCCACCCGCTGCGCATCAACCTGGGGGGCAAGCTCCGGCTGGTGTGCTTCGACAAGGTGGGGGCCGCAGGCAGGGCTGGCATGGGGCAGGGGCCAGGCCTCCACCCCTGCATTCTTCACTCAGCAGTGTTGACTGAGGGCCTGCTGGACACCAGACCCTGTTCTGAGGTGGAAACACTCAGAGGAACTGCCCCTCCCCCAGCTACCACCCACATCAGGCTCATGGTCTGGCAGATAAAATGTTTGAAACTATTAATTCATTTGTTTGAGAGCCACTGAAGGCCTGCCATGTGCCCAGTACTACTGGGGACCCATCAGTGACCCACAGAGATGGACATGGATGTGTGTGTGCCCGCCCCAACCACAGCAAGTGAACCAGGGAGCAGAGAGCCACAGGTGGTGATGGGTTTTAGGAAGGAAGCAAATGGGATACATGATGGGTGGTACATGGGGGTCACTCGTCACTCCCTTACGGGTCAGTCAAGGAGGGCTCCTGAGCAGTTCCCTGGGTGATCTCAGTGAGGGGTCAGAGATTGTGTGGCAGGATTAGGGCGCAGGGTCAGACAGGGAAAGAACTAGTGTGGCTCCTTGGAGGAATAGACCATGTGCTTAGAGCCGGAGGAGTAGTGGGGAGGAGCTAGATGCTATTCTGAGAGCAGAGGGGGCCATGGAGAGTTTTGAATGGAAAGGGTGGTGTATGATCAGATTCACAGTGTCCCCAGGCTAGCAAAGGACCCAGACAGGTAACAGATGGCAGTGTGGGAAATGCAGGCCTTCTTTCATTCATTTGTTCACTCATTCATTCATTCATTCATTCAGCAATTACTTTGAGCACAGTGTGTGACCAGACCTTCTCCCTAGTACTGCAGTGAACAAATGATAGGTTAGCAAAGAGGCCGTGGGTGGGAGCCCAAAGCCAGGACCACCTGACCCAACCATTGGGTTAAGGAAGACTTCCTGGAGGAAATGATGCCAAAGAAACAGCAAGGGTTGGGGAGGGCCGATTGGCAGAGAGACCTGAATGTGCAAAGGCCTAGAGACAGAGGAGGACCTCTTCTGGCTCCTGAGGCTCCGATGGAACCCACCTGGCCTGGGGTGTGGGCACCCGACCCAGCAGGGCCCAACTCATCCCAGGCCTCATCACCGGCCTGCCCCCTTCCCCCCTGCAGACAGGCACCCTCACTGAGGATGGCTTGGATGTGATGGGTGTGGTGCCGCTGCAGGGGCAGGCCTTCCTGCCACTGGTCCCAGAGCCCTGCCGCCTGCCCATGGGGCCCCTGCTCCGAGCACTGGCCACCTGCCACACCCTCAGCCGGCTCCAGGACACCCCAGTGGGCGACCCCATGGACCTCAAGATGGTGGAATCTACTGGCTGGGTGAGAAGGCCACACAGGTCAGCCCCTGCCTCTGGGCGGCTGGGCCCCAAGAGCCCACCTGGTCTTCCTTCTAGAGCTTCCAGGGTGGTCTCTGTGTGCCCACCGTCAGTAGTAGCAATGGCCAAGGCCGCATTCTCAGCACCCTGTGCCAGCGCCCTGTGGTACATCTCTCAAGTGCTCCTCCCCGTGGCCCTAGGACGAAAGCTTACAGCCTGCTTCACGAGGAGGAATCAGGCTGAGGGGGATGTGAATAACTTGTCTAAGGTCACCCCAGCTTTTTAAGTGGCAAAGCCAGGGTTTAAACTTGGGTCCATGTGACCCCAAAGCCCATATTCTTCTGTTCTATCCAGTCTCGCATTAAGGAAGTCTTTCATGAGTCTAACTTGAATCTCTCCTGCTGCTTCTCCATGGGCCAAGGATTGGTTACCCCAGGCCAAGCCAGCACCCAAACCATCTGATGCCAACCTTCTCTGCCTGCCTCCCAGGTCCTGGAGGAGGGGCCGGCTGTAGACTCGGCATTTGGGACCCAGGTCTTAGCAGTAATGAGACCTCCAGTTCAGGAACCCCAACTTCAGGGCATGGTAAGTCGAGGGTATGCCTGTGGGGTGGAAGGGGAGGGCCCCACAGCCCAGCTCCTCAGCTGCCTCTCCACCCCTGCAGGAGGAGCCCCTAGAGCCAGTCAGCATCCTTGGCCGCTTCCCCTTCTCGTCAGCCCTGCAGCGCATGAACGTGGTGGTGGCATGGCCAGGGGCCGCTCAGCCCGAGGCTTATGTCAAGGGCTCCCCTGAGCTGGTGGCAGGCCTCTGCAACCCCAAGACAGGTGAAGGGGGCAGGCCCCAGAGTCCTCTGGTCAGTCTTGGCACAGAATGGGGTGGGTGCTCGCCTCTGTCCCTGTGTGCCTACCTTCTTGTCCCAGTGACATCTGCCTCTGCCTGGCAGTGCCCACCAACTTTGCCCAGATGCTGCAGAGCTACACAGCCACTGGCTACCGTGTTGTGGCCCTCGCCGGCAAGCCACTGCCCATCCCACCCAGCCCGGAGGCAGCTCAGCAACTGACCAGGTGGGCCCTGGAAACCAAGCCTCAGGCATGGGCAAAGGGAGGCCTGTGTGCAGGCGGAGCCCAGAACTGGGGGAGGGGCCTTGTTCACTGGGTGACCCACCCTGCAGGGACACCGTGGAGCAGGAGCTGAGCCTCCTGGGGCTGTTGGTCATGAGGAATCTGCTGAAGCCAGAGACGACACCAGTCATCCAGGCTCTGCGGAGGACCTGCATCCGCACGGTCATGGTGACAGGTACTGTCAGGGCCTGGTTAGGTCAGGGGGCCCCCTCCTGGGCAGACAGAAGGGACCTAGCTGCACATGCCAGGGCATCTCTTCTGGCCCTACTTCAGGCCAGGTCCTTGTCAGACATGTCATGGATCTTTCCAGTATCCCTCCCAAGTGGTCATTATCACCCCATCTGACAGATGAGAGGAGAGGCGCAGAGGAATAGAGTGGCCTCCAAAGAGCCCAAGGGTGGTGGTGTGGGACAGCCTGGGCTCCAACCCGACTGCTCACATGCTGGGTGACCTCTCCAAGGTCTAGTTTCCACCCCTGAGAAATGGGGGAAATTGCATCAGCCTCGAAGGTTGTGACAGTTTCATGGAGCAAGAAAAGAAAGTCTGGCCAGGGTGACGTGAGGAGCTCAGTAGGCCTGTGTCCTCCTTGTCCTCCCCCCCACACACACACACACATATACTTTCCAGCAGCGGCCCACAGCACGAAGTAGCATATGTGGAACTCACACCCAGGTCCCCGGTTTCTAAGACCTTTGATGCCTAATTTTATAGATAAGAAAATTGGGGCTCGGGAACATTGATAACCTACCTGAGCTCTTTCAGCCGGTCATAGCAGACGGATTCTGTCCAGCCTCAGTTTTCCCATCTATAAGTGTCGGGGTGAGTGAGGATGGCCCCCTGGGTGGCAGCTGGACCCTGACCTTGCCCCATGCCCTCCAGGGGACAACTTGCAGACTGCAGTCACTGTGGCCCAGAGCTGCGGCATGGTGGGCCCCCAGGAGCGTCTGGTAATCATCCACGCCACTCCCCCTGAGCAGGACCAGCCTGCCTCCCTTGAGCTTCTACCAGTGGAGTCCTCTGTGGCTGTGAACGAGGCTAAGGTGAGGTTGACCCAGAGTTCCTGCCACAGGCCCCACCCGTGTCACCTGACCCAGGCCCCAGCAATGGGGTGGGCAGGGGCAGCTGAGCTGAGCTTCCTGGGCCCCTAGGATCCTGACCAGTTCACAAGCTACACCATGGAGCCAGACCCCCGGTCCAGCCATCTGGCCCTCAGCGGGTCCACCTTTGGTGTCCTTAAGAAGCACTTCCCCCGGCTACTGCCCAAGGTAGGGCTGCCCCCCACCCCCAAGCCTCCCCAGCCACCCCACACCTCCCCTTCTCTGCTCCCTCCTCTTGGCTCCACCCCATCCTGTGGCTGCCTCAGCCCCTCCCCCCTCTCCCTGTGCTCCCAGGTCCTGGTCCAGGGCACCATCTTTGCCCGCATGGCTCCTGAGCAGAAAACGGAGCTGGTGTGTGAGCTGCAGAAGCTTCAGTAAGTGCATGGGGGCGAGGGGCCTAGAGGGACATGTTGGCCCATGAGTCCCTGCCTCTGACCTCAAGAATTAGAGAGCCATGGCCCTCAGAGAACCCATACAGGCTGACCTGGAGCTATCATGCCAAAGTAGTAATTGCATCCATTTACTGAGCACCTACTATGCACCAGGCTCCATGCCGGCCTTAGGGATCCAGCCATCCCCATGTTCTGCCAGCAAGCCCGTGAGGTGGGTGGGGTTCCTTCACAGATGAGGCACCTCACAGGCTCAGAGCCAGCTCGTGAATTCAGGCACACCTGCCCACCCTCTGTGTCAGGTACTGTGTGGGCATGTGCGGGGATGGCGCCAATGACTGCGGGGCCCTGAAGGCGGCAGATGTGGGCATCTCACTCTCCCAGGCCGAGGCCTCGGTGGTCTCACCCTTCACCTCGAGCATGGCCAGCATTGAGTGTGTGCCCATGGTCATCAGGTGAGGCGGGCAGGGGACCTGTGGGTGAGGGCTGGCCCATCAGCCAGCCTGGGACCCTAATGTCCATACCCTGCTCCCCAGGGAAGGCCGCTGTTCCCTCGACACGTCCTTCAGCGTGTTCAAGTTCATGGCCCTGTACAGCCTGACCCAGTTCATCTCCGTCCTGATCCTATACACGGTGAGTATCTGCAGAGCTCCCCGTACAGAGCCACACCTGAGGGCAGGCCCTGCGCAGGGCCCAGGGGGAGGACACTCAGCCGTGTGGTTAGGAGCCCGGCAGGTTCTGGAGTAGATGGTGTGGCCTCAAATCCCGCTCTACCACTTTCTAGCTGTGTGGCTTGGATGACTCCTGAGCCTCAGTGGCCATGCTGGTGTGAGAGGGTGAAAGCACAGAGCCTGTAGGTCCTCAGAAACTGGAGAAGTTCTGTGCTAACATTCTGTCCCTGTCCTCCGGGAGCTCCCCATCTGCAAGGGACACAGGCAGAGCCCAGGCCGAAGGGGTCGGGGGGTGAGGTGAGAGTGGGACAGAGCCAAGGCCCCTGCCCTTTCTCATGGATGCACCTGTTTCCCCTTCTGGGGGCATCTCGTCCCCTCTCTCTGAGATCGGCCACGCCTCTGTGGAAAGCAGGGGACACCGTGCAGCAGTGCAGGGCTTTAGTGTACTGAAGGCTGTCCCTGTGTCCACCTGAAGCCCAGGGCTTCCTGTGGGCAGGAGCTGTGCCCTCTGTTAACCCAGGTGCTCCACAAGGCAGAGCCTACGTCTCCCCTCAGGCTGGGACTTCCCTGCGGTTAGGGGAAACCCGCCCCTGCCCCATCAGATTCAGGCCTCCCAGGGTCAACAGGGAAGCCTCCCTCAGACTGGAAGAGGGGCTCCCTAAGGGCGGGGCTTGTGCCTCCCCTGTCAGCCTCAGGGCTACCTTTCCTTCTGCCCTTCCTCCCCTGCTGGCAGATCAACACCAACCTGGGCGACGTGCAGTTCTTGGCCATTGACCTGGGCATCACCACCACTGTGGCTGTGCTCATGAGCCGCACGGGGCCAGCGCTGGTGCTGGGGCAGGCGCGGCCTCCAGGGGCGCTGCTCAGCGTGCCCGTGCTGAGCAGCCTGCTGCTGCAGGTGGCCCTGGTGGCCGGAGTGCAGCTAGGGGGCTACTTCCTGACTGTGGCCCAGCCCTGGTAAGTAGGGAGCCGATCCCCAAATCCCACCCCTGCCCTGTCCTCTGCATGTTCATTCCCTGACCCATGGTCCCCATACCTCCAGGTTTGTGCCTCTGAACAAGACAGTGCCTGCACCAGACAACCTGCCCAACTACGAGAACACAGTGGTCTTCTCTCTGTCCAGCTTCCAGTACCTCATCCTGGCTGCTGCCGTGTCCAAGGGGGCGCCCTTTCGCCAGCCGCTGTACACCAATGGTGCTGCTGTGGGGTGGGGTGGGGTGGGTGCAGGGAGGTGGGGGCTGGTGCCTACGGGGGTTCCCACCGGGCTTATGTGTGAGTGTGCGGGGGTTCCCTGGCCTGACAGACTCCCTCACCCCCAGTGCCCTTCCTGGTGGCCCTGGCACTCTTGGGCTCCATCCTGGTGGGCCTCCTCCTGGTCCCCGGCCTTCTACAGGGGCCACTGGCACTGAGGAACATCACTGACACCTGTTTCAAGCTGCTGCTGCTGGGCCTGGTCGCCTTCAACTTCGTGGGGGCCTTCATGCTGGAGGTGGGGCCCACCCCAGGCCGGAGTTTGAGGGGCTCTCAGGGGGTGGGCTCTGCCACAGCCGCCCCCTCTGCACTGTTGCTGTTCTCTGCAGAGTGTGCTGGACCAGTGCCTCCCACACTGCCTGCGGTGGCTGCGGCCCAAACGGGCCTCCAAGAAGCGATTCAAGCAGCTGGAGCAGGAGCTGGCTGAGCAGCCCTGGCCGCCGCCCACTGGGCCCAGGAGGTAGTGCGTCCTGTCCAGCGACTGGGCACTGGATCTCCCTGCCTCTGAGCCACCGACTGGGCCCCATCTACAGACACTCCACCACTACTGCAGCCCTGAGGTGGCAGTTGTCATACTCCTGCCCCAAGTCTGCCCAGCCCAGCCTTCCTGCCCCCACCTGGGTAAATGCTAACTATTGTTCTCTTCAGACATCCCACGTAGAGACAGCAGCCACCAACCCCACTCAGCCCCTGTCTGTGTAGCAAATAAAGTCACTATTTTACTGGCTTGACTATGCCTGTTTCCTACCTGAGCCAGGTGCCCAGGTGGTAGCCCCTGCCATGTGTCTGCCCCTGGTGCCCCTGATTTTTTAGATCAGTGCCTAGGAGGCATTTAACTGGGGAAGTTCCCTTTTCTCCCCCCACCCCCACATCCTGGGACATGTTTGTGGTCCAGTTCCTCCCTCAGATGAAAATCCAGACTCTGAGCCCACATCTCCCAACCAAAACCACATGCACCGCCCTTCAGAGAAGGGTATGTGCTCCTGACCTCATCCCACCAGCTGGACAGTGGCCAAGCCCTACTTTGGGGATGCAACTCAGTCGTCTGCCCTGAACTGGGGAGAACAGGAAACAAAGGCTGATTCCTGCCCTGCAAAAGCTCTGCCAACCTCATTACTGGAAGCCCTGGCATCATCCCCAGTCCTGCCCTGTGGGAGGTCAGTAAATGTTGAATCAAAGTGAGGAGAAGGGATGGCGGGTGTGCAAAGGGAACCAGTAATGTCGGGCACATCCATAGACTTGCACTGGGTACCGCATCAGCAGCCAGCAACAGCTCAGGGTGGTGGGTGCTTTTCAATGGGAGGTCAGAGGACACGCTGGGAGGCCTGCGTTTGAATCCCTCCTCTACCATTAGCCGATTGTTCGTGCATTTATTGGGCAGTCACGTGCCAGGCACAAGGGCTACAGTGGTGAACAAAAAACAGCCTTTGCTGGGGTGCAGCTTGTAACCTGGTGTGAAAGACGATTTGGAAAGGAGCAAATCTCCAGTGAGCTCCCACACCCCCTCCCCCTCCCCCCTCCCCCCTCCCCGAATAGCCGCCACCTCCGCTTAGGTCCTTAGGGCCAGAGGAGTGGGTAGAAGCAGCAGAGAGGATCTGGAAGCCAGGATACTAGAGTAGGCAGCTTTGGGGCCTGTTTCCCCCTTTGTCAAGAGTAGGGGGCAGGGTTTCTGCCAGGTCATTTCCTCTTCTACCCTAGTAGGATTGCACCGGATAGCAGTGAAGAGCTAAGGGAGGGCATGGAGGGCTGGGCTGGCCCCCAGGGCCCCTAGCACTCCAGGTGACAAAAGTCCCTGCTCTTCTGTGATAGACACTGGAGAGGGAGGTGGCAGATATCCATTCATTCAACAAACCAGCACCGGGGAACAAGTGATATATGGGACATACAGCAGTCCTCCTTAGCCACAGGGGATACGTTCCAAGACCCCCAGCGGATGCCTGAAACCACGGATAGTACCGAACCCTATATACACTGTTTTTTCCAATACATACCTATTATAAAGTTTCGTTCATAAATTAGGCACAGTGAGAGATTAACAACTAATAAACTAGGACAATTATAAAATGTACTATAATAAAGTTACGTGAATGTGGCATTAGTAATGAAAATAAGGGTCACTTGAACACAAGTACTGTGATACTGCGACAGTGGATCTGATAACGGAGACAGCTACTAAGTGACTAACGGGCAGAGAGCACATGCAGCGTGGATGCCGTGCACAAAGTGATGATTCACGTCCGGCTGGATGGAGTGAGATGATTTGAGATTTCAGAGCAGTGTGCAATTTAAAACTTAAGAATTGTTTATTTCTGGAATTTTCTATTTAATATTTTTAGACTGTAGTGTTCCATGGATAACTGAAACTGCAGAAAGCAAAACCACAGATAAGAGGGGACTGCTGTGTTTATCCCTATCTAGTAAGATTCAGAGTCTAAGGGACAGGCAGTTATGGGGAGCATGGCGGGGCCAGGAGAGCTGATGGTGAGGGCCTGAATCAAGGGGCATCCCCATCTCCTCTCAGCTGGAGCCCCTGCCTCAGGCCTAGGCAAGACTGAGGACTGCCCCAGAGGCAGGGGACCTGCACCTCCCACCCAGCCAGTCTCTCCCAGGAGAACCAAGTGTACATTCATTCCACAAATGTTCACTGAAGAGCTGCTGAGCCCGGCACCGTGCCTAATGAACAAAAACCGGGGATGAGCAAAAACAGACCTTGTCCCTGTCATCATGTGGTTGACAGACTCATCAAACGGTCCCACAGACACAGGGCAACATGACAGCTGGGAGCAGTAAAGCAGAGGTGCTTTGGAGCATGACAGGCAGACAAGGAAGGCCCCTCTGAGGAAGGGAGGGTTTGACCTATAACTGGGAGGTAGACCCCACCAGTGTTCCAAGAGGAAGTAAAGCTTGAGCAAAGGCCCTGTGGCGGCAGAGAAAGGAGTTCAGTGAGAGACTACCAAAGGGTTATGTGGCTGGAGGGAGACCAAGCAGGGAATGAAGAGGCAGAACCCAACCAGGTATAAAGGGTTTGCCCCTCCTGGGGCCACAGGGAAGCTTAGCCTGATCCTAGGTACCATGGAAAAGGCGGAAAGGCTTTAAGTAGAAGGGAGCAGGATCTGAGGTGGGCAGGGGTGGGCAGGGTGCGCTTGGGAAGGCCCGGATTAGAGTCCAGGCTAGAGATGGTGGTGGCTTATACCATCGTAGGGGCAGGGGACAGACTCAGAAGGTATTCTGGAGGCAGAATTAGTGTCTGGGAGCTGCACTGGATGCAGGGGCAGGTGTCAGGAGAAGCCAGAGTAATGGAAGGATGGTGGGACCAACACCCCAAATGGGAACACCTTCCAGGGCCAGGTCTGGGGGAGGGAGGGGTCCTAAATTTGGACTCAGATCCTTGTGGAATCTGATATGCCTTGGGGGACATTCGTGGGGCCAGGCCTAGTAGGCTGGGGCAGGTGGGCGGAAAGAAATGCTGATATCACAGCCCAGGGGCGATGAAGAAGATCCAGAAGGCACAGCCCGAGAGGCAGGAGGAAAATCAGGCCTGGGAGGGTGTCCTGGAAGCTGGGAGAAGCCAGAGGGGAGCAGAAGGCTTGCTTCCAGCCGAGTGGCTCGGGGTGACTCACTTTTAGGAGCCTTGGTTTCCTCCTCTGTAAAATGGGCTACCACGCTCAGCTTGCCCCCTGACTGCGGCCCCGGCGTTGGGGGAGATTCGGAGGAAGCGTCCTGCACCGCGCAGTGTGGAACGGACGTGAGGATGGCGCCGCGGGCGCCTCCCCCTCCCCAGGTCCCCCCCAAGAAGTGGGCTGAGGACCCGAGGGCGCGGCGGCCCGGGCGGCGGCTCTCGCGTTAGGACCCAGCGGATCCGGGGCTGGAAGGCGGACGCCGGCCCGTCGGGGGCCCGGAGGGGGGCTCGCAGCGGGCAGAGGGGCGGTTCCGGCGGGCGGACTCGGAGCGGGCGGCGCAGCGACCCGGCCAGGTAGGCGCGGGCCGGCCGCGGGACTCTGCGGGGAGCGCTCGCGGCACCCGGGCGGGGGCGGGGGCTGCGCGGGGCTCTGCGCGTCCCCGACCCGGGGGGGCCGCCGGCGTCCCGGGGTCCGGGCCGTCTGAGCTGATGCTGAGAGGCCAGCTGGAAAGTTTGGGATCGCTTGGAGCGGGGGGCGCGAGCTGGGAAGGGAGGGGAGCCCGAGTTTGGGGGGAGCCCGCGGTGGGGGCGTCAGGGATGGGGGCGGCTTTTGCGGTCCCCGGGAGGTTGGAATGCGGCGGACGGGGTGGGGGCGCGGCGGGAGCCCCGGGACGCGGGAGACAAAGGGAGATCAGAGGCCGGAGCGCGCCGCCGCTGATTGTTCCCAGCTGCGCGGCCGCCGCATCTGGTTTCCTCCAGCCGCCCGGCCCGGCCTCCGCGCCGACGGCGCCTCCCGGGGGAGCCCGCTGTCCCCCTCCTGCAGGGACCGCGGGGGGGGGCCTGGGCAGGCTCTGGGCTCCCGCACACCCGCAAAACCCATAGTCTGGAGGTGCTTGGAGATGTCGCCTGGGACCATTCATTACCCCCGCAGGACTCTTTACAACCACACCCCTTGCCCTGGGGGCCCCTTTCCCCAAGAGCCCCAGGCCTGGGTGCCAGACCCTCTGGGGAGGAGAGGACTCCATGCGGGGCCCTGAAGGCCGAGGAGGGCTTTGGGGACAGACAGAGGCTGCCCCACACATACACCTCTTAAGGCGCCTTAAGGCCCTAACCCAGGGCCTCCTCCTGAGTGGTGACAGCTCCAGTGAGCCCGGCTGCCACCAGCCTGGAGGGACAAGGAGGGGATAGTGCAGCCCTGTAGGGAGTTGCATGAAGGAGGTCCAGGTCCTCACCAAGAGGAGGCTAAGGGCTTTGCAGAATGGGGATGTGGGGAGCCAGATGTCCCCAGCCTCTGGGGCAACTTGAGTTATAAGTCACATCTCCTCCCCCCCACCCCCACCTCAGTGTCCTCACCTGCCTCCTCCGACTGCAGTGAGGGTTAAGGAAGGGAGAGAGATGAATGCATGGGATGGGCAGCGGGCACAGAAGTCTCAGGATTGGGAAGGAGGGCGAGACGCCCGTTTCTGCCTTTTCTTCCCTCTCCCTAGATTCCCCCAGGGGAGACATAGCAAAGTTAGGTTTCTGGTTAGCTGTCTGGGAGAACTTCCTTTGTTGTGGCAGAGAGGGGCCCTCCCGGATAAATATGCTGCGGGGACCTGTAGACTCTGCCAAGTCCACGGTGGGGCCAAAGACTGGAGGCTGTACTCCACCAGGAATTCTTAAACCTTAAGAGCCTGGTGAAAGTTATGGATTACTGCTCTGTCCCCCCCAAATTACATACACAACACTTGTCATACAGTGTCAGGGGGTTTCAGCACCGCTAGACTGGGTGACATCATGGTCCTCTCCAGGGCTGCCCTTCGAGGAGCCAGAGAAGCCCTCCTCAGACTCCACCCTAAGTGTTTCCTGCCGCTGCAGACAAACAGACCACAGTCTCATGAGTCTGATGCACAGCCAGGTCTTGGGAGGCCTGGCAGGAGAGGAATCTTCTAGGGGTGGGAGCCCTGCCCAGGCCTGACTGCCTTAGGGGCCCCTGGGGTCAGTGCATGCATGTGGTTTCCTGCTGAGCAAGATGCTCAGGGCCCAGGGGCTAATTGGGAGCAGGTGATGGGCTGTGGTGTTGGCGGGACAGGGCTGGGGTCCCAAGGATGGGCCTCAGGGTCAGGAAGGTGCTGGGGAGGTGCTGACCCAGAGGGTGGGCATGGAAGTGGGCCAGGAGAGCAGGGTCAGGGCTGGTGGGGGGTTACAAATGTCCTCTTGCCGAGCAGGGCAGGGTAGGTTGCGTGCATTTGTCAAGATCAGCCCTGGAGCCAAATTGGAGGTCTTGTCCCTTGGGACTTGAGCCCTCAGTGTCCCTCCAAAGTAGGTCTCCCTCCAGACTCTGGGCCCTCCACATGCCTGGCGTCCACTCTGATCCCTCCTTCTCCAGGCTGGCCTGGGGGGAGTGGAGGTGGGTCCAGCAGTCCTGGGTTAGCGGGCCTGGGGTGCAGTTTGCCGCCTCCTCTTCCAGCTGACACCAGCCCAGCCCGCCTCACTGAGGAGCCATGAGAGCTGCCTACCTCTTCCTGCTATTCCTGCCTGGTAAGTGGCTCCTGGAGATGGGGGGCTCCCCTTATGTGGGTGAGAGTGAGGTTTGTGGGGGGAGGGAGATGGCAGGGTGTCTTTGTTCTGCCCTGTGACCAGAACTCAACTCCCCGGGTCCCAGGGCCTCCTGCCTCCTGGACCACAGACCGGACTGGCCAACCCCTCCCAAAGTTGGAGGCATTTCCTGGGCCCTTACCCCAACCGTCCACTGTAGCCGGCGGGCAAGATTCGGGAGTGTGGGCACACGCTTGGGCACCAGGAGTCTTACCTACTGACCCTCCCAGAGGAGTCGGAGGTACCCAAGGAAGGGAGCCTAGACCCGTTTGGGACTCAGCCACCCTGTACAATCTTGACCTTAGAGGGGTCCCTATTGGTCAAGTGAGAAGTTATCAGTGGGGATCAAAAGGCCCTGACAGGTTTATCATGCATTCATTTAACAGATACTTGTTGAGCTCCTACTGTGTGCCAGGCACTGGGCTAGGCCCTGGGGATATTGATGAACAAGGCAGACATCCCTGCCCTCATGGTGCTGCCAGTCTAGGGGAGGGAGGGCTGTATTATTACACAGATAAATGGCAGATTGCACTGAGCGCTGTGATAGAAATAAGCCAGAGGATGAGCTAGGGGGCGGGAGGGGAGGGGGGATGGGCCAGCGAGAGTGCCTCCTAGCCCAGCTGGATTTTATTGGTGACCTGAAGGAGTGACAGGATCGCAGGCCTAGGGAGAGTCAAGTGCAAAGGCCTTGGGGCGGGCTGGAGGGTGCTGAGTGCCAGGCGACCAGCATGGGGGAGATGGGCAGGATGAGGTCAGTGAGGTGACACAGGACCAGGGAGTGTCAGGGCCATAATGACTGAGGAAGGAGTTTGGATCATGTAGGTCTAGGAGTCTGGTTGTAGGATCTTAAGGTCTTACGTCTGCCTGACCTCCACCTACCCTCCCCAGAAGTGCCTCGGGGCCCCTGCTGTCCCCGTGGGGCACCCCCTCATGCTTTGCTCCCCACAGCAGGCCTGCTGGCTCAGGGGCAATATGACCTGGACCCACTGCCACCATTCCCAGACCACGTCCAGTACACCCATTACGGTGACCAGATCGGTAAGGCCCTGCCCCCCTCTAGGTCCCCCCAGCCCTGCCATGTCATCAAGGCTCAGCCAGCGACCTGGTGAGGTTAAGTGATGGCAATCTGGGTGGGGGGTTGGTCCCTGGCTCAGTTGTAACCTTCTTTGCCCCTGGGCTGGGAGCTAGCCCGACCCCCCCCAATTCCACATTCATCTCTCTTTTCAGACAACCCGGACTACTACGATTATCAAGGTAAAGGGTAGGGGGCTGGGTAGGACGGGGGCATCTGGGGGGAGAGCAGACCCCCTCATGTCCTGTTGCAGAGGCCACTCCTCGGCCCTCAGAGGAGCAGTTCCAGTTCCAGTCTCAGCAGCAAGTCCAACAGGAAGTCATCCCGGCGCCCACCTTCGGTAGGCCGCAAGCTCCTGTCAACCCTGGGAGTGGGGGTCCGTGCCAGGGGTGGGAGAGGCGACCTCACACTGCCCTGAATAGACCTCTCTCAATGATCTCTGCCTGTCCTTCCCCCAACAACAGAGCCAGGAAACGGAGAGACGGAGCCCACAGAACCTGGGCCTCTTGGTAAGAGCTGTCTTGACAGCTGGAGCAACAAGCATGGCCCCGGGGCCGGGGTGAGGTGGGGTGGGAGCTAGGAGAACAGAGACCGCCATGCCTTGTGCCCTTGTGGTGGGGTGGGGGGCCCTGCAAGCCACCAACTCCAGGCCTCCCCTAGGCAGCTCTGGGAAACCCCCCTGCCCCCTGGGCCTGGCTGGAGGCTGAGTTGGCAGCAGCCTTGGGAGGGGACCTCTGCTCACAGACGCTGGGGTGGGGCAGGGAGCGTGCTGGGCCTCCCCGCCAGCGGTAGTGCTCTGGCAGGCAGGGGAGGCGCGGGCAGGAAGCCCAGGCTGGCTCAGCAGGCCCCATGCTGCCCCAGCCAAGAGCCCGAGCGCCAGACTCTGAGGGATCCCCTCTGGCCCTCGTGAGCTCAGTGTGGTAGTGTGTTCCTTTGAGGTGGGTGTGGATTAGTGTATGTCTGAATATATGCTTCTAAGTGTGGTTGTGAATTTTTATATGTATAAATACATTGTATAAAAGTGGGCAGCCTCAGGTCCAACAACGCTGCCTGTGTATGTGTTGGGTGTGTGTGTGTCTGCGCCAGAGGGTGCAGGGCATACCTAGACCCGGGATGAGAGCCCGTCTCTGGTGGGCAAGGTTGGGGCTACCCCCCCCCAGTTCTGGGCCCTAAGCGGGAGCCCCCTAGTCTGATGCCGCCTGTCACCCAGATTGCCGGGAGGAGCAGTACCCTTGCACCCGCCTCTACTCCATACACAAGCCTTGCAAACAGTGTCTCAACGAGGTCTGCTTCTACAGGTGAGCACAGGCAGGGCGCGGGGCAGGGGGCAACGGGGACAGCTCCAGCCAGCCCAGGAGGAAGGTGGGGAAAGATAATGAATCCTGAAGTGGAGCCTTGGCCTGGGGGCCGGGACGCCTGGGCTCCCATACTAGGTGCTGCCCAGGCTCTCCCAGTGGGGCTGACACCTCCCCCGGCCTCATCCCTGCAGCCTCCGCCGCATGTATGTCATCAATAAGGAGATCTGTGTCCGCACAGTCTGTGCCCATGAAGAGCTCCTCCGAGGTAGGAAGCCTCCACCCCCAGACCTCTACCTGCCCTGCCCACCCGCCTGGTGTTTATTAAACATTATATGCGGGTGCCACTTCGGGGGGATCCTGAAATCAGAATGGGGAGCTGTGCTCATCACCCAGCCCCACCCTGACCCCAACTCCCTTCTGCCACTCCCACCCAACAGCTGACCTGTGTCGGGACAAGTTCTCCAAATGTGGTGTGATGGCCAGCAGTGGCCTCTGCCAATCGGTGGCGGCCTCCTGCGCTAGGAGCTGTGGGGGCTGCTAAGGTGCAGCTGGCACCCTGAGCCCTGGCCCCTCCTCAGATTCCGGGCCCTCGGGCCCTGCCTGACCTGGTGCTTTCCTTACCGGCCTGACATTCCCTTTATTACATAAAAAGTTAGTGGACTGTGGCCCACGGGGGTGTCTCAGGCCCCTCCCCAGCCTGTGGCCACCTGAGGCACATGAGGGCTCCCCACTGCTCAGTCTTTGCCCCCAGGTGGGGGCATCCCAGGCCTCTCAGTGGACCTGGGTCTCCGAAGTGCCTTCTTAGCCCCTCTGAGGACAGTCCCCCAGCCCCCTGAGGTAGGCTGTGCCCCTCACCCCAGCTGGTCTGCTTGGATTTCCTACAGCCCCTGGGCGTAGGCCACCTCTGTTTTATACAAAATTAAAAAGAAGTTTTTACAAAAGATTCAGTCATTTTTCAGAGAACACAATGGGGGTGGCCAGGTGCCTCCAACACGGCCTGTCCTCACTAAGAGGCTACCTAGCCTCTTGAGAAGGGACTGTCCAGGCGACCTGTGGCAGCCTGGCCTCCAGGCAATGTGTCCCAGCCCAGCCTCCCCATCTGCCGACTTCAGTTCTGACCTGCCAGAAAGATGGGCCATTGACAGCTGCTCCCCAGGGTTACATCATAAATAGAAGGTTCAGGAATACAGCTTTCTCGCTGTCAAGGCCCGAGTCCCCCATCATTAGAGGGGTACGAGCCAAGGCAGGAGGTCAAGGTAGGTGGACTCTGAGATAAGGGCTTTGGATGGGGGTGGGCGGCTGGTGCAGTCCAGAGGGCAGAAACAGGGCGAGCCAATATGCTTCCCTGAGACCAGACTGAACCAGCGCTCAGCAAGTCCTGTCTAACCCTGCAAATAGGCCTCTGTGGTGGGTACAATTAATATCCCCGTCATACAGAAAGAGAAACTAAGCCCAGGGGCATTAAGTATAACCCACCCAAGGGTCCGCATCTAGAAGTGGCAGAACTGAGCAGAACCTGATTCCACTGGATTCCACAGCTGAAGGTGGCTTCTCCCTGGAGACACTAATCAGACACCGTCCATATGGACCTCCCCATAACCAGTGGGGCAGGTTCTCATTTACAGATGAGCGAGCGAGGCTCTGACAGGTTAAGCACCTTTGCCCAAGCTCACTCAGTGGGGCCAGGGCCCCACGCCCACTCTCGGGCCTGCCTGTGTTCACCACGCTGCCTGGAAGGCCTGTCACTATCCAGAGGGTGGGCCCCACCCTGGGGAGGGGCCAGAGAAAGGGAAGAGAAAACATCAGCTGGAAAGAGTCACGCCCCACAGGTTGGGTCACAGCTCCAAGCCTCAGCAGACCCATCTGTTAAATGGAGTGGGTGGCACTGGACCCTGGAGGCCTCCCACCCTACATCCTGAGGTTGGTAAGTCCCACAGGCGCCTTTCTAAAGCTTCCCACTCCCTGAGCCTCTCATGGGGGCACCCATCCCTCTTGCCCCAGGCCCTACCTGTCTTCCCCCCCATCTACCAGGCGGATAAAGCACATTGACAGTAAAGGGACACATCTATACAAAACTGTTTTTAGAAAAATGGGGTTTTCTTGTTATAAAAAACACAAACAGTTCTGAACAGTTAACATTATAAAAAGGTATAAAAATACAGGGACTCTGAACTCTAAGGAATTTCCTGACGAACATTCTGAACTGAGGCAGCGAGACCTCTGGGAAACCAGGGCAGGGCCTGGGTCTCTGACCCCTGCCCTAGGCCTGGGCACCCCTCCTTCCTATGAGTGCACGCTCCAGGGCCAGCCAGAGACAAGAGGGTCTCCCTGACCCCTGGCTTTGGCTCCGCCACTCAGCGAGGATCTTGTGCAGTTTGGAGTGGCTCATCTGGGGATGGGGATGGACTGAGGTGGGGCCCACGGACGGCCAGTGGCTCTAATGATGCTGGGAAGCCACTGCTGGGTCTGGCCTGGCACTGGAGTCCCCACCTCTCAGAACTGCCACCGTGGCTCTACCTCACCTCCATTTGAGCTCTGGTGGCCCTGATAGGCCCATGCTCTTGAGTGGACTGTGCTAGAGAGGAGGTCCCTCTCCTGCCCCGGCCACCAGCCAGGAAGGGGCTCATTTCTCTGGGGGCCCAGACGCGGGGGAGAAAGATGCTGAGCTCCTTCGAAGCTCCTGCTGCAACTGTCCCTTCAGCATGGACATCTGGAGAAGAAAAAGCAGGTAGAGCCAGCCCAGGTTTCAGAGAAAAAGGGGGGGTGACTGCAGCTAGTACCCCAGAAGGGACCCAATGCTGCCCATTTCAGGAAAAAAGCAGGTCTCATTAGAACCAGGGTGTTTTCTCCCCTTTTCATTCAGTTCCGTGGTATAGTCAGGTGTCCTCTGACTGCTCAGCATCTCTTTGGGGGCCACCCCATCCCCACTCTCATCATTCAGATGGGCCTGGCACTAGCCTGACTCCAGGGGTGGACCTGTGACCCAGGCCTAGGATTGAAGTTGGTCAATGACAAGCATCCCTGGGACTTTTGCTGTTACTCTCAGAAAAAAAGACACCCCCTTCCCCCCGGCCCTGGGATCAGGGTGGTTGGGATAACTTGAGGCTGGAGCCGCTGAGGCCACTTGTGCGACTCAGGGAGAGTCCTGCCCAGGGCCAGCGAGCAGAGCCATGGCAAGGGGACTGAGCTCCAATGACAGCACTTAAGCTAGTGTTCAGCCATGGTTGACCCCACTGGCCATTTTAGTTTTGGATGCCGGACTGCTTACACCCCAGAGGTCACACCCAGCCCTCCCCCCTCCCCTTCCCCCTCGAGCTTCACACTTCCTCGCTGGCCCAGCTCCCCAAGGGGGTGTCCTGCTGGGGAGGGGCCAGAGCCCAGTCAGGCCCGAGTACCTGCTCCTCCAGCCCATGCACCTTCTGCCGGCGGGCCCGTTCCCGCGCCTCCAGGGTGCGTTCTGCCTGCACCCGGGCACTGCGCAGGTGCTCCATCTCCTGCTGCAGCTCCAGCGGCGGCTGCTCCTCCGCCTCCAGCTGGGCTGGGCTATGGTCCTCCAGCACCACCACCTGGGCCTGCAGGAGAGAGGGCTAGTCAGGGGTGCAGGCAGGGATGCAGGAGAAATCCCTGTTCCCGACCCCCCGGCCCTCCTGGTCTGCGATTAGGGTACCTAGTGACCCCCATTTAGACATACACACACACAGATGTTTTCAAACACAGGCCCATACACATACTGGCACAAAAGCAAACATGTAAACATGGGTGTATATGCCTAAAACTCCTACATACACGAAGACATCTGTACAGACATGCACACAGATACAACGTTGTTAATACTCAGACTTGCCACATCCGTGGCAAGCACCAGAACACACCCATGTACACTCATGCCTCTACATGTCCACAACAGACATGAACACATAGGCTCAAGTGCTAACTGGCCGTTAGCATCTCTCTTCTCTGAGCTTTGGGGAGGACCTCTCCCTCTGGGACCTCACTCTGAGCCCCCCATACCTCCCTCAGGGTCTGGGCTCATGGGCTGTGGGCCCTGGGCTGGCTGAGCTATCAGCAACTCCTGGGACAGCCTGACACAGAGGCTGGAGTGGGGTGGGGTCATGGGTTAGGGAGAGGGTGTCCAGAGCTGGGTGGGAAGGGGCAGACCTCCAGCAGCTGGATCTGCCTCTGGGCCTCAGCCAGCTCCAGCTCTGCCCCCGTGAGCGTGCGGTCCAGGCGGCCCTTCTCTGCACTAAGGCGCACTGTGTCCTCATGGCTGCGAAGCTTCTCCCGCTCTACCTAGGCGACGAGAGCAGGAGGGGAGCAGGGTGCCCGGGACAGAGGGAGGTCTGGGAACCAGGGGTGGGGCTCCGGAAGGGGTGTTAGTTTAGAGGCAGCAGGACCAGGAACCAGAAGGAACCGAGGCCCCCAGACCCTAGTGACATGCAGCTGGGACCAACCACGGCTAGGACCTAACAGAAGTGAGGGGAGGGCCCTGGGGAGCAGCCTACCTTGTCCAGCGTCCTCTTGAGGGCCACCTGGTCCTTCTCCAGCCGCAGGGCTGACCGCTCCACCTCCCGCTTCTCAGCCTCCAGCTGAGCCAGAGCACGCTGCAGGCTGCCCACGCGCTCCTGCAGCACCCGCCGCTCGTCCTGCAGTTTCTGGACCGTGCGCAGGGCCACAGCCTCGGCCTCTTGACGCTGCTGCACCACCTGCAGCAGAAGCCAGCAAGTCCCTAATTCCTCTGGGCCTGTGTGTGCATCTGTAGCTCGGGGAGGACAATGCCAGCATGCTATGCCCACTAACTCTGCAGGACGACTGTGAGGCCCGCACCAGGGAACTGTCACCTGAGGCCAGACAGCTCTCCTCTCTGAGCCTCAGTTTCTCCATCTCTATAATGGGGGTACCATGCTTCATTCCTGGGCTCGTGGGTTGTGGGGTTCCTCCTCCCAGGAAGCTGGGCCTGGGTCTGGAATGAGGTTGAGATAGGTGGGAAGGTCCTGACTCCATCCTGAGGCCTCAGCATCCTGGGGACAGAAGGGGTCCACCCTGGCCCTCACCTCCTGCAGCTGTTGCAGCTGGGCCTCAGCCTCCACACGCTGCAGCTCCAGATCCGCCATCTCGCCCCGCATTGTCTGCACCTGCTCGCCCAGGGAGCTGCTCTGCTTCCGGGCCTCAGACAGCGCCTGCCGAGCAGCCTCCAGCCGTTCCTGGGGGACAGAGGTGGATGGTGCCAGGCTGGGGCACACCCTCTACTCTTTATCTCAGGCCAGTTTCACAGCCCGGAAAACAGGTAGTCATTTCACCTGGGGGGTGAGCCAGACAGCAGGACTGGCCCACAGCCTACCCACTGACCTATATAAGATGGGGACCCCTCAGACCCCAACTTTCCCCCATTAACCCTGCATCTAGGTCCCTCCAAGCCTGTTCTCTTATTGCCTCTTCCAGAGCCTCCTCTCACTGACTGTTGCTCTTATTAGGCCCACTCCTCCTTCTCATTAATTGGCTCCTTAGGGTTTCCGACTGCCTGCCCCATTGGCTGGCTCTCTACCGGACCCCGCCAAGCCTGCCCTATTGGCAACTAACTAGCTTACTGGGTCCATTCCCAGCCAGACCCTGGAACCCCCATACCTGGAGTACTCGGCGGTCATGTTCACAGGCCGTCAGGGCCTTTTGCAGTTGCAGGTTCTTGTCCTGGGTGCTGGTGAGGCTGGCACTGTTCTGGGCCAGGGCCTCCGTCAGGCCCTGTACCTTGTCACGCAGGGCCCCCTCGCTCTTCTCCACCTTGGCCAGGGCCCCATTCAGCCGCTCCACCGTCAGCTGCAGAGTCCCCGCCTTCACCTCACTGTCTGCCAACTGGAAGGAGAGACAGGGGGGTAAAGTGGCTCTGTTCTCACTGTGGCCTCCGGAAGAAAGGTCCAAGCCAAGCCCTTCCTACCTCTCTCTAGGCCTTCATCACTGATACTCATTGTTCCCATGTGCTCCTACTGGCTCAGCCTGCCACCTGGGCCCCGTCCCACTGCTGGTTAACTACCCTTGCCCAGAGCACCATCAACCTGGTTGTCTCAAACCCCGCGGTCTCCTCCCTGTTCTCATTCCCCTCTCCTCCTTGCTACGGAGCAGAGAGAGTATCTATTACAACCCTGGAATTTTCTGTGTTCTTGACTTTGGTGGTGCCTGTGCAGGGCTAGCAGAATTACTGAGCAGTCCAGGTAGAGATGAGCTTCCTGGCAGCCAAGGCAAAATAGGAGACGAGTGAAATCTACTTCTCTAACTTGTCCAGCAGGCTTCCCCTGAGTGCAGATTCTGTCATCAACCAGTCCTAAATTCTAATTTTGGCTCTGCCTCTTATTAGCTGTGTGCTCTTGGGCAATGACATCACCTCCCTGAACCTCTGTTCATCCATCCATGAAATAAGGGTGATGATAATGCCTCACAGAGCTGCTGGGAGGATTACACAGCCCCCGTAAAGCACTTGGCACTGGGCCTGCAGATGAGGAGCCTGCACGTGGGGGAGGGGACCCACCTGTCTCTGCAGAGAGTCTACCCGATCCTGGAGGACCTGGGCCTGGGCCTGATGGTCGCTCAGGCCCAGGCGGCTGCGCTGCAGCTCCCCCTCAAGCGAGCGCCGCTGCAGCTCAAGCTTGATGGTGCGGCTCTCCGAGGCGTCCAGCACCTCCTTCAGGCGCCGCTTGTCGCTCTCCAGCTTCACCTCATTGGCTTTCATCTTGCTGATCTTCTCCTGTGGGTGGGGGAGGGCTCAGGCCCCAGATGTCCAGCCCACCCCACACCTGCTGCATCCCTCAGGACCCTTTGGAGAAAGTGGGGAGCAGCCCAGAAGCTGCATGCGTGACCTGAGTTGAGTCTGGCAGGGGTCCTGGGCCCCACTGGGTTTTAGGGGATGATCCTCCTCCCCCCAAATGAGTTCAGACGGTAAAGGAAGCTTGGGGAGTAGGGATAGGACAGGAAGACAGACTGGGGTCATTCCATCCCTGTCACCATCCTGGAGACAGGGCACAGCAAGGGGGTGTTCTTACAATCGCCCCCCCAGGCCTGGCCCCTCTCCCGCCCTGCTCAGAGCCCCAACCCTGCCAGGTCTACACCCGCCAGCCCCACGCTGGCTCCTGCCCAGCTTTGTTCCTGGCCCCCTCCCGCGGCCCCTGCGGCTGGGCCCAAGGCCAGAGCTGGAGCCGCAGACACAACAACCCAGCTCAAGCTCGGCCTAGAGCCAGAGGCAGGGGCTGGGCTGTGGGGACAGTAATGGAGGGCCTGGGAAGGAAAGGGGGAGGGGGGGAGGGAGAGAGGGGATCCGAGGCTATGAGAGGGGCTCAAGTCTTCGGGAGCTTGGACTGTCACCCCCGGGGCCTGTGCATCCTGCCCAGATACACACATACACACACAGATGTCCAATAAACACACACAAAAACCCCAGAACACCACTCGTAGCTCTACAGAGACTCAGGAAACAGAGGTCCCAAGTACCACCTATGTGTCAAGAGTCGTGGGCATCGTCTCTGTGGGACAATTACTGGTGTCCCCCTTTTACAGAGGAGGAAATGAGACTTGGGCAGACTAATAATTAGCAGAGCCAGCTTGAACCTGTCTCAGTCAAGTTCAAATGCCAAGCTCTTTCTTCTATAGCCTAGTGATCTCAACATAGAACAAGATAACAGGCTGTGAATGTGCTTCTGGAGAGTCAGGCAGACAGAAACATAGATACGTGAACACAGTAGGACTTACAAACATCTATTCAGACACACAGATCCTCCCCTCGCCCTGCTGGCCCTCAGCTCCTGCCTACCTGGCTGGCCCGGAGCTCACTCTCGGTGGCCTGCAGGCTCCTCTCCAGGGCGGCCACTTGGTCGAGGGCAGCCCGGCGCTCCCGCTCACTGCGTCGCACACTCTCCTCCTGCAGCGCCAGCTCTGCCTGGGCCCCACTCAGCCGCCCATCCACGCTGCGCCGAGCTGAGGCCCCCACCCCAGGAGTGAGGCCTGGCCAGGCACAGCCCGGATGCCTGAACCAGGCCGTAAAATGCCTGGCCTGCCCTCCACCCACCACGGGACCTGCGTCTCTGAGTCCTGAAGGGTCTGTAAGTCTGGATATGAGGTGGGGCAGACTAGGGAGGGTCCCTCAGAGGAGAGAGCCCCCAACTCAGGTCACAGTGGCCAGGACAGGGATGCAGGAGAAGCTCAGAGCAATCCCACAGCCTCCCACCTTGGCTGCTAGGAGCATGAAAGAGCAAAGCAAGAACCTGGAAGGTCAGACTCACCTTCCTCACTCTGGGCCATAGCCTTCTGCAGCTGCCTTGCCCGCAAGGTTGCACTGTCCCTCTCAGCCTCCATCTCCACCAGCTGGCGACTCAGGGCACTTGTCTGGGCCCGAAGCTCATCCTGCAGTTCCAAGGTCAGGGGAAAGGGAAGACCCCTGCTCTGACAACCTGCAGCCCCTCACAAGGCCCTCAGCCACCCTATCCAGCCACTCACACCAGCCTCACCCGTTCTCTCTGGGCACTCCGAAGCTCCTGCAGGAAATCCCGGAGGGCCGCCCGCACGGCCTCTGGGTCCAGGTCTGGAGATGTCGGGGAGGTAGCAGGTCCTGGGGATGGTGGCTCAGATCCAGGGCTGCGTTCCAAGGGGCTGGGGCTACCGGGCCCTTCCCCACTTCCTAAAGGAGGAGACATGCTCACAGATGCAGGAGTCACTGGCCTCTCCTGCCAGGATGGTGCCTGCAGGCTCCTTAGGCATCTCCCCCATCCCTGCCTTGCCCAGCAGCCCACATGAGCTTCCCACAGCACACATCGGGTCCCCTCACCCTCCTGCTTTACCCACACCAGCCCCACAGCCCTCAGTTAAGCCCAACTTCCGTGCCTTCACTTAGAGGCCCTGTTGCTCACCCCAGCATGAGCCTCTCACCCTTTACAAGCTGGCCACTCCCCATCACCCTCAGCTACATGTTCTAGAATATTCCCCTTTAGAGCACTAGGGCCTTGGGGCCTTTGTACATGCCGTCCCTTCTCTCCCCACTACTTCTCTTTGCTTGCTCCCACCCCTACTCTCCCCTTCCACGGGGCTCTGTTGCTTAGCTCACCTCCGGTGGGTGGGCTGCGGGCTGGGGAGCCCAGAGCTAGCCGTGGGGCTGGGCTGGGTGAGCGGCCTAGACCCAGACCCCGGCGCAGGGCTGATCGCAGGCCGCCCAGTTGGGTCTCGGCCGCACGCCGCTGTACCTCCACGCGGGCAAGCTCGGCCTCCAGGCCTTGTGCCCGGCCCTCAGCTGCGCTCAGCCGCAGCCCCAGCTCCGCAACCTCAGCCCGCATGGCCTCCAGCTTCAGCTCCAGGCTGCGGGCGTGGTCCAGCTGCTGCTTCTCCGTTCTGCGCACCTCCTCCAGGTTGCCTAGCAGGCCTCGTTCGCGGGCCCGGAATTCGCCCTCTTGCTCCTGCAGCTTCCGCTGGGCTCCCTGGAGCTGGGACAGGGGTGAGGCCTGGAGGTGAGGGTCAGCAAGGCTGCCACCCAACCTGACGCCTCATCTCCCAGGCCTAGCCTAGAGCCCACCTGCCAAGGAGTGGCATGCACTCTTGTTCCTTTAGTGGTCTCCATCCAAGCAGGAGAGGTCCATCCACGGGTGTGGGATAGAACTATTAGAATTTATCTCTTCCTTCTAACGCACACGGTTTATTAGTAATAAACTAACAGCTAACACTTACATAGAGAGGACTTACCAATGCCATGCACTAAGTACTTTCCAAAAGACATCAACTCTGCCACTGTGAATCATCTCTATTCTACAGATGAGGAAACTGAGGCATACAGCAGTTATGTAACTTACCCAAGGAAAACAACTAGTAAGCTGAGAGCTAGGATTCAAATCCAGGCACTCTGGCTCCAAGGGCTGTTCCCTTAACCACTAGACTACACTGCCTCTCAGTGCACATAATTTATCAATAAATCACACCGTGGGGGAATGTACTAAATTATTTACTGATGGAGTTCATGCTCTCTGTCTCTGTCTCTCTCACACACACAGAGCTCTCTGGTATAGGGAATGAGTCAACTTCTCCCAGTCATCAGTTTCATTGCTACTGAGCACCACCTGGATGCCAGGATCTGTGTGGAGGCCCTGTATACCCCCACCCCCCCACCCCATGAGTGCTCTGAAGCACAGAGAGGTTAAGTGACTCAGTCAAGGTCACACAGTAGATTTAATTAGTGAAACAGCCAGAAAAGACAGAGTAGAAACTTTGGATTTAGACAGACCTACATGTGTGTGACCCTGGATAGATCCCTTATCTCTCTGAGCCTCAGTGTCTGGTTCTCTTGGTAAAATGGGGCTAACTGTACCTACTTCATGAGGCTGCTGGGAGAATCAAACAAGGTTATATCTACAGAGCTCCCCCAACCCTGCTACACAGTTCTTGCAGTTGTTGTTATTATTACTATTATACCGAGGGGAGATGCTCAAGGAATAGGGGACAGGAATAGTTGCTAGGTACTGGTCTCTCAGAATGAGTCCAGCATTAGAGTCCCTGCCTGCTTCTCCCAGAAGGGAGGGAGAAGAGAAGCACAGAACAGCGTGAGTGCCTCCTAGGACCCTCCCCCACCAGGCAGCCTGCCCACCCACTTAGTTACCTCCTGTCGCAAGGCCTCCAGGCTGGCCTCACCCTTCAGCAGCTTCTGTCGGAGGCCCAGGGCCTCCCTTCGGCCCTCCTTTTCTGCCCGCTCGCCTAGTGCCAGGCGGCCCTGCAGCTCCACCAGCTCCCGGCCCAGCCTGGCGTTCTCACTGTCCAGCATCTTCATCTGTGGGAGAGAGTGGACACAGGTAGGACCTAGGACCCATTCTTAGCACCCACAGCCCCATCTAGCCCAGGGTGTTGGTGAGCGCTCGAAGGTTCCAATAGCATCTTATTCAGCTCTGACCCTGTACCCTGACTAGTCCAGGCCTGGCACAGGGGGCACTTAGGACCCACTGCTCCAGGGACATGTACATCAAATACCAGCCCAAACCCACTGGGAGCTTGCCCCAGACACCTCCACCGAGCTTGAGCCATGCCAGGCACATGGGTGGGCACCAATGACCTCAGTTTACCACCTAATCGTAACTATCTATCATGGGGAGTGGGGGAGGGAGTGCTGAGCCCCTAGGTGTTCTGCAGGCAGGAACCGCGCTCCCTGGGTCACCTCTCACCTGTACAATGCCTAACTATTATGGAGTGCTCACCATGTGTCCAGCCCTGTTCTAAGCACTTCACCCACATTAACTCATTTAATCTTTAAACAACTCTATATAGGGTAGGTATTGACATTATCCCTATTTAAAAGATGAGAAAACTGAAGCTCAGAGAGGTGAAGTGACTTGCTTAAAGTCACACAGCCCCCAAGCAGCAGACTGGGATTTTATCTTAGACAAGTAGAATGCTGAGGTGTGTTCTAAGCCCATATTTCCTCACAGGAGTAGGGGTAAGGCCTATCTACCCACAGTGCTAAAGTGAGGGGACGTGAGATCACGCTGTGGCATGCACAGCACCCAGCAAGAGCCTGGTACACACACTTCAGGGACTCCTGTGGTTTCCAGGACTTCAGCCCAACAGGAAGGGCCTGGGTAGAGGGGGCCGTGGTGGGAGGTGGAAAGGATTTGTATTCAAGCTGTGTATCTTTGGGGAAGGTAGAGCCTAGGGACCAAATGGGTCTGTTTCCTGTTTTGAGAGTCTTCCAGAGTGCGAAAGCCTGAGCCCACAGTGCCCAGGGCAGTGCCCAGTATACAGAAGGCACTTATTAAATGCTTGCTCTTGCTGATGAGTTTAAAGATCATCTAGTTCACAGGTTAGCAAAGTACAGGCCAAATTCCACTGGCTGCCTGCTTCTGAAAGGCCTTGAGCTAAGGACGGGTTCTACATTTTTAAATAGTTGGGCAGTCCACTTTTAAGTGGTTGAAAGAAAAACAACAACAACAGTATTTTGACACATGAAAATTATATAAAATTCAAATTTCAGTGTCCACACAAAGTTTTAACGGGACACACTCCCAAGCATTTATGTAGTGTCTAGGACAGCATTCTCAGTGTGACCACAGAGCAAAGTAGCTGCAACAAAGACCATATGACACTGAAAATATTTACTACTGAGCTCTTTACAAAAAAATGTTTGCCAGCTCCCAATCTAGTTCACAGGACCTGCACCTCTTGTTCACAGATTTCTCTGAGAACTGGACAAGAGCTCCATACCCTCTCCTTGGAGAGATGTGAATGAGTTTGTACACAAATGTAAACACACATGCATGCACGCGCGCACACACACATACACACACTTTTGCAGTTTCAGGGGTTCGAGGATTCTCAAAGCCCATCCCTTAATACCAAGGTTAGTTAAGAAGCCTTGTTATAGTTCAAGGCCCTGGTTTTATATATGTAGGGCCCTCTGCTGCAGAAAGGGGGTGCTACTGGCCCAGGGGCATAGAGCAAGTGCCCAGGGAGGGCACAGAGCTGTGGAGGGTACCTGCCGCCGGAGCTCCTGCAGCTCCCTCCGAGCCTCCAGCCGTGAGCGCTCCACCTCCTGCAGCCCAGCCCGCAGGTCCCCGGCCTCCTTGCCCTTGGCCACCCGAGCCTCTTCGAGGAGTGCCAGCTTCTGCTCTTTGTCCTCATTGGCAAGCTTCAGGCTGAAAGGGGCAGGGGGCAGAGGTCAGAGGCAGCCCCAGGTCTTAGGAAGAGTAGAGTGTGTGGCTCTACACAAAAGTCCCTGTAATTCCTGGAATGGGTGCAACTGGCTCTTGGCCTGAAGGCGCCCCAAGTGCTGTTTGTCCATGTGGCCCCGTCCTGAGCTGACCCCTCCAAGGCCGGGCCCAGGCCCTCAGCTGGGAGACGTGAACCAGTGACTGGGGTGTGGGGCATGCACTAGTCTCCAGGGAGATGCCAACAGGTGGGGTCAGAGTCTGGACCCAGCTCTGCCTGCTGCCACCTTTCCCTGTCCGTCAGGTAGGAACATAACCTAAACCAATCCAAGTACCAGGCTTGGTTCAAGGACAGAGACTTCCGCATCTGTGTCATTTCCCTTGAACCTTGGGGGTGAAGCTAGCTTCCAGGGACAAAATTCAGTGCAAAGACAGGGCTCAGTGAAGGACTCCGGGCTGGTCCCTCCTGTCACCCCACCTGATCCGCTCGCTCTCGGCCTTCTTCACAGCCGCCCGCAGCTCCTCGTTGGACCGACGCAGCGCCTCGCGCTCCTTGGCACCCTCGCTCAGGCTGCGCCGCAGCTCGCCCGCCTCCTGCCGCTGGGCCTCGCGGCCATCCTGGCTCTCTCGTACCTTGCGCTGGGCCTCCAGCAGCTCCCGCCGCAATCCATCACGGGCATCCTCCAGCAGGCGCAGCTGAGTCCGAAGCTCTTCTGCCTGTGAGGACAGCGGGTTGTCACTGCCCAGGGTCGGGCCCCACTCAAGCTGGGCCTTGGTGGAAACCAGCCCATATCTGTATCCCTGGCCACGAGGCATCACCCTGCATAGACTCAGTTATGATTCAGGCAAAGCTGGAGTCAGCAGTGTTTTGGTAATAATCAGAATTGTCCTACGGACGACACCAAGAGGGCAGGGACCACCAGCCCCTCCTTGAGTGCCCCAAGTCCCACATGTACGTAACAAGTACTTAATAAACGCTTGCTGCCTCCTTTCTCAGTTGGCAGTTCATTTATCCTTGAATGCGGGAATGAGCCTTACATTTTTGTGGGCCCCCAACAAACCAGGCACCCAGCAGCATTTAGGGGGTGCTGCCTGGCAGGGTGGGGTGGACGGCTCACCTCGCGCACACAGGATTCCCGCTGCCTGCCTAGGTCTCGGGCCTGCTCTTGCAGCCTTGTCACCTCCTGAGCATGGGCCGCAGTGGTCTCCTCATGCTGGGCCTGCAGGTCCCGCAGCTCGGACATCAGGGTGTTCACGGTGCTCTAGGACAGATGTGATCCTCAGATGGCGCTGTGCCCCCTTCGCCAGCCTCAGTGCTCCCAACTGGGCCAACTGAACTGTCTATCTTCAGCTCCAAACATGCCCCTCCTGCTGGCCTGCCAGACCCTCTGTGATCCCTTGATGCCTAGAGTGCTGTTCACGTAGCTCGTCTATCCCTCAGACTAGGGGGTTCCCCAGGGCAGAGCCATGCCTCCCCCTCAGACAGGGGGCTCCTCTAGGCAGGGCTGTGTTTCCCCACTCAGATGGAGGCCCACCTACCCGGTCCTGTTCCTGCCGGCTCTGAGCATCTCTCTTCTGTCTCTCCATCTCCAGGGAGATGGCGGTGAGGCTGTGCTGTGTTCCCATCAATTTCTCTGACAGCGCCGTCTTCTCAGATTCCTTTAGCGACAGGGCCTGGCAGAGGCAGGGAGCAAAGGGCCTGGGGGGTTACTTGGTCTTGGGGCATGCTCAGGCCTCTCCCCCACCCTGCCCTGGGAAATGTGCACACAGGTGGATCCAGGGCAGAGGTACTGGCCCACCCCTCCTGAAGCCCCAGGAAAGGGCTCAAGAGTACCAGTAACTCTGGACACGGACACAACTCATCTCTCACTAACTTGCCGCAACAACTCTGGAGCAGGGCCCTTCATTATTCCTACTTTACAGATGAGGAAACTGAGGCTCAAAGAGATACAGTGACTCACCCAGGGTGACACAGCTAGTGAAGAGAAGAGAAAGTCACAGTCTGCCCTGTCCCCGTGAGATTATGGGAAAGTCAGAATTACTTCTTTTTGAGGAGGGGCAGCTGATAAATGTGGGCATTGTGGGGACTGCTTAGAAGGCAGCCATGGGGATGCCGTGCCCAGCCTGGGGTGGGAGGAGAGAAGGGAGAATGTGGGTCAGCTTTTCTAGAACCAGTGCTCACGGTGTCACGACTGTGGCTGCCATTCAGCAAGCTCCCACTGTGTACCAGGCATGGCTTACGGACTCCTAGCTGCTGGGTGGCTGGCTGAGCGGAACCAGCCCCAGAACCCAGGCCCCTCAGGAAGCAGTGGGGGCCACACCAGGGCTGAACGAACCTGCTGCTTCTCGCTCTCAGCCAGGAGGAGGCCCTCGTCACGTTCCTGCTGCAGGGCAGCGATCTCCTCGCTCAGCTCTTCCTTCTCCGCTTCCAGCCGGGCCAGCAGCTCCTCCCGCTCCCGCTGTAGCTGACTCTGCAGCTGGGCCCGTTCTGCCTCCAGCTCCCGCCATGCCGCCTCCTAGGGGCCAGGCCCAAGCACATGTGACCCGCGAGGCTGGGACAACCTCAGGGCAGCAACGACCACCTGTACCCCAGACCCTTAGAGAGGTGACCAGAAAACTACAAGGTGGAGTAGATGATAGGCACCATGGCAGGGACACACCAGGGTTGTGTGAGCCCCTAGGGGCAGCAGCCCTGGTCTTGGGGTCAGAGATTGTTTCTTGGAGGAGAGACGAGCAGCAGTCAGCCAAGAAAGGGGGGGGGGGAAGAACCTCAGCCCAGAGTACAGCCCCAGAGATGGCTGGGAGGGAGGAGAAAACAGGTAATACAGGGAAATCATAATATTTAAGGGTCACTGGAACTTGGACTGCGAGGGGGATGTGGTGAGCAATGGGCCCAGAGCCACCGGCAGCAACCAGGCCAGACCAGGCCTTACCAGGCCTTGTGGGTTGTAGAGAGGGGTGGGTCTGACTCTGAGGAAAGTTGGGGCAACAGAGAATCTCCTAAAATCTAAATTTTAGACTAGGGGTTGTTCAGGAACTGAGAAAGAGGGACCAGGATTGCGGGTAGGGGTCTAGGGGACTTAGGTTGGCTGTGAGGAATGGAGTTTGCGGTCAGGGTGAGTAGCAGGAAAGGGTACAGATCTGGTGACATTAAGAGGCCAAGTCAGGCGGAGCAGGGAGAGTAAAGACGGCACAGGAGTTTGCTCCCTGGGGACTGGGTGGGTAGAACCCACAGGCAAAGAATGCCCCACCTAGGGTCTGAGGGCAGTGCCTGGCACCTCTGTGAAACTTCAAATGCTCCACTGCCACCTGCTGGAGAAGTGTGATACTATCTACCCAAGTCCAAGGCTACGGGGTGAATAGCGCCCCCTGGAGTCCTGCAGCGACAGCCCGAACCTGTCTGTGCTGAGGCCTCTCCTAGTACCACAACAATAGCAACTGTATTTATAGAGCATTTACAAAGTGCCAGTCACTAAGCCCTTTACATAGATTATCTCACCTCATCCTCATAATACCTTATACTTTCCTTATTCCCACTGTTACAGATGGGGAAATGAAGGCACAGAGACCATAGGTAACATAACCAATATGTGGCCTAGATCAGATACAAACCCAGGCAATATAACTCTAGAGCCAGTGTTCTTAGACAGCTCTGTTCTGTCTTCTAGTGAACTGGCCCCTTACCTTTCTTACTATTAGTTTAGGTCCTAGAGTGATCCTTTGTATGCAAACAGCAGTTTTGCAAATGAAAGTGCTTTCCTGAATCAGGATCATCAGGGCTGGACCCAGATTCGGGGCCTGGAAATCTGTATGTTTGATAAGGAATCCCCGGTGTTTCCTCCCAGCTACCCTCAGGACCCCCAGAATAGAGATAAAGTTCCATTTCACAGAGGTGGAGATCGAGGCAGAGTGAGATGAATGACTCCCATGAGATCAAAGAGGAGACAGTGGCTCAACCCCCCTCCCCCCCTCGACCCAGCTGCCCGAACCTTCTCTCGCTGGAGTCGCTGTAAGTCCTCCTCATGGGCTGCCCGCTGCTCTCGCAGAGAGGCCTGGGCCTCCCGTTCAGCCTGCACAAGCTTCTGGGCCATCAGCTCCTTGTCCAGAGCCGCCTTCTCCTCTGCCGTTGTCATCTGCTGCCGTAGGCCTGCCAGTTCCCCTGCACAGGAGGGATGGTGGGGAGGCGACAGGCTTGGGTTGCAACCTCCCTGTGGGCCAGCAGACTCAGGCCAGGTGAGCCACGTAGGCAAAATCCCAGAAGAGAGAGGGCCCACCTGGTACCTAGGCTGGGTTCCCTTGGAGAAGCTTCTCGCCCTCTGGGCCTGTTTTCCCATCTGCTGCTTGAACTCACTGGCCCTGTCCTCCGCCCCGCCTCCCTCCCTGGAATGGCTTCAAAGGGATGAAATGACTGATGATGAGGCTCCCACAAATGGGGAGGGTAGCCACCCCCATTACTGATTGCTTACTATGGGTCAGGCACCTGGCTAAACACTTGAAAGATCTAATCTCATCACAGCTTCATAACCACGCTAAGGTAGCTTATCTCATCCCTAATTTACGGATGACGATATGGAGGCTCAGAGGAGACAGGCAATTTCCCAAAGCTGCACAGCTTTCCATGAGGCATCTCCTTTATGACTAACTGCTGTACACATACTTGGTGGGCTATTAGCTGTCAGCACTAATGGAGGTGACCATGGGGAGGGTACACTCCACTGTGGACAATCTAAAAACCACCTCCTCGGTAGGAAACCCACTAGAGACTCAGCATTCCCTTCCTGGTTCTGTCTGGCTCGGGTGGACGTGGACAGGAAAATTAATTTTCACAGTTCAAGAAACCAGGTGCGGCATGTGGAGAGAACCAGGGCTGGGACTGTGGGGCCAAGAGAATCATTCGAAAAAGCAGCAATGGCTCCACAGAGAACTCAGAACTCTCTAAGTGCCCTGATGACAATAGGCAGCAGGCATCACTGGCTGAGCCTAGCACTGTGCCAAGGCTCCAAATGCTTGCCTCACCCCATCCTGGCAATAGCCTTAGAAGGCGGGCAATGTCACCTCTAATTGTTAGAGAGGAACCTATGGCCCAGAGAGGGAAGGGGCTTGCTCAAGAAAGCTCAGATCTAAGTGGCAGTGGTGGGATTGGAGCCCAGGTCAGCAGACCCCAAAGCCAGTACTCCCAACTTCTGTGAGACCCCAGAACTTGACAGGTTAGTCTGGGCTGGAGTCTAGTATTCCTCACCCACCCTCTGGTCCCCCCATACCAGTCAGGGTCTCCTTGGCGAGCAGCAGGGCCTGCCCATCAGCTTCCAGTTGCTCCCGACGGGCCTCAAGCTGGGCCAGCTGCCGTTGCACCTCAAACAGGCTGCTCTCCAGGGCTTCCTTCTCTAAGCTGCAGTACACACAATCCCTCAGGCCTTAGGGCGCAGCCTCCCAGGCCCCAGGAAACTGTGGATCCCAGGGCGTGGCCAGCTGTGGGCCAGGTGCCAGCCTACCTGCCCAGCCAGGCCCATGCTCCCTGGGGAAGCCTGAGCCACAGCTAGGACGTATTTGCAAGTCCGACCTCTCAGTAACTATATCTGTGGGCCAATTTCAGGGTGTGGCTGGTGACGGAGTGGCCCCAGGCAGACCCCCCAGGGTGGGCTGGGCAGAGCCCAAAGCCTTACCGAAGGCGTGTGGCTTCCTCCAACAGGGTCCGGCCTTCACGCTCAGCTGCCGCCAGCTGCACCGCCAGGCCAGCCCGCTCCTTGGCCAGCGCCTCCTTCTCCCGGGTCGCTCGCTCCAGCGCCTCCACCTGCCGCTGTGTCTCCCGCCGTGCTTGCTCCAACTCATGCTCGCGCCCGCTAAGCTGCCGGGAGAGCTGGCACCCACCCAGGCACTGTGAGCACCACCCCAGAACCCCCCAGTCTGCTCATCATGCAGCACCCTGACCCTGGACCTGACCCAGTCCTGGCCCAACAGGAGACCTGGGTTCAAGCCCAGACTCCACCCTGATGTGCTGTGTGTACTTGGACAAATCACAGACTTCTCTGAACCTGCAATACACACGCACGAGGGTCCTCACTCAGTTTGGGTCATAACAGAACCCTTTCTGCACCCCCAAACTTCCAGAGAAGCTGAATATATAAAACAGACCAAAAGAGAGCTGCTTTGCAGGCTTCAGAATGGGAACATGGAGCCCTGCTTCCTGTACCGATGGACCATACCCTAGAGGCTGCTCCCAGGAACTGGGGCCTTCAGGAAAGACACCATATAAAGGTCCCTGGGTCCTAAAACCCTGAGGTCCCTTCCAGCGATGGTGATCCAACAAGTCTCAGATTCCAATTCCAAAATTCTCTTAGCTTGCCCAAGGGCCCAGCTGGCGGAGGTAGGGCTAAACTTAAAACTCAGATTCAGGCTCCTGAGCCTACAAGCTACCCCAAGACAGGGTGCAGGAGGCTGGGAGCCTAGAACCCCTGCTCCACCTGCTCCCCATCCTCCGTATCACCCACCTGGGCCAGCTGCTCTTGCAGCTGGCAGCGCTCCTGGCGCAGTGTAGGGACCTGCTGCTCCAGGGCGTCCCGGGCCTGCTCTGCCACCCGCAAGGAGCCCTCCAGGCCCTGTCGATCCACCTCCTGCTCCAGCCGCAGCTGTTCCAGCCGCTCCTGCTCTTCCCTCGCCAAGGTGGCCTCCTGTTCCACCCGCCGCTGCTGGCCCAGCAAGGATGCCCTTTCCTCCTCCAGCTGTGAGGCCGGTGGGGGTAGAGGTGAGTGAGCAGATGAGCCCCACCCTCCACCTGGGGAAGGGGATCCCACCAAGGGCCACCCACCCACCTATCACACGGCACAGGGGAGGCTCCCAGCAGGGGAAGGGGTGGTGCCCTTGGGCATATGGACATTGAGGAGAGGGGAGAAGCGAGAAGGACCCACAGAACTTTTCTCTCAGACCATGAAATAGAGGACAGGCAGACAGACAGAGTCAGAGACAAAAGGCCAGAGACAGAAAGAGGCAGGGAGAAAAACAGATAGGTACAGAGACAGAGGTGTGCAGGGAGATGTACAGCGAGGCAGGATGTGGGCCAAGGCTGGGCCTGAGATGCCTAGTGGGGTCTCTGAGTGGGGAGCACAGGTGGGCGAGGCAGGTGGGCCCGCTGGCACACGGCATACCTGGGCAACGAGGTGGTTCAGACCCAGCTTGTCCTGGGCGAGGCTCTCGTTGAGGGCGCTCAGCTTGGACAAAGAGTCCCGCAGAGAGGCCTCCTCTGCCTTCAGCTTGGTAACTGAGAGCTCGAGGTCCATGCGGCCAGCCTCAGCCTGCAGGGTCAAGAACAGGGTGGCCAGAGGCGCTCAGGTGGGGAGAGATGGTGAGAGAGGGAAGAGAGATGGGGAGAGATGGGAAAAGATGCTCAGGGCCCAGACTACAGGGAGTGGGGCAGGTTCTCACCAAGGACTGTGCCCAACTCTCACAGACCCCAGGCCTGTGTCAGAAATGGGACTGGATGACCTGAACTACAGGCACTGCCCCAAAGCATCTGGAAAAGTGGGGATATGGCCACTGATAGAAGTGAGTTCACCTATGTCTGGGATCAGAGGTCAATTTGTGGCCTGGGTCAAATATTAGCCTGAGTCCAGAAGGAAGGGATCTGTTTGTGACCAGTGTCAGAGGTCAGCCTGAAATAGGGGTCAGTCTATGGCCAGAGTAAGAAGGTCTGTGGCCCAGGGGAGAGGTAGGTTTGTGGTTGTGTGGCAAACAGGGACACACCTTGGTCAGCGCCTCGGCCACCTCGGCCTTCTCAGCCTGCAGCATGTCCCGCTGCAGCGTGGCACAGCTCAGCGCCTCCCTCACTTCCATCAGCTCCTTCGCCAGCCCTGAGCGCTTCACTTCCAGCTGCTCTAGTTGTCTAATGCTGTGGGACAGAGGGGAGGGGGGTGCCCCGCGTCACTTCCCTGCCCTGAGTCTCCCAAAGCCAGGCAAACCAGAGCAGACTGGGGGTCAGGCCCAAGGCCGCGGGGGCCACAGCCTCACCAGAAGGACAGCCAGGGCCACCGCCTTTAGGCTCTGTGACTCTGGGACTCAGTTTTCACATCTGCAAAACGGGTAACACCCGCCCCACGAAGTTGTTATAAGGATACAAGACTTACTTAAGGATACATGAAGTATTTAAAATAATGCCGGACATAGCTCCCCAAGGGCGTTTTGAAACAAGAATAATACCTACTACCACAATGTACTGGATAGCATTGTGATTAGGTCTCAGAGAAGTAAACTGCAGTTTCACCATCCATAAAATGGGCTTAATAATAGCCAATCATAGAGTTATCATGAGGGTTAAATAAGATGACCTAATTCCTTAAAATGATGTCTGGCACTTGGCAATATTAGTATTAATATTATTACTGTAACTTTAATTTTTAAAAATAATGCTAATATTACTACTGGTATTTTAATATTGCACTACCATCCACACTACTCTGCCAGTTCTCAGATCCCAGGTAAGTGACTATACCTCCCTGAGCCCGTTTAACCAAACAGGACTGATGAGAAGGCCCTACATCGGAGAGGAGCCATGAGGAGACTTCTCAAGATGGTAGGAGGCCCAGGACACAGCAGGTGCTTTCTAGCCCCCAGGGACACTGTCAGGAAACCCAAGGCCCATTCAAGTGGCCCTGGCAGGGAGGCCAGAAGCTACTCACCTACGTTCGAGCTCCCTGCGTGTCCGTGCACTGTCCTGCACTGTGTCTTCCCGCTCTTCCTCCAGATGGTCCCGCTGGCGCCGCAGCTCCTCCTGCGTCACCTGTAGTTTCTCCCGCTCTTGCTGCAGCTCCTCAGTCTGCTGCTGGGCCGCCTGCAGGCTGTGGGCCAGGCTGTCCTTCTCCCTGCAGGACCGGGGGGAGGGAGCTAAAGGGGATGCTGGGGCTGCTCCCAACGGGGAAGATGGCCATGCTGCTAGATGTGAGCCACATCCTCCGTCTTCTAAGGCACCTGCCTCCAGGAAGCCTTCCCTGACCATGCCCATGGCCAAGTCATTTCATCTACATCTCCCTGAAGCTAACTCTTCCTAGCAGAGGGAACCCGGCTTTCCTTTTCCCCCAAACTGCCCACTTGGGGCCCAGGGGAATGGACAGTAGCAGTGGCATTATCTCCTAGTATGCCACCAGGTTGAAGAGGTTAGGCTCCTGGGACACGTGGGCAATTTTTCTGCCAGCCTGCTAGTCCATATGACCAGTAAATGCCTTTAGGGCCCCTCACCCCATCCCTCAATTCTGGGAGGCCCAGTGGAGCTGGGTCTGTCCAGATCTCACAGCTTCCTGCTGCACAGGCCAGCACACGGTAGCCAGGGCGGGAGAGCAGGGCGGCAGCAAATGGGAGCTCTGACAATTTGCAGAGCGCTGCCATTTCCCCAGCAGTCACAAGCAATGGAAGGGGTGACTCCTTCTGAGCCAGCTGGGGTTTCCAGCTCAGCCTTAGGGCTGACGGCTGTCAGATCCTTCACTGTCCCACCTGGTCGCTTGAAGTAGCAACCCTTAAGCATACTAGATATGAAGGCTGGCAGGTGGGAAAAACATACAACATGATATTAAGTAAAAACAGAATACAAAATGAGGTATTCACGTGAATGCAACAATATAAAAAGCCCTTCTCTGCCTGGCTGCTGTGGCTCAGGTGGTGGGGAATCGTCCTGTGCACCAGGAGGTCGCTGGTTCGATTCCCAGTGGGGGCACATGCCCAGGGTGGCCGGCTTGGTCCCCGTTAGGGGGCGTGCAGGAGGCAACCGATTAAAGTTTTTTATCAATGTTTCTCTTTCTCTCCCCCATTCCCTTCCTCTCTATGAAATCAATAAAAACATATATTTTTTAAAAGTTCTTCTCCTTCTAAGGAATGAGAAGCACTGGTTTTGCTATCAGTTCCAATTCCTATCCCCGGCCACATCACTGTATGAGCTTCAACAAGCCTCTCAACCTCAGCACAGTAAGGGTCCTGAACTGCATGTTTCGCAGGAAGACTAATTGGAGATAATACATGTAAAATGCTTGGCAATGAGCCTGGCACACGGTAGGTGTACAGGAGACGTTTATGACCTCACTGCCAGAAAACACACACACGTGGCTAGTTATGACCATACTGGTGCAAATCCACACGCTTACAGGCTTGGGCTGGCGTTGGGCCCAAACACTGATTTACTCTCTGGGACCTCCACTCTGACCTCCCAGGCACCTGCTCAGGAGGTCGATGGCACTCCGTAGACGCTGGGCCTCGCGCTGGGCATCCTCCTGGGCCTGGGTGGCCTCATCAGTCTTGTCCCGCAGACGCTGCAGCTGTTCCTCCAGGGCACGGCGCTCACCCTCGCTGTCACTAAGCTGCTTCCGCAGTGTACTCAGGAGATCCTGGCTGGCCTCGTAGCGCCCACGCATGTCCTGTAGCATGGGAACCACTGAGTCTGGGGGAGCCCTATGAAGCCCTCAGAGCCCCCTGCTGCTCTCTGCTGGTTCCTACTCTGAGGCCTAGGCCTGAGGCAGAAGAGTGGGGCCAAACCCCCAGGCTAGGTTTCCACTCCCTTTCACTGTGCCCTCACCACCTCTTTGAGCCCTCCACCAGGGCTCTGAGCCCCCATCTCCCTGAGGTCCCCAGCAAACCCAACCTAAGCCCCCAGGATGCCAGACAAAACACAAGCACATTCCCTCTCCCCGGTTCTGAATACCCCAGGGCTCCTCCCCTTTGCATCACGGTTCTGACTACCCCCAAGATCCTCTCAGTTCCTAGTTCCCAGGCTCCTCTCATCCTAGCAGACTCCTCCTCCCAGGCTTTTTCCCAGGGTCCTAGCTCAGTCAGTCCTGTTAGGAAACCGCATCTCCTTTTTTATGTACCAGGCTCCTCCCGCAGCTGCTCAAGCCCCTCCCACTCTGGGTTCAGATTCTCTCCCTGAGCTCTCAGCCACCTCCAGGGATCCAGACTCCATTACCCTTTCTCAGGCCTCTGACTCCACCCCTGGGATGCTCAGGCCCTACCCCAGGCTGCCCAAACCCCCCTGGATGCTCAGGCCCCTTCTTACCTGGACCTGTAGCTGGCGCTTGTGCAGAGCAGAGTGGATAAGGGCAAGCATGGAGGAGTCGGAGCAGGCTGGGGACGGGCCTCGGCGCGGGGAGCGGCCACGGCCGGGCGAGGAGCGCCGCGGTGGGGATGGGGTTCGAGGGGCCGAGAGCCCCCGCAGACTGCCATCCGATGCATCAGCGGTGTGCTCAGAGCCACTTAGCTGGACACCACTCTCCATGTCCGACAGAACGGCCTGAGGGGTGCGGTAAGGAGGCAGGAGGAGGGCAGCAGCGAGGTTAGCTGGGCAAAGAAGCCCAGGTGGGGCAGAGGGGCCGCAGCAGACGTGTGTCCAGCTTCATTCCCAAATCTGCAGCACATCCTATGCTCCCTTCCAACAAGTCTTCCTGATTCCACTCCCACTAGCTCAGCCCTCAGCCCGCCAGGTAAGGCCTCCCATGTATTGCGAAGACATCATTCAGCCATTCTCTCAGATGGGCCTGAACCTCTTGCTGGCAGGTTCCCCAGGTTCCCCAACCACTTGCAGTTCTGCTGAAGGCCACCAGAGGACACCAAAGGACGTGGTGGCCCTGGACTGCCTGGCCTTGCCTTGCGCAGGGCTCCCACCCCTCTGGCCTCTCCCAGATTGCTCCCACATCACACCTGTGCCAGGTCCCTCAAGGTCTGTTGCAGCCCCTCTCCCTCCTCTGCCTCCAGGCCCGCCTGCTCCTGGAGCTGCAGGGATTCCTGGAGTGGTGTTGAAGAGAAAAGGAAAGGGTGGTCAGGGTCTCTGCCCTAATCTGGAACCCAATCATCTCTCCCTGGTCCCCCACCAATCAGGTAGCCTCTAAGGCCATGACCATAGTCCAGCTGCTTGGTAACCTCACAGCGGCCCCAACTGCCCTGAACAGACTAGGCCCAGAGAAGTGCAGCGTTCCACCTCAGGTCACACAGCCTGTTGGGGAAGAGCTAGACATAGAACCAGGCCTGGCCCCACACAGGAGGGTAACCAACCCAGGCAGTACCCTTGAAGGGTATCCCTCTGGTGGGGACACAGCTGAGCTCCAAGAGAAAGAGCCCTGGGCTAGCAGGTTACAGGCATGAGCTCAAGTCCTGACTCCCCAACTCACTGGCTCTGAGTCTCTGGACAAGTATTTCCCCTTGGGCCTCAGGTTTCTCATCTGTATAATGGGGATCATGCTACAGGGCTGCTGAGAGGATGAAATGGGATAAAGGAGATAAATGTGCTCACACTAAGCCTGGCACACACTAGGTGTTCAATTAATGAGGGGGTAAAACAGTCTGAGTGGGATGCTCCAGGGTGGCCCAAGCAGCCTGGCCCTCCACCTGTGTCCATGGATCTGGTCAGTGCCCCATCCCGCCCTGCCACACCTCTAGGGCGCTGCATCTCACCAGGGCCTCAAGCTTCTCATTGAGGGCCTTGTTGACCTGATCCTTCTCTAGATTCTGGTTCTGAAGGCGCTCCACTGTCAGGGCCAGCTCTGTCACTCTGGAGGTGGGGGAGCAACAGAAGTAAATGGAAGACCCACCCCAGCTTGTCCTCAAACCCCCCAGCTCTGTGTCCTGCACGCTTCCCCAAACCTGCAGCAGGGACCCTAGGATTTGCCTCCCTAGTTGTATGACCTTCAGCAAGCCACTTCTCTCTGGGCCTCAGACTTCTCAGTAAATGGGAATGAGGTTGCCACCCCTTTATCTCCTGGGAAAGCACTCTGGGACTTGTCTAGGCTGCAGGTGCTGGGAGCAAATTTGGCATCAGAGGTTGAACTGCTTGTAATGTGCCCTGGGCAAGAGCCTTCTGGACCTCAGTCTCCCACTCTGCCAAACGGGGTACCTGGGAAGACTGGCTGAGCTCGAGCAGAAGGGCCCATCTCCAGTGAACAGACCCCCTCCTTCCCTACCAGGCACCCACCTGGCATTGAGGTCGGCCTTGTCCAGGTTGTTTTGCATCTGCAGCTGGGCCATGCACTCCTCCTGGAGCACCTTGTCCCGCAGCTGCTCCTCCAGCTGGGCCTGCAGCAGTGCCTGCTTCTCCAGGGCTGCCTCGGCCCGGCTCTCGGCCAGCCGCAGGCCCGCGCTCAGCCCCAGGCCCGCTTCCTGGACAGCTCGTGAAGTCCGGGCCAGCTCCCCTCCCAGCTGCAGCAGGTCTCTGGTGGAGAGAACACAGGATAGGGATAGGATGGGGTGGGCTCCCAAATGGCACTGGGATGCTATCTGTCACTATCACACTGGGGAAAAAAGTCATATAACGCACAGTGTGGGTGAGGCTGTGGTTAAACAGACCCTCCGCAACACTGCTGGCTGGAGGACAACCACAGCTGAGGGCAGTCAGGAAGAGCTCTGAAAATTACTAACGGATCGGCTCTTTGACCCACCAACTCCAATTCTAAGAATTTATCCTACAGAGATGCCCCAACACATGGAAAGTGACGTGTGTATAAGGTGACCCACTGCAGCATTGCTCAGGTCAGAAATACTGGTGGCAACCTAAATGGCCATCAAAAGGGACTGCTCTTAAATAAGCCCTGATACATCCATTCTGTGGAACACTCTGTAGCTGAGAAGAACGAATGGGGAAGCTCTTCAGAGCCTGAAGCGGAACCACTCCCACTTGTAACTCAGTTATGACTATGAGGTGAAGGAAGCATCTTCTAGCCCTGGCCGGGTAGCTCAGGTGGCTGGAGCATCATCTCAATAAGCCATGGTTGCAGGTGGGATCCCCAGTCAGGGCACATACAAGAATCAACAATGCCCGGCCGGGCGTGGCTCAGCAGTTGAGCGTTGACCTGGGATCCAGGCGATCGGGGTTCGATTCCCAGTCAGGGCACATGCCTGGGTTGCGGGCTCGATCAATGACTCTCTCATCATTGATGTTTCTATATCTCTCTCTCCCTCTCCTTTCCTCTCTCTGAAATCAATGAAGATATATTTAAAACAAACAAACAAAAAAACAAACAATGAATGCCTGAATTGATGGAACAGCAGATCTCTCCCAAATCAATTAGAAAGAAAGCATCATCAAGAACAGCAAAGATGAAATTCTACCAAGAGTATATAAAAGGGTGTGTGTGCGTGTGTGAGATCTGCTGCACTTGCTTGTATAAAATAAGCCTGGAAGGTCATTTAGGAAAGTGATGGGTCATACTGCTTTCCTCCAGGAGGGGGAGGAGTGTCTGAGGCCAGAGGTGGGAGGGAGCCTTTTCACCTTATACCCTTTTGAAATTTGAATCTTGTGAATATATGAGTTATTTAAAAAGTAAAATACTAGGCCCTGGCCGATGTGGCTGGGCTGGTTGGAGTGTCATCTAGTACACCCAAAGGTGGTGGGTTCGATTTCTGGTCTGGGCACTTGCCCAGGTTTCGGGTTTGATCCCCCATCAGGGAGTGTGTGGAAGACAACTGATCGATGTCTCTCTCTCCCTTCCTCTCTCTAAAATCAATTTTTTAAAAACATAAAATATTAACTTTTTAAATGCTAATTAAAAATAGGGCATTTTTAAAGTACATCAAATAGGTTAAATTCTCTCCTATCCTGAATGAACTGTACCATTGTGTATCTAATATAAAGAGAGGAAGTGCCTCATTAAGGAAGAATTCCAATTAATACATTTAGGAGTGACAGAACGAGACGATCAGAATCTTGCAACCTCTGATGAATGTCTGGGCCTTGGTATTGAGCATCTAAGGCAGTGCCCAAAAAGAGACACCCAGGCAATCAGGCCTCCTGATGAAAGAGCACACAGCACTTATGAAGAAGTCTTATAAAAAACAAACAAACAAAAAAAAAAACACCAAAAGGAACAACAACAAAAAACCTGAACCTGAATCTGATCAACATCCAACCTACAAGAAATACAAAGGTGTTAAATGACACCACAGAATGCAGACTGTGGGAATCTTAGGACAACTGCCCCAGTCTCCTGAACAAATAAAAGAGACTTAAAGGGCAAATCAACCCACCACATTTTGTGAACATCTATCCTGATTCAAACAAATTGTTAAGACGAAAATTGAAGCAAACCGTCTATAACATTGATGAGTTCACCAAAAATTGGGAAACACTGAATATTTGATGATTTTAACAAAAGATCATTAATTAAACAAATTTTTAATGTAAAAAAGGAAACAAATTGGTCTCCCTGCCCCTGGGCTCTGCCCCACAGCCTCACCTGCTCAAAGACCTTGCAGGACCAAGCCCGCGTGCTGGAGCGTGGCTTTGAGGCTCTCCTTTCCAACCTGACCTCCATTCACCTGACTTTCTCTCCAACCCCACCATTTTCTCCCACCTCCAAGCTTTTGCTCTGGCTGTACTCTCTGCCTAGTGTGCCCTAGCTCTGCTAGTTAAAATACTACTCATCCCTGAGCTCAGTGCAAATTCCACATTCCACCTTCTCTATGAAGTGTCTTTCTGACCTCCCCAACCCTTCCATCCTTCTAAGCATCCGGGACATTCTCTCTGTTCCACTTTCATGTTACTGACCACTCACTTTCTAGGTCTAGAATTCTGGGAGCCTATTTCTTTTTTTAGAAAATCCTGACCTGAGGATATGGGTTTTTTTTTTATTGATCTTAGAGAGAGAGGAAGGGGTGGGGAAGGGAGAGAGAGAAGTTGATGTGAGAGAGAAACATGGATTGGCTGTCTCCCATACACACCTTGACTGAGGATCAAACCTGCAACCTAGGTATGTGCCCTGACCAGGACCTTTCAGTGTATAGGACAATGCTCCAACCAACTGAACCACCCGGCCAGGGCTGGGGGTCTATTTCTTTTCATCGCTAGAGGTGGTAAGGACCTGGGTAGCATAAGCTGAATATTCTAGTGGATTAAAAGCAGGAGCTGTAAATCCTGACTCATCTGCTCACTGCTGTGTGACTTTAGGAAAGTCACTCTACCTATATAAGCCTCAGTGTTCTCATCTGTAAATTGGAACTATTACAGTTCCTACTTGACAGAGATGCTGTGGATATGAGATGAAATTAAATGTACAAAGAGCCTAGCTCAGAGGAAACACCTAGTAAATGTTGATCACCACAATCGTGGTAAGAGTTCACTATTACTAGTTGCTTCTGCATGTATCTCTAAGGGCCTGGCACACAGTAGGTGTGTTGGGTTAGACTGAAGTTCAACTGAGTTCAGCCGAATTCAACTTAAAAAGCAGGGTTGCCTTCCAGCTGCTGCTACAGCGTCTCCCCAAGCCACCCCCTTGGCCAGCCAGGCCTCACCTCTCGGTGGACATCTTCACCTCGCTGACCAGCCGCCGGACCCCCATAACCTGCTTCCAGAGGAGGAGCAGGCGGCTGTGCTCGTTGCTGAAGTAGGCATTGAAGGACTGGAGGGAAGACAGGCTGAGTGAGGGGCTGGCAGGAGGACCACCCGCTTCCTTCCCGCTCTGACCATCCTGGAAGGCACTTTCGCCCAGGGAGGGGGTCTTTCTGTGGGCCAGGTCTGGGCCTGCACACATGGCTGTGTTGAAACTGTCACCCTCACACTCCCAAGCCTCCCTCTGGCACCGGGAAATGGGTTTCAATGCCTCTACTAGCTGCAAGAGACAGCGAGAAAGGGCAGAAAGGGCTGGCACCTAGGTTTGCATCCCAGCCGCGTGACTGGGCAGGTTACTTAACCTCTTTAAAGTGAGGACGACAGCACCTACCACATTCAGTTATGATGCGAAGCAGTGAGGAAAATGAGCACCTGGCACATGGTACATGCTAATCAAGGCCAACTATCACTATGACAGTCATTTACCTCTCCCAAAGGGCTCACCTGGCCAGCAGGGCCCTCCCGCTCCTTCTCCCGAAGTCTAAGTTCTCACCACTGTACAAAGGCCCTTCCCCTCGGGTCAGGCTGGACCCAGCACCCCCGCGCCCACCTCCTCCTCGCGCCTCCACGCCGCCTCCCGCTGCTCCAGCTCCTTGCGACTGCGTGTCCAGTCGCTGGTCACCTTGCGTAGGTCCTCACTCAGAGCCTGGTTGGCTGAGCTGGCCTGGTCCAGCTGCTCACGGAGCATAGCGTTCACCTGGGCCAGGCTGCTGCTCCTGGTTGGGGCAAGAGGGATCAGTGAGCTCATGGCTAGGGAAGACCACCCTCCCAGCCACGTCCTCTCCCTGCTGTGCCCACCTCTGCTGCTCCTCCTCCAGGCGGATGAGGGCACTCTCCAGGTCTCCACTGTGCTCTGTGTCCTGGGTGGAAGAAGTGGGCATCAGGTTGGGCACATGGAGGGAAGGGCTTGCCCTGCCCTGCCCTGGCACCCACCCTCAGCCGCTGCTGCTCCAGCTCTGTGGATCTCTCCAACAGCTGCTGCTCCAGCTCCGAGCACTTCTTCTTGTACTGGAGAATCTGGGGATGAGTGGCGGGCAGTGGTCAGCCCCAGGGGGTGGGAGCAGGGCAAAATGAGCACATGGGTAGGCAGGAGCAGGAGTGGGCGGCCCTGACCTTGGCCTGCAGCCGTTGCACAAGCTGGGCCTGCCGCTGCTGGCCCTCCTGGTAGGACTGCAGCTTTCGCCGGTAGGAGGCCTGCTCCTCCTGCAGCTGCCTCCGCAGCTCCACGCTCTGCCGTACCAGCCCCCTGGGCTCCTGTGTTTCCAGCTCCCCAGATTCCAGCTGTACAACCTGCTCCAGCTGCAGGGAAGGGACCTGGATGAGAGTCCTGGGCCTCCAGGGAAAGCAGACACAGGTCTCTGCAGGGGGCGTCAGGCTGGGCCCAGGCTCACAATGCCTTGTAGGCACATTTGGGCAAGCCCAGGATGCAACGCACGTATGCACGGGCTAATGCAGCTGTGCATGGACACACAGATGGGGTATGCATGGACACATTCCGGTGGGCCCACAAACATGTGCATGCAAAACACAAAGATGCACCTGGGGGTAAACCTTAGAGGCCCTGGGTGCACCGTGAGCCTGTCTTCCAAAACGACTAACTGCACCGTGGTTGATGATTACTAGATCCATGCCCATGTCTCCCTACCCCGTACCCAAGTGAGCTTAGGAAAGCATGCTGTTCCCCACTGCATCTTAGACCTAAAAGAGTGTTAGTGGCACATTCGCTGAGATCATGAATTAATGGCATAAGAACATGGGAATACATTCAAACAGAGGCATCGACACATGGATGCGTATTGAGCTTAGAGACATGCACACATATAAGGCACACAGGAGGTGTCAAACACCCCCAGGGTGACACAGATGAACTCCCCAGCCTGCTCCCACTCCTATATACGCAGCGCTCAAATTTGTAAGAGGTGCACACAAATGTTCTAATAGGCCAAATGACTTAAAATGCCCTGAGCCCCAGCCCAGCCTCAGGCTGCCACCTCTCCCTGACCTCATGGGAAGCCTCTGCTGTCAGCACCCTTCCTTCACCCCCAGGCGGCTTGCAGCCCCTTCATCATCAGGCCCTGTGGGCACAGGAAGGATGCCTGCCTGGCTCTGGCTGCTCCTATAGCCTTGGAACTCGCTAACTTCCTTAGGCACCTGCTGGTCTCAGCCTCCTCCACCTGTTGGGGAAGCAACTGAGGATGAGTGGGGCTAACAGATGAGTGACAGTGCCCAGGGTGAACCAACGGGATGACAGCCCAGCCCAGCAGACTCTGACACCAGCTCACACTCACCATCTACAGCTGGGGCAGGGCATTTACACTTCCACCCACACTAATGACAGGGCCAGGCCAGGTTAGTGGCAGGTGCAGGTTCCCTCCAGTTGTTCCCTGCATTGACCCAGTATGCCCAGGAGATGTTCAATGAGCCACTGAGAAAGCTGAAAACAACTTCATTTCTACCTCCCACTCCACCCCCCAGGGGCAGCGCTGGGGCGGGGTGACTGTGGCCACTAGAGCCACCCATAGGGAGGGGCTGGTGGGGGCTTCACCTCAAGTTGGGGGGAACAATGCAATCTGAAGGTGTGGGAGGAGGTGCCATGCAGGAGGTCTCTGCCTGGAAGAATGGGCTGTAGGCCTGTGACCAGTGTCTGCAAGAAGTCCACCTCGGTGAGGAGACGGGCAGTGTCCACATCTGAGCATGCTGGTGGTGGCACCGAAATGCTGTGTGTGTTGTGCATCGATGCAGGTATAGCTCATGGGAGTGAGTGGGGAGTGTTTTGTCATTTGTCTCCACCAGGGACCGTGTGTCTCTGTGTCTAGGTCTTCACGGGGACCTGAGAGAGGTGGTGTCTGTGGTCACAGGTCTACATTGTGGTGCAGGTGTGGGTACATCTGTGTGTACCCATGTGGTCATGTGTTTGCAGGTCTGAGAGCACAACTCTAAGTGGGTGAGTTGGAGTGTGTGTCTGAGCTCTGCGTGTGTCTGTGGTGTGTGTGTCGGCGACTCTATGCTTTATGCACCTGTGTGTGTCCACGGGATGTGAGACAATGTGCTGTGTTGTCGCAGAATGTGTGTATCACGGTGCTGTGACTGTGCATCTGGGTGGCAGGCTGCACACCTAGGTGGGATGTGTGGTGTCTGGCTGCAGGTGCGGCTCCTGCTATGGTGAGCTTGTGTTTCTGTGCGGTGCATTTTTGCGCATCTGTGTATGTCTGTGTGGGGTGTGATTGTGGCCTGTGCTGAGTGTGTTTTACACAGGTGTCTAGACCTGGTGCTGTTTGCGTTTGTGATTTAGAGGGGTTCAGGCAGTCGTCGGGTGCTCCACCCGCTTCCCCAGTGCTCGAAGCCAGGCCCAGGCTACTCCCAGCCATATCGCACCCCTTTCCACCGACTTCACCCCCTCACAAAACGGCCTTTCAACTTCACTTGTTATTCAAGGAGAAAGGAGGGTGTCACCAAGCCAGGGATGAAAGAAGTTTACGGTCTCCCCTAGCAACCACTGCCCCAGTGCCTTATTATTCCAGTCACTCGGTCCAGGTTGCCATGGACACAGGGAGCTCAGGGGGCGTGGCCACTCCCTTCTTCCCATCCCAGCTGCCTTACCCAACACTTGCTCCTCAGGGACAGGAAGAATGGGGGGGTTCCATAGGAACCCTGAAGGTCTCCCTCTGATCTTGGAGGTGGCCACTGGGAGCCCGTGCCTCAATTTCCCTGCATGCAATCTAGAGGGCACAAATCCTGACCTCGCTTCCAATTTCTTTTCCCAGGGATGCTGTGGGGTTTAAAAAGTCAGAACGACCTTGCTGACTGCCCCCCAGCCTAGCCCACATGCAACACTTATGGCCACAGAGGCACGCCCTGCCACTTGTGGCATGGGGACAAGTGGACAGCAGGGAGACACAGTGCCAAAGGACCTGAGCCCAGACCAGGGGTCTCATCCCAGCTCCACTGCTGACCGTGGGCCTATCACACTCATTTCTGGGCCTGTTTCCCCATCTACAATAAGGTGATCTCCAGGCTCTGATGTTCTCTATGGAGACCTCCACCTGTACCCCAGGAAAGCCCTGGAGGTCACTCTCAGCCAATCCCTGCCTCCAGGAAGTGCTGCACTGACGCTATCTCAGACAGAGGACAGTCAAACACCAGGCTCACTCTACAACTTACTCAGAGCCTCCCTGACCACAGGATGGAATTTTCTAGACTTAATGCAGACCCCTACTCCCGTGCTGAGGCCCCAGCCCAGCAGCTGTGTCCTAGAAGAAAAAGGACCTGCCACCTGCCACCTCTTCTTCCCTTCTCCTGCCAGCCAGGGGGGTGTGCTGGCTTCATTGTCAGTCAGAAGCTGGCATTTAAGAGGCAGCTCCCGCCCTCGGAGGCCTGGCACTGTGCCAGGGGCCAAAAGATTTGAGGCCTAAACTAGGAGGGGGTTGGCTCAGGGCCCCATCACCACTGACAATGTGGAACTCCATCCAGTTAGCCCTCCACACCCCCTGCAAACCCTGGGAAAATTAGTTCTGAGCTGTCCCCAGTGCTGGGGGCCACTGCAGCCTCCTCGTCCTCTGCAAGTCCGAACAAGTCAGGGGCTTATCCAGGCGGCCAGATACCAGGACACAGACAGCCTACAACCACACTCAGAAATGCATATCCCTCTTCCCAACAGGAGTATGCAAGCCCGTGCATGAACAGGTTGGCTCAGGGGGTCTAGTACCACACAGGGGACCCTGGGGAAGCTTTAGTCTCCCACTTGCAACATCCGAGTGTCATATCTGAGGTCTTTCCAGCTTCCCAGAGGCCAGCTGCCCCCCTGGAACTCCCAGCCCAATTGTTTCTTCCCATACTTGAGAAACAAAACTAATGCAGGGCTGGAAGTCGAGAGACTAGCCTTAATTGGCTGTGTGACCCCAAGCACAGTGCTTTCCCTCTCTGAGCCTCTGTTATCTCCTCTGTTAAATGAGCATCACAATGGTGCCAACCTCGGTGCATTAAAGGGAAAGCACCCAGCACCTGTCTGGCAAGTAGTAGGCACTCAGTAAGCAGCAGCTACTATTATGACTGTTTTTAATATGCACACATCCATTTGCACACATTCTCCCTCCCTCATGCAACTCTCCCACCAAGTTTCAGCCATCATCAATTCCCCAGGGTCACCTCCTACAAGCCTGGAGGTCCAAAGAAGACAGTACAGAGAACAACTTGCACCCCTGGCCCTGGCTACACTGACCTCCTGGCCCAGGCGCTGGGACCCCTGCAAGCCTGCAGCACAGGTTCCCAGGGGATGTGAATCCCGTCTGGACTCGTAAGCAGGCCCAGCTTCTCCTTCCATGGCTGGGCCTCACCCCCATGGGGAGCAGCGGCAGGCCTATGGCTGCCTGTTCCTACCCCAGGCTGCCTCAGAGCCCAGCCACTGTTGGGTGAACCCCGAGGCCCATGTAAATGGGAGCACAGGGAGATGCCCAGAGACTCAGGGGTGGCAGGGACCTCTAGGGGTCTTAGTTTCTATGTCCTCCCACCCCCAAGCAGGTCTGGAACAGACAGGAATGAAATGCTCCTGGTGTCAGGCACTTTATTCCATTAGCTCACAGATTCCTCAAAACTCCACTTCATAGTACCATCCCCACTACAGAACACAGACTCTGAGAGCGGGGTGATTTGCTCAAGGGCCATTCAAGTTGGCAGAGCCACAGTTCAAACCCAGGCCGGCCTGAGTCCAGGCCCACCTTTTGCCTGGTATGCAGGCCTGCCCTGGCCACCTCCCTGACCTCACAGCAAGGGAGCCCCTGGCTCAGCTCTCAGCCCGGGCAGCACCCACCCTCTCGCTGACCGCATTGTACTTGATGGCCAGCTCATCGCGCTCGGCACGACTCTGGGCCAGCAGGTCCTCCACGCGGGACAGTTCCTGCTGCAGCAGCTGGTTCTCTTCCTGTAGCGACAGCATTGATGCCATCTCTGTGGCCGACAGCGGGGCTGGAGAAGGACAGCAGGCACATGATTAGCTTCCACTGGGTCCAGGGGGACATCCTCCCGCTACAGGTGTCCCACCCATCCATGGGGGCAGGAAGATGGACCAGGACCCAGAAGGAACCTGGGTAGGAGTGCATGTAGCACCAGGCTGCACGAACAGAACAGGAAGGTGGGCAAAGCAATGGGCTTCAGGGTAGACTTAGAGTGGACACAACTACAGCTGCAGTGTGGCCCCAGCAGGCCTGGGAGGTACAGGAGGGAAGCTCCGTAGTAGTCAGGAGATAAGGCCCCAAGTTCTAGCTCCTTCCTTCTCCAGTTACTACTGTTCTCTGGACTCAGTTTTGCTGATCTGTAAAATGGGTGGAACAGTAACCAGACCCTACCAGGAGAGCAGGAAAGCCTGATTTAAGGGAAACACTTCATGTAACTTCTAAGATCAGGCTTTAAAATAGTATAAGTCAGGTTGTAAGGAAGCAGAGGAAAAAAAGAAAGACCAGAGGGAAAAGGAACCCCATCCTGTGGGCTCCCCTTCCACCCGGTAAACTGGACACATACCACCTGGGTGAGAACTCTCTAAGTCCCTGTCTGTGGATCCCAGGGGCCCCAACATCCCTGGTCTCCCAAGGAGGCTGAGGTTAGACAAAGACTATGGCAGGAACACCAGAAAGACCATCAAAGAGAGCTGCAAACACTCCAGCTGTGACTGAGTGTGCCCCTCCCAGACTCTCAATCCAAATATTCAGTGAGTTCCACCTACCAGAAGGAGCAGGGGCCCATCAGCTTTCTTGAGGGGGGAGGGGGGGGGAATGGACTTCCACAAAGCCCTGAGCTAAACTGAACTGTCCTCCCCCTATAATCTCAGATTCAGCCGGCTCACACCTTCCCTGGGAGAGAATATCATGTTTGGGGTTTAAGTCTTTGCAGCAAGGAGGGGATTCTCAGCCCTGCGTTCTACTTCTAGCAGCAATACATGTGGTGTAATTTGCCCAGAACACATCTGGGCAAATTACACCACTAAATCTCTATTTCCTTATCTGTAAAATGGCAGGATTGTACCTGCCTCCCGGTGGAAGCGGCAATCATTGTTATCATCATGACTACTGAGAACGGGCTGTGAGAAGAGGTAAGATGTGGGCAGTGTCTGTGCAGAGGAGAGGAAAGACTGGTACCTGGGCTCTCAGGCTGGGAGAAGTTTCGGGTGACAATCTCCCTGATGAGGGCAGGCAGGTGGGCAGGCTGACAGTCCTGGGCCGGGTTCTGCACACTCAGGCTGGTCTCCTGACCCGGCCCCAGGACGCTGCTCTCTAGTGTCTGTGGGGAAAGAAAGAGGGTCTGAGGGGAACCTGGGATCCTGGGAATCCCTGGCCTGGGTGGGAAAGAGCAAAATCCAGTCACCTAAGATGTGGGTGCCCAGGAGACCGCCAGGAAATCCACCAAATGGAGGGAAGTCTGGGAGTTAGAATTGCAGACACCGCCCCATGGAAGGACACTCTTGTATGCCTCCTGCCAGGGAAGGAGGCCCCCTCGAGGGCCAGAGAACCAAACCCTACAGCGGCAGCACAGAGTATTGGGGGCTCCAATCCAGCTCCGAAATAGATGGGTGAGGATCCCATTATGCCAGCAGAAGTCACCCCAACCCTAAAATCTGGGAGGAAGGACCCCCACCCTCCCCAGGGCACTGCGATAAGGGAGCCACAGCACACCCTTCTACCATGAGATGAGTCTAGCTGGGAGCTGCAAACTGGGGCCCCTGTGCACCTCACCACCACACCTCTCCCATCCCCAAGATGCACCCACACCTTCCAGAGTGACTGGATGGAGTACGCACAGTGGTCAGGACCCACCTGGATAACCGTCTCCAGTTCTGGCTGGGTCTCCAACGACCCCTCCAGCCCCACACTCATGGAGGGAGGCTGTGGGCAACCCTCTCCAGGCCCTTCTCCCAGGCACCAGACCAGCTCAGTCCTTCCAGCCCACCCCACAGCCAGACTGCTGTGCTGAGCACTGGGCAGCTTAGGCTTAATCCGGTGTCCCCATGTGACCACAGGGGTGGGAGGAGCTGAGGGAGGGGGAGGGGAGGGGAAAGCAGAGGAGGGGCAGAGGGAAACAGAGAGAAGACCTAGGATATGGGGGGAGGGGGTAGAGAGGGGAAGAGGTGGGGAGAGAAAAGGAAGGGAAATAATGGAGAGGGGGAAGGGGAGGGAAGGAAGGGAGGGACCAGAAGCAAAGGACTCCCAATACTCACTCTCACTCTCTCACTCTCTCTCTCTCTCTCTCTCCCCCCCCCCCCATACATACTGCCCACCCTCCCCAACTGCTGGGTCCTAGAGACCTAAAAGCTCAGGGGATGGGGTCAGCAACCCAAAGACAGGACTGGCCAGAGTCTTCCAGCTTGTTAAGAATGTAGAGGGATGGGTGGAAGTAGGTTTACAGTTGTGAGTACAAGAAACACAGAGTTGCCTGTCTGGGTGGCTCAGCTGGTTGGAGCATCATCCTGGGCACCAAAAGGTGGCGGGTTTGATTCCGGTCAGGGCACATACCCAGGTTTTGGGTTCAATCCCCAGTTGGGTCACGGGCAGGAAGCAACCAATCAATGTTTCTCTCTCACAACAATATTTTTCTCTCTCTCTCTCTCTCCCTCCCTCTCTCTGCAATCAATAAAAACATATGTTTTTTTAAAAAAAACCACCAAAACCTCTTATGAGACATTGTTTATCTCCCTGCCTGTCCAACTGGAAGGAAATCATGCTGAGGTCCTGGGGCCAGAGCCACAAGCTGGAAGCGGTCTGGGTCATCATGTAGAAAGCCACCTGCCAAACACCCAACAGGGCTTTTCATGAACAAGAAATAAACTTCAGTTGTATTGAGCCTCGGAGATTTCTGGGTTTCACTATCGGCTACTAATTTCTTAATCACTACACACTGTTAAATAGTGGATAAGTGTTGGCTATGATTCATGTTATCTTACTATCACTAGTACTATTGTCTTCCCAGTACCCAAACTAGAACCCTGTGCCTGGTACACAGGAGACCCTCAGGCGCTGTTTGTAGGTCTAGCGGCAGGAGCCAGCCAAAAAATTCCTCAAAGATTACTCGTCAGTTTCAAGCATACCAGTTGCTCCTGCCCACCCATCCCTTCTTTATTCTCCAGTTGCTGACTAGAAATTATAACAACAAAAATACTGAACCAACCACGAGCCAGGCCCTGTGCCCAAAACTTTGCATCTCTACCTTCTTGGCAGCCCTGTGAAGCGATACTATTCTAACCACTTTACAGATGACAACACTAAGGCTCAGTGAAGTTAAATAACTTGCTCAAAGTCACCCATCCATGAAGGGCTGAAGCCACAGGTAAGACCCAGGTATGCTTGGTTCCAAAGTTTAAAACAAAAACAGCAATGGCTACCATATGAGTGCCTACTGTGTGCCAGGTACCACCCTAGGTCTCTGGTGTGTATTATATAAGCCATCTCTTACTTGGACTGCTGAGATGGCTCCTCATAGGCTCCTTGCTTGCCCTCTTGTCCCCTTTCCCAGTCTATTCTCACATAGTCAGGATCACTTCCCTCTTCTGTTCAACCCCTACCCCACTGGCTCCCCATCCAACTGCCTCCTATCACATTCAAAATAAAATTCAAAGTCCTGCCATAGCAAACAAGGCCTGCCTGATCTGGCCCAGGCCCACCTCTCCCGTATCATCTCCTTCCTTCTCCCCCTTGTGCATCCCATTCCAGCCCTGCTGGCCTTCTTGATTCTTAAACACACCAGACAGGTTCCCACCTCAGGGCCTTTGCACCTGCCATTTCCACTGCCTAGAATGCTCTTCCCTCTTCCTTTTATGGCTGACTCCTGTTCGTCAACCAAATCTTGGCTCAAAAATGTCACCTCTGAGAGAACAAACCCTGACCTCCCAGCTAAAGCAGTCCCTGCCAGTGGTCATTCACTGTTTTCGCCAACACATATGTTGTCTGCTTCCTCCATGGGCAGGGACCAAGTCAGCTTTGTTCACTACAGTTTCCGCAGTGCCTAAAGTCCAAAGCTCTATGAACAGCTGCTGAGCGAATGAATGAATGCTAAGAGACAAATAATAATATAGGAAGTTAAATGGAAAAAAAAAGAAAAGAAAAGAAACAATTCCCCTGGGCTTTGGCAGGATCACACTGGGCAAGTCTTGGCCACAGATAATGTTGCCCACAGCCTGGGATCCAGGAAGGACTTCCAATGAACACATCCAGCACCGGCTGCATCCCAGGAGTTCAGGGTAAAACTGGGCAGCCCCCCCTCCCCCACAGGACTTCTGGATGGGAGGGGTGCCTAGTGTCCAGGGGGGATGCCCATCCCCAGGGCTTGAGAGAGACCAGAGAGGAGGAGCTGAGTCAGAGAAACCCCCAAGATCTAGGGGTTCTGACTCCTGACTGTTAGACAGACATAAGCAGAGCAAGGATGATGGGCCAGGTATAGAAACTCACCAGGGCAGAAAGCCCCGGATGCCTAGCAAGGGGCAAGAAAGCCCTGGATGCCTAGCAAGGGGCAAAACTGGGAAAACAAGAACTTTGTCCCCAGGGTAACCTATCCTCCCTCCCCGCTACCACCCACATATTAGACCCCCTAAGCATTTCTGCCCTAGAGATAACATCATCTAGGCCTCAGTTGTATTTCAGCTCCAGGCCCAGAAAAGCAGCAAAACCAGACAAGTGAGTCCCTGGCTGCCTCAGGACCAGCAACATTGACTAATGATCCCCCCTGGCACCCACCAATCATTGGAGACCACGACCCTGAAAGAGCACACCTGGAGAGCTGATGAATATTCTATTGAGACCCTCCCCTAAGATTTCCACCTGCAAGAGAAGGATAAATATGCTCAGGACAAAGGACCCAGTGCTTGTTGCCCCACCCCCAACCTACCCTCCTGAGGGTAGATGCCGGGGCCATCTACACTCTTCTTCCTCCAAGGCTACCCCATGAGACTTGCAACCAGGGGAGCAATGGGCAGCAGCAGCTCGTCCTTGGCTTACCCCCAACCCTGTCTCCAGGGCCCCCTTTTCACTGACTTCTCAGTGAGCCAGAGCTGCCCAGCCTAGGCTCTCCTGTTGTTTCTTCTATGCTCTTCCTTGTTTCACTGTCCTAAGTGTATTTTTGCTGCCATCATGGACCCAATACCCTTTGACTCAGAGCTGTGTAGCCCTTCCCTTTGGATACCCCCATCCTCCATCCCTTTTTCTTTAAATAAATTCAATTTTTCTTTGTTCACATCAGAGATGGCTGTTTAGCCTGCCCGCACACCACCCACCTTAACCTTTCACTGAGGTCTTTCCTGAACTCTGCTCCTGACTGAGGAGCCCAGTCTATCCTTAACCTCTGGTCTGCTCCTGGTTTATTTATTAAACAACTGCTGTGAGCTCAGCTAAGGAAAATAGGAAATCTCAGACAAAAACTGACAGAAGGTACTCTCATGGAACCCTCCCGGAGTGTCCCATTGGTCCAGACAAGACCTAGCTTCAGAGGCAGCTGGGAAGACTGGCTACCACAGGGTCAGAAATCCGCCCAGAGCACTGTCCTCTTGGGTTTGCACAAAAATCACGAAGGAGCCCATTCAAAATGCCAACCAGAGACTGGCGCGGGGGCGTCGGAGCCCATTCTGAGAAACCCAAGGAGTGGAGGGCCCAAATCCCTGCACAGGCTGTGCCATCTCGGACAACTCAATTGACCGCTCTGGGCCTCAGTTTCCTCATCCCTAAAACGGAGCCACGTTCGCCTCCGAAGATTGCACTGAAGGTGAAATGACATCCCACACGGCGCCCGGCCCACAGGAAGCCGCAGGAAGGGGGCTGCTGTTTGTGTTGACCTTTGGGAAGGGTCTCCTACCGCAGCTCTGCCCCGTGGAGCGAGGAGAAGCCCGGAGCGGTGGGGCGCTCGTGGGGCGCCTGCAGGCCGCTGCGCCCAAGCAGGCCCCTGCCTCTTCCCGCCCACCCCGGCCCCGAGGCCCGGGCAGGACTGGAACCGGACGCGGCAGGATGTCCGCAGAGCCCCAGGGCGCGCTCCGCCGGCGGGCTGGCAGCGGCGGGGACAGCGGGCGCGACCCGAGCGCCGCCCGCGCGGGGGACGCGGCTCCAGCCCGCCTGTGCGCGCGCTCGCCTTCCCGCCCGGCGCGCGCCGCAACCTCAGCCCCGCGGCCCCGCCCGAGCGCCCCGCGCCCCCGCTCGCGGGAGCACACGCCGCGTGCCCGCGACTCCGGCCCGCGGGAGCGCGCGCCGCCGGCCTCCTACCTTCGCGCGTCGCCGCCGCCACCGCGGTGTCCGAGCGGGTCGGGCCGGGCGGGGGCAGGGGGCGGAGCCTGCTCCCGACCCGCCCGCCTCCCCGCCTCCCCGGGGCAGAGGGCGCGCCCTGGGGCGGGGCGGGACCCTGCAGGTCCTTGTGGCGCTTACTTTGCACGGGCACTGGTTGAGGGCTTCTCCTCGATCTCAGTTACTGCTTCCCACAACCCAGCAAACAGGGACTATTAGCCTCGTTTTGCATAAGCGGGAAACTGAAGATGAAGCAATCGTGCCAGGTCTCGCAGCTGCAGATGCAGAGCAGAATCGGAACCCAGAACGGCTGCAGTTCCACTGGGGCTCGGCGTGCTTCCTGGCCTTAAAGGCCTTCAACTCCTAAATTCTGGCCTCGGCCCGTCGCCCAGCTAGCCTGGGGGAGCACTCGCCCGCCCCCTTGGAGCCAGTGTAGCAATACCGAGGCTTCAGTATTGACCTGTAGGTGAGGTCTTCCGGCCTCAGTTTATCTATCTGTGAAATGGTGGAACACCGTCTGCTGTCCAGTCCTTCTCACAAGCTCATGCGCCTCCCCCGGCTGGGATGGGATAAACGCAAAGCGGAAACCCTGCGTTAGAGACACATCGGGGATGTCGTTTCTATTGTAAGGATACCTTAGGCTCCACCGGCCTCCCTCTGTTCTTGAAGGCAAATCATCCATGTCAAAGGGGTAAGCTGGTCTGAGTCTCCAGGGCTGAGGGAGGGGTGTGCTTTGTTTGAAAAAGCATGTTGAGTTTTATGATTTTTATATTTGGAAAACAGTTAATATCTATAAAGAACAGCAGCAGGCCATGCTCTTTCCTATACACCATGCTGCGTCACTTGAGATTTTGGAATGGCAGCAGATACAGCTCCTCTCTCCTTGTCCCTTACCTCCAGAGCCCAAGAAGCCTCCTGCAGGGAAGAAGATACTTTCACCTCCTCTGGAGGCCTCTGGCTCCCTACTCTGTGAGGAAGCTGGGTCCCCTGCTGTGCTGACTCAGTGGCTCAGCTCAGCCCAGCCTGCCCTATGGTCATTCAAATCCCCAGGACTGCAGCCTGCCAGTCATCCTGCCCCATAACTAAGTGGTGTCCAGTCCAGCGACCCCAAGTCCAACTACCAGAAGGGAGTTGTGCTAGGTGTTCATCTGCTCACTGAAGAGGGTTCTAAATCTGCAATTTGAGTAACTGGGAAACAAGTGACAGAGTTACCTCCCCCAAGTTGCTAGGGCCAAGAGCCTGCCTAATCCCGGTGCCAGGCTGGGATTGGACTCTGCCCACCATCAGCAAATCACATTAACCAGGAGGCTTAGATTTGGGTGTTCCAGTTAACTGGATTTGATGGATATCTTTTTTATTTTGTGGTTTTTGAGAGAGACAGAGACACAGACATCTATTTGTTGCTCTACTTATTTATGCATTTATTGGTTGATTTTTGTATGTGCTCTTACCAGAGATCAAACCTGCAACCCTGGCTTATAGGGACAATGCTCTAACCAACTGAGCTACCAGGCCAGGGCGGTGTGCCGCAGAATTTTAGTAATTAGTTTATGTGTGCTGTGAAGTGAAAAAGGTTGAGAATCACTGACTTATGGAATAAAGCCCCCTCCTTGGCCTGTCATTCAGCACCTGCCATCCTATGGCTTTTTTAAAAAAACATATCTTTATTGATTTGAGAAAAAGGGAGAGGGAGTTGAAACATCAATGATGAGTCGCTAATCAGCTGCCTCCTGCACGCCCCCAACTGGGGTTCGAGCCCGAAACCTGGGCATATGCCCTGACCAGGAATCGAACCATGATCTCCTGGATCCTAGGTGGATGCTCAACCACTGAGCCATGCCTGGCAGGGCCATACTATGGCTTCCTTAATCCATGTGAAGGGAATGGGAACTTTCATGTATCAAGCATGGTCTTATGTGCCAGCCCTGTGGGCAGCACTGCTCAAGCAGATCAACTTGATTAGGAGCATCGATGCTGGAGCCAGACTGTTTGGGTTCCAATCCCACCTTTGTCACTCAGCAACTATGCGACTTTGGGCAAATTACATAATCTTACCTTACCTTAGTCTCATCATTTGTAAAACTGGGATGATGAAATGAGTTTTATGTTGAGTGCACAGAACAGAGCCTAGCACAGAGTAAGCATTACATAATAGCTACTATCATATCAACATAAAGGGGAAAGTAAGGCCCAAGTGAGCATGTTAAGTGACCTCCCAAGGTCATACAGCCATTAAATCTGTCCAGATTCCTTTCTCACACTGACTTCTACCTCAAATACCCTTCACTCACCTCTCCTATCGGTTATCTACTGCTGCAGAACAATACTACCACAAACTTAGCTTAAGTCAACTCACTCAGCCCAGCTGGCGTGGCTCAGAGGTTGCGCATCGACCTATGAACCAGGAGATCTCCATTTAATTTCCAGTCAGGGCACACGCCCAGGTCTCGTGCTCAATCCCCGGTATCCCCAGTAGGGGGTGTGCAGGAGGCAGCCCATCAATGACTCTCATCACTGATGTTTCTCTCTCTCCCTCTCCCTTCCTCTCTCTGAAAAAAGAAAAACAAAACAAAACCCAACTCACTTACTGTTTCTATGGCTTAGGATGCTGGGCTCAGCTTAGCTGGAGTCACTGCACAGCTGCAATCAAGGTGTTGGGGCTCATCTGAAGGATCAGCAGGGGAAGGATCAGTTTCAAGCTAACATGCTTTGGCAGCGTTTGCTTCCTTGCTGACCGCTGGACTAAGAGCTTCAGCTTCTGGTTGTCTGTCTGCCTGCTCTTGTCACTGACCTTCCAACTAAAGCAGCTCACACAACATAGCAGCTTGCTTCTTTAAAAACAGATGTTATAATCTCGTGTAATCTAATCATGGAAGCAACATCTAGTCCTCTTTGCCTTGTTCTATTGGTTAGAAGTCACAGGTCTAGCCTACACTCAAAGCTTACACAAAGGTGTGACCACCAGGAGGTGGGGATGGTGAGGGCCACCGAGAGTCTGCCTGCCACACCTCTGTGTATCCAAACCTTCCCACTGTATAGAGAACAGCTCAGGCCTCACAACCCTCAAACCAGTGCTCACCTCCTACCACCATTTTAGCCACTCCCCCCACCAATTTGGAAACCGCCATCAGGGGTATCATTGAAGAGATGCTGGATTCGGTATGGGGGTGTTTCCTGGGGATCTTGGTCCAGTAACAGTTTTTTGCACTTGGGATTCATTGGTGATGGAGAGCCCCAAACTGTGCCTTGCCCCCCACATACTCCTCAAGGTGCTTCTCAGGTTTGATTCTTAATAACTGTTTCTTCTCAGCTGACTCACCATTACCATAATGAGTAATGATACTGGGGATATTACCTGATTAAGGTCCAACTACAGGTTGCGCACCTGCTAGCACTTTATATGCCTCATCTGAGTGACACTTAGGTCAAGGAAGGAGCCTGTGGTCACACATCTAACCAGAAGACAGCCTAGCCCCAAAGCCCAGGTCTGTCTCCAGAACCAAGTGCTTACCTTCCATGGCATGTGCTTCTAATGAAGGGACTCCTCTAGGTCTAAACTTCCTTATTCTCAGCCTCCAAGCACTCCAAAGGATGGGACGTAATGGGAAAGAGACATAAAAGCTTTCCCTCCCGAGAATCCTATGATGCAATTTCCTTACCTTTACTCAAAGGGCACAAGGACCCTCAATTCTAATTTTCTTTGCCCTCTCTCTCCTGAGTGGCTATTTCCATAATTGAAAATAAAAACTACACTTTTCTTACAGAATCCTCAGGCGAAGTGCTGTGGACTTCTTAAATTATATTTTTTGGCCTCCATGTGCCTGTATGCCCTTAGTATTTAGGGAGATGCTTCCACGGGGAGGGATTGGTGGAGCAGGGGTCCTCTCCCACATTAGAAGGCAAGACGACCAGAATGTTCCAGAATGGCAAAGACTGTACTCCTCTAGGTGCATAGGAGAGAAGTGACTGGTTGCCTTAGGGCAACAGGGTCAATTTCTCTCGTTTTGGCCAACCTGACACCCTGGCCCAGACTTTAAATCTGTACATGTGATCGATGGTGAGAGGTGGCTATGAGCTAGCTGTAGCATCCTGGATGGTTTATGGGCCATGCCACCAAAAACAGGTTTGTCTTTGACATACACTGACAGAAGTAAAAATATTTATTTTTTTATCTTAGAAATCTGGTCCCACAAAACGGCCAATACTTTTTTCAGTTCATAATCTTGACCCTTCAAAAAAGAAATCTTTCAATTAAGAGGTAAAGTATGTTGATAAAAGCAATTTTAGAGGTTGCTCAGATAAAATTATTTCTTATAAACCAGCAATACAGGCAACCCTAGAGTTCAGGCAGAGCTCTCTGTCAGTCATGTACAGTCCATGAAGGAAAAAAGAGGCTGTCTGCAAACAAGGCCCTTCAGAAACCAAGGAAACTCCAGTCCACCAGGAACTGTACCATGAGCCTGTGAACCCACAGAGCAGCCAGTGGACAGGAAGGCCGAACCCCCCACCTCCAAGAGAGCACCTTCCACTTTCCTGCCCAAACGCTGTTCCACCCGGCTTCCAGCGCCTGCCGTGGCCCTGCATGGCCTACCTTGCCTGGAAGACATGGAAACCAGGCCATGTAGCTGGATGAAAGCCGCTGCCCGCAGCTCAGAGCAGTGCCTGCGGCCAGAAGTGAGGACAGCTTTCAGAGGCCCTGCTGGGACATATCGCAGGAACAGTCTCTTTTGCAAAGATAACAAGTTAGTGCAGATCAGCACATGAGCAAAGCATATTAAAAATTTTAGAAAGCTGGTTAACACTCTCAATTTCCCTTCTGATTGTCTGTTCAAGCTGCAGCCTATAAACCTGCTAGAAGTCGGGAAGGAAGCCCTCCTCGAAGGTGCCTTGCCGGAGTAGCTGTAGCCAGTGGGAGTGCAGAAAGCTCCCCTTGCACACAGCGATCCCATGACGCCTGTAATCCCCGAGAAGGGCTGATGTGAATCCAGGCAGCACACTCAACCCCTTCTTTTGCTTTTGGGGGCCTGTGTTTATTATGGGTCACTGTGATGGAAGAAGTAGTCTCAGAGTCTCTCTCACGTCAAGAGGATAGACAGGGACAGGGATCCTGGAGCTTTTCCTCTCCTGTGTTTGGTTGCACACTTGAGTCCCAGGAAACAGTGTGACATGCCCCTTGACTGCCTAGCATGCCCCATCCGTGGAGTCAGGCAAGGAGAGGAGCAAGTCATGCCCGGAACAGGCACAGGCTGGCCAGGGGCACTCCGACCTCCTTCCTTCGGCCCAGGAGAGGCCGCTCCTTTCCAGAAGTTGTATGAGAATAAGAGTTGTGCTCAGGTCAGAACTGGACCCAGTCTGTGCCTGGCTGAGTCTGGCTGGAAGTTGCCCTGTAAGGGGAAGACAGGGAGGGGTGGGAGGGTTTAGATGTTTGAAGATACAGAGCAGATGAAAGGTGGTTTCTCTCTGGACAAAAAGAACTCCAAGAAGTCAGCCCCTGAATATTCTAGAGCAGAGGCCAGCAAACTATAGCGCAGGGACCAAATCTAACCCCCTTTAATTACAAAGTTTTATTGGTATTACAGCCATGTCCATTCATTTACACATTGTCTGTGGCTGCTTTTGAGCTGCAAGACCTGAACTGAGTAGTTGGAGCAGAATCCATATGGCCTGCAAAGGCTAAACTATTTGCTATCTGGTCCTTCATAGAAATGTGTGCTGACTCCTGTCCTACAGCCTGTCCACATAAACAATGACGCAGTAGGATTTGAGCATCCTGACCCCAGGTAAAGGCTTAAAATTTTATGGGTCAGAGAAGGCAAGAGACCTTGCCTCAGGTCCCATAAGGATGGGCCAAGGTTAGAACCCAGGTTAACTCTCAGTCCAGTGTTCTGGAGTAGCTGGGGGCAGGGGGGGAGAAGGAGGTACTGGGGACAAGCCACAGCACTTGGTGAGGTGGTTTAAAGGCCAGAAAGAGTTGCACAAAGTGGCTCCAGCCCACCTAGCAGTGGAGAGCAACCAAAAGCCTTCATGGAGAGAAATGCACCACCCAAGCAGGTGTTCTGGGGGTCTGTCCCCTGGCCCAAGCCCCACCACAGAGAATGTGACTGTCCTCACCCTGTGGATTTTGCGAAGTCTCCCCAGATGTCGGCGCTGGCAGCAGTGGCAGGTGTGGGCTGTGGCCAGGACACAGTGGCACCTCCTACTGATGTCCCCAAGTCCGATGGGTAGGAAGAAAAGAGGAGACAGGAGTCAGAGATCTTTTTGGTTGTCTCAATGACCCTGATATCAGTCTTATAATTCCAGGTGGCTGAGAAAGACACACGCAGAGACGTGCTTTTGGGCAACATAACACCACAAGTTGCCACATTTCTACCATCTTCTCCCGAGCCCTTGAGGGCTCCTGGAGAAAAAGCAGAAAGCTACCACCTACAAGGTGGAGGGGAGGGGGCTAGTGAAGGGTGGGCCACAAACCATCTGTCATGCATGTCTGAAGCTGACCCTGCTATTAACGGTTTTTGTTGAAAATCTGTTTAAAATTTACCATCTCCTGCCCTGGCTTCTTGAATGGAAAATGCCCACTCAAACTGCAAGGTCATCTTCATATAAAGCCCTCAGTCCAGTGTCCACATCAACCAGCTAAGAACACTGTGTGTCAGACACGCGCGAAGTCCCGGAAGCCAAGCTGGCTAGGGGCGCAGTCCAGGAGAGGCACCGCAGAAGCCGCTGTCTGAACCTCTTCACTGAGGCAGGTGGCATGATGGGGCCTCAGTGCCTGCTTCTGTGCTGTCCGGGCACCTCCCCAGACAGTGCTGCCAACAGTCCCTTCTGAAGTCCCAACTGTCCCTGTGCCTGCCACCCTCCTCTGCCTTCCTACCAATTTGTTATTTCTAATCTGCTCTGGGCTGGGAGACCAGATAAAACTCAGGCCCTTGTCAGTTTAGTTTTACAGTTCACATGCTTAACAGCCATTATCTCAATGGAACCTCACCACAGTGCCTGGGGGAGGACATGCCAGCACCTGCTGTGTGACTTTATGCAGGTCACTAACTCTCAGTTTCCTTATGTCTAAAATGGAGACAAGAACAGTGACTACTTCAGAGGACTGTTTGAAGATTAAATAAATTAATTTAAATGGAATGCTTCGAACAGGCCCAGCACACAGTGACGATAATGATGACAATGTTAATAAAATGAGGGCTAACGAATGTGAGAACTTACAATGTTCATAAGGGCTATACATGGACTATCACATTTGATCCCTACAAAAGACCTATACTGTAGGCATCATTACTACCCTATCCTACAGAGGAGAAAGCTGAGGCACAGAGAAGTGGCAATTTTTTGAATATCACACTCCTGGTAAGCTAGAATGTGAACTCAGCCAGTCTGTTTTTGGAGCATATGGTAAATAAATGTCAGCTAATCATGACTCTTATTACCCAACACCATTTACTTTGTAGACATGCTAACTGCCTTTCCTTCACATTAGCACATAAGTCCTTGAGAGCAGGGACTTGGTGTTATACTGACAGTATCCCCAAGGCCTAAAATGCTACCTGGCACATAGCAGGTCCTTCATATTATCTGTTAAAAATGCACCAGCAACCAAGGGAAAGCCTAAGACAGTGGCTCTCAGACCTTAGTGCACGTACAAATAATGTTTAGAACACAGACTCCTGGCCCCATCCCAAGCAATGTCCAGGTAGATGTCCTGTGACCTCACTGAGAGCCAATGTTTAAAGAATAATTCCTGGGTAGGGTGGGGTGGGGTGGGGGGCTCGCTGCCTGCTGCTCCCGCCACTCCTCTAGGCTGGGTGTTCCCCACAGGGCTGAAGTTTGAAGCCTGACCTCTAGAGAGAGGAACCCTTTACCCAGTGTGGGCAGGATCAGCTCTGCTGGGCTCATCTTCCAGTTGGTCACATATAGCTACTAAATGACAGATAAATGAGTGAAGGAGGGAAAGCCATGGGCCCTAGCTGCCGGTAGGAAGAGGAGCTCACAGGTACAGACCTGGCAGCAGGTTGTCACCCCCAAGCACTGACCTGAACTGGGAGCAACTGTTGGCTGGGCAAGGGATCCCCCTACAGACAACTGCTCCCCAGGGGGAGGGATGAGGGTGGAGGTTTTCGCCCCTGGGGGTGGGGGGAGCAGGCTCAGTCCTCCTGTGCTGGCAGGCCGGGCTCGCGGAGTCCCGGCTGCTCCTTCCTTCTTCTTCATGTTCTAGAGAGAGGAGAGAAATGTGAACCAGTCAGCACTGCTATCGGAAAACCCCACAGGAGGGCCAAGGTGACCCCCAGGACAGAGGGTCAAGACCTGTCCAACACTTTCCTTGTTACAAGATGTATTCAATGTGTCACAATTCTGAAACTATCACAAACACATTTAATTGTAAAACCCAGCACCCAAATCTAATAATCATCAGGGAAAGGCAAATCAAACCTACCATGGTACACCATTACGTACCCACCAGAATGGCTAAAACAGAGAACAGCAAGTGCTGACAAGGGTATGGAGCAACTAGAACACTCATACACTGCTGGTGGAAGTGTCAGGTGGGTACACACCTCTGAAAAACTGGACATCTGACCTGATGGCCCTGCAATTCCCCTCCTAGATACAGACCCAACAGAAATGCACACATCTGGCTCTGGCTGGGTAGCTGAGTTGGTTAGAGCGTTGTCCTGATACGCCAAGGTTGTGGGTTTGATCCTCAGTCAGGGCACATATAAGAATCAACCAGTGAATGCATAAATAAGTGGAACAACAAATCAGTGTTTCTCTCTCTCTCTCCCTCTTCCTCTCTTTCTCTAAAATCAACAAATACAAAAAAAGAAAAACAAGAAAGAGATGTACACATCTACGCACTGAAAGACATGCACTCGAAGATTCTCAGCAGTACTACTTGTAACAGCCCCATACTGGAAACTACCAGAATGTTCACCATCAGTTAAATGGGTAAATCACTGGATACATTCTCACAATGGGATATGCCACCACAATGAGAATGAGTCATGCGACAGTGTCGAGGCTCTCACAATACCACATCAGTAAAAGAAAGAAGTCACACACAAAGGAGTACAAAGTGTATGATTCAATGAATAAAAGTTGAAAACAAAATCTAGGGCATTCAGTCAGGATAGTGGTTACTTGAGGTAGGTAGTTACTAGGAGGGAGCAGCAGAGGGGCCTTCCAGGGTGCTGATAACCTGCTTCTTGATCTGGGGGCTGGTCTGTGTGGGTAAATTCAGTTTTTAAAAATTCACTAAGTTCTGCATTTACAATTTGTGCACTTTTCTGTATGCATATACTTCAATAAAACATTTTTTAAAAAAATACAGAAAAAACAAAAACCTGAGCACCAAGCATGAGCCAGAAACCAGCATGAGTTACAAAGATGAAGATGACCTGGATCCCTACTTGTAAGGAAAGCAGCGGCTTAATCAAATGCTAAAGCCACAGCCCCAACTCAAAAGCCCTCAAAGAGCTCAGTGTAAGTCCAACTATGCCAGTTTTCTTGTTCTATGACCCTGGGCAAGTCCTGTAACCTCTCCAAGCCTCAATTTCCTTGCCTGTAAAAGGGGAGAATGTTTAATTCATGTGAGAAAGTGCCGGAAAACACTACCTGGCACACAGCTGCTCAGTAAATGTTAGTTTCCTCCCAGCAAGAGAAAGAATCACATCCCAACCAGTCCACTGGATTTGACCTGCATTTTCTCTTAAGGGCCAGATGGCCAACTTCAAGGTCCCAAATCATCACTAGCACGAAGCAGAAAAGAGGAGAAAGAGATAGTAAGTAAAGAGGAAGAGTATTATTTTAGGGTTAAAAAGTTTCTTCAAAATCAAATCCATTTGGTCCTTGGTTCCCCCAAATCATTCCAACGCCACCCCTGTTGCAGATCAAGGCCAAGTCTTGGCAACCTAGTCAGTCCAGCCTGTTCCTCTTCTTGACAAAAGCTAAGGGGGAAAAGCCAGATGCAGGGCAGCTTAGGACAAAGACACAGGGAGCCAGACCACCACCAGCAGAAGGTGCTCATGACTCCTCGTGCCCATCTTGATGCCTCCCTGCCCACAGCACCCCCAAAGCTTCCTTACTCAAGGTGCAAGGCCAAGCTGCAGCTTGGAACAGGCACACTGACACACACTCTAACAGCCAGGACAAAATTGCCAGCTCTGGTAACAAGTGACTGAAGTTCCTCTTCAATTCAAAGGCTTTGCACATGCTGTGCCCTCTGCTTCAACCACCCTTTGACCCTTCCTCCCTCTTTACAGGCCGCTTCTTCCAGGAAGCCTTCCTTGAATCACCTAACTCTGGGCTATATGCCTTTTCTCTAGGAACTCACAGCACTGAGGACATCCCTACATCATAGAACCTCTCCTGCCATGCTGTAATCACATCGTGACTTGCCCATCTTGGCTCCACTCTGAGAGGACAGCAGTGCCCTTTCATGTAGTTCCTGGAACAAGGTAGCTGGTCAATAAACATCTGCTGAGCTGAGAGAACTGAATTGTGAGAAAGAACGATGGGCTCTGGGCTGGGCTTGATGTGGTGGCCACAAGTATCATCTGATCATGGCCAATACAGTCAAGAAGGGTGGGACTCACCGCAATGTTGAGCTTGATGGTCTGACCCTCCTTGAAGCCTAGGTCCAATTTGGGGCCTTGGTCTGGGTTCTGGGCTTGTTTTGCAAATTCGCACTGCTGTTTCACCCACCTGGGGAGAGGAAGACCAAGGTGAAGAAACCAGTTGCCCTCCAGTCACACACTCACTTCACTACCTGTCATCAGTCCAGGACGAGGCTTTTATTTCAGCAGGTGGTAGAGAAGCGCAGACTTGGGAGTTAGGCCTGAATTCAAATCCTGTCTCTGACACTTAAGAAGCTGCATGCGTTATCAGTTTCCACATCAGCAAAATGGGTTGACCAGTCTATAAGTCTTAAAGCGAGCTATGGAAATTCAATAGGCTCACCTATGTGGAGGGTCCTAATGCGGGTCTTCACTAAATCTGAGAACTTGGCCTTCTACTCCCAGCACTTGGCATGAGAACTAAGGTAAGAATTCCATCCCTAACCCCCACCCCAGGGTGCATGAAGTAGATGGTAGGACAAAACAGATGCTAGGAAGGAGAGAACAACACAAAGGTCCCCCACCTTCCATAAAACACCCATCCAGTAGCCACCCGGTGCAAGGGCACCAGCACAGGCAAGAGCCAGAGAGGCCTCCATGTGAATGGCCACGTCTTCCCCACTTGCCGGAAGCCAGAGGTGGAGGCTTGCAGATGGCAGGGAGCAGTCTTTCCTGCCCTGCCTTTTAGCTCAGAAAGGACCACCAGGGCATCTCCTGGGTGGCCTGGGAAACCAAGCACCACTTACTACATCACAGAGGAACAGGCCCAGAAAAGCCACAGAAGCCTGACAAGGACTCTGGCTGCTCAGGGGCTGGTAAGGGAAGAAAGGTGACCCTTCAAAGTCTGGGCTAGCTGAATGGGGTAGCAGAGATGGGCTTCAAGAAAAGGACATGACTTCAAAGCAGAGACGAGGCTTGGCAGAATGCAGAGAAGCCAGCCTGTCCTAAAAGAGGGGGCATGAGCACATGTGTCTGGAACCACTCACTTGAAATGGTCCTGCAATGCAACATTGAAGTCAAAGGCATCACCTCGGTCCCCAAAGCCAAGTCCAATAAACGCCCGTCGTCCTAGAGGATAACACATGATCAGTCCCACTTAGAGGCAGAGGAAACTTTCTCACAAGGAGGAAGCACCAAAGCCCCCGCATACCATTTTCATCTTCGATGCGGATAACGAAGTACCTGCTGGAATCCGTCACGCTCTCCACGGCTGTGCCAGGAAACTGATCCACTGGGGCCTGAGCAAAGAGCTCCCCTGAAAGCACAAGACAGGGTGAGCCCTGAGCCCACTCTAGCCTGATGTTTCTACCATCTTACTGGGGCCTTTTACCCATGAGGCAGATGGGCAAACCCTACTCTGGGATTCAAATCAAATCCATTCTGGTTGAAGGGAAGACACAGGAATATAACCAACGCAACGTTTCAGTCAGAGGTGGCTTAGTTTTAGTATTTTTCATTTAACTGCCAAACACTTGAAAATCAAATTACACATAAAATAATCCAATTTCTGGCTTCTCTTAAAATCAAAGCTGTACAATGCTGGGCCTCCATTCCTACAGAATGATGGGCTGGAGCTGCTGGCCACCCATTCCATCTGCCTCACCCACTTACATTACTTGCCTACACCCTGAGGGCCCTGGAGCAGGCGGGCCTGGTCCAGGTATATCACAGCTTCAGAAAAGACTTGGTACCTGAGGCAGGACTGTAGAGCAGCCAGTGAACCCAGTGGAAAGGAGGGAGAAAGTTTTTGCACCCACAGAAGAATCTGAAGCAGACTGATTTAATCTCAGAGAAGAGCAAGAGTGATTGGTTTTAAAAGGAGTCCTTGTGAAATGCAGCCTCTTGTCAACTATGCTCTCCAGGGTGCAGTGCGACACATAGCTTTTGTGAGGATTTGTGACTGGCATCACTTCCTCATGTGCTGATCTTTGTTGGTGCTTTAAGTATTTAACCAAATATTTTCTACTGAAACCTGTGGTTTAGCGGTGACTGAGCTGAATCATAATCCGTGGGCCTACAGTCTGTAGCTTCTTGTTAATTTCTCTGCCCCTCCCCTAGTTTGGTACCTAGGGATCCGGGACTCACCTGGATGTCTTCAACCTGCAACAGTGGTTCTCGATCAGGTATGATTTTACTACCCCCTCCCGCAAGGGACATCTGGCAATGTCTGAAGATATTTTTGGTTGTCACAACTTGGAGGATGGGGGGCTACTGGCATCTAGTAGGTAGAGGCCAAGGATGTTGCTAAATATCTTAAATTTGACTTGACAGCCCACAACACTCACCTGGCCCCAAATATCACTAGTGCTGAGGCTGAGAATCCTTGGCCTAGAGTGATTGGAAAGTGAGAGTCATACATGACCCAGTGGGCATGACCCCAAACTAAGAGCATCCTGGGCGAGGCTCAGCCCTGAGCAGTGGCTGGCTGCTACAGTAGGTGGTTACCGTAAAGTCAGTTCCCAAGGCCGCCAGAAAACAGGTGTTGCCGTTCCCTTGTGACACTACCTGGGACATCCCAGCAAACCTCACAGAGTTCTCTGGCCTCACCATGGCAGCTGTCTCTTCTAACTCCTCTGCAGACAATACTCACCCTGCCAACCCCATGCTCCAGAACAAATCAATGCTTTGGGTCACCTTGTAGTTCACAAAGCAATTCTGGATGAGTTTCCAACAACCTGGTGAAGTAGGAACTAATGTGATCCCTATTTCAACAAAAAGGAGGCCAAGGCACCAGAGGTTATGTAACTCATTCAAGGTCCCACAGCTCAGACACAAATGACACAGTGCTGAGAATTCATTTGCCTATGAATCTTTGCTCTTTGTTCTACTCCATGAAGGAAAATTTCTACATATTAGAAAAATAGATGACCAAATGCCAAGGCACCTGACCAAGCAGGCACTGTGCCTGATCCCTGCTCTGGGGGCTGGGCTATTCCAGGCCATGCTGCCCTCCACAGCCTACCCAGAGGGACTGGTGGCACAGGACTTCCAGAGAGATTTCCCCAAAAGTGCCCTTTGCCAGCTTACCCCACCACCACCCAGCCTGGCTTCTCCTCTCACCACAGAAAGAGCTAAGGAGACAGTTTCCAGCTCTTTCAGTTAATGGGTGTGGTCAGTCTGGGGAGTTACCATTTAGTTGATCAACAGAATCCCTAAGAACCTGAGCTAGGCGGCAGAGGGCTGTGCGTCTTCACTCAGCTTATCTCAAGGCAACCTCTGGGGCTTCTCACTTGGGACCAACCTATAGGTCTCCTCTCCTTGGCCTCCAAAATTAGCTTCTTCTTAAGTACCCCCCCAAACAGATGCTTGGCAAGAAATATTCCCTTAATACTTATGGACATTGGTTACTAAAATTAAAGGTGGGGAAATGGAGGCTTAAAGGTACACGAAGGTCTTTGATTTCCAGGACAGGTTCCCATGACCCCAGAGTGGCCCAATCAGGCCCGGGCTGCCTTTCCCTTCAGAATGGGAGGCCAGCATCTCAGCCCCAAGCAGGCCTCCCTTGTCTTTACCTGAGGTCCTGTCCTCCAGCTTGATGTAGGCCACCTGCCCTTTTGCAGTGATCCGCAGCCGGCCACTCCATGATGGCTGGTCCAGCTGCCACTCCGCAGCCCTAAGGGGACAAAAACCACTGAGCCTCTCACTCCATTACTCCAATGCTGGGGGTGGGGACAGGAAGGGCACGTAGGCTGCTTGCTCTAGACCAGGGGGGTTGGCAAACTTTCTGTAAAAAGTGTCACACGACCTCTGTCATGACTACTGACTCTGTGATTTACCAGTGAGGGCAGTCCTACCTGTACATGAGTGTATTGGTGCTTTAAGGGTTGTAACCAAATGGTCTGAGTGTGGCTGTATTTCAGTGAAACTTTGTTAACATCGAAATCTGAATTTCATATAATTTTCACATCATGAAATAGTCTTCTTTAAAAAATTCCACAACTATTTAAAAATGTAAAAACCATTCTTAGCTTGTGAGCCATACAAAAACGCAGTGGTTCACAGTTGGCCAACCTCAGTTCTAGGTTATAGAGACCTTCTCTGAAGTAGGACTCCCAGTTTTCTTTCTGTAGAGGAAGTGGCTCCTGGGACCTGTTTGTTTAGGACATTGCTAGGCAGCGGTGGCCAGAGTGACCATTTGGGACCACTGAGATCAACTTGGAGGAAAACTAGAGAGGGGAGCAATCCTTAGTCGAGAGCAAGAGCACACATGAGGAAAGTGAATGGGTGCTGGAGAAACATATGCTCAAAGGCATCCTAGGCAGAAAGAAACCCAGGAAACCATGGACCTATCACAAACTTTTAAGCATTAAGTTCACATTTTAGTTCTAAGAAGCTCAGTAAAACCCCCAAATAGCAAGAACCTTGGGTGTTTCCACAATACTTTCCTTGGAAATCCCTAAGCATATGCCAGGACTCTGAGAGGCACCATAACTGTGGACACAGGTTCTTTGGAAGGCCATACATATGCAGACTCTCAATTCACAAGTCAGCAGACTTAGTTTCAGTTCCTCTTACTAGGGCAGCAGGCCTTAGATTCAGGCTAAGCAGAGCTCTGAAGTTGAAGGGCAAAGGCCGGCACTTTCCTCTATGCCAAATCAGCCAGCCCTGACACTTGGTATCCTCACTTTCTAGGGGTCCAAGGAGGGCCAAACCTAGCCTACTGAAGGGGATGGGGTCGACGACCATCCCTGGTTTGGTGGCCCATCTCCAGTCTGATGAGAGAAAGCAAATGTGTTTTTGTTCCTGGAACTATTGGTGCTTCCTTTTTAATCTTTTCTGTTAATCCTCACCCAAGGATATTTTTTCCGTTGATTTTTTAGAGTGGAAGGGGGGGAGGAAGGGAAGGAAGGGGGAAGGGAGGGAGAAAAAGGGGCAGAGAGGGGGGTGGGAAAGAGAGACAGAACATGGATGAGAGAGAGACACATCGACTGGCTGCCTTCCGAATGTGCCCCAACTGGGGCTGGGGATCAACCTCCAACCCAGGTACGTGCCCTTGACTGGGAACTGAACCTGGGACCCTTCCGTGTGCAGGCGGATGCTCTAACCACTGAGCAACACTGGCCAGGGCCCTATTGTTGTTTTCATACTACTTTAAAGTTATGTCACGGGTGTAGCAGGTGTTCAATAAAATATCTGTTCACTACAAAATCGGCTATGAGCCAGTGTTAACACAACAGGAAATTAACAAGAAGCCGGATCTGTCAACATTCCATCATTCTTGTGGCCAGGGGCCAATCCTGAATTCCGTATTTCTAAATAACTTGGACAAACACTGCCTTCAAGAGCCACCCCTCCCAGCGCCCCCCCCGACCCCCCCCACCCGCCCCCACCCCACCCCACCCCACCCCCTCAAGTGGCACAAAATAGCCATAGGCCGGGTTGTCTGTTATCACGTACATCTTTTTTTTTCTTTTAATATTTTTCGTCTTCTTTTGATAGGTAATACATACACATGACAACAATGCAAACAGTACAAAAAGGTATACAGTAAAAGGAAGTCCCTTTCAACGGCCCACCCCCACACCCAGTGCCCGTCCCGTGCCCCTGTCGCGGGGCAGCTCCCTTCCAGATACTCTACAAATGTGTGTTCATTCGTCTCAAGAACATTTCACCAGAGAAGCGCGGCCGGGTCCTGCCAACTGCCACAGGCAGTGAGAAGAGCGAAGCCCCCGCACGGGGAGCGGGGCCGGGAGGGGTCCCTGGGCTTCCGCCACCAGCTTAAGGCGACCCGGGACCGGTCCTACTCGCCGGTTCTGGGCTCCCTTCCTTCCTCTCCAGGATTTCCGCCTGGGAAAGGTCCCCTCCCCCTTAAGGCTTTTCAGGGACCCCTTCCAAGGCCATCTTTTGAAAGAAAAAAGTCTGTGACACCACGACTCCCGACCGCTTTTAGAGGACCTGGAAGCCTACCGGGTCCCCAAGCGCGAGACAAGGCTTATAACGCCTTCCTCGCCACTGGGGGCCGGCGCGTCGGACCGAGGCGGCCGAAAGCCTGGGCCTCCAACCGGGGGGCCCCGCAGCATCACCTTAACGTGCCCCCGCCCCCGCCCCTCAACTGGCCCGGGCCGTCCTCCGCTCCCCCAGTGGGCGTGTCGGGCGGCGGGAAGGGGTTTAGTCGGGGTTAGCTTGGCCCGGCGGCGGGCGGTCACCTGTAGCCACGGTTGGTGGCCCTCGGCGGGATGCGGTAGACGTGGACCTCCGGCTTGACACACAGCACCGACTCGTACTCGCCCTCCTCCATCTCGATGCCCGCGGCCCGCCAGACTTCCTGCTCCTTCCCAGCCGGGGGCGGGGGGACCGGAAGCGGCGCGACTCTATGACCCCGCCCCGGTCAGGCTAGAGCGGCGGCTCGCGGGCCTCAGCGCCCGCGCGCCCCCTGCTGGAAGCCCTGGCTCAAGCCATGCGGCGGGCGGACCTGGGGAGAACCAGGGCGCTCTGGGGACTTCACCCTCCCACCAGGCATACAGACTCCACCTTACCTGGCTGTGGGTCATCCCTGTCGCCTCAGCACTTACATCTGCGGCCCAGTTGGCTGAGATTCAAAGCTGTAGCGACTTACACAGCTCGCCCTGAAGACTCTTTCAGCCTTTGCCTCCTCCTTCTGACTCTGACTCGACTGAGGCTTCTCCTGCAGAAATCCTTACCTGACCCACCATCTCAGTGGGGTCCCCCTCCCCAGCCACCCTTATCCTAGCCCAGGGCCTCCTGTGGCTTAGACTCAACAGAGGGCTGTATTCAAAGCAGCAAAGTTTAGAAATACAAGTGTGATCCTGAGTAAAGAAGCCCCATTTAAAGTGGAGCCAGGAGGTGATGGCAAATGGGAAGATGGGCCCTTCTGACGCTCCAGCTCCCCATCCCACCCAGTGGGAATAGAGTGAAGGCCATCTGTGAGAGCTTGGGAGCCTGGCCAGCTCCTCCGTCTAAGTGAGGCCGACCAGAAACTGCGTCTAGCTGTGAGCCTGGATTGTGGGAGCAACAGGGATCAGCTGCCTCCCCCATACCCCCTACCAGGGATCGAGCTCACACTGGGGCATGTGCCCTGACTGGGAATCGAACCAGCAAACCCCAGGTGCATGGGGCGACCCCCAACCAGCTAAGCCGCGCTGGCAGGGCTCCGCCAATGGACTTTCCTTCAGAGCACCCCTTCCCAACTGCCTCCTTTTTCTCTGGAAAGTAAGGTTCTTCTCCTTTGTTTGCTAGACTTGCCTATAGTTTTTTGCTGTAGCATGCTTGTCCTGAATAAACCCTTTTTTTTTTTTTTTTTTTGCTGGTAAGGATAACTGGCTGTTTTATTTTTAAGGTCACCATAAGTAATTTAAAAAGAATCCTGGTCTTAACTTGAATTTCTCACAGAATGTTATAGGGGATATAAGATCTAACCATAGTTAGGTTCTCAAAATCCTTTCCCCTCCTCTGCTACACTCTCATTCATTCCACAAATATTTATTGAGTGCTTACAGTGTGCCAGGTCCAATGTGGGGCACAGATGATCCCAAATCTCCGATTCACTTAATATTCCCAAACTTTCTCCACCCCCTTCTCCCCTCTGCTCTCTCTCTCCTTTTGCTCACTCTGTAAAAGCTCTTTGTTCTAGGAATGATCTAACCTCTTGAATTAAAAAAAATTTTTTTACTATGTTTTTATTGAGAGAGGAAGGGAGAGGGAGAGAGAAACATCAATGATGAGACAGTCATTGATCAGCTGCTTCCTGCACGCCCCCGAATGAAGATCAAGCCTGCAACCTGGGCATGTGCCCTGACCGGGAATAGTACCTCGAGCTCCTGGATCCTAGGTCGATGCTCAACCACTGAGCCACGCCTGGCCAGGCTGAGTCCTTGTTGCCAATTCTCTTGAGTATATATCTAGAAGTAGACTTGCTGGGCTATATGATATTTCTACGTTTAGCTTTTTGAGAAACCATTTTACATTCCCACCAGCAGAGAACACTGGTTTGATGTGCCTCACCAAGGGCGCTTCGCCAGGAAATGCTATTTTTCACTTCCTTTCTAACAGCCATCCAGGAGGGTGTGAAGTTAACCTCTCTTTATGTGAACTGACTTAACTTCTAATTTCAACTCTGCTTACTACCCTAATTCTCTACAGCAAAGAAGTTGAGAAATGACCCAGAAAAATGAGGTTTCTCCCTCCTAGTTCTTTGGTCCTGTCATTTTCTCAGCGTCATGGAGTGGCAAAGACAGAACTCCCCTTAGAAGGTGGAGAGGGAGAGCTATTGAGGGGAGGGGAGGGGAGAGCACACTCCCACATGGACAATCTTATCCCCTCCCATTCTCATCATTGCGCTTGTGTCTGCCTTTCCACTACACTGTGAGCTTCTGGGATGTAGGGCCCTGTCCCTGCCACCTATGGACCCCTGTATTCAGCAGCATGGGCCTGGCACAGAGCGAGTGCTCAGTGAATGAATGAGCAAGTGTGTGCTTGTGCGTGTGCCTGTGTGTGTGCGTGTGCATGTGCGTGTGTGTATACAATTGGCTGCATCCCAAAGCCAAGCGGCAATTTGGGGCTAGGCCACCGTGTGTTCTCTTTCACACCCCGACTTCTTGCATCAGTATGTGCCCAGCACACAGGGAAAAATAGGGTATCCCAGGAGTAAGGCTCCTGGACCCACTGAGTCAGAGAAACTTCCAGCTGCGAGAGTACCTAGATGTAGCTCTTAAGAGCTGAGCTTTGGGGTAATGTCTACCATCAGCACCAAGTTCCCTCGCTTTCACTCAGAAGCCAGGCAGTGTGAAGGTGGCCCACGGTGACTGCTTTGGGCCTTGCCACGTGGCTGCCACAGGTAGGAAACCTGCCCCTCGTGAACCACGAAGAGAATTACCACTCTGCGCCCCAGCAGCTAAGTCTTACAGTGTGTTCAGAGCATTTTCAGTTCAGTTCACTCTAACACAGATAGGCATTGAGCACCTACCAGATGCCAGGTGCTGGGTGCCGAGGCCACAGAGGTGAGGCCCACCCTGCTTTTGCCTTCACGAAGCTCAAGGACCGGAGGAGATGCAGAGGAAAATTCATCTGCAATGCAGAGTGAAAAGTACTGGGAGGGAGCAGAGAGAGACCCCATTCAGCCTGGGGGCAGTCGGGGAAGGCTCTCAGGAAGAGGTCATCTTGACACAATAATCCCTGTGAGGTAGGCAGTGTGAGGATTGTTATCCTCTCTGTGTTGGAGGCAGTGACGAACCCAGGGACACTACACCGCCCTCTAGTCGGAGGAGGTCAGACAGTCCCCGCCTTATTCTCAAACCCCAACCAAAGGCTGGACATTCCTGAAATAGGTTCCTGAACCCCTTGCTGAGGATAATCAGGCCTACCGCCCACTCACAGTTTAAGGACAGTATTTACCAAACAAACGCAATTCATCCCAGCAGGCAGAGCATAGGCCCAGACGGAGCCCGTCCCATGCGTGCGGAGTGGAGCTGTACAATCTCCCTGAGATTCCTCCGGCTGCTTTCCGGCAGGTACAGGGCCACGGTGGGGGTTTGATGTGAGCAACTTTCCTTGGTGGCCTCCAGAAGTGTATATTATAGTCCACTTAGCATCTTCCTCCGTTGTATTTTCCTACCGTCATAGACATTTCTAAGAGAAATCCCATTTCTCAGGTGGGGGAAGCACTTATCAAGGGTACCCAAACGATCTTGAAAAAGAACAGTTGATGTGTGGAATCTAAAACACAAAACAGACAAACAAGTAAAACAGAAACAGATTCATAGATACAGAGAACAAACTGATGGTTGCCGGGGGGGGGGGGGGGGATGAGTGAAAGGGGTGAAGGGGAAGAAGAGGTACTAAGCTGCAGGTATTTTTTTCAAGGCATATGGATGTAATGTACAGCACAGGAAAATAGTCAATGGTATTGTAATAATTTCTTATGGTGACAGACGGCTACTAGAATTATTGTGGTGGGGGTGGGGGTGAGGGTCGGTTGAGGTGTTGGCTAAAGGGTGTAGGCTTTCTTTTTAGGGTGATACAAATGTTCTCAGGGTGAGGACTGCACAGTTCTCTGAATACACTAAAAGCCATTGAACTGCACGCATTACATGAGTGAGTTGTATGTGAATTAAATCTCAGTGTAGCTGTGAGAGAAAGGGCACCAGGTTCTCCGAATGGAGCACAGTCTATATTTGCCCCCCCCCCCAAACTCTGCCCTCAGGTTCCATGTCTTTCTGCTATCCCTGGGGCTTCTCCTTGCCCACAGTCTCAGTTTGTGAGCTCCCGATGGGGACATCGGGGGGCTGGGTGCCCTCTGGAGCCTCTGCCCACTTAAAACTTCAGCTGGTGGAATATTGGGGCCTGAGGATTCCGAGATTGAGGCTGTGTTTTCTGAGGTGGAGAGAATGAACAATGGGGGGCGTGTTTGAGGGGTCTGGGCAGGGAGGTTCCCCCCAGATGGGTCATCCACCCCCCTGGGGCGGGAGGGCTTAGGGAACCCTAATGGGAGAGAGGCAGGGAGAACAGAGGAGCTCCAAGGAAAGAGACAGGGACTTGGTCACAGTGCTGACTTCTTCATGCCAAGTGAGCACCTCGGGCCTTTGGGACCCCGGAGCTGCCACCTGGGGTGCGGGGTAACCTGGGAGCAGAGGTTGTGCTTGCATTGTGGGGGTGCAAGCCTAATTGCAGGGAGGACTGGAGGGCAGACAAGGTTGGGAGGAAAGGAGGAGGGAGGGGGGGATTTTAGACAGCAGCTGTTAGGGGCTCTTTCTCTGAGCCCCTGGTAAAATGTGCGAGCCACCAGACCACCTAGTGTGTCCCCAAGGCCTGACACTATGCCCGGCGTGGGCTCGTGTCCGTTAAATAACTGTTGACTGCATGCTCATAAGCTGCTTTTGAGACAAGATAACATGGTGGATAAAGTCTTGGGAGTGTCAGGGGCCTGCGTTTGAACCCAGTTCCTCTGCAGGCCGGCATGTGGCATTGGACAAGACACCGGGCTACTCTGAGCCTGGGTTTCCTTGTCTTTAACACAGGGCCAAACCCACTGACCTCACAGGGTGCTTAGGAGAATCCCATTTGCAAACGTGCCCAGCAACTAGAAGGCGGCTCTGGAAGAATCCCAGCAAGAGCTTCAAGGTCACACGGTCTCACTGAGGGGTAGGACTTATCCCGAGAAACTAGTTAACCATGAAAGGGGGCCCGTGATGGACCCATAGAAATGGTGATGTGGCCTCGAAGGAATTCAGAGGCTGGAGAGAGGGTTGGAGGCTGAGGTGGCTGGAAGCTTGGAAAGGAGGTGGGAGCTTGAAGGATGGGTGGGCGGCGTTGGAGAGACCCAGGAGGGGGAGGCGGCCCAGAGGCAGGGCGTCTGCGGCATTAGGATTGCGGGAGGCCGCCCAGATGAAAGCAGAATGTCTGTGTGGGGGATGGCGGTAGGAAAGACAATGAAGTTAGATGAGGGAAGCAGGAGAGACACTCAGGAAGGCTTTAGAAAGGAATGTGTCCAGGGCAGGGTGGGGGTGCTTTGATGAACTACATATTGCTGTTGGAAACCTTAGGGTCCTCCATAGACAGATGTCCCCCACTTCTGTTCCTTAGCCCCAAGAACTACTTGAGTTTTCAACTTATAGCAGCAGCAACTGTGATGCTCTTGGGCACTCCTGAAAATGCATGCTGGTATATTAAAGGCTCTGAGAACTCCTGCAGGACAGAGCTCACTCAATTTTAACTCAGCACGTTCCAAACACATTTGGCCTACAAGAACCTTTTTCCTGTAATTCACCTCGTGCAACTCGTATTTCAAAGAGCACCATTAGGAAATGCTGCTGTAGGGGAAAGTGCATGATTTGGGGGATCCAACAGGCCATGGTTCCAATCACCGCTCTGTGACCTAGTCAGCGTTGGACCTTGGGCAAGTCACTTGGCTTCCTAGAACTCCTTTTCCTTAGAGTCATTGTGAGAATTAGGAAACATGTGGGTAAATTGCGTGTGGTTGGCTCTCTGGTCTTGCTGTGTGCCCCTCCTGTGCCAGGCCCTGCCTCTTCCCCTGAGCCAGGGCCCCTACATTATAGGCTCCACGTGGACGGCTGGAGAGGTGGTTAGGTAATGGGCTTGTTAGAACTTTGATTGGATTTCCCCTGTGGTACCCTCCTTGGCCTTGGCACAATGGACAACAGAAACACCCAGGTATACTCGGAGGATAGGATCAAGTCTTCAGGGGCCCAGCCAAGTCCTGGCCTGAGGACTGCAAGAAAGAGTGTTGGTGTTGAGCCTGCCATATCAGAAGTCAACCAGGTAAGGACCTGCACCTGATGTTCTAACCTCTCTACTCCCAAGGACATTTTCCCCTCCCCTGCCCAGGCTGCCTCCCCAACTGGTTTAATTAAGACTCAGCTGTAAATGAGATAAAACCGAATTCAAACTGGTATAGGCAGGAAGGAGAACACATCAGCTTGGGTGGCAGACACATCTACCAGTAGACTTCAGGTATGGCTGGATCAAGGTGCTAAATGAGTGTCTTTGGCCCTGCCTTCCTCGGTGCCATTCCCAGGCAGGCTCTCCCTGTAAGATGACAAGGATTGCCCTGGCCACTCCAGGCTATTATCCTCCTAGTTCACATCTTCTGACTTAGCATCCCCAGCAGGAAGAGAGCCTCTTTGCAATAGTTGAAGAAAGTCTGGTATCACTGTCATTGGCCCAGATTATGTCCACATGCTTATCTGTGAATCAGTCACCATGGCAAGGCAGAGTGGCCTGGATCTCTTGGTATAATGAAGCCAGAGGTGGTACTCAGTTGGCACCCCTGAGCCCCATTGGCAGAACAGAGAAGGGAAGGTCCCCGTGAAAAGAATGCTAGCTTCTGTTACCAGAGAGATGCCGCAGGAGCAAAACAAGAATTGCCTAGTTATTGTACTAGGTGCCTTCCATGACCTTCAGCTCCCCTTATAACCTTTATTCCCGACAGCTGCTCGAGGCTTCCATCCATGCCCCTCCCCAGCCCCCAGCCTGCCCTAAGCTTTCAATGCACTTCACGGCCTCTTTCCATCACTTTCTTTAAAGTGTCAAACAGCATGAACTGAGAGCATGGAGAAGACTGTCCCCCCTATCTAGTTTCCCCAGAGCCCAAAATGTCACCATAAAAAAGGTCAACATTGCCTTGGGTTAAGTATCGCCCTCTCTCTGTAGCCTCTGATAGACATCACGGGGGCAGGGAGAGAGCCTGAAGGGAGGCCTTGACGGGAGATGGGCAAACATTCCTTCACCCACCCATTCCTTTTTTCTTTTTAAAATATATCTTTATTGACTTCAGAGAGAGGAGGGGTGGGGAAGAGAGAGGGATAGAAACATCAGTGATGAGAGAGAGTCATTGATCGGCTGCTTCTTGCACGCCCCCTGCTGGGGATCGAGCCCGCAACCCGGGCATGTGCCCTGACCGGGAATCGAACCGCGATCGCCTGGATCCTAGGTCGACGCTCAACCGCTGAGCCGCGCCCGGCCGGGCCCATTCCTTTTTTCAACAGCATAGTCATGGGGTCCAGTCCCGCAGCTCAGCCAGCCGTAGCCTTGGGCATGTCACTGCGCCCCTTTGAGCCTCACTGTTTATGTGTGTCGTGGTCAGGACCAACTGGGTGAAATCCCTGGGGTACCCGGCACAGGCCCTGCCTCCGGGTAGGTGCCATTAGCGTTGGCGCACATCAGAATCTTCCATCATATCAGTTATCATCAAGTGATTGAGCCAGGCTGTCTGGACTTGGCTGATTCAGGTGAGGCGTGGAGCCGGCTCTAAGTCACTGGCTCAAGGTCACCCAGCTGGGAGCGATAGACCAAGATGGGCATCTCAACCCAGTTTCAGAGCCTGAGCTTGAAACAGTGGAAATCGGGGAGGCCTCTCTTGGACCTCGTGAGGGTCTTCAAGTCCCCCAGGGTGCTCTGTCAAGCTGTCTTCAGCAGGAGACCCTGGTTCAGGTACTACTCTGGACCCCAGGTTTATGCCAGAGCTGTGAGTGCTGACCGACAAGCTCTCAGCTGGGCTGGCTCTGCACCCTGGACTCTCTCTCCTCGCCCCTTGCCTCCTCCCTGCCTCTCTCCAGCACACTCCCTAGGTAGGCACAGAATCTCCCTGTCCCTGAGGCCAGGGTGATGCCCAGGGAGCGGGGGGGTATCCCTCCAGATGGGTACTCACGGCCAGCCCTTGAGCTGGCACCAAGGGCATCTTTGTTCCAGGTCATGTTTCCAGATGCTACAGGGATAAGCAGTGGGAAGGAGCCCTCATCAGCCCCAGAAGGGCCAGAGAAGAGGCCTGGACACGGAGAAGCATCTGAGGAGGGGCCTCCGGATCTCAGGACCCAGGAGCAGAGTCATCTGGAAGACCCAGGGTGAGCTGGGGGCTTCCCAGAGAGCAGGTCCAAGAGAGAATCCCTTGTGATCTACCTGGAACGAGGAGAGAGAGGAGGGAGGACTCCCGGACCAAGGCGGACCCTCCCAGTCACAGCCCCTGAACTTCTCATTCCTCGCACAAATCACACTAAGTAATTATTTGTGTTTGCCTTTGTCTGAGCTCCCCCACTGGACCACAAGCTTCTGTTATGTGTCAAATTCCTCATACCTGAGGCTGAGCTTGGTGCATAGTAGATGCTCGATAAATATGTATTCACTGAATTAATAGAAGAAAGAACAAAAGAGAGGCAGAGAGACACGGAAACACCTGTTTACATGGAATTATTGTTATTATTTTCTAAACATTGTATATCTATTTTAAACTTGTCTGCAGTAAGAACACATTCCTTTTAAAAAGAGAAAGTCAAGAGGGAGCCAGAGAAAGGTAAAGTGAAAGACTTGGGAAGCAGGAACAGTGAAGCCTGGTTAGCTGCTTAAATTCAATTGTAACCAAAACCTCTAAACAATCTCTTTTCCATGAAAAGTTGGGGGACTTCATCAAAGCCAGGTTTGAGTCCCCCAGGACACGTGCTGCATACCAGGCTGGCGGAAATATGAACCATTTCAACACATCTGCTTATATAACTTGGCAATCTGTTTAAACTGACTTAGAACCGCCTTTACGTTCATCCATTTCCAGAAATATGCCCTAAGGAAACCATTGAAGATTCAGGCAAAGCTTTATGCAGAAAAATTTTTACTATCATATCATTTTAAACACAAATAGATTAGAAATGTCCATGCGCCCTAAATGTCCAAATAGAGGAAGAGTTAAGTAAATTATGATTATCTATAAAACACTGAATTCTATGCTTTCCTTAAAAAGCATGTTTATGAAATATTTTTGTCATGGGAAAAATTTAGGCTGTAATGTTCAATGAAAAAAGACTGAAAACTGTAGATGCCATATAATTTTAACTATGTATAATTATGCAGTAACTTGAAGAGGGTAATTAAATAAATCCTCATTACAAAGATGCATGTATATCCATAGGAAGAAGCCTGGAGGACATCCATAGACAGACTCAAATCCTGAGCTGTCAACTTGAGCTCTGTGACTCTAGGCTCAAGTTTCTCAACCTCTCTGAATTCCAGTTCTATCTGATTTTTCTTAAAAATAACAAGAAGAATATTAAGTCCCAACTCCCCTAAACATTGACATCGAAGTGTTTATGATTTAGGGAGTTCATGTCAGCCCTTCAAACATTCTCCCAGGCATTGAGTATGCACCTACGGTGTGCCTGGTCCTGTGCCTGTGCTCTGGGAACTACGAAGAAGTATAAGAATATAAAACTACGGCCCAGTCCAGGAGCTGAGGTGTCCCTTTATTTTCCCAGGAAGAAGCTGTCATGTTGCGCCCCCCAGGAAGGGCCCGAGGAGCTGCAAGTAGGCCAGGATCAGACCAAGCCAGGGAGTGAGCTGGGGGTGCTGCCTTCCAGGGTCCCTGCAGCCCCTGAAGGGCTGCAGCAGGAGGGGGCAGGGAAGGAGACCAAGGACCTGCAGGGGACACAGCAGAACCCAGAGACGGTGGAGGATCAGGCCCCCGAGAGGTCCCAGGTAATGTCTGCAGAGAACTGGGCAGGAAGGCATGGAATGACTGACCCACAGGGGGATGAAGGGCCCCCACCCTCACCCCCATTCTGGTGCACTGTGTCTGCTCCTCTCTGCGCCCTGGAGATGTCAAGCATGCAGTCTGTGTGGGTCGCTGGGATGTTCTGGAGAGTCTTGATTGTCCACAGCAAGCCTTTAGGACTTGTTTCCAGGGTGGCCCTGTGGTATGTCAGTGGGTGCTGGGGGCAGGGAGCAGGTAGGTGGGGTTCTGCATACACTTACGATTGGGCCATGCTGGGTTTAACGAAGCTCAAACAGGCTTCTTTACACGAGGATATCCTAGGAGCCGTGTCTCAGCCTTGAGGGACCTTGCGAGAGATGGCTAGATTACGGCGCCTTTTCCAAACTTATTTGACTTCAAAATACCTTTCTGTTTTGTGTTTAAGGTTTTGTGTTTTTAAAAAGCTTCAGTAAGGTGTAATTGACATGCACATGCACATACTTTAAGTGGACAATTTGATGTTCCGGACATATGTATGTATACCCGCGAAACCATCACCACAACCAGGAAAATAACCATATCCATCACCCCCCAAATTTCCTTGTGCCACTCTGTCACCCGCCTCCGTCTCACATTCCCAGGCAACCACTGATCTGCATCCTGTTGCTATAGACTTGTTTGTATTTCCTAACATTTTACATAAATGGAAGCATTCAGTATCCATTCTCTTTGTCCTGCTTCTTTCACTCAGCGTGACCATTTGGAGACTCGCCTGTGTTATTGTGCGGACCAATACTTTATTCTTTTTGTTGTGGAACAACATTCCATTGTATGGATATATCACAATTTCTTTTTTAAAAAATATGTCTTTATTGATTTCAGAGATAAGAAGGGAGAGGGAGAGAGAGAGAGAGATAGAAACATCAATGATGAGAGAGTCATGGATCTGCTGCCTTCTGCACGCCCCCCACTGGGGATCGAGCCCGCAACCGGGGCATGTGCCCTGACTGGGAATCGAACTCTGATCGCCTGGATCCTAGGTCGATGCTCAACCGGGGAGCCATGCCGGGCCGGGCTATATAACAATTTCTTCATCCCTGCACCTATTGATGGTCATTTGGTTTGTTTCCACTTTTTGGTTGTTACAAACAAAACATTCATGTCTATATGACCACATGCTTTTATTTCTCTTAGGCAAATAAATAGAATGGATCATATGGTATGTGTATGTTTTACTTATTAAGAAACTGCCAAACTTTTCTCCAAAGTGGCCGTGCCATTCTATATCCCCATTAGCAATGTCTGAGAATCCCAGTTGCTCCACATTTCCCCCCAATGTTGGTATGGCCCATCTCTCTAATTCTAAGCAGTCTAACAGGTGTGTTGGAGAATCTCATTGTGGTTTTAATTTGCATTTCCCTAATGACTGATGATGGTGAGCATCTTTCCATGTGCCTATAGGCCATTTGTACATTTTGTTGGAGAAATGTTTATTGAGATACTTTGCCCATCGCTTTAATTGGATTGGTCATTTTGTTGTTGAATTGTGAGAGTTCTTTATATATTCTGGATACTACACTCTTATGAGCTATATGATTTATGAATTTTTCCTCCCACTCTATGGATTGTCTTTTGACTTTCTGCCTTTTAAAAAAATAACTGGGTTACTTATATTCTTATTATGGAGCTTTGAGAATTCTTATATATTCTGAATACAAGTGCTTTATCATATATGTAATTTGCAAATGTTTTCTCCCAATCTGTGAGCTGTCTTTTCCATTCTCTTAACAGTGACTTTTGAAAAACAGAAGTTCTTAATTTTGGTGAAGTCTAATTTATCCATTTTTTCTTTATGGCTTGGTGTTTTTGGTGTTATTTCTTAGAAATCTTTGTTTAACCCAAGGTCACATAGGATTTTCTCCTGTGTTTTCTTCAGTAAGTTTTATAGTTTTAGGTTTAACATTTAGGATTCTGATCCATATTGAGTTGATTTCTATCAGTGGCATGAGTCTGCAGCATCATTTGCTGAAGACTATCCTTTCTCTGCTGAATTTTCACCTTTGTCGAAAATCAGTGGACCACATAGTATGAGTCTATTTCTGGGCTCTCTATTGGGTTCCATTCACATATCTATCCACCCTTATTCCAACACCATACTGTCTTTTTTTAAAATATAAAACGCGTTTATTTGAGCAAAAGGAGCTGCAGCCCGGGAGACACAGATTCAGGTAGCAACCTAAACTGTGTTCCCAACACCACACTGTCTTGATCACAATAGCTTTATAGTAAGTCTTGAAATCAGTGTAGAAGGAATCTCCTTTTTAGGGTGTGCCATGAAGGATTCTTATTCTTGGAAACATCCCTTGGGAAATCCCGTTTACAGAGGATCATCTCATTTTCTCTGGGTTCCCCTTCTACCTCCACCGGGAAGCGGGAATTAGGGCCTTGGGTGGGCCACGCGTGCCTCCTTTGGGCCTCAGTTTCCTCACCCCTTAGCACGGGGCAGCCAACTTGTGATACCTTTTGGGGTGCTGGGAGAGCTCAGTAAGAAGATGCTCGCAGTGCCTGGACAGACTAAGCATGTGATAACTGGGGTCTCCAGGTGGGTGCTGAGGTTCACCTGGGAGCCAGGATGGGACTCCCCATTTTGGTCTCCTTGTTCTCAGCAGCACCCGGAGTGTGAGCCCACCCCAGGTCCCCAGGCAGCAGATGAGTCAGATATAATGCTGACCACAGAGCCTTCTTGCACCTTGGACAGCGGTGGGCAGCGCCTGGAAGACAAGCCCCCCAAGGAGGCAGGCAGCCCACACATTAGGCCACAGGGGGCCCTGCCAGAGCCCGGCCCAGGGGGAGACAAAGGCAGCTCCCAGGAAGCACTGCCCCTAATACCCCCAACTCCGGAGGAAAAGACTGACAGCTCCTTCCCGCCGCCCACGCCAGGACCTAACACACCCAGAGAAGGGTAAGCCACCGCTGATGCCACCCCACCCCACCCCCTGACCCCGGCGAGACTGCTCTGCCGCTGAGTTCCAGGTGAGGGGAATTCTAGTCCTGCCTGCTCCTGAGCCGGTAGAGGGCCTGGGGCAGGTCCTGGCTCTCTGGGGCTCTCTTTCCCATCTGTATAATAGCTCTAACACGGGAATTCTTTGTTCTGTGGGCCTGCACGTGGGCCATGCCCCACATGGGGATGTGAGGGAACGAGGAGCCCCTCTGAGACGAAAAGGCCGGGGGGGTGAGGCTGGGGTGGTGGACCTTTGTCCTGGGGGCTGAGAGAAGGGCAAGCCTTGAGCTGAGCCCCTCCCCCACGGGGGGTCTCCCTTGTTTAGGGTCAAGGCTGTGGAGACCAAGCCAGCACCAGGGCCTGTTCCTCTACCAGTAAGTAGAGCCAGAGTGGGGATGGGGAGGAGTGGGGGGAGGTGGGATCCCGAGGAGGAAGGGCGCAGAGGCAGAAATGGGACAGTGTTTGGAGTGAAGCCGGGGAAGGTGTGAGCGTGTCTGTGTGAGTCTGCATATGTGTATGTGTGTGTGTGCATCTTGGGTGGGGTCAAGGATGCTCTTACACCTGGAGCCCTTGGGTTCACCCCAGGTTGTGTGGTGACTTTTTCCACATCGGCATAGATTTTTTCCTACCTATTTGCTCTCCATCACAGCACACAACCCAAAGCTTCCCCGAACATCTGGGAGGCTTCCAACCCCCTCCCAGCACCCCCACCTCTGCCTCTTTCTGCTCTGGTCATTGGCCAAACCCCGGCCCTGGCTAAACCCAGCCACCCACTCACCCCCCACCTGCATGTGAGTTCAACACGGTTGGAGAAAAACTCCGTCTTGCGGATGAGTTTCACTCTCAAGCAATACCGCCAATGTCAGAAGCTCCTGGCAATCCTCTGCTGTTCCCCGGCTATGCTGCCTCCCCTTCTGCTCCAGGATGTCATTTCATGGCAATACTCTCCTTGCCACGCTTCTGGGCTGGTGATGTGGCCTCATGTGTCATTGACATGAGAGAAGTATCAGACGACAAGAAACACCGCATCTCCCCACCCCCATCTCCACCACCCCTGCATTCATTTGGTTACAATGGAAGCCATGAAGATGGTCCCTGACCCCATCAACTGCTGGTCCCCCACTTATTCAGCAGATCCCATCCTTTATTCCCTCTCCCCCTTATGATCAATTTCTCCATGTCTACAGGATCAGTCCCATCAGCATACAAAGATGGGTTAGTATCTACAATATTAGACACCAAAACGTCAAGGAAAGATGTTGGGGCCTTGGCATCAACCTTCTCTTGAGCCGAGCACCTGCTGGGAGCCAAGCTCAGTGCTGGGTCCTGGAATAACCGAGGAGGTTCTGAGACAGACCCCTACCCTCCTGGGGCTCAGAATCAGGATCTGAGCTGGGGCCTTGGACTTTGGCAGCCCTGAGAGTCATGGGAGAGGTGATGTCAGACTGGGCTCATGGCTGCCACCTGGGATCCCTACCTGGGAGCTCCCCCATCACAATGGAGTAGAAATTCCAGAACTGCTTTTGATGTTTGTTTGTTTGAAGCCTGACAGAAATCCAGCATTTGTCCTTAATTCAGGAAAACAAAAGAGTCTGGGAAGTAGGGTCTCCCTCCTGAGCTGCAGAATCCTCAACAAGAATTACTTTGTGCTAAGTGCTTTATTTGCATTAGCTCACTCCTCAGATGTCACTGAGAAAAGGGACATGACCAGAGTCGTGGGTTAACACAGATTTATTGAGGATGATGCACCAGTCATGACACTGGGGACTTAATGTTGAATGGAGCTTACGATCTAGTTGGGGAAGAGACCATTAACACGTGGACCAATGACTAGTTTTTCTGTAGACAGCTATAACCAAGTCAGGCTGGACAAGGGGAGGGACTTGGAGGGGGATGGTAGATTCTCTGACGGAGTGCTCAGCGGCCCAGAAGGTAACATTTGAGTCAAGGCCCAAATGACAGAAAGGACCAAGCCATGCACAGATCTAGGAGAACATTCTGGGCAGAGCCAGCAGTGGTGGCAAGGCCTTGATGGATCCAAGTTTGTCAAGATCAAGTCCAGCAAGAAGGCCAAAGTGGGGGGGGGGGAGGAAGCTAAGGTGGGAGGGGATGGGAGATGAAGTCAGAGGCATGGCGGGGGCAGATCACCCAGGGCCTTGACGTCCCAGGTGGGGGTTTGGAATGAACTCTAATTCTACACTAAGTCATTGAAGAGTTTTAGGCAAGAGAATGTAAGTTTTACATTCAGCAAGAGCTGAGCTGATGTAAGCTGGAAACACTGATGTAGTAGCTGGGTGGATAATGAACTTGGTATGGGGGGAGGGCAAGGGCGAAGACGACAGTGACACACTGGACAAGAGGTGGTGGATGGCCTGACCAGGGTGTTAGCAGCAGAGATGGGGGATGTGTACCAGCAGGACTTGCTGGTGGGCTGCAGAGTGGAAAAGTTAAAGAATCAAAAAGGCCTCCAGGTCTGGGGCCTGAGCAGCAGGCGGTGTCCTTGACCGAGGTGGTGATGCTGGGGAAGGAGCAGCCGGGAGGAACCAACAGTTCTGCTTTGGTCGTGCTCCAGACACCCAAGAAGGAATGTCAAGGAGGACAGCTGGAGTTAGGAAGGATAAGAGGAGCCAGGATTAGAGACGTGACTGTCAGAAAAATGGAGATAACCTCTAGGAGAGAGGGAACACAGCCCAGGAAGGAGCGTCTCCACCCGCAGCAGGTAGAATGGGAGAGAGAGGTAGAGCCAGAGGAAGCCAGAGGAAGCCAGAGGAAGCCAGAGAGGAGTAGCCAGTCTAGAGGAGGAAGTGTTTCCAGAAGGATGGGTGGTCGTCCGTGGACTCCGAGGAGGGCAGAGATCTGCCCATGGCCTTGCTGGAGCAGCTGTGGGGCGTGGTGGGCGGAAACCTGATTGGAGATAGCAGGACAGTGAAGACGGAGGACAGCCGCGTCTTAGGGAATTTTGGTCCAGAAAAGAGCAGAGAACTGGGATAGCAGCTGGAGGGGTTTGTGGTGTCAGGAGAGTAGGTTTTATTTTAAAGAAGTAAGAACATGGCTGGTGGGAGCAACCTGGTGGGGAAGTAGAGCTGATACTTTGGGAAGAGAGGGTGTGTGGCAAGAGCTGCATCTTTGAGAGAAAAGGCTGGGCTGGAGCCTGCAGGACACGGCCTGGCTGGAGATGGGCTGGGGACGGCCACCCCTGTAATGGGAGGGACAGATGCAGGAGGTGGCTGGACGGCTGAATGAGTGAGTGGGAATTTATCGAGTGCCTACCATCTGCCGGGTGCTGGGTAGATGTGGATAATAGAGGTGGACAGGGCCCCTGCCCTCGGGGAGCTTACCCCTGGGCAGGCCCCCGCAGGCTGCGCCGATCGCAGTGAAGGACACGAGTGGCGGGACCCAGAGTAGCTCGAGACCACAGCTCCTGTGAGAGCCGGGAGGCGGCAGAGCCCAAGTCAAGTGCAGGGGACACATGGGTTGGGAGCCTAGTGGGGTGCACAGGAGATTTGGGGGACATCCTCCTGGGGCCCAGAGAGGAAGGAGCCGTGTGAGGATGCCCTGGAGAGTGGGTGGGATGAAGAAACTTTGTGGGACAGTCTGGCTGGCTGGAGGCTGCAATCCCCTCCCCGTCCTGCCCCCAGGAGGTGAGGGACTTTGGAGAGAGAAGGGAGCTGGACTGTGCCCCGAAGCAACCTCAGGAGCCCACAGCGACCACCGGTGCCCAGAGCCTTGGGCGCACCTGCCAGGGCTTCATGAGGTGCTTGCTGGAGGTAGAAGAGGAGGAGGCCACCCATCGGAGGGCCACCAAGGTCCGGGCCCTGCAAAACCGCAAGTCCCCCAGGACCCTGACCCCTATGACCATCGCAGGCCCGCTGGGCAACGCAGCCTCAGGCCTGCATCTGACGCTGCCTCAGGCCCCTGCCTCGGCCTCCGCCATGGCCCCATCCTGGGCCCGGACGCCGGCCCCTGGGCCAATCCCTGGCCCTGCGGGAGCCCCGGTCCTGGCCTCTGTACCTGTTGCGGTCCTGCCCACGCCCACCCCGGACCTGGGCTGGAGAAGGATGATGCTCTTGCACCAGGGCAGCGAGAGGAGCCTGAGCCACGCCAAGGCCCGGTAGGAGCCGCCCCAGGAAGGTGTCCAGGGTCTGGGCCTCTGTCCCCTCCTCTCTGGCATCTCTCTCCTGGACGACTCTTGTCCCTGTCACTGCCCCGTTTCCTCGTGTGTCCTGCTCTCCATTTCTCATCTCTGTGTCCTCTCCCAGCTCCGTGTCCCCATATCTAGGTCTCCTTTCCCATGTCTGACCTCGGTTCTCTTCCCAACGCCCCGCGACGGTGCGTCTTTTCTCGTGTCCCTCACCTCTGCCTAGATCTTCCTCCGGGTCACTCCACCTCTTCTGGCCTCTCTCCCAGCCTCCCCCCCGGGGTCCTGCCCATGACCTCCTCTGCCCCGGCTTCCCCCTCCCCCGCCCCCAGCTCTGGGGCAGCCTTGGGCAGGGGCAGGGGCAGGGCAGGCGGCTGGATGTGCACCCAGGGCAGTTCGTCCTCTGCAGGCAGGAGCTGGAAGAACGCTGCCTCCTAAACTTGTACCAGAACTGGGAGGAGCGGGCCGAGGAGCACCTCACCCTGAAGCAGGAGGAAGGTGAGGCCCCGCCAGGGAAGCCCCTCGCAGGGCCAGGCGGAGCCCTCGGGCCTTTGGGGTTCATAGACCTGGGGTGGGGGTGGTTCACAGATCAGACCGCTGCCCTGTGCCCACCCCAGTCCTGTGTGGTGGGCCCAGTGGGGTATCTGGCTGGGGGACAGTGCAGGGTGGGAGGCTGACCAGAGCGCTTACCGTGAACCTGGAGCCGCCTTCTCACTGGGTCTGTTGATTCTACCCTGCATTTTTCTGTGGGCTGAGACACCAGACATCACACCCGTTAGGACAGGACAGGGCCTTTGTACCAGTTGGCACTGCCCCGGGGCTTTCTCGGCATCCTTCCCGGGGCTTTCTCGGCATCCTTCCCGGCCCTCTGCTCGTGTCCAGACAACTGAAGCTCTCCTAGGAGCCATGGCCATGCAGCTAGGGGACCACAGCGCACCGAAGTCAAGGTGCAGACTGAGAGTCAGAAAGACCTTTCTGGCCGCCTAACCTCTGAGCCTGTTTCCCCGACTTTACAAAAGGAACAAGCCTCCTGCTCTTGCGAGGCTGTCGTGAGGATTAAATGAGAACGTGGCCATAAAGGGCCCAGCGCAGTGCCCGGCACATAGGGGGTGCTCCTGGCGCAAGGCGAAGGCTGCTAATTACTTAGCCTGCCGCACGGGCTGAGCCCCGCACCTGACCTTGGGCAGAGTGCGGAGCAAGTCCTGGGGCCACCACCCCCACTTTCACTCCTGTGGTTCCTGTCCCTCCACCTGGCCAGGCTAGTAGAGGGCACTGGGCAAGACGGTGGCTGGAGGGGACAGGGTGAGTGGTGGAAACAAGGTCCCCACCCCATGGGACCCCACTGCCCGCCCCAGCCTTCCACAGCTACTTTGAGGTCTTCAATGGCCATGGCGAGGTGGACGCGCGCAGCCTGGAGAACGTCCTGCTCCTCGTGGGCATGTCCCTGACGCCGGCCCAGGTGAAGGACGCCCTGCTGAGTGCCGACATCGACGGTGAGTGAGGGAGGCTTCACTCTGAGTCCCGGGGTGACAGCCCCACGGGCCACGCGAGTCCTGTGCAGGACTGCATTTAAAGGGCCCGGCCCTTGGTTTAATGCTCTGCTGTCCCAGTCTAAAATTTTCTTAAAAAATATGTTTTTATTGATTTCAGAGGGAGGAAAGGGGAGAAGGGGAGAGAGAGAGAGAAATATCAATGATGACAGAGTCATTGATTGGCTGCTTCCTGAAAGCCCTGTACTGGGGATTAAGCCCGCAACCCGGGCGTGTTCCCTGACCGGGAATCAAACCCCGATCTCCTGGTTCATAGGTAGACACTCAACCACTGAGCCATGCCAGCCAGGCTAGAATTAAAAAAAATAATTATTGATTTGCGAGAAGAAAGGAGAGAGAGAAAGAAACAGATATCTATTTGTTGTTCCACCCATTCATGCATTCATTGGTTGATTCTTGCATGTGCCCTGACCAGGGATCAAACCCACAGCCTTGCACATTGGGACAACTCTCTAACCAACTGAGCTACCTGGCCAGGGCCAGTCTAGAAATTCTTAATAATGTTTCCTGCCATTTTCATTTTGCGTGGGACCCCACAAATTATATAGCTTGTCCTGGCCCTGAAAGTTAATACTCCCTGAGCACCTACTCAGTGCCAGGTTCTGGTGACTTGGAGGTGATGACCAACACCTACCTTCTGACCCCAAGATGTACATGATCTCTGAGATCCCTTCCTTTTAGGCCCTTGTATGTGCTTCGTTGGACAGTCCCCTGTGACTTGGTGACTCATTTTACCTACTGTATGACCTTGGATGAGTCATTGAAGTTCACCAAGCCTCAGTTTCCCTATCTGTACAACGGAGCTGATGGCAATAACCCATCTCACTGTGCTGCTGAAAAAATTTAATGAGATAGTACAGGCAAAGCACTGAGCAAAACACCTGGTGTACAAAATGCATCCAGAAGACATTAGCTGCTAGTATTACACATGGTTTGGTTGGCTAGATGCAGGACATGGGAGCTGTGGAGGGCCTGGGCTCTTGACCATTGCTTCCTCCATCACTGTACAAATGCGAATCTTCACACACAAGACAAGAATTGACACCAGCTCCATCCCTACGTGACCCTCGGCAACAGGCCCATCTGTCACAGGGGGATAAGTGTACTGAGCACCCCCAGAGGGTGGTTTTAAGGATTAGAGATTATTCATTCATTCGTCAGGCACTTCAGAGAACATTTGCTAACACCTACCTGTCTTAAGCCTGGAGAACACAGTGCAGAACAAAACAGGCCCAGTTCCTGCCTCCCAGGGCCTCCTTTAAATTCCAGATCTTCTAAGTGTGTGGTTGAAGTATGGGTTTTAATTTTTTTTTAAATATGTCTTTATTGATTTCAGAGAGAGGAAGGGAGAGGGAGAGAGAGAGAGAAACATCAATGATGAGAGTCATTGATCTGCCTCCTGCACACCCCCTACTGGGGATCGAGCTTGCAGCTGGGGCATCTGCCCTGACTGGAAATCCAACTGTGGTCTCCTGGATCCTAAGTCGATGCTCAACAGCTAAGCCATGTGGGCCGGGCTGAAGTAAGGGGGTTTTTATGAGAGTATTTGATGGGGGATCTGACCTGGGCTGGGCTGACTTCTCTGAGGGATGGTCAAGGGGAAGTATTAAGTGAAGGAGTTGGAGGGTGGTAGAGAAAATTCTAGGAAGAGGAAGCAGCATGCTCAAAGGCCCTGAGCAGGGAAGCATGTGGCCCCTGGTGGGAGAGCAGGTTAGTGCTGAAGGAGCCTGGCACTGGGTGAGGCTGGAGACAGGTAACAACCAGGTCTAGCGGGGCCCTGAAGGCCAAAGTGGGACTCAGTATGAACACACGTATTCTCATGCCGTGACTAGCACATGGTAATAATACTAATTGCTGACAGTGAGCATGTATTATGTGCATGGCCCTGTTCGAAGTCCTTTGCCTCATTTTATCTCCCATGAGATAGGTATTATGGTTATCCTCATGCTATAGATGGGACAACTAAGGCCTAGTGGCACTAAAAGACTTTGTCAAGGTCACACGAATAGTAAGTGGCAGACCCAGACTGCTGTCTCCGGGACTCAAGTTCTGGGAGCTTCTAACCCAGGGGATTTTAATATTTGCCTTCTACTCACTCTCCTGTGTGCACCACACTTTCTGCATTGACTATATGTTACTTTTATCATCAAACCCAATGAATAAATACTAATAATCATGCTGGGGTTGCAATGCCTGAAGCCGCTGTGGAGGGCCCCTCCCACCCCCTATTCTTCTGGCCTCTGCAGGAGATGGTCACGTGGGCTTCAAAGATTTCTTGGCCGTAATGACAGACACCAAGCGCTTCTTCTGCTCCGTGGGTGAGCAGGGGTGAACCCAGGGCAGTCAGAGCTCGGAAAGGGAACAGGTGGATGGGGGTGGGGAGTACCCAGAGCTAGCAAATGGTAATGGCAGCCACCATCCCATGTCCCCAGAACAGAACGCCCTGACGGACACGGTTTCCCGGGATCCCCACACTCTGTTCTTTGAGATCCTGTCCCTGCTGGTGGAGATGCTGGCCTTACCCGAGACAGCCTTAGAGGAGATCACCAAGTGAGTAGGGCTGGTTGTGGGGAGGTGGAGGGTTGGGGATATAGAAAGAGCACCTAGTCTTTTGGCAGCTGAGGGCTTTTGATAGTTAGAGGACTCTTAGTGGGACGTGAAAGAAACCCAAATAAAACTGGCTTAAGCAAAAGGGGAATGTATTGGCTCACATAGCTGTTCAGGGCCTCGGGAATGGATGGCTCCAGGAGACCAGATACCATTAAGGCGTTTTTCTCTCTCCTGCTCATCTCTGCATTGGCTTCAGGCTCAGCGAGGCTCTTCCCAGAGTGGGGATGGCAAGTGGCAGCCCCATACTCACACTGTCTTAGTTTAGCAACCACGGCAGCAAGAGACATTTTTCCTTACAGTACTTTAGAGCAATCCCAGAAAAGGGGTGTGATGGAGCCCGCCTGGGGCCAGAGAACACAGAGAGGGAAGCCTCCCCATGTTTCCAGGGTGGGCCAGTGGTTTATCTAGGGAAGAGATGGCTACATACAAAAACATCATGGACACTCGAGGGCTGGAAGCAAAGGGTGAGGGCAGAATGCTCCAGAAGGCCTGGCTGTCACACAGACGCTTGTCCCTGTCGCTCAGTAAGTTGGATCATTTTTTCCTACCGAGGACCAGACCTTTCCACATGGGGTGAGGGAGGGGGGATGACTGCAGTTGGCTCCAGAAACATCGCTTAGCAACCCCGAAGACAAGAGATCTACTTTCCTTCCAATACATATGACGCTGAAGAACATTAATGTTTTTTAAAGCAATAAAACATGTCCCTAGTTTAAAAATAGATTATTTCCAGTAACCTTGAAGCCACCATGTGCTCCACCCCCAATCACAAAACACTCTCCCCCCCAAAACAAACTCACCATCACGCCCTTGCTTTTTGTTTTAAAAAGGCACTCCTTATTTTTTCCGTCATTGTTTACTGAAAATTTCAAACATACAGCAAAGTTAAAAGAATTTTACAGTGAACAACACAGACACCCTCCCTCAGGAGTGGGGAACCTTTTTTCTGCCAAGGGCCATTTGGACATTTGTAACATCATTCGCGGGCCATACAAAACTATCAACTTAAAAAAACTGGTTATGACAAAAGCTCCCAGATTTATTGAATTTTGAGTCCCACTTGCAGTTGCCTTGGCACAGCCAGACCAAATGATTTCGAGGTCCGTATACGGCCCACAGGCCCAACGTTCCCCACCCCTGCTCTAGGTTCTACCACTGCAATGTTGCCATACTTGTTTTGCCTTCTATCTACCCACCCTCTATCTAATTATCAATCCATACTGTGGTTTTTTATTTGTTTCAAAATAAATTATAGTCGTTTCCCTCTAAATGCTTCGGGTATACGTAACATTAACTAAGGGTCAATATTTGCTTAGAGCCTTTTGTTTCTGAGGTGTAATTTCCATTCAGTGAAACGCACAAATCATCCTGTAAGTCTCCACAAATGCCCACACCCGACAACCCGAACCCCTCTCAAGACTTACAGAACTTTATCACGGCTGCAGAAAATGCCCTCATGACTCCAAGCCCATCCCTCCAGAGGCAAGCCCTCCTCTCAATTTTTTCCTTCACAGATTGTTTTTGCCTGTTTTACGACTTCATATAAACGGAAACATACAGTACGTAGTCTTTTCTGTCTAGCTTCTCTCACTCAGCACAGTTGTTCTGAGGTTTGCCTACGCTGCTGTGGGCATCAAGTCCTCCCCTTTTTACTGCTGAGCAGTACTCCACTGTATGCATGGACCAGTTCGTTGATCCCTTCTTTTATTGACAGACTTCTGGGCTGTTGCCAGTTTGGGGCTATAATAAAGCTGCTCTTAACATTTTTGTACAAGTCTTTTTGTGGACATACCTTTTTATTTTCTGGGATAAATATCCAGAAGTGGAACTGTTAGGTTATAGGGTAGCTGTATTTTTACTTATAAGCAGCTGCCAGGCCTTTTCCCAGGTGGCCGTGCCAATTTACACTCCTCCCGCCGACAGGGGGGTTCTGGTTGCGCCGCGTCTTGTGCAAATCCAGTAGTCACTCTTCAATTTATTCATTCGGGTGGGTATGTAGTAGAGCGCTTTTTAAAAACTCACATTTGTCTCTATTCCTGAATACTTTATTTTTGAACTTTATATGAGTGAACTCATACTAAAAGTCTCCCGTTACTTGCGTTTTTCCTCAATGTTCTTCTTTTGGGGGGGAGAAACATCGATTTGTTGTTCCATTTTTTTATACATCATTGGTCGATTCTTGCATGTGCCCTGACCGGGGATCAAACCCGCAACCTTGACATATCAGGATGCCGCTGTAACCAACTGATCCACCCTGCCCGGCTCTCCTCGATGTCAGGCTTTTCGGATTCATTCATGTTCCTGTGCATAGCTGTAGCTCATTCATCATTTTCACTGCTACTTACTAGGAGGTAGTATGACTATATGACAATATTTTTATTCATTCTGCAGAGAGAGATTAGGGCTATGTTCGGTTTCCAGCTATGGCAGAAACGGTTTGGATATTCTTGTATGTCTCCTGGAACACATGGGCAAGAGTTTCTTCAGAGCAGCAGTTTCCAAGCTTTTTGGTCTCACAATCCTTTAAACTCTTGAAAATTATTGAGGACACCAAGGAACTCCTGTCAATATTTTCTATATTTCAACTTAAACTGAGAAATTCAAAAAATACCTGTTCATTTATTTAATATTAATAACCCCATTACATGTTAACATAAAAAACATTTTAAATGAAAAATAACTTTCCCAAAACAAAACAAAATAGGTCAGTGAGAATGACATTGTTTTACAATATTGCAAATCTCTTATCGCCTGTCATAAAAGAAGAGAGCTGGATTCTCATCTCTGCTTCTGCATTCAACCCATTGCAATACGTTGTTTTGCTTGAAGTATACGAATAAATCTGGCCTCACACATATATGTAATTGGAGAGGGAGTCTTTTAATAGTCTTTTCATTAAATAGCCACATATCATGTGCATATTTTTCTTTGATACTATACCAAATTTGACAGGTGGTAGTGTCTTAAAGGTTGCTTGCAATATGGAATCTGAAACCATAGCAATGAAGTTTTCAGACTCTTTTAAATAAAAATCTATTGGTCTGCCTTGTAGTTTGAATGGATCTTTTCCCATGAATGATTTTGTAACATGCATTGATCATTTGGAAAATACTGCGTTATCTTCCAAATGTTGACATATTTCATTATAATTAGATGTACATTATACATGTAATTATGTCACCAATAATATCACAAAAGTGTTAAAGCCCTAGAAGTGTTGTGGGTGGTTGTAGTTCGCCCATTTTTGCTGCTATAAGCTATGCTGTGTATGAACATTGTAGATGCTTGTGATGATCGGTCCAAGTTTTCCAAAATTCTAACTTTTACTTGAAAGCTTTGATTTTATCACAGACAACAAAAATGCCGTGTCAGTTTTTATGGAAGTGATGGGCTCACTTCATCTATTTTGGGGAAAATATCAGCCAAAACCCAAAGAAGAATAGCCTTAGTTTGTCTTCTCTTCATTCAATGTGGAGGGAGGTCCAACCTTCCTTTCCCCCTCAGAGCTGCCCACTGGGACTGGCTGAGACGGATTAACAGGAGAAAAGCATACGGATCTTATTTACATGCACACGGGCACCCTCACAAGGAAGGTGAAGACTCGAGGTGACTGGGCCCAAGTGCTTGTACAATCAGTTGAACAAAGGACAACTGTGGAAAAGTTACTAACACGTGCAGGCATTTTAGTTACTTTTAACAAGCTCTGTTTGTACAGAGTTCTCTTAGCCAAGGCTCCCTGTCTCTTGTGACAAGAATGTTTCCCCTCCTGGCACCGGGTGGGCACCTTTCTCATGGAAATTTTTCCTCTGGCTTTCAGAAAGAGAAAGGAACATCAGAGCGCCCTTTTTTAATCCGCTGTTTTTCAAGTGCCTTTAACTCAAAATAATCAATATACCAAGGTAGTCCATTTTGGGGTGGCATGTCCTGAATGCCTTTGTCACCTCTGCCACCTGAAACTTCTCAAGAAGTTTCACATATTAAAAGCTTTTTAAGAAAAAATTCTGTGGAGAGAAATTCGAGTTAAGAGCTCTGTAAGAGGGGGAGGAAAACATAGATTGGAACAAGCAGAGGACAAACCTGAGCACGGCGTCCCATGTTTCAGTGGGTCAGTCGTCAGTCCTGAGAACAGGTCAGTTCAGTTAGACTTTGCGGCTCACCTGCGGGGGCACTGGCGTGGGTGGGAGTGGGCACCACCCAATGAGGCCTGTGTGTGCTGTGATAAGGCATTTAATGAGGGCCATTTCTTTGAGAGGAAAGAGAAACAGAGGTTAATGGTTAGTACAAATTGTAAGCTCAGTGTCTGAGTCTAGCGGGCAGTGGATCAAGATTTTTACTCCTTGGGCTTAAAGCATCTTTAGATGGTAGAGTGAGGACAGGCGGTGGCAACTGGTCAGTTTCCTGGCTTGCAGTTTGAATGTCTTTGGCGATGGCACTGGGTGATCGGATATTCCAGCGAACTTGAGAGTGGCCCATACAGCTGCAGGCGCAAAGGTTATTTATACGTGATCTGTTGTGATTTGGGGGGAAAGTTTACATTAAGTCATTCAGCTTTAGCTTGTAGGGTTTTGAGAAAAGGGCAGTCCTAGTTTTTAGCACGATGCCAAGCCTGGAGGGTGGGAGATAAATTGGAAATGTTAATTTACTGACAAAATGCATAAAATGGCAGAAGCCAGTTTATAAAGGGGACAAGAAGCTCAAAGTCAGTGAACACGACACTGTTCAACAACCCACAAAGGCTGTAATGGTTTTTATTGTGTGACAGATTTTATTGCAACATAGAATTTTTTTCTCTACAATCACCTCCATCTTTATCAAAGTTAATCAGAGACTAATTGGTTTATAAAAATAAGTCTTGTCTCAATAACTTGGCTTGACTATGTAAGTGTAGCAAAGACAGCTCTTTTAAAGTCTGTTTTGCTGGGACTTTTCAGGAAGAACCTCAGATCGGACTTCTAAAAGGCTAAGGAGTCAAGTCAGGAACTAGCCATGAGGGTTGTCAGTGGGGAGGTGGGGAGGGAGGTGGGTGAAAAGATTGAAGGGGAATAGGAGGTAGAAACCTCCAGTTATTAAAAAAAAAGAAAAATCACAGGATGTAATGTACAGCATAGGGAAAATAGCCAATATTATCGTAATAACTTTGTATTCTTTTTTTTAATATCTTTATTGATTTCAGAGAAAGGAAAGGAGAGGGAGAGAGAGATAGAAACATCAATGATGAGAGAGTCATTGGGGAGAGAGAGATAGAAACATCAATGATGAGAGAGTCATTGGTCGAGCCCGCCACCCGGGCATGTGCCCTGACTGGGAATCGAACCCCAATCGCCTGGATCCCAGGTCGATGCTCAACCGCTGAGCCACGCCCGGCCGGGCTGTAATAACTTTGTAGCGTGACAGTTACTAGACTTGTTGTGGTGATCAGGAATATAAATGCTGAACCACTATGTTGAACACCTGAAACTAATATGTCAACTGTACTTTAATTTAAAAAACCTTGCCATCAGACTTAGCCTGCAGGACATATAGACTTGTGTGAATTCCTTTTCTCAAGGTCCCCAAAATGTCCTAAGGTTCCTAGGCCTGCCAGGAAGTGACCTTTACTGACCTGTAACACCCAGAACTCTGAAACTCAGGTACCAGGACAGTATTTTAAGAGGGCTTTCTAAGCAGTGCCTCCATAAAGTCAACTTTAGTTCTTTAAATCTGCCTGATAATATCTATGTTCATTATTTTGAAATAGGACATTAGTGTCAAAGCTTCGGTAACATAATATTTTTAAGTATGTCCTGTAACAAAAATAGATTCTTAAATAAATTTATGTAAGTATGTTTATATGAAAATAAAAATACTTACAAAAATAAATATATTCCATAGAGTTTTGAATTTTAGAAGGATCAGGTAGGGAGAAAAAGTTGTTTTCATTTGTTTACAAAGATACAATTTTACCAAATTGTTCTAAGCTATAGATAGCTTAAAAGAAAAGAGAAAAAAGATTTCTTAAATCTGAAAAACAAAGCATTAAGGAACCGGCAATGATTCAAACAAAAAGAAAGTCAAAATTCTCCTCCTCCTCAGTTCAGTCTCGTGTAACTGATTTTTGTCCTGCTTATCTTGGGTTAGCAGTTTTATGAATTTGTCACCTTTTTCATCAGCGTTCTGGAGACTCTTACCCAGTTCAGTGGTATGACCCAAAGTATTCACAGACCCATAATCCAGAGTACTTGTCAGAGTCTTTTGCACAAATTTCCTTGAAGATGAAGTCTTTTTACCTTTAGTTGATTGCAAAGGCTTTCAGAGAGGAATCAGAACAGAACAGTAACTATGAATTAGAAAAGACTTAAAATAGCCATGGTTAAAGATCTGATGAGAATTCACATAAATGCAATGAACAGGGATATTTGATTTTTTGTGTGATATGCAGCATTTTAAGATAGCTGAATTACAACTGATAACATTATACCAAGACGTATCAGATTTCTAGGAATTTTATACAATGTCTAGTATACTTCTGTTGACATAAGAACATCCAAACCTAGAGAATTAAGAGTTTATTTGAGCCAAACTGATGACATATGCCGGGGAGCAAGACCTCAAATGCTCCTCAGAAAGGCAGTTTTGCAGTTTCTTTTACGCATTTGAAATTGAGGGGACAGAAGGAAGATTACATGAAGGTGGGAGAAAGCAAGGCAGGGACTGGCTCTCTCGAGGGTAGTTACGCCTTAGGAGGGGTCTGAAAGGGCGGTTCACACAGAGTATCCCACGCATATTTTGCAACTCTCTCTGCACAGCTCCCATCTCTGGTGTTCTAATACACTAATTAATCCCAGTGGCATCTTCCTAAACTCCAATGTCTGTCTCCTTTCCTCAGTGGTCTACTGTGTTCTGCTTGGGATACTGCTTCCTGCACTGCAGTCCAGAAAGGACCCCCAGAAAAAAACTCTAGGGAGACCATAAGGCTCACCTCATTGGTTTCTCCCCTTTCAGAGATCAGTCTTGTGCTGTCTGTAGTCCAGTATCTGACAACAGTTTCATGTATTTTGTTCATGCGTCTAATTATTTATGGCAGCAGGGCAAGTTCAGTACCAGTTGTTCCATCATGGCCAGAAACAGAATTCTGTTACCTTTTTTTTTTTTCTTTTCTGTTTTTCAAATTGGATGATTTCTATTGATCTGTCTTCAAGTTTACGAATTCCTTTTTCTGCTGTCTCCAACCTGCTTTTTTGTTTTACTTTCATTTATTACACTTTTCTGTTCTTGAATTCCCGTTTCATGTTTATCGCTTCTCTGTTTATTCATTAAGATAAAATTTTCCTTCAATTATCTGAACATATTTTTAATAGCTCCTTTAATGCTGTTGTTTACTAAACCCAACATCTAGGGCATCTCAGGGTTGCTTTTTAGAAGTCCCCCCCCCCCTTTACTATGAGTGATTTTCTTTACAGGTCTGATAAGTTTTTTATTATTATATCCTAGACATTTTGGATGATATAGTTTAAAAACAAGATTCTGTTACCTTCCTTTGATAGGTGTTAATTTTTGTTCTTGTAAGCAGCTCAATTACGAGCTGATCATCAATGAATTTGTGTAGGCTTGGTTTTTTACTTTTATTGTGAAAAGTCCAGGTTTTTCCTAAGCCCCTAACTTGGTAAGACTTAACTTCAAATGCTGTTTCTCCTGTGGATTTTAGTCTCAGGGAAGGTCTATAGCAGGCAGGGGATGGCAAATTATGGACTGCAGGCCCCATACAGCCTGCTCTGTTTTCATAAACTTTCATGAGAACACAGCCATACCCATTCATTTACATATCACCTATGGATTCTTTGAGGCTACAATGACTACAATGACAGAGTGGAATAGTTTTTAATAACATCACTGTGATGGTGGAATTATTTCTCCTTGCAGTTATATCTGGTTGTGCTTTACATTTCATGTCTAGAATTTTGTATTCCCTGATGAATTATACATTTTATCATTATACAGTAATCATTTAGTCTCTAGTAGTGCTTTTTGTCTTAAGGCCTAGTTTTAAAATATTAATATGGTTATACCAATTTCCTTTTGCTTAGTATTCAAGCGATACACCACACTCCACACTCCTTGACGTTTTTCTTCCAAAGTGGGGAAAAAGCACTTCCAAAGGCAAGCACTTTTGACTCCCTCCTTACTTCTAAGTAATACGCATATACTGCAATATTTTGGTTAGTGATTTTTAGACTTGTATCTATTGACTTCCTATGATGGTTGGGATTTAGCTAATACAACTATCCCCTCAACCTCCCCCTCCCCATTCCAGTTATCATCATTTTTGACAATATTTAGGGCTTTTATTATGACTGTGCAATTGTTCATAGCTGAGCATTTTTGTATACTATGATTTTATTTTTAAAAAATTCCTAAAATGGGCTATTGCCTTGATTTGTTGGTATTTATTGATAATTCCTGCACCTTCCTAATGTTTCTTTTTCTTGAATGGAGGCATGTTCATCTTGTTTAGGATTAGTATCTTTTTAGGCCTGCTGCAGGACTACCACTTTAGGAGTCTGCCATCCTAGGAATTCTTTCTTCCTTTCCTCTAATTAGGATTCTGTTCGCTGGAAGTCTTACTCTTCCTTGTTATTTTTTTTTTTCCCTAAAGGGGACGTGTTTCCCCACTAGCTTTTTAGGGCTAGAAAGGCAGTAGTAATCAAACAACAGGTATAGTAATGCCAGCCCTAGCAATTTCTGTTGTTTAGCTCTAGAGATCCAATCTAAATTGGCTGTCCTATACAGCAATTGCACTGCCACTCTGGTATCTCCCTTTACCTTCCTTTACCTTTACCTCTCTCCTGTATTAGATCCTGTTTTCTGTACGTAGGTCTTCCTTTTTTCTGGTTTATGTACTCATTATGAAAGAATGTGTTCTTCAGTAACTTTTTAAAAATTTTATTTTTGTTTAAAATATTACAGATGTCCCTTTTTCTCCCCAATGACCCATTCTACCCTGTCCTATCTCCCTCCCCAGTCCCTCTCCCCACCATTGTCCGTGTCCTTGGGTTGTGCATATATGCATATTTCAGTAGCTTCTAGAGAAAGGATGTGTGGGAGGTGACATTTTTGAGATTTTCTAAGTCTGCAGAAGTGTTTTTTCTACCTTCAAAGTTGAATAGGTTAGCTGGGTATAGAATTCTAGGTGTCTTAGTTAAGGAATATACCCAATGTACTACAGTTCAAACAAGATAGTTTATTCCTCTCTTATATTGACAGTCTGGAGGAAGCAGGCAGGAAGACAAGGTCCCTCCAAGCACCCAGTTTCTTTGCAACTTATCGTTCCACCATTCCCTACATCAATCCTAAGCTGTTACCAGCAACACACATGAATTCAAGCCCACAGGGAGAGGAAAAAGGGGTGGGAAGTAAGCAATTTCCTTTGAAATTGTGACCGAGAAAGTAGTGCATACACTGCTCATGTTCCACTAGCCCCTGTGGGGTGAAGTTATTTTCTAGTCCATCTTTTTATCTGGTACATTGTCTTTTTAGGTCCAGTTTTACACAGGGGTCTAGATCCAATCTCCATGTGAGGGCTCTGGTATTCATTTTCTATTTTGTGTGTGTGAAGCCCAGTAAATGCCAAAATTCCAGGCCTCAGGGATAGGCAGGGGCCCTAGCAGAATCACCAGCTTAAGCTCTGAGAGTTTTGCAGCACCACTGCCTACAAAGCCCCAGGTCATCTGGCTGTCATCTTGCTGCCCACACCTCCCCTCTCCCTCACACAGCAGGCTCTAGCTCCTCTGGCCTCCCTGCTATCCCTAGAGCTCACCAAGCTCTTTGCAACCTCCTGGCCTTTTCCCATGCCACTCCCTCTAGATATCCATTTGGCTGGCTCCCCCCCCCCCCCCCGCCCCATTCTGCTCAAATGCCACCCACCTCCAAGACTTTTGCTGACCACTGTGAACAAAATAGCACCTCATCATTACCACCCCCTACCTAGCTCTGACTTTCCCTTACAGCACCCATCATTACTAACATAGTATTGTGTTTTATTTATTTGTTTATGGTCTAACTCCTCTCCCACTAGATATGTGCCTAGGTAGTTGATTTAGAAAGTAATTCCAGGAAACGGGAGTGGGGAAGGGACGTGAACAGAAGAGGAGGAGCCAATACAAGGATGTGCTACTGAGTCAACCACCTCCAGGATCATCTTAGGAAAGAGACTATGAATGGTGGCTCAGAACTCAGGCAGGGGAAGAAAGAGAAGCCCGTATACTTCAGCTGCTGGCTCCTTTGGTCAGAGGTGGCCCCCTATAGGTGTTTAATTCCCCTGCACTTCTGGGTTGCACATGGACCAGAGAAGCTCTGGGGCAGAAAGCAAGGGGCTCAAGCCAGAGGCGAGACCATGTCAGGTTGAGCCTGAGCAAACCTGGTGGAAGCCCTTGGGGAAGTGGTTGCTGTGGCAGTGGCTAGAACATGAGGTGGGGACGAGGGACCGTGGTAAGGGACCTATATGAATATACCCTGCACCATTCTTTCCCAAGTACTTAGATGAGTGGTCAGTACATAGTAAATAATCCGTGAATATTTGTTGAATGAATGAATGATGCAGCAGTCTAGTGGAGAAAAGGCAAGTAGTAATGCGTTAAAGTGGGCTGTGGGTTACGATGGAGTAAGTACAGGTTATCGGGGCCTGCAGTAGGAGCCCAGCTAGTCTGCAGGGGGAGAGAGAACTTTCTGGAGGAGATAGCCCTTAAGCTGAACTCTGGAAGACAAGCAGGAGTTAACTGCACAGCTGACTTACAAAACTTGCACATCTAAGTAAAAATATCAGTGATGGAAATCAAAAGTAACATTTACCAAGCTCTTCCCATGGGCCACACACTTTGCTGAGTGCTTGATGGGCATTGTTATTTAACCCTGTAACGTGGACTTTTGGATCCCAGGGGACACCTGAAGCTCACAAAAGTCAAGTGACTTGCAGTGACAGGGATGAGATAACCATTTCCCCCATTTTACACAGGGGTGACTGTGACTGAGGTTCAAAGCAGAGCAATGACTTGCCCATGGTCATAGGAAGTTAATGGCAGGGCTAGGACTAAAACCCAGGTCTTCCAACCCTTGGGCCTGTGTCCCTGCTCCAGAGCTGGCCAAACAGAACGAGCCCCCAGGAAAAGTGAGGGAAGAGGAGGGTAAATTAAACATGGCCAGGCTGAGCCGGGTGGGCACTGCCTCCCCAGCTATTACCAGAAGAAGCTGAAGGAAGGTACCTGTAAGGCCCAAGAGATGGAATCGGCCATAGGCCGGCTGCAGTCCCGGAAGAAGCTTCCCTACAACCTGCAGCAGGCAGACACCTTGGAAGTCCCAGAACGAAGGGTCCTTAGGATCCTGAGCCGGCTGAAGCAGCAGAACTATGGTGAGGGCCCTGGGCATGGTGGGGGCTCTGCTCTCCCGCATCTGGCTTCTTTCCCTGGGCCCCTACAAAGCCAGAACCAAGCTGAGAGACATGGTTTCCCCCTTTAGGGTTAACTGTATGCGTCAGTCAATGGGCTGATAATTACTAGCTCATCTCCAAACCTTTGACAAAGGCCTTTTGCATGGACTCTTCCCAGTGCCTTAGCTCTGACCACAGGTTGGTCCCAAGAGCCAGGGCTGAGAATGGAGGGTGATCAGCATTCCCAGCTCATCATTGATTGAGCACCCACTGGAGTCACTCACTGTGCCAGGTTCTTTGCAGATGCGCTAGAATTTAGTCCCCATAATCACACATTTACCCCGTTTTACAGATACCTGAAACTGGGTAAGTTTAAGGAACTTGCCCAAGGGCCCACAGCCAGCATGTCAGAAAGGGGAGTTTATACCCAGGTCTGACTCCAAAACCTGTGCTCTTTTCACTGGGCAAGACAGCTTCCCCATAAAATAGTAGGTACCATTTATTAGACTCCTACTGTGTGCCAACTGATGGGCTAGGAACTTTCCAGAGTCTACTGTGCCTGCCAGACTTTGCCAGGACCCATCACAAAAGACACCTGCTCTTTTAAGTTGTTGTTAGCCTTTACACAGCGCTCTTAGCTGAGCACTTTACACATACTATCCCTTCAAGCCTCATCATCCACTGTGAGGTGGGCACCACTATCATCTCCAGCTCATATAGAGGCTCGGAGAAGTAATTTGCCCAAACCCGCCCAGCTCATTATGTGGCAAAGCCAGGATTTCACCTGGGTCTGCCTGCCTCCTAAGGCTGCGCATATGACCAAACATTCCCCTCTCCTGCCTCCTCCCTCGCCAGCTGCCAACCTGCAGAGCCCCTATGCCCAGGTCCCCTGCATCCCACTCTGCCCAAGACTGGACAAGAAGACGATCGGCCGGAAGCAGGGCAGCCAGTATGTGCTGGACCAGTGCATCCCCACCAGCCCGAGCCCTGACTTCCACAGCCTGTTCTTCCAGTCAGGATCTCAAGGAAGCAGGTGGGTGCCCAAAAGGCAGGGGTCCCCAGCCCAGGCCCATCCACCTCCTTCCACACTAGGCCCTTGGCCTAACCTGCAAATCCATCCTTCTCTAAGCAACGAAGCCTGGGAAACTCGCTCCAGGGAGGAAAAAGAAAGGGGGAAACCTTTGTTGAAGGCTGTGCACCAAGTACATTGTTCGTCAGTCAGGGCACTTCCTTATGCCTCCCTGTGCCCAGGGCTCAGTGGTACATACCATCTTTCTCTTAGGATGGCACTACCTGCCTTTCTCATCAGGGGGTTTAACACTCAAATCCTTTGCCCAAGTCTGGTTCCACATTAGTAGCAGGGAACAGACTTAGCATCTGGCTAGGGGGAAGCTTCCCTTTCAGCATTCCCCTTCCAGCAATCTGGGGATAAAAGAACACTGGACTTGGAATCAGGCCCCTGAGCCTGACTGCTGTTTTCATCACTTCCCAGGGGAGGCCTCCTCTCCCCTTGGGCACATGGGGATGGCTCAGCTCCTCCCACCCTTCTCTTCCACCTCTCCCTCTAGGGAACATGGCTCTGACAGCCGAAAGTGGCTCAACTCTGTGCCGGCTCGGACCCACTGACCCTGCAGAGTCCTAATTCTGGACAGCTGTTCAAGACCTGCAGACAGACAGGTCATCAGGCAGAGACTGCGGCTGGATTTTGCTTTTGTGGCCTGGTAAGCCAATAAACACCAAGAACCTCAGCCTTTGTGCCTGGTGCTGGGGCCCCTGCCCTCCGACTATTCATCTGCTTCCTTGAGATCCAGGTGGAGGGAAGACCACCCCCCAACCCAGTTTTCATCCCTCCACTGGGCTCTCAGGGCACAGGGCCCCAGCCTCCCTTAGGCTTGGGAACCCCCGAAGCAAGACGTACCTCAAAACCCTGCCCAGGGTTGGGGCTCTGGCCAGAGGTGGCCCTGTGTGCAAAGTTCTTGATCTTCTGTGCACTCTGGACAGAGCTAGTATTCTCTTCAAATGAGCTTTTCCTTTTGGACCAGGAGCCCCACAAGGGCAGGAATTTTCTACCTGCCTGAAGGGAGTGGTGAACACAGGGAAGTACCCGGGAAAGACCCTGACCCCTGAAAGGGGCAAACCCCAGGGAAAAGCAGGAAGTACCCCACCCATGCTCTCACCAGTAGAGCCCCAGGACCTATGGGTCCCCTTCCCTTGGAGCCTAAGGGTGTGGGTCCTTGCCCCCCAACACACACACCACCTCAGGCCGAATTCTCTAACAGAGAGAGACCCTCCCTAGGACTGAGCAGAGGTAGCTCCCAGTGGTTAAATAAGCAGCCATAGCAAGAAGTTACGAGGCCAGGGACTGAAATGAGGACAAGGCTCTGACAAGTTTAAAACATGTATTTAAAATACAATTTATAAAATGCTTAGTCTGCCGACTCAGGGGCCCGCAGTGCGGGGTGGGGTGGGCAGCTGCCCACTAGACCAGCAGAGCAGGACTGCAGGGGTGCAGCCCTCCCTCCCATGCCCTTCTGTTCAGACACCCAAGGGGCCCATGTGCACCCTTGGAATTACATGGCTAGAAAATAGGACCCCAGAGGTTTCCAGAGTCTCTGCTTAGCAGGGAGGCTGGGGAAGCCCTACCGGCCCATCCCTGAGCAGAGCATCCCCAGATGGGGCAGAGCAGGGTATGGCTGGGCTGGACAGGGCAGGGCGGGGCAGTGGGCTCTAGAAGGGGCTGATGGTAGCAGATAGGGTGTTGCCTCCTGCCTGCAGGTGGGGAGCACCCTGATTGAGTGGGCTGAGAAGGGTTGGTCACCAGGCCCAGACCCCCAGCTCCTTTGGTTATAGGCTGACAACAGAGTAGTGGCTCATGGGAAGCAGTTAGCTGGAAGGTCTGAGGCCTGGCTCATGGGGTCAAGGAGGAGCTGGGGGAAGAGGACAGTACCATGAAGGCAGATAAAAGGGCAGCAGCCTCAGGTTTCTGCCCCCTACCCCCTGGGGTTTTCTAAGCCAAAGCCTGCAGCTTACTTAAAAAAGTTAAAAAAAAAAAAGCACTTAAGGAAAGTTACAGACAACTACAAAAACAAAAACAAAAACCAAACACACACACACAAAATCCAAACCGTTCTCCCATCTCTCCCCTCCCACCTCCCCCAACACAATAGTTTCCTGTTTTCCTTTCTTTTTTTAAAAATTTGCTACCTCTCCATCTGGGAAGCCAAGGATATGACTGCTAGTGGGTGGTAACAGGCACACAGCGGGCAAAGCCCCATCTTTGGCCAGAGGGAGGTGGGAGCACCAGTCCCTACTATATCCTCAATCCATAGACACCCATCAGCCAGTCTTCCCTCTGGCTCCATTAGGGGAGGGGGGCAAGAACTGGTTATCCCAGTGGCTGGGCAATCAGCACTTCTGGCCTTTCCACCTGGCCTACCTCTGTACCCTTCTCCAACCGAAAGGACAGTCTTACTTTGGGCCAGGAACCATTACATGAGGGATGGACACTATACACTTAGAATGAGGAAACTTGGTCAGGGCAGTGGAACTATAAAGACAGCAGCCAACCTTCTCCCTTGCCCATTCCTGGAGGTAATTCCCCATTAGAATAGTCTACGGGCACAACTCAACACCCTGTAGGTTCTTATGGACTGAAGCTCTATTCTCTATCCCAGCTCCGCTCATAGACAATTTCCTGGCTTCACACAGTCACCAGAGACTGTGCTATGGACTAGTTGCTGATTCAACTGGCAGCTGGCCCTTCCCTCTAAGGGGAAGATGTAGTGGGACATAGCCTGCTGAGCCTGGCCTACATTCCCACAGGGCAAGGCCGAGAGCCAGCTGAACCAAAGGTGGAGTGAGCCTCCAAAACCTAGCTTGCCACCTTGGCTACCACAAGCTGCCCAAATCACAATAACGTCACACACGCCACTCCAAAACTCATCCACTGAGTGGGGAGGCTGTCTGCTGGCTGGTTGAGGGGTAAGGCGCAGTGCAACAGAAGAGACCAGAGAAAGCCTGAGAGGAATCAGACTGTACACACACAGAGCTGCTGTGGGCAGCTGCCCTCTTAGTCTCTTCCACCTCAAGGAGCCAAAGCAAATCTCTAGGCTCCAGGGACAGAGGGGAAACTGCCTTCATTCCAGGTCCTTGCTCTGGAAAAAGGGTGGAGGGTAGCCTAGGTCTATGGGGAACCAGTCTGTCATCACCAATCTTTGCAATGCACAGCTTGTCTTTTCCCATATGTATTCAGAATGGTCTGCTCCCAATGTAGTGATTTTACAAAGGAAACATACCAGCTATAGTTACCGAGCTGATGCCATCAAGAGAGATGGCACTCCACAGACACCTTCTGACCACACTAGGTAGGAGGCTCAGCCCTGGAGCCGGACTCTCTCCTGGCTTTCCTTGTGCTGACAGCGAAATACTGAGCAAGCGTCGCATCATTTACTTCTAAGCTCAGGAGTGCAGTCTCACTCCCTGCTCTCTTCTAGAAGTAGCAAGCCTGGCTGGTAGGGAACCACCCTGAGGGGAATGGGAAGGGAAAGTCTGTTCACTTTCCCTATCTCCCAAAATACTAGAGGTGGGGTTGGCACCCTCCCCAGGCTCTCTGAGCCTATAGAACTAGCCCAGTCTCCAGGTAGGGCCATGATGCCCTGGGACTTAGCTGGGGGGGGAGGGAGGTATAGGCATGGGGTGCTCATCTGTCCTGGGGGCTACAGAGCCCTGCCCCTTTTCTGGGCGGCAGTAGGAATACAGAAGCTAAGCTCACCAAAAACCTATTGGTTAATGTTTCTAGTGAATTTCCCAGAAACATTTTTAAGTAGACTACCAAACTACCCTTTCTTAATTAAAAATTCATTAAAATGCTAAAACCCCTCCCATGCACTTTTTCTTGCAAATCAGATATTTGTATAAACAAACAAAAATAGGAAGGAAAAAAAAAAGAAAGGATATTTTTCAAATGGAACTTGCTTTTAAGTGATGAAGACATGCACTTGGGGGTGGGTTGATGGGAGTTGTCATTTGTTTTGAAATTAATGAGCATGATAAACTGTTATTGCTGGCACTGGCTTTACCCCAAGTGGCACTGTCTGACTCTCTACTCTTAAGTCCCCTAAGCCCCACCCTTTCCCTTTCCATTGACTTGGGACAGCCCTTGCAGACATGCCAATCACAGTGGGAAGGGGGGAGGGGGAGGTCACAGTGCATGGGGTTCAAGGTCACAGTGGGCAGAGCAAAGGGGATCACAGTGCAAGTAAATCAGGTCCTTCCCTCTGCTCAAGTCCAGCTGTCTGCCACGGCAGTGCGACCCGTGGCGGACGACCCAGGAGGTGGTGACGGTGGCAGCGGTGGCATTCTTTCTTGCCCGCATTTATCTGCGCTGTTTGAAGCCTTGTGACCCATCAGGACCTAAAGGCTGTCTGATCACATTATTGGGCTGCCTGCTGTCTTCAGGTTGGGAGATCCTGGTTGGCCTGAAGGGAAGAAGATCAGAGGGAGGCCTGAAAAAGGATTTAAAAGAGGTTCCCAAATCTTAAAACCAACCACCCCTGCAGGTGGGGCAGAAGTCACAGTGGCTATCAGCCAACTCTGGCTCCCCGAGTCTGCTTCTTTGGCAAGCAAACTCAGAGCACCTCCAGATTGGAAAGCTCCTATATGGGTTGGGTGGCCCATGTCCACCTCTAGTACCTGCAGCACTGTTCCCCCAAGTCTGGCCCACCATCATTCATCTGGAGGAAGGCAGAGTGCTCAAGAGCCCAAGCTGTCCAGAGGCAGTGACCATGGACAGCACATCCTCTGCAGAACCATGAGCACAGAATTCCCAGAGTGTTGGGCCAAGGTAAAAACTCCTAACCCAGAGCTCAGTTGAGTGACCCAGCACCCACCATTGCTTCCCTCCTGCTTCTCTCCAAATCATGTGGTTAATGGTTGACCCATATTACTATGGAAGACTAATGGAAATGGACTTTTTCTTCTCTGCCAAGTGAACGGTTACAGAAGAGATAATGGAAGCCTCACAGAATAATAAAGGGATAGAAAGAAGGTACACAGATTAGTTCAAGTGCCAGAATATCAAGCCCACGGAGGTCTCTCACAGAAAGAGGTTATTTAAACAAATACTGCTTTATCAAGAGGTGACAATCTTAAATACAATTTCTAGGACTGCAGAGAAAAAAATACCAGGAATAAAAAAGAATTTAGAAAATTCACAAAAACATCAGTGGGCTATTATGAGAACCAGAAGATAACATTATGCACTGAACTGGGCACTCTGTGCCAGGCGGGATTCCCAGAACCCTACACTCATTTAATTGCACAACTACTTGATGAGACAGGTACTATCATTGTTCCATTTTTCAGATTAGTCTATGAAGAAGACACAGAGAGGTTAAGCAGCTCTAAATTAAGAAGTAAGTGGCAGAGGCGGGCTCCAACTCTATCTAGCAGATTTTTGACTCCAAGTCCATGCTTTTAACCTCCATGCTACACTGCCCCTGGTGTCTGCCAGAGAACCATGACCTCAAATCTTGTAGAGCAGTGTGGTAGCCAGTGCAGCACAATGAACTGGCCCAGTAGGCCAGGTTGACAGCTGGAGCTGCGATTGTTCCAGCCCAGATTCTGCCTGCTTCACTATTCTACTTGTATCCCCCCTCCTCCTCCTCCTTCAGGTGGCCGGGTGGGGTGGTCCACAGTCAGCCTGCCAGCTACACTCACCTGTCGAGGATGGGTTTCTCTTGTTCCTCCTCGGGGCTGGCGCTGCCCAGGATCCGCTTCCGGGCTTCTGCGTACTCTGCCTCCCGCTGCGCTAGGGACTTGACAGGAAGGGCTGGCCTGCTGGTGGAGTTGGGGCTGCTGACCACACCGTTGCTGGTGGGCCTCTTGAGGATGCGGATCTGTGGGGGGGGGCCGGTGGGAAGGCTATCGTCCTGAATCACAATGGGCACTTTGGGAGGAGATTTGGATTTCCTGCTGACAAAGAGCAAACACAGCTTCACTACTCCTACCCTTGATTAAAGAGGCCCCATCCCTGTCCCACACCCATTCCTGACAACTTTCCTCCTCCTACACCTCCTATTTCTGTTCATTACTCTCTGGTCTCTGACCAGACATCAGAATGCTCACTCCTCAAGAAGGGTTTCTCAAAAGAGCAACCTTGCCATAAGCTCACCCAGTCCACAGGCCTGCTCCTCAGACCTAACCCCAGGCAAAGGGGGCTGGAACACCATCTCATTTTCTGTTCCCACATTCATCACAATTACATCAACCACTATTTGGCCCCTGTGGCAAAATATTTCATGTCCAGAATCCAATGACTTCTGTTAAAATCCCAACTTCCCTACACAGATCAGAGTGTTAACAGGCTGGTATGGTGGGAGCCCCTTAGCTTGGGGGTCAGCAAAGTGTTTACTCCCAGCAAGGTTTTCCACCACGTGTGCTCAAACCAAACTCTACCAAGGAGCCTGCTCCACCATCCCTGCCTGGCACCAAGACAGGATTTACCAAACTGCCTCAGCCTTCTGGTGAGTGACTTGTGCCTCCCAGAGACAAGCTACACCAAACAACTGAATCACCTCTTCAGAAGAGCTTCTGAGCAGAGACACCTCCCTCACCAGGGCTCTCTGGTATGCTGGATGCGGCGGGATTGGGGTGAAGGACGATCCTAGAAACAGTGCTTGGCAGTGCTCAAGGAGAAGCATTGTCCAAGGCTGGTGGATGTGCACATCAGGCGATGTGTCCACAAGGTGGAAAACAACATAGGAAGGAAAAGAAACAAAAGCCACAGGAGAAAAGGGATCTAAGCAGGAATGACCACCCTTTAACAGCCACAAAGACCCTCCCCAGAGTGGTCAACTAGCTTCTCTTCAGAACCAAACAGCCCACAGGGGGCTGTTTTCAGACCCTTGGTTGTCAGGAGGGGTAGGCACTGGAGGAACTCTGCTGCTGTCAGGGGACTGTAACCAGGTGTTAGTGTAGTCTGAGATGAGCAGACAGACAAGGAGCTAGCAATCTGATCAAAGAGGAAGGGAGCCAGGAAAGCTATTGGGCAGGCAGAACACCCCACAGTTCCCTGGGGAATGTCTGTGTAGCCCATTAGGCAAGTCCAGTGAGGCCCTCTCCGCCTCCTTCCTGTTACTTGTCCCTGTGGGAAGCTGACAGGTTACCTAAGCCCAAAGACAGACTGCTGAAGTCAACTTTCACCTGCTTTGGAAACCCACTTCCTCTGCTCTGTAGGTGGGGAATGACACTATCCTTCAAGGTCTAAGAATTTCCGAGAATCTTTTCTTCCAGGATACCCCCATAATGCCCTAAGCCACCAAGTCACAGAAGGTCCAGAGAAATCATCTGTCCAACCTCCTTATGTTACAGAGAAACTGATGTCCAGATGGGGGAAACAACTTCCCCCAAACATCAGAGCAACCGGGAGCAGAGCCAGGCCTAAAACCCAAGTCTTCCGACTTGTCACCACCCCACTTTCATCAAATCACCTCACACAGGGTGCCCACTGAAGTAGGAGGCAAAGTGCAACACTCCAGTCTCACTCCCCAAACTTCAAGCCACTGTGTCCTTGAGAGGAGGATTCACTGCCCAGGAACCTGACCTGCTAACCCTAACAGCCAGCTGGAGAACACCACTGACTGCTCAGCTCTCAAACAGCAGAGAGCATGAGCCCTCAGACCAGACAGCAGCCTTACCTCTCCTTTTGTGTGATCTTCAGTTTTTTTTCCAACCGTCTGTCTATTTCCTAGAGGAAAAAAATGTATATAAAAAGTGGAAAAAAATCTCTCTCAAATAAAAACTTATGTCTTTATTTTCAGAGCTAAGGGCAGTGTCCTCTCTGGCCAGGGACATGACTGTGTCCTTTGAGGTAATGGATGTGGACCTCCCTTTACTAAACTCTGGGGCTCGGGGACCTAACTCCCTGCGGGTTTATCTCCCTCCATCCCCAAAGCCGCGGTGATAGTTCTGACCTCATCATTCAGCTGGGTTCTTTCATTGGCATCCAAATAGTTTCCTGACCTCCCAGCTGTCCTTCACAGAGCCACTCAATCAACTTTCTAAACACAAATCTGATTGTGTCACTTCCCCACTTAAAATGCTTCAATTATTTGTCCTATCACATCCAAGCTCCTAAGTACACCTCACCCTTACCTTCATCTTTTGTTCTGTTTTATACCACAGCAAAAGTGAGCTCTTACTACCCCCAGTACTTAGGGTGCTGGTCCACCTGCCTGCAATGTCCTCTCCCTTGCAAACTCCCATTTATCCTACAAAACCCAGCTTGGCTATCCACCTCTCCTCTGTGAAGTCTCTGATCCCATATAGTTAATCGCCTGCTCCTCAGAGGTAAGTTGTCCCTTTTTCTTTCCTTTATGATAACATATATCACATTGGATTTGAACTCTCTGTAATTAGCACCTAGCAAAAGGCTTAGAACAAAAGAGAAGCCTAAAGTTTAGAACTGAATGGCAGTCTCAGTCCTTAGGCCCTCAGCACCAGGAACTCCATGAAGCCTCCACACACTCATACACAAGTCCATACACTAGACAAGGAGAAGCTGTGGGAAGAGCACAAACCCTACATCCAGGCTCTCCCACTGCTTTTTCTTACAAAACGTCCCAACTCAACTGTCCTCAGTGAGGGCAAGACCATCTAGATACTGGAAAGGGGAGAAACTGTATGCAAAATTATGTATTTCTCTGGAGAGAAGATCTGTAATAGTGGTTCTCCACCAGGGTTGATTATGCCTACCAGGGGACATCTGACAATGTCTGGAGACATTTTTGGTTGTCACTACTGAAAGGGAGTTACTACTGGCATCTAGTGGGTAGAGACCAGGGATGCTGTTAAAATTCTATAATACAGAGAACAGTCCCCACAGCCAAGAATGATCTGATCCCAAATGTCAGTAGTGTTGAGGCTGAGAAACCCTGACTTAAAAGATACATGGGATTTTCAAAGGAGTCTATTACTTGCAAAATATTAAGAATCACTGCCTTAGTACAAAGTCTTTGAAATTTGCTGAGTCACTGTAGGTCCCAGTGAGTAGCCAATTTTCACAAATGCTCTAAATGTCCTGAGAATGACTGTATTCTGCAGGTATAGGTGCAGTTCAAACTGGTTAACTATGTTCAAATCTTCTAAATTCTTACTAATCTGTTTGAACTGCTGACTATGGGAAGAATCAATTATTCTTTCTAGTAAATTAAACAGCTTATCATTCTGAAGTGATCTTTTTTACCTTAAACTCTATTGTTTAGGCCCTGGCTGGGTGGCTCAGTTGGTTAGAGCACTGACTCGATACACCAAGGTGGCAGGTTCAATCCCTGGTCAGGGAACATACAAGAATCAACCAATGATGCATAAACAAATGGAACAGCAAATCGATGTTTCCCTCTCTCTCTAAAGAAAAATCAATTTAAAAAATCTACTGTTTAGTATTAATAAAGCTGTGCCAGTGTTCTTTGACTAGTACTCCCTGGTACTTATGCTTCTCTTTTAGTTTCATCTTTCCAATGTCCGTATTTTTGTCTCTTATGAACATGAACTCAAAATTAAACCCAGTCTGACAATGATACTCATTCTGATTGGTGCTGAGTTATGTTTAAAATATTTTGTTTTATGAAAGACCCAAAATATATTTAGGCAAGCACAACAGACTGTATTCTGAGGGCACCATTACTCTCTGGCTAGGAAACCTCTAGAATGAAAACCTCTCAAACTTGTAACATAAGTTGGCACCCAAATGACTGTTTACTGACAGGATGGAAAAGGGCACCTAGAGTCAGGGAATGACCTGGATATTTTCTGTGAATTGAGTAGACACTCAAAGAAAATCTATGCCCATAGCATAGTTTGTCAGAACTGTAATTCTGTGTGTTTTTTAAAATTTTATTTTTATTAATACCAGTATCACTGCCTGAGTAAATAGTTTGTCTCACATTAGTCTAATGTCCATTACCTTTTAGGGGCTTTTCAAGGCTTTCCACAAATAACTTAAGGTTTTGAAGTTCCACAAGGTATCATTTTGCTCCAATCTAAAAATGATAGTGCCTATTCAAGTTCCTCCACCATAAATGCAAAGTTTACCACCTGTGGGATTTAGATACCCTCAAATAGGATCAACACCAAATGCCTCCACAGGCCAGGCAGGTAACCAAACTCCACATTCAGGGAGCACAGTGGGGAAGTGAAGGGGCTACAAAGGCACCAAAGAGCATTTGTCCTGCTATTTTAGGAGAAAACTAACTCAAGGTTTTTATGGGAAAGCTCTAAGTTTTCAAACTTTATTACATGAACTCTTGCTTTCATATCACTGTGAGGGCCAAATAAGATATATAGGCAAATGGGCCTAATGCATTAGCTAATTTTTAAAAATTGTGGTAAAATTTATATACATTGGCTGAATTTGAGGGGTCTCATCTAGGTTTCCTCTCAGGAGAGCAAATTGCTTTCTTTCTCCAGGGCCTTAGGGAAGATAGGGAATCTGCCCAGGCACAGGAAATGGAGCCTGAGTGGAGAAAAGCCCTGCAAGAGGGCATAAGGGCAGGTCTTGTCTGAGTAAATGTGTCTCTATCCCCAAACTAGGACATGACTAGCATACTTGGCATGTAATATAAAACTACTGGCTTTAAAAATAATGCCAGTATATGTCAATATAATGCTTTATGGCTATCATACACTTTCCTAAACACATTTTCTGCTCACATCAACCCTGTTTGATAGACAAAGTAGCTTTTATCTTTGTCAGATGCAGGTAATGTAGCTCAGGGAGGTTAAGGAACTTACCTAAGGTCACAGATGAGTACATCATAGAGGCAGCCCTAAAACTAAAGCCTCTGGAGGCCCTACCCATGCTGCTGCATACTCACAATTGCTCAACCCCCTGAAAATGCTGGTCAAGCCACTGATCCTCTCCCTCCTCTCCCCTGAATTCCACACTGGCCCTGGCACTCCAGTAACTAACACTCCCATCAAACTCCATCCCATCAGGCAGGATGGCTTATCAGAGCTAAGGAGGAATTCTTCCATCAGATTAGAGAGTGGGATATAAACCCAACAACTTCGGTGGAAAGCTGATCCTGGCCATCTCCAGATGGCCACTGGACACCAGTGAGCTCAGAGCCGTCCAAGGAGGAGAGGGAGTGCTCTGCCAGCAGTTGGAGAGGGCACTGCATCTCACTCTGGAGTCTATCCAGGTATCATGAGTCAGTCCATTCCCTACTTGGACAAGGACTTGCAATCAATCTGCTCTCAGTCTGGTTCTCTGAAGAGCTGGACCAAGGTGAAACTTTCCTACAGGGCACACTACATGGAGAATATCCGTCTCCCAGAGATGCAACAGTCCAATGGAATTAAATAGTCCTCAATATTTTGTGAGGAAGCATCTAGATGTGGGTCCCAACAAGGAATCTTATCACAAAAGGGCATCTTGTCTTTTTACAAGGATGCAGAGAGCCCTGGCCCAAGGTCAAGGCTCCTCCAAGATTGAGCCCAACCTCCATGGCTAGTGAAAGAAACCCATAAGCTCATCAGACTTAAACTCTGCTCGGAGGGTCATAGGGCACAAGGCAAGTGTTAGGGCATAAGCACATCAGAGCCGAGGTACTAAAATAGTTTGATTTCCTATGGCTTCTCCTGGGAAGGTTCTTTATTTTTTTGCCAGGTAGCACTGAGCAGACTCGAGATACTGCCCTGTGCTCTGATAAATGGGGTGGCCTCCTTTCTTTGGGTCAAAACCCTAAACAAAAGATCTGTTGTTACCAAACACAGTTATCACTTGCCCTGTGGGGCTATACCGCTACAAAATGAGGTACACGCTTGATCTGAGAGAATAAGTGAAATCAGAAGGAAAGCGTGGAGGCAGGACATCATGAAGTACCACAGTGGGGAGCGAGGTGGTTCTGGACAGGGCTGATCCCTTGTGGGAGGTAAAGGAAAGGCCATAGCCACAAGGTAAATGAGATCATATGTCAACATCTGCAAATTCAACTCACCCGAGGAAGAAGCACAGCTTCACTGGCTGCTGATGATATGAACCTTGCGGTGATGATGCTTGTGTGAGTCTCTGGCAGAAAGTTAGGGAATGGAAGCATATGAGGGGAAGAGCAGGGGAGGGGACACCTCAAACAGCCTACTTTGTAACACAGCCACGATCTTCAAAAGGAACAAAGGAGACGGGATAGGAATGTATCTGCAAGGGCAGAAAGATTCTATGACAGGTCACTCCTGTAACAGCAAGAGATGGATGAGGAAGGAAAAAAGGTAAGAAGAGGAGAGGCCAAGAAAGGGGAAGGAGAGAAAGAAACAAGCCTTGGTGCAGAGCACAGCATGCACAGCACCATCACAGCTGTTCTGTCCAGGCCTGAATGTTTAGGAAACAGATTCTATCAGTTTACCCAGGGGTGATGAGGCCCTGGGGGACTGACTCAAACTAGCCAAACTCACAAAAGACAGAGTGAACAAACTCAAATATGCACCTGTTACACTATGGTGGTGGGAGTGGGTGCCTGACCTGCTCTTGCTTGAGCCCCAGGGCCTCCCCCGTGGTGCCCAAGGAGCGAAATGTCCTGCTCCACCATCACATCCCTCTCTGATAACCAGAATCTTCAGGTCATCATTACCAATAACAGACTCCTAAGAATCCAAGTCATCTTGTAGAGAACTGAAGTCTAAGAGGCACTGGCTGAGTTAGAAAATAACCTCTCTTCATCAGCAACAGTTACTATGTAACTTTTCTCAGATAGTTTGCCCCTCTTTGTCAGTTTGCATTTTAGAAGAGGGCATTTTCTTTCTTTCTTTTAATCCTCACCAGAGGATATTTTTTCCATTGCTTTTCAGAGAGGGGGAGGGGGAGAAGGGGGAGGGAGAGAGAAACATCATTGTGAGAGTCACACTGAGTGGTTGCCTCCTGCACACGCCCCGGCTGGGGATGGAGCCTGCAACTGAGGTACGTGCCCTTGGCTGGAATCGAACCCAGGACCTCCTGTCTGTGGGCTGATGCTCTAACCAGAGCCAAACTAGGGCAGAAGATGACATTTTCTGATTTGCCTCTTAAACTCAAGGAATAGTGAATGGTCTTGTGTTCTCTGTGAACCACTATGTCCCACAGGCTCATCTGGCCTGGTCCAGCTCTCCCAAACTGGGAAGCACACAACTACAAGTAGACACTGGGAAGGGGGGTTTTGAAGAAGAGACAGGAACCCTAAGAGTAGAACAAGATGCCTCTCGGAGCCACAGCCTTACAGGTCCTGATGAACACAATGCCACCATTTTAGAAAAATGCAAAGAGAAGACCCTGTGAAGCAGTAGAAGGTGGAAATAACTTCCAACACAGTCTGGCCCTGAACTCCACCATAGCAGTTAATGCCCACTCCCCTGGCTACAGTGTTGCCCGTGTCAGGGTCTCCTGGGAGAGCAGTCTCCCCAGCAAGGCGCCCATGTCTCCCATACCATGCATCTGGATGGGATTCAGGCTCCTCCCATGAGGGCCCCAATTTCACTTAGAAATAAAGCAAAAGAATTTATAGAACCAGCAAAATTTGGTCTGAAACTATAAGGAAGGTCTCCGTACCTTTAAAGTGCATCACTGGTATTTTCAGGTCTAGATGTACAATCCATAGACTTTTTTGAACAACTTTCATATTGATTAGCCTTTATCAGACGAAAGGGAACTTTAGTTCCCGGCAAAATGTAATTTAAATTGTAAATGTAATTTTTTAACATCAGTAACATATATTAAAAGATAACTTTAATAATAAACAATACATTTTCTTTATAAATGTTTTTACTTTTCATAAATAACTCAAAAAATAGATAAGATAGAGGCAAAAAAGTAAATGCCTGCAGAGCTGAATTTAAATGCCGTCTTTTAAAGGTTAGTTTAATTATATGCTTTGCCCCGCCTTGTTTTGGTGTGGCAGTGTCCTGCCTGGTAGGGCTGGCCATCGCCAGTGCTCCTGCTTATTCTACCTCCCCTGGGTTACTCCAGAGAGGAAAGCACCCAGTCACATCACCCCAGGTTTAATTCCACAGTGATGCCTCAAGGTCACTGTCAGGTTCAAGGAATTAACTCAACTACTGAGCAAACATAATTGGCTAAGTCAAAAGAAGTAGAATTCATAAGCTGAGAGACAAGAAGATCTATGGGGGCACATGTAGGTCATAAATTCATCAGTTGCCTTTTTAATATAGACTCAGGTTAGTTTGTCTGAAGGTGCCATTTCCTACAAAACATTCCTCCTTCCTCTGTTATTCCCACAGTAAGGGAAAACATTCCTCTTTAATTAAGTGGGGTACTGCAGGGCACAGGATATAGTTCTAAAATTTCCTCTCTAAGGAAGTCTATACTTCATGTATCTCGAAGGCTATTTTTCTTTGCTTCACTGCGACAGAAAGAGCTGGAGACAGCATTTATGGAAAACCTACTACAAAGTGGAATTGCGAGACGCTAGAGACCCAGAGGCAAATAAGGCACTCCTTGGTGATGAGAGAGAAAAGGAATCCCAGTTGCTGTATTAGTTGCATGAACAGTGTTTGGACCAAAAAAAATGGAGGGAGCAATCCTGCTATGACAAGTCAGGGAAAGCTGCAGGGACTTGGAGGACAAGAATTTCAAGAACAGAAGAAAGGGGCATAAAAATAAGTTGGGAGAAAGACAGTGAAAACATGAACAGAAGGAGAAGAAGAAACAAAAGGAACACAAAGTAAGAGACTTCCTAAACTAAGAAATTCTAATCCAGGAAGGTGTCCTGCCGTGAACCCCTCCTCTTTTAATCTAGATCTGGAAAACAACCTGAGATTACTTCAGCTGCTGTCAGCAATGACCTTTACGAGGTGGTATCAATACTATTAAAAAGCTGCTGCAGGAAATCAGTTGTAATTCCAATGGCCAGCAAGATATGAATTTGATGACATCAGGGCACTAGAAAACCATGAAAGGCTTTGGGGTAACATGCTGTAAAGACGAAACAATTCTTGTTTGTGAGGGAAAACCACGCCCTGCTTTCTTTCCGAAGTTCACTACAGCTTTCAGGACCTCTCTGCGCCTGCCCAGGAAGAGGACATCCTTTGGGCACACTCTCCAGCTAGGTGGCGAGCACGTGACATGTGGCCAGTCCAAACTGAGACGTGCCGTAAGCGCCAAATACACAGATTTCTCAGACTTAGTACAAAAGACGGTAAAATAGTTCATTAACTTATTTTCAACACTGATTACATGTCGACATACTACTTTGGATATACTGGGTTAAATTAAAATTAGGGAGGTTGGGGGCTGGGTGAAAAAGGTGAAGGGATTTAGAAGTACGTATCGGTTAATTACAAAATAGTCATGAGGATGTAAAGTAGAGCATAGGGAATTAGTCAATAACATTCTAATAACTATGTATGGTGCCAGGTGGGTATCAGACTTACTGGAGAATCACATCAGAAATTATATAAATGTCTAACCACTACACTGTACACCTGAAACTAATATAAAGTCATACTGAATGTCAACTGTAACTGAAAGGAAAAAAATTAAAATTAATTTCACCTATTTCTTTATAATTTTTAAATGTGGCTTCCAGAAAATTTTAAATTGGATATATGGCTCACATGGTACTTCTATTGGACAACACTGCTTTAAATCTAACCGTAGATTAAAATGTACAGAGATACACCTGCTATACATGTAATCATTCAGCAACTAGCAACTGAGCACCTTAATGACCCAAGGGCATGCTTTTTTATTTTTAAAAGATTCTTAAAAATTAATGTTTACAGAGAGGGAGAGGGAGAGAAAGAGAGAAACATCGATGTGAGAGCAAAACATCCATCGACTGCCTCCTGGCAAGCTACCTGTTGCGGATCGAGACTGCAACCTAGGCATGTGCCCTGACTGGGAATTGAACCTGCCCCCCCATGACTGATGCCCAACCAACTGAGCCACACCAGCCATGTTGTCTATTGATGTGAAAAACCTACTCTGATAAGTCTTATTTGTCATGTTGGCATAACAGCAACTAGTCAACCAACAAAAGCAACAGCCCAGTGCCCGGCTCAAGCCCCATCTTCACCACCTCACTTCATTCCAGCTCTCTGAGCCCCACCACCAATAACACTGTTCTTTTCAAAGTCACCAATGACCTCCACTGCTGCCAAATTCAACGGTAAATTCCAAATCTTCATTTCACTTGATCTCAGCAGCATTCAGCACTGCTCAATGCTTCTCCCTTAAAGCATTTCTTTACTTGGCCTTCCAAACACCACTCTCCTGGTCTCCTTCCACCTCCCTGCTAGTTCCTTCTCACACTGTATTTGCTTTCTTCTATAACAGGATAGGTTCCTTTCCTCTCCTGAACCCTTGAGGTTGGAGAGTTTGCACCTCTCCTCTTCTACAGCTATGCTGACTTACTAAGTGATCTCGTCCACTTCCACAGCTTTATAAATATTGATATACAACTGCCAATTTGACATTCCCAATTGGATTTCAAAATGCACCTCAACCCATCAATTCTAAAACCAAACTCTTGATTTTACCCACTCACACAAGCCTGCTCCTCCTACATTCCCCCTACCCACCCCATCTCAGTGCTTCTAGTCTTCTAGCAGCTCAGCCCAAAGTCTTTGGAGTTCATCATCTCTGATGCCTCTTTCACACCCCATATCAGCAGATCTTGTTGGTTCTGCTGCTGAATACATCCTGAATTCTCTCAACACATTCTGCTGCTGTGACCACCCTGCTCCAAATTACCAACAGCCCTTGAATGGGCAGTTACGATAGCATCCTATTGAGTCTCTGTGCTTCCATTCTTGCCCCTACAGTTTATTTTACACATAGCACACAGAATGATCCTTTTAAAAACCAGTGAGCCTCTGCTCAACACTCTCGCTAGGCTTCCCACCATAGCCTACTAGTCTCTATTGGATCTGGCTCCCTGTTACCTCTGACCTAATCTCCTACTTTCCCTTCACTCACTCCCATCACATTGGTCCCCTATTGTACCTCAGATAAAACAAGCATGCTCCAGCCCCAGGGCCTTTGCACTGGCGGTTCCCTCTACCTGAATGCACTTACATCAACTTCTGCACAGCTCGCTCTCTCACTTCTTTCAGGTTTCTTTGCCAATCTTGATTTGAGAGGCATTCTCAGACCATTTTTTTATAATATGGCACCCCTGCCAGTCACTTTCTATGCCTAATCTGTTTTATTTTTCTTCTGTGTGTGTGTAAAACATTATTGTTTACTGTCCACCTTTCTTCACTAGAAAGTAATCTTTGTGAAGCCACGATTTGAACGGGTCTATCTGGATCTGAAATCAGAGGCACTATCTATATTCAAGATAAGAGCTAAGGCTGCCTTAGGCATTTCTCAGCAGTGGTGGCGGCAGCAGCATTCTCCAAGTACCTGCCAGAAGTATGTGTGAGGAAGGCACTGTACCCTCCCTTCACTGCCTCTAGACCTCACCACAACCCAAGGGATATACAGCAGGCTTGCAGCATGCTCTGAGGTGAAGCCACTTGCCTAAAGCCACTCAACTATTAAGCAACAGAACTGAACCCTAACCTCAAAAGGAGAAGGCAAAAACACTCAGGAGAGTAGCTGGTGGGTGGCCGCAGGAACTGATAAGGTAGGATAAAGGCTGACAATTAACACCAACCTGCCCGCACCCCTGGCCAATCTTCCTAAGGACTATATAGCAGTAGCAGACCACGACTGACCTGAAATCTAAAGTCTGGATCTTAAACCTATGAAGTGCCCACAAGGAAATAATTCTTCAGCAGAGAAGAGGCCTAGCAATTTAGATGTATCTTGGGCTGGAGGGCCTCAAACTCTGTAACTGCCACTTTGAGATGTCCTGTTTTGAATGACTCTTCGAAGGGTCTCCATGGGGAGGGAATCCATACAGCCAGCTTTACCTTAAAGCAGCATGCACGGGCCTGTGTGCATCAATAGTCAGAGCACTGGCCTGAGCACCAAAAAAGGGCACGTGCCTGAGTTGCAGGTTTGGGCCATGTGCAGGAGGCACCCAATTGACGTGTCTCTCATAATGATGTTTCTTTTTCTCCCCCTCCTTTCCACTCTCTCTAAAAATCAACAGAAAAATATCCTAGGGTGACGATTAACACACAACAAACAAAAAAGAAGCGTAGCAGGCGAGGGTGGGCGTTATGGTGGTGAGCCCTACCCTTGGAATAAAACAGGGGGTAAAGTTTAATGGGGCTCCCCTTTCTTCGGGGTTAGTACTGTTTTTCCCTTTCGGTTGTCATACAACACTAACACAACTCTCAGAGGGAACTGTGTATTAGCCCTCAGCCCATCTTAGGAAGTTCGCACCCTAACTGGCGAGAGGCCACACCGTCAGTGCTAGGGAGCACGGGAACAATGTCCCTCACACTCAGGGCAACAGCGCTCTCTGCCTCAACATCTGCCTTTGAACGAAGCTTTATTAAACTCTCAAAACCAGGCAAGGCAGATTAATCTAATTTCATAAATGACAAAACGAAGCTGAGAGAAAGGTAGGCAGTGATGTGTCCAAAAATCGGACCTGGCCCTTGAACCCTGAGCCTGGTCTTCTGATTTCTATTGCTGCGGATGGAGAAAGTGGGTTATTGACTGGCAGAGGTGACATATCCTTTCTTGCTACCGTTTATATAATGAAGACAGCAAGGCTCCTCTCCCAAAGAAAATAGACATACAGACTTTGGGGGATGGAACAAAGTCACCATACCTTCTCCCCACCACCAGGTTTTATTCAAACACTGAACGGTGCAGTCACCAATGGTGCACGCAGCAGGGGCTGCAAACAATGCCTCCAGAGCCAAGCCAATAAAATAAATGGCTAAAGCCAGTAGAACAGAACACAATAGGTAACAGGAGCATGGGGACACTGCAGAGGAGAGCAACTGAGATCCAGGTAAAGGTATTCAATATTTAAAAAACAATGTGCAGCCCCAAAATCTTTAGGCCGAATACCCAGAGGCTGCCAGTCTGCAACTATAGAGACCCTAAGATAGCAGAGTTGTTAAACCTTCTCAAGAGTGGAGCAAAAATTATTTATGTTGTCTCTCTCCACTGGCCAGATATTAAAGTTATTTCCCATCTATGATCAAGATTTCACCAGCATCTATCTCACTTGAAGTCACTGCTCTTAGTAGTACATCTAACAGCAGCATTGTCCTTTTGGCTCTTGAGTTCAAGTTCCTCAAGAGATACAAAATTTATCAGCTCATCATCCAGGCTACAGAAGCAGGGGGTCAATTCCAAGAGAAACAAATAACAAAACTTCAGCTAAGCATACTAAAGCACTTAACTAGTTAATTATCTGCTGGGAAGCAAAGGTAAACAAACTGTCCAAAAAGGTCCCTAACAGTGAAGCCAACAGCCAAGGCTGGAATACATCACATGATTTCCTCTCCTAAACACTAGGAAAAATAGTACCTACACCCCATTAGGCCACTGGCACTGAATGGGATGATGGATGTAAAAATGCACTCTACCTGGCCTATCATGGGCCGTCATGATGCTATCTAAAAAAGGGCCTGTGTCAATTGGGAGCTTCCAGGCTTATGGGCAGTATCCATTCACCAGTGAGATGTGCAACTAGGCAGCAAAAGCAACTGACAGCTGGAGGGTCACAAATGCTTTTATAAGCCAAGAAGGCCAGAGCATGAGGGAGGGGAATTTGGTTCTCTAGGTCAATGAAGTGTGGTGGCAGTCCAGACCTATCCGGGCTCAAGTCATAACTGCCCTATACAAGTTCATCTAAGGGTAATGCCCCTGAAGAATGTAATTTTAACAGTACATATTTATTATTCCTTTTAGAAAAGAATTACTTATTTCCTGTGTTCATTTTATAAAGGAAAGAGTTTTGGGTGTGGGATGACCTACTGTGGGGGACTTTTTGAAATGTTCTACCCTCAGGAATAAGATTCTTTATCTACACACTGGACCACTACTGGGACTTGTTGCTAATTATGGCAATTAGTGGCATTTGTGGTGGTTGGTTTTGACCTTTATCTTCCCATCAACATCCTGCATAGAACTCATATTAAAGGGAAGCATGCTTGGCAGAGCTTAGCAGAGTTAAAAACACTTGGGAAGAGAAATCTCTGAGTTACTACTTGTAAAAAAATCATTTCATTCTGTATTTTGGCCATAGATACAAGTAGCTAAACTCAATCTTCTCCTAGGAAACCAACAAGTCAGTAGTTGTCCTGACAGGAAAAATTTTCTATTCCTGTGGGGAAAGTGTGCAGGAAAGAACACACTATATCTTGTGAAGACTAGCTACCTGATACAGCCAGAAACTGACGTTTATTTGTGTGTGTGTGTGTGCGCGCGCGCGTGCACCACAGTGTAGAGGTGGAAACTGGAAAGGGCTGGCCCAAGAGTATATTGGAGCCATCAGACCTAAAAACAGCACCTTTTCTCTTGCAGAATTTTAGCAAAAGTTTTAGAACAATACACTAACTTCTCTCCTGTTATAGAAGGAAAAGCAAGAAGGCCTGCGATTGCCCAAATTTCCAACCCACAGCAACCATGGCAGCTCTCCTGAACAGTTGAGCATGCTGGGAACAGGCCTCCCACGCTGCCTCAACGAAAAGAGCTGAGAAGTTACTAGTGAAAAGCTCATTATCCTCCTTTCTTTGAAACCACAGGAAAGCAGATCTTTTTCCAGAGTTCCAGGGACAGGCTGCTTAGTACAATCATGTCTAAACTGGCCAACTGCTTTACAGAAAGCCCCCTGAGAACTTCACAGTCGCTAGCACTCAATCTTCCCCAAAGGACCAGGAATAGCTTAGAAATGGCTCCTTCAGGACTTATGCTTTCTGATACCACAAATCTTAAACGCCCTCTTCACTATAAAGACAGACATAAAGAAATCAGCACCAGGTAGCCCTGAAACAACTGTTAACTGCCCACCACCCACAGCCACTGTACACATTCCATAATGACAGCAGCTACAGGCAGTGTTGGAGACTAAGTGAGGCTGCAGCCATGCTTCAGGAAGAATGGCCTCTTCCCTAAAGAAAGAGAAGGAAATCAAAGTTCTTATCTTTTAAATTAAAATCTAACTATATCACTACTCCGCTTTTAAAAAAATGCCTTCCACCCAGCTGGCATGGCTCAGTGGTTGAGCATCAATCTATGATCCAGGAGATCATGGTTCGACTCCCGGTCAGGGCATATGCTCGAGTTGCGGGCTTGATCTCCATCCAGCGTGGGGGGCGTGCAGGAGGCAGCCCATCAATGACTCTCATCATGTTTCTATCTCTCTCTCCCTCTCTCTGAAATCAATAAAGATATATTAAAAAAAAAAAAAAGGCCTTCAAAGCTCTCCTTTGCTTTCAGGAAAAAGCCCACGCTCCCCAGAACCAAGTACAAGGAGGCCCTTCCTGATCTGGCCCCTGCATACCTCTCTCGCCTCATCTCTTTCCATTCAGCCCTGCCAACCCCCTACCTTCAGCCAGAAGGAAATACTGTAGCTCTCCCAATGATGGACTCTTCTCTCACTGCCTCCTTGCCTATGTAGGCATTGGCCCTACACTCTACCTGTCCCACCCAAACTTAATACTGCTTAACTCAACTAGTCCTTTGAATCTTAATTTAGGCATCACCTTCTCTACTAGACTGTCTCTGATCCCAGTCATGGTACCCCATCTATGCCTCTTCCAAGAAAGTGCTGCCTTACCTGTCGGACTCCTCCACTGGACTGTGCCCAAATGCCTGGTACACAGTAGGTATTCAATGTTTACTGACACCTTTCTATAGGCTTATACACTGCCCATCATCATTGATGGGGTAATGTTCAGATGACTGGCTCAATGAAGGCAGAAAAGAAATTTAAATTCTTAGTCCAAAGGACTGGTCATCCTTTAATTTACTTAAGATGCATTATCTTCCAATTGTTACACGACTTGCCCTTGTGAAAAAGAATAAAAGGCAATTTTTGAGACGCAAGGAAATTAGAGAGGTTGCCAATGCTTTATAATAACTACCAGTCCAATTTCATTTATGCGCCATCTGCCTTCCCCTAGGACTGGGTTAGCTCATTACCAACAAGATGGACTAGGAAACGAGAGTATAAAGCTTGAAACCAACAAGAACTGAGCAAACTGATACGATTTTGGGGGGGAGCACAAAGATGTCTTTCAATGACAAAATGTTCTATTTGTCCCCTGAGATGTGCTTAAGACGAAGGACATAATTTAGAATCAACATTAACTCAATTTTATATTTTCATTTCTCCCAAAGGCAGTATATTTTTTAAAAAGCATTTCTTTGGTGAAATGTAAGTTATATTTTTTGAATTGTCCTTTGATTGGGATGTAACTCCTTGGGAGGAAACAGGTAAAGGGACAATTTTACATCAGATAAGCATTCACCATACTAACCAAAAGCAAAAAGCTGCCTATTTATAGAATATTTGAGGTGTTTCTCAAAGTTAGTCTTCTCAGAATGACACAATAGGACTGTACTGAGTAATCTGAAGATATGCAGGAAACAATGACCTCAGATGTACTGAAATATAAGAGAAATCCTAGCATGTCAAAATTTTTTTGTGAAGGACAAGGATTACCAAGGGTTAGAACTGCCTCTGGATTTCACAAAGTTTGAATGTTGACTGGCCCGGTGGCTCAACTGGTTGGAACGTCATCCTGCACACCAAAAGGTTGCTGGTTTGATTCCTCATGAGGGCGCACAGCTAGGCTGTGGGTTTGATCAGGGCGCACATGGGAGGCAACCAACTGACCGATGTTTCTCTCTTCCCCTCCCTTCCTTACTCCCTCTCTCTCTCAAATCAATAAACACAGATCCTTGGTGAGGATTAAAAAAAAAGAATTAGTCAACAGCCCCCATTTGCTTAGTCCTCTTGCCACTCAGGTTTGTTTTAAATATTTTTACTGATTTTTAGAGAGAGAAGAAGGGAGAGGGAGCAAGAGAAACATCAAAGTGAGATCAAAACATGGATTGGCTGCCTCCTGCATATCCCCTATTAGGGACTGGGCCAGAAAGCAGGCATGTGCCCTGACTAGGAATAGAACAGGCAACCTTATGGTGCACCGGATGGCACCCAACCAACTGAGCCACATGGGCTGGGGCTCGGGTCTGCTTTTTTTTTTTTTTTGCAAGGGAGGGATAACTTAATGCTCATTACCATATGTCAGTAGGGAAGTAGGGTAACCTGAAGCTAAGATTCAAACATGCAACTGGCTGTATCTGAAAGACATGTACAATCCATTGGTTTCCTAGTGATGGGGACACAGTGCTTCACCCGGTCTCCCTGGCTCCTCTCCTTCAAAAGTGCACATTTACAAGACCCTCTGTGAATTTTGAAAAGGGAATCAAATTCGAGAGAGCCTTCAAATATAAGCCTGAGGTAAACATATTAAAAATGAAAGTTAATGCCCAACTCCCAAGTTTTCCCCAGGCTCCCAGGTAAAGGGGGGCAGCAAAATGCTAGAAAACAAAAACAGCTTTGGAGTCAGACAGGCTTGGGGTCAAGTCCCAGTTTCCCCACTCACCATCTGTGTGACCTTGAGGACAGGTCACTCCCTAAACTCACTGTACTTGTTTATAAAAGGAGAATAATGGGCCCTGGCCCCGTAGTTCAGTTGGTTTGAGCGTCGTCCCCAAACGCCAAGGTTGCAGGTTTGATCCCTTATCAGGGAACATGGAAGAATCAACCAACGAGTGCATAAGCAAGTGGAGCAATGAATGGATGTTTTCTCTCTCTCTCTCTCTCTCTTCTGCTCTTTCAAATCAGTAAGTTAAAAAAAGAAAAAAGAAAAAGGAGGGGAGCACCTCTACAGATTATTTCAATGGCTCAATTAAATAAAAGGTAATATAAGGGATCTTGCATTTTGGTAGTTACTGCTCAATGATGCAAGGTTTGGGTTCCACCTCTGTACCTAAGAACTTTTAAAGGGTTCTACAAAGTAAAGGATAGTAGAAAGAACACTGAACAAGCATTGGAAGCTTCTAAGTGAAACCTTACATCTCTGGCATTTATTTAGCTGTAAAACGCAGTCCTGGGTGCCCTGATCTCTAAGCAACTTACCCCTTGTGAAAAACAAAAAGTAATCCCCAATTTCCGAATCCTTCACTCCTTTTTGTTTTTCATTTTCTTACTTCTTTAAGGTGAGAAATTCATGTGCCTTTGAAATAGGTGAGGACAAACAAAAAAAGGCCAAGATGTTCAAGAAATTTATCATTTGAGTCACATTTAAAATGTAGGCCCAGCTTTTCTGCAGAGGGCTGGCATGAGGGGTGCCGGAATGATTCACTCACATTAGTGGTAGGCAATAGGCGCCTCTTCCGGAAATTTTGCATTCCCTGGCACAGAGTCACTGCTCAGCGCACACACACGGCCCAGCACATAGCAGACACTCAAAGATGTTTGTTGACTGAATAAATGCCCAGGTGGCACCTGTCGCTCCCTATAAAAAATCTTTCAACTGCTCTCCTTACTCAAGACAAAATCCAAGGAAGATGGTCGGACCCTAAGAACTGTACTAAAAACCTTTTGAACAAATTAATTCTTCAAATTCTCAATCAGGCTAAGTGGCAAAACAAACACACTGAGGGAGAAATGCTGAACCTCCAGAAAAAAACTTGAAAGCCACGTTTCAACATTCCCGCAGAGATACACCCACTGCTGCGAGGGTCAGTTGCTCGGCCTCTCCCAGAGCCGACAAGCACCGTGAACGGCGTCTGGAGAAGGAAACCGAGCCTCTGCTCTACCCTGGGACCCTCGGCTCTCCACGACCGACTCCCGATGAAACCTTTAAGGGAGATGTCACTCGAGGCAGCACTGAACAGACACAAACCTGAGGGAGGCCAGAAGGACATCTCCCCATCTTCACAAGGGTCACCATCCATCGAAACCACAAAACTCTGAAAAGACCAAATTAATCACAAACCTAACAGAATTGGCTGTTCCGGCTTGGGATCGAAACTATTTTCCTACAGCTTCGGGAGGCAAAGAAAAACTCCCGAAAGCAACACAGCCCATTTCCCCCTCCTCTCCCTGGAATGCGGCTCCTTTATACTGTACAGATCGCTCCCCTCCCCTCGGGACGCCGGCGAGCACGTTCCGAGACCCTCCCTCCGGGCTCCGATCGCTGGGTGGGTCCCCGGGGAAAAGGTCTGCCCGCTGGGCTGACGGTCTTTCCGGCGGGGTCCCTGGGAGACCCACTAGCAATAGGCTTTCAGAGTAAAACTGAAAGAAAGAAAGAAAGAAAGAAAAAAACTCCCCACATTCGCCTACCGTGGCGGATAGAGCAAGGCGGTGGGGGATTTTAGTAGAGAGTGGGAAGGGGCCCGCACAAGGCTGCTTCCCTTCCTGCCCTTCCCCGGAGCCCCGCACGCCGCCCGGGTCCGCGCACCCACCCCTCCCTCCGCCCCGTACGACACCCAGTGTTTCGTTCCTCTTTACGGCACAGGAACTTTAAAATGGTGCCTCGGGCGAGAGGGTCGGACGGGGAAGGAAGGGTCAAAGGGGCCCGAGCGAGCTAGCGAGCGAGAGAGCGCGGGGGCCAAGAAAAGAGGCCTTGGGTGGCGGGTGGGGCGCCTCGGGTGACGCGCACGTCGGGGGACGGAAGGAGGCGCACCGGGCAGAGGTGGAGGGAGAAATGGAATGCGGCCCCTTTAAGAGGCCTTCACAGAGCTCCGAGACCGGGGGCCTCTCCACCACTGCCCGCCCGGCGTGTGGGGCCCTTCCTTGGGGAGAACCATCCTCAGACCCACTCTCTGGAGGCTTCCCTCACGCCGGGTCCCGCCCGGCCCTGCCCCGGGGCGGCGGCTCCTCCTTACCCCGCTGTCTGCCGCCTCCTCCCAGCTCTCAGCGACCTCCTCATCTTCCATCTTACTCGCCGCTTTCCCTCCTCCCAACCCCCTCCCCGCGCCTGCGTCCTGATACGCGCCTCCGTCGCGGGCGCCGGCACGCAAGTTACTCAATGGACCCCGCCCCCTGCCTAGCCCGGAAGAGGCGCCTGGCCCGGGCCCAAGGTTGTGGAGGAAGCCATCTTGGAAGAGGGCGGAGAAATCAGGATGTTGCCATGTTTTTGAAGGGCAGCCTTGTAGACGGAATGCGAGTCCGTGTGCAGCGTCGTCCTGAGAACGGGAAGTGTGAGCGTTGGAACCATCTTTTCTAAGGGCAGTCAATTACTGAAAAAAAAAAATTCTTTTTTTAAGGGAGTCGTAGTTTGCATAAAATGCAGGTGGTTGTTTTTCAAAAGTCTGAAAAATACTTTTATGGACAAAGGATGAAAAATATTTACTGATGCGTAAAACATTTTATTCTATAAATGTTTTGCACTGATGGGGTGAAAATGATCGCAGTATTTTCTTCTCAAACAAGCCTCCGTTTACAGTTACATCTCCTGTGAGGTGCAAACGCCGCTGTCAGTTGGTAGCATCGCACCTGGGCTAGACCACCAGACCTGCTCGAGCTCTTCCGAGCTCTTGAGGGACAGATACATTATCAGCATTACTTTAAAAACGTATTTTGCATCTTCCTAAACGGTGTTCTGTTCTCCTTTCCTACACTATACAAGTGGAGACCTTGGGCTTTAAAGTTCAACTTCGAACATTCCCAACTTCGACAGCTGTGGGACTGTGTACAAGTTGCTTCAGGTTTCTGTGCCTTAGTTTCTCCACGTGTAAGAAAAAAAAAGAAAAAGAAAAAGGGAGATAATAGTAGCCGTAGCTTCTTCCAAAGTAGATTGTGAGGGTTACACGAAGCTGAAGGAACAGCTTCCTGTAGGGAAACGTTGTAATTTGTATTCCGAACGATGATGATGATGATGATAAATTGCAGTCATGTGTTAAATGTTTACCAGTCTTTATTTAGAAGCTAACACGGCCTGCTCGCTAATTCTCTGGTTTAACGATTTCCTGCCTCTGAAATGTCGTTCGTCTGTGGGCCTGTCGTTCGTCTTTCAGCCCACTGTCCTAGGTGCCCACGGTGCAAGCCACCCACTGTCCCCTAAAGAATCCCGAATGTGACTCCCAGCCCTAACCTGACCTGACCCGACATTTCTCGTTCATACAGATACACTTCTTATGGGCATCTCCACATGCATATCCCACGAGCCGCTCAACTTCTCTGTTGTCTAAAATACAACCAATACTGTTAACATCCTGACCAGTTTACCCGAAGCTAAAGGACTTTGTTTTGTTCACTCTCTGGAACGATATTGACTTTGAATACATTCTCCTGGGAACCACTCTTTTAAGTGAATTATCCTGGTCGAGCCTTGGCGAAGGCAAGGGGGTGGAAACTATCAGACATCATCACTTAAAGCTCACTCTTGAGGAGGTGCCATTAGTTTTTTTATAAATGCAAGGAACTTGCCCGGTTAGGTTTTGTCACTCTAGCGTGTTACCCCCAGAGGGCGATAGTTTTATCACAATTTTGTTCTATTTGGCAGTGAGACTTTGCAGAGGAATTAGTTGGACATTCCTAGGACTGAATTTTCCAGGAGACCAGAAAGATAAGAGACCTTGGAGATCACCCGAGGATGCCCCAAAGGAAATAGCCTTTGTTTCACCAAATGGGCAACTGGAGGCCAGCCCTAGTTAATCGTAGAAGGCTCCGTGACCTTGGGCAAGTCCCTTCCTCATCCGTAGAATGAGGGGAAAGACTAAATAATCTTTGAAATTGAGGAAGTGGTGGAGGTTTCTTTCTCAGGGGGAAAGCCCCTCAAATTGAGGCTGTGGCAGAGACTCTAAAGCATGAGTTCCTTTTTCTTGTGAAATATGTTTGACACATGATTCATGTTAGAGACTTGCACTCAGAACAGCAGGCACTCAGAACAGATACACCACATAAAACACGCTGATATCTGATGGAAATATAAGAGCAAAGCCCCTAGTGAGAAAAGTTTCCATCTGATGACACTAAGACCTTAGTGTCAGCTAAAAGGGCCCTCAAAAATGATTTCAACCTTTCTTTTTTTATAGGTGGAAACAGAGGCCCAGAGAAAGGAAAAGAATTGCCCAAAGTGTGTTTGCCTCCCATACTGCCTTCCCCATACTCATTCCCAGCCAGGTTCCCCTGCCTACCCGCCCCCAAACACCTGGTCTGCCTGCACCATGAGCCCAGAACATGAGCTGGGGGATATGTTACCCACCATGACTGATGCATGTGGCAGGATGTAGGAGTGATTCATTTTATTCTCAAGTTCAGAAGTAATTTCAGAAACCAGAGGTGAGTTATATTCTGCTGTTGGAACTATAGATAATTTTTATTTTCTCCTTTATAATTTTCATGGTTTTGAAAAAAAAAATTTTAATATGTTTTTATTGTTTTTTAGAGAGAAAGGAAGGGTAGAGGGCTAATTTTTTTTTTTTTTACAACATACATCTATAACTTAATAAACCCTACCCAATCCAAATTTTACTTTAAAAAAGAAGGCAATTGGAGGGTGGTGAAATGCCCAGTACTGAATTGAGGTCCATCAAGCAAGGCCAACTGGTATCTGTCACAGCAGGCAGAGACCCTGAGCTGGAAGGAGTCCTGAAGGTCATCCAGCTCACAAGCCTGGCATCCAACACTGCCAAGGCAGCGTCACCCACCTCCTCGCCTCTGCTCTCGCCATGCTCCATTCCTTAAATGTCTTCCTCCCACCACCATCGCCAAGTTGGACTCATTTTTCAGGGTCCAACTCAATTCTGCTGGTTTCCTTGAAGGTGTTTGAAAACCTTCCTTCTTTCTCTTTCTTGGGATGAGCATCTGTCTCTCTCCTTCAACCACAAGTGGCACTTTATTTGCACCTGTTTTATACACCTAATCATCTGCCTTGTCCTGGAGTCATTTGTACCCAGGTCTGACTCTCCCAATGGGCTGAAGCCTCCTCAACAGCAGGGACTGAATATTATTTACCTTTGTGTTCCCAATGCCATCCTCAGCCTGGCACATGCTAGACTTCAAATGAGTGTTTGTCAAAATTACGTGAGTGGAAAATACAGAATCCTAAAAGAGGGATATTGTAATATATCACTTTATGGCAGGGCAAACCAACCTTGGCACTATTGACATCTGGGGTTGGATAATTCCATGTGGTGGGGAGCTGACTTCTACCAATAGATGCTTCTGCCAATAGACACCCCCAGTTGTGACAACCAAAAATTTGGAGGTTGCTTTTTGTCCCTCAGGTGGAGAGCCACTGGTATACGGTTTATAAAGAGTTTTCATAAACAATCCCTAGGAATAAGAATTCCCATTTGATAGATGAGAAAGGTGAGGCTCGTGGAGAGTGGAGAGTTGAAATTGGGTCTTGCATGTAGTGTCTTATTTCAAGTCCAGGGATGATCCCACTATCCTGGAGGCCTCGTGGGACCCCAGCAAGGTCTTTGCTGTTCCACCGTGGTGTATCCACTCCACCCCACCCCCGTGTCCCGCATTCCACCCTATCCCTTTTCCCTCTGTCTCCCCCCCCCCCCCCCCGCTGGGGCCTGTGCCAGGCTGTGACCCACTGGTTGACCCTACTGATCCATGTAGACTAGACCTCCGGCTGTGCCTGATCACATCTTCTCCAGCACCTTGAACTCCTCCCCATGCTTGAACACGCTGATGGTGACCTGGCCCGTCTCGGAGCCATACTTGTTCTTGACAAAGACGCCGTAGCGCCCGCTGTCCTCACTGCTGACCCTTTCGATGGTGATGGTGACCTCTGTCCCCCTCACCTCCATGTGGTAGCGGTCAAGGAAGGTGACAGGCTGGTCATTCTTCAGCCAAGAAATTTCAGGGGCGGGGTCTCCTGAGATGACGCAGGTCAGGCACAGGGTCTGGGAAGAGAGGAAGGAAACGCTCAGTCATCTCCTTGTCGTAACCCCTGGCGTTCACCTCACTGCCCCAGAGGGCTCCCAGCACAAGACGCTCCTTGTGGTAAGTTCACCCAGTGTGTCTTATTGTATCACATAAAGGGGTAGCATCGAAGGGAGAGACATTTTACTTTAACCCCACACCCCCTGTCCTCAATTTTTCTTTCTTTCTTTTTTTATTGATTTGTTTTTAGAGAGAGAGGAAGGAGGGAGAGAGAAGAGAGAAACATCAATTGGTTGCCTCCCATATGCGCCCTGACAGGGGATCGAACCTGCAACCTGGGCATGTGCCCTGATCAGGAATCGAACCTGTGACCTTTGGGTGCACAGGATGATGCTCAGCCAACTGAGCCACACAGACCAGGGCCCATTCTCAATTTTTCTATAAGAATACTTACTAGTTAGGATTTTAGATCATTATCCTGGCAATTATCTGCCCCAGAAGGGCCTGAACTCTGCTTTATTGCTTTTTGTTGCATATATGTCATTATGACATATGCAAATAAGGCTATATTGCTTTAATACAAAGATTTATCAATTGAGTTTGAAAATTCTTTTTTTTTTTCTTTTAATCCCGACCCGAGGGTATTTTTCCCATTGCTTTTCAGAGAGAATGGAAGGGAGAGAGAGAGAAACATCAATGTGAGAGAGACACGTCGATTGGCTGCCTCCTGCAGGTACCCGGACCAGGGCTGGGAATCAAGCCCGCAACCCAGGTGCGTGCCCTTGCCTGGGAATCGAACCTGCGACCCTTTGGTGTGAGAGTTGACGCTCTAACCACTGAGCCATGGGCCAGGGCTGTGCCATGATTTTTGATGGCTACGTGCGGGAACAGCATGGGACTGCTGCCTGTGGGCTGGGGCCAGTCCGTACCTTATCCTCCATGATGGTGGCCACGTCTGGCAGGCCCCTCACCACCTTGGCACGATCTGGAAGGGAAAATGAGAGCCCCGTGAGGAAGGTTTTCCTGTGGCTCGCGTCCCAGAAGCAAGTTTCCATCAAGTCAGGCTTGTTTGTAAGTGATGCTCCTTTTTCCTATTTTCATCATTTTGGGTGGAAATCTTTAAATTTGTATTCCATGTTCCCTTGCCTTCATAAACAGAAGATAGGGGACATAATGTGTTTCTGTCATGGACTTGAAGTCATCATCGTGATTGGTGGTACCTGGAGGTGACACCCATCCTTTCAAGAACTGGGAAAGTCAGTATATAAGGTTGCTTTGAGCCTTAGCCTGGCCAAATGCACACAATAGGTGGTTGATGAACCTGAGACTCAAGAGGGGGGCCAGGAAAAGTGGGATGGAAGCTTTTGGGACACACTCTGGTCAGGGAGGGGACCTGTGGCCGTTGTGGGTGAGCTGTACATCACTACACAGGAAGTCAAAATATTTCTTATGCTGCAACTGAGGCTGTGGGAGCAGAAGGGGTGGGCAGCAGGGACCCTAGGGCGCGGATCAGGGAAGTGCAAAGAGCCTGATTGTCACTGGGCTGGTGGCAGTCCAATGGATGTAACGGAAGCAGGACGCTGAAGGGGGGGAGGAGAGAAGGCCCCAGAGATGGACGCTGCCGAATGTTCACCAAGCCCTTCACAGCTGGGTGACAGGATCCACTGCCCTTGACCCTTGATCCCACAAGCCCCCGCAACCATATATGGAGAATTCGGCTTCCCTCTAGTAGAGTCCTGGACAGGTGTCCTGCCCAGGGACACGCATTCCAGGAGGGGAGGAGATGTTCTTGCTGGGTGAGTGATTAGACTGGCGGAGTGACGGGCCTGAGAGTCTCCATGACCCTGTCAGGGCTCCTCCTGGCAAGGCGCAGGCTGCGGGGGGTCTCCGGGCTGCACTCTGCCCACCAAGGAGGCTGCCCCCTGCAAGGACTGCCCCCTGCAAGGCCACTTAGACCCCGCACAGCCCCTTCCAGGTTATATTTATGAACGCCAAGGCCTGCACTCCCTCCCACAAACGACCCCAAGCCAGCAGAGTTTGAGTCCTCGCTTCTGTTCCTCAAAGTCATTCGGTTTCCTTCCTTGTTGCATTGTCAGGGCTGCTCTGCCACTGGAAGTCTTTTCCTCATTGAAAGTCCTACTTCTGACCTGCTGGGACCAGATAGTCAGGCCCCCGGAACTGGTGGTTTAGGTCTGGCCGGGCAGACCTGGCGAAGCTCGAGTGCATGGACCTGGCGGTGGCACCCGGGCAGCTCAGACACCGCGCCACGTCCCTCTGGGTTTGGGGCTGGGCCCTCAATTAGATGAGGCCCTGGTGTCCCAACAGCCAGAACCAGCTTCAGCTCTGGAGTCATCCCCTCCCTGCACCTGGCTCGGAGAGGCCCGCCCAGCCTGGTTCTTGTCTGTCCCCTGCCTGTCGGGTCCCACCTCACGTCGCACCTGACATTGCCCACAGGCCCACACCGAGCGCTTCCACACCCACGGTCTCAGATACCCTCCACTCCTTATCATCTGTCTTCCTGCTGCCACCGCCCAGGTCTCCCTGGCAGCTCCGTGACAGCTCAGAGCCACAGAGGCCCACGGGGACTTTGCAGCCTCCCAGGAGACATACGCTCCCCGGAAGCCGCCTCGGTGAAATGAAAACAGCAGGAGTGCGGGTGGACTTACTCTTCTCGATGATCGCCAGGGCCCTGAAAAACAGAAACGAAAAGGCTTGAGGTTCCATTTGCCAAAGGACAGAGCTGCCCGGGCGGGGGCGAGGGGGTGACGAGGGAAAGGAGGAGCTGGCCGGGGCTGCCAGAAAGGGGTCCTGTGCACGGTTCACATCAGGCCCAAGGGGCCTGTGAATTACGCTGAGAAACACAGAGGACACTTACTTCAGTCTCTGGTGCTCGGCCAAAGCGTCGTCAAAGGCTGTGAGAAGGAAATGGGGGAAGGGAAAGGGGAGTGTCAGGGTGTCTGCCCGTGACCCTCAGGTACAGGGCTGGGCACCGGGTCCTCCACTCTCTTCCCTCCCAGTCCGGTATTCTCTTGAGCCAATGCCAGGTTGGGTGGGAGGTGGGAATCCCCCCAAAAGACCACGGGGTTTTCACTGAGGACAGGCAGGTGGACAGTCACCTTGCCCTGAGAGATCGGTTGAGAGCTGGCGGACCTCCTTCCCGGCAGCGATCTCCAGGGTGTATCTGCCCTTATCTGAGTCTTTGGGATCCAGGATGTGGAGCCAGATCTCATCCAGCGTGGTGCCAGCCCTCGCCCGGTCACCACTCTCCAGGCGCTTCTCTCTGAATGTGAGGGCAAACAAATGGTTAACCCGGCTCAGCCCATCAGCGCTAGCTGCTCAGGACAGGCTGTATGTGCGCAGGTCCACAGGCCCCCCCAAGCTCCTCTCCTGGGGTTCTGTTCCAGGTTTGTGGGCTGAAGGTGGTGACCATCCATGAGACATTCCACAACTATTCATGCACTCCTCCATTCATCACTCATCCGTCCATCCAGTCATCAAATCCTGTGGCAGGTCGACTGTGTGCCACTGCTGAGTCTGTACTCGCGACATATCCTGCAGGCTGGGAATCGGAGGAAATGGTGCTGTGCTCCAGGGTCTGTGAGCACTGGTCACCTCCTCATCTTAAACCCTTCCTGGGTTTCTTCCTCAAGCACTCTCCCCTAGCCCTTAGAAAGAAACCATATAAACTTTTTCTCTTTTTTTGTTTTAAACTTAAAGTTCATTCCTGGAGCCACCTGGCCCATGCCCCCAGTGTTGTGTTGCAGAAGTGACACCTCTAGGGCTTAGTCACAGGGCTCAGACACCCTACAGTAGGAGCTTCATTGTCCTGGAATTCAACTTGGCCTTAACTCTCACTCATTTGAGAGACTTGACCAAGCCAGTCTAGCCTTCTCCACAGAATGGGCACAGCAACGTCTGCTCCACAAGGCTGAGGAGTGCAAATGACCAGAAGCACCAGGAAAATCCTGCTCTCAAACTATCTGGAGTCACTTAGTTCACGGCCAAGTCTTCGTGGATACCTTATCTATCCTGCCTGCAAGCCCTGGCCCTCAGTTAGCTGTCAGTCTCTCTGCATGAGCCTGAGTTTGCTAAGGCCCCAAAGACCCACAAGGGCACCATGACCCCCACCTGACTGTCTGGTTCTCCCTTGTTCTTGCACCCTTTCCTCCCCCAGTTCCAGACGCTGCTCTAAGACAATGATCCTTCTGTGGTCGTGGATATTCTCAAAACAACGGTCCTACCACCAGGCTATCCACCTTCCCTGGGGGATCTCCCTTCTGCTCCCCATTCCTGACTTCCTCTGTGGGCAACAGGACCAGTGGGAGACCCTGTCTGCTGACCCCTTGGGACTGGGCTGGGGCAGGTGCTGGGCTCCCCTAAAGGGTAAAGCCGACCTACTTGTGGAACCAGGTGGTCTTCATGTACTCCACGTTGTAGTACTTGACCTTGCTGAAGATCCGGATCCCCTCCTCAGTGCCCTGGATTGTCAGTGGGGTTGCAGAGAGGACTGGGGAGGCAAAGAAGAAGCGTGAGTCTCCCCCAAGCTTTTTTGGGCAGCACATTTTGGGGCCCGCCAGCTTGTCCCTGCTCTCGGGTGTGGTGGGAGGATTCAGTGTTGTGAGGAGGCAGGAGCTTCTCCTTCCCCCACCCCGTCTAAGGATTTGGAGACTAAACCCACCCCCAGGAGCCAGGCCGGTTGGCGGTGCCCTGGAGGTGGTTTGGCTTCAGGGCAGGGCTGGGCAGAGAGAGAGGCTTACCACCAATCCTGCCCAGCTCAGTGAAGACGGCGTCCAGGGCTGGAAGGAGACAGAGAGAATGGCCAGCGGATGTCAGAACCCCCTATGGACCCACCAGGATGGGGACAGCCTTGGAAAGGCTGGTGGAGCTCACGAGCAGCTCTTGGGGCACAAGGAGCTCTGCAGGATGACTCCCATGGCGGGGGGATGGGGGGGTCTGGGCACTCAGTGATTGATGGGGCAGGGGGCACTATGGATGGAGGGCACATGGGCCAACCTCACAATATTTTTGCCAGCTGAGCCAACAAGCTGGGTGAGGAGCCGGGGCCCACTGTGGGGCAGAGGAGGGAACTTGGGCTCTGAGTCTTGAACCTGGGCTCACTGTGGTATGTTTCAGAGAACACAGGCATCAGTGTCACACAGATCAGGCCTCTGCCGCTGACTAGCTGTGCAGCCTTGGGCCAGTCGCTTAACCTCTCTGGGCCTCAGTTGCTCCAAGTAACATGAGGATCCCATACATCTTACCCCACAGGGCATATCACTGTCTCTTGGTTCATTATAATCTCCCCACAGCCCCTCTGGCCTATCTCCAACATCGCCAGCTCCTACCTTCCCCGGTGAGGTCCAGTATGGTATTGTCCTCGCCTCGGTCATCAGAAACCATCGCTCTATAAGTTCCCACGTCCTCCTTGGACAACTGGAAAGAAGGATGAGTGAAGGCAGGGTCAGCCTGGGCTCCAGGCTGGCCTTAGTTCTCTGTGTGATCTCAGGCAAGACCCTTCTCCTCCTCGGGTCTCAGTTTACCCAGCTGGAAGGGGTGAGCTCTAAGGCTCCCTCCAGCTCCAGAGCCCCCTGATTCCAACTCAGGGCTGGTCTGGGTCTGAGGATGTGGGGGATGGAGAGCTGAGAGCAGCTGCTCCAATCAGGGCACAGTGTCCCCTCCTCGTGGGGATTGTCTGAGCCTGGCTCCCCCTCCCCCTGGGCCGCCCTGGGCCTCCTCTGTACTTCTCCAGAAGGCAATGTGTTCTTTTGCCCAGGACAAGGGGGTCCTCTCTGACACATGCTTGTTAACCCCCAAACGAAGCCTGAATCAGCACTCAGTAAACCAATAACTTGGGTGGTACTTTTAAAACACGGTCCCTCTCATTACACAGTGTCTCCCTCAGGGCCTGGGGAGTGATATTTGTCTCCCTGTCCCTTCAAAGGGCCCCCCACCCTGACCATTTCTACAGAGTGGGCTGTGAGGCAGCCTCCAAGGCAGAGGCAGCTCCTAACCTGGGGATCGAAGGGCTGAACCCCGATAGTCCTCCCCTAGGTCCTTCCCTTCCTCCCCCAGGGAAGCCTCCAAAGTCCCCGACACACCCCGGGGAAGGCCACTGGAATGACTGCTGACCCCACTCTCTGTTGGTACTTAAACCCCCTGAGCCTCAGTTTACTCATCTAAGGTGGTGGCATGATCCTCGGCCTGGCTACGTGCGGCTGTTGCTGTGGGGACCAGGGGAGGTGCCTCTTGGGAAGCCAGGAAGTTCTGCACGAACGAAGGGGCCGGATGAGTGTAGGACTCAGTCGCCAGTAAGCACCCACTCAGTGCCAGGCCCTGTGTGAGGAGCTTGCACCACGATGACGAAGGCCAAGTTGGCATCGTCCTGGCACGGATTTGGGAGAAGACCCTGAAACGGTCATTTCCTTCCTAGTCAGCAAACCTGCCCTTGCTCCAGTCCTCCTTGGCACGCAGTGAGGCCACAGAAACCAGCAGCGGGGCGGAAAAGCACGGGACGTTTGAGAACAAGAATCGCATTTCTGTCTTAACCAGGCCGCACTCCTCGGAGGCCACGGGGCACGGGGGTGGGTGGACTGAGTTCCAGGCCTGGTGCCCACCTCTCGTCCTAAAATCCTAGACTGTCGGGCAGGAGGAACCTTAGAGAGAGCACCCCTTCCAGTCCTCTCATGTCACAGGTGAAATCAGGTCAGAGAGGAACCGTGACCAGCCCAAGGCCACACAGTGGCAGGGCCAGGACTGGAGTCCAAACAGAAGGAAAAATCAGTATGACTGATCCTGCCTTTATTTAAAATTTTGGTATTGTCTACCCCATAGTCTTTTTTTTTTTTTGCATTAATTTTGATTTAAAAAAAAATATTGCATGAAATGTTATTTATCTTGATTACTGAGTCTCTAGTGCCCCCTGAGTGCCTCACCTGCCTCACCCCCTCCTGGCCCTGCTTCTGGCTCCCCACCCAGTGCTCCGGGCACAGCCTAGAGGGTGTGAGCCGTGAAGTGGGAGCTGCACTGACCTCCTCGATGCAGAGAAGCCCTGCTCCAGTCTCCGGGTCATACTGACCGTCAGGCGCCTCTCTCTTCTGGAAGAACCACTGGAAGCGGGTTTCCTTCTTGGTGTTGGTCACCTGAGGCAAGCAGAGAATGAGACTCTGCCAGGCTTCCTCTTTTAAAGTAAAAGCTCAGCTCATCAGAATTTTTTTTTTTTAAACAAATGTGACACCTCCTCCCTTCCCCTGCCCCCCCCCCCCCCCGGCACATACCCACCCTCACCCTAAGTCTCATGCATCTTCTTCCTCACACCTATGTCTCTGCTTGCTTTGGAAGTCTGGACTTTTGCTAATGGTGTTCCCTCTGCCTCTTGATCCCTTCCCTACTTGATTTTTCTTTGTAATCGCCTATGTATCTTAGACTTATTAGATGTCACCTCCTTCAGGAAGCCTTCCTTGAAGCACCCCCTCATGATTAATCAATTTCCTGCACGTCTCGGTCACAGCAGGAGGCACGCTGTTTCCCAGGGATCCTGATTTGGACTCTAAGGAGACCAATTCTTTCTCCCTGTATGCCAGTGCCTTGCAGAGTGTCTGGTGCATAGTAGGTGCTTCGAGTTTGCCGAATGGATATGCTCCTGGGAGAGTGCCCTCTCCCACTCTCCCCTCCCTCAGTTCCCCAGAGAGGCTGCAGGGTGCCGAGAAGGAGCACCACTTGGGAGTCAGACAGAGTCCAGGCTCCACCTCTTGATCTTGGCCTATTTCCCCATTTGTTTTCTCACCAGTAAACTGGGGATAACAATGCCTAACTCACAGATGCTCATGAAGCAGATGAAATAAAACAATGCTCTGAGGCACCGAGCAGAGTGTCTGGCAAGGCTGCCAACAGCCACCAGGGAACCCCTTCAACACACAGACCCCTCACCTGTTCTCAGACTCTGGGCCCCAAAGAACCCCCACCCGGTGCAGCTTGGAGATCTAGTTGAAGGCTGACCCAGCTCACACGAATTCTGCTCCCTGGGCTCTGTGAAGGTAGCTTTGCTTTCTGGTTAAATGCAGTCCCCCTGGGGTTCTTTCCCGGTGTGGGATCAGCCAAGCACAGGGGGGAGCGGGGCAAGTACAGCCACTGGGCTTGGGGAGAAACTGCTATGGGCCTGGGGGAAGGCCTGGGGGCAGGGCTGGAGGCAGGTATAGGGATTTGCCTTGCAGGTCAGCAGCACTTGGCAGTCCTCCGTGACCTTCCACTGTAAGAACTCCTCAAAATAGGGACCTGCAAATGCAAAACAAACACGCCCACCAGTCAGAGCTCCAGGCTCAGCCAGGGCGCTGCCTGGTGGCAAGACCAGGGAAGACAGCTGGGGTGGGGCCTGGGGTGAGGCTAGGGTGGGGCCTGGGGTGCAGAGTGTAGGGAGGCACTCACTCTCCTGGTTGGGCAGGTGCTCTTTCGTTCTGGCACTGGGACAGCGCTGGATTGAATGGCAGTGGCTCTCCCCTGAGGGCCCAGAAGGGCTGGGGGATCTTATTTCCCCACCAGTCCAGAGTTCCCCAGCACTGACCCCCGGCCTGGTGGCCGAGCCTCTGAACTTCACTCCAGCAAATCTTACCCTGTTTTCTCTTCCAGTCTCTTTTCTTAGCATCTGCCTTCCTCAGAAGTTTGTCAAAATCTGTGAACACACAGGGAGGGGCTGGCATGAGCCAAGAGGAACACAGGTCCAGAGAGGGGCGTCAGGGTGGGCAGAAGAGCCCAGAGCTGAGAGCTGAGGCCTGGCGCGTGGGAGGGGTGGGCAGGGCGCCACTCACCGTCATCCACCAGGGCCAGGGTGACCTGGTTTTTGGCTTTCCCGTCTTGGAGCTGAGCTGTGTATGACCCCTTGTCATCCTCAGACAAGTTCTCGATGATCACTTCCACCAGGCCCTTCTCTCGCTCAAAGTTGATTTTGCGGTTCTGGGGAGAACAAAGCCCAAGAATCACTTTGGCCCTTTTCCAATCCCAGGGAATTTGCACTGTGGGGCACAGGTTGGGGTGCGGGTGGACTTGGGGGGTGATATGTGCAGAGTCAGAAGCCTTAGGGATGGGGAGGGAGCCCTGGATAACCCTCTGCTGCTTATAGCGTGGGGCTCTCCTCACACTCGGCCGGGAAGAACCCGTGGGGGCCCGCAGGCACAGGAATGAGCCTTGGGCGCCTGAATTAATTGCAAATAATAATAAACCCCATTCCTCTATTGAGTAACTTTTGTTTGTTTGTTATTTTCTATCTTCATAAAAGCATAAAGGATAATATTTAAAAAGCCTGTGCCCTTGCTACCCAGAATTAACACTCGTTTATATTTTGTCACATCCTAACAGTTTTTAAAAGTTTTCTTTTCCACATTTAGAACCTTACTCCCCCAGCCTTATTTGTATGTGTGGTTTGAGAGAGCCATCTAGTTTTGTTTTATATTTCTCTCAGGGCCACTGCTGTGTACTAAGAGTCTAGACTTTGTGACACTTTCTCTTCATGTTTAATCATGAAGCGGAACATTCAAATATATTTGCTCATTTGCTCATCCTGAGTCTGGGCCAACCAGCCCCATTGTACAGATGCAGAAACAGAGGCACAGAGAGGGGAAGGGCTCTGCCTGAGGGCACACAACCGATGGGGGATGATACGGGTCCTGTGACATCAGCCCCGAGCTCTCTCTCCTCTGCAGAACCAGCGCCCTGTCTATAAGACATAGTTTCTGAGGGCGATAAAATTCACAAACAATATGATCTCATGATTGAATCGGTCATGAGATTGAAATTGTCATCTTTCTAAGTAGTAAAAACAGTTGACTATGGGAAACTCATGTGAGTCAACTAATAAAAAGCAATGGAATGCCACAGCTATAATAGGAAGATGAAATAGCAGTAACATGATTTTCAATACACAGGTGCTCAGATACGCTCTCAGGCTGCACTGGTTTATAATGATTTGGTTTGAATTTAAGAGAGGTGGGCAAAGCAAAAAGATAAAGACGATTTGGCACGAGAACAGGAAAATGAGTGAAAGAGCATAGGCGAAGCGTCTACTTGGATAAAAACTCTAGTTAGTGTATAGTAAAACTGTGCAAAAATTCTCTATATCTCAGAGTTAGGGTCTAGGCTTGGATAGTTGTAAGCATAAATGTAGGTTTTTCATCCGAAGAATGTCTGGCGGGACATTCGAAGTTGTAGAGGGTGTGGGAAGTTCTTTGTGGGGTTGCCCCTCACATGGGCAGGCATCTATCGTCCCTACCATCTGCTACCCAGGTGCTGAAAACCGGGTGTCATCCATCCCCACCTCACTGTGCCAGCCAAAGCCTGTGGCCGGTTCTGAAATGCCCCCTAGGGGGTGCTGCCGCCTCGTGAGGAACCACAGCCTGGGGAAGCCACGTGCTGGGGTGCTGGGGGGAACCTCTCTTAGGAGCCTGAGTTCCAGTTACCGGGGAGCTGAAGATCTCCTTCTCGTTGAAGATTAGATGCAGCTCAGCGGCCGGAGATAACTTTTCCACTTCCAGCCAAAGCCGCACCTCTCCTCGCTCCAGGATGTCAATGTTCCAGCCTGAGATCAGCTTGATCACTGGGAGGCAGCAGACAGAGCTCAGGAAGGAGCAGGGTGGGTCCCCCTTCTCCCCTCCCTCCTCTCACCAGCCACACCCTGAGCTTTTCTGGACAGTGCTTGAATGTCTAAGGAGAAATGACTGGGGTGGGGTGGGGGGTCTGAGGAGGGCTTTACGCACGCTCACTCTAGAGTGAATTCATTTCAAGGAGATGTTTCCTCTTCCCACGCCTCAGAGGCTGGACACTGGATCCCTGAGGCCTTTCAAAACCACCAATGTCTAGGCTCAGGCCCCGAGGTTCTGACTTGTCTGGGGTGCGGCCTGGGCATCGGGTTTTGAAAAGCTCCTGGGGTGATTCCAGTGTGCACCCAAGTTATGACCCCTGCGCACTGCTGGCCAGTGGAGGGAAGCAGAAGTTTCAATGATCCAAAATCCAACTAAGTAGAAACATCCAGTCTGCCCTCCCTTCACCCCCTTTCCACCCTGCTGGCTTCCTTTTTCCATCTCACAGACCGCTGAAACCCCAGGTCTCTGGCCCTCCAGCCCTAAGATGCCCTCACCCTCTGCTCCCCTCCTCTCCCCTCCCAGCTAGTTTTTGGCTCTTGCTGACTCAGCTCTGCTCCAAACAGCCCAGGAGGTGCCTGAGGGTTGCTTACCTGGGTTTCTGATCTCGTGGCTCAACTTCTTCAGCTTGTCCAGCTCTGGGACAGGGAAGAGCAAGGAAGAAACCAAAGAAAATGAAATACTGGAGCCAGTGGGGTCCATGGGAGCCACCTTAGGGTCCATGCTGGGTGAAAGTTCCCAGAGACACCCCCTCAATTTGGGGTCACTTGCAACACAGGAGTTGATGATGAACACTGTGGGCCTTAGCCCTGGGGCACGAGGAAGATGCAGAGGGCTGCTGCAGGTCACCTTGAGATCAAGTGCCACCTGCCCAGAGAAGCACCTACTATGTGCCAGGTGCTGCATTATCTCACTAGTCCTCACATAATGCTGTGGGGTGAGCATTATTGTCCACCTCTGCCCACTCCAGGCCCACTGGGTTCTGAACCCTATTTTAACACCCTGTAATATACTGTCCCAGTCTCTGAGGCCTGGCCCCAACACTGAGACTTCAGTCTAGAAGTCTCTAGGGCAGTTCTGCAGAGTGCTGCCTCATTTGCTAACTGCTACTTTATGTTAGGTTTGTTTGTCTCTCCTTTTAGGCTGAGCTCTGGACCTACATGAGTGTCTGGCACACAGTACGTGCCCAATAAATGTGTGTTGTGTGGATGAATTGGCAGGGGCAGAGCCCACACTCTTTTTCCCGTGTAAGCCCCAAAGTCTTTAGCATGATGATTCTAGATTCATAGCAAGAATCCATTCAAAACAAAACAAAACAAAAACCCCACCCCTTTCGTTGATGGCTTTCGTTTGCATAGAATCATCTAAATGTATCTGCATAACATTGTTTTAGTTGAGGCCCAGAGAGGTGACAGGACTTGCTCAAGGTCAAACAGCCAGAAAATTGTGGAATTGCAATTGGGCCTGTTTGGCTTCTACTTCTTAACAAAATCAAAGGACCTCCTGGGAAGTCGGCAGAGAAGACAATGGGCTGTCCCTTGGCTGCTATGGAGACAGCAGAGAGTGAGTCTGTCAGTCATTAGCACTGATTTCAGTTCTGTTTAAATAATCAAACATGGATAACCCTTTAGACATGGCATCTACTCTATGGTTTGTCATAATCCCCACTGCTCCCTATTGCCATCCTCATTCCTCTGACCAAATCCTTTTTGGGGTTTTGGGGTCGTTATTTTTAGGCTACAGAAGGAAGTGAAATAATTCTGGTATCTTTGCTTTTATCAGAAGTAGGAAAAGGAGAGACAAGAATGTCTCAGGCAGGGATTTTTGTCCGTTGAATTCACAATGTAATCCCAGGACAGTCTCTGGCATATGGAAGGTGCTCACTAGATAGTTATTAATTGACTGGCTGACTGAATGGGTGGGTGAGGACCCACTTCTCTGGAAGTCGCTGCTTTTCTAATTTTTGTTGCTTTTTGCCCACCTCTGGGGGACTCTCGATCTGGGCCTGTCTCTGGGCAGGTGGCAGTGGAGCAGGGACATTACCTTCTTCCGTCAGCGTGTGGCTCGCTGAGATGTCTTCATCAGCATCAGTGACCACCACTGAGTAGGTCCCCAAATCCTTGAGGCCAGGATCTTTCAGGATGACCTTGGACCTGGCAGAGAAAGGACAGCAGATGCTCTGAGCAGGGCCTTATGCACTAGAGGCCTGGGAGCTGGAGAGTCTCCCTCAGCTTTGGAGCCCTGCAGCCCAGCTCCAGACCCTGGCCAAGCTGGGAAGCAGGGGTGGCTGCCTCTCACACCTTCTCAGGGGTCCCTTGCCCAGGGCAGCTCTGGCCCAGCGCCTTCAGTGGCCCCATTAGCAGGCTGTCTGGCTCAGGGTCTTACTGGCTGCCCTGCCCTGTCTCTCTCCGTCTCTCCCCCCAAGAGCTCAAGTCATCGGCTTTATCTCCTGCTGGACAGGGTCCAGGCCATGAGCTGCTGGGGGTGGAGAGTGAGACCTGGGGGCATTTGACAGGGACCTTTGTAATCATCTGTTCCCAACTCCTCTTTTTACAAATGAGATGATGCTGAGCCCAGAGATGTTCCAAGAACAAGTCACTTACTCCCAGGCTAGAAAGCAAGTCTTACGTGTCTCCTTGGAGGCACAGGCATTTGCTTACAGAAAAAGACCCCAAATGAATGCTATCATTTCAGCTCCTTAAATTCCCTGTTCCTTCATTTCACCCTAAGGTGGCAGCCAGCATCCTTAGTGAGACAGGCAGCCCCTCTAAGGCCCCTTCATTCATCATCTGTGGGTCCTGCCCAGTGGTCTCACCCATGAGATTCTGCACCCATGTGACTCATCTGACAGCGTGTAGGACCCATGGACTAGCTGTGCCACCCCTCCGCTCACTCACTTGTTATCTCCCTCCTCGATCTTGACCCTCTGGGGGTCCAGTGGACCCTTGTAGTCCTTGGACCACTGAAACTCTGAGGAGTCGGGGGCCTCGGGAGCTTCGAAAGCCAAGTAAATAAAGCCTTCTTCATCCACGCCAACCTTGATCTCCGGGGCATCTGAGGGCAGGATCGAACAGAGGGCACTGGATGTCCAGAAATAATAAACCAGGCGATGCCCCTCCCCTGCTTAAACCCTCCAACGTCTGCCTGCTGCACTTGAATAAAATAACAACCCCAGACTCCTTGCTGTGGCCTCTGAGGCCTTGCATGATCTGGCTCCTTCTCGGCTCAAATGCCACCTCCTCAAAGAAGCCCTCCCTGACCGCCCGCCCGGGTTAAAGTAACCCTCAGCCCAGCATATCTCCCTGTTTCCTTTCCCTTATGGCATTTATCGCTGTCTCCTTCACATAACTGGTTACTTGTTTGCATTCTCCTCACTGCTGAGTCCCCAGTGCAATGTGGGCGCCGCCCAATATTTGTTGAATGAATGATTAAAAGGCTGGGAAGAGATATGCTTTATATTTAGGGGAGGTGAGTGGCTCCGTCATGCCCTAGCTCTGTGACCTGATCATGCAGCCTCTCTGAGCCACAATAATACCCGCCCCCGAGTGGCTCCTTGATGAAGCTCCCTCAGTGGCTTGTTGGGAGGGAAGGACCTAGCACAGAGTCTGGCGTGTGTGGTAGGGGGGGACCTCAGGGTTTGTGACTGCAGAGCGGGCAAAGCCTCGGGTGGTATCTGAAATGATACTTGGGACTTGGAGTTGGGTATTGTTTTAAATATCCATGAAGAGCCGTAGGGGTTTATGAATGCAGCATGTGGAAGAACGAAAGACCCCTTCAAATGGGGGGGGACCTGTGTCGTATCCTGGGATCCCATAGAAATAAACGGAGAGGGAATGGGGGGGACAGGCGGGAAGGAAAGAAACGCTGGAGGGAGCTTGGAGTGGCGGGGTGGGGGTGGGGGACAGCAGGTCCAGGCCTCCTGCAAGCCCACATGCCCCTCCCCACCCCTCCGAGCCCCTCCGCCTGCCCCTACCTGGCTTGTCCTCCAGGAGTATGGGGTCGGTGGGCACGGACGGTTGCCCCGGACCGGCCGAATTCACAGCCTGCACCTGGAACAAGTAACTCTTCCCCGGCTGCAAGTCAGAAATCTGGGGGTGGGAGTGGGGCAGGGAGGCGAGAGTGAGCTCTGAGGGCAGCAAAGACCACCCTTCCCCAAGCCCTGGCCTCGGGGTGCTGGGAACCGCGCATTTGTGGAACCCCAGGAAGGCACAGGCGGCCCTGGTGGGGACGGGCCAAGAGCACATTGCTCCCCCGACTCCCAGTTGTCAGTAGGTCTCCCCACTGGGATTATCTCCGACCTGTGGCACCTGGAACTCCGTGGGCTCGGCTCGGAGCTTAACTGATCACCCTGAGAAACCCTCCCCCTTCCCGCACCCCAGCTCTCCTCCATTTATTGCCCCTGGGGACCACCTTCGACATCTTTTTCTGGAGCCCTACACATGCCACCACCAAGATCCCATTTTATTTTCCTAACGTCTCTTGAGTGCAGCTGCTCCTGCTCACGTTGCGGCCAGGGCCTCCGCTGAAGCTCTAATCGCCTCACCTGGGTGAGTCCAACAGCTCCCCAAACCCTCAAACTGCAGCTCCCCAAACTGCATCTTTGCCCCAAACCCTCTTCCCGGCCTGCCTTTCCCTCTGCCAACCTTTCTAAGACGCCGGTCTGACTACGCTTAAATCTTTCAGCAGCCCTCAGGGTCAATCGAGTTCAGATTTCAGGGTTTAGTACCTGCGCTCCTCCTAGCGACCTTCGTGGCTGTCCACTTCCTCCTCCCTGTGCCCCCTTTACTCCATGAACCCCTCAGGGTCCCCACACTTGTCACATCGTTTTATGCCCCCTGTCTTTGCCTCTGCTGAGCCCTCTGCAGAGCCCCCCGCCCCTTCCCCCAGCGCACTCTTGACCTCCCAGCTCGGGCAGATGCAAGGACCCAGGAAGGTCTCTGACCTTCCTCCTTGGAGCTTCCAGAATCCTTCAGTCGCCCCTCCATTGTACAATACACGGTATTATAAAGGCCTGTCGCCCAAGGATGGCTACGTGCAGGACCTGGTTCCTGGTTCCAGACCTGGCACTAAGTAGGCGGCAGGAAGTATTCAGTGAGCGACCGAGTGAGTGAATGCCAGCCAACCATCCACACGCAGAGACGGTGCCAAGTCACCGAGGCCCGTCCTGCCCTGGCCTGGGCCAACCTATGTTAAGAAACATATATCTGCATATATGTTTGTTAATATGTCACATGTGTACTATGATACGCATGTGTCATATGTTATCTAACATATATATGTCCTACTCTGTATTATGCTTTTTCTCTTAGCCACACAGGATGGATATATTTTCATGTCAGTACCCACATGTATGTTGGCCTTGATCTTGATCCTATTGCCACTCCTTAAATCACCTAGTCTTTAGCTCCCGGGCACAGGGTTCCACTTTAAGGATACGTTATGACTTATTTAAGCAAACCCCTTGATGGACATTTAAGTGGTTTCCAACTTTTGCCTTTTTAAACTATGCAACAATGAGCAGCAGCATCCTCAGATCTTTGCGCACTTGCTTAATTATTTCTTTGCAATTCAACTCTTGAAGCAGAATTCCTGGTTCCAGGGATGAGCATATCCCAATGCTGATATGCCTTACCAATTGTAAGTGTGTCTTTGGGGAGGAGTCTGCTCAGAGTGGAGCAGGTTAAGTCTACCAGCCAGCCAAACCTACTACCAATTCGCTGTGTGACCTTGGGTAAGCCACTCCCCCTCTCTGGTCCACTGCTGCCATTAAGCGAGGGCAGTAATCCCTGAGGGTCCTTCCAGCTCTGATGTTCTGTAGTCCTGCCATGTCCAGCAGCAGGAAGGCTCAGGGTGGGTCAGAGGATGAAGGAACAGGGACTCACCCTCAGATGGGTGCCAGAGATGGGGTCTGAGGTGACTGGCTTCCACTGCTCAGAGCCTTCCTCTTGGAAACTGATGTAGTAGCCTGTGACCGGCCCGGCCCCTATGTACAGTGGGGGCTCCCACTTCAGCATCAGGGAGGTGGCCCGCACCTCGAACGCCCGAACGTCATACGGGGGACCTGTGGGAGAGGGGGTAGGGGAGTTGGGCAGCCAGGCAACCAGCCAGACAGCCAGTAACGAGCTGGGCGGTCGGTCAGCAAGCTTGTCAATCTGTCAGTCACGCCAAGCCTGGAAGCACCTGTTCTGGCCACACTGGGGACCTGGCTGGCCTTGGCTTCACGACAAAGCTTGGTCTGGGCCTGAAATAGGGTTAGATCCTCCCATCCCCGTGCCAGACAGCAGGATCCTTCCAATGTCTTTGCCATTTCAGTTTTTAGTGGAGGGGCTAAGGGTGTGACGTCCAGAGTCAGATCACCAGGGCTCATGTCCCAGCTCAGCCCTTTCAGGCTATGGAGACTCTAGCAAGTTACTGAGTCTCAGTGTTCCTGTTTTCTCATCAGTAAAATGGGGATACTATTAGTTCTTATAATATAGTGCTGTTGTGAGCATTAATGACAATGTATAGAAAGTTTAAGTTCATAGTGAATGCCCAGTGAATATTAGCTGTTTATAATTGTTGTTGGCTAAAGCATCACACACACTGATTACCTTCCATTCAGGTAAAGGTTTGTGTAGAAAACAGAACCAAGCTGCAGAGAATGATGGAGGGGTGGGGTTCATCTGTGAGAAGCGAACAGGACTGTGGGTGACCAGCCCTCCTTGTTTGTCCAGGACTTTCAGCGGTAAAACCAAACTGGGCAAACTAGGGCAAGCTGGTCACCCTAGCAGTGTGCCTTTGGGGTTTGAGATTAGTCTGTGGCCAGAATCAGGGGTCAGATGATGAGTTGAGCTAGAAGATAGTGTGTGCTGGGGTGCAGGGCCAGTAGATGGTCAAGGTCAAGGGTCCTCTAAGGCAGGGTTAAGACTGCCTGTGTCAGAGATTACAGGGTCTGTTGGTGGAAGGGGCCAGGGGGCTGATGTCAGGAACCAACAGAGCAAACATGAACATACGGAGCTCGGCAGCGGTCATCGAATTGGTTGGATTTGGGGAGGGAGGGGGTGCAGGGGTCCAGCACTTCCAGGCCCCTCACCTGGCTGGGGCATCGTCCACTCTTTGCACTCAAACAGGCTGCTGGGCGCCGACAGCTCACCGACACCTGCCCAGTTTGTCGCCCGGGCACGGAACTCATAGAAGTGGCCTTCACGAAGTTTGCTGACCTTGAAGAACAGAAACACAGACTGAAAACCGAGGCTGGGGAGGGGGGAGCAGAGGTACTGCAGTTGGGGTGGGGAGAGGTTCAGAGCAGGAAGTCCCTGGGGGCCTTAGACAAGATTGGCCAAGTGGGTCTGCACTTGGATTCCCGAGGCCAGGAGACCCGAGGCCCCTCTCAGCCTCAGAACCTCCAACAGTGACTCACCAGCACGAGTCAGGACACCAGCTGGGTGGCCACATTCCAGCCTTACCTGGCAGACCTGGGTAGGGACAGGCTGCTGGTTGACTGGGTGCCAGTCCAGCTCCTCTGAGTCGTGCTGGTCCAAGAAGTAGCCCAGGATCTTGCCACCTCCACGGCGCTTGGGGGGTTTCCACCCAATGACCATGTCATTTTTCCCACAGTTCAGGAGGGTGAAGTCATATGGGGCAGATGGTGTAGCTGTGGGGAGGCAAGGAGGTGAGGCCAGGGGCAGTGGGGCCTGAGGGAGCCATCAGGCCTTCCCAGTAGGCACCCACCCTGTTCCAGGGGCACTAACTTAGCCAGAGGTGCCTGTTGGCAACCTTGACTTTGTCCCTGGGAGGGCACCTGCGAGGGCTTCACTGCATGGACTCAGGCTGCTGTTGCTTCCTTCCCAAAGGAAACACTGGTCAGGGAGGGGGCGCTCCAGCTCCCTTCAGGGTGCTTATCCCCATTGGCCTCTGGGATTGCACCCTCCAAGATGTGGTCTCTAAGTCCCTGGTCTCTGCCTAGCCCAGAGCTGCCCCAGACTCTTGCAGGCTGCACCTCCCCTTGGACTTACCTAGAGCCTGCTTGACCCTGATGGGTTCGGTGGCCGCCGAGCTCTCACCTACCCCAGCCTCACTGACTGATCTGACACAAAATTCATACTCCTTCCCAGTCTTTAGGCCGGGAACCGTAAACCTGGGGGAGAAATGTGCAGCATTCAGAGATGGCCATCAAACTCACAGGCATCCCCAAACTTTCTAGAACAACCTTGTGGGGTAAGCGGTAACCAGCGTGGTAGGATTTGAGGGTTCTGGGCCAGCTCTTACCTAGAAATACTGCCCTTGACCCAAAGTGATGTACACACTTGGAGGGAGAATTCCTTAAGATTTTAAAGGTGATCAAAAGGTACAAACTTTCAGTTATTCTTGTCTTATTACTGTATCTATATGAGATAATGGATCTTAACTAAACCTCTTATGGTAATCATTTCACACTATATGTAATTCAAGCCATCATGTTGTACACATTATACAATGATGCACGTCAATCATTTCTCAATAAAACTAGAGAAAACAAATGGGACTCTCCTAGAGCCCACCATTAAAATGCAAATATGCCGGGAAACATACCAGTTGGAGGCCCAGGTAGCCAACCCCTGAACTGTGCTCTCCTAGTACATCTCCGGGGCTTTGGCCTTGTCCTTGAAACACAAGTGGCTCTTATTATCTGCACAAATGCTCTGATTGTAAAACACAGAGTCCCTTTAAGGACATCCCTCCCACCCCAAGAGAACTGTCATCCAGAGACAAACAGGTCCACTCTGGTTTAAAGAGAAATGTCCTTCTTGGGCTGCCCCTTCTTGATAAAACCCAAATTGTGGAACTCTTTCTCCTTTCCATTTATTGACATTTTCCTGTGGCAAATCTTGTTCTATGTGGAGTTTGACCTTGAGGAGCCCCAAGGATTTCAATCAAGTGTTGATTGTCCCCCTGCTCAGGGACACGCGCATCTAACGGGCAACAGGCCTTTACGAGAAGGACACGCAGGCAGCACCTGAACGGGCGAGGCTGGGGGCTCGCGGGCCAGCCCCTGCTGACAGCGCCTGAGGACACTGACCGCAGTGCACACCTGCCTGGCACTCAGTTTCCACGGAATCTGTGTAAACTCACGGCACTTGTCCTAACTCCCCCTGGGGAAGGTACGGTAACTTGTCCCAGTTTTGAAGGTGAAGATGAAGTTGAAAGTTGGAGGGGGCCTTATGGATCCAACTGTCCAGTTTCTTCACTTTACAGGTCAGAAAAGTGCCCCCCAAAGAAAGAGGCCTGCCAAGAGCACACAGCCAATTGGGAACACAGCTGGACCGAAGCCCAGGTCTCCTGAGTCCCAGCTCAGTGCCATTATATCCATCCGTCCATCCATCCATCCATCCATCCATCCATCCATCCATCCATCCATCCAGACACACTTTGAGCATCTCCTATGAGCCAAGTTCTTTGGGGCCCAGCAACATGGCACCAAACTGACCACCACAGACCAGCTGAGCTACTTTTGTGCTTTGCCCCAGGCGGGCGGCAGTGTTTAGCCTCTTTCAAGCCATGACACATGTTACCAGCAACATGCACATGTGTGATGAGCTCTCTGGACATATCAGAGGAGCATGCCACTCCCCCATGTGTGACGCATTCCCCAGGCATGTCACATCCTTCATGTGACTCTCCAACCCCTGCCCCTCCTCAGGGAAGCACACTCAATGCAAGTGGGGGGAGAGATACTATTCTAGGAATAATTTGGACTCTGAGCTAATTTGCCAAACACCCACTTTTTCTTCAGTTTGGAAACTTTAGCAGAAATAAATTATGAGCGACACCCCCCCACAACTGACTGTCAGGTACTGAAGACCAGAGGGACACAAGTTCATGTCCTTTTTTCTGGATAAGATGATCTCAGGGCTTGTGGCCCAGGGCAAGGGGAGCCCAGCCAGGGTGCTCAGGGTCTGTCCAGTCCTCCAATGGAAAGGGAAGGGAGGGGTGTCACCGCCTGAGCCCCTTACCTCACAGAGCCTCAAAACTGAGAGAAGGCATGAGCCCAGAAACCTCTCGGCTCACCGCGCCTGAAAGGACCAGCGCCTCTGAGCGAGGAGGGGGCCTTGGAGGGGAGTGGGAGTTGGAAAGGCCAGAGGACTGAAGTCTGAGCTGAGGCTCAGTGAGGGAAAGTCTCTGTGCAAGGGCACCAGGCATGTGAGGGGTGGGTACAGAGTCTGAACCTGGGCCTCCCTGGTCCTGAAGCCACTGGCTGCTCTGTCCCCTCTGCCTCCCTGTATCTCTAAGTTCCTAAAAGGTTGAGACCTAATTAGTCACCTCTATCTGCCAACAGGATGCCTTCAGCAAGTGTCTGCTGAGAGAGAAGACACCTGGGTCAAGTCCCAGTTCCTCCACTTACTAGCTATGGGAGTTTTGGCAAGTTACTCAACCACTCTGTGCCTCAGTTTCTTCACCTGTACAATGGTAATAAAAATATTAGTCCTAAAATCACAGGATTGCAGTTAGAACTAAATGACCTAATATATGAGCAGAGCTTAGAATAGTGCCCAGTGCCCAGTGCCCAGTACCATATTGTGAAATGGTGGGCTTCGTGATTATTATGGCCCCTCCTTGGAGGATGCCCTGGTGCAGGAAGAGGTGGGGCAAACTTACTTGCTGCCCTGGATGGGTTTGTTGTTAACTGTTTGCCACTCAGATGATCCTGCCTGCCGGGAGTAGATGTAGTAACCCAGGAGCTCTGGGCCTTCTTTCACGGGATCCCAGGTCAGGGAGATGGAGGTCTGTGTGTCTCGGAAAGCTTGAACTTTAGCTGGAGGAGGGAGAGTAGCTAAAAAACAGAAACGTGGGCTGAGTAAGGATGCTGAGTTACAGGATGGGGAAGGGTGGGGTGTGGGGAGAGGTAGGGAGGAGCCTCCACAGCAATCAAGGGTAGAACTGTGTATTCCAGATGTGCCCTGGGGCTTTGGGCAGCTCTTTTCTTGTCTCAGAGGTGTGCCCCAGACTCTTGTTTTTCAAAGGCCCTCTCCCCTCTTACCTCCAAACATCTCCACTTCCTCACTAAAGCTCCATTCATTAATCCTTACAATCCCTCTCACTTAGAAGTTACCAAATCTGCAATCTCTAGAAAAGTGTTTATATTCAGTCTCTAGAAAACTTGATTTTCTTTCCTTGAAATGTCTCTGCTGACTTTCATGGCTTCCTGAGACTAAGCTCCTTGAGGTAGGGACTGCCATGATTTGTTAAATGGGCAGATGGATGGATTGATGAATGAATGAGTGAATGGGTAGATAAATGAATAGACAAATGAATGGAAGGGTGGATGGGTGGAAAGATGGATGAACAGATGAATGGATGGATGAATAAATGGATGGATGGAGGGATGGATGGGTGGATGGATGGATGGATAGAGGGATAGATTAATAAATGGATGGATGGATGAATGGAGAGATGAATGAATGGATGGATGGATGAATAGATGGGTGGATGGATGGATGGATAGATGAATGGATAAATGAATGAATGGATGGATGGATGAATAGATGGGTGGATGGATGGATGGATAGATGAATGGATAGAGGGATAGATTAATAAATGGATGGATGGATGAATGGATAGATGAATGAATGGATGGATGGATGAATAGATGGGTGGATGGATGGATAGATGAATGGATGGATGGATGAATAGATGGGTGGATGGATGGATGGATGGATGGATGGATGGATGGATAGATGAATGGATGGATGGATGGATGGATGGATGGATGGATGGATGAATAGATGGGTGGATGGATGGATGGATGGATGGATGGATGGATGGATAGGGGGTGAATAGATGAATAGATGGGTAGATGAATGAATAGATGAATGGATGAATGAATGTATGGCAGGTACAGGAGCTTCCTTCTCTTTCTATTTTTTAAACTCCTTATATATCTTTTGGTGGCTCCCCATATTTTTTGTCCCCAAATGTGAGACTCCTGCAACTTCTGTTCCTCGACTTGCTATATTTTTCTCCTCTCATCTTAAGGGCCCATCTACTCCCATGTCTTCAACCCTCACCTTTCTGCAGGTGACTCCCAGGCTTTAACTCCAGCCCTGTCCTCTCCCAAGTTCTAGAACTCATCTTCCATTTCCCCCAGACACTTTTCCTCATGTTCTGATGGTGCCTCAAAGCCAACAGGAAAAGGCTGAACTCAGCATCCATCCAGCATAAATCCAGTGTTTATTGAGTGCCTCCTCTGAGCCAGGCTCTACACTCGGCACAGGGGATGCACTGAGAGAGAGACTTGAAGTCCTGGGCACAGGAAAGTTCAGGCTGGAAGGAGACACTCAGAGACTCTATGTGCCTGAGACCTGATTCTACCCAAGGGCAAGAACTTGAGCTGAGGGTTCCATGGTAGGAAGTAGTCCTCAGACATTAAAATCATGTTGTCAAAAAGGATTTCATGACCTAAAGAAATATTTGTGATGTAATGTTAATTTTTAAAAGTAGAATGCAAAGCTCCACTTATGGTTTGATCATATTTGCAAAAGATGCATTGATATATATGTGGTCAAAAGGCCGGAAACCCAGGAACCTGGATGCTCACAGTGGTTACCCCTGAGTAGTGGAATCATGATGGGGGGCATTCTTTTCTCTCTCAACTTCTCAGTTTATCCCTCCCTCCCTTCTTTCCTCCTTCCTCTCTCACTCTTTTGATTTTTTAAAAAATATGTCTTTACTGATTTCAGAGAGAGGAAGGGAGAGGGAGAGAGAGGAAGGGAGAGGGAGAGAGAGAGACAGAAACATCAATGATGAGAGAATCATTGATCAGCTGCCTCCTACACCCCCAAGTGGGGATTGAGCTGCAAGCTGTGCATGTGCCCTGACCAGGAATCGAACCGCGGTCTCCTGGATCATGGGTCTATGCTCAACCACTGAGCCGCACCAGCTGGCCCACTCTTTTGCCCTTTTTGGTACTTTCCCATTTTAACATAATTTTACTTTTAGAATACAAGTAAATATCTTTTCTTTTTCCTCCCCTCTCCCTGCCTTCCTTCCTCTCCCACCGTTTTCTCTCCCTTCCTTTTTTTGAACTGTGCTAGAATCTTGCCCTAAGGCTGGCTTGTGGTCCAGAGACAGCCCACATCCAGTCAACAGCCACTCACTGGCCAGCCCAAATCAAGCCTAGATGTTCTCTGGACCAGAATTAAAGAAAAACCCCATATGCCCACCAACCCATTGATACTTGTTATGAATATACATATGCATTTGGCAGGTGAGGACACCAAGGTTTGCGGCTCTGAGATGACTTGCCCAGGCCCATGCTGTGCTGAAGAAGAGAGGTGTCCTACCAGGTGAGCCAGGGCTCGGGTGAGACAGCTTAGCCCCCACCAGGGAGGGCGCAGGAAGCCTGCTTGGGAAGCAGCAGTGGGTGCCGGTTGGAGACCTTTAGAACTAAGGGACCACTTGGTCACAATCAGCAGCTATGCTGGACCCAGCTGTGAACTGTTATGGAAAAAAAATGTCTGTACTTCCATGAGCCTCCTGTCCAGAGAAATGTGATTTCTGATGTCCTAACACTTTATAGGCCTGAGATCATGCTGCTTTTCAGCTTCATGGTAGGGAGAAGGGGTCATGAACAGGGAAGTGAGCACGGCTCTGTCCCTGTGACCTGGGATCTGACAGCCCTGAATGCTGACAGCCCACCGGCCGGGCCTGCCCTGCCCCCATCCTTTGCACACACAGGTACCTGGCTTTCCCCTCAAGGTAATGGGTTCGCTGGGCTCCGAGGGGTCGCTCATGCCATACTGGTTCATCGCCCGCACTCTGAAGACATATGACTTCCCTTTCTCCAGGTCTAAAAGTGCAAATCTCGGGGACTTCACAGGAGCTTCCGTGCTGATGGCCTCCCAGGTGCCACTACCTATGACCGACTGTGACAAAGGAGAGAAACTTGAGTTGGATAAGCAACTGCTTGAGCCTGGTTCTGTGGGGCCACTTCCCACACAGGCTCATTAACTTTTATCAGGGCCAAAGCTGCCCCTGAACACTGAGCTTATTTTTGCAAGGCTGTAGAGTGTAAGGGTGAGATCTTGGGGGTGGGGAGGGACCCACAGAATAGGGGATCTTACTGTTGTTATTGTCTGCGTTTCTTAGTTTTGTGTATTTCCAGGAATAGCCTCAAGAACCGCCATCAGAAACTGGCCTCTCAGGGCTGGGGGAAACCTCAAAAGGCCATTTAATTCCTCCCCCTGCTCCTGTGCGGGGCCAGCAGCTCAGGAAACTCACTGCTATGCTCTGAAGGCTCCCCAGGGGCACTGCCTTGCCCAGGGCCTCTCAGCGCTTCCCTGAGCTCCCCACAACCACGGTCCCACAGCACGTCTATTTCTCAGGCTGGCCTGGGGCTGGGGGCCGCAGGGTCTCTGTACCTTCTCCAGGGAGTAAGTCAGCGGAGCTCTGCCCCGGGGTCTGGGCTCGTCCCAGGCCAGAACCGCATAGGCCTCACGGATCTCGCTGGCATGGACATTGGTCGGGGGTGAGGGGATGGTCACGAAGTCTAGAATCAGAGTCATCCAGGGCAGAGATGAGTGGGCCCTCAGAGACCCCGAATCTCAGCCCCCCACTTCATAGAGGAGGAAACGGGGCCCAGCAAGGGCAGGAACTTGCTCCAGGTCACACAGCAAGGCTGGGCAGAGCTGGGGCCAGAACGCATGCTTCCCACCCCCTCCAGGAGGGGCATAGCAAGACAGGCCACAGTCACCTGAGAACTCTAGCTCCTCCCACTAGACCCCTCCCCTCCCCTGCCCCCACCCTGTACATGGACAGCTTCTGTCTCTTTGCCAGTCTGTGGACCAGAGTTTCCAGAACGGTAAACGGGGCTGGAGTCTTGAGGCAAAGTGTCAGGAGGTTCACACGTACCTTCCAAGTCATCTGTGCTGACCATGATCTTGTTCCCCAGATCGAAGGGGATCTCTAGGATGGAGGATGGAGCAAGTTGGGGACAAGTAGGGGTGCAGGATATGTGGGGCTGGGTCAGGAGAGTAGGGCAGGACCTGTCCTGCTCTGGGTGCTAATTCCTCCCCCCATTCCTGGCCTTGGTCTTTCGGCCCCTCATGGTGCGACCTCAGGCAGGTCCCCGCTGGCCCCAGTATTCTCAGGGGTCCGAAGTGGAGCAGGCTGCTCTAGACCTTGAGTGATGCTCTGTCCTCTTGGGACAGACACATGAGGACAGAGAGGAGAAGTGATGAGCCTGGGGTCGGGCACCTAGGGCCCGGTGGAGCTGGGAGGCAAACCTAAGCCGGGTTGGCTCCTCAGGGCCAGGAGGGCTGTCCCCTTCCTTCCCCCAGCTGGGGGCTCCCGAGGCAGGGCTGTTTTCCCCCTTCAGATTAAGAGCAGCTGTAGAGGTGCTGTGGTCCCCCCTCAGCTTAGCATCTCCTGTGGATGGGTTTGTGTTTCTTCCATCAGACTGGCCATGCCGTCCCCCTCAGGCCAGGGCTTCCTAAGAACGGCACTGTGTCTCCTCCAACAGACTAGAGGTTCCTGAGGCTGTCTCCTCCATCACATTAGGGGTTCCTGAGGGCTGGGCTGTGTCTCCTGCCTTGGAATAAGGCTTGGCATGGGGGCTGCGCCACCTGTCTCCTGTGCAAGTCGGTCCTGAGTGTGCCCTGACTGATGCTCTAGGATGTCCCTTCAGGGCCTTTGCACCCACCTGTCATCCTCCGGGCTTCATCATGGTCAACCATGACCACCGATTCTGAGGCCTTGGAGGGGAGGCTGCTGCCTGCCTTGCTGATGGCTCTCACCCGGAATTGATAGCTCTGGCCTTTGATGAGGCCTTGGATTGGGCACCGACAGGTCCCTCCGGGGGCTTCATGGCAGGGCACCCATTGCCCAGACTTGCCCTGGCACCTGTGGGAAGAGATGCCCCAGCTTTAGCCCCTGCCCATGACTCACACCTTCTCAGTTTGAGCCTCCACCAGGGTCATTTCCCTGTCCTGGGCAGCCTGCCCAGCTTGTCTCAGCTAATTAAAGTTCCACTCTTCATTTAAAAGCCTGGCTCCAACCTCTGGCCCCCAGGAGGTAGGGGGTCACCCGCCACCTCCTGTGATGGAAGCTTCCATGCCTTTCATGGAGCTTCCCGTGTGCCTGGAGCTGTGCTGTGCCCTCCACGTCCATTATTTCATTTAATCCCAACAGTCCCTGGGGTCAGGTGTGATAACCTTCACTCTAGAAACTCAGACCCACAACTCAGAGAGGGAGATGACTTGCCTAAGGTCACACAGTGAGTGAGTGATGGAGTTATGATTTCACCCGGGGGCTCTCCACTCCCTAAGTCGGTGAACATTCCAGGTTGACCCTCAGAGTGTGGGCTCTGACCCCTCTGGGTACCACCGTCCTCAGGTCACATCATAGCACACATTACAGGCAGGATGGGGCAGTGGTCACATGTGGGTCCAGATCCCAACTCTACCACTAAGGAGCAATGTGTCTTTGGGCAAAGCCATCATCCCATGTATCTCAGTTTCCTCAGTTTCCTCATCTATAGGATGGGGCACTGAAGAGTCCCCTGCCCCTTAGATGGGGGCTGTTGGAAGGATTCAATGATAAGGCAGGAAGCTCCCGGTACATAGTCTTCTGGCCCCATCAAGTGGCAGGATTACGTGTTGCCTCAGGCTTGGGCCTCAGCTGGCAGCACTGGAGGCCTGTGTCCCGGGCCCTCCCCTCCTCGGTGGGCCCCTCCCTCTGGGGGCCACAGCTACTCCATCTCTGTCTGTCACCCAGGGCAGAAAGTATTCAACAAGAGCACATGTGCTCGAGTTTCAGGCACTTGGAGTTTGCCCCTCCCAGGGTCACTCCTGCTAGCTGGTCCAGAGGGCAGCGCTGACTCCAGGGTGGAATTCCAGGTATCGGTGAACACCCTTTTATGCCCCTAAAATGTACAACACAGATGGCCTCTTGCCCTGTTCTGAGACTGGGCATGGGGGCTCCCTCTTTCCTGTGGCCCCCGTTCTTGTCCTGACAACCAGGCAGAGGGCTACCTTCCCTCCATGGGACTCTGCCACTCAAGAGGCTGACTCACTGCTCAATGGAGTAGCCGATGATGGGACTGCCCCGAGTGTCACTGGGTGGGGTCCAGGTCAGGATGAGGCAGTCTCTGTTCACATCCAGGCATAGGACATTCAGTGGGGAGCCTGGGGCCCCCAGATTCTCTGCTGCAGCATCTGAAACCCAGGGTGGAGGTGGGAGAGAGGGGGGATGTGGAGGTTCTTCCAGCCCATGCCCGCTGGGTAGCGGCTCCCTCCTACTCCCGCCCAGCATCCTCTTTTCATTAGCCACCCAGGGGCTCAGTTTTGATCTTGAAGACCAGGCCTGAATAAGAGCATCCTCCTCTTGAACAGCAGCATCTGGGGTGGTGGGGGTACCATTTATTAGGGCCCATTCTACACCATGCGCCTGGACAACTGGCATAATTAACCTCTGAGCCTCAGAGCAACTCTCCACTTTGTAGATGGGAAAACCAAGACCCACAGAGGAAAAGTGACTTGCCTAAGGTCACCCTGTCAACGAGGTGGCAGAGCCCTGAGGCAGAAATGAACCAGGCGCTAGACTCATACCAGCCCATGTGCAGTTGCACCCTCGCCAGCTTCCACCAAGTCTGAGACTGTGAGGTTGTGCTCTCTGGAGGGTCATCGAAGGCCACAGAGAGTCCTAGAGACTTTAACCCAACACCCCCATTTATAGCAGGGAAACTGAGGCCCCAAGGAGCAGGGGACTTGCCCAAGGTCCCACAGCAGATCAGTCAAGGGCAGAGCCCTGGTCTCTGGGCTTCAGCTGTCCCTTCTGCCCCGCCCCTAGCTTGCCTCTCACAAACACGTAGGTGCTCTGCTCCAGGGGCCCAGAGGGCGAAGGCACCCGGACCGTGTAGAACCCCTCGTCTTCTTTATAGGCGCAGGACACCTTCAGGGATGCCTGGCGGTCTGCATAGAGGATCTGCCGGCGTCCGGAAGGCCTCATGAGCTTGCCTGATGAGGAGAGGCGTCCGCTGTGAGTGGGAGCCGTGGGGGATCCTGGCCTCACCTGGGAGTCTATAGATGCTCTGGGGGTCTAGGCAGAGGCAGGGCCATTGTGGCTATAGCCTGAGGCTCAGCTGGAGAGTCAGGGAGGGAGTGGTGACCTCCAGAGCCCTGCCAAGGTGGCCACTGAACTCTCCAGAAGGCTTGGGGGCGAGGCAGGGCTCAGGGAAGGGGTTGGGACCTCAACCAGCGGAGTGGGGATTTAGGAAACAGTTGGGGTGGTGGCTCAGTGAGCAGTTGGAGGTTCTGTGAAAAAATGAACGAGAGATGGGGCCCCGTGCGAGGGTCAGGGGCTCTGTGAGGAGGCTAGGGACTCATCGAAGGGGCTGGGGGCTCTAGGAAGGGTGTGGGAGCTCCGTGAGGGGGATAGTGAACTGAATGAAGGGAGTGAGGGCTTGTTGAGGGGGCTTAGAAAAGCGGTGGGGCTCATTGGGAGAGCTGAGGTGTCAGTGAGGAGGGTAGACGGCTCATTGGGGGGGTAGGGGTCAGCGAGGAGATTGGGGACTCAGTGGGTGGGACCTGAGGGAGAGGAATGGGGGCCCCCTGAAGGGGCTCTGGGCTCAGGGAAGTGGGCCCTGCCCTGAGGCCACACTGCTGGGCCGTCCTGCTCTCTGTCCCACCCCAAGGCCCCTCCCTCCTGTCAGCATCGCTATTCTGGATGACCTGCAGCTTGGGAAAACATCTCAGACTTGTTATTGCAGCTGTTCCCCAAGGCTCCTCAAGGCTTCTCTCCTCCCCCCTCGGGGCAGGCGCAGCCTCCCTCAGCTCAGAGCTGCGGGGCTGGGCAGTTGCTGTACAGCTTGTCCTTTGGCTGCAGGCCGCGCAGATAGGGCAGGAGGTCAGCCGTGCTTTCCTCCCTGGCTGGGCCACCTCTCCTGCCTTATCTGACCAGCCTTCTCCAGCCTTGCCTGTGACACCCCCAGGGGTCTTCAGCTCATGGGTGGTAATTATGTACCGGCACCCGCACCCTGACTCTGAAAAGCCTGCCCTGAACCCCCTGGTGCCTCCTGTCCCCTGGCCTTGGCATCTGTTCCCGTTGTTTTGGATGCCACCGCTCACGCTTAGGGCTGAGCCAGGGCCTGACCATGGCAGGCTCTCAACGGGCAGTGGCTACAATTGTGCTTTAGCTTCCTCCTTCCTCCCAGACCCAGAGCCCCTTGAGCTCATGCACATCTGTGCCTCCCCTGCCCTGGCACCCAGCACAGGGCACGGTGGTGCTCGGTGACCATTTGATCTGGACGCACCTGGCTGCCCCTGCTTCCCTCTCCCTCTTCACACCACAGCTCAGCTTGTACTAATCGGGGGAGCAGCAGAGCTGAGTTTCTCTCTCCCCTGGGGTCCCAGGGTTGGCAATGAGCCAGGGCTCTAGTTTCTCTCTTCCACCTCTGCCTCTGGAGGCTGGGGACCAGGACTGGGGTCCTCACCGTCTTGGAACCACTGAATGTTCTGCTCCGCATCTAATATATCTTCTGAAAACAGGCAGTTCAGGGAGAAGGGCTCCTTCTCACGGGCAAAGACTGGTTTCAGCACTGATGTGAATTCCACGCTGGGGCCAAATGTGAATCCTGGGTGGGGACGGAAATTCAGGACAGAAGCCTTCAGAGGCCGCCAGCCTAGCTTGGGGCTTAGGTGGGAGCGAGGACCCTTCTGGGGGGCTCTCGTCTCTGGGTCAGGAGCCACAGTTCCTGAGGAGGTCTTAACAAGGAGAGGGGCCAGGTCCTGGGGGTGGGGAGGAGATTTATCTAGATGGGACCAGATGAGCCGAAAGAGCAACTACCCAAAGGTCATGTCCATTTGTCTTTTTGGCTTTGCCTTTTCCCCTCAGTTTTGGCCACTAGGCAATTCGGCAGCTGCCTTGGGAGCCCCAGAAACCAGTCTGCCTTGGGAGCCCCAGAAACCAGACATGTTAACAGCTCATAGGCAAACCCAACATGGACATTCCCTAGTGGGCAATGGACGGTTATATTCTAAAGGGGGGCTGTGGGGAGGTGTGACCAGAAGTCCCAGAACCCCTCCTCCCAAAAGCTCGTCCCTCCCCCAGCCTCCTTACTTTTAAAGATCTCTGAGTCGAAGCCGGCATCCTTCCCCAGGTAAGCTGAAAACCAAAGCACATGGAGTTTGAGAAGGTTCAGAGCCGTGTTCCCGCTCGAAGGTGGCAGCATGGCCCTTGGGTGTGGGTTTGAATCCTGCTGTGCTAGTGGCTCCCCCTTTGGCTTTGAGAAAGTTCCTTCACCCCTCTGTGCCCCAGTTTCTATCTCGGTAAAATGGGGACTGTGATTCCTGCCTGATGGTGGTGGGGTTGGGGTTCTGAACAAGTGAATTTGCACAAACAAAGCCCTCAGCCCGAGCCCGAGAGCCTGGCTCAGTAAATGGTGGTTTCCTTCCCTGCCCAACTCACCGCCAGGATCACAGTCTTCATAGAGTCTTCACAGAGGTAGAGCCTGGCCAGACTGGGGTTTCTGGTGGGGTCAGGGGAAGGGGCAGTGCTAAGGGAGCCATCTGGGGGCTTCAGAGTGAAATCCAAAGAGATGTTGGCACAGAACACGGGAGAAGAGTAAGAACGCTGCTGTTCACATAGTAAGTACCGCGTGCTGCCTGCCTGCTGGTGCCATGAAAACATTCTCCTGCAGGTGGGCAAACTGAGGTATAATCACCCAACCAGCCTGGAGCTATCGTGCAACATTGGTCCTGGGCAAGAGGTCCAAGAGGCTGCCCAAGGTCACACAGAGTCAGTGGAAGACTCAGGATTAGAACCAGAGCTCCTGCCTCCCAGTCTAAAGCCTTCCCCTAGGACCATCGCAGATGCTTTGGAGATGGGGGGGGGGGGGTAGTGGCAGGGACTGGATGGTCTTAGTAAGAACCTGGCTGGAGTCTGGGGACCAAGAAGAAGCCTGGTGGATCCAAACTTGCTGGCCTTGACCCAAAGAGGGGCAGGGATCTGGAGGAAGTGAGGGGAAGGATGGGCAGAAAGAGGGGGCAGCAGGGCCATGATGCCTGACCTTGGGCTTGACTCCCAAGAGCTACTTGGGGAAGAGGGGAAAGGGTGGAGAAGACTGTGAAGGGTGGTTTAACCAGGTCTGATAAGAGGTGGGGGGAGGAGCTGAACTCCAGCCAATCTGCTGGAGTATGTGTGTGCGTATGTGTCCATTTGCCTGTGTGTGTGTGTGCATGCCTGTGTGCACTTTTGTGTACGCACACAAGCACACATGCTGTTTCTCTCGCAGGGCTGCTGAGGTCAAGGGGCAGCATTGTCCTAGGCCCAGAGGTATGGCCTTCTGGGCTGTGCTCTGTCGTGGTCATGGGGTGGGGGAGGGACAGCTTTGCCTACACTATTTAAATTAATCCACATGAGTGTCTGAGGGAGGTAGGAAGAGTCCCCTTTGTAGAGGAAGAGGCTGAGACTGAAGTGGCTTGCCCAGCCAGTCAGTGGCAGAGCCAGCATGTGAACTGGGGTTGGCTAACTCCTGAGCCCCTCTCCTGCTTTGTGCTGTCATTTCAGATGCCCTTGGGGTAACGTTCAGATGCACAACTGAGAAATAGCACCAGAACCCAAATGGGGCAGTAGGGATCAGGAGGGGAGTTGGTAGGGCTTGGCCTTCGCCCCTGAAGACCCCTCAGCAGGGCTGGCAGGGCCCGACCATCTTCCCAGAGGCCCTGAGCTGGAGCTGGAGCTGGACCCAAGCCCAACCCAACAGGACAAGCGCTAGTTGGAGACAGCTCTATAGGCTGTGCAGTCTGAGGGCGAGACTCTCACTTGCTCCAAAGGCCACAGGGAAGTGAGTGTCTCCATGGCTACCCTGGTCACCAGGTCCCAGGCCAAATACCCCTGTGCTGGGGCCCTTCCTGGACTCTGACCACAGAGTCACACCCTCATCTGCTCATCCTGGGTCTGCTGTGGGCCAGCCTGGCCTGCTGGGGATGGAAGGACTCACTGCGGACAAGGACTTTGGCGAAGGAGGAGGCCTGGCCGTAGGTGTTCTTCACCTTCACCGTGTAGGTGGCTGTGTCATCCACGGTGCATCTGAAAAGGAGAGAGGGAGAAGTGCCCCCAAGACTGCTGGGCTGCATGGGAAACTTGAGTGGACCTCAGGGGGGAGACTTTAGGCTCTGGCTCAGGCTCCACCTCTGAGAAGCTGTGTGCCTTTGGGCTGGCTCCTCCTCTCTGTGCCTCAGTGTCCACCTCTGAGAAACTGGAGACATGACGTCCGCCTAACGCACCTCAGGTGAAAGTACTCTGAAAGTACGATTGTTATTACTGACTCTGCAGGATTAGAGAGGTTAGGTGCTTTGCCCAGAGTCACACAGCAACTGGAACTCAACCCAGCTTTCAGGCAAAAAGCCCTCCCCCAGGCATGGCCTCCCGCCCTATCAACACCTCCAGATCAGAAGCCTGGGGCAGGCGCAGGGCACAGGCTTGCCGGAGACACGCTGCCAGCCCGTGCCAGAACTGGGCCAGATGCCCAGGTGCTCTCAATCTCAGGCCCAGGCCTCCCCACCATCCAGGCCAACACTGTCATCTTCCCAGGGGAGGGTTGGGCCAGCTCCATCCCAGAGGCACATTAGTGACCAAGAGAGTAGTTGGCAGGATGTGGCACACCGGCAAGCAGAGAGGTCCTTTGGTGCCCCCTCTCTTCCCCTGGCTGCTCAGGGCAGGGATCCCTTTTATTTTAAGGGCCAGTCCCACCTGCCTCTACAAGCACCCCCCAGGACTGCATGCCTTCCCTGACTGCACAGCCCACAGAACACCTCCCTTTGTAGCATTGTGTGGCCAGGTGTTGATGTCCACGTCCCTACACTGCTTCTGGCTGGTAGGATCAATGTCCTGTTCATATTTGCGTCTCTGAAGCCCAAGTTGGTTGAAGTGAAGGGTTTGTTGTATTGGGGAGAACCCAGGTGGAGAGAACTGGCTCAAACCCAGGCCCTGCCCTGTCAAAGCTGTGCAAGACCCTTGACTTCTCGCAGCCCCTGTTTCCTCGCCTGCAACAAGGCTTCCCTGCAGGAACAGTGGTGGGCGGTGTTGACCGAATGTGTACAGCGCCCAGCACAGGGCTTGGTGCTGGGAGAAATGTAACATGTGGCAGCTCGTAACATATAGTTTGGGGACTGCGCTTTCCTGCCTCCCTCCACACACATGGCCTCTTCCTGCAAAACCATGCTTAAGACTCAGCATCTCCTGAAAGCCTTACTCTCCCTTCCAACTGTTTCCCTGTGCACTTGTGTGTGTGTGCATGCCAGTGCATGCACGTGTGTGTGTGTGTGTGTGTGTGTGTGTGTGTGAGGATTTGTGTTTTCTCTCCCCCAGCAAGGAGCTCTCCCAACTCTCCTAGCTCAGCATTCAGTCCTAGCTGCTAGCCTCTGGGTCCACTTTTCTCACTGAGTATTCCAAGGGAATACCATGTGAACCCCATGGGAGTGTGTGTTACAACTGATTTCTGGGCCCCAATCCAGACCTATTTAATCTGAATCTCTGGGAGCAAAGGAAGGGTCCTCCCGCGAATTGATATTTGAACAAGCAGGCCAGACACTTCTGAAGAGGCAGCCCACTCGGAAACAGCTTCGAGGAAGGGTTGGGAATCCTGCTCTGGCCTAGGGATTGTGGGTTTCTCCAGGGCTCACAGTCTCACCTCCTAATCTCCAGGGTCAGCAGCCCGTAGTTGTTGGTGATTCGGTACTTTCCGGGAGGGAAGAGGCGCGGATCGATTTGCATGTCATTTTTGTACCTGTGGAGACACAGTACAGTGGTCTGTGGCAGGCAGTGTCATTCTGGCAGGAAGGATTCGGAGCCTCTTGGACCTGGGTTCCAACCTCAGCTTTGTGCTACTTACTCACTTATGTGACCCAGGGCAGCACTTTCACTGCTCTGAACCTCAGTTGTTCTCATCTGTGAAATGGGTGTGAGAATGGAACCAACCTTGTAGGGTTGTTGTACTGATTAAATGGGATAAGATATGGAAAGTGATGCTCACAAGTTCATTCCCCTCCTGGGTGGCAGAGAAGAGGGAGCCTGTAACTAGGAATAGCTGCTCCTCCCCAGATTTTTCCTCCTCTGAGGTGGGTGGCCAAGGAAGGCACCCCCATCCCTACCTCCCTGTTGACCCCTCAGGACAGCAGTTCTTTCTCTTGGCTCTTGTTAGAATCACCAGAGGAAGCTTTAAAAATCTCCATGCCCAGATTTTAAACATAAGCCTTTGGGAATCTGCATCTGAAACTGCTAATTACACCTCTAGGGATTCTCCTCTTATGCTAAAGGAATAGAACTCATCACGGAGCCACTAAATACTAACTTTTCTAGCCTCTCTTTCTGCCAGGTGTAGCCATGTGGCTAAGTATTGCCAACAGAAAGCAAGATGAGTCTCACGTGGTTGCTCCCGCCCCTTTTCACGTCCTTTCCTGCCACCCGAGGCAGGACATGGCCATGATGCCGCCATCTCGCATAGGGAAGACCAGGCCTGATCCCCGAGTGACCCGTGAGCAGAGCTGCCACAGCAGCCCCACCCTGTCTACATCAGACGCTTACATGAAGGAAAAATAAACTATCTTGTTTAAACCATTAAAAAACCTCCATGCCCAGGCTGCAACCCAGAATTAAAATCAGAACTCCTGGAGGTGGGACCTGGGCATCGATATTTTTTCAGTTCTCAGGAGATTCCCAAGGGTGGGCCAGCCGATTATCCTCTGCTCCTGGATACCACTGCTATTTCCTGTGAACACTGGGGTCCTGTTCTCCCTGCTGGGGCTCTGGGCAGTGAGATGGTCTTGCCTCTGTCCATGGTCCATTGAGGGAGGTCTGGAGCCTGAGGAGTCAAGGCTGGCAAATGAAAGTCTGTGAAAATTATGAGGTTTTGACACATATTGCTGTGTGACCTTGGGCAAGTCAGTCTCCTCTCTGGGCCTCTGAGTCGAAGCTATTGCATGAACAGGCTGTCCCAGGAGTGATTGCAGTTGAAGAGCAGGCCTCAGCCGATAGAGGGCACCTCGGCCTTCCTTGGACTTGGCTCCCACACCCCATGCCCTGTTTGTCTCCGTGGCAACCAAACAGTGCCAGGCCCACATTCCACCACAAAAACCCCAGGCTACACCCTCTTCTGAAAGGAGCCCAACTAGGTCTTCTGTGGGGAGGGCAGTGCCTAATCTGGATGCCTAATCTCTCCACTTCTCCCAGGCTTGGGGGCCAAGATCAGGCCCCCTCACCACCACCACTTATCAGGAACATTCCAGACACCTCAGCCTGGCCAGCTTTGGGAATGACCTGGACCTCCAGGGACCTCAGTGCTCATCTTGTTCTCTCCCTGGGCTTCTCCTACCTGTACAGTGGGCTCTCGTTGGCATGGGCTGTGCTGATGATCCTAAGTGGCAGCCAATCATAAAATCGCCTTAAATGAGACAGTGAGGCCAGGCACCCAGCCCAGAGTCTGGCTTGGAGATGGCCACATAAAAGGGTGAGATTTTTATTATTTATCTAAATTAATTTTTTCCTTACATACTTTGGTGTTAGATTTTCATTTTTTAGGCTGCCTCGCCTAGGAGATTGATTCTGACATCAGGTAAAATCACATCCAGGGCCTACTTCTGCAGCATCAACATGGCCAGACTAGAGCCTTGCCCCACCTGCCCTGTTGTTGCTCCTGCATTCAGCAAGTGCTCAATAACTGCTGAATGAAGGACTTGTCTCACAGCCTGGTGGGCCAGGATCTTCCTCCTGACCTGGGGGCTGGGTCTACTCTGGGGCCTGGACAGAGCTCTGGAAGCCAGTCCCAGGATGACACGTGGTCCTGCTGAAGGTGATTGATGATGGAAAACTAGCCCTCAAAGCCAGGAGCCACAGAGGCCACCAGGGTCCCTCCAGCTGGAGGTGGGCCTGGCCTGGGCTCCCACCTCTTACAGGGAATGCTCTATTGTGGCAACCTTGCCCTGTTGTGGCGACATTACTGGCACGGGTGGAAATGAGTCCCTTGTCAAGAGGTTCCCACAGAATGTCTCAGATGTGGGCCTCGGTGCCAGGGCAGGGCAGGGCTGCTTGCCAGGCCAGCTGAGGTACTGACCCCCACTTAGCCCAGCCAGCTGTCTGGAGCAGTCCTCCCACTGAACCAGAAACTTGTAGGCAGGGACTACTTTGGACCCCACAACATTTCAGTGCCCTGCCTGGCACACTTGTTGGAATGAATGCCATCTGGCAATGGCCAGCCCCAGTGTCAACACCCTGGAGATGCCTTTCTTGATTGCTCCTGGCTTAAGTGTGTTCTAATTCTCTGACTTCTGAAGCATTATGTATGCTTTAAGGTAAAAAAACTACACAAAACAAAACTAGAATTATGACTTTCCCACTCTCTAGTCCAGTGGGAAGAGCTATGGGCTGGGAGGCAAAAGCCCCGAGTTTGAATCCTAGGTCACACTGCCTCTCTGAGCCTTGATATCACCACCTGTGAAATGGAGATAATATTCCCTACCTCATGGGTGGCCCTGAGGCTCAAATGAGAGAAAAGCGCTGGGTCTGTTTAAGCGGGTTCAGGTATTAGATCTTGCCTTTTCCTTTGCGACCTCGGTTTCTGTGTGCTTATCTTCTCTCTCCTACTAGACCATGGGCTAGTCACTTTCTCTGAGAAGCCTTCCTGGATCCTCCAGGTGGAGGCAGCCACTTCCTCCTCTTCACCTCCGCTCTTTTACCTCAAATGTCACCCATGACTATATTTCTCTGCGTGTTGACTTTTCTCTTCTGGGTTGACAGTTTCTCAAGTTGAGGCCGTGTCTGAGTCATTTCTACACCACAGTGTCTGAGTCAGGGCCTGGGACAGATTATATTTCTTGTAAATAATGGTTGAAATCCCTTCCTCGTCTCCCAGCGTGGCTGATAATGGGCCTTACACTCAGGGGAACTCAAGAAGCAGTGAGCTCAGCTGTGTGAACGACACGCCTCCCTCCGGGGTAGAACTGAGACCCAGACATGGCCCCACCCACCCCCACCTCCACCAAGCTTGTTAGGAGACACCTGCCACCTCCCCAGGAATGCTATCTCCTGCTTTTCAAGCACCTTTCAAGTTCCGAGAGCTTTCCCATTATTGTGGCATTAAGTCCTCACCACATGCAAGGGGGGCAGGAGGTCTTCAACCCATTTTACAGAATAGGAAACTAAGGCAGGCCTGGAGAGGTTAAGAGATGTAGCTGAGATCACACAGTGAGTTAGTAAAGAGAGAGAGAGAGAGCTCGAGGCCTGGAGCGTAGGGCTCCCACTCCAGGCCTGAGCTCTTTCTCACTGTAGGGCCCCTGCCCTCCCCACCTCCTCTCCTGCCCCCCTGCCCCCTGCCCTGCCTCCCACCATCATCCTCCAACCCTGGAGATACCCAGCTGGGAGCAGCTGCCTTCCCATGCCACCAGCATCAGATTTTTACGAGGGCTGGCTCCCTGGTGGCCCTGTCTTCTAGCCCCAGGCTGGCGGGGAGGCAGCTAAAAATAACCGCTCCTGAGCCTCCCCAGCAGCTGCTGCTCTGTTTGGGTGGTGGGCAGAGCCCCGGGTCTGTGGGGCTGCAGCTTTTCTAAGGCAGCAGGAGCTTCCGGGGCAGGGGCTGGCCCCTGGGGGATGTTGGGCTGGAAGGAACTCACGCCCAGTACCCACAGAGGCAAGGCGAGCACCCTTCTCTCCTGCCCCAGTGGCTTACCAGGTGACCTGGGGTGGAGGCGAGGCCTGGATGGTGCAGGTCAGCAGGACCGTGGTGCGCTCCCAGACAGCGTGGGAACGCAGTGGGATCCAGAACCAGGGCGCCCGGCCGGAACACAGCTCCCGCAGCTCTTTGGCCTCCCGAACCTTCTCCTCCGTCTGGAGGCAGGAGAAGGTCTGTGACTCCTACGAGCCAGGGCACCAACTCTCCCCATCTTCAGGGACACCTTTCCCCGTGACACCCAGGCTCTGGAGTCAGACCCACGTGATCGGGAGCCCCTTCAGCAGCATCTGAGAGGCAGTGTGGCCCAGAGGGCAGACCATGGGTTTTGGAATCAGCTGGCCTGGGGTCAAGGCCTAACTGCCACTTAGATCTGTGAGACCATAGGCAAGTCCTTAGGCTCCTCTTCTGTAAAATGGAAATGATAATAATACACCCCCCCCCACCTGTGGGGCCGTAATGAGGATTCAATGAGCTAATATGTGAAAAGCATGGGTGTTGTTCTCCTGCCCAGGGAGGGGGTAAGGAGCGTGGCTTCAGATCCCTGACATTCGTCAGGATTAGCATTTCCTGAGGGTCTGTTGAGTTCTGGGCTCCGGGAGAATGACTTTAGAAGCCTAAGCTCATTTAATTCACATCTCCACATTGAGAGCTGGTACAACCACATGCATCTATTTTGCAGGTAAGGAAACCGAGCCTCAGGAGGAATCAGTTGCTTGCCTAAGGTCACAGGGCTGGGGGTGGGGGCACCGGGATTCAAACCCGGGTCAACATCAGGGTCTGGGTTCTTTCCTGGTGTCCAACTGCTTCTTGAGAAGGGGGTAGAGTGAGGTGCGTGGCCTGGGATGGGTCCCAGGTCTCTGGTCCCGGGGGCTCCCCAGCCCACCCCCCTCACCCTCCGCCTCAGCGCCTTCCAATCGCGGCTCTGGCGCAGCAGCCATTGGGTCCGTAGGTAGGCGATGTCCGTCCTCTCCAAGTCATTGCCGAAGCCCACCCGCTTCTGCCCTCGCTCCTCCAGCTCCACGGTGGAGGTCTGGCGCCTCAGCTGGGCCTCCCTGTGGCGACAGAGGACATCAGTGGCTGAGAACCTAGGGTTGGCTGGGGTGGCAATGCCATCCCCGCACCCAGCATTGCCACCTATATTTTAAGCTTCTTGAGGACAAGAGTAACTCAGTCCTCTCTTGCCTCCAAAATACCCTGAGTGGGTCCTTCTTAACACAGTAGGTACATAATAACTACTCTCAGTATGGTTTGCAAGGCTCCTTCACAGATCATTAATTTTTCCTCCGGTTTTCACTGCACCCAAGTGGACAGGCATTAGTCCTGCCATTTTACAGGAGCGATACCCCGAGGCTCAGTGACTTGCTTCAGGCCAGCCAGGACCAGGACCTAGGCCTCCCAGCCCAGGACGAGGCCACCTGATGTTCTCACGCTCAGGCCCCTTTCCAGTCTTGGGACTCGTGTCCGAAACTTGGGGCTGGTTTACTAGCTTCTCCTCTCCCCAGCCCCTCCCATACCATGTGCAGCCGGCTGGGGAAGGGTGGGGGGTCCCTCTCTCAGGGATGGCCCCTCACTACTGCCTGTGGATTCAGGGCCCCAAGGTGGGCCTTGTGGTCAGAGAGCCCTGGGCTTTGACTTTGGTCTAGCCCCTTAGTCTAGATGTGTCACTTCGGGCAGCTTCTTTAAGCTCACTGTGGGAGCCCAGCAGGGAGGCAGGGGACTGGGAGGATGGCCCATCTCAGCCCAGGGCTCTCAGGAGGTCACTTGACTTACCACGACATCTCGGAGGAGGCCGTCAGAGCCAAGGCGGCTGCGAGGGCGCGGTCTGCGGCGCTGAACTGGTATTCCTCCTCGCTGCGCAGAAAAGAGAGGCCATGGCTCCTGCGGGTGTGGCTGGGGCTCTGGCTGGGGCTCCCTGAGCTTAGGGCTGCATCTCCCCACCTCAGCCTCCCTCCTCAAACTGGGGTCTCAGGAAGCAGGGCCATGCCTTCCCCCTCAGACTGGAGCCTCCAGAGGACAGAGCTGTGCCTCCCCCTCAGACTGGGGACTGGGGGTAGGGCAGTGGCCGGGGTGGGGTCCCCAGTGCTCCCACCTGCTGCGGAAGGTCCGCCTCTGCACCGAGGATCCCATGTGCAGGCTGTGCTGCCGCTGCTCCTTCTGTTCCTCCTCGTGGCGGCGTTCCAGCCTGTGCACCTCCACGGCCTGGGGGGGCTGGGGCTCCCCCACATTTCCAGGGCTGTGGGGCAGAGTCATGGCTGCGAGAACCACAACCTGCCAAAGCCAAGGTTGCACAGTCACTCCACCAGGCGTGGGCCCATCCCTTCCCCGTGCGGTCCCAGCATCTCTGGGAGGTTTGTGGGGTGGCAGGGTGGGGGCTCTCTCTCCAGCGGGCAGACAGGGGAATGGAGGCCTGAGAGGGAGAGGAACTCGCCCAAGGTGACGGAGGCCGACTTCGTGCTCTGAGCCTGGCTTATCCACCACCCCACGTGTTCCCCAGCTGAGGGAGCAGAGCCCCACTTTGGGGATCAGGCTTCCAGCTGCACCCCTGTCCTTGCCTCACTGTGTGACCTGGGGTAAGGCCTTGCCTTCCCTGGGCCCCAGCTTCCCAGATGACTGATCACTGTGATGTCAAGGGCTGTTCTATACTCAAGATGGGCAGCTGTCCTTACTCTTCCTGCGTACGCCACAGGCAGTCCTGCCTCTGAGCCTTTGCCTGGACTGGTCTCCTCACTGGGAGAACCTTCTCCCCCTGGCTTGCTTTTCTACTCATGCTTCAAAGCCCAACCTGAGTATGCTCATGAGCACACAGGTGCAGCATGGGGACTCCAGGGCCAACCTCCTAACTGTGATCCCAGCTTCTCATTCCAGTTTACAAGTGTGTGACCTTGGGCAAGACTCCGTGACTTGGTTTCCTCATCTATAAAATGGGTCTATCAACCTCTCAGGGGGGTTGTAAAGGGTTGATGTGTACCTGGCGCATAGTAGGTACTATATAAGCGATAGACTTTAACGTTATTTTTCTAAGTGCTGTCGAAAAACTACAGGCCATCTAAAATTTTCCCTCCTCTGATTCATTTTGTACTTTGTATCTGGACTTCACAATTTAGCTCTGATTCAAAAAATGCCTCCTTTTGCGATTTAATTATTTCATATCTGTGCACCTCGACCTTCGACAAGGTTGTAAATGAATTAAAAGTCACAACAGCATGTGCTCACTGTGAGCCGCATATTAGTTTTCAGATGCATTATCCCCTGTCCCTGCAATAACTCAAATGACACAGCACTGCTATCCTCCCACTTTACCTATGAGGAGGGGAAGTACTTGCTCAAGGCCACACAGAGGGCTGGTGGTGGGGCCATGGCTGGCACCAGGTCTCCCCAAGTCTGAGCTCTCCTGACCTCTACACCACACATCTACTCAGGGCCAGGCCTTGGCTGAGGCTGGGGCCACATAGCCTTTCTTCTCATAAGGGGGTCACAACGGAGGGGGTCCTCCCTTGTATTCCTGAGGAGCAGGTCTGGGCCCCCAGGTGGTACCCAGTAGGGTTGGATCAGATTGGTCTGGAAGAGGCTCAGGGATCAGGGAGTGAATCTTGGAGATGGAGGCGAGGGGAGTGGAGGCCCCAGAGCTAGGAGTTTTGGGTTCTTGCAGTAAGTCCTCTCCCAGATGCTGAAGCTCTAGGATGTTTGGTGGAGTCCACAGAATGGCTTTGACACTTCCTCCAGGTAGGAATTCTGGGGGCAGGCCTCTGACCTGGGAGGGTCCTTGTGCGCTTGGACCTGATACAGACCCTGGACATGAAGAAGGAAGCAGAAGAGACTGGCATTCAGCCCTGACCTGCGTGTGTATTCTGTTCACACCTGGGTATGTGGGTGACCATTTCTCTAAGTTCATGGCATGGCAGGTGGGCCCGCTAGCCTCATCAGAGATCCTTGGCCTGGAGGGCCTGTTGTGGGGTGTCAGGGGGCTCAGGCTGCCAAATGTCAATCTTGTTGGGTACTTATTGACTCCTTCCAGTGTCTGAAAGTTTCTTCTGTTTGCATGTCCACAAAGAACGCCCAAGAGAGACTGGTCACTGAGGGGAGTTGGTCAGGACCAAGGGCTGCCCTCGAAGCTTCCTTGGCCTCGTGCCATGTCCTCATTTGAACATAACAGGACAGCCACCCCTTGGGTTCCCATGTGGTCACTCCCGAGGAAAAGCATCTGCCTGTACCCAAAGAATGGCCCTGCTCACAGCCCAAGAGGAGAGCTGCTGGGTACCACCCTAGGCAGGGGAGGCCCCCAGCTTTCCTGGGACGCCGTGTGCCCTGGCCCCAACAGCTGAGGGTTAACGTTCCCTGGCGTCAGGGGCTGGCTGCCTTCCCCATGCTCTGTCCCAATTAGCACAGTGAGTGGGCCTGGCGCTCATCCCTGACCTCCTGGGCCTCCCCGAAACCAGACCCCCATCTTTAGCGGATGAGCCATCGGTTCTTTTTAAAGCGCTGACTGAGGCTCGGGATTAAGCACCAAGAGCGCAGCCTCCTCTGCCCTCTTCCCAGACGCTGTGTGTGCCCGGTGGAGGGGTCAGCAGGGTGAGGGCCAGGTGAGAAAACCGCCCCTTGCCCTCTCCTGGGGGTGCAAAGCCCTGGGCTAGAGGTCCTGCCATGTGGCCACTTTCCTCCCAAGTCTCAGCCTGTTTTTGCACCAGGCACAGGAGTATGAAGGGTCAAGACAGCCTCTCCCCCCCACCCCAGGAGGGAAGGAGGTGCGTGGAGGCTTCTAGCAGGATCCTGTGGGCGGAGCAGAGACAGCCTGTCCAGTCTTTCTGCTGTGGCTCCGCCAGCTTCCGAGAGGCAGGAATTCTGACCCTGCCACGGAGGAACTGAGACCATTTCTGCCCTGTCGGGGCCTCAGTTTCCTGCCAGTGATCCCAGGCTGGATGAGGGCTTGCTCTCTTTCCCTGTCACTCGGGTCTGTCAAGCAGGACCCGGACAGCACTGCTTAGGTTTGCTGGACCTGCCAGCTCACCCTGTCCCTGCCGATCTGGCTCCACTGCAGGAAAGCCTCCACTTCCCAGGTACCCCCAGGTGTCTATTTTTTATTTTTCAGCTTTCTCATCGCAGAGGGCTTAGCTTGGAAGACCCAGGATCACACAACAGTGGGATGAAAAGAGATTTCTAGGCTCCCATTTTCATTTGGGTGCCTAGGCATATGCCTACCTTCTCTTTCCAAACCTCCCAGGCAACTCCTTTTCCAGCACACACACACACACACACACACACACACACACACACACACACAGGCACCACTTCCCAATGGGAAGCGAGGGTCTCACTCCCTGGAGGTATCCCTCTCCACCCTGATCCCTGGAGGTGACTCACAGAAGCAGCCGTGTCCACTTGGGCGTCTCTGGTGAGAAGATTCCAGAGGACGAGAGGATCCTTGGTCCCTTCGTGCCCTGGGCTTGGCGGGGAAGGGGGAAGAATGCGGTCCTGGAGCCTGCATGGGCCTTAAATATAGCAGCGCTGAGACAGTGATGACAATGGATGCGGGCTATGGGGGGGTGAGGGAGGGGCTGTTCGCTCCGTCCAGCATTGCTCAGCGGCAGCAACAGGTGGAGCTGTCCCCACCCCACTCGTCCTCCCTGGAGCAACAGGTGGAGCTGTCCCCACCCCACTGCTCCTCCCCTCAGCTGGGCCCCTTTCCCCACCTCCAGCCCCCATGAAAGAGGGAAGAAGGCAGAAGCTCAGGCTTGGTTGTACGGGACGCGGAGAAGGGTGGTTTCCCAGCTGCCGAGACTTCTGGCCTGAATTCTGCCCCCACTGACCGGTGCCTTGGGGAAGACCCAGCTCCTCTGATCTGATTCAAATGGAGACAGTGAGACTGGGCACCCAGGCTTCATGAAGACAGTGGAAGGCATGTGACTTAAGATGCGTCTTTAGCGCTCAGAAGTTGTAACTGGTTAAAATGGAAGTATGTGGCCACTGCCCCAGCCCCTGTGCGGCCACGGTCCTGTGTGGGGACATGCACAGGCAGGAGGGGAGTGGGGATGCCATCTTTCCTTCACTGTCTAAATCCCTCGGGCTTCCAGAGTGGCCGCCGGGGGACCCTTCTTCCAAAGCTTTGCCGCACCCCTCCCCCATCTCAGTTCTTTTTCCCTCGCGTTGGTCATACCCGCCCTTTGCCAGGCCTGGGGGGCACTGAGGATGCGGAATTGAGTAAGGTAAGACCCACGATGTGGAGGCATATAGACCTGGAGACGGTTACAACACGGGGAGATCAGGAAAGTACCCCTGAGCCAGATCTCAAGGGATGACCAGGTTTGGGGAAGGCTATGCCAGCTCCAGTCCAGACAGCACAGCTTCCCTCCCTGGCCCTCTCCTGGGGCCTCAGGGGGCCAGAAACACAGCGCCTGTCACTCTTCCTAGTGCCTCGGGACCTCTCACTGGAGAGAGAGAGAGAACACACAAGTGATCTCGCAGCCAAAATCTCAGTCTCCTGCCCTCTTTGAAAGCTCCTTTCTAAGCATTCTCCCTTCTCCCTGGTGCAGTGTTAAGAGCATCTTTTGGGGGAAACACTTGGCAGCTCTCTCCCATCTTGCATTGCTAAGGGATTTCCAAGATCCACATTTATACACTGATGGTGAGGGTGGATGTGAATGTGTACCTACAGCAAAGAGGGGTGTGGGCTTCCACTCCAGCAGGAGACACATGTTTAGACTGGTCCTGCAACCCCCTTTCCCCCCAAGGCAGCCTGGTAGATGTGCCACCACTTGCTAACTGTATGACCTTGGCCAAGTCACTTGACCATTCTGGTTTTATTATCTGTACAGTGGGGTCAATGAATCCTGCCTTGCAGCCTGATTGGAAAGATTCATCCAGGAAATGTGGAGCCTGCAGCACAGTGCCCGGCAGCCAACAGACGTTTGCTAAATGAGAGCCCCACTGATAACTGCACGACTCTAGGGATGCCGAGAGCCTTCTCCTACCTGCCCTTTTGGACGTGGGATTCCCATGTACCCCTTTGCTGACCAAGCCCCAGTGATGCCCTCACTCCTCACAGAGAGGTCCCAATGTGTCTTATTGTGAACACAGACAATCTTCAGGTCATGAGACTGAGCGGAGGTTAGACTGGGAGTCATGTGAATCTTGGTCTAAATCCCAATCTCTGGCACCTGTACTTTCCAGTGGAGGGACCTGGGCCTTGTTTCTGGGCCTCGGTTTTTTTAATTGGTAAATTGGAGACAAGATCTAAGACAACAGGGAACTTGCCTGCCTGTCGAATTCACTGTATCCCTAACCCCAAAAACAGTGCCTGGCATACAGCCCTTGGTGTCTGCTTGTTTAAAAACGAATGAATAAATGAGTGAACAAATATTTACCTTGCAGAATGGTTATGAGGTCACAATGTGTACAATGTCTGGTATAGTACCTGTCTCACGGTTAATATTCCTCAAAATATGTCCTTCTTTCTCCCCCTTCCTTATCTTTTCCCTCTTATTGCCTTCTCTGGACTTATGAACATTTCGGACAGTCCTTTGAACCCCATTTCACCTACCAACCACCCTGAACCTCCACACCATTTTTCCAGACAGCAACCCAACTGTCTTTGGCTCATGGCTCTCCTGGCGGCCAAGTAGAGAACTGCCGGGCCCAATGCTTTCTCCCGCTACCTCCTTCATCCTGTACTCGTCTCCTTTCCCTCCCTCTGTCTCTCCTGCACTGCAGTTAATTCCGGTTACTGTTCTTCTCACGCTTCCAGGTTAAAATGGATCTTCCTAATGCCTCTCCATCCATAGAGTGGGAAGGAAAGTGGGTTCAAGGGGGTTAAGCAGGGGGCTGGGGTCTCAGAGCTGTGTCCCACCAGCATCGCCGCCAGCAGGTGAGACGGGGTTGTCTGTACCTCTCCCTCTGTTCCTGCCTCAGCTTATTGTTTTTGTCTATCCCACTTTCTGGAAGGGAGGATAGGGACAGCAAAAGGGACAAGCCTTGATGTTGACATCTGGCTACAGCTTCCTTGTCTAGGTTGACACTCAGACCTGGGAGGGGCAAGAGGGACCTGGTCTCCTGGGACCCTGGAGGAGCTCAAGTCCCATCGGCCCCTATTCTGTGGCTGAAAACTCAGGCAACCCCTTTATGTTTTGGGGGGCCGGGGCTTGGGAGGCTGGGGGTCTGCAGGCAGCACAGATTGAAATATCCTCCAAGTAGCCCTACCCCCATCCAGGGGTATAATGGGGGTGACTCTAGGGAGATGATTTGAGGCCATGGATAGGGAAACTGTTGATGTAAGGGCTCCATTCCATCAACACATCCGAAGTGAAGCCCTAAAAGTGCTTGTTAAAAAGCCAGATTCCCAGGAGCCATAGATTTAGCAGAAAGGGGCAGGGGAGGCTGGGGAAGTTGTACTTTTATTAAACTCCCAGGGGCGTCTCAGGATGAGGCAAGTTTAGGAAACCAACCTGGGCAAGTCACTTCCCTGAGCAACATTTCCTCCTTTGCAAATATCAGTAATATAACCTATCTGGAAGGTTAGTGGGGGAAGGTGAGTCATCACCCGCTGAAACTGTGGGGCCACATGGTTGAGTTCTTCTCTGACGACTGCTACTGTTCCTTACTCCTGGGCTTGGCTCCGCCAGGCCTTGGAGGCAGTCACGGCTCAGAGACTGCAGGTAATGGGTTCAGGGCCTGGGTCACTCAGGGATGCCAAGGTCCCGGCCAGTTCCCTGGGCTTGGGACACTGGCCTCTAGCGGTTCCGGCTGTAACTGCAGGCCTGGGCCTAGGAGACAGGAGACCAGGGACCTGCCCTGCCCTGCAGCCTGTCTGTCCCTCCGTGGGGACTGGGTCAGCCTGAAGAGGGTCACAGTGCTCAGAGTCATTCACCTCTCTCCTCAGGCACTCCAGCTCCACCCTGTCTGTCACCCTGAGTTGCTTAGAGAGTTTTGTGGCCCTGTGGATTGCCAGCGATGTTTATGGCTTTTAATAGAAACCCTCTGTCTTGCCCTGTCTCACCTGGTGAGAGCAGTCCAGCTGTGGGGCCTGTTTTCATTACTTACCAAGGTGAAGACAGTCAACCTTTGGCCACGTTCGCCCCAAGGGAGAGGAAGTGGACTTGTTTGCAGTGTGGGGAGAGGGGAAGCATTTGTTAACATCGATTTAGTGGCTGCTAAGAGGAGAATGGGCCTGGGGTGCTTGGGAGGGCGGCCCACCCCTCTCTTATGGAGATACTGGGTCTGAACCAGCAACCCTGAGATGTTAAATATTAATTACAAACTGATAAGAGCAACACCACCTGGTGCTGTGTCACAGAGAGGGGAGGGAGCGGAGGGGAGACGTATCTGGGTTCAGGGGAAGGAGAACACTACATCCCAAAAAGGTCCCACTGAGGCAGCCGGACTTTGGTCCTGTTTCTCAGAAATGTCCAGATCAGGCTTTGGGACAGGCAGGTGATGGGGGCGCTTGCCCCTCAGGAACCCCACTGGGGCCCTCCCCTCCTTATGTCTCATCTTCCAAGAATCCAAACCAGCATGGAAAGTTCTTTCTCTTGAGGCCAAAAAGCACTAGGTTTGAGCTCTGACCATCATAGGCTCACTGGGGGCCCTTGGGTGGGTCCCTTCTCTCAAGGCCTGCTTTCTCATCACAGGGGTCATCTGAGATGCAAATGACACAAAGGCAGTGCCGGTCCTGGAAGCACAGAGCAAGGGCCCTTTTCCTATAGGGGAGCAGATGTAGGGCAGGAGGGAGTGGAGGCAGGCCTGGGGGCTCCATGCAAAGGGGTCCCCTGAGAATGTCAACACCCCCCAAAACAGCTTCTACTTACAACCTTGGGGAGAAGGTCCCACTTGTCTCTGCACCCTGTTTCCAGAAAGCCCTGTAACATTCTCGCTTCCTCCACCTGACAGTCTAGGTCCTCTGACTGGGCCTGGAGCATCCTGAGGAAATCAGGATAATTTGAGAAAATTCCCGGTCTTCAGCTAACCTGAATTGGGGCAGTAAGTTCAGTTTAAAAAAAAAAATCACAACAGGAAATAGCTGCCATTTATTGGCACTGCCCATGAGCCAGGTGCTATTAAGCACTTTCCAGACGTTGTTTCATTTCACCCTCACCACCACCCTGTGAAGTAGGTGAATCCCCATTTACAAATGAGGGAACTGAGGTTTTGAGCACTGAGTCATTTGCTTTCAGAGGCCTGGCCCTGACTGTGAAGTCACACAGCTGGTAAATGGTGAGGCTGGAATTTGAACCCAGATGGGCTGAACCCGAGGCTGAGTTTCCAAAGTTGTGAAGTCAGTACTGTTCGTTGGTTGTGTCTCCTTCAGGGGCCCCATGGCCCCATGTTCCTTTCAAACCCTGCTCTCAGGATGGGGTCTGAAACTCCTTTTCAAGCCGACAGAAAAGGCTTATGTGATCTCCCTCCCTGGTAGACCTGCATTTTGCTTGAGCTACAGCATTTAGTAGAGGAATGAAGTTGAAATGGAGCAACTCCAGGCAGCCGCCTTGGTTGGGAATGAGCCCCAGGCCGCACCCCTCCGTGGAGTCTTGCCATCGCGCTGCCTCTGGCCTTGGCAGAAGTGCAGGTTGTTCTGGTTCTGCCCGGCCTGCTACAAGGCATTCTTTTCCAGGCTCCTTTTCTCACCTGGGGAATCACAGGGGAGGCAGGACCTTGCTCTCCATCAACCTAGATTATGAAACTGGCCCGGAATGGGGCGAGGAGAGGTAGGCTCCTGGAGAAGCTTGTGTCCAGCTTGAGCCCTGGATCTCCGGGAGGTCTCCCTGCATTAACTCCCGCACCCTGACTGTCCCGCCCTGCCCTGCAGAGCTCTGCGTACACACACTCACTGGCACACACACTCTTGCACATGATGTACTCCAGCATCTCCCGGTCCGGAGTTCTCATCGCATCTCTTGCTCCAGCCATGGCAGGGGCCCAGTGCCCCTGCTTCCTTCCTCTGGTTCTCTCAGCAGCGCCCACCTGAGGCTGGGCTGTGTTCGCAGCACCGTTGGGTTGGGATTGGCCGCAGAGAATAAGAGGTTGGGTTGGGGGTGAAGAGAAAGCCCCAGGCCAGTCCTGCTGCCACTCAGGGCTCCCACTGCACAGTCAGGGCCAGGCCTCTGAAAAGAGAGTCCAGCTCTGTGGGCTGCTCCAGGTCTGAGGCCCGAGGGCCTGTGCTCTTGGCTTCAGTCTCGGACACTGGACCCTCGTCCTTGGAACACATGAGGGACTCCAGCAGGCCCCAGGGACTGGAAACCTGGTCCATGGGAGAACACGAGGGGGAAGGAGTCTCCAAAGGGAGGGACACCGGGTGGCCCTCGATCTGGACAGAGGAGAGGAGGGGCAGCTGGCCCTTCAGGTACCCCTGTGTCCCTGGCTCCCCCTTGTGCAGCACGTTAGTGTCAGGTGCTCTGTCCATGTGGACACACAGGTGCTGGTGGAAGGATTTTGCTTCTTGGGGCTCCTCCATAGTCGTGGAGGCCATCCCCTGCAGAGAAAGGTCACCTGTGATGCAGCTGTCAGCTGGTGGCTCTTTCTGGAGCTGGCCCTTAGTCCTGAGGTGTTTGGAACTAGAGAGTGTCCCAGGAGGGGAGTCTTTGCCAGAGCCTTCCATGCACACTCCATAGGAAGGAGGCCAGCTGTCCGGACTGGCCTGAGAGGTGTAGGAAGAGATGGCCTGTGGGGTGTAGGATGGGGCTTTAGCTTTGGGGGTGACTTGAGGTGTGTAGGATGGGGGCCTGACCTCAGGGGCAGCCTGGGGGGCATAGGACAGCGGGGACGGTGTCTGCTGAGGTGGCATCCTGGAGGGTTGGAACACGATGTCCGACTGCTCAAGGTAGGTGATCTTAGATATGTTGTGCAGCGGTGGGGCTCCTGGGGGCTCCCTGGGCCCAGAGACCATGACTTGGGAGTACTGGCCAGGTTGGGCCAAGCTGCCGGGGCCGCTGAGGTCAAGGACAGGAATCAGGACGTGCTCCTGGATGAACCGCAGAGGCTGGAAGGTCAGTACACGCTGGATGTTCTGCACAGGGACAATGACAGCCACCATCAGGGCCCATTCTCAGCTCGCCAGGGGCGCCCAGGGTGAGTGAGGTCCTCCGGGGGGAGGCAGAGGTGTGGGGGAGGCCATCAAGGGCTTTTCATGATGCATATCCCACATGTCCCCTTCGCCTCCCAGAGATCCCTCTAAATGCCGGGGCTCTTGTGAGGGACAGGGCTGCCAGCCCTGCAGTTGGGGGCCACTCCCAAGGTCTGGGTTATCCCAGGAAGAGGGATTTCGGCTGCAGTTTCTCCAGGAGGTATATGACTTAGGTTTGGGGTGGCCTTGGGCTATGCTCTAGAGGTGGGGACCCACATTACTGCTTTGGGGCCCCCCCAGACCTCTCCCCCACCCCCCCGGCCCAGGCGGGGCTACTCACCAGGGAGTTGGGAGGCGGAGGAGGCTTGGTGACGTATCTGTAGCTCAGGTAGCAGAGCCCCGCGACCAGAAAGCCCATGGCGAACAGGAAGGCCCCTGAGAAGGAGTAGGTCCACGTCGGGTCTGCGTGAGCAAAGGGGCCAGAGCACGGGGGTGAGGCTGGTGCAGGGCTGGGCCCATCCCGAGTGTGGATGCGACACTCTCAGGGCTCCTCCCGCCCCAGGCCAGGCCAGGCCAGGGAGCCTCTCCTACCCGAATGTTCGCCGGTCCAGCGAGAGCACAGGGAGAGGGCCCCTCACCATGACTAAATATTCAGAATTTGTCAGTCGCATTTTCACGCTGTAATGCAAATATGCTCTATGCTCCCACCTTGACAAACGCACTTTTCATAACAGCCTGGAAGGCCTGGTTCGAAGTCTGAGGTCTTGGACGCCTTGGGGAGCTGTGCTGACAAGTGGAGGTGCGGGAGAGCCTGCCATAGGCCCCTAGCCCACCTGGCTCCATCTCACAGTGCCAGGGGCCTGGAGCACAGATAAGGACCCCCCAGCCCACATGGCCAAGCTCATCCATGCCCCCAACAGATAGCCAACTATGGGCCACCCTTTGTGCCGAGGGTCTGCACGGCAAGAGAGTGTCTCCCTTCAGGAGAAAGGACTCAAGGGAGGGACCTGCCCAGAGTGGACACAGGCTTGGGGCACCTCTACAGGGAACTTTGGGGTCTGGGGTACTCAGAGTGTGGTCTAGAAGGGGGGCAGGTCACAGGCTCCAGGGGGACTTGTCCACTTGGACCTAAGGACTCTTCATCTTGTTGGGAGAGCCACAAGGCTCTTGTCTGGCACAGAGGACAGCCCTGCCTCCCTGGCAGGGGTGGGAACTGACAATGGGAAGGGCCTGTCCTCCCCACCCCCCTACCAAGGTAAAGGGCTGGGTATCGGGGAAGACCTTGCTCAGAAGGCAGCTGGGAGACACTGCTTTTTCTAAAAGGGACAGGAATGGATACTGAAGCCTTTAGCCGAGCCTTCTCCAGATGGTCCCCTGTCTCTGGGATGGGCACAGCCAGTTCTTGGCATGTCACACTTCCTGTCACCAACCCAAGTGGGACTGGTGAGGGGCTTGGTAAAGAAGAATTAAGTGGATTTTGTTGTTGTTGTTGTTAAAACTGGCAATTTGTATTACCCAGGGGTCTTGACTCTCCAAGTCACCCTCCTATTCCCAGCCCCCGTGTGGCTTCAGCTGGAGGCACTGCTCACCAGCTGCCAATGACCTTAGCAGTTGCTGTGAACGCTGTGGGCCGGGACCTCTGCTTCTAGCCCCCTCCTTGCCCTTCCCCCAGCCCCGTGGCCTCTCTGGGTCAGCTTCCCACCTCAGTGATACCCTGTCCCCTGTCACTCGATACCCCCAGCACGGCTCCAGGGAGAAGACATGACCTGAATGTCTCTACGTGACATAGCTAATGGAAAACCACTGCTCCTTGTACCAAGACAGGACAGGGACATGGAACATTCCCACATGCCATTTCACCCACGAGGAGGAAGGAAGAAATAATAGAAATTACACTAGAGTGTGGGGTATTAGATGTCTGGCTCAGCTCTGAAATGCTGAGTGTCCTTCTCTCTGCTGTACAACCCTCTCTGGTCTACCATTTATTAATAACAGTAGCCAGCAATTATTGAATTCTTAAAATGTGCCATGCACTGTGTGAGGTGCTCTACTTATGTTATCTTATCAAACACAGAGAGCCAGGGATGCTCCCTTCATATAAATAATGAAGCTGAGTCTCAGAGAGGTTAAGTGACTTGACCAAGGTCACACAGCTATTCAGTGGAAAATCCAAGATTGACATATATAACTCCAAAGCGCATCCTCATAGACATGACATAAGGATGGCTTGGTTTCCTCATCTGTAAAAATTGGATGTGGGGTGAGACAACCCCTAGAGTACTGTCCAACATCAAGATACTGGAATGTTGCTCTGTGACCCTCCCAGATATTCTGAGAGGTGGATAAAGTGGAGACTCTGGGCTCTGGGGATAGGACAGACCCCAGGATACTGGGTCAAGGGCAGGACATATCATTCTGAAGTGGCAGTAAGAGGAATAAATGTGCAGTAGAGGCAATTAGCTGTAAACAAAATTGCAAAATGGTGGTTAGAGCTCAGCCTTCAGGATCAGATGAACCTAACTAGGTTTACTGACCAGCTGTGTGGTCACCTTCAAGTTGCTTACTCTCTCTGAGCCAGAGTTCCTCCTCTGTAAAATGGGGGTGAGACCACTCATCTTGCAGGATTGTTATAAAGATTAAATGGGATAATATAGGTAAAGCATTTAACACAGTGCTTGGCAACAGAGTAGGTATTTAATAAATGGTAAGAATTATCGTTAATACACTTTATTTTCAAGGATAAGGTGTCTTCTATATACCAGCAGGAAATAGCCAACAAGAAAGGTGATTTATATAAAAGCAGCTTCAGTCTTAGAAAAAAATGGTATCACATCATGAGCCAGATCATGAAAGAACAAGCCAACATGCATGTTGTATAAAAGCAGGGTGGGGGAGGGGGGCCAGGAGTGGATGAGATTTGTCTAGTTTGGTACAGGGGAGGGGTCATGAGCCACCTATACGTGCCCAGCTTAGTGCCTGTAACACTGATTTCCTTTCTCTAGCTTTCCTCTTGCCAAGGTCTATTCTGGTCTCCTAGGTGGCCCTGTCCCCAGGAAGGGCATGTCCTGTGCACATGGCCAGCGCTGGCTGTTTCACCAGGCAATCTTCCCCTGAACATTAATGCACTGTGGTGGAAAAATCAGTCTCTTGTGGGCTCCTGGAGCAATGGATGAGCTGAGTTTCTGAACAAAACTGAGGCCTAGAACCTACCTGGTGATGATTCTCCAAGCCACAGTTTTACCCAGGGCCCACCCTTGCAGCCACCCCACCTCGGTTCATTAGAACAGAAATCACCTACTGACACCATTCATCTAAACGAGATGACTACGGGGGAGACTGGCTTTCCAAATCCATCCAACCCACCATACTGCTTTCATTCTCTGAACATCTGTCTATGAAAATAAACGCTAATAAAAATATCACAGTGCTTATGATGAGAGTTGAGTTTCAGAGTGCCAGAGGACGGGAGTGTGGGACACCATCTCGCTGAGCCAAGGACTCAAAGCTATTTCTATAGTAGCCCAAGGGTGTGACTGTGGTCTCCAGAATTAGACCCTGTTCTGTTTCTCACCACCAGTGTGACCTCAGGTAAGTTACTCAGCCACTCTGAACTGTCTCCTCATCTGTAAAATGAGGATGGTAATAGGATTGCGTTTAGTAGCGCCTGGTCCCTGGTTGGCGGAAATGCTAGTTGTCATTGCTGTTGTTATTATCTGACTCTGCAAGATACGGAGGGATTTTTTATCTTCTCTGCTCGCCCCCCTGCAGATTATCTCCCAGGATATCTCACCTGGGTTACTATTAAGGTGCAGTTGCTTTGCAGGGGTACACACTAAGCTTGCTAGAGAGAGGAAATCCGGACACAGGCTGGAGCGAGGAGATTAAACATGTGCTATGATAAGCGAACAGGTTTATGGACAAACAAAGATCGACTTTAATAATACGTTAATAACCCCTTCGTTGTTTTTCAGGGCACTGCCCAGCCTCACCTTGGTTACAGGGAGGAAAGCACACAGTCAAGGCTTCGATTCAGGAGTCCCCCCTCCCTCTGGCTTCAGCCAAACTTACCTGGCAGTGTCCTCACACGGCACACATAGGGGGCACTCTCTTTGGACCAGGTTGGAACAAAAATTGTGATGGTCCCAAGGAACTCCGTGTCGGGGGTCAGGCCAACGAACTCGTATTCTCTCTGCTTTCCTCCAAGGTGCTGGATTTGACAGAGAACCCAGGGTGACTCCTCTTACACACCCTCCACGCGGAGCTCAAGCAAGCCTGCTCACACCCCTGCTGGGTTACTGCGCTTAGTGCAAGGACTCCACCAGCCCCCAACCAGAAACTGGGGGGTCAGTCTGCAGTGCTCCATTCCCGGTCCCCTGCCTTCTGCTTTACCCCCAGTCCAGGCAGTCACCAAGCTCCACGCACCCTCGCTTAGAACAGTGCCTGGTACATAGCAAGCGCTCAATAAACACTAGCTTCCGTCATCGCCACTGCCCCATCAACACCATCATATGCACCACGGCCACCATCACCATCACCATCACCACCACAACTCTCACCACCACCCCCTCAGCCCCACCACCATCACCACTATCACCATCACCACTACCATGACCGCCACCGCCACCACCAATTTATTGGAGGCTAGAGTAATCATGAATGTGTATGTGCTTGATAATAGAGTTGCGAATTCAAGGAGAAGTAGACAGTTCCACAGTCACAGCTGGAGACTGTCACACTCCGAGCAGTTAAAAGGACAAGCAACTCCTCCCGAGTGGGGAAGGGCAGAGGAGGCCTGGCTAACACCCCTCGCCTCCTCCATCTACTTGTTATGTGTGGCTCACTCCACCGAACGACTGCCAGGTACACGTTCCCTTCAAGTGCACATGGAACATTCGCCAGGATAGGCCATGTGCTGAGCCATAGGACAAGTCTCCATGAATTTATAAGGACTGAAATTGCACAGAGTTTTTTCTGACCACAAACTGAATTAAATTATGAATGAATAACATTAAAATATTCAGTAAAACCTCAAATATTTACCCAAAAATAGTTGTGATAAGAACTCTCCCTGCTCAATAATCTCAAATTGCTCCCCCTGACTACTGAGATGATTCTTCCACCCGCCATCCCGGACCTATGCAGCATGGCCCCAGCCTGTCTTCCTGGGCATATCTCCCATGGTTCCTCTCCATCTATCAGTGGTTCTCAAACTTCAGTGTGGGCAAGAAGCACTTGGGTGCTCACTAAGATTCAGATCCTCGGGAGCAACTAGAGAATTCGATTAAATAGATTGGAAGGGGGAGCATTTTTTATTTTATTTTATTTTTTGGTTATTCTTCACCCGAGGATATTTTTTGCTTTGATGTTTAGAGAGAGTGAAAGGGAGGGAAAGGGGGGGGAGAGAGAGAGAAAAACATCGATGTGAGAGAGACACGTTGATTGGTTGCCTCCTGCACATGCCCCAACTGGGGCCGGGGATCGAACCCACAATCCTTCGGTACACAGGCTGACACTCTAACCATTGAGCAGCACTGGCCAGGGGGGAAGGGGGAGCATTTTAACAAATGCTGTAGGAGATTCGGATGCCCCTGGCTTGGGACCCTGTTTTGAGAAATTGTTCTGCATGGCCTCTTGCTCCAGGCAAACCGGGCAGTTCGGTGCTTTCCAATAACATCCTAAGTTTCTCTGCTCCTCTCTCTGATCACAGCGGGGCAGTGTAGGCCAGTGGGGACAATGTGGGCTATGAACAGGGCTGGGTTTGAATCTTGACTAGGCTATTATTTGCTGAACAATCTTGAGCAAGTGACTTAACCTCTCTGAGCCTCTGTTTTCTCATTCAGAAAATACAGGAGGTAATAGCACCTTCCACACAGGGCTTGGGTGAAGATTAAGCGATATCATAAACATACATTATCTGGGGCACCTCAGAAATCGGCATTGGCACCAGAAAGTTTTCTGTTTCAGAAATCTTTCCCAATTTCTCTTCACTGCCGTCTCCCCTCTCTCTTGCTGGCCTCTGCTCTGCCTCACACAATACCCTTATTTCCTTCTACCTATACCTGTTCGAATTAATGTTTAAATTCCCTTCCTACCCACTACATAATAAACTCCTCGAGTGCAGAAACAGTCATTCAATGGAATTATTGATTAATTGCACATGCTGGGGGGAAGGAAATACCACATATTTTCTGAATACAAAAAGAAATAACTTGTATATTGTTTGACAGTTCATGCCCTTGCTGTTCATCTTTTTCATTATTACTGATATTAAGACCCTGCTTATATCCAGTTCCTACAAATAGTAGAGACCCAGCAAAAAGAACAGAGGTGGTAGCAATTGATTCCAGCATTTTCTGAAGTAGATATTAATAGAGGTTGTGCACCAGGATGTTGGAAGGCACTAGGCAAAAAATTATGAGAAACAATAAATATTGTGCAAAATAAAAGGTCAAATGCATTTGAGAGAAGTTTGCATTAAACAAATTGGAACTGGCGTCTTGGCTTTGCAGGACTTGTCAGGGACTTTAGCATGCTATTGTGTGTGACTCCACTAGGGAGAGGCTGTGGACATGCTTCGGGAAATGCTAACTTATATAACACATCTCCTTCCTACTTAAAGCAACGCAGATCTAATTGAGAGGGGAATGGATTTCCCAGGCAGGGAAGGACCAGGGCGGCACATACACTGGCCATTTATTTACCATTTGGTAGGTTTTGTTGACCTGGAGGTCTAAGCGGTAGAACAGGTCATGGAAGATGTCCTCCAGGGTTAGCCGGTGGCCATTCCCTGCGGGGAGGGGCGTGGAGGTGGGATGGACAGTCATCTGGATGGATCTCACCTTGGGGACACAGGTCACATCAGGTGGTTTGATGGTAGCTGGAACAAGGGAGAGAGAAAGGAAAAGAAAAAGATCAGAATTAGCCAGCAGCGGGAAGTGGCTGCTTCCCTACTCCTCCCACTCTAGGCCCAGCTCTGCTTCTCAACGCCTCAGTGAAACAAATAGATGAGAGGAGTTCTGCCAGCGACCGGTGTTTGGGTTTCAGGCTGGCAAAGGGGTGACCAAAAGTGAGTAGGAAGATCTCAGGGAGAGGGACACTGCCCCCCTAGGGGGTCGATCGTGCCCTTGGCCCAGCCCCCACATATCCTGGGCCCTTCACCTCACCTTGAGTCTGCCTGGATCACTTTTCCCCCTAGCCTATTGGCAATGACAGCTTTGGGGACTGATGACAGTTCAATGACATATCCTAAGTAATGTTTGGGGTGCCCAATATTATTGATTCTGCCTTAATAGCTCAGGCCTAAGAGTTTAGTCTTTCTCCAGATGGAACTTTCTATTTTTATTGTTTTTATTGTTAATCCTCACACAAGGATATTTTTTCCCTTAATTTTTAGAGAGAGTAGAAGGGAGGGAGGAGAGAGAAGCATCAATGTGAGAGACACATTGGTTGGTTGCCTCCTGCATGTGCCCCCACCAGGACCTGAGATGGAACCTGTAACCCGGCTACGTGCCCTTGACGGGGAATCGAACCCGTGACCCTTCAGTGCTCTGGGCGATGCTCTAACCGTTGAACCACGCTGGCCAGGCCCAGATGGTACTTTCTAAATAACCAAATGACTTTGACTGGTTTACAGGCCCCTTTGGGAATTGGATGGATCCTACGGCTCTTCTCTCCTCCAAAATGTACATACAAAAATCTTGCCCTCAGTTTCAGGGATTCATGAACCTCACTCCCCCTGAAGCTAATTAATAAAAAACGCTCAAGGGTCCATTAACTTCCAAGATTAAAAACATCTGCGCCACAAGAACGGTCACTTCAGTGTTGTTTATAAAATTGAGAAACTGAGTTAAATGTCTTCAAAAGTGAGTTAGGGGCGTAAATCAGAGTACCTCTATAGCATGGATCATTTTAAGCAGTGAAGTAGCATGTTACGGAAAAATATTTAATGAGCGTGAGCAAATAAATGTGCACGACACCACTGTATGAAAAACAAACAGCCGGGTTACAAAGAGTAGATACAGTTGCTAGCAACGGCAGCTACGCTGAAGTGTTCAGATTACGTGGGGCTACTTTTATTTTACTCTGTGCGTTTCTATATTTTCCTGAATTTCTACAATAAACATGTATTCATCGAATGAGACAAGAAAAAATCAAATAGCTTGTTTACTTTAATTTTTAATTTTCTTAAAAAAGACACACATGTGGTTGTCGAGTCAGTTAGTGAACGTCATCATCGGCTTCACTTGTGTGGGGAGTTTGGCAACAAATATTCCTTCCTTTCCCTCCGTTCCTTCCTCCGTTCCTTCCTCCCTCCCTCCCTTCCTTCCCTCCTCAGTGATGTATGGAGCATCTCCCATGTGCCAAGCACCACGCTAAGGGCTGGGGTACAGTGGATTCCACACCACACACGCCCTCACGGAGCTCAGGTGTCAGCCGGGGAGGCGGAGGACAGCCAGGTAAGCAGACACTAAAACTGCAGGGTGGGATACGAGCTATGGAAACAACGCACAGCTGATGTGACAAAGAATACCAGGCGGTGACCTGGTAACATCAGGTTGGGGCCTGGGAGTGGTGGGGACCCTCACTTAGGAGGTGATGTTGAAGCTGAGACCAGACTCAGGATTGGGAAAGAGCCCAAGTTCGGAGGCCTTGGTCGTAGTGGAGGGAAGATGAAGGGGGTCTGAACTGGGGAGTTTGGGGTGGAGGTGAGGGCGAACAACCACACTGGGGACGCTCTCCACCAGGACACCTTCCCTAGGAGCCACATCCTGAACAGCACCCCCAGGCCGAAGGCAGAGCCCTCCTGGGCCGTCCTGGCCGCCCCTGTAATGAGGCTCCTACTCACTGTGCTGCAGCGAGCTGAACCGGTCTGTCATCTTGGTGGCGGAGCGGCCTCCCGCGCTGGTGGCCGTGACCCGCGCGTAGTAGAGCTCGGAGACACTGCCCGTCTCCAGGGTCAGGTTGCAGAATTTCCGGGTGATCCGCTGGCAGCCCTGCTTCGCCAGCCACTCGATCTCTCCGTACCTGCAGGCAAGGGAGGGGCCCGAGCACACCTTCAATGAGCAGGCCTGGTGTCAGGCCTGTGGTTTATTAATAATGATAACGATAGCTAATATTTACTCAGCAGGCTCTGTGTTCCAGGCCTTTTATGTGGATGATTTGTTAGTTCTCGCATTGATCCCCTGAGGCTCAGGCATTATCCTCTCTCCTTTTCAAATAAGGAAGCTGAGGCTTACAAGTAAATTATGCCCAGGTGCTTGAAGCATGCCTTCAGGGAGCCAGGGCTTGAACCCAGCCGGTCCGAAGCCACATTCTGGCCTCATCGTCACCATAACCCTTTGAGGCGGGCACTATTATCCCCACTTTACAGATGAAGGAACTGAGGCTCAGAGATGGGGAGTGACTTGCCGCAGGGTAAAGTGGCAGGACCAGGGAAGAAGCCCAGATTTGCAGATTCCTGAGCGCATGCCAACCCTCCTTCTCTGCATGGGAACAGGGACATAGGCTGGATGGCGTGGGCACAACTTTGTGTTGATCTAATCTCACCAGTAATAATAACGATTTGCCAGGCATCGGTGCCAATGACTATCTTATTGACTCCACCTAACGACCTTATGATGAAGGCACGATCTCTATCCTTACTTTATGGACGGGGAAACTGAGGCTTGGTGTGGTTGCCCAATTGCCCCAGGTTATATAGTTGAGAGCTGGCGTTCAAGCCAGAGCCCATACTTCTAACAATTATTTCATGCTCCCTCTGCAAAAGAACCAAAGGAGCAGAGCTATATTGGGGGTATAACAGTAGTCGGGGTGGGGGTCCTGGGGCACCTGGAAGGGGGCATTTTCTTGGAAGGGTTGGTTTCAGAGCAGAGTGAGAAGAGGTCATGTTGGGAGGGAAGCCTACGTCTTATACTCGACACTGTAGACTGTGTCTGGGGCGCTGTCCAGCCCGCTGTCCCAAGTCAGGATGTTTTCGAAGTTGCTGGACTGGAATTTCACGTGCTGAAGGAGATCCGAGGCGTCCTCAGCAATGTGAGCTGCAGGGAGTGGGAGCAGGGTGAGCGGATGGGCTGGTGGACCCCGCCCCCAGCACAGACCGCCCAAGGAGGGGGGTGAGACGGCGCACCCACCCGCTCAGCAGGGGCTGTGCTCACTGACCGTCACTGCTCTCCTTCACTTAGCTTCCTTTTTATCAAGCTAAAATTCACATTCCATGAAAGTACCATTTAAAGCATATATTTCAGTGGGTTTTTAGTATATTCAAAAAATTGTGCAGCTATCACCACTCCTATCTAATGCCAGATCATTTCCCCCCCCCGAAAAGAAACCCTGTGCCCATTAGCCTCCCCTCCCCTGGCCTTAGACGGCCACTCATCTGCTTTCTGTCTCTGTGGATTTGCTTATTGGACTTTTCATGTCAAGAGAGTCATACAGTGTGTGGCCTTTGTGTCTGGCTCCTTTCACTTAGCAGAATGTCTTCAAGGTTCATCCACGTTGTAGCACGAATCAGTGCTTATTTCCTTTTTATGGCTGAATGATATGCCCTTGAATGGATATACCACATTTTGTTTATCCAGCCATTGGCTGATGAACATTTGTGTTGTTTCCACTCTTTGGTTATTGTGAATGTGCCTGCTGCGAGCATTTGTATACACACGATCAAGGGGACATATGTCTTCAGTCCTCTTGCGTGTATAGCTAGAAGTGGAATAGCTGGGTCATATGGTAACTCTATATTTAAGTTTTTGAAGAACTGCCAAACTGTCTTCCAAAGTGGCTGCACCACCTTACGTTCCCACCAGCAATGCCTGAGTGGTCCAATTAGCCCACATCCTTGTCAACACTGGTTGTCACCTCTCACTCACTTCTGAACACCATCGGAAGCCGGCGTCCTCCCCTATAGTTTAGAGATAGTCAACTAAGATGTCTAAGTAGCTTGCCCAAAGTCAGTAACCTCAATCATGGATGGAGCAGATGTTTGTAAGTCCCTGCCTCTCTGCCGGCCAGACCAGTCCCTGTGCACCCACTATGTGCCTTCTTAGGAAGGCAAAGGCTCTCCTTGAAGTCAGAACTGAACGGTGGCTTCTGGTGGGGTAGTAAGGTCAAGGGCTGGAGAGAGAGAGGTTGGGATTTGAGAGAAGGCCAGGGCCTGTCTGGGGTGGGCCTAGCCTCCCTTAGTGCAGGGTTAGGGTCTGCAGTGGGAAGATTGCTCTTTGGGATCAGTATCCTGGGCTATCTGGGTTGAGGGGAGGCAGGGGGCTGAGGCTGGGACATGCTCGGGAGGCAATGGCCCGGGTCGGGCGGAGTCTGGCACCACTGCTCAGGAGGGAGCTGCAGCTGGCTCCCTGAAATGGAGCGGGTGGACCTGGCTGCCCCCTCTTTTAGGAGGTGTCAGGGCTAGCAAGTTCTCCCCTCTCCTCCCACCCACTCGTTTCTTTTGCTCCTCAAATCCATCCTCTGTTCCTCGGCCTGTGTCCCTTCCACACTTCCCGGATGAAAGTCTGCATTGTGAAATCTGGGAAAACATGTGTTGCGGAGACTGACAGACTATACAGATCTTATAAAAGGAAGTTTGCACATTTTTATGAAAAAACGATTTTATGTCAACCAGATGGGAAGCTGAGGAAAACAAACGAACAAAAACAATTCACCGTGCTCTGGAATCAGCCTAAGAAAGCTGGGGTGAGGGAACCCGGGCTCCCTGAGTGACCTCACCGACTCTTAATCTCCTAGGGTCGGCTTCCCTGGCTCCCCTGTCTTAAAGGGCCAGGGGCCTCCGTGACTCCCAACCAGAACGCCTGGGGGTCTGAAGGAACATGTCTTGGTGTCTCTTGAGGATGCATCTTCCTAGCTCATCTAAGGCCCAGTGTGTTGGGCCCGGTGTGGTGGCAGGTGGAGAAGAGACCAGAGGGGCCTGGGAAACACCGTGCGTCTAGTCAGCACCGGCTGGTGAAGCTCTGGCCCTTCGTGGGCTCATCCTGTACTTGAACCACAGGGCCCTGCACAGCCATCTCCCCTCTTCAGCAAAAGCTACGCTTTTACTTCCTGAGAAAGCTCTCTGGATTTCATTAAACTTCTCAGGGAGCAGATACAATCTAGTATCTCACTCATCTGCCTGAAATTTCTCCGTCATGATGAATCAAAACATCCCCCAGCCCCGGCGGGTGGCTCAGTTGGTTGGAGCTTTGTCCTGTGCACCATGAAAGGTTGAGGGTTCCAGTCCGGGGCAGGGCACGTACCTAGGTTGCGGGTTTGATCCCTGGACGAGGCGCTTGTGGGAGGCAACCGATCAATGTTTCTCTCTCACATTAATGTTTCTCTCTCTCTCTCTCTCTCTCTCTCTCTCTCTCTCTCTCTCTCTGCTCTCTCTCTCAAATTAATAAAAGCATATCCTTGGGTGAGAATTTTTTAAAAAAATCCACTGAATTGGATTTGAAAACTATGCCCTTGGCCCTGTTTTGAAAGGGCCCGGGTGCTTTAGGACATATTAATGCGGCAAATCTGGCCACGGTGGGAGGAAATACCTTCCAGATCTGTCAAGAAGGGTTAGAAGAGGCCCCCTTGGAGTGTGGAGAGAGGCAGGGGTTTGTCCACCACGTCCCAGCACGCAGCTCAGCCCCAGCAGAGGAGAAACTGAAACTGGTTGTCCTGGGCCAGGCAAGGTGCAGGGAGATGGGCCCGATCACTGGCTCCCAGGGGAGGTGGGGGCCACAGGGCGATGGGCACTCACCAGCCAGGGATCCCGCAGCCAGGATGGTCAGTAGTGTCCTCATCGGGCCGCCGGGCGCAGAGCCCTCTTCTGGCCTCCACTCCGGGCCGACACTGAGTGAGCGCCGGGAAGGTTTGCCGCCTTGGCAGCTGACTCCACCAGGGCTCAGGGCGGGGAAAGCAGGAGAGGGTGGGACCCGAGCAGTGGGGAGCGGGTACAAAGGTGCCTGGTGTGGGTGCCTGGGAATTCCAGGTCCTGGGTAGGATCCAAGGGAGTTCCTTCTCTAGATGCAGAAAATAGCAATAGTGACATGACAGGCCAGCTTGTTTATCTGGTCCTGTGGCTGATTCATCCCAAGGCTCTTCGGTGGTTATCAGCGAACCGAGAGGCAGAAAAGGCAAAAAGAATCCATAGCACACGGCCTTATCAGAGAGCAATTTGGCACAGGGTATCGAAAGCCTGTAACAGGTGCCCTGGCTGGTTTTGCTCAGTGGTTAGAGCATCGGCCCTCTGACTGAAGGGAACCGGGTTCGATTCCAGCCAAGGGCATGTACCTCGGTTGCAGGCTCGATCCCCGGCCCCAGCCAGGGCACGTGCGGGAAGCAACCAACTGATGTGTCTGTCTCACATCAATGTTCCTCTCTCTCTCTCCATTCCATTCTGAAAAAGCAATAGAAAAAAATATCCTCAGGTGAGGATTGAAAAAAAAAAAAAAAAAGAAGCCTATAACACATACATGTTGCTCCAGAAATTCCATTCTCAGGGATTTACCTTGAGGAAAATCACTGGACCAGGGAGCAGAAAATGTATTCCAGAATGTTCCTTGTGCCAAGGGAAAAGCAATGATTCCTTGGCTTTGTTCTGGCAGGAGGAGGTATAGGGTGTCTGCTGTCCCTCCTGTGCCCCATATCAAAGCAGGTCCCCATGCTGGATGATGGGATGCGAATAGTCTCCCTCCTAGAGAGATTGCTGGGGTGAGAAGCCAGGGCACTCTCACCTTGAGCCTTTGGGGTCTGGGATCTGCTAAAGGTTTGGGGGGGGGGGGCGCGATCTCAAACTTCAGTGACTCTATTGTGCTAAAGATGGGGGCAGAATTCATGAATGGGCCTTTAGTTTGGGACAATGAAGGTTCACCCGAGCTATCGTTCTACCAAGTGCTGTGTCCATAGGGATTAACGTGAAGTTCACTGGAATGGGGATTTAGGAAAGAATTTCCTCAATAGCTTAGGAAATATTTTCTCTTTCTCACTGGGAAAACTGAAGGGGCTTGGACTCTGGTTAGGGTAGACATGACCATAGCTCTCTGTCCCTGGGGAGAGTTTGGCTGACACAGCAGGCTGAGGCCAATAGCAGGAGAGCTGGCTCCTAAGCGAGGCTGTGATAACCAGGGACCTGTATTTAAGCTGTTCTTTCCTGTGTTGTAATTGTTTTCTATCAGCCCTCAGTCTTTGGTAAAGTTCATTTGACAAAACAGCCAAATTTGAGCTGTGCTTTGGGAGAATTTAAGACTGGCCCGTGCCAGTCATGTCCTGTAATTACAGGACACTACATTTCCCAGACTCCTTTGTCAGCTGCCTTCTGAGAGGTTTGGCCAATGGGGGGCACTGGAGAAAGAAGGGAGAGGTGAAGGAGGGAAGGCAGGGTATTTCTTCCCCTCTTTCTTTGCTTTGAGTGGCATCCCCAGCAATGGCTGTGTGTCGTCTGGAGCTCTAGCTCCCTGCGGCCAGGCAGCCAGCCACCAACATCTTTCTGTCCGGTGGCCAGCTCCTGGTAACAACATCTCTCTATCTCCTCTCCCCTAGTTTTCCCCTTTAGCTCAAAGGGTGGAGCAGCTTCCTGCTTGGATTATCAGCTCTTCCATCATCTGGGTCGCCAACCACCTGTATTAAAGGCCCTTGCATTGAAAGACTTGAGAGGTTTCTGTGCTCCTGAATGGACCGTGATGGATGCAGGGCCTTCGATGACTTCAGTGACAAGGTGGTGTAGGGAGACCATGGCCAGAGAAACAGGTTACAAAGGGAGAGGAGCAGTCACCGGAGCCACGTTGGCTGCCTTGCAAGGAGGACTGATCTGTGGGACACGAAACCGTCCTTGGGGACTCTCAGAAGCCCCTGGAGGGAGAAACTTGATGGAAGAGCTAGATTTCCCATCGTTCTGAGGGACTGTGGTTATGTAGGAGTTATGGGAAGGAAGATACCTGAATTGTTAGAGAACTTGGGAACATGCAGATTTCATTTCTAATAGTAAAAAAACAAAAACAGTCTCCACCTCCAACCATAGGGGTTTGGTTGAATGAGTATGGTACGTCCACCCATCGCAAGATGAAAGCAGCCTTCACACTAATGCTGGAGACAATTGTCCTGCGGCTAGCACTTGTTCTGATGGCTTCTTTCCATCAAGTGGAAAGAAGCGCATCATACGCCTTGTAGAGCACAAGCCTGGGTGAAACACATACGCACCCACGTAGAGAAAAACTCTCGAAAGATCTAATATGAAAATATTAATGCAGTTATCTTTGGGTGGTAGTAGAACTGCAGGCAGTTTTTATTTCCTTTCCTTTGCTCGTCTGCATTTTCTAGTTTTTCTAGGAAATGCTTTGTATTAAGAAAAGGCAAGGTCAATGAACAAAACAAACAGGCGTGAAAGGAGTGACTTTGCGAAGTGTATGATTGCCTGATCGCTGTGCTGTGCGCCTGAGATTAAAACAAAATAATATTGACTGTGAACTGTAATAAAAAAAAGCCGTGCCTTTGGCTGGGCTGCACCCTGCTCTTGGAATGCCATGTCCTCTCCCTCAGGCAAACTCCCACTTATTCGAAATCCCCAGAGATGGTTTCTCCTGCTGCGTGATGTTGTGGCAACTCCAGCCCACCACACTTTCACTTTTTAAATCCTTCTAGAGCTCTAGTCTGTGTGCCTTTGGCATTTCCCAGTATTATTCTTCAGTTATGCTCTTGTTTAAGACTGGAAAGGAGAGGCTCAGGTTGGGGCAAGGTGAGACAAGAGGACCAACTTCAAATACCAAAGGGGCTGCCACATGGAGAAGGGTCTAGTCCCCCTTTGAGTAACTGCCTCTAAACAGGAAAACCAGGCGGCCTGTGAGGGGAGAGGCGAAGAAGGCACATTTCTTTGGATGGAAGGAAATAGCACTTGTTCTGATGGCGTGGCCGAAGATGGGCTGCTCTTGGTTGCTGGGGGTCAATTCCATACGTCAGTGAGAGGCTGTGACCACTGTACATGGTCCATAGGTCACTTTATTCTCTGGCCTCTAAAAGTCCATGCTTCTTGTCTCCCCAGCAAGAGACAAGATGTTCTGAGTGCAAAGAGCACACCTTGTATTTTTCCGCACCCTCCACGTGATGAACACAGAGAACTGTACAGTGTTGACGTGTGGAATTGACCTTTACAGCAGCAGATCCACCTGCTGGTTCTCTCTGGCCGGGACTACCAGGAAAAGCACCTGTTTTCTCTCTGATAAATGTCTCCAACGCACATTGCATTGTCTTGCCTCTGAGGCTTTGTACAAGCTGTACCAGTTGCCCAGAACACCCTTCCCACCCGCCTTTCCCTGTCTGATTTCTGTTCCTTCTTCAGATCTCTTCTCAAATTCATTTCCTCCAGGAAGCCTTGCCTATGTGAGCCACTGATCTGGGCGGGTTAGGAGCCCCGGCTCTGTGCTCCTCCCTCATCTTAGTGTGCATTGCACCATATTATTTTTTCCTTCTGCCATCGGTTATGGGGACCAAGTATGTAACTTGCTTTCTTTGACATCTCAGCATCCACCACGAGCTGGCACAGAGCAGGTACCTGGTAATGTCTGTTGACTGAATGAGTGAGCTGGGTGAACTGGCCAGGGTTTCGATATTGGCCGTGGGACATCCCTAAGCTGTAGAAAAAACATATCCTAGAATGACAAATACTCAGGAATGTGACCTGCTCCTGTCCCTTCTTTCAACACGCAGGGACCCCAGGGCCTGTTCTGCAGAAGCAAGAACATTGACAGTGGGGTGTGCTTGGGGGGAAGGGGAGTGCTATGCCATCTCTGTGGTTGGTGGCACAGCAGTGAGAGAGCCTGATGGGGGTCCCTGATCACTCACGGATGGGGAGGGCAAGGAATGAAGCTTTGGCAACCAGCCCCAGAGCCTCTTCTTAGAGAAAAGCCTGAGAGCCAGACTCACTTTGGAGTCTCCAAGCCTGGGCTGTGTCAACCAGGGACACGGACTTAGCTGTTCCACGTTGGGATCCTGGCTCTTGCCCTTACCTTGCACCTGACTCCAAATGACCTTGGCTTGGTCTCATCTCCTCTCTGGGCCTCAGTTTTTCTGTCTGTAATGGAGGCTTGGTCTAGAAGTCCCCTAATGGCCCTTGGAACTTGAATGGCTTCTGTTTTTATGTCACTTTGGGGTTGGAAACCTCTCCTGACATTGCAGAATTCCCTTCATGGCTATTGTTGGTGACACAAACACAAATTCAGCTCAGCAGTTATTATTTTTAAATATGCCTTATTGATTTTAGAGAGAGGCAGGGAGAGGGAGAGAGATTGAAACGTCAATGATGAGAGAGTCATTGATCGGCTGCCTCCTGCATGCTCCCCACTGGGGATCGAGCCCACAACCCGGGCATGTGCCCTGACCTGGAAATGGAACCGCGATCTCCTGGATCCTAGGTCGATGCATCGCTGAGTCACGCCAGCTGGGTGAGCTCAGCAGTTATTGACTCTGCTTATCATTTCAGCTCTCTCAGAGTAAGGAGTTCTTGAAGCTTATTACACGCTTATAAGACTACGCTTCTTCATAAAATCATTAAAAAGACCCCACGTCTCATGCCAGGATTGGGGGAGCAGTTTCACAGGGGCCCTGGGAGGCAGGCAGTGAACAGGATTGGGCTTTGGGCAGCAGGCCCAGCTTTGAGTCCTGGCTCTGCCACTTGCCCAGTGTGCAGGTCGCTTCACCTCCCCCTCAGCTTTCTCAGCCACAAAAGGGAAGTAATCGTCTCCGCTCCTGGGGTTGCTGGAAGGTTAAAAGCAGCTGATGTCTCCCCAGTTTCTGAGGAGGAGGCTTCCTGCTGCATGTCTCCTCTGTCATAAGACAAGGAACCAAGTCCAAGAGAGGTCCCTTGAAAACTCTGGGGAAACCCCACACTCCTGGGTGTGTCGGGGTGGGGATGGTGGGAGGGGCAACGAGGACAGCGATAAGTGTCCCCTTAGAAGTCTGAGCTGACATTAGTGCTTGAGGCCAAATCCCAGGGACCAAGGAGTGCGGCCATCGCACCCCGGAGTTTAGGCATTGAGCTTGAGTAAGGATTATTTAGAAGAGGGGTGTCCATGAAGGCTCAAACATGGGAGTGGGGGAGGGATGCTGAGCCCCTGCTGAGACCTGGCTTCCCAGACGGTCCATTTAGTGCCCAGAGAAGCTGAGGCTTAGAGTTGGGTGGGGGGAGGCATGCAGTGCAAGACCCAGTGAGACTCACCCTGAAGGCGTCAGCCCCTGGAGGGGCCTCCCACCACCTGCTGAAGGTGTTCCCACCAGGAGAATATACGCGGGGGCATTCCCACCTCGGGATTCCCAGCTTCTCCTCCTCGCCTACCTAGAGAGGCAGCAAGGGGGAAAAAAGAGTCTTGACAAGCAATAGAAGCTGTCACCTCTGTATCCTGTATCATCACATGCCAAGAGGTGGGGCTCCCTGGGCTGAAGTGGGTCCCGGCGGCAACCAGTAGCTCTTGAGTAATTGACTCATGAATCTGACTCACTCATTAGATAGAGATGTAACTTCTGGCCTGTGTTTTTTTTCTTTTTTTTCTCCCCCTTTTATCACATTGTACACACAGGAATGAGCTCAAGGGAGATGTAAGCAAGCAGCCATCCACCAAGTGCTAAGTCATACGAAAAACAGTTACCGTCAGGGGATCAGGTGCTGTTCTGCTCCCACTTGGGCCCCTCCCTTGCCATTTTCCTCTCTGAGCAGCACTGATGGCCTCACCTCGGGCCAGATGCTGGGCTGAGGAAGAGCAGTCATCCACGTGCGACAAGAATTTGGGATCTGAGATGGTATCCTCTAACCCAAGACCTCTGGCCCTCATAATTCCTGTTAGTCATATAAAAATATAAGTCAGCCACAGCCAGCTCCTTACTGACTCCAATTCGTACATCAATTCATACATCATTCCTTCATTCGCTGATTCAATACCAAGCTTCCACCGTGGGCCAGGTGCTGGTGCCAGGAGCAAAACAGTCCCTTCCCTAAAGGAGTTCTAAGGATGTGACATCCATTACCCCAAACCTCCCCTCTCCCAGCCCCCTGAGCACTGTTCTTGTAAGAACCTGTGTGACCCAGCAGCCCTGCCAACCCACCACTACCTAGAAGCTGCCACCAACAGGCCAAGAGCAGCTCAGAGGTGACCTGGCATCGGAGGGCAGGGTGGGAGGCAGCTGGGGGTCACCTGCAGAGGAAGTTCTGCCCTGTGTTCTGGAAAGGACCTACTGCACACCCATCCAAGGGGGCAGATGCCCAACCTGACCACAAGCTGCCATATGCACATAATGTGGATTGGCAAGGACATTTGGTTGTATGTAATAGGTCCTGGGAGATGGCTTAAAACTGGGCTGCAGGGAAGCTGACAATGACAGGGCTGCCACTGGGCTGCAAGAATGGATCGGAAGCAGGGTTGATCATTTCTCATCTCAGCAGCTTCGTGGCGGCCTCATTCTCGTCTCTTCCGCATACTTGATTTTCCCATTTCTCAGAGTGGAAAGCTGGGCAGTAGTAGGTTGGAACCTGGTCCAGGCTCAGCCAGCCAGGAAGACTTCTGAATTCCAGGGAAAGGGACTTGGGTCAGCTCAGCTTGGATCTAGTGCCTGCGATGGCATCAGTAAATGGTGACAATCTGGGTGGTTACCAGGTGGCCTGACAGGATCCATTAGCGATCTACTGGAATGAGTTTGGGTTTGCAAGGCCAGAAGCTGAATATGCTCTGTATCCTTCCATGAGTTGCAGTAGGGTGAGCTGCCAGGGTGGTGGGCACAGCTCTGGCCTCACTGTAGCAGGTGATGTGGGTGTCCTGCCCCCACCCCCCGGCGCTCACCTTGATGGATTCCAACTGTTAAGTACCTGCAACTCTCTGGGAGGGAGCAGCCCTCTGCACAGGACTGACAAGAGCTGGAAGATCGATTCCCCAGCTCCTGCCCCTGGCAGACAAACCTGGGGGGTGTCCAACACTGAACATTGGTCCCAATGCTCCTCAGAAGGACAGGGCCCCAGTTGCCCGGGGCAGTGACCTGTTTGATTTTGCACCTAGACTGGCTGTCCTTCCTCTTGTGTGGCTTCCCCTACTGGAACGACTGCAGGGCTTTGTACTCTGAAATCTTGGTCTCTGGGTCAGCGGCTGGGGACACAACCCCTTGTGGTCTAAACAGCTAGCGGAGTGGTGAGGAGCCTTTGAGAAATAAAAACACACACTTTTCCATTCAGTTCTGCCTTTTTCTCTAAAAATAGAGCTCTTTATTTGAGACAGGATACCAATGAACATTAAGAAATTATTTAAATATGATATAAACATAGAAAGTTAGAAATAAATACAAAAACCTAATATATAATCTCAGTACAGTTGACCCCTGAACAACATGGGTTTGAACAGCTCGGGTCCATTTATATGCAGATTTTTTTCAATAAATACAGTTGTATGTGAGTTAATTCTTGTATTTTTATTTATTGTATTTGTATTGCCACTGTAAACCTACTTTTGCCCACCCCTGTATACAATCGGCCATTCGCATCCCTGGGTTTTGTATCCACAGATTCAACCAAACGCTGATGGAAAAATGGTATTTTTGATCCCTGGCTTGGAATTCACGGATGCGGAGGGCCGAACTGTATGCACTGGTCTATTCCATTTATTATTAGGGGCTTGAACATGCATGGATTTTGGTATCCGCAGGGGGGACTGGTCCTGGAACCAATCCCCCCGCGGATTCTGAGGTATGATTGAAGTTTTCGGTGGATTTGAAAGTTGTCTGAATTTTCCACTGTGTGTGGGGGTCAGCGCCCCTCACCTCTTCCGAGTCAACTGTGCTCAGAATTATGAGGCTGCTTTAACCTGAGGCGTCAGGCATCTTTACCTGCTGTCCCTTGGGTGTGGCCCTGGACTGTGTATATGACAGGGCTTTGCAAACAGTTAATGCTGAGCACACCCGACAGGTTATTATATTGGTTATCATGCTCTTTCCTAATGTTTCCTACAGTTTTTAAATGATTTAATGACTATAAAGGAGCTGGAATTCAGAATTACTAAAAAGCTCAGATTGTCTCTGAAATTAAACTTTGGGGGGGGGGGGGAGCTTAAAAAAAATCCCAAGGTTTAATCATAGAGATAAAGTGATTCTTTTGTGAGAGTGATAAGACTTTTAGTTTAAAAAAAAACAAACACACACATGAAGTTTACCTTCAGAAAGCAGCCCGGCTGGGTCCCAGAAAGAACTTCAGCCTTAGTCTGGGCATTTGCCTGGGAATTGGCCCGGAGCCCAGGAGGCCAATTCCCTGCCAGTTGCTGCCTCACCCCCAACAAATCAGACCCCCTGGAAGATGGGTCATTTGTTTTTTTACTGGAAAAAGGAAGTGGGACCAAGGTCCCCCTTGGCTGAGTTCTGGCTTCTGAGAACCCCGTTTTCTGACCAGGAGGTGGAGACAGCAAAGGTAGAAGACATGAGGTAGATGAGGGGACACAAGCTAAGAGGCGAATGCTTCCAGGTGCTCTGAGTTCAAGGGTCACAGGTGTGAGATGCCCAGAGGTCTCCACAGAGCCTGGGCAGATGGAGGGTCCTACCAGCCACCACGTCACACGCCTCTTTCTCCCAGGACCCGCCCCACACCCCAGCTGGGAGCTGCAGATGAGGAAACCCAGGTACAGAGAAGGAAAGCGGTTTACCCAAGGTCACAAGGCCTGGATATGGCAGAGCTGGGACCTGGACCCAGGTCTGCCTGAGAGTAACCCTGTGCAATTCACGACTGGAGGCTGGGGTTTGAATGACGGCCGCCCCTCCCCTTCTCCTCCAACACCCTCTGCGAACTAGATATTTCCTCACTGGGCCCACCCTAGGGACTCGTGAATCAGGACGCCAAGGCCTGGGGAGGAGCATGTTGGAGAAAGGCAGGAGGCTCTAATACAGCTCTGCCCCCAAATGTCCTCCCCCCAACCCAGATGGCCCCTTGTGGTGTCAGCCCTTGATGTCCACTGTGACCCAGCCTCACCTGTTCCATGTTGTCCAGGGACAGTGGGGTGGTCGGACCTCAGCCCATCCTATTCTCTAGTCCTCTTGGAGCTCAGCCCATAGCTGGTGGGTCAGAGGACGGGGTGACGTCTCACTGCTCACCCCAGCCAACAAAGAGCCTCCAGCCGGGGCTCTGGGAGCGCTGCAAAAACACTCGGCCGCCCCAGCACGATGCTCCCAGGCCTTCGAGTCTCGGTGTCATCTTGGGCCCTCAGGAAGCTCAGTAGCACCAGATTCGGCAGGAAGCTGGGGGACAGCTCACCTGGCCATGTAATGCCCCAGTGTCCTACTCCAGGCTTCGGTCCCCCAGCTGCCGGCACCACTGTCCTCAGTGTCTGATTCCCTCCCACTCTCCTCCCCCTCCTCCTCCCCCTCCTCCTCCTCCTCTGTGTTGCTGTCCCAGAGCTTCAGTGTCCGAAGAGAAACTGGAGGCTCCCCAGGGACCAGATCCAGCCTTGGTGAAGAGGAGCCCCAGTTGGCCCAGGAGATGTCCTCTCTCTGGAGCTCCTCCAGGGAACCCAAGTCCTTGGAGAAGTCGAGGAGTGGGAGAGGCTCCTGACACCTGCTCCAACCCTTGTTGGCCAAACAGCCAGAGGACCCAGCCTCATCCAGGAGGGAGGAGCCGACGGTGCTGGCCCAGCTTCCGTCTGAGGCACCCCAAGCAGGACAGCCTTCGCCGGCCTGGAGCCCTGCCTCGGGGTGCCCCGGGCTCTGCTGCTCCTGCTCCAGGAAACAGGAGGCCGTCAGGTAGGGCTGGAGACTGATGTTGTCGTCTGTGTCCTCCCCTGGTCCTGCCAGGATGGTGGCTGGGGCCCTGCCTCTAGGGCTCAGTCTGACCCTTCTGGTCCATTTCTTTTGGGGACAGAGGGTCAAGTCATCCAGGGACTCTGGAACACTCGGCTGAAAGGTTGCCACGGGGTGTCTGTGTCCAGAAAATTCCTGATTGGGGGAGGGGAGACAAGAACAGAAAGTTCAGGCTTCCCCCCAGGCATGACTGTTCTCTAATTGGGGTTCCCCTGAGACAGTGATGCAAATATAAATGGTTTCTTTGGGAAGTGGTCCCAGGAAAGGCCAAGAAGGGAGTGAGCAAATGAGACCGGGAGGGTGGGTGGGGCGGTGGCCACTAAAATGGGTGTTATCAGGCAAGTTACTTCTAAGGCAGCTCCAGCTTAACCCTGCTGGAGACTCAGGGAGCCACTGCAGTGCCCATATCTCAGAGCACCATCAGGGGAGGGGAGGGAGGAGTGGAAGCAGTGCCACCTCCCTGGCACTTGTAGCCTGCCACGTGCACAGGCAGAGTGGACACCAGAGGCCAGAGACAGCTCCCAGGATGCAGGTGCCAGCTGCTGGAAGGAACTTTAAAAATAAAGTTTTAAAAATAAAGGTTAAGCATCGACCTAGGATCCAGGAGATCATGGTTCGATTCTCGGTCAGGGCACATGCCCGGGTTGTGGGCTCGATCTCCAGCAGGGGTGTGCAGGGAGCAGCAGATCAATCATGACTCTCTCATCATTCATGTTTTCTCTCTCTCCCTCCCTCCCTCTCTCTGAAATCAATAAAGATATATATATATATATATTTAAATATTTTTTAAATACTCCTTCCCACGTAGCAGAGACACTCAGAATCTATCCTCAAAGCCCCCACCCAGCCCAAGAGCCCACTGAGCCTCACTATGGCCCAGCCTCCCTCACCAGGCCCTCATCTGAACAAGTCTGACCCACCCGACCTCCCCAGGCTTCCCTGCCCCAGCTGGCCTCCGCATTCTAAGGGAGTGAGCCAGCAGACAAGTGAGGAAATTCCAGGGTCAGCTGAGGCAAGATCCACCCTGGGGTAGATTGTGAACTAAGTGTTGGGACCCTTCTAAGACTTCCCCTTTTGACATCTCTCCCTTCCCCTTTTGGGCATCTCTCCTGAGTCCCAAGGGTGGGGGCTCTGCTCTTGGCACCTGACAAATCCTTAGCAGAGATGAAGTTATTTAACTAACAGGGACTTAAGGCACTTCTCCCTCCCAGGTATTTGAATTTGATGCCAAAGGAATGAATTACTAATAGTGGAAATTTAGACACAAAGAAAGGAGAAGTCTTGCAGTTTGGGCCATCTTGATAATATTCTCCCTAAACTACCTCTAAGTCCAGTCCTACTTCCTTACTCAACACCCCCCCCCCCCCGATGCACATCCCCAGATTTGCCATACTAGAGCCTGTGGCATCTTTGTCCGCTGCAGCCAGGGGTTCCTTGCAAAGCTCTTCCAGATCACATGCCCTGTGGCAATAACCAACAGCAGGGGCAGCAGAAGTGGGAGCAGCACCAGGAATGCCCAGTTGACTCCTAGGCAAAAATAATAATAATTACTGAAACAACAACAATGGCTCCTGTCTAGCAACTGCATATGTCCCGAGGACCTCACATGTGTACATCATCCTATTTAATCCTCATAAGAATAAACCCATGCTACAGATTGTGGAAACTAAGAATCAGAAGGGTTATGGAAGCTGCCCAAAGGTGCACAGTGGGTGTGGTAGAGCCAGGATTTTAATCGAGGTGAGCCTGTCTCCAGACTCATGCTCTTAACTACCACATTATGAAGATCCTGACGCTCAGGGAAAAAGTCCTCGATTCTGTACCACTTTGCACCCACCTGGGGTCTCCAGGGAGAAGCAGGTGGGCTTGGAGAACTCGCTGTATTTAGGGTCACCGAAGGTGTAGATGGTTCTGGCGCTGATGCAGTGGTGTCCACCGGTATCCAGCTGGAGGGGGATCTGGACTGGCTGGCCATGCAGGGTGGCTGGAAATCGGGTCTGTTGGAGTAAGAAGCAGAGGTGAGCAGGCTGCTGTGGGAACCGGCTCTGTACAGCCAGGACGGGGTGGGGCTGGCAGGCAGGATCCAGCATCTTCTTTTCCTACAGTCAAGTTCAAATGTTAAGGCAGCTTTTCACAGCACCATCTGGTTTCCTTTCTGCTGAATTTTGAGGTAGAGATGGTCAGGGTTCAAAAGCACCCCTGCCATTCTGGGTCACTCCCTGCCCCATGCCCAGGGCCTGCTGGTCTTCCCTTTGAGAGACATATTCCTCAGGCTTCCTACGCTAAGGGCCTCCCAATGTACTTGGGGGAGAGGGGGACATCACTCAGCCATCGCTGCCAGAAAACTCTAGGGCTGCCCATCCAATACAGTGACAACTGGCCACACGTGGCTCCTGAGCACTAGTCCAAACTAGGATGGACTCTGAGTATAAAATACATGCCGGCTTTCAAAGACTAAGTAAAAAAGAATGTCAAATATCTCAATAATTTTTATATTAATTATATGTTAAAATGATAACATTATGTTGGATGAAATAAATTACAAAAATTAAATTCACCTGTTTCTCTTTACTTAATTTACAAGGAAACTTAAAATTACATATGTGGTTTGCATTTCTTTTTTTTTAAAATATTTTTATGGATTTTTCAGAGAGAAAGGGAGAGAGAGAGAAACATCAATGCAAGAGTGGAACACAGATTGGCTGCCTCCTGCATGCCCCCTTCCGGGCATGTGCCTGACTGGAAATTGAACTGGCAGCCTTTACGTGCATGGGATGACGCCCAGCCAACTGAGCCACACCAGCCAGGGCTGCATTACATTTCGATTGGACAGCGCCGGTCTAGAATATTTGTAAGGTTCCAGAAGGCATGGACCACATCAGGTGAAGGTGTACATCCTAGGATCCAGAGGATGCAGGGGGTCAGGAGTGTGAATGTTGGTTCAATGAAAGAAAAAATAAAATAGGATGGGATCAGTCAACCATACAGCCTGTGGGCAAATCTGGCTGCCAGCTTTTTTGGCAACAGTTTCGTTGGAAAACACCTAAGCCTGTGCATTTACATAGTGTCTCTGGTTCCTTTTGTGTTGCGGATGCAGAGTTGAGTAGCTGTGACAGACCATATGATCTGCAAAGCCACAAATACTTACTATCTGGTCCTTTACAGAAAAAGTTTGCCAATCCTACCATAAATACATACAGACATACACACATGCGCCCATAGAAAACAAGTCTAGATAGACACCAAAGACTTATTTGTGGTCATCTCTGATACTTTTGGTTTTCCCCATAGAGTTTATGTGTATTTTCTGATTTTTCTATAATGAATCTGGTGGCTTGGTAAGCAGACCTCCTATAGCTTGCCATACTTCAATCAGATTTTATTTTTTTTAAAAAGGTTTCATAATTTTAAAAAATATCAGGTAGAAAACTGCTGTGCTGTTACCACCTGTAACAGGGACAAAATGCCCTGTCCTTGGCCTCTTAGGAGGAGAAGGGCGGCGGGGGGGGCCCACAGGCCATTCACACTATGCAGAGTCAGAGGTATGCTAAGAGTGAGGGGTATATAGGGAAGGCTTCCTGGAGGAGGTGTGCAGGTAGTAGGCTGGGAGGGTGAGGAGCACTGGGGTTGGTGGGGGAAGGGGGAACAGCAAGGGAGCAGAAAAGGGGCTTCCCACCTTGTTCCCAGTCCCCTCCTTCCAGAAATCCACCTCATACTTCAGATTCGATGAGGGCATGCAGGGGGGCAGCTGGTATGTAGCATTGACCTTCAGGATCTCCTCTGCCCGAGTAACTACCAGGATGGGCGGGGCCGGCTCCACTGGCAGAAACAGAACAGGACTTGTCAGTACCCTCTGGGGCCACAGTGCACCCACGCCCCTGCCTCCAGGCGAGCCTGCTCCTCACCTAGCCCAGGGAGCTCTCCTGGGAAGGGGAACATGGCACCACTGTTTGTCTAGCACCTACTATGCATCAGGAGCCTCCCAGCCATTTTATTTAAGCCCTGCAGTGTCCATGGGAGATAGTCCCATTTTAAAGAAGGGGAAACTGAGGCTTAAAGAGGTCAAGGTCACAGTTAACCTACCTTTATTCAATTTGTCCCTTCTACCTGAGTACCCTTCGCATACCACTGGTCTGCCAGAATCCTGCCCTTGTGTATCAGTTTTCTACAGCTGCTCTAACACAAACTTAGTGGCTTAAAACAACACAAGTTTATTATCTCACAGGGCTACAGGTCAGAGTCCAGGGGATACTGACTATGTATTAAGCTCTGAGCAAGGAGCTGAGGGTAATGGGGAGATGAGGCCTTTATGGATCCTGACGTGCAGGAACTGAAAGAAATTAGGGGGAAATGAAATATGCAAACTGCCAAAACTCAAGAGAGAAAGTGACCAGGGCCACAGTGGAGGGCAGAAAAAGGCAGGAAGGCTCATTCAGGCTTAGGGTGTGCTGTGGGAGAATCAGGAGAGCTTCAGGGAGGAGGCGGCAAAAAATTTAATTTACAAAGGTCATCTCCTCTCTGCATCTTTCCCTCCATTTCTATCTCGTTCCTACCTATCCAACCATTCCAGAGGTTCATCCATCCTTCTTCTGGCCGGCAGCCCGTCTTCCTGCCTTCCCACCCTTCCTTTCCAACCAATATTCCTTCCTCCTATCCATCCTTTCTAGCCAATCAGCCTACTTTTCTACTCACCCATCTATTCTTCTTTCCTTTCCATATATCTTTCCTCCTTGCCTTTCCTTCCTCCGTTTGTTCTTGCCTCTTTTGCCTCCCCCCGCCCTTCCCAGGCCGCCAGCCTTGCTTCTCTGCTCTCTAACCACTGATCCGCCCAGCTGCCTTGCCTTCCTATCCATCTCTCCATCCATACTTGCTTCTTTCCTAGTATAAGTGCCTGTTGAGCTCATGACACCAAAGTTGTGCTCAATAGAAGATCATAAATATCACAGCAGGACGGGTAAGCTGAGCTGCTGGCAGTGTGGCACTCCCCTAACTCCCTGCCACGAAGGCAGGCTGTGTGGCCCATGGTGGCTGCCCCACAGGGCTGGTCTCTGCTTTGGGGAAGTGGGAGACAGATGGTTGCACAGCAGTGCCTGCCTCTGAACCAAGTTCTTGGACAGAAAGCCTCCCACTCGGTCCCTTACCTGTACACCTACCTTCAAAAAGGTACTCCAGGTACTTGGACTCCACCCAGGGGGACTTGGTGCTGGCTGAAACCACCCGCACGCGCCCCTTGAACTTGTTGTATAGGTCCTGATTCTTCAGGCACATCAGAGAACATGTCAGCTCTTGGGTTCCTGCACACCTGTCCACTTTCCGCCACCGTTTGGAGGTTGTTGCAGAGCTGAGGGAGGAAAGAGAAGAGCCTGGGCCGTGGACTCAGCCTCCTGGGGCAAGGGAACTTAGAGAACACGGGATCACTCGTCCCTCCATTCCGCCTGGTCCATTCACTCATCTACCCATCTGTCCTCCATCCGTCCATCTGTCCAAGAAGCCAGCCTTTGGTTGCGACAGAACGAGAACAGTCCAGTTAGGAGCTCAGGCTCCAAGGATACACACGTGGGCGGGAACTGTGGCTCCGGTCCTCACCAGCGCGGGGACCCTCTGCAGGTAACCAGCCCTGGGCCCAGGCTCCTCACCTGCCATGGGTCACGGTGGCTGCTACTGCCAGTGCTAGTGACAATTTTCCACATGTTTATTCATTCAGGCATTTATGGACTGACCACCTGTTGTGTGCCGGCCACCCTGCTGGGGGCTGTGTGGATGTCACAGGGGGACACACTAGCAAGGAGACTAATGTGGCCGAAACCCAGTGGACAAGGGAGGGAGGAGTTGTGCACAGATGGGGTGAAGATGGGTAGAGCGGGTGGGCTTCACCATCTTGGTAAGGAATTTGGATTTTATTCCAAGTGTGACAGGAAGCCACTGGAAGGTTCTGAATAGGGGACTGATCTAATTTATGTTTTTAAAAGATCACTGATGAGCCAGCTAGGAGGCTGCAGCAATGATCCCAGAGAGAATGGCGGTAGACTTGGGAGAAGGGGTTGAATTCAGGATATATTTTGGAGCAAAAGTAGACAAACTACAGGAAGAAACAGAAAACCCATAATTATAACGAGAAAAATTTTAGTACAACTGACTCACTAATTGACAACTGAACAAAGAAAAAGAATAAAAAATATGTAAAAAATGAACAACATAATTATCGAAGTTGGTCTAATGAACACATATAGAACAAACTGAACAAACTGGTTAAGCCACACATGAACATTAATAACATATTAAAAATATTAACAAGTATTAACAAAAATAAAACAACTCTCAAGAAATTTCAAAGAATAGTTATCTCATAAACGGTTTCCTCTGTTTGCAAATAATACAGCTAAAAGTCACTAAAGCAAAGAAAACTAAAGAAAGGTTGAAAATTTTTAAATGTTTTTAAATAACTCATGGATCAAAGAAAGAATTATAATGGAAATTAGTAAATATCTAAAACTAAATGATTACAAATATAATATAAATAAGAATCTGAGATATAGCTAAATAATACTTAGAGGGTAAATACAGCTCTAAATATGCATAAAATAAGAAAGGATAGAAATTAATAAGCTAATGAGCAATCAGCTGAAGAAGTCAGGAAATACATGCAAAAAAACCCAAAAACCACAACACCCATACATGAACAGATCAAAGCTGTAACCTACTCCTTCAAAATGGTCCGAAAGACACTAAAAAATGATACAACACATGAAAGAACAACATAAAACAGAGAGGCTTAGAAAAAAATGAGATTTTTAAAAAACCTCACTTCAGAAATGAATAAACTAGAATAAAAGAGCAAGTTAATACAACAGATACTGTCTTAAAAGAAACAGAAAGTAAAAAGAAGAAAAGCTTTTTTAAAAAAGAACAGAAATGTAAATGCTAAAATTATAAAACTATCTTCATGACCATGAGTCGGCCAAGTATTTCTATGGACACTGAAAGCCTTTACCCTGAAAAAAAGAAACCTGATGAATTAGTCAGTTTTGGCTGCCATGATAATACCAGACTAGGTGGCTAAAGAACAGAAAGTTATTTCTCACGGTTCTGAATCTAGAAGCCCAAGATCAAGGTGTCTGCAAGTTTGCTTCCTCCTGAGGCCTCTCTCCTTGGCTTGCAGGTGGCTTTCTTTCTCTCTGTGTCCTTACAGGGCCTTTTCTCTGTGTGTGAGCATCCCTGTTTTCCCTTTGTCTTCTTATAAAGACACTAATCCTATTGGGTTAGGGCCCCACCCTTATGACCAAATTTAATCTTAATTATCTCTTTAAAAGCCCTATTCCAAATACAGTCACATAGAGCTTTAACATATAATTATAATTATATATATATGGGGATGAAGGGAAATAATCCAGTCCATAAGAGGGCTATTGTGAATTCAGCAGCTATGAACATTCATGTGTAAGTCTCTACATGGACATTTTTATTTCTCTTGGGTAAAGATCTGGGAGTAGAAACTGGGAGATTTGATAAACTGAATGTGTAACTATAAGAAACTGTCAAGCTGTTTTCCAAATGACTGTACCTTTGTACTTTCCCATCAACAATGTCTGAGAGTTCCAGTTACTCCACATGCTTGACAGCACTTAGTATTGTCAGTCCTTTTAATTTCACCATTCTAGTGGGTGCGTAGCAGTGTCTCATTGTAGCTTTAATTTACATTTTCCTAAAGACTAATGATACTGAACAATTTTTTATGTGCTTACTGGCCATTCACGTATCTTCTTTTGTGAAGTGACTTTTCAAATCTTTTTGGGTGATTTGTCTTCTTATGGAGATGTGGGGGTTCTTTATTTTGGATACAAGTCCTTTGTCAGTGTGTATATTGTGAGTATTTTTCCTCAGTTGCTGGCTTTTTCATTTTCCTCAGGCTTTTTTTGAAGAGCAAAAGTTTTAAATTTAATGAAATCCAGTTTATTAGGTACTAAATTGTGTTCCCTCCATATTTGTATATTGAAGCCCTAACCCCCAATGTGACTGTATAGTAGTCCCCCGTTATTTGAGGGGGACATGTTCCAAGACCCCCCTGAAACTGCTGATAGTATCAAACCCTATATATATGTTTTTTCCTATACATGCATATCTATGATAACGTTTAATTTATAAATGAGGCACAGTAAGAGTAACAATAATAATAAAACAGAACTATAACAATATACTGTAATAAAAGTTAGTGAATGTGGTCTTTCTGTCTCTGATAACCAAACTAATAATCATGATGGCTACTAAGTGACTGACAGGTGGATAGCGCATACAGCATGGACATGCTAGACCAAGGGATGATTCATTTCCCAGAATGGAGCCGGACAGTGCCACGTTTCATCACGCTACTCAGAATGGCATGCAATTTAACACTTATGAATTATTTATTCCTGGAATTTTCCATTTAATATTTTTCAACCACGATTGGCCTCAGGTAACTGAAACCACCAGAAAGCCAAACCATGGATAAGGTTTGACTACTGTATTTGGAGACAGGGCCTTTAAAAATGTAATTAATATTAAATTCGGTCGTAAGGGTGGGGCCCTAAACCAGTAAGACTGGTATTCTTATAAGAGGAGGAAGGGCCACCAGGGATGCTTACACACAGAGAAAAGGCCAGGTGAGGAGGTGGTCATCTGCAAGCCAAGGAGAGAGGCCTCAGGAGAAAGCAAACGTGCCAACACCTTGATCTTGGATGGCCAGCCTCCAGAACTGTGAGAAATGAATTTCTGTCGTGTAAGCCTCAGTCTACAATGTTTCGTTATGGCAGCCTTAGCAAACTAGATTAAAAGGACTCAGCTTTTTGTACCACAGTGGGGAGCTAATGTAACAAACAGCTAAAAATGTGGAAGTGGTTTTGCAACCAGGTCATGGGTAGAGGCTGGAAGAGTTTTGAGGCGCATGCTGGAAAAAAGTCTAGACTGCCTCGAAGAGACTGTTGGCAGGAACATGGAAGTTCAAGGTGATTCTGGGGAGATCTCAGGTGGAAAGGAGGAATGTCTTACTGGAAACTGAAGGAAAGGTGATCACTGGTACAAAGAGGCAAAGAACGTGGGTGAATCTTTTTCTAGTGTTTTGCGGAAAGTAGAAGCTAAAAGCGACGACCTTGGGCATTTAGCTGAGGAGATTTCTCAGCAAAGTGTTAAAGATGTAACCTGGTTTCTCCTTACTGCCTATATAGTAAAATGAGAGAGGAGCGCAATAAGTTGAAGAAACTACTGTTAAGCAAAAATTGAGTATTTGAAAAATTCTCAGCTTATGTATATTGCAAAAGATGAGAAAGCACATTCTGGAGACAATGCCAAGAGCGTGGCTGAAAAATTTTTTGATAAAGAGAGCTTGGTTATGACTTGTAGATTTAATCAGCCATCTCCAGGAAAAGCCAGGAAAAGATCTAAAAGCAACAGCTAAGTAGTGATCAGTATAACAAGCACACAGACTGTGCTCTTTTTAAAAAAAAAAAAAATTATTTGTTGAATTAGAGAGGAAGGGAGAGGGAGAGAGAGAGATAGAAACATCAATAATGAGAGTCACTGATTAACTGCCTCCTGCACGCCCCCTACTGGGGGTCAAGCCCACAACCCGGGCATGTGCCCTGACTGGGAATCAAACCCCGATCTCCTGGATCCTAGGTCGATGCTCAACCGCTGAGCCACGCTGTCCGGGCAGACTGTGCTCTTTAAAACTATTCCCTACTAAATGGAGAAATGGCTGATTCTAAAATTTTAGGTTAGGAATTGTGCGAAGGAGCCTGGAACATCTTGTCATGACAATAAAGATATCAAAGACTACCAGGGTCAAGTGGGAAGGACTCAGGAGCCAATCTGAAGAGCCTTTCGCTGGCCAAAGATGGGACAACTCAAGCTTCATTGAGTAGAGTAAGTTGCAACAGATTGAAACCATCAGATGCGTTTAAATGCTTGAGTTCATAATGATAATAAAAAGAAACATGAATCCACCACCACTGGGAGATGATAGGGGACCAATTCATTATCTAGAAAACTGGTAAATAAGAGGAAAAAAATTAAGCATTTATTCTGTCTGGCCTATTTGAAAAGAACCTCTGAAGATCAGATACTACATAGGGAAAGCATCCCTTTATAAAATAATTCCAACTACAAAATGAAAACTAACAACTAGAATGTTACCATTTGGCGATTGTCACAGGTGTTTAAGGAGTGTAAGAGAGACGGAGAACATTGCAAGGGGCCTTTGAGATCTTTAATCAATTTACCCCAGCCCCACTCTTCCCGGCAGTGCGGCTCTGAGCAAAACACACTCCTGGTGCTTCAATTTCCTCAACTGCAGAGTGCAGCTACTGCATCCTTCCTCAGAGGACTGTGTGAGATTAAATACGATTAATGTATTGCCTCAGTGTTGACCTAACAGCAAACGCACACTCCATACGACATGTGTTCTGCCTCCTGATACAGTTTTATACAGTTCTTTCTTTGGGAAGCTCTCTTGCAGTCTGTCCTCCAAGCCAGGCCCCCATCACTCGCATCTGGGTGCTTTGGGTAGAGGGACAATGATGGAACGGGAGGAGCACAAGCTTTGGGGTCAGACAGACTTGAGATTTTTTTCTGGCTCCATCACCAGTGTCCTCGGGCAAACCCTGGCACCTCTCTGAGCCCAGTTTCCTCACCTCTAATATGGGGGAGGTGCAGTGCCTACCTGCCTGCCTGGCGATGCTGGGAGGGAGTGAAATATTCATGCAACGCCCTTAGCACTCAGTTGGCACATGGTAGGTCCTGAGGACATGGCAGTGTCCTCCCCTTCCAGCTTCCCCCTCCCTCCTCACCAGTTCTAGATCAATCTTCCTGAGTACCTGCTTTTCTCATCTTATTCTCCTACTAGAGAACCTCACATGATTCCCACCTATGTGCAAGGATGGTGAAGCTGTTCACATTCTGAGATACCTCTGGGTGAGTAGTGGCTGTCTGGCCTGCCAAGTTGGGAGGGACCCCAAGTCTCTGTGTGGGTTCTCTGGGGAAAAGGGTGACACCTAGTGATGCCCAACACAGGCTCTGCAGGAGACCCATTCGCCCTCCCTTATCTGCTGAAACAACTTCAAGCGCTGAATCCAGGCCGCCACAAATCCCCTCACGGGGCCTTCATAGCTTGACCCAAACCCTGCTTTGAATTTTCTCAAAGATCCACCCTCACCCCTGGAAGGTCTGTCACCTGTGCACTGTTCTTCATTCAACCTCAATCCCACCTCCAGACCTTTATCAAGCGCCCTCTCCAAGTACCTGCCACATGCCATATCCCGAGGTACCTAGAAATCCAGCAAATGCCGCCCACACTGAAACACCAGAGACACCCCTCCTACCCCCGCCTACCTCCTCAGTCTTCCCACCCACCAGCCTGGAGGCTCCTCGTTACCTATGATAGGCCACAAGATAGGTCACATTCTGGGGGTTGCCAGGCCCTGGGAGCCACGTCAGGTATACACTGAAGTTCCGGGAGAGCAGCGTCACATTCTGGGGAGGGGCCAGATGGGGTCTCCCTAGGGGGGAAAAAAGAGGTCATGAAGCCTGGAGCTCCTGCTGGTCTTGACTTCAGCCATTCTGAGCTGAAGAGTGGCATGTCAGGCAGTCACGCACTCAATGGGTTTGAGGAACCAGGAGCCATCTGGAGCGGCTGAAGCGTGGGGGACGGGGGAGGCTGGGAACCTGAGGGTCAGGATCCCCATGACAGCCACGCCATGACCGGCTGTACTGCAGCCCCACACCCCCCCCAGGCCTCAGCAGCCCACGTGTGCCTTAAGAGGAAGCTCCTGCTTACTCTGACACCTGAGGGTCCCAGCAGACCACAGAGCAGGACCCATCTAACAGACTCCTGGGTCTCCTGGACTACAGGAGGGAACAGCCCCAAGGGTCTCAATGAGCAGGTGCTCTGTCTGGTTCTCAGCCATGTCCCCAGAGCCTGCCTGCAATGGTCCCTGCACATAGTAGATGCACAGTCAATACCTGTTGCGTGAATGAACAAATATTGTGATAACTTGGATTATTCCAAAGGCCTTCTACCTGGTCTTCCTGTTTCCAACCTTGTCTCCTCAGTCCGTTTTCCAAACAATAGCACAAGTTAAGATGCAAGTCAGATCATGCCACTCTTTCTGCTTTACCCCCTCTAAGGGCTCCCATTTCACTCAAGGTAAAATCTAGTCTTTACAATCACCCACACAACTCTATCCGAGCCGACCCACTAACTTCCCCCTTGCTCCCTCGTCTCCGGCCACACTGGCTTTTTTCCCTTCCTCAAGAATGCCAGGCATGCTTTGGGAACCGCAAGTGAACAGCAGGTATCACTGTGTCGGGGACACTTTTCCTGACCACCTTTATTTCCCCTCCCTGGCTCCTCCTCTCTGTTAACTCTTCTGAAATATGCATCTGATTACACAACTGCCCAGTTTCACGCCCTTCCCTTGCCTTCGGAATAAAGTCCACAGTCCTTATCCAGGTCCACGAGGCCCTGCCTAGCTTGGCCTGGTCAGGCCACCTGGCCAACCTCTCCCCACAGGTTCATTAGGCTTCGCCAATCTACTTTCTTGACCTTCTCCAACCACCGCATTCTTTTGGGAGCCTTTGCACCCAGGTGGCTTTGACTATCTGGTGTTCATCATCTAATCTTTTAATGACTCGATTCGGATGTCACTTCCTCCATCTCTGACATCTCTAAGAAGTGACGATGATGACAATGATGATAGCAGCTAACGTGTATTGTGTCCCAACTACTACGTGCCAGGCACCATGTTAAGTACATTGCCTGCATTTTCTCTTTAACCCTCCCCACTCCCTAGGAGGTAGGTACTAATTCTGATCATCACATTATAGATGAGGAAACGGAGGCCCTCACGGCTAATAAGTTGTAGAATCAGCCCTGGCCAGTGTTGATCAGTGGTTAGAGTGTCAGCCCACACACCAAAGGGTCATGGGTCTGAATCCCCGTCAAGGGCACTTACCTGGGTTGCAGGTTCGATCCTCGGTCCTGGTCAGGGTGCATGAGGGAGGCAATCAATTGATGTGTCTCTCTCACATCAATGTTTCTCTTTCTCCCTCTCTCTCTCCTTCCCTCCTTCCCTCTCTCCTTCCCTCTCATTGTCTCTAAAAATCAATATCCCTGGGTGAGGATTATCAATCAATCAATCAATAAATAAATAAATAAGATGTAGAATTAGAATTCAGATCGAGGCCTAGCCAACTCCAAAATCTGAGCTCCTGACTACACAGCCTCCTCGAGGTTCTCATGAGGCCTGTCCAGCTTTATTCTTCCAACATCAATGGACTTATTGGTCAACAACTTCTATTACCAGAGGTTTCAAAGAAGAATACAGCTCCATTCCTGCCCTCTATGAGCTCATGGTGCCATGGAGAATTCAGTCCCACCCGGACCATGACAGAAATCCATACAGGTTACAGAACGGCATTAGGGAAAGAGGGGTCAGTTCTACTGATGGCTCTCAGCTGGGCTCCCTACCCCTGGCCTTTAAAGAAAAAAAATAAAATAAAAAAATATATATAGCTTTATTGATTTGAGAGAGAGGAAGAAAGAGAGAAAGATAGAAACATCAATGATGAGAGTCATTGATCAGCTGCCTCCTGCACGCCCCCTACTGGGGATTGAGCCCGCAACCCGGGCATGTGCCCTGACAGGGAATCAAACCGCCATCTCCTGGATCCTAGGTTGACGCTCAACAGCTGAGCCACACTGGCTGGGGTACCCTTGGCCTTTTAGGCCCAAATGCGGGTGTCTGTTTTCATCGTATCCTTGTGCTTAAGCTGGAAATGGATCACTGGGATGCTGGTGCTGTCACTGCTCCCAGCTTCTGGGTTTTCTCCCAGTTTGTGTTGCACAAATTAAAAATCCCTCAGGCAAAGTACAGTTAGGTCTAGACAAGAAAGGTACCGAGTTTGTCAGTGAAACTGGGGGTCAGAGGACCCCTCCTCCCCTCCCTCATACTGTCCCTCATCAGCTGCAAAAACACTCACTGCTGGGTGGAACCAGGGGCTGGGGCATCCCTGAGCTGACCTAGGTGGGGACAGCCCTGTGCCAGCTACCCACCCCACAGTCTAAGCTGGCCATGCTTGCTCCAGCTTGTCTTCTCTATGGTGTCTCGCCTCTGCCTTCCTTGTTAGGCAGTTCCCTGAATTGCTCTGAGCCTTAGTTTCTACACCTGAAAAGGAGAAGATAATATCTACGTGATGGGATGGCTGGGCTGTGAAGCTTAAATAGAGTAATGTGGCGCCTGGCACAAAGGAGTTGCTCAGTGAAAGTTGCCTTTAAATATAATTTTTAGATTATGTCCAAGGGCCCTTCTAAGCTCTTAAATTGTAAGTCTAAAACTAGGAAGGTATCCTGGGGAAAATTTCAGGGTCATCTCCCTGGATTGGTTGGGACTTGGTGATCTGATCCTATCCCAAGGTATTTTGTACCCCGCTACCTTATTTATGGAGGGGCAGGGAGGGCGGGACGGGGGGGGGGGCTCAGCAAACAGGTGGCTGGACAGAATCACAGCAGGGCACAGGCTGAGGCAGATCCTCTCCCCCAGGCCAGGTGGCCCACCTGACACCCCAGCTGCAGGAAGGGGAAGGGACTGCGGGGCGGGGGGCACTTCTGTCTGACACCCCAACTAGCGAGGGTCTTAATGCAGAAGCCAGAGCTTTCTGGGGACCTTTCAATGCACTTTCCACATGCAGCTACTTTACAAGCTGCGTCTTGTTTCCTGCTCCCCTGGGGCTGAACGGGCTGGCATTCGGAAACTGGCACCGTTTTCTCCCGCAAAAGGGATTTCAAAGCCTCGAATCCGTTTGATTCTCCGAAGAAACCTGGGTCAGCGAGTGGGCGGGGTGGCCACGCTCCGCGGCCGTGGCAGCCGGAAGGCTCGGTCCGCGCCCCTCCCTCCTCGGGGCTCCGGGTCCCAGGGTGGGCGCCCCGCGGCCCCCCACCCTCCCCGCACCCTCCCCGCACCCTCCCCGCGCCCTTACCTCCAGCGGACAGCGGCAGGCTCAGGAGCAGGAGGGCCCAGAGCCCGGCCCGGGTCATGTCAGCGGCTCTCCCGCCGGCCCGGAGGGGCCAGGTCCCGCCTCCTCGCTCGCCGGGCTCATGTGACGCGACCGGCAGCCAATGGGAGGCCGAGGCTCGGGCCCGCCCCTCGTGGGCGGGGACTCGGAGGGGGCTTCTCGCGGAGGCGCCGCGCTGCCCCCGGAGACCCGCTCCCCGCTCCCCGCTCCCCGCTCCCCGCTCCCCGCTCCCCGCTCCCCGCTCCCCGCTCCCAGGTCCCACCTCCCAGGTCCCACCTCCCAGGTCCCACCTCCCAGGTCCCACCTCTCACCTCCCACCTCCCCGCTGCCCGCTCCCCGCTCCCAGCTCCCAGGTCCCACCTCCCAGCTCCCCGCTCCCACCTCCCACGTCCCACCTCCCAGGTCCCACCTCTCACCTCCCAGCTCCCCGCTCCCCGCGCCCCGCGCCCGGCTCCCGGCTCCCGGCTCCCACCTCCCACCTCCCACCTCCCCCCTCCCCCCTCCTCGCTCCCCGCTCCCAGCCTCCAGCTCCCCGCGCCCCGCGCCCCGCTCCCAGTGCCTGCCCTGCTCCGAGCTCCCCAGCAGCCTGCGCTCGGTTCGTTTTGCCCAATCCCGGGGTGGGGGTGGAGGTGGGAGTGGGGGAACAATAAACCCGTGTAGGGGGGAAGAAATGGCAGGAAAACTGTTTATTATTAATAACCACAGTTGGGGATTCCGAGACGGGACTTTTTGCAGGACCAAGAAGAGTTCAAGGCCAGTTCAAAAACAAAGCCCTGATCAGGCGCAGCTGCGGGATCTGAGCTGTTCTATGCGCCAGATACGGAGCCAAGCACTTTAACACGCCATCTACTTTAATCTCCCCCCGCCCCCCATCCACCTGCCCGGAGAATCCAGGGGTTTGGTCCTGTTAGTTTCTGTATTTTTCACACGGGGGGGGGCACCTCCAGGGCTTAATAGGCTTTTCCTGGGAAAGCTGGTCCCCCGACGCCAAAGCCTGTGGTGTGTTACCCCTCACTTCAGTAACTGCTTCCAAATCACGGAGCCAGCCTCACCGCAGAATGGTCTGCAGTCCTTTAAAAGGCTGCTGCCCCAGCGTGTGCAGAGTGGTCTCAGGGGCGTGCACAATACATTCACTCAGGAGCAGGAAAGAAGCACCAAAACATGGGCCCGTTAAAAAAATGTGTGTCTGGAGGCATGGGTAACAGATTTGAGAGGCTATACACCGATATGTTAGTGGCTGTTATCTCTGGGTGGTGAGGTGTTTGGGTTTTTTGGTTTGTGTGTGTTTTTTTAAATATATCTTTTTTGATTTCAGAGAGAGGAAAGGAGAGGGAGAGAGAGAGATGGAAACATCAATGGAGAGAGTCATTGATCGAGCCCTCAACCGGGGCATGTACCCTGACCGGGAATCGAACCCCGATGGCCTGGATCCTAGGTCCATGCTCAACCGCTGAGCCACGCCCGGCCAGGCTGTTGTTGTTTTTTAATTTCTTCTTTCTGTTCATGTTTACTTTCTAAGTTTTTCAATAATCTGTGTGTTGCTTTTCCAACAAGAAAGGTCACTTTTATTCTAAAAATGATCATCGCTCTCCTTTATTAAATATGTTCTGTTCTGTCCTTTCCACAACCCTTAAAAGGAGGTAATTGCCTCTTCTTTACAGGCGAGGAAACTGCCATTCTGAGAACCCAGAGAGCCTGTGCAGGTGCTGGATTCTGGATTCAGCCCCAGGCCTGTCGCATTCCACACTGCCTCTGATACGGGCCTGGTGACCGCTGTGCAGCTGTGACCAAGCCCATGAACTGGGACCAGACATGCGGGTAGCAGAGAGAAATATCTGTCGCAGATGCTGGCTCTAGCTTGGATCCCAGCAGTTCTTGGGAGAGAGAATGCATTTTCAAAGAACTTAGTGGATCCCAAAGTTGCCCTGAGTTTGGCCCTGGGTGCAGACATTCAGAAATTTCAGGATAGTTCTGGGATTGGCCACATGCCTTCAGCTCAATCAGGCCTTTTCACGGGAGCTCACAGTGGCCATGCTTGGACTTCACGCACAAGGAAGATGGAAGTGTGGGAGGCACACTTAAGTATCTTGGAATTTCCTCTGACACTGTGACTTTGTAATAGAATAAAATTATCCGACTTTCTGACTCTATGTTGCTTGAGCTTGCCCAGTTCCCTTAACATGTCAGTTGGTAACTTCTGCTTAATCCTGCAGGTAGGTATGCTAATCACTGAAGGATTCTAACCTGCAGCCTAGGAATTCCTGAAACAACTTCCCTGCTTGAAACTATGTCCCAAAGGAGATAAGGAAGGTATGTAGAAAAACAGATTGTTTATTTAAAGATTTATAGGAACCTTGTGAGTGGCAGCCAGAGTTTGTTGACCAATACAAAGAAGTTTCACAATCCTCTTGGACCTTACCTAAGGTCCAGATGTCTGTGGTCACCAATGACCTCCTGACCTCAAGCCCCTCCCATTTTCCCCCTTCCCCTGACAGAAAAGAAGCTTAAATTCTGTACTTTCTCAGGATGGTTCTTTAGGACTCTAGTGTGCCGTCTTCTTGGCTTGCCGGCTTTTAAAATGAAGTCGCTTTCCTTGCCCTAACTCCATGCCACTCTGCTTATGACTGTCAAGCAGCCATAAGAATCCCTCTGAACTGGGAGCAGTTCTTCAGTGGGGACAGGTTTGCCTTCATGTGCCACCTGCTGCATCTGCCCTGCTGGTGTGACATTAGTCCGAATGTGGCACCCACTCTTTTTGCTTGTTTTCCCCTGCGTCCTTTCCCTCCACCCCATCATTTCAAGTTAGGAAATTGAGTGTCTGGGTGCCTTGGTACATCAATACAGGGTGGGGCAAAAGTAGGTTTACACAAAAGTTGTGAGTATGCAAAACACAGTGTATTCTTGTATTATTATTTATTAATTATTGTATTATTTTCTATATGAACAGTTATGAACCTGCTTTTGCCCCATCCACAAACTTGGGCAAGTTGCATCTCTCAAAACCTTGAAAAAAAGCCACCTTGGATGCAGGTCAGAAAATCTCAGCCAGTTACCAGGACATAGGCTCTACATATGTCCTCAGTGTGCTGCTTCAGTTTCTCAAATACTGATAAAAAGTCCATTCTTCAATAAGATGGGCACGTCTCTCTTGAAATCTCTTTATCTAAAACAGCATTCAATAGCATTAATATTTATTGAGTCTTTGTAGTGCAGCAGGCACTCCAGTTTACCTGTAGGACAGCATTTCATACTCCCAACAATCCCTTGAGGTGGGTATTAAAAGCCCCTTTTAACAAGTGAAACTCTGGGAAGTAGCATTATTTGCCTAAGGTCCCACAGTTGATGAGTGACAGGGCTGGGTTTCAGACCTCAGTCTAGCTGTCCTCAAAACCTGTGGGTTTAAAACAACTGCTACTCAGCCTCCAGATGGTTAAGGTCAGACAAAAATAAAATCCCCGCAGCCCCTTTCACTTCCTGATTTGCAAAGATCACAGCATGAAACTCTCACAAGTGGCGAGCTGTGTGCCCGAGTGCCAGCTTCCTCTTTGGACGAGATTATTAGGTGGAAACGGTGGTGTTGGTAAATGTTTCTCAGGGAGCCTTCCTTAACTCCAACTTTGTTTCCAATCCCCATATAAGACTCCTTGGTAGTACTTAATCACTACTTCCTAGAAATCATTTTTGTGCCTTAATATCTCTCTTTCCTGGATACACCCTCAGGGCCTGGCACATAGCAGGTACTCAGTGAAGAGTAACAGACCTTCAATGTCTGGGGCTCAGTCAAACACAAATCCAGATGCCCCCAAACAACTCAGCCACTCACTAAATGTGTACCAAGCTGAACTTGGCATGTGACTTGTGGTTGAAAGACCTCAGTATCTTCTGAAAGTATGATTTCACAGTCATGCCTCTCTCCACAGATGGGATTTTACAGTCATGCCTCTTCCATTGACCCTGAAAATAACATCTGTAAAACCACATTACTGTATGAGGATTCACAGCCTCCTCCTGTCCTGCCTGGGCGGGCAAAGGGCCCAGCAAGGTTGTGTCGATGGACACTGGAAAAAGCTAAGAGCTAACTGGGGTTTGGGTGTTTGAAAGGAGCAAGCTGAGGGGCCAGCTGCTGTGAATCTGAGCTGCATGGAGAGGTGGAGATAATGGATTTTAAAACTTTTTTGCTTGGTATTAGGACTGGAATCCCTTCTGGCATTTTTTTCAAGAGTCTCAAGTAAAGATTAAGTGGTTTGAAACTATTGTAGCTTTGCCTGTTGTTTTCCTTGCTGTTGTTTAAATGCAATGCTGGAGGGAGGCAGGCCCTCATACAAGAACAAGGAGACCTACTTTGATAGAGTGATGGTATTTAGGACTTCATTATTAGCAAGGACAGGAACCCCCAAACTAGCTTAAGCAAAAAAAAGAATTCTTCAGTCTTATCAAGTTGGAAAATTTAAGGGTGGGTGTGGATATGAACTGGCTCCAGCAGAAACAGATTCTGATTGGCCTGCTTTGGATCACATGCCATTCCTTGAACCAATCAGTGTGGTCGGGAGATTGGGATACTCTAATTAGCCTGGATTGTATGCCCTCCCCTGGGGTAGGAGGGGCGAATGGAGCACTCTGATTGACAGCCCTTCCAAACACTGGAGCAGAAAAAGGGTGGCTCCTCAAAGAATGGATGCTGTTGAGACAATAGCCCACATCCACTACGGAAGGTTACATATGAGGAGCCCCCTGAGATCACCCACACCAATTCCTCCCCTGAAAGTCTCCCCTCTCCAACATCCTGGAAAGGTGGGCCTCCAGATGCTGCTTGGAATCTTCCAGTGATGAGCTCTCACTACACTTTGGGGCTGCCAATTCTGTTTCTGAACAATTCCAGTTAGAAATACCTTCCTTAAATTAACCTACCTTCCTGTAACTTCCCTCAATCATTTAGCTCTTCCTTTGGGGCCTCACAAAGTAAAACAAGGCCCTCTACTCCATGTGAGCCTTTCAAATGTTAAGGTTTCTGGAGCCTTCTTATCAGCCATTCTATAAGGTATCAATACTAATGCTTTGCCATTGGGAAACAGGTTCAGAGAGGTTAAGAAATGGAGTTCCTATGGTGCAGCTGCTCTAGAAAACTGTTGGCAGTTCCTCAAAAAGTTAAATACCAAGTTACCATATGACCCAGCAATTCCGCTCCTAGGTATGTACCCAAGAGAACTGAAAACATGTCCACTCAAAAACTGTACCTGAATGTTCCTTACAGCATTATTCATAGCAGTTAAAAAGTGGAAACAACTCAACTTTCCATCAACTGATAAAGGTGGTACATCCACACAGTGGAATACTCTTCAGTAGTGAAAGGAATGACATCCTGATACATGTTACTGGAAAGAAGCCAGTCACAAAAGACCGCATATTCTATTATTCCATTTATAGGAAATGTCCAGAATACTCAAGTCTATAGACATTAAGTGCATGGTCGTTGCCAGGAGCTTGGGGAAGGAAAGAAAACGGAGGCCTGACTGCTGGTGGGTATGGGGTTTCTTTTCCTAGGTGATGAAATTGCTCTGGAGTTAGGCAGTGATGATGATTGCATGACTTTGTCTATTCGATATATTTTTTAAACACTGTACACGTCAAAAGAGTGGATTTTATGGTAAGTAGATTATATCTCAACTAAGGAGGGTTGCGAGGAAATTCCTAAGGGCGCAAAGAGAGAGAGGGAGCTGGGATTTCAACCCAGGGGCAGAGCCTCCTGGAAAGAGCCCACGGTGATGACCTATCTTCCCTTCTGGCTTCAGCTTCCCCTGCTGCTCCTATGAGGTGGGGACGCTGCCCTTAGGGTGGGGGGCTCCTAGAGGAGGGGTGGGGCCTCTGTTATCTGAGAACCAAGTCTCTGTCTCTGGTAAGAACAGCCTGGCTCTTTCCAAACCTGCCTTTAACGGCTCCTTTCAGGCCTGGAAGGCCCCCAGGCACTTGACAGTGGTTCCCAGGTGTGCTGGCCGCCGGGCAGGGGTGCAGGGACAGAGTCCCCGTGCCAAGACCCTGAGACCTGGCTCGGGGCCAGGAGGCCGGCTGGCTACTTCTGGGAAAGCAGAGGGGGTGGTGCTCGAACCTGAGACTGGCAACCTTGTCCCTGCAGCGGAGCTGCTGCTCCCTGCTTCCCTGCTGGCTTTTTCCATCTCAGTGGGGTCACCGTTCCTGTCTGCCTGTCCCTGTGGGCCTGTGTGCTACATCTTCCTGGGGGGCTCCTCCTTCCCTCCCTCCCTCTCCCTTCTGGCTTTTTATTCTTTCTTTTTCGTTTTAATAATTAGCACAGATCCCCGCCCCTCCCCGGTAACTGTTATTGTTAGGTTTGGACAAAAGCTTAATGTTCCTGAGGGCTCAGCCCTCCCCTGCATGAGAGAGTAACTTTCAGAGGAACTCAGACAGCAACCTGTTCAGTTACGCTTGGCCCCGTTCCCTGCCTGCCTGAGAGCCTGTTCCTAACGCTAAGTAACTGTCTATCGGCCCAGAAAAACCGCCCGAGTGCCAGAAAGTTCCCTGCCTGTGAAGTCTAGCACGTAGGGCGCTCCCATCTTCTACCCTGACAATCGCCACTTTGAAGATAAGCGGGAGCAGCAAAATGCTTTCGAAACAATGACCCCTTCCCCTCCCCGGCCCTTTGTAAACTTCGTCAAAGGTTTCCGCCTGTGAAACTTCCAGGGAATAGTTAACCAAGAAGGTTGATTAGCACTTATATTAGCTTCTGTCTGCCGCTTCCCTAGTCCTCCCCCCCCCCCCGCCCCCCTTAGCCAAATAGAAAGTGGGTTTTGCCTTTATAGTCCCCCTGCGAAGACTGTTCGGGGCTTCGAGTTTTGTTTTGGGCAGGAGCCTGCTCACAGTCCCCGGCTAATAAATCTCCAAACGGTCAGTTTGGTCTCTGCGTGAGTTCATCTTGCGTGAGGCGGTTCGGACACCTACACCCTACAGAGCCTGCCTCCCAACCTCTGGGCGCTCCTGCCGTGTGGAGCTCAGCCCATCCGAATCCAGGTGCTTTAGCCACCCGGATGCAGGTGTCCTCATAAAATTGCCTCTGCCTTCTCATCGGGCCTCGTGTTGCTCCGTTTGGTGGTGATTTTTTGCCAAGTCTTTTTTTTTTTTTTTTTTTTAATATATCTTTATTGATTTCAGAGAGAGAAAGGGAGAGGGGGAGAGAGAGAGAGAAACATCAATGATGAGAGAGTCATTGATCGGCTGCTTCCTGCACGCCCCAGACTGGGGATTGAGCCCCCAACCCGGGCATGTGCCCTGACCAGGAATCGAACCTTGATCTCCTGGATCCTAGGTCAGTGCTCTGCCTTTGAGCCACACCTGGCTGGGCAGCCAAATCTTTTTTTTGTGGACCCATAGGAAATCTATGATACTGTGTGTCTCTCTGTGTGGTTCTTACATAAATTGTTTCACGTGCTATCATTCTGCAACCTGCTTCTGGCATTTTCCAGTAGGTGGAGACTTTTTTCTCTCACTGTTCCAAGTAGTCCACAGTTCAGATGTACCAGGTTTTATTTAACCACTCTCCAGTGCATAGATATTTAGATTGTTTTAAATTTTTCATGATGAGAGAATGTTGCCGTGATCACCTCTGTACACCATGTACGCTGGGCCGGAGGTTTCTGGGGCAGACAACGCAGAGACGTGAGTGCTTTCAGAAAAGCTGCACTGATTTGGTCTCCCTCAAGAAGACATGGCTGGGCGCAAGCTTCGAAAGGAGCAGCAGGGCCCTCACCTACCTGGACAGACTTGGTCTCTGAGGGATGGAAGGCCTAGGCTGGGAGGGAGCTCCTCGGAGAGGGTGATCGGAGTCTCCAGGCACCTCCTTCACCCTTAAAGCCCAACCCCTCCCCCAAAAGCTTTCTTAGACCATCAGCTGCATTTCATAAGAGTGAACACCAGAGGGCACCACGCACCAAAGGAAAGTGACCGTGACTGTGAGAAGCTGCCTTGGAGGAAGCCCTTTCCCAGCTACTCCAAGGCGGAGAGAAGAGATCTCTCTTGGCTTCCTTGATGTCTTCCTTCCCTGACCTCCTGCAGCCTGTGGGGGTCAGGGGGTGGAGGGGAGAGCGTCAGATGTGCCCATAGGAAGCTCTGGGGATTGGAGGGGCATGTCGGGGGGGCCAAGGCAGTGCACAGCATCGTGGTAAGAGCCCTGGGCTGCAGCTTCCCTGTTTGGACCAATTACATCACTGTGCTGAGCCACGATTTTTCTCATCTGTCAAATGGGGGTGACAATTCCTTGCCCTTCTTTACCATGTGTGTGTGTGTGTGTGTGTGTGTGTGTGTGTGTGTGTGTGTGTTACATGCAAAAGGACTTTGAAAACCAGGCACATCTACGGACCCTGCTTGCAGCATGGAGCCTAGATGTGGAGGGAAGGGCATCTATAGCCAGGCTGGTTAGGTGGTTGCTATGTCAGTCCGGGGAAGCTGACGGTGGTGGCAGCGGTGGAGGTGATGAGCAGTAGTTGGATTCTGGATATATTTCAAAGGGAGAACCAATGAGATTTGTTGAAATATTGCACGTGGGGGGTGAGAGGAAGAGGGGCTGAAGGGTGATACCAAGGCTTTAGGCTTGAGCGAACAGAGGCCAGTGATGCCTTGTGCTTAGCTGGGGAAGACGGCAGGAGCACAGCTTGGGAAGCGTTCATATTTGGACATGAGAAGTTGGAGGTGCCTTTTAGGTCACTGAGTGAGTGACGATAGGGGTCAGGGGATCGACCTCGATTCCTTTCTCCGGGTGCCGTCAAGCACACACTAGACGGTAGGTTGGACTAGGTCACACATGAAAACATACCTGACGTACACACTGCCGTAGCCCAGCACCCCGATGGATGGCATCGTTAATTCATCATGGCGTTCAGAATCCTCAATCCGAACTTCTAGGCAGCCACCGCCAGCCAAGTGGAGACGGCACAAAGATAAAAACTTTCCCTCATCCTCAGACTTGACAGAGGCCCAAGAATGTAGTTAAAATCATGGGCTTTTGAGTCAGAGAGACCTGCGCTGGAAAGCTAATCTTGCTACAAACTAATTTGAGACCTCAAAAAAACTAATGGATCTTCGTCTCTGTTTTCTCACCTGAAAAATGAGTTTAATAATAGTTCCTATCTCACAGGGTTGTTATGAAGATTAAATGAGATAATCCAAGGAAAGCACTTAGCACGGAGCCTGGGACGCAGTACATTCTTAACCAATAAAAGCAGCAGCAGCAGCAGTAATAATGTTACTCCAGCTGGAGCATTCTGGAACATATCCCCCTTCCTTGCTGTTTCTGACCTCTAGGACAGACATAGCGCAATGTTAGGACTGTCCAGCAGGAGGCACTGTTGCCATTACTACATCTTTATTGCCCACAGAGATTTGGGAAGTGGGGAGCAGTTTTCCCTGGAGTAGTGTCCTCCAGTGACTGTCCTGGCAGCCACCTAGACCCCTTTTTTCATAGGTACAATAAACCTAGCTCTTGGCTTCTCCCAAACAACAGTGTCTCAGCTTTCTTCACTGGATCTGGTCCTGTCTTCTCAGATAGGGCTCCCGGCCTCCTGCTTACAGACTCAAGCCAAGCCGCTGAACCTGGCATCCCAGGCCCCCGGCCAACCTCTCCTGACTGTCCAGCCTCCCAGCTACTGCCAGTTTCCCCAAAGAGAGCAGGCGCGTGCCTGCGACCTTCCCTTGCATGTTGTGCCCATTTGGAATATGTGTCCCACGTGGCACTGTCTCTCTTCCTCGTCACCTCAGTAGAAGCCCTTTTTCCTAGTCAGCTCTTCAGAGCAGGAAGGAGCTGGAGGTGGGTTCTACCCACCCCACTGTGCAGACGGAACACGTTCCACACGGTTCCTAGGCCCGGGGCCCGGGCAAGCTCGGGGAAACCAGACGGGGGTCTCCGAGCCTCAGGCCTGGGTGAGCCACCCGCCACGCAGACCTCCTGCATCTTCAGACCTGGGCGTTCATTCGGCGTTTGCTGGCCACCTGTGATTTGCCAGGCACTGTGCCCAGCGCTGGGCTAGACGGACATGGCCTCAAGGGGCACCCCCCTCCCCGGAGGGTGACACGGCACTCAGATGGGTGATGACAGTGTAGAGCTAATGGGGAAGGATGGGTAACCGCGGTGCTGGTCGGAAGGCTGACTTCTGGGTGCCTGTGGGAACCCTCAAAACCACAGCTTCCCTGAAGCCCTTGCCTTTTCTAAAAGGCCCATCTCGAGTCTATCTTTCCCCACAACCAACGTCCAACGTGGACGACTCCTCAGCCTCCATTTCCCTTTGTTGGCCAAATATCACCTCTTCCCTGCCTCCCCCAGAACCCCCCCCCCTCCCACACACTGCTGCTTAAAATACGATGGCCTCGTGGGAAGACCCGAGCAGAGGGCCCTCAGCTGGGAGGTGGGCTCTGAGCCGCTCCCTTTCTTCCCCACCCCTCCTGCTCCACTGCCCACCACCCCCTCCCACGGACCCCTCCCTTCATGCCCCCTCTCGGTTTGGCATCCAAGGCCTAGAGAATATCTGTCCCCAACCTTTATCACTCTCCAGCCACAACCCTGGTCTTGTGCACAGGAGCTGCCAGGACTTACCGCCTGATAAACTACAGCGTGCCTTTTCCGCCCACCCTCCCTCCCTCCTGTGTATGAAATCTGCCATCTTTGGCATGTGTTTGTTTTACACAGAATGCCACCAGGAGGTCATCAGCTGTCACTGTGAACGAACAAGAAAAACAAAACAAAAAGCAGGCTGCTTCTCGGGGCTCTGGTGCCCCAAACTTCGATGACATGTTTTCGGTGGAAGGTGCCATGGGGTCAGGCCACGCACTGGCTCAGGAATGTCACGAGTCAGTGGAGGTGGGTTGTAGTTATTATTTAAGTTGATAAAAATCATCTCTTTTTTTTTTTTTTCTTCACAGAAAAAGCAATGTACATTAGCTGGAGAAAAATTAGGAACTAGAAATGTTTAGCTATAACAAACGAAAAGCAAAGGCCTACCTGTTCCCCACCACCGCCACCCAGAAACGGTCACCGGGAATGCCGTGGGAGGGCGCACCAGGCCACACGCCTTCCTTTCTTCTCTTACACAATGAGCTCATACTGTGCATATGGCTCAGAACCTGCCTTTTTATTTATTTACTTTTAACCCTCACCAGACTCGGGTCACGGGCAAGCTAAGGGAGACCAGAGCCTGGGTCTCCCCAGCCTCAGGCCTGGGTGAGTCACCTGCCACACAGGTGATTCTAGAAAGAGAGGAAAGGAGAGAGGGAGAGGGAAGCATCGATCAGCTGCCTGACGCATGCACCTAACCTGGGATGGAACCAGTGACCCTTAGATGCACAGGACGATGCTCTAACCACTGAACCACACCGGCCAGGGCATCCTTTTTATTGGACAATATACTGTGAGCCAAAATATCTAACGCTTATTGAGACTTCCTCTGTGCCGGGCGAGCACTTTGCATGCAGGATCTCATGTAGGCAACCCTGTGAGATTGATTATCCACTGTCCCCATTTTACAGATGAGGAAGCCGAAGGTCGAGTGTCCTCTTGACCCTAAGAGGTGGTAGGAGACAGGCAGAGTCCTGGCCTGGGAGGCGGGAGGCTGGGCTCCAGCTCATCTTCTCCCCATTCAGGGGCTCAGTCTTCCCTCACCTGTGAAATGGGGGAGGGGGCCGGGCCAGAATGACCTTCTCCACGGAAGGGGGCTGCAGACCCCTTCCCCACTTACAGAGGCTGTGCCCTCTGAGGCCTCACTTCGCCCCCATTCTCAGGCTGACGATCATCACTAATGATCACTGAGCGGCGAGCCAGGCTGTTCATTTAATCTTCCCCCAAACCCTAACGAGGTAGGGTGCTTTCTATCCCTCTTTACAGGTAAGGAAACTGAAGCACAGAGAGCTAAAGTAACTTGCCCAACGCCACTCCATTAGTAAGGGACAGAGTCAAGATTCAAGCCCAGGTCCATCCAGTCCCATGGCCTGTGCTATTACCAGCGGCTTTCCCACGCTTCCCTACCCGCGGTAGGGAACACTCTCACATCCTGACTCTAAGCACACAGGCATCAATAATTAATTGGAATAAAAATGTCATGAGCTGAAAACACCCCTGTGCTACACAGAGGACAGGTCCCACTGGGTCACCCAGAGAGCACTGGGACTATGACCTAGAGGCAGGCGGCGGGCGGCCCCAGGCACAGCTGGCCTTCATGAAGGGCGCTCCAGTCACCCAGCGCCTTTACGGAGCATCTGCTCTTTGCAGCGTGTCCCATACCTTACAGCACAAGGTTTAGGTCAGTTCATCTCTGCAGCAGCCCAGGCAGCGGGGAGGTGGGAGCCCCTTGTTACAGCAGAGGCAGCGAGGCTGAGACTTGGGACTCGGCCAAGGCCACATAGCCTATAAGGAGCCCGGTCTGCTTTGGGTCCCCAGTGTGTTCACAGAACCAAGCCTGGGGCCTGAACCATAACAGGTGCTCAGTAAACAGGCCGCCTGGCTGAGCCAGAGCCCTCTCCCTCGGCCCTTGCCCTGTGATGCCCCCTTAGGCGCTGGGAAGCACAGTTCTGGGGCAGGGAAGGCTCCAGGGTAGTTCCGGGCTTGCTGAGGTTGTTCCGGGGATCAGGGTCCCCGGGGGTGAGTCCTCTGAGCTGAGTTTCGGTCCCAGGTCCCTGCATGCTCGCAGGGCCCTGCCCTGTCAGCTGAGAGGGAGAGAGGGAGGGATCCAGACCGCTCCCCTGGGCTGGGGCGGAGGAGCCTGGCCGGGGCCTGTGCTCAGCAGGCCTTTCCCACCCCTCGCCGCTCCCCACTCCCCGCTCACTCTGCCTGGGCTCTGGGGCCTCTGGTGGGGCCAGAGGACTCTGGTCTTGCCTCCAGCCTGAATCAGGTTCCTATTCCTGGGTCTCCCTCAGCTCAGGGCCCTCGATTCCTGTGCCTTTCCACTGGGCAAGTGCTTGGGGTGAGAGCGCTGAGCCTCAGGTTTAACCCCGGCTGAGGTCCTGCTTCCCTGGTGGAGAGGAGCCGATGCAGAGCCCTGCAGTCTATTGCTTTCAGGCTGTGCACTGTCCCTGCCCCAGAGGAAAGGCCGAGGGCACCCTGGGACCCTAAAGCTAGTGTCCCTTCCTTCAACAGAAAGGGGTCTGACACCCCCAGCAGGAAGAAAAGAGCTGACTCAGGAGATGGTTCTGGAACCGGGAGGGGAGGAGGGGAAGGAAGGAGGGCTGCAAGCCAGGGCAGAGAGCCAACAGCTGGCTATGACAGGGCGATGCTTGGCTTGGAAGGTGCCAAATGTTCCAGGGGTGTGGCATTTTCACCTCCACCCTCTTCCCTGCCCATCTGGGCCCACCCCTCCTAAGCAGGGCTCAACACTCCCTTCCTCCAGGAAGCCTTCCCGGGTTGACCCACACTACACTGTCCAGCATCACTTTTCATCCTCTGTGAGGAAAGGAGGTGAGACTAAGATCAGGCATGATATAAACTCAGTTGTGGGCTCACATATGGCAGAAATGAGCTTATACATTGCCCGAGGCTTGACCCTTCTTCCAACCCATAATCAAATGTTGGGGCCCTCTTTGGAAATGGCCCTCAGAATCAGCTTTCAGGTACACACACTCACACACACTCACACACACACACACACACACACACACACACACACACTGTCATTACCTGAGCATCTTATCTTATTTGGGGCCAGTAGATGCTTCCAAAGTGAATTCTGAAAGATACCCATCAATGTGTTCCCATCCATGTGACTCTCCCACCAGAGCAAGGGAGTCCTATGGTCAATAGATTTGGGACCATGGGGCTTAGGAGTTAAACAATACTAATGTAATTCCTGTATTGCAGGCCTTCTCAGATCCTTTACTAGTTAGTACACACTATGAATCTGCAAGCATCTGCATTTTCCCAAATTTACTTGACCTCAGAAGTTTTTATAGTGGAGCATCTCATGAACCTAGTGTGTTACCGAGCTCCCTTCGAGAAATGCTGGGATGCAGAATATTCTAGAAAAGCACAGAGCCAGCTTAGCAATGAATTATAACAACACAACGTACAGGCAGGTGCTGCCTCTGAAGGAACAGTTCATTGCAATGACTTATAACAATACAACATACATTCAGCCACTCAGAATTTAACAATGGACTGTCTTTTTGGGGTCAAGGAAGTGGTGGGAGTGATGGGGTGTCAAGAATGGTGTTCACAGTGGAAGTGGTGAAGGTGGTTGTGCTGGTGGTGCTGCTGGGGGGGGCAGGTAAAGACAGTGGGATGGTGGTGATAGTGGGAGGGTGACAATAAGGCCTTGTCATTTGTAGCATCTAATATTTTAAAAGAAACATCTGTTTTTCTTAAAAATACATATTCATGGTAAAATATAATTCAAACAATACAGAGAAAGTGAGAAATCTCCCTTTATTCTTTTACTTCGGAGATTGCCACTGGTTTAATGAGGGGCAGTCTCTCATCCTCTCTGTGAAAACAGAAACACCAGGAGGGTATAAACTTTAAAAGTAGATGGTTTGATAACGTACATTCTGCTTTGTAACCTGCTTCTTTCACCTACATTGTACTGCGTCTGATTTTCTCCACCAGCAAAGGTGAACCGAATTCATTCCTCTTTTCCAGCTGCAGAGTATTGCACCGCGTGGCCCTGTCTCTTACTGAACAAGCCCCCTATTAGTGCCCCTTCGAGTTGTTTCAAATTCTTACTCTTTTAAGCAGTGATAAAACGAACGTCTGTCCATGGGTTCGCCTTTGAACTTTCGTGCCAGCATTTCAGTAGAATTCATTTGGAGAAACAGAGCTGCTTGATTGAGGAGCCTACACATTTACTAGTTGGCTGCAGTGGCCCCTCATGACCCTCCTGAACGCAGCACAGCCAGGTCCTCCCCCACCTCGGCATCGTCAGCTGCTGCTAAGACGTGTGCGTTAGCTTTTCAACTGTCTTCCCACTTCCCCCTCCCCCCACCCGCCTCCCAGTATTCCTCCCTTTATGCCAGGGTTGGCTTTTCAAAATACAAACCTGATCACATCATTACCCCCCACCTCCCAAAAAAATCCTTTTGAAGTCACACCGCCCATGAGATTAAGACAGAATCCTGTCCATGGCCACAGGGCCCTGCAGGATCTGGCCCCTGCCAGCTCCTTCTGGTGCATGTTTTATGCAGCTACACCAGTTCTCTTTGTCTCTTGCATTCTCTGTGCTCTTTCCCACCTCAGGGCCTTTGCATGAGCTGTATCCTCTGCCTGGAATACCCTTTCCAGCCCTCATTCCACCCCTTCACCTAGCGAACTCCTGCTTATCCTTCTCAGCCCAAATGGCACCTCCTCGGGGAAGCCCTCCCTGACCCATCCCCACACTAGGCTCTCAGAGGACGCCACTCCCCCTTCGGCACACTCCTCACTCTGGGTGAGCACACTATGTGATTATCCCCCTTCTTGAAGGCAAGGGCTGCTCCCCATAGCACCCCCAAGCCCCAGCACAATGTCTGGCTCCCAGACACTCAGTACAGGTTTGTTGAATGTTTTTTATTTTCTTATTTTTATCATGCACTTGTTCATAAAATCCTGACCTTCCCTGTGATCTTGCAAAGGAAGCAGGACTTGGAGTTTTGTGCCCATTTTACAGAGGAACAAACCAAGGCCAGGGTGCAGGGCTCAAACCCACCTCTCCTAATTGCAGCTCTCCCACCAACACTCCACACACCTGAACTCTCCTGGGGTTTCCAATCCTTCCTGTACTATCCGCAGGAAATTCCATCTTTATCATTTTTTTCTTTTGCATCTATTGCTAAATCTTCCATCCGGCCTCTTATGGTTCTGAACAATAAGAGAGTCACAGACAATACCAGGTGGGAGGGCCTAGTTTTACACCTGGGAGCAGAGAGTGCCCCCAACTTGCTCATGGTGACCCCTGCAAACCATATGCACTCACCTAGTGAACAAATACGCATTGAGCCCCTGCTGTGTGCTGGCCGGTGCTCTCGGTGCTGACGTTGCTGACATTCTACAGGGGAATGAAAATAAATAAACCTGATACTTTCAGAATATGATATGTTTTATAAAAGAAATCTTTCTAAAAAGGACAGGGAGTGATTGACCATGGTGGTCAGAGAGGGCCTCTCTGAGAGGACACTTGAGCTGAGACATGAATGATGGGAAAAGGGAGCCATGGGAAGTTTGGGGGGAGAGCATTCCAGGGAGAGGAGACAATTAAAGCAGAAGGCGCAGACAGCAGGCCCAAGTGTCTAGTGCACAGTGGGCAAGGGTGACAGTGGAGGCTGATGGGGAAGGAGTGGGGCAGAGACCAGGTCAGACAGGACCTTGAGGTCATGGTGAGAAGACTGGCTTTTACTCCTGGCGTGATAGGAAGTCAGTGGGAAGTTCTGAGCAGGAAAGCAGCTCAATCTGATTTACATTCCTCAAATACCACTCTGGCCACCACGTGCAGATGGACAGTGGAAGGGCAAGGGTGGACGGAATAGCAGGTTAGAAGTGACCGGTGGCTCGGCCCAGGCTGGCGGGGTGGTGAGAAGTGGTCAGATGTGGGGTACACTTTGAGAGTAGATCCACAGGCGGTGCTGATGGATAGGAAGTGGGGCGTGAGGGAAAGAAGGGGAACCCAGGATCTGAGCACCTTTTACTGGGCTGGGAGCTTGGGGAATAAGCAGGGATACAGGGTGGTGATCAGAGCGTGATTTAGGGACATTTTAATTTTGAGATTTAACAACACATCCAGGTGGCCCAGTGGAGGGACCGGGGGATATATGATTCCAGCCTGGGTGGGGCACTGGGGGGCACACATTTGGAAATTGTCAGCATAGAAATGGGACTAGGGAGTCTCCTGCTTCCTGACTCGCAGTCCAGTGCTTTTCCCATCTTTTTTCTCTCTGTCAGGCCCTTTCTTGCTCTCTTAGCTCTCTGGCAGATCCTCCCAGTCATGGGCAGATAAGGTGGGCCTCTGGGGTGGTGCAGAGCCCTGCCCTCCACTTTCCCCACCTGCCCTGGCCCTAGCTCCCTTGGCAAACAGCCCCGGGCCCTCTAGGCTGCTGTATTTCAGAAAAGTGTTCCAGTTTGGCAAAGCAAATAGAGCCAAGCCGAAAGGTAACACCTTGCAAAACAGCCCCAGGCCCCCCAAAGGAGATTTTTCTTGGTCTTTTCTTTAACTTTCTCCACTGGCCTCCAGCCAAGAATGTGTCCAGTGTTTTTTTCCTTGGTCCCTCCTCACCGCCCACCCCATCCCTAGTGTCTGCGATTCCCAGAGTGTTAATCTCCCATCGCAAGAGTGGGAAACCTCAGAAATGGCCTGGAGGTGCACAGCTGTCCAGAGCCCTCCTCTTCCCTCCCACAAAGCCGTGGGCTTCCACGGTACCGGTGGGAAAGGGCGTGAGCTCTGGAGCGGGACTGCCTGCATTTGCGTCCTAGCTTGGCAGCTGTGTGACCTTAGGCAAGTTACTTCCCTCTCTGTGCCTCAGCCTCCTAATCTGTAAAATGGGGGTGATAATAGCACTACCTGACAGGTTTGTCATGAAGACTGAGTGAGTTATATGCATGAAGCTTAGAATGGTGCCTGGTGAATAGTAAGTGCTCAGTAAGTAATAGCATTTGTTATGATTTCCCTGGGCTTGACCAGATAAAGAGCACAGGCCCCAGAGGGACACTGCGTGAGTTCCAATACCAACTCTATGATCTACCTCTTAACCCCTGGGTGCCTCGGCCTCTCGTGTATCGTAGAACCACCCTCACAGGCTGTGGGGCTTGGGGAGCTGATGCAGGTGAAGCACCCACCAGCGCCCTGCACAGTCCCGTCCTGAGTGCCCTATGGATGCTGACCGGTGGGAGAGCAGTGCACTTCCTAACCCGAGCTTCCGAAATCAGCAGGCCGCTGACCTCCTCAGCCCAGGTTGAGCATCGCCCACTGGCAGACTTCTCTGCCCAGACTCATCCTGATGATGCCTGAAGTTCCACCATTATTGCTTCACTTCTTTGGCTTAACACTTTGCCATTGTTAAAATACAGATACCCCAGGAAAGACTCATCGGTTCCGTCTTCTGTCACTTATCCCTCTATGTGGAGGCGTTTATCAGCTGTTTCCCTGAGAGGAATTTGGGAAGGGAAAGAGTGCTCTCCTATCATGCCCCTGCCCTGGGCTTGCCCCCGCAGGCCTTCCTGTCGCCTGCTGTTCCTTGACCTGGCTCTCCAGCCCACCTCTCACTGTACACACCCTGCAAACCCCCTTGGCGAACCTGAACTTCTAACCCACAGCTGGGCTCTCTAACTCAGTGCCCTTGTTCCTCCGAGTCCCATTACCAAAATTATATTCCCCCCTCCCCCCCCACACTGTTCTTCGCCTCTTTCAGATGGCCTGTGTCATTGTCTCTCAGCCTCTGCACTCCTGACATTGGGGCAGAGTCATCCTTTGTTGTGGAGACTCTCTGCACACTGTAGGATGTTTAGGCACATCCCTGACTTCTGGAAGCCATTTGCCTCTCTCCGCTTGTGACAGCCAAAACTGTCCCCCAGGGTGGGGGACGTTGAGAACCACCGGTATATAATACATGGCACAGGGTTTGGGGTTTGAAGTTGGCCGGACCTTGGGTTCACACCTGGCTCTGCTCCTGCTACCTGTGGGGCTGGGCAGGAACTACCTGAGCCTCAGTTTGCTCAGCTGCAGAGTGGGCACAAGAGGCCTGTCTCTCAGATGACATTTTACAATGAGAACTGTGGTAAGGTCCATAATAGGTGCTTGAAAATTTGAGGCTAAAACTCAAACGACAACAACCATCTGACTCAAACCGAATTCTTCCTCCCAGTTTCCTCATTTCAGGAAATAACACCTGTTCCTCCACTCAGTTCAGTCAAGCCCCAAACTCTGGGGTCTTCTTTGGTTTCGACACCCCACAAACCCAACCATTCTCCCTACTTCCACTTCTCTTACCCCAAATCTCCCCTGTGGACATCATGGCCTCCTCACTGGCCTCCCAACTCCACTCGCCCATCTAAGCCACCCAGCAGCCAGAGGGGTCTTCTGACAATGAATTTGGATCAACTGCCAACACCGTTACCAGGGCCTCTACAGCCTCGCTGCCCTGGCCCTGCCTGCCGCTCCCCTTGCCCAGCGGAGGGGAGGGAGGGAGGTGGCTCGCCTGACTCCCCATCTACAACATCCTCCCCCACCCCAGTTTCTCTCGGTCCCTTTATCCCACTTTATTTTTGTCACAGCCTTTATCACGATCAGAAACTATGCTCTTTATTTATTCACAGTGTTGCCTATTAATAGTCTTCCCCAACCAGACTGGTTAGCTTCTCGGGAGAGGGGCCCGTCCTGGGCACTGCTCATTCCCAGGGCCCAAAACAGCAGGCGTCTAATAAATGCTCGATGAGCATGTGGATCCAGTTGCAAAGTGTTGTCCATCTTTAAATGTGGCTCAGATGCCATCTGCCCTCACCCTTTCCCCAGATGGAAGCCGTATTTCTCTCCTCTGAGCCTCCGAAGTATCTGTATCTCTTTCTTGGCTGAGTCACTTGGCCCCGTGACTTAATTCTTTAAGGGACGTGGCCCATGTTCCCAGACCTGCAGTACACTCCTGGGGGGCAGGGACCAGGGCTCCCTTATTTCTGCATCCCCTACAGAGCACAGTACAAAGAAGGTTCTGAACAAACGTCTATGGGGACAGCGGGTGCCTAGGGAGGGATAAGAAGGACCCTGTGATTTACTGGTTGTCTCAGGGGCTTGGAAGATGAATTTTAACTCCACACTGCAGCAGATTAAGGATGGCTGCAAATCCTCTGACATTCCCCCAAAAGGGAGGCCAGGTCTAGGTCCCCTCACCTAGAACCCTGGTGGCCTGTGACTGCTTTGACCAACAGAATACAGACTCGGCCTTGAGCAGGAGTCTGAAGCTGTGACAGGGCCAGGGGTGGAGGGTTCTGTGATCCACTAGTGATGTCTGCCATGGGTACAGGAGGGAGGCTGGGGTGTTGCCTGCGCTGTACTTTTCAGATTCCTGGTGTATTATGTATTGACTGCAATAAGACTTGGTTTCTTTTCATCCTTACAGGTGGGGCTTATCGTCCTCATTTTATAAATGGGGAGACTGAGGAACAGAAAGGTTATGTAGCCTGCCCAAGGTTACTCAGCTCATAGGGGGCAGAGTAGGTTCTGTGGCTCCAAAGTGCACATTTCCCCCACTAAACAAGGCAGGAGCACAGCCCTTTCCCCAGAGGCAAATGGCTTTCAGCACAGGTCTTCCAACTTGCCCTCTGTTCTGACTGATGGCTCACCCCTCATCCTACCTTCTGTTTGCCAGCCCTCGGTCCTCGCAGCCAGGCCTGGCTTGACTCCAGGGTTGGGGACAGCTGGCACTAGGCCAGCGTCACCACGGCCCCAGAACTGCTGGGTTTCCCCTTCTGTCATGGGAGGCTGGCGCTTAGGTATCTCTCAAGGGTGGAACCACGTACGTTTGTAAAGAGCTTAATGAAATTACGCGTTTCACGGCTTCCACAGGTAGGCAAAGTCAAGCGCTCTGTGCGAGGTTTTTAGCAGTTACACAGCTTTCTGGGGGGAGTCGGAACCCCTGGGTGGGGGAGCGAGGAGAGGGGCTCTAAGGGAGAAAGGGAAGAAGGGGGGTTAGAGCTCAGGCCCAGCTCTACCCCGTCCTGGAGGTGTGATCTTGAACTAGCGACTTCATTCTGACTCAGTTTTTTCATCTGTCAAGTGGAGATTATTAGTCTTACCTTTCACAGTAATTTTAAAGTTTAAGGATTAAATGTGACTGGATTTAGAACAATGCTTGACACACATTGGTGCTTATTAAATATTTCTTGATGAATGAATGAATGGTTGGATAAGCCTTGGCCATGGTGAAGTGTGTACTCAGTTCTGGATCCTGTGCTGGCTGGCTGGCTCTCTGAACCCACTGTGCCTGGCACAGAGCAGGTGCCTAATGTGTATTTGCCAAAATAATTCTTCTAAGGCCAATCTATGGAAGTCATTTCCCGTCTCAATAAAAAATCCCACGATACATTCCAAAGCAGATAGAATGTATTCGGGTGATGACAACATCTGATGAGATGCTCTTCGGACCCCATATCTGGCAGCCTCATCTGGGGACCAGGAAGTAAACAGAAAAGGCCTCTGAACACACGAAACCAGCGCAATAAAGTTCAGGCATTGATACCAACGGCTTTTCTCCCAGAAGCACCCTTGGGTCCTCATTTTTAACCTGGTTACTCTTGGTTTGCAAACAGATCCAACAGGGATTATCTGATGGTTTTGAAGCCCACCTCAGGCTAGAAGCAGCAGAGGACATTGTGCCAGGACATCCCCACCCCTGTCTTAGGGTCAGGGGGAGCTGGTTCTCCCTGAAAAGGGGTCACCTGTCTGGAGTTGGTCTCCTAGGCAGGTCCAGGATCAGGGAGACGGGACTTCAGAAGGGAGGCCTTCACCAAGGGAAGCGACAGGTTGATGTGCTGCAGGCATAGAGGCTGTTCACTGGTGCCTGTCCTCATCTCCAGGGAAGCCTATCACCCTACAGACTCGGCCCCACCCTGGATGTTCGGATCCCGTTGGTGGGAGGTGGGACTGGGACTTAACATGAGGCCTGGGGCTCTGAGACCCAGCCAGGTCTGGGACCATAGCTGTAGGTGTCAGAGGAAGGAATGCTTAGCTGGTTAGAGGGTAGGGAAGGAAGAAATAGTCTGAAAAAGAGATAGAGCCTGAACAGGGTATTGAAGGATGAATAGGAGTTGAAAGTGAAGGAACAGAGGACATTCCAGGTGGAGGGACAGTGCATATGAAGGCAGAGTGCCTTTAAGGAGCTCGGGGAAACCACTAGGATATTGGTGTAGTCAGGTTCAAGGATTTTCCTTTTCTTTTCTTGAACATTGACTAGTGGCCATGCTCAGTGCTAAGGATTTAACATGCTTTATATCACTGAGTCCTCACAACAACCTTATGAGGTCAGTATTATTATCACTCCCATTTTGCAGATAAGGGGACTGAGGCTCAGAAAGGCTGAGTGACTCCCCCCAAATCACACAGCTATATTAAGGTGAAGCTGAGGTTGGAATCCATTGTGTCCAAAGCCCATGCAGGTGGCATTGCTGGGAGAAGAGGCTGAAGGAGCAGGTAGGGATCTGCAAGGGACCTGTGTGCATGTAGAGTGGCATCCAGGAGGCTTTGGTGTCATGGGTTCGAACCTGCCACTACTGGCTCTGTGGCTTTGGGCAAGTTAATTAACCTTTCTGTGCATTGTTTTCTTCATTTGTAAAGTGAGGTAATAATGCCCACCTTAGGAAGGTGATGAGATTAAATGAGTTACTTAAAGCACCTAGCACGGTGCCCTGTCTGTAGCAAGCGCACAGTAATTGGAAACTGTTATTACTCATGTAAACGTGTTGGGACTTCAACTTGAAGAAAATGGAGAACCAAGAAGGTTTTAAGCTAGAAGATTGCAAATACCCCTAGGAGGCCTACCACAGAGCAAAGCCCTAAGTGAAAGGAATGCCACTCAGACGGTGAGCTTTCAGGCACTAGCCAGGGGTCCAGAAGACCTTTAGGACGGGTCTGAATCGTGGAGGCACCTGGCTTTGTGGGTACTCTGAAGTCTCACCATGTGATCAATCACCCACCTCCAGGCCATCAGCAGCTTAAGTTATTCTGGAAAATCTTGGGAGGGGCTTCCTGGCAGAGCCGGGGGAGAAAGCCACCTCACCGTGCCCATTGCTATAATGTCTGGGCCACAACTTTATAAAGGCTCAGATCCCTAAATATTAGGACAAGCACCAAAATGTGACACGTACTTGTCCCTTGGAGGGTGGAATAACTGAGAATTCCTTCTCACCTTCTTGTGCTTTTACATATTTTCCACTTGAGTTTGCACTGATTTCTGCTCTTTTGAAAAAGCAAAATAAATGACATTTAAAAGGAAAAAAAATTAGTCCCCTCCCCCTGGGAGGCTGGCTCGGGCCTCGCACAGCAACCCAGTGAGAAAGACCGTGCACCCCTCCGTGGGAACAGGACGGTCAAAACCACCCGGGGCTGGCAACACCCTGGTTTTCATCTGCAAGTCCCCAGATGGCGTGTGTGTCGTTAGGGCGCTGGTCCTCAACGCTCTCAGTCTCAGGCCCACTTTCCACTCTTAAAAGCTATTAAGGGGTTTGGGGGTTATATCTATTGCTAATGTTCATTTTAGAAAGTGAAGCTGAGAAATTTTAGTAATATACATTTATTAATTCATTCAAAGCAGTGGTTCTCAACCAGGGGCGATTTTGCATACCAGGGGACACTTGGCAACGTCTGGGACATTTTTGTTTGTCACAACTGGGGCTTGGGAGGTGCTCCTGGCATCTAGTGGGTAGAGGCCAGCAATGCTGCCAACATCCTACACTGCCCAGGACAGCCCCACAGCAGAGAATCACTTGGCCCAGAATGCCAACAGTGCCAAGGTGGAGAAACCCTGATTTAAACTAAGGATAATGAACTCATTACATACTGACATGAAAATATGTTTTATAAAAAATAGCAATGTTTTCGAAATAAAAAAAACTGAGAAGAGTGGCACTGGTTTCGAGGATAGCTAGATCTTGTATCCACCACGCCATTCAGGCTTTGCAATATCATGTGCCGCGTAGCTTCTGGAAAACTCCAGAGAAAGAGAGTGAAAATGCCAATAACATCTTAATACAATTATGAAAATAGTTTGCCCTGGCTGGTGTGCCTCACTTGGCTGGGCGTTGTTTTGTGCATCAAAATGTTGCCGGTTCGATTCCCCGGTCAGGACACATGCCCAGGTTTCAGGCTCCATCCTTGGTGGGGGGCGGGCAGGAGTCGATCAATGTTTGGCTCCCACATCGATGCTTTCCTCTTTCTTTCCCTCTCCCTTCCTCTCTCTCTAAAAATCAAATAAATAAATAAAAGAAAATAGTTTTGACCCTATGGATCCTTCAAAAGGTCTCTGGGACCCAAGGACTCCACAGGCCACCTTTTGGGAACTGCTGCTGTAGGAGGACACTCCCAGACTATTTCCAGAAACAACCAATGTGTTTTGGGTGCAGACACATCTGGGGGGGGGGGGGGGGGCAGTGGGGTAAGAAATTGGTGAAAAGCCAAACGTGTGTTGGTGCCCGGAGCCCAGGCCCCTTCTCCCTGCAGAGCGTCTGTCAGCTGCTAGACAATGGCGGTAATTTCTGATGACAGATCTCACGTTTCACCTGGGTGAGAAAACACCAGGCCAGACAAGTGGGGATAAAAGGAAAGAGGAGAAGGGGGGACTTCCCTGGCAGCTCTGGGAGGGGGAAGGGGGGGCTCTCAGCTGCTTTGGGGTCCCAGCAGGGTGTGGGTGTGCGTGGAGGGCCCACACCTGGCCTTGCCCATGAGCCCTGCCCTGGGAGCAGCAGCAATCAAGGAGGCCCGCCTTGCCTCTGAGTCACCCACCTGAGTTTCACAGGATGTGATAGGCTAATTTTTGGCTGGGAGAGAGGGAGCCCCAGCTTTGGAGGCCCAGGAGGGTGAGCCAGGAGGGGTGAGCCCTTCTCTCAGAAGGAGCCAGAGGAGCCGTGAATCCAGGTCAGGAGGCCTGCCACTCAGGAGGCCTGGCTCCCTGGGTCCCCCTCCGGGTGGCACCCTTCATGGTCCCCACGCCCCTGAGGGGGTGGAGGATTCCAGCTGCCACTCTCTGGGGCCTGAGGAAACAGGAGCAGGGAGGGCATTTATGGAGCGTTTGCTGTGTGCAGCGGGCTCTGAACTAATTCCTTCCAGTGCATGTTGCATTTATCCCTCCCGGCAACCTGCATTGTAGAAACTGTTATTATTCCCCTTTTTATCCAGAATAAGGCCTGAGGAGGAAATCACTTGTCCACAGTCCAAGCCAGGGACTGGAGCTGGGACTTGATCTAGGTTTGCCTGGACTGGTAACCTCTCCCTTAAAAGTTGTACTAAGAGTCAGGCATTTACTAAAATACCAGACTACTGAGGGGCCACTCTGAACCCTGTGCTGGATGCCCAAGATACAGGCAGATAAAACATGCTCCCTGCCCTCCTCCCAGCTCTTGGTCCACTTGGAGGGGAGGTTCAGGGGTAGTGTAGAGTTGAGCAAGCAAACCAGCAATGACAATTGACTATGCGGGGTGCTGTGATGGGGTGAGCAGGGTGTGGAAGAAGCCAGAGGAGGCCCCTGACTCAGACTGGGGAGAAGGTAGTCAAGGAGGGCTTCCTGAAGGAGGTGACACATAAGCTAGAGACAAGTCAGGGTGCCCCAAGCAAGGAGGAGGTTGAGCATCCCAGCTGGAGGAACAGCATCTTAGGGGTACACACCCAGTGACCCTCCTGCCCCTTTCGACTACTTCTAGCCCAGGAGGCTAGCTCCAGCGTTTCTATCGGAAGCCCCACCTCCATTCACATGTTATTTCTGGGGTGAGACTCGGACTCAGCTGGGAGAGTAACAGCGGCCCCTTCCCCTATATGGAAGCTGGGCCAGTGGTGGCGGATAGGCCCTCAGGGTGGCCTCCAGGCCCCAGGGACAGGAGGCAAGGAGCTTTTACAAACAGATATTTACACATTGAGCACTCTTTCTATGCGGGGCACTAACCTAGGCACTGGACGCAAATATCTCGGAATTTTACAATCTCATGAGATTCGGGATGAAATCACTTTATGTGGGAATCCTTTTGCTGAAGACCTTACGTAATTCCAAACTCACACGGTACAAGGTGTAGCCTGACAGAGGCCTCTCACGTCTTTGGTTACCAGCCAAAGCGGTACAGTCATGTGGCTGTGGCGTGAAGACATTGCACTGCGCTTGCTCGGCCTGCTGTGGATCTGTGGGCTTTGAGAAGTTTCTCATTTAGGGGGGGGGAAAGTATGCTCTTTCGTATTTTGTGTGACGTTTTATTAATACGTCTTTCTATAACTGCATAACCTCCTTCTCGGTACTGTCACTAGACCATTTTGCGGATGATGAAACTGAGGCTTGGAGAGGTTAAGGAACCAGCCTGGGGTAAATAGTGGGTCTGGACTTGGAGCTCAGGCCGCCTGATGTCAGAGCCCAGCCTTTCCGTCTTCACCCCACTTCCCTTGTGCTAGAAAAGCTCCTGAGTCTGCCTGAGCCTAACTCTTGGATGACTCTTTCAACCCTTTCTCTCCCCCAGGAGACTGCAGCCGTGGGAGAGGCAGTGAAGTGTCCAGAGTGTGTGTTTAAGGTTTTCCCAAGTGACTCAGAGGCTGGGCCCCAAAAGGAAGGCGGCCTGAGCATGCCTGGGCAAGCCCCCTGTCTTGGCTCCCCTCTTTCCCCAGATAAGACTATGAGTGTGGGGCCACTTGGGGAGACAGGGGCTGCGAGGGGGTGCCAGTGTGGGGTAGAATAAAAAGATCTTAAAACTGATCAACAGGAGGGAAGTGGGTTCTTAGTGCTTCAAAATACCATCTCTCTGTTCCAAAAATAATAAAGAAAACAAGAACTCTTGATAAATCCAAAGAAGAAAGTGCAAAAACCCACAGTCCCATCGCTCCTGTATAAACTGTTAGTTTTTTGGGTGTGGTTCCTTCCAGTCTGCTCATCTATATATATATTTATATTTATAATAATAAGTGTATTCATAATAACATTTTATTATTGCCAAAATAATATATGTGCACTGTAGAGCATTTGGAGAGTAGAAATGAACAAAAGAGGAAAGTGAAAAATGATCCTCCTGGGTCGTGTGACTGTCTAGGTTTTCCTAACTTTTCTTGTGAATTGTGTCATAATGAATATATCAATATAAACCCTCGCGCTCCCGCCTGCTGGGGTCTTCAGCACGTGGCCGGGCTTCCTGAGATCATTTTTCCAAACAAACAGAATTTCAAAATGAAACCCAGTGGTGGGCTTTCACTCCTTTCAGGGCACAGAGCCTCTGAGGACCTGGGGAGGGCCACGGACACACAAAAATGAGAATGTAAATGCCTTCCCGGAATGTGAGGCGTTCCGCAGGTCGTCCTGCACCGGAGCCGAGGGCCCGGGTAGCCACCCCCAGGTGCTGGTGGCTGTCAAGTGCAGAAGGGCCGAGGGGAAGTCACACCCGCGGCCTCCGCTGCCCTCGCTGCCCTCCTCTCCCGGAATATTTTTGTGGGGGCCTTCAGGTTTGCTGGCAGTGTAGGAGGGGTTTCTACCGGTTTAGTATTTCATTTCTGGGGAAAAAATCATTACTGTTCTTATTCCATTTTGTTTTTAAATATTAAGTTTTTAAAATTTTGATGTTGCCCAGCCGGGCGTGGCTCAACGGTTGAGCGTCGACCTAGGATCCAGGCGATCGGGGTTCGATGCCCGGTCAGGGCACAGGCCCGGGCTGCGGGCTCCATCCCCAGTGGGGGGCGTGCAGGAGGCAGCCGATCAGTGACTCTCTCATCATGGATGTTTCTATCTCTCTCCCTCTCCTTCCCTCTCTCTGAAATCAATAAAGATATATTTAAAATAAAATAAAATAAAAATTTGATGTAATTTTAGGCCTCTGTACCTGTTTTTTGCCTGATTTTGAACAAGGACTTAAATGAAATGACTTTATAGTAAGTGCATCACTGCAATACAGCCCTGTCCTTCTCTGCCTCTGTTGTCAGGTGTATAATCCTCAGGGGCAAGGCTTTTTATTATTCACCCTAATCACTCCCCCAACAGCACTGGCCACGCACAGGCACATTTACTGAGCACCAACTACACGCCAGACACTGTGCCGAAGTCTCCGCGTGCGTCGCCCCTCCACTTCTCACAGCAACCCTGTGAGTGGGCCCCATTAGCCCCACTTTACAGATGTGGCAACTGAGAATCAGAACTTTGAAATGACTCAGTTAAAGTCACCCAATGAGGAAGAAGCAGAACCAGGTTCTGACCCGGGTCTGACGGATTCTGGAGCCCACGTGGTGACCACTGTGCTATCCGACCTCCCTCGGAAGTTGTCACCCTGATGAATGGGGGATGACTTGTGCAGTTGAGTTAGGCGGCAGCCAGCGTGGCACGGGATTAGGCACCCATGCTTTCTTAACCCCACTGGGGTCTGAATGAGGCCTTTTTCTAGCCAAATTCTCTTTCAGTACGGCCTGGAGTCAGGCTACTTTCATGGGGCCAACCCTCCTCTCCCAGCCTCGCATGGCCCTGGTGAGGGCAGAGGGCTTGACACTGTGCTGAGCCCATAGCGGGCACTCCAGTCACCCTGTCAGCTGACAGATAGAGCCATTGGATGATGCCTAGAGTCCATGGGACACAGCCCTCGTTGTGAAACCACTCTTGGTTCCGAAGCACGGAAAATTCCTTCCTGCCCACTTTGGGAGGGATGGGCTGCCCAAGGGCCAAGCCCCCTCCTGGGACTGAGGGGGTTATGGGAGCAGATGCTGGCATGGTGGGTGGTCATGGCATTTTCCAGTTCCCTCCCCTTCCTAGTCCTGTGGCTGTGTCCACAGCCAGCCTAACAACCATGCTAAGCGTTGGCGTTCACAACACGCTTTCACATACATGAGCCCGTTCCAGAGCCTTGCAGGTAGGAGGGGTGGGGGCAGCTTGGCCTGGTGATGAAAGCCGGGTTGTCAAGTCATCAGACCTGGCTCAGATCCCAGCTCCACCACTTCCTAGCCTTGTGACTTTGGGACATTTCCTACACCTCTCTGAATCTGGGCTATGGGGATAAACATAGTCCCTTCACCATAGGCTGTTGTGGGAATTAGATGGTAAATGTCACATTTGGAAGAAGTAAAAAAATTGTGTTAAAAAATTAGGTATGCCTTACATAATTATGATAGAGTCTGTTGCCCATTGGATACACGACTTACCCAAGGTCACTCAATTCTCCTGGCCCTGGTTCAGGGACAGTACCAGCAGGTGCTGATTATACAGGGTGTCCCCCTCAAATGTATACACACACTTTGAACAATTATAAAGGCAGTTTTATTAAAATACATTTCATTTTCAAAATTGAGCTATCAGCTGTTAAAGCGTATGTACGTTTTTGGGGGGACACCCTATATAGTCCAGCCAACCTGAATAGGGTTGGAGGCAGGATTCGGGCTCCTTCGCTTCCCTGGGTTCTTACCCTGCTTCTCAGGGATGAGAGTGGGTGTCAAGCTGGGGAGCAGGCCCGTGCTCAGCAGCAGCGGTGTGGGAGCGGGGTGGGATGGAAGGAAATAGTCCCTGTGATGGAGCCCCCTGCCCAAGGTCTCCTCCCTGCCGGTGTGCTGCTTGTTGCTGTAACTTTCCAGTGTCTTGGTGATTTCTCAAGATGAACGCACCACACCTCAAATAAGCTGTTTGCTTAAATGATGGGATGCTCTTGGTTCATCCAATGACTGAATATTTATGAAGTCTCTACAAGGCAGACAACCCTGTAATCAGGGCTGGAGGGTGGAGGTGCTGGACCAAAAAAGATACGGGCCCGCAAGGAGCTTCTGATATAGGTTGCAGTGGACCCAGGGAGCAGCACTGGGTGCATGTGTTCCTGTCCCCTCCACCTACTTCCCGGCTTGCACGCAATGGGGTTCTTCTAAAATCTGTGTCGGTGGCTCTGTTTGACTCTGCACGCAGTGGGTGGAGTCGGCTTCTTTCAGTCCCCCAGGGCTGTCTGGCTGGGTGGGTTTAGAGAGAGCCAAGAGCAGACAGCTATTTAACATTCCCTGGAAGAGGCAGGGGTGAGTCACGGATTGTCTTGGGCAATGGGTGCCAACTGGCCCTGTCTCTAATCAATACCCAGGAAGGGCAGCCTCCATGTCCCTGGCTCTCAGGCCCTGTCCGGAAGGTACCCGGTGTCTGGGAGGGCGAGGTGTCAGGTAGAAGCTAGGATGCTGTTGACCTCATATTGGATTCTTTTGCTGAGCCTAGGGCCTCCTTTGTCCCAGGTTATTACCTGTACAGGATGTGACAAATTTGGGAATGTGCTAATTCCCAGGCGTCTTTAGCCCACTTTTTTTTTCTTCCTCCTTTTACCCTTAAAAAGGAACAAGTCTTATTTTATTATGAAGAGGGTAACATACACCTAAACAATTTGGGAAAAGGGAAATGTAGCAAGAATTTTCAAAACCATATTTAGACCCACCACCCAAAGTCAGTAACATATTTTGGTCTATTTTACATGAATCCTTTTTACAATATAGTTTTAAAACTACTCTGACATTATGCCAACTGAAATAAGGCAATTACAAAATGAGAGATACTGCATAATTCCACTTATACGAGGTATCTAAAGTAATCAAACTCATAGAAACAGAAAGTAGACCAGTGGTTGCCAGGAGGGGCTGGAGGGAGGGAGAAATGGGGAGTTGTTCAATGACTTACAGAGTTTCACTTGTGCAAGATGCAAAGGTTCTGGAGGCCTGTTGCACAACAGAGCTCAGAGAGTTAACAATCCATACTGTACCCTTAACAGAGGGTAAATTTATGTTATGTGGTTTTTGCCATAATAAAAAAAATACTTGGTTTTTATGTGACTACTCTACTACATATGTAGTTTTGTATCCTGCCTGTTGACTTAATAATGTAAAACATTAAAGTAAACCCAAATTATTTATTACCATTATTATTATTAATAATAATATTGTTATTGTCATTATTTTTAAATGCTTTGGGTTCACAGTGAGGAGTCAGCCCTTCACAAAAGAACCTGGCCCTTTGGTCAATTTTCTCACCCAAGGACATGCTTAGAGGGAGGGAGGGGAAGAGAGGGAGAGAGAGAGAAACATCGATCAGCTGCCTTCCATATGCTCCCTGACAGGAGATCAAACTCTCCACCCAGGCATGTGCCCGACCGGGAATCGAACTGGCAACCTTTCGGTGCTCAGGACAACACTCAACCAACTGAGCCACTCTGGCCGGGCTACCATTATTTTTAAGGCTACATAATATTTACTAGGTAGAGATACCAAAAGTTACCTAACATTCCCCCTTTGCACATTTAGGTTGTTACTTTATTGAATAGACAAAGATGCAGTCGGGCATCTTATATATAAACATTTCTTGATTATGATTCCCTGGGCTAGACAGAAGGCCCAGGATGGAAAGATGAAAACATACCAAGGCTTTTGATGTACATTGACAAATTGTTTCCCAAAGGGCTGTACCCATTTCCACTCCTACCAGCCATGAACGAGAGAGCCTGTTTCACCACACCTGGGCGTTGTCATTTTCTCAAATCTGGGCTGATTTGTAGGCAAACATTTGCATCTTATTTTCATTTTCGTTCCTTTGATAACTAACAAGGAGGAACACCTCTCCACGTGCTTGTGAATTATTCATTCCTGTTTTCTAACCATTCCTTTCCTTCATCCCTTTAACTCTGAGAGTCTTCAGAGTTTTTCTTATGGAGTTGCACAAAGTTTCCCGGGACCTAGCTTTTTAAAAATTATTTTATTTTATTTTATTGATTTTTAGAGAGACAGGAAGGGAGAGGGACAGAGAGAGAAACATTGATGTGAAAGCGGGACATCGATCCAGTGCCTCCTGCATGCCCGCCACCCAGGATCAAGCTCACAACCCCCTGGTGCGCAGGATGACACCCAGCCAACTGAGCCACACAGGCCAGGGCAGGACTGAGTTTTTGATCCATGATATAATTCCCTGCTGTCGCCTTAAAGTGGCCTCTCCCAACTTCTGCACACTCTTCAAGGCCCAGGGAAGGCTCCACTTTCTCTTTGGAGCCCACCCTGCCAGCCCCAGTCTCCATTTCTCGCTTCTCTTCCACCTCATTTAGCACAATCAGGTACCTCATGATGTGGTTCGTTTTCAGAATCATTTGGGTGGATCTCTAATGTTTTACTGCGTCTCACCTCCCCAGGGAGCATGGGTCTCCCCTGTACTAGTGCAACAAGGCTGGGCACATTAAAACTGTGCAAAGAAATGCACATTGAATGGGCTTGGCGGAGACCTGCCAGCTCTAAAACTCCCAGACTCCCTCTGGCAGACCCAGCGTCCCTTTGGGAAAAGCGTGGTGGTTTGGTGACGAGAGGACTTGAGTTCAAATCCCAGCTCCCCCACCGGCTTAACGTGACTAAATGACTTCGCTTGCTGGCTCCTTGGCCTCTCGGCTGGCAAATGGGATCATGGTTTTCACCTCACTTGGGGGTATGAGGGTTGAATGAGATCATTTGAAACAAGGGTTTTGAACACTGCTTGGTACCAAATAAACACTCTTAGAAAAGAGCTGTTATTACTTCTCCCTCACAGTTCATGTCTCCTTTCTTGCTTTGTCTCATATTCCAAGTGCATCACTTCAATCTCCACTTCTGTCCTGGGCCCACAAGACCATCTTTCCATCTCAAGCTCCTTAACTTAATCACACCGACAAGGTCCCTTTTACCAGGGAGGGTAACATATTCACAACTCCTGGACATTTCGGGGGGCCCTTATGCCTCCTGGATTTGGCCACCCGCACCCCTGTGCACTGGCCACGTCTCATTTCTCCAGGAAGCAACTAGAAAGGAAAATGAACGATTACTGAGCGAGCCCTGGGGCAGGTGCCCTGATTCACCTGCGGATAAGAGACTCTTATACTTGCACCAGGAAATCAAGGCTCAGAGAGGCTTAGTGCTTGCCCAAGATCACGCAGACAACACCAGGCACAGCCAGGGTTCGAGTCCTCCCAGGCTGCCGGGCTCCAGAGCCCAGCCCAACGCTGCCTCTCTTTGAGGCTGCTCTCTACTCATCTAGATTCCGTTCAACAAGCAAGTCTTGAGTGCCTGTCTTGAGCAAGATGACATGGTTTTCTGTAATTTCATGTAAAGGTAGTTATCTGACCTTCGGCAAGTCACTTGACTTTTCCAACCTTTGTTTCCTCATGTGCGAAAGGAGGCTCTGAGCAAGCTTTCTTAGAAAAGGAAACCAAGTGGCCAAGAAATGCATGGAAAGACGCTTAACCTCACTAACAATCAAGAAAATGCAAATGTAAACAGTGGGAAGCTCCACAGCTCTGCCTCACCAGGGAGAGTTTGACCTTTGAGATGATATGGGCTCTGGCTTTCGACCCTCCATGGGCCCTATGTATCCTGAACCAGGTGTGTGTTCCACAAACTCTGTTCCCGGATGATCTCAGAAAATGCCCGAGAGCTGATACTGCAAATTCACTTAAACCGAGGACCAAGGACCATTTGGATATTTATAACATCATTCGCGAGCCATACAAAATTATCAACTTAAAAGTTAGTCTGCTGTATTTGCTCAAACGTTTAATGAACTCGCCCCTAATGTGATGGCTGGAACTGCTTCTCTTTGGTGAGGCCTTGGCAGGGCCAGACCAAATGATTTCAAGGGCCAGGCTCTTGGGCCAGCCGTTCCCCACCCCTGATTTAAACCAATATTTTCAACGTGTATGGAGGGGGTGGAGGGATGAAATGCTGGTAAGGAAATGAAGTCATCTCTGGCCAATTCCCCCTCTTTCCAAGGGAAACCTTCTTCTGAAGACAGGGACCCTGTACCTAACAACTGACTTCTTTACTTATCTGTTCACTCATTTATCATTTATTCACTTGCAATCTCTGTAAGGACAGGGACCTCCGCTGTCTTGTTTACCATAGTCACTATGTTGCCAGGTACCTAGCTGGTGGTCAAGAAATATTGGTCAAATTGAATGAACGATTTGCTTCCCTCTGGATTTGGTTTTCTTATAGGGAAAGTGATGGGGCCGAACTTAATGACTGATTGATTCACCTATTCATTAAAAAAATAATGTTGATCAGCTCTCACCGGTTTGGCTCAGTGGTTGGAGCATTGGTCTGTGTACTGAAGGGTCCCGGGTTTGAATCCAGCCAATGGCACATACCTCGGTTGCAGGCTTGATCCCAGGCCCCAGTCAGGGCATGAGCAGGAGGCAGCCAATCAATGTGTCTCTCACATCGATGTTCCTCTCTCACTCTCTCTCTCCCTTCCACTCTCTCTCTGAAAAGCAATGGGAAAAAATATCCTCAGTTGAGGATTAAAAAAAAAGTTGATTAAGCCCTTCTGTGCCAGTCCCTTTCTAGATGCCAGGTATATAGTACTGAATAAAACAGATGACAGGTCCTGCCACCCTGGAGCTTACCTTAAACCATGGAGAGACATTCACTACTTTTACGCAATTAATTTTAAAGGAACAGTTGTGGTAAGTGCTCCAAAGGAAAAATGCAGAGTTCTGCGAGAGAATTTACTAAGGGAGGCCTCTAAATTTTAAAAATCCAACCACCTATTGTCAGAACTGTCGGTCCTCAAATATAACTGTTTGCTTGATGCTCAAACAATAGAGGTCGCCATGGTCAAGAGCTCTAGGCCAGTTGAAGCAGCTAACGTCCCGGGAGCTCAGTGGTCTCCTGGACCCACCCAGAATTCCTTTCAAGGGGCTGCACCAGCTCCACCATCATAGGACAAGACTCACCCCCATTAAAATGCCTTCAACAGCTCACCATTCTTACAGGATAGCATCCAAACTCCTTGGACCAGGCCTTTCAGGATCTGACCCAGCCCTTTTGGACAGCCTGGACTGTCCCACAGGGTGTCCAGGGATACTAGGCCGACCCCAGTGCTGTACGCTACACTGTGTAGCCTGGGCTAGACACCGCTCCACTCGTGGCCTCAGTTTTGTTACCTATGAGATGATGGGTTTGGAATAAAATAATCTTCATGTTTTAGAAATGGCATGGTTCTCAGATTACTCTCCAAGTACACTGTTCTCTTCCCTACTTCAAGTGTTTGCCAACGCTGTGCTCTCCGTCTGGAGGGTCCATGATTACCACCTGCAGTTTCTATGTGATGAGTTCTATCTAGATCTGCTTCCTTCAAGATGGAGCTCAACTACCACTCTGTCCAAGAAAACCAAAGAAATTCATCCTCTGTTTCCAGAATAATATGCTTGAACCTTTATAAGGGTACTTATTACCTTCTTTAATGTATAGCTATATACAGACACTATAGCCTAGTGTTTGAGTGTGGGCTCTGAAGTAACATAAACCAGGGTTCGAATCCCAGCTTTGCCTTAAAACCTCATCAAGTCACTTTAACTCTCTGAGCCTCAGTTTTCTCATCTGTGAAATGGGGATCATAAACCTTCCCACATAGTGCTGTACTAACTAAATGTGAAAATAAACAGAAAGCATTTCACAGTGTCTACCAAGCAGTAAGGGCTAAGGACCTGTCCATGCTCCTCTACTACGCTCTAAGTCCCTTTATGAGAGAAACTAGATCTTATCCACCCCTGTACCCCAGAGAACTCAAAGAAGAAACGGGAAATGAAATAACCAATGATTACACTTCTCCCATGTGCCAGCATTGTGCTGTATACACACATTTTCTTCAGTCCTCACAACTGTGTAAAGTAGGTATTATAATTATCTCCATCTTACAGATGAGGGAATTGAGGCTCAGAGAAGTGCAGTGACTTACCCAAGGCCATGGAGATAATAATTGGCAGAGCTGGGATCTGAGCCCAGGCTGTGCGCTTTTAGAGGCCAAACTGGTTCTGAGTAATTCAACCAGAGCTGTTCAGCATGGCTTAGGAGGTCCCCTAGGAAGTACCCTCAAAGTGTATGGTAGTTGTCAGTTTACTTCTGTTCTCTTATTAGACTGTAAGCTCCTTGAGAGCAGGGTCTGTGTCTTACCCCTCTTTGTATCTCTGATACCCCCAAATATCTACAGGTGTGCCTTGAATATGGACATTTGCTGGATGGATGAGCGGTGGATGGATGGATGGATGGATGGATGGATGGATGGATGGATGGATGGAAGGATTGATGGATGGATGGATAGATAGATGGACAGGAGAGTCCTCAGATGAAGTCCTTACATGCCAACAATTCCTCTTTAATAGCTCTCTGCCCCCTTCCCCAGGGACAGCCTTAGGGGTAGGCTCAGACTGGATCAGATTGTGGGACACAAGTAGGGGAAGAAAACACACCTCACATGACCACCAAGCCTCTCGCGAAGTGTCATAATGGTGGATGCAACCTTGGTCAGATTCCACACACAACAATCATGCCATCCTCTTGGATGCCACGGCAGTGAGGCAGATTTCCCGAGTACCCATTAAGCATGGGGCCAGAGCCTGATTCACGCTTCATTCAGCTCTTTCCACCCCCTTTCCCTCGACCAGGATGCACGGCCCCGCCCCGATTCTTAGAATGGCCATCTGGAGAGAGGCCTTAGGTCAGATTTTGCCACTGGAACCACCAAACCCCCAGAGAGGGCGAGGTCCTGGGGCTGGCTCTGGCCCAGGAAGTGGGTCAAAAGCTACAGTCTCATTATCAAAATAGTAGCAAAGGCCCGAGATGCTTAATCACCAAGCCAAGCTGATAGTATCTCTGCCTCCCCAGATAGATAAGCTGGGAGGAAGGGAGGGGCCAGGGCGACGTGAATGTCTCCAGCCCACACTCACTGGGAGGGATAAAGGACACGGTGCCCTCAAAGCGCTTAGCTTAGCGCAGGGCCAGGCCCACGGTTAGCGCTCAATAAACGAGAGATGCAATCATTAGTGTTATCAATTCTCACGACAGGTGATTAACTGCTACCGAGGTGGCCCTTCACTCTGGCTACATCTAAAAAGGATCTGAAGCCCGTGGTTTCAAATCCAAGTCCATGTCACATCCCCGGTGCAGTGAAAATAAAGATAAAAAGAAAAGACTGGGTTTAGCGCTAAGCAATCGGTAAAGCAGAGTTCCCGGCAGCTGTTAAAACCCTGCCTGGAGCCGTAGTTATTGCCGGTGTTTTGCCTGCAGCGCTTAAGTGTCCAGGTGTGAAGTGAGGGGAACCTGTGAGCTTAGATGAGTTGCTTATATTCCAGAGCCTCAGTTTCCCACTCTGTAAAGCAAATGCAAAAAGTCCCACCTGTGGACCTGTTGAATGAGTAATGTGTGCTGGTGTCCTCAGTGTTGGCGGCAATGAGACTCCCAGGAACAAAGATGCGAATCCACATTCCAGTGCTCCCAGCAAGCCCCTCAGGCAGCTCCAACGCAGTGAACCACACACCTGCTTTGGGGAACCACAGAGTTACGGCGTGTGAATGGGCTCAGCCCAGTTCTTGGCATTAGTAAGTGCTCAGTCAAGAACTATGGCTGCTACCAAAAGCCTCTGAGCTGTCCTTGAACTCCTGATTCCTTACCTCTTACATCTGTTGCTTTACCTCAAAATTAAGTCTAAATTCGTCCAGTGCTCACCATGTCCACTGTTATAACTCTTGTGCTGCCACCTAGATTCCTGCAATTGGTGTCCTCCCTTCCACTCTTGGTCCCCCCATAGTCTAGTCCCCATCAAGCAGCCATAGTAATCTTATTTTTTTCAAATGGCTAAATCAGATCATGACACTTAAAATCCAAACCCTTCCCCATGATTTGCAAGGTCTGGCTCCTGTGTGTCTCTCCAGCTGTAGTTTGATCTCTCGCTCAGCTCCAGCCACACTAGCCTTATTGCCATTCCTAAAATAGACGAAACTTGTTCTCACCCCAGGACCTTTGCACTTGCTGTTTCCTCTTCCTGGCCTCAGCTCGAATGTCACCTCCTCAAAGAAGGCTTTTATGACCACCCCTTTCAAATGTTGCCCTCAGCATAGTGCAATACCAACTGAAATGAACATTTTAATTTATTTTACTTTTAGTGGTTTATGGCCTGGTAATTCCAGTGACGGGGAGACCTTCTCTATTGTGTTCATTTCTATATTCTCAGTGCTGAGAGAAAGGGCTTAGAAAATCCTTATGGATATCATATTTTGCTGAATAAATAAAGTTATTACTATTGTTGTTGTTAACATTCAAATGCCTACAGTAGACTACAAAAAAAAGGTAGGCTTCAACATAGTATGTCATTTCTTCTTCCTTTTTTAAAATTTTGTTTCCAAAACCATAAACCACATACACACAAAATACATACCCAAATATATATATCAAAGTCTACAAGGGGGATATATCAATAAGCTGAATTTTTGGGTTTGGTCAAGATACACTTATTTTAAAATCAGAAATAATTTATAAAACAATTTTTATTTTGAAAAAGCATTATTATAAACCTTTTTTAAAATCTTCATCTGAGGATATATTTATTGATTTGAGAGAGAGAGAGAGACATTAATGTGAGAGAGAAACATCTATTGGTTGCCTCCCGCACGCACCCCGACCGGGGATTGAATCTGTAGCCTGAGTATGTGCCCTGATCAGGGATCGAACCTGCAACCTCTTGGTGTACTGGACGACATTGTAACCAACTGAGCCACCAGGCCAGGAGAAACCTTTTTTTTTTAAACAAAGGAAACAACAGAAAAAAAGCCCTACAACCTGGGCTTAGGCCAATGAACATCACATTTCATTTCCTTTCAAATTTATGACAGCCAAGGGGATGTTGGGCACCCCCGAGGCAGCAGGGGCGCTGGGCCCGCGAGCCCGGGGAGGAGCAGCCCGGGAACCTGGAGACCAGGGCCTTGTGCAACTCGGTAAATAACATCCTCAGCTTCGCCAGCGACACTGACAGGCGCATTCTTCCGTGGCTGCTTGTCACAGCCACCCTCTATAAAAACCGAGGTGTACCATTAAATCATAACTCAGCAAAGGTATTTTTGCATGTAGCAAAACCAAAGTCCCTTGGGTACATTGCCCAACCTGTGGCACCTCAGGCACTCCGGCAACGCTGACGGCGCGGCGGGCTGTGTTCGAAGCACTTGACATGCGTGAACTGCTGTATCCTCACAGGAACCCTGCGAGACAGATGCTGTGACACTGCTGTGATCGTCCCCAGCTTACTGAAAAGTTCGGCCACGCGCTTAAGGTCGCCCAGCTAGTGAATGGGAAGCTAAAATTTGAACCCAGGTGGGCTGGCTTTGGCACTCTGAGCTCTTTACCCCTAAACAATACTGTCCCCAAAGAATTAAAGGCCTCTGGGGACAGTTACACAACCCTTTTGACTCACCCAGCTCTTCTCTTCCTGTCTGCCCAGATATTTTCCTGCCCCACCGCTTTAATCAGCCCAGCCAGGTATAATCTGTATGGTCCTGCTCTTCATTTAAGCGTAGCTGCAGGTGACTGGGACAGTGGGGTGCAAGGATAGGAGTGTGGGTTTGGGGGACAGTCTGCCTCGGGCTTGCACCCCAGCTCTAGCACTTTTAGCTGTATCACAGGTTACTTAACTGCTCTGAACCTCAGCATCTCCATTTAGAAAATGGGAGAACTCCCACCTGCCTCTTGCTGGGGTTATGAGATTAAATGAGATCATCAATGTGAACGTGCCTGTCCCAATGCTCGGCTCTGTTGAGAGGGCTCTTGATGAAGGTTAGTTCATTTCGGGACAAAAGGCCAGCAGCCATTCACTCAGCTTCCTGTTCCGTGAAATGGAAAATAATCGTAATGCCTCCTTCATAAGGTAGTTCTAGTGACTTACTAGAATAATGTATGCATGGACAATGCTTAGCACGGTACCTGGTACACCGTCGGTACTTAATAATTGTTCGGTATTATCATTGTCATCTTTGTGCTAGCAAAACAAGGCAGGGGCTTTCCAGAGTCACTCCACCTGGATTCTGGGGCGCGTTACTTCACCTCTCTAGCCTCGGTTTCTTTATCTGAGACATGGGATAATCATAGTACCAAATGTAACAATGTGGGCAATGCTTTGACACACTGCCTTGCAATGAAGCCCTCAGCTACTACATGCTCTCTAATGTGTGTTTACCGTTTGCCCGCCCGGTCCTAAGCACCCATTCCTCTGGGGCAGGAGTTGGGCTGATTCTCCATTTGAAGGTCCTTGGCTTGTAGACAGACGACCTGGTCCATGGCAGCTACGCACTGCACAATAGACCGTCCCCAGCAAGCCAGCCTGGGCCCTGGCCGAGTGGGCGGGTGGGAGAGAAGCTGGCCTGCTGCTCAGGAACGAGCACGTCCTGATGAGCCTGCACTTGGCAGCCGCCTTTGGAAAGCTCAGGCCCACCTTCAGGGCCGGGTCCTGGCCCGAGGCCCAGAGGAAGCCCTTGGTCTTGCCGGTGCCCTGGGCACTCACTGGCTTTGAGCCTGAACAGAGCTTCCTTTGTGTGGTGACAGTGGCAGGTAACTGCTCCTGGGTGGCAAATAACTCACCGAAGGGCGGCCATTAACTTAATAACTGGAGAAGGTTGAAGGTTCGATCCCCTGTCCCCGTTGGGGTGTGTGTAGGAGGCAACCAATCCATATGTCTCTCTCACATTGATATTTCTCTCTCTCTGTCTCCCCCCTCCCTCCCTCCCTCTCTCCCACTCTCTCTAAAAAAATCAATGGAAATAATATCTACGGGTGGGGATTAACAACAACAAAAATCAATTTTATTAAATTATAAATTCAATTTAAATGTTTATTTACTTTAATTAAATGTAATTAATTTAATCTATTCAATTAAATTTATTTACTTAAATTGAATTAAAATTAATTCACTTTAATTATTCATAATTAAATTATAAATAAAACATAATTAAATTATAAATAAAATTATGTATTCAGGGGTGGGCAAAAGTAGGTTTACAGTTGTCAAGAAATTGATGACAATAAAGAACTCTGAGCCGAAGTGCTCTTGAGGGTAGCAAGTAGACTACAAGAACATGTAAGTAAGGGGGCCGGCAATTTGAGCACTTACGAGATGGAACCTCAGCGTATGGGCCATTGTGACATTCTGTTGAGTTAATAAAGCTGTTGTAATAATCACAACCTGCATGTCTTTCTCCACACGCACAACCCTAACCCCACTTTTGCCCACCCGTGTACACACAGAAAAGAGCGATAACCATGATAGAAAAGTATACCAATCGTGAATTTTTCACAAACTGCACACTCGCATCAGCACCTAGAGGAAGGAGCAGAACCTCCCCCTGACTCAGACCCTGACATGCCTCACGTCCTGAGCTCTAGGCTAATGGCTAATCTCATCCTTTGAGTGAGTCAGTTTTGTTCCTTAGCTACATAAAATCACACACCTGAGTTCTTTTGTCAGACACAGCATCCTTCCCTGCCACCTTATGTTTGTGACTAGCAGGTGTGTTTTTCAACATTTACTTGGGAAATGCTCAAAAAGAGCCAAGTTGAAAGAGTTTTGCAGTGAACTCCCACAAATCTACCATCTAGATTCCATTATGAACGTTTGCTTTTCTTTCATATAAAGCCATCCCTCCATCCATGAATATGTCTATTTTATTATGTGTATTAAGTAAATTGCAGACATCAGTACACTTCCCCTAAATATTTCAGCATGCTTGTCATTGAGGAGTTTTTTTTCACAATTTTGGTCCTTTTGATGTATAACTTATATATGATGAAACGCACAAGTCCTAAGTACACAGTTAAGTTTCGATGAGTGCATACACATGTATAATCAAACCCTATCAAAGTTCAGAACTTTCCCATCACCCTAGAAAGTTCCTTCATGCCCCTTGCAAGTCAATACTTGTGCTCACCACTTCTCACTCTCTCACCCCACACCCAGAGCAGTCACTGCTTTGATATGTTTCTGCAATAGATAGCTTTCCTACTCTAGAAGTTCCTATAAATGAACTCGTACAGTATATACCCTTCTGTGTAAGGGATTTTTCAAATGTCTCCAGGGCCCTCCACCCCCTCAGCCCTGGATAGAGAAAGGAGAGTGGATGAGCGCCCATTCCTGGAGCTGGACTCACCTGAGTCCTTTGGACCAGACATCCCTGCTGCTGATCCCTCCCCAGAGGTCACTGTGCCACAGGCAAGGTGGGCGTGGACTCACCTGGACATGGATTCACCTGGATAAATGGGGAATGCACCAATTGCCTCTGCAGCTGGGTGGCTCATACCTAGTTATCCAATGCTCACCCAGCTAGGTGCGTTTACCTGGGGACAGGTGAGCGCCTTGGCCTCACTACCACTCGGAGGCCCCAATCACAGTCATCCTGTCCCTGCTGGGAAAGCCATTTAGAGCTTCCTCAAAAAACGACATCACCTTCCCCAGCCCAGGAGGTCAAACTGTGGTTCACCATGGGACGGAGGACAGCTTACTGGACTTTTAAATAAACGTGGAGCAAGTCACAGCGAGTGACCCTCACCTCACTTAGGCCTCCATCAGGAACTGCCAGGGCCGCCTTCTGCTTACTCCCCAGGAGCCCAGTCTCACTGGTGTCTTCCTGGCCTCCGCAAGCTAACCTCGTTCAACAACACAGGGGAAATCAGATGTGATTAATTAAACTCAAATGGCAAGATACGCTGTTTTGTCTGGAGACTCCACAGAGCTGCCTCCTTCCAGGAGGAGGGACTGGGCCACGGGCCTAGCCTATTTACTTACATACACATCTGGCCTGCTTTGCATTGTGATTCACTTCAGCAGAGGGGATCAGATGGGACAGCATCCAGTGAGGAACTGGGCTGGAAAGGGAGGTTTGAGTCCCGGAATCACCTTCCCGGTAACCTCGGAAGCAGGACTCTCCCTTTCCCCATTCACACGCTCTCTCCTTCATGACGACGGTCCTCCCCAGAAACCTCATGAACCCGGAGACTTTTTTGAACGTTTTCCAAAGGTAAATGGGACTGGTCTTTTGGAGGGATGCGTGACTCAGGCTGAGTCCCCAGGAAAACCCCACGTGCTCAGGATGCAACTGTAGAACCCAGGGCAGGTTACCTAACCTCCTCGAGCCCCACTTTCCTCATCTGCAAAACAAGGAGTTTCCTCTGGGGCGTTGCAAAGTTTCAGTGGAATGAACTGAGTATCGGGCTTGCTTCTGGGCCTTTGCACATGCTGTTCCCTCCCCTGAGACATAGTTCTCTACAGGCCACTGCCGTAGCCCCTCCACCTGTTGACACCCCAATCCTCCTGGCTGTAGCTTAAATACTATTCGTTCAGAGAACACCTCAGCCTAGTTCCGGCCCCGGGTAAGGAGCACTCACAGTTCCTCATACTTTTCCGCCTCAAACTCATCACAGCTGGGATTTAAGCAGCTCTTTGTTGTCTAACCTCCGCCCTCGGGAGCTCCACCGAGGGCCAGGCCCCGCCCAGCTCCTCCCGCAGGCCTGACCCTCAGCTGGCACTCAGGGAACATCAGAGTCCCTCTCAGAAACATGGCCCGTGGATCTGAAACCTCCGACACCCACATGACGCCCTTGGACTTGGGATCTTGTGGGATAAAGTTTGGGCCAAGGCCAAGGAGACTTTGGCAGAAGGCTTTCGGAGTTCAGGCTGGGGTGCTTCGTGGCTCTGGGCCCCAGGCTGAGCTCCCCTAGAATTTGGGGTTCAGTCAGTTCCCTGATTCTGTGGTCAGATTAGGGGTGGGCAGGCCCAGACAGGCCGACGGGGCAGGCAAACCCTGAGCCTCACCCACGCTGCCTGGTATCCAGCACACATGCAGGCTGCTACACGCCCAGCAAAACATGGGGGCAGCTCCCCCCCACTTACACCCCGTCTCCATCTTGAGAGAAAGGGAAGCCCTGACGCAGAGTGTGGCCCCATCGGGCTCCTGTGCTGAAAGGCAAACACACAGACACACACGCTAATAAACACATGTATGCCTGCACACACTCCTCGCGGAGACAAGTTCTGGGCAAGGCCCAGTCAGCCCTCTGCTGCGGTTTCTCATGGGCCCACTCAGTTCTCTTTCTCGGTTATGAGCTGAGGACGGTGGGAACCCTGAAAAACATGACCCAGGGCCACGGGGACCTGGCTGTCAGTATGTCTGGGGAGTTACTGAGAATGACAATGCCCACAGCAGCCAGTGCTGCCGAAGCTGCCTTTTATCAGACCTACTCTGCGCCGGGCACTGCATGAGGCTCCTGGGACACAGCAAGAGCAAGAGGTCAGGGGCTCTGCTCTCATGCAGCTGTGGTTGGGGAAGACAGAGACAAATGAAATAAAATAAGTAGCCTATATAGCACGTTAGGAGGTGACCGGTGCCATGGAGGAAAGTAAGATAGGAAAGAAATGTGGGGCTGGGCAGGGGGATGCTGTGATTCAAAATGGCATTATCAGGAGAAGCCCCCCAATGCAGGAGAATGACCCTGCATTGTCTCATGTACCTGCTTGACAAGCTCTTAAAGTTATTACTATTATCATCCCATTTTATATATGAGGGATCTGAAGCTCACAGAGAGAATGAATTTGCTCAAGGGCTCCCAGCCTGCGAGGGCGGGAGTGGGATTGGAACCCAGGCCTCTCCAATGTCAAAGTGTGAACCTGCCGTGGGATGCTGCCTCCTGGCATCTCGGCCACAGCCTGCCATGCCCCTGGGAGTGCAGGCCTGCAGAACCCTGAGCTGTGTTCAAAATTCCACCTGCTGGGTTACCTAGAGCGGGCAGCTCCCTAGGGCCTGGCATTCCTGCTGGGCATGTGGCTCCAAGTCAGACCTGTTTGGGCTGGACAGCCTGGCCCCTGAAAAAGTTCTTTTGTGCTTTCTCAAAGGGCCTCACAAGAGGGTTAAACGCCCTCACATTAGTGCTAATTTGGGGCTGACTTTCCCATTCAGCCAGTGACAAAGCCAGGTGTTTGCACAAGGGCCTGAGGAATGGGACCACACGCACTGCCAGGGAGCAAGGCTCCGTGCCCGTCGCCTGCCGCCTGCCTGCCCTGCCCTCCCAGGCACCTGTTCCTCTCACAGGTAATCAGAGCTCCTTGGAGGTTCCCAGTGCCCTGGCCCTTGCTCTGCCCCGCATCTGAACGAACCTTCACCCCAGTCTCTCCCCGTGATGGTCATTCGGGAAAGAAGGAACCTTGATTCAGGTATGAAGCCCTATTGTCATGCACACAAAAAATTGATTCAGGTATGAGGCCCTGTCATCATGCACTCAAAAAATGATTGTAAGAATGAAAAAAGGAAACAACCTAAATGTCCATGCAAGGGGGAAATGGTTAAATCAATGAGAAAACACTCACACTACACAGATAGTTAGAGAGAGTGAGGCAGGCCTGCGGGGACTAAAACGCAGAAAATGCTGCAGAACCTGCTCTTGCATGAAAAAAGCAAACTGCAAAGTGACATAGATAGTAGGATCCCACTGAGGGCACTTAAAACAACCCCAAGTAGGTGTACATGTCCCTTGATATGACAGTGAACACATATAAGAGTTTGATTAAGATTAAGAAATCATGGCACTTTGATAGGGAAGGTACTAAGTATACAGTACTTTTTTTTTAAGACTCTGAAAAGAAACTATAGAACTGTTAATGGGGAGGGTAATTGGCTTGGGGTGAGGATGGGGCAATGAAGGCAGACTTTCAATGCTTTGTATTTTCTTCTGAATTATTTTAGAAACTTTTTAAATAATGGGAATATATGTGTGTGTATATATATGTATTTATGGATGTATGTACCTGTGTGTGCGAGAGAGAAGTACCTTTGATGAAAAATGTATATTTTGTTCTATACACCTGCCAATTCTCATTATTTGCTGTAGTTACTATGTTCTGTCTATAAAGTCACCACAGACACTGAATTATCCAATGCTGACCTACTGCTCCCAGGGAAACACTCGGTTAGGTTCCTGTGAGCCTCTGATCTCATGTTCATGAACCGATCAACACATAACTTTCTTTTATGTGTTTCTGTTAATGTGCCTTATTTAATATAAATTATTGACTCGTTAACCTTGACCTAGCAGCCCGCAGCACTGGAACTCATGACTAAATGAAGCTGATCTGACTCAACATGTGTTTTCTCTGGAAGGCACGTCCCAGCCTTCTTTTGCTTCGGACTGTGGGACACCACTTCGGCACTAAGCTTAGGGATCCATTTTAAACAGTGAAATCACCCCAAGAACAAGCAGAAAGATCTGAAAAACAGGCCCCTTAAATAGTCCATGAAAAAGACCCTGTTTGCAGTGTGAGAGCTGCACCAAGAAGGCAGAGGGTCACCTTTCGGCCTCAGCTGGGAATGCGTGGGCCGGGCGACTCGACGTTTTCACCACTTGTGTGTGTCAGAGAGTGACGGCAGAAGCACCTCGAGCATTGATTTTTGGGATTACAAATAAATTTTTGCAAGTAGGCAAATTCACAAATGTAGAATCTGCGAATACCGAGCATTGACTGGTTATACCTGAGCCTTCCATCCGCTCCCAGGATAATTCTCATCTTGTGTTTTAAGGTTCAGGTCGGCATTGTGCAAGCTTGCTGGCGCCACACCAGACCACTGGCAGGCTGTGTGACCTTGGAGGTGTCCCTACCTGAGTTTGGTTTCCCTTCTCTTGCGGAGCTGAGAATCAATACCTAGCACAGAGCCTGACACAGAGGCTCAGAGCTCCAGGCTGGCGGCCTTTTCATCTGTTCTTTATCCCATCCTTCCCCTCTTCTGGCTGTACCTAAAAACCATGCAACAATCTGAATGTTGAAAATTGTAGTCAATGAAATGACTTCGTGATAGCAAGCCAAATCAGGACTTTTCCCCTTTGAAATGACAGTCCTCTCCTCCCGTCTCCTGTCACCTCTCGTGTAGCCCTTGGGCTCCACTCTCTCCTTGGAACTCCCATAAGACTGCTCAGCATGGAAGTCACTGGTCACGAGCCTCAGGCTCAGGGCCACGATGGCAGCTCACCCGGGGCAGGGCTGCAGCTTACGCGTAACCATGCTCAGCACGGGGCCCAGCACAGATCAGTGCCCCTGGAAATGGCTGAGTTGAAAAATTAGGGACCAGGAGTGAACTGAGCTGCTCACCCCAAACCTCACCCAACACCAAGTAGAAGGCAATGAACCTGTGAAGGGTAGATACAATATAGTGTTTGGCACCAGTGTGTGTTTAATAGGTGGTATCTCATGCTATTGATATTTTCAGCTTTGTAGGGTGCGTCTATACTTCCTAAATGGCCAAATACATTTTTTCCACTCTAATAAAACGATGAATAAATAGGCTGAGAGAATAATGGGAACTTAAAATTTTAATTGTGGAAACTTTTTTTAAACAAAGAAGGAAGCTGTGAACAGAGTTAGTACTCAACACATATTTGTGGAGGGGGCAGGAAAAGGGAGGAAGTGGAATGCTGGACCAGACTATCAGATGAACCAGCACGTGAATGGGACCCGCGAGGCTCCCCGCCTCTGACCCACGCTGGGAGGGGAGGGCTGAAATGAGCTGGTGGATCTATAACAGGCACTAGCGCAGCAGGTGTTCTTGCTCTGTGACTGGCTCTGTGCTGTGCCTATTTCATTCTCATACCAATCCTAGGAGATAAGTATTATTGCCCCCATCCTACAGATGAGCAAACTGAGGCCCCAGAGGAGCAAAGTAACTTGTAGAAGGTCACAGGGCTAGTTAGCAGAGCAGCTGGACCTGAACCCACACAACTGGCTCCAGAAGCTGCCCTCCTAGCCGCCGCGAGACACTGTTCCTCTGGGCTATGATTGCTTCGTCCCTCAGAGGCACTCCAGAGGGCGGACACCCCGCAGGGTGGTGGTAACATGAGGGTGGGGTTGTGCCCAGATCCCACTGCCCAAATCCCTAGGTCTGGGCGCCTCTTTTCTCCTCAGTGTGTTCCGACAGAACTTTCCAGCCTCATTTCCTTCCACTTACTCTTCTGCACCTAACGCAGCTCCCAGCCCAGCCCAGCTGCTTCCCGTTCCCGGTCACACCCGCGCACCCCTCCAGGCCCTTCCCGCAGCTGTTCCTTCCTGGGCCCGGCGTGTGTTACCCCGTCCCCGCCTATTGCAGTCCGCCCCCTCCCCCCGGAGTCAAACCTCGATGCCACCTTGAAGCCCTCCCTGGCTGTCCCTGCTAGACTGCATCGCCCCTGGCCCGCTGTGGGCTTCCATTCATTACCCCGGACCCCTACCTCCCACCCCCACATCCCACCCTAAGAAATTCTCATTGACCAGCAGCCAGGGCTACTTAACCTCTTTGAGCCCCTGTTTCCCTATCTCTAAAAAGGGGGTAATAATAGTTCTCACCCCATAGGATTGGCTGAATCAATACACATGAAGTGCTTAGGATGGTGCCCAGGACATAGTAGCTGTTACCGACATCCGAGCAGCTGATACCGCCCCACAAGGCTGTTAGGAGGATTAATCGGTTCATAACTACAATGCGCCCGGCCCAGAGCCTGGTATATGGTAAGAGTTCAACTGACAGGGGCTGTTATTTCATATGAATTTAGTGCAAATTCAGCACATTACACATGAGCCCTTGGAGAAAAACAAAAGAAAAACAGAACCTGGGCAGAAACTGCAGGGCTCTCGATCTCACCCTGTAATCTCCTGTGAAAGGGGCAGCGCAGCTCTGCATTTGGGTGGGTGCCCCACGGCGTGGTTCTGGGTGTGTCCTGCTGCCTGACTCAGAAAAGCGCCGGCCCGCCTGCTCCCCACCCGCCTCCCGCGGCACCCTGTGTCTGCCCGGCCCTGCGATGATCAGCCCCGACCCTGGAGAACTGCAAAGATCCTATCACTGCCCCGGGGCCAGGGGTGGCAGGAGGGGTTATAATTACGGGTTTCGTCGAAATTGTGGATCTGAGGGCACCGCTTTCTGCGGCTCCTCTCAGGCCTCTGCCTGGGCCTCCCTGGTCCCTCCCGTCTGGGTGCCCCCAGAAGCCGGCACTCGCAGTCCAGTGACTGACAACTTACACGTGTGCTAAATGCTTCACGTGAGGTATCTCATTTAATTCCTCACAAAGGGCTTTATTTTTCCCATTTTACAGATGAGGAAACTGAGGCTCAGGAAGGCAAAGTGACTCACTCTAGAGGAAGTGACCAAGAAGGCTCCAAGGACTTTCTTGCTCCATAGCCCTGGATCTTAACCTCCATCCCAGTTTCTATCCCAAACAATCAGGAACCTGGGCTCTGGAACTCAACAGCCCTGGGCTTGAGTCTTGACTCTGATACTGTGTGATCCTGGACAACTCCATCACCTCGCTGAGCCTGGGTTTCCTCCGGGTTTGTTGTGAGGACTAGATGAGAAAATTGTCTAAATGTGCCTGGGACAGATACGGGTACAGTAAGGGTCGGTGCCACTCGGGGACCGTTGTTATCGGTAGGCTTTAATCCTGAAATCACTGACCATGAAGACACAGTCACCAGGACGTTAGGAAACCTCTTGATATTGGACGTGCCTCGTGTGACATTTCCAACTTCGTCTAGATCCTGAGTCATGAAAATGTGGCCTGAGTCATGGGGTTTCCTTTAAGTCATCAAATTGTGGGGTCTACAGCAAGCAGCAGGATGGATCCTTAATGGGAAGCAAATGAAACCCATTCCCCGATTCGCTGTGTGAGTGGAATTCAGTCAATGAACCTGCTGTTCCCGAGCCTCTCTAGTCGAACGTGTTGATCTTTGCTGCAGTGCAGAGCCTGGGGCTCTCAGAGGGACAGGGACTTTAGAAGCCCAGGTAGTCCCGCCTCTGTTTCCCACCTCTCCCTTATTTCCCATGAAAAATGACAGGGAGGGCAGGGTGTGCAATTGGGAAAAGGAAAGGGAGGGGGCTGTTATTTACTGATCTGGGAGCACCTCTCCAAGACAAAGCAGGAGTTCTAATCATCTGGGTGACCCACTTCCATCCGTGGCCCAGAGCAAGTATCACTCTGATTTGGGGTGACTATGCCATGATTGCCTCCCTCAAACTTACTCACCTGTCCCAGGGAGGCAGGAAGGAAACACTGTGCCTGCCATTGTGCAATCCCAAGACCAGGCGGGTTCCATTAACCCCAGAAATGAACCCGGGCTCCATCTGCCCGGCCCCACCCTCAGCTCAGCCCGGGCTTCGCGGCTAATTTATGAGCTTCTCCACTTTGCCTGTTACTATGCTCCCTCTCGTTAATGAGCATGCTTAGGAGATTCAGGATTTCCTTAATTACTGTTTCCTTCTTCCTGAGCCTTCTGTCATGGGATTTTTATAGGTCGTTTATAGCCTTCCAAAGTTTGACGTTGTACCAGGCAATTTGATTTCTTCTCTGGAAAGGACTAGGGGCAGGTTGACCGACAGAAATGCCCAGCTCATGCCAGGGACAGAGAGGAGCTATTTCAGCTGAGGCCAAGGGGGGCTCTTCCTCACCAAGGGCCATGGGTTCCCCATTTCCTGGCCCCAGAGGCAAACGCAACACATACAACTATGATGGAACTGGGGAAATTTTATACATACACTTCTTTTCCAGTTGGAGGCCTGGACATTGGCCTCCACACACTATCCGCTGCTTCTCTTGAGCGTCCCAGTTTCGGAGGCAGGTCCATGCTGTCACTGAGTGCTTGTCCCTCAGCCTCCAGCTGTTAGGCTGAGGCGGGCGGTGAGGGGACACTGTCCTAGTCCACAAGAAAGCCTCTCTTTTCATTCCGAGGCGTTGGACACACAGGCACGCTTAATAAAACAGGTGGCAGGCGGGCAACTGCAGAGTGCTGACTCGGCCAGGCCACGTCCCTTTCATCTCAGGCCCTGACGGTTTAACAGCCAGGCTGCGCAAGAAGAGATGGGGGAGTTTATCTCCTTAATAAGCCACTCGAGGTTGCTGTGCTTAATCATGTCCATCTCCCAGGAGGCTGAGGGATCATTTCTGGTTATATTAATAATTTACCTGCTGTGTCTAAGAACTATTGATATGGGCATTTAAAAGAATAACAAAGAAAAACCATTGAAACCGTTTTATTATTTTTTTAAAAGCAGGTCTATAAAACACAGTATCTTGTGTACAATTCTATTTTTGTGGAAAAACCCCACTTATGGGCAGAAAAAATAGTTTGGAAGGTTTAAAATATTAGCATTGAAGATTTATTATGGTGATTACATTGTATGGAATATAAATGTCAAATCACTACGTTGTACACCTGAAACTCATATAATAATGTATGTCAACTATACTTTAATAAAAAATTAGCACTGAATGGTGGAATCATGTAGTTTTTAAATTGCTGGTTATTTGCCCTTGGCAATTAAGCTAAGTTCAAGCTTAGCTTAAACTGTCTCTTAGATTCAGGCCAAGGCAAAATCTATTTATTTTTGGTCCTTTATACCACCTTCCGCAATTTAGGCCCACCTCCCCCCAGGCCCAGGGAGTTGAAGCTGAAGAGAAATTACCACTCATCATTTGTGTTGGACTCTGTAGCACTTTTTTTTCGGTCCTGGCCCCCTCCCACGATGAGAGCTGGCACAGAAGTAAGTACACAGGAGCAGGAGTAGCTGCCTTTCCACAGCCCTAAAATGTTTGCTTTCCCCTTGCCTTTGCTTTATCCTGAAAGCCCGGGGATTAGAATTACTGTAGAGTTCTCAGCTGGGCTTTGTTTATAAAAATTTGCTGGTTGAACTTGGTTGAGGGGACCTGAACTTCGGGTGTGGTACCAGCCTTCTCTTTCTGGGGCCAAATTCTCAGCAGGACCCGTAGATAATTGAGGCCTCGGAGGGAATCTTGTTACCATAATCTCTTCAGCTTCCTCGAAATGGCCTAACCCCTCCTCACCTGAAGTGAAAGCTGGAAAGTCTTGGCATCATCCCACTTTGAGGAAGGAGAGGGGTTTATGAAAAAGATCTGGAAGATCTGGGAGGTGACAATAGGTCTCTGGGGAGTAAAACAACATTTTTGGCTCATGAAGCCTGAACACTGGTTTTGAAACCCCAGACAGTAGCTTCCCATGGGAAGGGGAGAAACCTCCCACCGACCGGGCAGGAGTCAGCTGGCTCCCTCCTGCTGGGCCTCCAGGGCCTTCCGAGTGGCCCGGCGCAGATGGTCTTAGAAAAGCCATAAAGAATGTGGACTTCGGAGCTGGTGGGTCTGGATTCACCCCCGTGCTGCCACTAGGAGCTGCGTGGCCTTGAGCAAAGGGAGCCGAAGGCCCATGACATAGGGTCGTCCGAGGGCTTCAGTAAGAAATCTCACCTGCAGAGCAGAGCAGGGGCCTGGTAAGTGTCGGGCAGTCAAAAAACAAAAGCGTAAGACAATAGTGGGCAGCGGGAGGGAACCTGGGGAGCGATGGGCTGTCTGGATCTCGTTCGCATTAGAGGACATACGCATCATGCCTTTGTCAAAACCTCCAGCTGTACTCCACAGATTGTACTTTATGTGAATTTTTGAAAATGGGTTATGTCAGTTCCTTCTGATTTTGACAGTCTATGGATTTCCTCACCTGTAGAGTTGTCGTTGGAAAGGAATGATGAAATTGGTACGATTTTGCATCGTGGTAGGAAACCAAAGGGTGGGTTCGTAGCTTCATTCATTCACCTCAGTATCCTACTACCAATCTGCCTCCCGTCCTTCAGGATTTACCGAGAGAGTGGCCAAGGATGGCCGGTCAGAACCTCATTTGGTACCTGGAGCAGCGATACCTCGGAGCTGCATTGCCTGATCCGGTAGCCATTGGTCACGTGTGGCTATTGAGATGAACTGTGGGGCTGGTGTGACAGACAACAGGATTTTAAAAGTTTATTTAATCTTAGCTAGTTTACATTTAAATTTGGAAACTGAGTCAGTATAAAACACTTTCCTATTAAAGACAGCTTTATTGTTTTGGTAGGAATACATTTTATTTTTAATATATTTTATCATTAATTTTATTGAGATATAATTTATATACCATTAACTTGACCATTTTAATGTATACAACTCAGTGGCTGTTAGTATATTCACAAGGTTATGCAACCATCGCCACCAATTCCAGAACATGTCATTACCCCAAAGAGAAACCCCATACCTATTAGCAGCCCCTCCACATCCCTCACCGACCCCCAGTCCCTGGCAACCATAATCTACTCTCTGTCTCTGTGGATTTGCTTATTCTAGACATTTCCACATAAATGGAATCATTCAGGGTATGGCCTTTTGTGCCTGGCTTCTTTCACTTAGCATGTTTCCAAGGCTGCCTCCACGTTGTACTTTATTTTTTTTACTGCTGAGTAATATTCCATTGCATGGATACACCAGCTCTGGTTTAGCTATTCATCTGTTGATGGACATTTGGGTTGTTTCCACTTTTTGGCCACTAGCCCCTGAAAACGTAGCATCCAAATTGAGATGTGTTGGAGGTGTAAAATACGTACCAGATTTCAAAGACATGTACAAAAAAATAATATAAAATACCTCATTAATAGTTTGTATTAATTACACATTGAAATAATAATTTTATATATTGGGTTAAATAAAAGATATCATTAAGAAAAAAAGATTAGCCTTAAAACAAGGCAGGGCAGGTATGAGCTGAGCTGGGGGGAGGGGTGGCAGGGACCTCTCCCCCCAGGGTCTCATCCTGCAGCTTGCCCTGCCCAGTAGTGGACCTGAGTGAGGAACAGGGTCGGGCCTAGCCACAGAAGCAGCCACTTCTGGAGCCACCCTGCCTTGGCAGCGAGGGGAGCTGTAGAGAGGATAGGTCCAGGCAGGAGTTGGTAGACAATATCCCCCTGGGAAGAGGCTGGGGACTGGAATTTTTGGACAAAAGGATTAACCGGAGTGGCCAATGACAAAAGTGGCTTCCCCTGGCACCTGGCCTGAGCTGGGCTGCAGAGTTGCTCAAGTCCCCACAGGCTGCTGGGCTCCTCTCCCTGGCCCAGTGAGCGGCTTCCTTCCCTCTGGGCACCAGGAGGCTGGCATAATAAATCCTTGATAAATGTTACAAGGGAGAGGAAGGCAGAACCCCACGATTGTTAAAATACCTCTGGTGGGAACACTATAAAGCTCCCCCAATAAATAGATGGGGACACCAAGCCCCAAAGGATGAAATGACGTGTCCTGAGCCACTGCCAAAATGGTGACAGCGCAGAGCCCGAGCGTCCTGGCTCAGACTCCCCTAAGTATTTGAAACTAGTGTGGATATCAGGTTACACATGCAGATCCTGTCAGATACGTGGCCCCAGCCCAGGCTGATCTCAGAACATATCACTGGCTGATGAATGAATGAATAGCATCAGCGCAGTGCTTTTGGCAATGCCTTTGCCTCGCTCGGTGCACGGTCTCTGGATTTCACCAGGCACAATTCTTCGTTTTTGCATTTTGCACCGAATAAGAATTGGCTGCCCAGGGTACTTAAATGTCACTCTTGGCTTCTGAGACTCAGTTCGGATATTTCTTGAGCGTTTCCCGTGGGCAGAGCACGCACTGGGCACGGGAACCACACGGAGATGGAGGAGCTACACTCCCGTCCTGCCCTCCGGGAGTTCCCAGTTGAATCAGACAGACAGAATAAATCCCCTTGCTCAAGAATAATTGTTTAAAGATGGACAAAACTGATAAAAGCCAGTGCTGGTGAAACAGTCACTTTCATCCCTCGCTGGTGGGAAAGGAACCTGGCAGAACCTTTCTGGAGGGCAGTTTGGTACAGGTATCAAGTCACACAATTGTCTGTACCCTTAAAACCCTGCAGTCTACCCTTTGAACCTGGCCCCAAGGAAATCATTACGGCTGGGCACAAAGAGTGAGCCATCGCTGTGTTCATGCAGCGTTGTTTATAACAATGAAACGGGATAGAACCTGAATGCCCATCGGTGGGAATTGGAAAATGAGGCCAGGTCTTCCATCCGAAGGTCATTCTGGAATGTTTAACGCTGGAGATTCACGCTGTTGCCTAGTGCGAGGAAACGGGCAGGTTACAAACAGTATCTATGGTGTGATGGCATTTTTGGGGGGAGGAATATATATATATTTGCTAGAGTGAGAGCTAACTGAGTCATTTTAAAGCATTATTTCAACTCAATATCATAGATGCTCTTTTATTTTCATTTTACAATTGAGGAAATAAGGCTGAGAGAGTTTCCACGTCTAGCTCACACGCGCAGCGAGCATTAGAGTGCCGCCGGCAGAGCCTGTGCATTCAGTCCCGGGGTCACAGCCTTCCCCTGAGCAGAGAAAAACGCAGGGGAGAGCAACGGTGGTTCCCTTTGGATGGAAAATTATCATCAGTGTTGAATTTTTTTCTTCATTATATTTATCAGCATTTTTTTGGAGTGTTTTTTTCCTGTCAATGAGCATGGGTTGCTTCTGTACCAATAAGAAATATCATTATTTTATTTCAAATCACACTTGCCTGTTGAAGTCTCCAAATTAAGAAGAACAAAGCTTCAACTGTCAAGGGGGGTTTTCTTTGGCAAGCTCTCCACCTGACAGAGGGTTGTTTCAGGCTGAGGGCAGGAAACCCTAAGGTCTGGTCTTCAGAACTACAATGGGGGTGGGGGGGGACCTCATCTCCACCCAGCCCCCTCAGGCAGAATCCCAGAGGGCTAGGTTCCTGCAAGCCAGTTCCCATCTTCCCATCAACCCCTGAATTCCTGGGCCTAGGCTTCACCTGCAATTCAAAGGTGGGCACTCAGGTCACAGTGGCCCCATTCATGGTGTCGGTTAAGGCTTCCAACCACCTCATTTCAGCATGAGTTAGGCAAGGAGAAAGCCCAAAACAGGCAGCAAAGATTAATTAAAAATATAAGGAAAGGTCCCCCCAGATCATCTAGGGATCCCCTAGAGTGACCACCCAGCAGGAAGTCAGCTGACTCCTTTCCCTCCCTGGCCTGGCTGGGTGCTGTGATAAGTGTTCACTATGAAACTGCTTGTCACGACTCCTCAAGGGCTATATCCTGGGTTTCTACCCTCTGAGGAAAGGGAGGGGTTGGGAGCAGGCCAAAGAACTGTTGGGGGTGGGAGGAGGAGGTGGAGGAGGCCAGGGAGTTGTCATCATAGTAAAAATAGTGAAGTAATAATAAACTCAACAAACATTTACTGAGAACTTACACGTGCTGAGAGGTTTATGTGCATGATCTCATAGATTCCTCCCTCGAACAGCCATGAGGCAGGCACTGTTGTTAAGACCGTCTCGAAGGTGGGATGACCCAGGCTGGGTGATATTAAATAACTTCCCAAGGTGGCATGACACAGCTGACACATGGTACAGTTCGGATTATAAACCCAGCCCTCCTCTCCCTGGAGCCATGGAAGCTCTAAACAGCCCTTTGCTCTTCTCAGAGATGCACAGTGCACGCACGCGCGCACACACACACACACACACACACACACACACACTCTTCATTTCCAGGGAAACTGCTGTGTTTAGGTCTCTTGGCCAGAGAGGTCTCACGGCACCCCCTCCAGATCCGTGGGATGCCTCTCTGGAGGCAGTGCAGCTTCTGACGGAGGTCAGCCATCCTAGGTTTGCATCTCCTTCTAGCACCACATGTTTCTGTGACCATGGGCCTCAGTTTTCTCAATGTAAAACAGAGGTCGGCGATAATACATTCATACACACGCGCACACAATCGTACAGGGACCATAAAGTTTGGAAACAAAGACACTATTATTTTGCCTATGTGATAATGTGATATAGCTAAATCATTCACATTGGTTAGGCATATTTGCCTGTTTTCACACTTAATGGCTACTCTGTATTTATCACATGGGGATTATATATGTGTGTGTGTGTGTGTGTGTGTGTGTGTGTGTACGTATCTGTGTATGTATATACCTGTATGTATAAACACATGCATTTATATAATTAAATACGTGTGAAAGGAACTTAGCATACAGCCTGGCACACAGTGGCTACTTAACACATGATAGCTGTTGCCCTTTATTTTTATGAATCTGGGCTCACTCAGTCTCACATCTGTTAAACGCCTGCTGGGTGAGGGCTGAGGGGGCAGCCCGTGTGCAGCAGGGGAAGAGATCAGACGTGGACATGAGTAATTCTCACAGACGTCGGCCCACGTAAGTGATGTGCTGCCAGCGCAGACAAAGCGCGTTGAGAGGGTGAGTAATGGACAAAGGAGTGAATCCTTGCCAGGGAGACCTAAGCGGTAAGATTTTTATTTTAGATTAAATTTACAATACAGAGAAATGCACAGGTCTTAAATGGACAATTCGGTGTATTTTCTTTAATCTTCACCAGAGGATATGTTTATTGATGTTAGAGAGAGAAGGAGAGAGGGAGGGAGGGAGAGAGAGAAACATCATTCAGCCAGTCTCCCAACTTTTTGATCAGATAGTCTGTTCATTCCATTCATTCACCTGAAAAGTATCTGCCTCACACTGGGCTCTGGACTTTACTCCCCATTACACTCCATCCCTGGGGTGAAAGCAAATGAAAGTGTGAAGCAAATAAAAGCTTGGTGAACCCTGGTTGTTTCAATTCTACTCCCCCTTCCCAAATTCTGGAAAACCCTTTTCTAATAGTATCCTCATTAAGTCTCATTAAGAAAACCTTCATTCCTACTGAGTATATTTTTCTTGAAGACCCTACTGAGCAGGCATCCCCTTAGGTCATTTGTATGTGAGATTAGCCCAGAGAAACAGGCAGGTTTAATTCAAGGAAGGTCAACTCCATACTTTGGTAGAGGGCTTGGGGGCAGCACTTCCCAAAGTGTGCTCCACAGTGGATCCTTGGGCATACGGGTTGCTATAGACATTGGTGAGGGTGTGGGAGATGATTTCATGGTCATCTCTGTTTGGGAAACTCTGGGTTAAAAACACAAACAAAACAGGTTTCCTGACTGCAGGACTTTCCAGAGACTTGACTGTGCATTGTTAATTTCAAGGAGGAGGCCTGGTGTGAAGCTTTTCCCAAATGTTTTGATCCCAGAACCTTTTCGCTTGGGCCTTCTTGTGTCATCCAGAATGCACTTGTGGGATTCGCCGACATGACTTTGGGAATTCAGAAATGGTCCGGGGCCAGGGGGATTACGGAGCAAGCTGCCCAAGGAGGCTGAGACAAAGCAGGGAGAGCCTAAAGCTGTGAAGAGGGAGCTACTTCCTCAGGAAGATACAGGGAAAGGAGGGGAAGGAAGTGGCCTTGAGTTGAGTCTGGCAGTTGCAAGAAAGTAAGAAGAGGAAAGAAACTTCCAAGCTAAAAAGGGAACTGGCTCGGGGCTGGATGGACTGGGGCCTAGAAAGGATATCCACATTGCAGAATTCCTACGGAAACTTCATGTTCAAGACTGGCTGCATCTAGACCCTGCAATTGCTGGACAGAAGGAAAAAAAGGGAGAAGTTCACGGTTACTGGCCATTGGACACGATGGTGACTGGGAAATGGGGCCCCGCATCACAATCTTACCCCTACGCTGGCCTCTTTCCTACAGACAGGAGTGAAGACCACTGAGCTCTGCCTCCTTCACATGTGGCCCAGACACGTCCCTTCCCCTCACCATGTTTCAGGTCCCCAGAGGGAACTGAAGGCTGGGAGACGATCAGGTGGGTCTCCAGAAAGTGGAGTCTGAGCTTCATGACAGGTGGGCAGAGCTGTGTCTCCTCACAGTCTGGGCAGAGCTCCATCAACAAGGCTTCAGTCCAGTCTGTGCACGAAGCCATGGCTGCAGCTGATGCTCTGGCGTAACATGGGCCCTGGGTTCAAGCCCTACCACTTACCTTGAGCAAATCACTTCACTTCTCTGGGCCTCAGTTTTCCTGCCTAAAAAATGAAAATCATAGTAATTTTTAAAATAATCAGTTAATGGGTATAAAATATTTGGCGCGGTTTGGACACTAAGGGCTTCATAAAAGGTACCTGTGCTTGTTCGTTAACACCAATAAATTTCTCCAAACCCCACTATCTCTGTAAAGGGAAATGTGTTACATTAAAATGGTTAAGTGATGTTTTACTGCAGGGGGTCAAAACTGGTAAAACTAGTTGAAACCAATTCTTTTTTATTTTCTGTAAGTCCCACCCATATTATCCCCCTGAGTTCAAACCAGGCATAAAAATAGCTCAGTGGGACTCTGCCTAAACGGAGACTCTTAGGGGGAAGGCGGCTCATTCTTAGGGATACTGGACGCCTCCTCCATTCCCAGCATTGGTCTCCTGCTGGGGGTTACTCAGGCTGCTTGGTGGGCCACAAAGGGGGTGGTCAGAGGTCGCTAGACCAAAAAAAAAAAAAAAAAAGTTCTATTTCCCTGGTGGGCCTGTTTACAACAGATCAGAACATTCTCAGGTTCCAGAAGAAACATCCCTTGCCATAAACTAATCCATTCTGCTGAAGTGGGGGTGACGCTTGCCCAAGGCACCGAAGGGTGAGATCCCTGTTTGGGACTGGCCGGTTCATTGTGATGCATGCAGGCTTGCTTTCCAGCCTCACCCCTTCCCTGAGGCCTCGGTGTGGCTCCAGAAAGCCTCTTGGGGTCTTGCAAACAGTTTGTGGGGTTGGGAAGGATCTGCCTAGAAGCTTCAGGATGGGGCTTTCAGAAGGTGGCGTCAAGGCCCTGGGGTTTGTGAAATGTGATCTTGGCAAATAAAGGCATCAGGTCCTGATCCTTTTATCCTTCTGTTTTCTTTTTTTTGCGGGGGAGGGCACCTTCAAAGTCATAGATCTTAGATAGCTGGAAAGAACCTGAGTGACCTTCAAACCCAAACCTTTCATTTCACAGTTGAAGGACACAAGGTCAGAGAAGGCAGTTAACCTGCCTGAAGTCAGGTCACACGGCCAAAGAGCAGCAGAGCTGCCACAAACCCAGCCTCTTGACTCTTGGTCCGGTGCCCTCTCTCCCACTGCATCAGGATAGTACTGGTTACAGCTCTGTCCCAGGCACTGTATTAAGCGCTCCACCTGCATTAAATCCTCACAACCTATGAAGGAAATTCTATTATCCTCATTTTATAGATGGGGAAACAGACTCAGAGAAACAGATGATAAAGTTCAGGGTCACGGCAAAGAAAAAGCTGAGCCGGGTGTCAAACCTAGGTCTGTCTAGAACCCTGAAGCCTGTAACACTAAACTATCCAACGCACACTAAGCCTTTTAACTTGAGGCCCTTAACTTTCAACATCCCAAAATCACCTCACAGGCTTTAAGGAACCCCCAGGGACTGGAGCAGAGGAGTGAAACAAAAGGCTTCCAGACCTGTCCCATCCAGGTGGGGCTGTGTCTGAGTCGGCACTTAGTCCAAGGGCAGCCAAATGAAATACTGTGACCCAATACCAGGTCATCAGTCAATTCAGAGGCTACTAGTAGTTTTGAAATATGGCTAAACAGCCAAAGCCACCTGCTAGAGAGTCAAGTCACTGTCATCTGCCTATCAAGGCTCTTACGTTCTTGGAGGTTTCCCCAAGTCTGCCATGGGTAATATTAGGGTGTCTGCATGTGACCTCAATATGCAGGAGCGTGCGAATGACAGCTTATTGTGAAAGGGGAGAGGGTTGAGGCTCTTTAGGGAGAGTAGTGGAGTCATGACTCAGATTTCGAAGGAGGCTGGGCAGAGAGGAACACTCATGTTCACCTCCCCCCTGAAGCTGAGGAACCTGGTGACTAACCTCCAGGTTCCCCAGGCACATCTGCCCTGGGTCACAAAGGAAGAGACAAGGAACTCGCTGTTTCGCTGGGGAGGCAAGATATGCCCATCCCTAGTGATAACAACAGCAGCTGACACTATCCGGACTTAGTGAGCAAGAGGAGAGTGAATGCTTTGCATGTGTTACTTCATTTAATCTTTGCAAAATCCCTACAAGGTAGAAGCTATGCCTACTTTAAAGATGAGTAAACTGAGGTTCAGAGAGATCAAAGGACCTGCCCAAGGTCACACAAGCAGTAAATGGTAGAGCCAAGATTTGAACTCAAGTAGTTTGGTCCAGAATCCAAGCTCTCCACTAGAAAAGCGTGTGTGTGTGTGTGTGTGTGTGTGTGTGTGCGCGCCAGAATCCAAGCTCTCAGCTAGAAAAGCGTGTGTGTGTGTGTGTGTGTGTGTGTGTGTGCATGGGCACGTGTGTGTGCATGGGCATGTGTGTGTTGGGGCAGGAGCTCTGCACTACAAGTTCCTGCATCGCCTGGAGGGTGAGATTAGAGAACTCTCGTGGAATCCTCCAACACGAGAATCTGTGACATTTGATAATGAAATGAATTTTTCAGAAATCCAGTCGCAGGTGAAGGAGGAAAGCTTTTCCAGACTAGAGGGGTTGACCCAGGCGCCCCCACCAGGCTTCCTTGTGGGCAGAAATATACCCTATTCGTTTCTGCAGCCTGTGCTACAGACACTTGACCAGGGCAGGTCCTGTTTACTGACCAGCTGCTTGTTGAGGAAACAAAGTGAATCCCGGGGTGAATCCCAGCTTGCCCTGACCAGGTTCTCTAGCCTCTCAGCTTCAGTTTCCACATTTGTAAAACAGGTGGTGAGTGGAACCTAAATCCTCAGGCAGCTGTAAGGATTGACTGGAACAGGACAGGTCAAGTGCTTGGCACGGAGTCTGGTACACAGTTAAATGCTCAAAAAAGAGAGCTCCCGTTATAATTGTTAACAATTAACAACTCTCTCCATTGGTGAGTGAGGAAGTGAACAGTGAGGACACATGGACAGCTGGGTCTTGAGGTGGAGGAGATCCCAGGGCGACTGCAGAGTGAAAGGTGGGGGTGACGCAACCAAATAAATGGGAGGGAAAGCTACCCAGTGTGGCATATGTCCGGGCAGTGTGGCAGCCTGTCCAGAGCACCGTCTGAAAGGGTGAGCAGGGGCACGGAAGCGTGGTAAACTGGTGGTGACTTCTGAGTGGCTGCCTTCCTGGGAGGAGAGCCAGAGGGGCCTCATCTTGGTGCAAAACACGGTTCTTCCAGGCCAGCTTCTGAGTTCGCCCCTTCTCATTCCCATGGCTCAACCACCTGCCCCCAAACTTAAGGCCTTAAAAATCTTTCTAGCGGCCCAGCCGTGGATTTAGAGAAACCCTCACCTGAATGTCCGAGGTGCAAGGTCGAGCACTTAACCTCTGACCACAGGACCTCTGCCTTCCTGAGGTGTGTGGCCCAGAGGCCCTAGCAAATCTCTCCCTTCCAGTGAGATCAGATCTGAACAAACATCGGGGGCAACCTTTGAAGGAACAGGAAAGGACTTTATGGGTTAATTGTGCCTACTTGAGCCTCTCTGAGCCTGGAGCAGGCCCCACCCAGCCCTGCCCCACCTTGCTCTAACCTAGGAAGGCAGCTGACCCCAGACACTCACTCCTCCTGTTCAGCACTGGGGCACCAGGTCCCTCCCTGTCCAGGATAGGCATTGGGCACTTTTCCTCTGTAGTTCCTCACGGAAACCCTCATTCGAACCCTCCAAGCCCCCAGTTTGTCCCCTACAGATAGACGAAAGGGGGGAAATATGTTTTTAGCGTTGTTTGCCATGGTGGTGTTGGGGGATAAGTAAGTTTTCCTCAGTGAAGCCCTCTTGTATTTGGAAGTGGGCAGTATCTCATTTACTGGCCCTTTTAAGATACAGACTGGTGATGGCCCACAACAGTGGGTGGGCTAGGGTCCCAGGCCAGGTCCCTGGGAGGAGCGGGCCTCTGGGGCTCAGCCGGCTGCACTCTCTTCTCTCCAGGGGGCCCTCTCCTCCCGAGGTTGAGGCTGCATTCTTCCTGGCAGTCCTCTCTCTGGCTGCCTCTTGCTCTGGCTGGTTCCTGGCAACAGAGAAAGAGTCTCCAGACAGCACTGTGGCTGCTCGTGCCTTCCCAGCTCAGGACTAAGCCTTCCCTGATTTGTTACTGTTTCATAACCGTAAGCGGTTTCTTTTTTCCTAGTAACAGAAGAAAGAGTGTCCACAGATAAGCAAAAATAATAAAGTGTAAATCCACCCCTCCCCCCCCCGGCCCCGGCCCCATTATCCATGATATTCTGGTGCATGTCTTTCCCGTACCTTCTCTAGTCACATAAATGGGTTTTTTAAATAGGAATGGACCAATTTACCGAAGGTGAATTGGCGAAAGACATAAAGGTAGGGAATCAGACCCAGGTTCAAGATACAACTCAGAGACTCCCTGGAAATAGCCATGGGTCACCAGTTTGTCTTCCGGGCCCCACCTTTCTCATTGAGAATAAGGCTAATCGTACTTCCCCTGCAGGGTCGCTGCGGAGGAAATGAAATTAAGCACTGAGCCCAGTGCCTCACACACAGTAAGGACCCATAAATGCTTCTCGACTGTGCTGGAAACTCGGGAAACAACTCCCATGGCGCCGAGGGGCCGTCCATGGCATCCTTTTAAACTGTGGCTCATTGTGCAGCTACATTCAGGTATCCTAACTTATCTTGCTGAGCCTCTGCTAAAGGGTATTTATATTAATTCTAACTTTTTGGGAGGGATTATAGACAGTGTTCTGAGGCACAGCCTTGCAGATAACTCTCTGCACACAGAGACTCTTTGCTTAGACTGAATTCTTGTGAGTGAAGTTGCTGGATCCAAGGAGGAGCTATAAATCTGAAGCCCAAGTTTGGGCTGATTCACACTCCCTCCAGCAAGGAGCGCGGTTTCCACTCACCCGCCCCAGCACTGGGGTTTAGCGTTTTCTTTCATCCTTATTATCTTGATTTAAAATGAAAAAGCTGCTTGTTTCCAGGGTATTGGGAGACTCTTTTTTTTTTTTTTTTAAGGGAGCTTTTAGGACGACTTTAGACCCCATAACATCCAGGAACCTCTGGAAGGAATGTAGGTGGTGTTATTGGCAGAACTCTGATAAAAATCTAAAGTACAGAATGTAAAAGGGCCCAGAGGCTGCCCACTCCTTGTCCTGACCCTCCACAAGCACAGCTTCCAGGCCCTTCCACGCCTTACATGAGGGCCATATTCTCTATGTGGGGTGTGTGGCCTCTCCCTCCACTTAAGTGCAGTGACAGGGGAGAGATGCCAATGAAATATTTACAGAGCTTTAGGTGTGCACCCAGGATGGTTCTTCTTGGACCCAATAGGATCCGTAATGGTATCTAGGGTGATGCTTTATCCAAAACCGACGGTCCTGATCCAAACTCCTTTGCTTAAGTAGGGATGCTTTCTCTGAACCCGCTTATCAATCAAATGGGGCCAACAATACATCCCCCCCACCCCTGCCAGATAAAGCATAGGGAACACTTTACACACAGAAGGGGCTGTTTTTTAAGGGAGCTCCAGTGCTGAGTGCCGTGAACTAAGCTGTGTATTGAGGCTGGAACAGGTGATGGCTGAGGCCCCCTAAGCTTGGTGCTCACCTATAACGCCAGCTGTCTTTTACTGTGCTCCTGTTACTTGCCATTGGCTTTCCATCGAGATCGTATTTAATCTAATCCTCAGGCCAACCCACCGAGGGATGATGGGAATTGTACTGAAACATACAAAACTGAGTTGCTGGGCCAAATGCATGCAGTAATTACAGGGAGAGGAGGAATTCAAAGTACCGGTAGGAGGTCTTCCCTGGGGGGTGCAGTTAGAAGGCAACAGCTGATTTGCCTAGAATGTCAATTATCTTGTGTAAATTCTATGCATTCCTTCATTTTTCATTTCTTCAACATGTATTTATTGAACACTTATTACACTGAGACCTGGGACAAGTGCCATGGGAAACTTATTTTTCCTTGTGCAGTTTCTACAGTGCAGAAGCTTACAAATCCTTCCTACCTTACCAATCCTGTCAACAACCTACTTTTCTTTTTTCCTTTCTCCTTCCCTCTTCCCTTCTATCCCCCCATCCATCCTAGGCTTTGTTCCAAAAAGGAATCCAGGAGGCTTGAAGGACTATAGCCATGGCTTGGTGGTGAGGCACACCTTGGTTTGACTCTCTCTATAGCCAGGTGACCAGTTGCCTCACCTCTCTGAGTCTGTTTCTCAACTTTAAAATGGAGATTATGACAACTTCTTCATAAGATGCAAGAGAATTCCATGATCTTAAAGCACCTGTAACTGTGCCTGGCACATACTAAGGACATTGTGTTGTCATCTCCTTCACTTCTCATAACAATCATTTCTCTAAGGGGGGACTTAGGCACCAAGGTAGTGAAGTTGCTTGTCCAAGGCCTTAGGCACTCACCTCCAGAGCCACATCCTTCAGTAACTTAGCCAACACTCCAGGAGGCAAGTCCATCTGGGTGAATAATGTGACCCTATTTTACAGAGAGAAATGAGATAAAGTACCTAAAGCAAGTATCATAGAGTAAGTGCTCAACAAATGATTGTTTTAATTAAGTCAAGATCAGACCTGGTCCCTGAACCCACCCCTTACACCCTGCAGGCTGGGCAGCCTCCATTCTTTGTTCATGTGCTTCATGGGGAAGCTCTGAGCCAGGGACCTGGATCTTGACTATCTCTATCTGCACCTGTGTTCCAGGAAAAATAGGGACACGATGACCATTTAGTCAATGGACATTTATTTTGGTTTAATGACATTTAAGCTGGGGTTTTGTATAGAATTTCTCATTACAAAAGCAATACAAGACTGATGTAGAAAACATGGTAGGGGAGAGGAATAGGAAAAAATCTACTTCTGTCATTTTGGTACCCAGAGAAGCACCAATGACGTTTGGGTATTTGTCGTTCAGCAGTTTCATATAGGTCAATGGATCCTCATTATGTTTTGGATAATCAGAAAACCTTACAGTGTTAGAGAAGGAAGGGCTGTTAGCAGGGCCATTGTGTCCAATAGTGCAAGTCCCGCACTATCGATGGCACCGTGACTGTGCAGTGCACAACCCTCACAGACAAGTACAGCGGCCCTGGCTCTTAGCACTTACTTTCCTTCGTGGTCCTAACCTTTACTCCTTCCCAATAGGCCAGGGGTATCTCACTCCTTTCGAACAGTGGCTCACGGGCAGCCATAGTCTTGGGAAGGAGAGGGAGGACTGAAGGACTGTGCCACCCTTTAGGGGAGCAGACCATGATGTCTGGAGGAAGAACGTTTCTTTTCCAGAAGTAATCTAGAAAAGAAAACATGCAAATCCGCCCTTATAGTGATTCACTAATCTTGTTTTACATCATATAAAGGGAAAAGGAGGCTCCAAGAGAAAAGATTTACCCAGTCACGAGGCTAGCAAGTGGCCAGTGGTCAGGCAGAACTTGAACCCGGGACAATCCTTACCTTGGTCTAGCCCTACAAGAATGGAGGCAGAAAGATGGGGTTCAAATCTCAACTCTTTCACTTATTAGCTTTTGACTTTAAACAAATCATTTAATCTCTCCGAGTCTCCGTTTCTTCATCTGTAAAATGGGGTAACCGCTTCCTTGTTAGGCTTAAATGAGAATTAAATGAGAAAAAACAACTTTCCTAAAAATTATTAGGTGCTCTGTGTCAGGCACTGCACAATGCAACTTATATCCTTTATCTCATTTACTCTCAATAACCCTATGAGAAAGATACTATTTTTATATCCATTTTTACAGCTCAAAAAGACTTGTCATCTGCCCAACATCACATAGCAGTTGAGCTGGGATTTAAACCCAGGTCTGTCAGTTTCAGAGCAATACTCTCAGATAACATAGGTAACTTCCAGTACAGTGCTTATACTGTACAAACACGAAATAACAGTAGCCATCACTATTTACTGTTATTATTGTGACATGTGATTGGCTGGTCTCTGTTTTCAATCTTCTTGGCCAAAAATCCGAGAACTGGGCCGATCCAAGAAGGGGAAGAGGTGCAAACCCAGCCTAGTCCTACCCAAAACCACTAGTCCCTCCATCCCATCCAGGGCGCTTTCTGGAGCATTCCTGCATGTGGAGGAAACCCTCTGCCCCGTGATTTGGGCCTCTGCTGATCTCTGCAGATGGGTGCAGGCAGTTAAAGAGGCAAGATCCAGAGGTAGAGGGAGAGGACCCATTTTTAAAAGCCCAGCGAGCACAGACACGCCACCTGAATCCGTCTCCACCTGAGCCCAGCCAGCATGAGTCACCCCCACAGCCCTGTACCTGTGAATTGCAACATGGCTGACAGAAACTCCACAGCCTTCCAGGACGTGGGCGGACAGGTACACAGACAAGTGTGCCATCCTTCGGGCTGCGGGAAGCTTTGCAGTTACAGTTAGCACCAAATGGCCCTCCTGCCACCAATAACCTCTATGAACACCCAGGCTCTGCTCTCGGATCACATCCCGGCTCTAGCTCTACCACCTCCAGGCTCAATCACCTTGCACTTCATTTTCCTCACCTCTAAAACAAAGATAATAAAAGTCCCTATCTCAAAGGGTTGTTGTAAGGATTAAGTGAGACGAAATATGTAAAGGGTTGGCACAGGATGGTATAATCAGCATCTACTGCATGCCAGACAGTGCAGTAGGCACTGGAGATTCAACAGTGAACACGACGGACAAGGTCCTCGCTCTTATGGAGCGTACATTATAGAAGAGAAAACAGACAATAAATAATTAGAAAACTATCAAAAAGTCCCATGGGCTTTGCAGAGAACCAAAATAAAGTGGTGCGATACAATGACTAAGTGTCTACTTTAATCAGGGCAGGTGGAGAGGCTGGCTCTGAGGAGGTAGGTGGCTTTATTAGCAATTATCATTACTCTTTACTATTGTTAGGCCCCCGTAGGCTGCCCCCAACACAGCCCCCAGTGAGGAACCTACCTCTGACAGTTCTCAGACCTAGTACCCACTTTCCGTAGGCCTGACCCCACCCCAAGAGGGCTCCTTTGGATTCTGACTTTACCCGGAACACCTCTGTCAAATTGGCAGGAGTACCTGAAACCCCGCCTTTCCCCGAGAGAAAGGAGTGGGCCAAGGTAAGGCTCCCAGGAAGGCAAAGCAAAGAAATAATTTGCCAAAAGGAGGAGGGATGGGGGTAGGGGAACAGAAGGAGAGAAGGGGGGGGGGGGGGAAGATGCCAAGATCTTTGGCTTAGATTTAACTTCAAATTAATCCTGGTGTAAGCTCTATAAAAAGCTCTAACATTCTCCTGTTTGTGTTTGTGGATCTTCTAGGTTTACCAACCTTGTTCTTTACAGAGACAGCTCATGACAATTATTCCACAGTTACTTAGTCTAACAGGCGCCTGATTTCTCCTGTTTCCAATGCGGAAGACAGCACTTAGAGCTTGTGAAACGACCAGCTTGCTAAGGCTTTGAAGGTGGCTGACTTCAACTTTTCCATCCCTTCTGCTCTGGCCAGAGGTATGTGGTTTGCTTACATCTCATTCAGATCTGTATCACAGCAAATAAAAGGTTGCCTCCCACCCTACTCCCCCACCCCATGCCACCAACACATACGCACACCCCGGATCGTAAACTCCTCCACAGCAGTCACCCTGCCTCTTTGGCCTCTGTCTCCCCAGAACCCAGAGTAGGGCATGGCACACAGTAGGTGCTCAGTGAATGTCTGTTGAACTTAGGCCACTGAGTACAGCTCAAAGGGACAGCCAGACTTGGAGTGAGGTGACTGAAGATTCAGATCTGGGCTTTGACACTCACTAGCCTGTGCCCTTGGGCAAGTCACTTTACCTCCCTGGCCTCCATTTCCTCACCTGTTAAGGTGATAATATCTGAAAATAAAGAAAGGGAATTTATACAGAGACCCACCAGGAAGAAGATCGCTCTCCTTTAATTCTCCAGTGGCTGTGTGTGATGCTGGGTAGAGGGGGGGGCAAAAGAATTTGGGGGTAAGTTCCTGGGTATCCAGAACACTAACTAGAAACAGGAACTGAGATTTCCTTCAGCCAAGTATCTGTTTGTCCCTGTACTTTTCCTCTAGCTATCTTCTTTCCAACATTTTTCCCCTCCTTCTCTCCTCCCTCATCTCCACCCCCCACCCCCTCACCAAGGAAGGAATTGGCCAGCTCCACCCGCCCGCCCCCATGGCTCCGCCCCCAGCTCGGCAGGCCAAGAGTTAACTGCTGCACCTGTTGAGGTATACGTGCTGTCCCCGGCACCTGTACCTGTAGCCAATCAGCACCAGCGCTGCCAGGAACCTACCTGTCAGCAAAATCCCGACACTCAAACCTCAACATAAATCAAACACTTCCCTGGGCAGGGAATGTCTGTGTCAGGCAAGGAATAGAGTCAAGCGCAGTGAGCAGAGTCTCGGTGCTGGTGCCTGTCGTTGGAGCCTGGGAGCAGGAAGATGTCGAATGAACTTGAGTGAGTAAACATCAGTGGATGCCTGGCGCTCTCAGAGCGTGGAGGCTGGATGGGATTTCCAGAAGGGGAAAGAGCAGGGAGGCCGGCGCCAGGATTCACAGAGCAATTTGTAAGGGTAAATGAATGGGCTGAGGATCTCACTTTGGCGTGTAGAGGCAAGCACTGTCTCAAGTGAGAGCTGAGTGTTTCCCTGGGAAAATAGTTTTGTTTTGTTTTTTTTTTCTTTCCCTCTCGGCTGAGCAGTTTCGAACCAGGTAGGGAAACACAGGACTAAAACCGACGGCTTTCAGTACCACGTTCTGATACTCTGAAGGGGCCTTGGAAATCAGAGATAGCACCAATTCCATCTAGGCTTTCTATCTTCTTGCCAAAAGAAACTTTCTCTGAGGTGGTTCTAAGAGCTGTCTTAGGCAGAGTTGGATTTCTCCAAAGGGACTTGTTTTTTGGGTTGGAATAGTCTCAAGTGGGAAGGTTACAATGTTATGGTTAAACATACACACTCTGTAGTCTGCTTGACCTATGTTCAAATCCAGGCTCTGCTCCTCGTGGGTTGTGTGATTTCGGATAAGTTATTCAACTTATCTGAGCTTCATTTTCCTCATCTGAAAAATGGGTACAATAATGCTTTGTTGAATTCTTAAGAGTTAAATGTGATACAGGCTGTAAAATGCTTAGCAAAGAGTCAAGGTCTAAAGATGCATTCGATAAAATGTGGTTGATTTTATTCAAAGGCAGTTCTAAGGCTGAGGACACTGAGATGTGGTTTTTCAGTGAAGTCATCCTTACTGCCTGGCAGGATTCAGGTGCCTTCCTGCCCACATACGGAATTTAGAATTTCCTACTGGCTGAGGCTGACCTTTATCTGGGCCCCCTGCTTGGGGTCCAGACCTCAGAACAGGTGGGATGAGGCTAGGATTCTGGGCTGCTTTAGCCTGGCTTCAGGGAGCTGGCAGAAACCAGATTTCTAAAACACACCTCTTCCTGCCACCCTCAGAGGTGAGTGGGCAGAGACAAAATTTGAACAATCTTTTTGTCTAGCTACTCCTCAATAGATTGTTTTTAAAACTTGAAGACCTAAGGGCAGAACAGCTGGTGGGTCCTGATCGCACACAGAGTTCTATGATACCAGCTAGCTCTTGGGTTCTCCTGGGTTTGCCAACTATGTTCATAGTACGATCCTAGGCATCAGATTTCTCTTGAATGAATTCCCTGGAGTTGACAATGTGTTGACAACTGGAATTAGAGCGGGGGAACTAGAACCAATGCCTGGGTTCAAGTCCCACCTCTGCCACTACTTAGCTGTGTGACCTTGGGTAAATCACTTCTGAGTCTCAGTTCCCTCACCTGTAAATTGTGTACCACCTCGTGGAGTTGTTGGGGAAATCCAACAACTTTTAAAAAGTGATCAATTTAAAACGTGGTAAGGAGCAAGCTAATCATACTCTTGGTACTTCATATATAACTAACCTGTCAATGAACATTTCTGAACCTCTTTCTATTTATCCACACTTTGGGCGGGGGGGAAATTGTGATGTCTCTAGTCCACTTAGATCTGCTGCTTAAAACTGCAGAGGCTGCAGAAGAATCTATTCATTGATGCCCCTTAGGGGGTAAGTGTCCTGAAGCTGGGTTACTGCAATGGAAAGGTTTCTTGCTTTTCTCCTTAATGATTTGAGTTTGAAGTCAGCTCTGCTGACAGTTGAGGCTTCTCCATTTGGGGTGGGGTGAGGGGACCTGTGCCTGCAGAGTAATTGCAGACCAGCTCTGAAGCCACCATTTAAGATTACAATGACAGAGCCTCAGTGCCTGGGGGCTCAGCTGCCCTCACTGGGGTGTGTGTGTGGGGGGGGACACTCAGGGCATCAAGTGCTTGGTTTGCAAATTTGAGTGGCTACTGCTGGTGCTGCTGTGGCCACATTCTTGCTGCTACCACATTCCCCTAAAACACGTGGAGTGAAGAAGACTGGCCCTGGAGTCCATCTCGAACCCAACCCCGACAGAAAGCAGGATCTGCATATGACTCTAAATTCTGCCACTTACCAAATGCAGGCTCCTGGTGAATTTGTTTCTCCCTCCTCCCTGACCCTCAGTTTCCTCCTCTGTCCGATAGGGACTATAGACACCTACCTGGCAGGGGAACAATGAGCTCCCATGTGTGGGCCACTCGGCCCGTAGTAGGAGCTCCATAAACGCGAGCCGATTACTAGGCCTCCAATGGGAGGCCCACGTCCAAGGCCAAGTCTTGAGGAGCATGGAGGCCAGGGCGGTGTAGTGAGAACTCCGCTCCAGGCAGCTGGCGGGTGGAGCGCAGGGGCCTTTCATGTGGCCGGGCCCAGCCCGCTGGGAAGCCCAGTGTCCGCCAGCCTCCAGCCCTCCGCCAGCACAAACCACTGCCTGCAGCCCAGCCATTGCCTCCAGCTGGGGCCTTCCGCAGCCCCGAGGCGAGAGCGCGTCGCAAGGGATCTTGGGGTAGAGGGAGCACCGGAAGTTGCCGCCGGAAGTCGCCGCCGGAAGTCTTCCTTTCGAGGGGAAAAGGGTGGGCGCGTGCGCGCTGCCGGCCTGTTGGGGCTACTTGAGCGACCGCCTTAGCTGGGGCCTTAGCCGGGGCGTCACGGGGCCCTCCCGGACCCTAGGGAGTCTTGTGTGTAATGTGTCCGCGCCTCTCATCCTGCCCCTCGAGGAAGCGAGAGTTACGAGATTCAGTGATGAGCACATAGTAGGTCCACCGGATGGAGAGGGACGTGAGCGAGGCCCACCAGAATTCGCCTCTACAAGATCCCCGGGTCGGTCCCCTGTCTGCCCCCCCCACCACCACCACCACCCGGCCACCTGGAGTCTTCTCCTTCCCCAGAGCCTCGGAGAGACGCAACTGCGGGTGGGAGGGGGGCCGGGACCGGCCCGTCAGCGACCGCGGGCCTCCCTCGGGCGAGACTCCATCAGATTTCCAGGAGCGCCGGGCTCCAGACTGCCTGGAGCGCTGAAAGAGTTAACCAGGAACGCCTCCCCGCTGTGGTTTTGTGGTCGAAACCGTGATTGCCAGGAGCAAATTTTTGTCGTGCACAAGGTGTGTTATTAAAAGTCGGAGTTACGCTGGTGGTGAATGAAAAGTTAAAAGCCCTCATTAAGCTCGGGCTGTAAAACAGGCGGACGGGCGGAGAGGCTGGGACAACCCTAACGGCGCTGGCGACCCCGGCGCGCGGGGACACTCCGGAGGCTTCTGCTGCCGGAGGATCGTTCTCACCCAGTGAGGGCCCGGGGCCGGTGCCTTGTGCCCAGAGGGTCTTCAGGGCCCACACAGGAAAAGGAGGGGGAGGAAGGGCCGCAGGGCTGAAGCGCAATTAGCATACTCGGAGCTCTACCTTGGTTAAAACAAAAATAACAGTCGACCATTTATTGAGCGTGAACTCCACAGCAGACAGTGTCCAGCGCCTGATAAATACATTATCTCCTTTAACCACGCCAACAAGCCGAGGGATGGGGAGTATAAACGCAATTTTGCAAAGAAGGGGATTTAGGCTTGCCTCAAGCTTGCCCAGGATTTTAGGAACAGCTGGGATCTTAACTCAGGGGCCATAAGGATGCTCCACACCAATATACCACCCTGCTTCCTATCGGCACAGGAGTTGGAAAAAAGAGAAGATATGCCAGACTGTTAGCAGTGGTTATCTCTGAGTGGAGGAATACAGGTGAATTCTAGTGTCTACCTCCAGTTTTTCTGTTCCACATTTTATACATTGTGTTTTACAAACCTGTGTTACTTTTGAAATGAGAAGGGGGAGGAGAGGGAGTAATTTTTAAAAGAGAAAATGACTGGTTCACCTAAAAACAGTATTCTCAAAGTGTGGTCCCTGGACCATCATCATCATCACCTGGGAACTTGTTAGAAATGCAAATTCTCAGCTCCACCCTAGACCAACTGAATCAGAAACTCTGGGTGTAAGACTCAGCAATATGTGTTTTAACTGGCCCTCCAGGTGATTCTGATGCATGTTCAAGTTTAAGAACCATTAGTCTAGAAGACCTGGCAGAGAATTGGGAGTTAGGAGGTTCCCAGATCCACTGCTGACCTGCAGTGTAGTTGCTGAGTCAGCAGGCTGAGAACTTGGCTACTGGGTTTGAGCCCAGCTCTGCCACTTATAGACTGGGTGACTTTTGGATGAACTCCTTAACCTCTTGAAGTGTCAGTTTCTGCATTTGTAAAATGACAGTAATAGCACCCACCTCCCATGGGCATGTATGATGATGAAAAGGCACAGGGCCTGACACTGTTAAATAATGTTCCTTTTCCTTCCCTTGTCTTCCCTTCCCTCTCTGAAATTCAGCTTTTCCATTTGTAAAATGGAGCAAATAATCTTAGCTGGCTGCCTCCCTCTCTCTATTCCTTTTGCCTCCTCAAAGGGTCAGAGCAAATAATCTAGTGAACGTTCTGAAGGGAAATTGTCTCCCCAATATTCGGGGTTAGTTCACTGGGCCTTCGTAGGAGGTCAGCAAGAATTGGGAACTTTTGAGGGCAGAGACAGTGTGGCATTTACCTTTGTGTTCCAGTTCCTAGCACAGGGCCTGTTACAGAGTAACCCTCAGTGAATGTTTTGAAATGAATCAGTGAGTGAATGAGTGAAAGGATGTGGCATCCTGGGTTTAGAGGTAGATTTCAACGTCTTTCACAACTTTACTGAACAATAGAGAAAAAAATAGGAAAATTGGACAGAAAACCAAGAGGAAAATAGAGCACAAAAGAAAAATTCCCATAGAAAGAATTTTTCAAAAGGAAAATGAGTTTCTTGTATAATTAGAAAATGGCACATAATTAATCTACATGCAACTAGAAGCGTTGACTGGAGCCTGACCGCCGTCAACTTGCCCACCTGGATCCAGATGATGAAGCTGGCAGTGCTTGCCCCTCTTATCTAGGAATCTCCAAGCATCAGGTCTCCTGCCACTAGGAAGAGATGATCCCATTTATAGGTGGGAGAAAGTGAGGCAGCGAGTTGCCATGCAATATGCTGGGGGCTACCCCACAAAGTATTCGTAATAATAATAATAGTTCACATTATTATGTGCTGGCACTATGCTGATTACCTGCATTATCTCATTGCATTTTCCAAGTGATACCTCACAGAGTTGTTGTAAAGATTAAATAAAACAATGACTAGAAATTGTTGAGCCAGCACCTGGCACTTGGTAAACCCTCAATGAACAGTAGCTATCATAATAATTCTATGAGGTTAGTACTCTCATCTTTCCCCATTTTACAGGTAAAAAACAACAACTGAGGCACAGAGAGATCAAGTTGCATAGTCACACAGCTAGTAATAGCAAAGTGGGAACCTGGGGCTGTGTAGCTCTGGGCTGCCCCCCATAACCATGAATTGATACCATCTCATTCAAACTGGAATCACTGCACAGCCATGCTCTATGCTTCGCCATTTCCTCACTGAAGACCCCACATGAGCCCCTAGCATGTAACAAGGCACATTTCACAACCTGTGCACCCAGAAACCAGATGGGCCAGAGAACCCTGGAGCACTCCTGTCATGCTCAGGGAACACCTTGCATGGGGCTGACTGAAAAATGATTCCTCTTTGAGCAGTTGTGCCAGGGCCTCCCTGTGGGTAATTAGTGAGTGTGATTGATCACTGCTGATGAGACTGGGTGGCTCACAACAGGGTTTGGCAAGTCATTGGGTGTATCTGTGTGTCAACACCCAGCTCAGGTGACCCCTGGAACTCTTCCTCCTCAGGTTGGAGGGCGGTGGGGTCCAACTTGCTGGACCTCCTTGGGTGGGGCTTGAGGCCACCCCCTTGGTGGTGAGTTTTCTTCCTCCTCCTGCAAAATTGAGTAAGAGTCTTTCCTTTTCCATCTCTGAATCATTGAGATGGCTTTGAGATACAGCAGTGATTGAACTAAGTACTTGGATAGGAAGCTAAGAGACTTGAGAACCAATCCTGTTATATCCTTAGGCAAGTCACACCTTCTCTCTGAGATGAGATTTCTAAGGTCTCTCGGTTCCCTAAATTGCTAGGATTCTAACAAAAGGAAATGAAACCAAAAGGCCTCAACTAATGGCTGAGACATTTACTTAGTCTTACTGGGAGTTTTAAGCGACTCAGCCAGAAAGCAGTGGGCATTTAGAATCCAAAGGGACTTGTTGGGATGAAACCCCACTTCACCATGTAGGTGACCTTTGGTGCTTAGATTGATGCATGTTGGAGTCTGAGACTAAGAGTAGGACTGGACATGGACCACACGCCTCCAGTGCTGTGGGTCCGGAATGAACTTTGGGGGGGAAAGAGGCTGCATCCACATTAGAGCCCCTGCTTGGGCAGTTTGCACATTTTCACAAGCTGAAGCTAGGAGGCCTCAGGAAGTGAGGCCTATCCGGTAGATGGCCACGCTCCTCTCTCTTGATTTTGTATTCAATCCTCTCTTGGAAGAGAAGCCAGACCAGGGACAATCTGAGGAAGCAGCCTGTGAAGGTTCTCGGGCTGGAAGCCAGAGACCTCTGTTCTAGGCTTGATGCCATGAGATACCAGCTGGGTGACCTTAGGCAAGCCAGTGGCCTCTGTGTGGCTCAGTCTTTCCTACTATCAAATGGAGGTAGTCATACCTTCCCTCCCTACCTTACAGGGGCATTGCAGGATCAGAGGTGATGACAGATGTATGAGAAACACATTGAAAAATATAACATACTATGCAAATGTGAGGGATTATCAAATCTCAGACTTGGGTTTCCTCCTCAGTGGGCTGGCCTGCCTTGAAACAAGGCAACATATGCAAAGGACCTGGCTCACACCTGACACATAATAGGCGAATAAGCTCTGGGAGCTGTCCAGGCCTATGCCTTTGATCTTGCCTTTCCTCTCATCTGGAAGATCCAAAGTCCTCCCCACTCACCTCCATGCTCCCTCTTCCCCTCTAGCCATTTTTTCTTTTTCTTTTTTTTTTTAAATATATCTTTATTGATTTCAAAGAAAGGAAAGGAGAGGGAGAGAGAGAGATAGAAACATCAGTGATGAGAGAGTCATTGATCGAGCCCACAACCCGGGCATGTGCCCTGACCGGGAATCGAACCCTGATCGCCTGGATCCTAGGTTGATGCTCAACCGCTGAGCCATGCCTGGCCGGGCCCCTCTTGCCATTTTCTCAACCAATATCCAGTCACTCCCCAGAGTTCAGGGAGTCAGAAGTCCTCCTGTTACTTTTTCTTCATAGCTTTCTTCACCTATCTGATATTAGTTGTTTGTTTTTGTGGTCATGTCTGTCATGTTGCCACTAAAATGCAATATCTGTGACTGCAGGAATGGCCTTATTGTCTTGTTCACCTAGGACAAGACCTGGCACATAGTAGTAACTTGATAACTGTTTGTTAAAAGTGAGGGATGGGTGGTTAGATTAATGGATGCCTACCAGAATTATTATTTTTTTCCTCTCTTCTACATCCGTTCTTGGAAACTAGTGGTTTGATGGAAAAGTGTCTAGTCATGGAGTTATTTCCCAGGCCAGGACCCAGGAGGTTTGGCCTTATAACTCATTGGCCAGTACCCTGGAACAGGTCACCTGTTGTCTATTTCCTGGTCTATAAAATAGAGATAATAATACATCATGCATGTTGAGAGGCTCCACAAGATAATGAATGTGAAAGTCAAGGCAAGGGGTTATTACATGTCTCTTTTGTTTTTCACACACAACCTGGTTCACAGGAGGCTTGGGGAAGATGTTAATTTAAGAACCTCAGGCAGAGTCTCCCCTTTACTCTCATTTGGGGGTTCTGAGATGATGATGGTGGTGACGATAGCTATTATTTACTGAGCGATTATTCTCGGGCAGGCTCTAGGCTAAGCACATTTCTTACGTTAATGCACTTAATTCTCCTAACAACCCCTGAGATTAGCCCCACTCTAAAGTAGCCAGTCCTGGTGACTCCATCATATGACTGTGTGCTAATTTTCTTCACAGCACTTATCACTGACTAAAATTAACTTACTTACCTACTTGTTATGGTCTGTCTTCCCAATTAGACTGTAAGTTTCGTGGGAGCAGAGCCTTATCTGTCTTGTTCTTGGCTGCTTCCCCAGTGCCTAGAAGAGTCCCTGACTGGCCCACAGAAGACACTCTATAGACCCATTTAACAGATGGAAAAATGGCTCACAGAGGGGCTGAGTGCCTTACCCGAGGACACACAGTTACCTGGGTCTGTCAGGCTATGACTCTAGTCCCACTTCCTCCCATGGTGCTGTGCCCTGCTAGAGATCTGATGTCAAGAAGGTTGCCCAGGGCCAAGTCCTCTCCCCATCCCCTCTACCTCATTCCCTTTTTACCTTCTGATAGCTGAGGAGTTCTGCCTTGGACAGGGACACCAACAGAGAATTTGTGGAAGCCGCATAGAATGGGAGTTATCTGGTTTCCCCTCTTTGTTCTGGCTCTGTCACCCATGAGTAGGTCTCACTCCTTAGAACCCTTTTCATGGCTCTTACCCACTGGGCCCTCAACCCTTAATTCCAACTTTTAAGAGAACAAGTTCTTGGATTTCAGGATTTGGCACATAAGGCAATGTTAACCTTATCCATAGCCAAGACTTTCTAGAAGTCAGTGATTAGTCTTTGAACATAAAGTTGATTGGTGGCATGAGCAGGCACTGGGGCCAGGACACTTCAGCTTCAGCTTCTGGCCAGTAACTCTCGCTTTCTCACTTAGTCCCTCCAGCCCTATATGGTTGGGAAATCCCTTTTATGCAGTAGAGGATTGGTTCAGTGTATTCAGAGGAGGGGAATTTCCACAATAGGAAAGGCATCTAGAAAGACGTTTGGGGTTAAGAGCTGCATCTTAAAATCCAACAGATCCAGGTTCAATTTAGCCTCCACCACTTACTAGCTGAGTGACCCTGAGCAGATAATATCACCTGTTTGGGTCTCCGTGTCCCTAATAGCTATCTCTCAGGACTATTGTGCAGTGTGGAAGAGATGACACAGAAAAACAGTTGACACCATGTCTGCATGTGGTAAATGCTTAAGGCATGGCAGCTGCTGTGTATCAAGGAATCAGACTCTGGGATCACGACAGGGTATACAGGAGACTCCTATAGGCCAGTAAAGCCTCCCAAGCAAACAATAAACATTGTCTGTTCTTTTGTTTCTGATGTGACTTTATCATTGTCTTTAAAATTTAACTTTTAAATACGATAAGATAACCAGTAGCTCATCAAAGCTGATAATAATCATTCTACTGGAGTCAGCAAATTGGGGATCTAGGCCCAGATCTGCCACTGACTTGCAGGGTGGTCATGTCTTGTAGCACTTTTCAGCACCTTGATGTCTAGCTCCAAGCTGGGCCCAGAGCACAGTAATGGCTCAAATGTATTAAGCACTTGTTATGTGCCAGAAACAGTTCTAAGCATTTTTCATGTGGCGGTGCTCTCAATCCTCATAACTCTACAGGGTAGGTGCTTTTATTAGACTCATTTTACAAACAAAGAGCAATGCTTAGCACTGCGGGTCCCAACTGACCAAGAGGGTGGGGTCGACAAGGCCTTTCACTGTTTCCCCATGCCCCTTTGGTTTGGGTGCTCCCTTTAGCCTGGGGCTCGGAGGGATGGTGGCAGCCACCCTGGGTTTGCTCTGTAAGTTCCTCTAAACCCAGGCCCAGGAGGCAGCTAGGAGGGGCCTCTTCTCACCTCTCCATCTTGAGGCCCTTGATTTATAGCAGCAGAAACTCGGGGTGTGCCTCCTTCTCCACACCCCTAGAGCAGGCAGGTTTCTGTCATTTCTCTTTTTTGTGTGACAGCTGCCTCTCCCTCCCTGCCTCTCAAAGCCCAAGGGCCCGCACCCTGGGGCCCAGTGGGATGGGAGACGTCCCCTGGATGAAGCCCGTGGGAGAGCTGCTGCCCACGGCCTGCCTGGGTGGAGCCTGGCTGCTGCTCCCACTCTGTGTCTGAGAATGTAGGCCTGAGCTGCAGGGCAACAGGAAGGTACTTCCTGTGACAGGATTTGCCCACCTCCCAGTCTGCCACAGTGCCTGAAATCCCACCACTAAAGCGTTTTTCTGCTGTGGTAAGAACTGCCCTCTCATATTATGGTAAAGCGGTGTGGCTTAGTGGAAAGTATGTGGCTTCTGTACTAGACAAGCCTGGGATTAAATCCAGGCTGTGTCATGGACTAGCAGAGTGATCTTGGGCATTTTCTTATCTTCTCCAAGTCTCTGTTTTCTTCATCTATAAAATAAAGCAAATGGTCCTTACCTTGAAGTGTTCTTGTAAGGAACAGAGTTAATGAATGGAGAGCATTCAGTAAATAGCGGCTGATGTTGCTCCCACGTCCCTAACATGAGTGAGTCTACCAGGCTCACTAGAAAGGGGAGCACTGGAGACCAGGAGAACAGTCAGTGGCCACTTCATCTCTGGGGCCCATTTTCCTGGCCTGGCTGTCCCCATCTTCTCACTTACCACTGTCCTTTACATACTCTTTGCTCTAAAATAAACACAAACAGAACTTTCCCACCTCGATGCCTTTGCTCACAAATAAGAGCACGTTCTATAACAGCGATTCTCAAAGTATGGCTCCCAGACTACACGCATCAGCAATACCAGGGAACTTGTTAGAAAAGCAAGTTCTCAGCCACTCCAGACCTACTGAATCAGAAACTCTAAGTGTAGGGCCCAGAAATCCGTATTTTAACAAGCCTTCCAGGTTATTCTGATGTGACTGAAGTTCAAGACCACTATTCTGTATTACAGCATCATCCTACTCCAGCTTGGTATTGGCCCAAAACATCTAGCTCCAGAATTCAGGTGCATTCTACTGCCCCCAAACTGCCTAAAGTGGTAGAAGGAGTTTCGTGTTTTCAAGGCTGGTTACTCCCTGAATTCTTGGGCTTTGGCCTGAGGCTGGCATTCATGCACCTTCTTATGGGACAGCCTAATTTGACCCTCCTTACTTGCCTTCCAGTTTCAGGTCTGTGAGGCTCCTAAAGAATGACCCTGTCAACTTCCAGAAGTTCCCCTACACTAATGAGGACGAGGCCTGGAAGACCTACCTGGAAAACCCCTTGACGGCCGCCACAAAAGCCATGATGAGGGTCAACGGGGATGACGATGGCGTGGCAGCCCTGAGCTTCCTCTATGACTACTACATGGTGCGTCAGCCCCCGGGCATGCCCTGCTCTGAAGGGACGTGCACTCTCACTTTCAGGCCTACGGCTCCATGGCCTGTGACACCCGAAACCATCACCATGTTCTTTCTCACCCTCGGCCTTTGCACATGCTGCTCCCTATGCCTGGCACCCTCCCTTTTCCTGTGGCTAAACCCTGCTCTCAACTTCAGGTCTCAGCCTCAATGCCCTCTCATTCATTCATGAAATGGGGGTAGGCTTTCTTGGGTCTCCCATTCTGAGCCTTCTCTGGACACCTTCAGCAACTACAGTCATCATCCATGACTCTGTGTTTAGGAACTTGCTATTTGTGCAATTATTTCTTCATCTGCCCCATGAAGGTCCTGGAGGTCAGGAACTATGTTGTGATCATTACTGAATCCCCAGCTCCACATACTGCCTGCCACACAGTTCTCAGTACATACTGATGGAATGGATCAGTGCCTCAGCCACACTCTGTCACAGCAACACCCCCAACCTGCCATCTTCTTTCTGCCTGCCCTTGTCCCTTAGTTCATCCCAGTTGCCCTGTCAGCCCCACCTGCCTATTTGAATCCCACTGCCAAAAACATGCCTTCTGCTCTTGAACCCATTCCCTTCCTTCAGGGCCCCTCCCAAGGCCCACCTTCTCTTGGAAGCAATCCTGCCACATCACCTCTGCCTCTCCTGCCTTACTGTCCTCATACCCTTGCTGCCATTATATGCACTGCAATACCTTCTGACAGACTATCTTTTATTACCAATCTCTGATAGTTTCCAGGGCCTCGGCCTTGACTCTGGGAAAGTGTCAGTTACTGAGAACAAGAATTGGGCCCTCCCAGTTCTGATAAGTGGGCTCGAACCAGCTAGCAATCACAAATATATAACACATATGACATCACCCCCACCCTGTCCACCACCAGTTCCAGACATTGCTAGAGGACTGCAGCCTGCATTCCCACTGAGGTACATGAAGCCACAGAATCTTTTTATTTATTTGTTTGTTTGTTTGTTTTTATACTTTGCAGCTTTTCCAAGTTTTTTTAAAATTATTTTTAAAAATTTATCTTTATTGTTGAAAGTATTACAGATGTCTCCTTTTCCCCCCCATCGATCCCCTCCACTCGACATCTGTTCCAACCCCCACCACAGAATCTTTTTAAACCCAGGCAACCCCTATCCAGTTTTCTGAGTTGTCACATGACAGCAAACTTTCTTGCTATCCCTGAGCTGGGCAATTGCTCCAAGAGACTTTCCCAAATTTGAGGATGGGGGATATGAATAGCTAGTTGTTGAGATAACTGGCTCTGAATTTAAAGATTTAAAGCCATCTTATAATTAAGTCCTCAAATTCGCTGACCCAAGCAGTATTTTATCTACCCTCCCACAAGAAGTAAGGCAAATTGTAACTTTAGATGCCAAGGGGAGAAATGGTCCCAGATATGAGAAGGCCCCAAATGATCTCTCTGGCTTTGGTTCTCATCCTGCACCTTACCTTGTCCCCAGCCGACCAATAGCATCCTGATAGCATCTAGCCCAGGCTGATGGAAAAGAAATTTGAATTGGTCGCCTCAGCTGGAGACATGATAGGAGACGGAATTCTACGTCTGGGTTTAAACATCAGTCTGGTATTTACAGCTTAAGGTTAAACCATAAAATAAAATCCAGCACCACCTCCCATGGGTGATAGGCCATTCCCAGGGCCAGAATGGGGGTACAGACTCTGAAGGTGACATGTGGAGTGGTTTATTGAAATATAGTGTCCTGGTGAGATATAACCACCCCTGCCATTGCATCCCAGAGCACTGTGGATGCAGAGCAGTCCTATGGATAGTCTAACAGTGTGGAAAGAGCACCAAGTTGGGAGTCTGAGATCTGGTTCTGCAATGTGGCTTTGGGCAACATAGTCCTAAAGGCTGCCACTTACCGTTTCTTCCTGGTTGCCAGGCACTATGCCAGGCGCCTTCCCTCATGCTCTCCATGGAGTGTGATTAAGGGCCAGGTGTTGGAGTAACTAGACTGGGTTGCAGACCTGGTTCTGGCTTTATTAGCCTTAGGGAGAAGTGACCTGGATGCTCTAAGATACAACAATATTATAATTAGAATCATGAAAGGTAACATTTATGTAGTACTCTCCGTGTGCTAGGTGCTGGTCTAAGCACTCTCATCAATCCCTGAGGCTGGTATTACTGTTATTATCCCTGTTTTACAGATGACAGTCAGCTACAAAGAGGTTAAGGGACTTTCCCAAGGTCACACAGCCAGTATGTAGCAGGTCTAGGAATCAAACCCAAGAAATCTGGATTCAAAGTCCATGTAGGTGTTATAACACCCATTTGACATATGAAGAAACTGAGTCTCAGGAAGATGCAGTTGTTTATCCAAAACACAAAGCATGTCAAAGTGATAAAGCTAGGACTTGAGCCAAGCCTGCCTGACCCCCACATTCCAAGATTTCTAACTGCTAACCTTGGGGTGCGTCTCCCACTCCAACATGGGGCACTTCCCCCACTCCAACTTGGGGCTCAAACTAAGTGATGGCTAGGGCTCCTGCCAAGTCAGAGTCCTGGCGACTTTCTCCCAGGGACCAAGGTTGCTGCCCTACCTGACCAAGTGCGCAGGAACAGACTGAGGTTCCTAACAGCAAGATCTTACCCAAGAGCCAGGCATAATCCTTCCTTCCTCTCCTCTCAGGGTCCCAAGGAGAAGCGGATACTGTCCTCCGGCACCGGGGGCCGCAACGACCAAGGAAAGAGGTGAGGCTCACTCATACCACCATCTCTGCCACTCTGCCCTTCCCACCTTCACTCCATCTTAGACACTGGGCGCAGACAGCACAGTGCTTAGGGGCCCACAAAAGTATTTATTTATTTTTCAATCCTCATCCGAGGATATGTTTATTGATTTATTGAAGGGAGAGAGAGAGAGAGAGAGAGAGAGAGAGAAACATCAATGTGAGAGAAACATGGATCAGTTGCCTCCTGTCCCTGCCCCAACCAGGGATCGAACCTGCAACCCAGGTATGTATCCTGACCGGAAATCAGACCTGCAACCTTTTCGGTGCACAGGACGACGCTCCAACCAACTGAACCACCCAGCCGGGCACCCACAAAAGTATTTAATGCCTTTTAAAATCAAAAGGAAAAAATATATAATCCAACCTGGGTTATATTTATTTTTATACCACTGCAATTGTAAAAGTTATTTTAAAATCTTTTTTAAGGAAAAGGGGACCTGTGAAGGCAAGATAGACTAGGGCTGACAAAAATCAAGAGGCCCTATTTCACACACACACACACACACACACACACACACACACACACACACACACAGATGCCTGCAGGGCTTGTGGGCTGGAGTTTACTGAAAACAAACTTCAAAGCCATAGCAGTGGAAAAGCCCTGAAGGCAGCTTTTCCCAAAACCTTCTGCCAGGCAGCCTCTTGGGGAGGGGACCCCGGCTCTTGTACTTCTTTCCCCTGGCTCTCTTGGGCCTCTGCCTGGCATTAGGGCCTCAGGGCATGGATGTTCTGTGGGTATGGCCAGGTAGGCACTGGAAGCTCCCTGCTGGTCCTCTGGTGGGAAACCCAGGTTCCTCTCTGCCTTCAAAAAAATCCAAACTGCGGAGGCTCCAGCAGCTGGCACAGTGCCCCTCCACTGCTAGGAACAGTGGGCTTTGGTGCATGGGGACTTTTCTCAAAATGAACTTTTATAAGTGTTGTTAGCTTTCCTGATAATAAAAGTGATACTTGCTTGTTGTAAAATATTCCAACTCTATAGAAATGTAAAAAGTAAAAGTTTCCTGTCATCCTGCTTCTCTGCCTCCCTTAAAGTTTGGGATCTATCCTTCCAGACCTTTTCCTCAGCACACATTAACTGTACTCACAGATGCGTACTCCCGCACACACCCAGGGATGACACAGTGGCTGTTTCAAAGTGGGGACATTTAACCCTGGCTAAGAAATAAATGAACTTTCAGCTTTTAAAATCACCAAGCACTGTAATGGATAAAGCAGCCCTGAGCCTGTACTTGGTTCCATTTTTGACCCCCTCCTCCCTGCTCATCCCTATGACAAATTGGCCTCCTCCATGTCTTTTTTCATGCAAGGACCTAAACATTACATCGGACTAAAGAAGGTCATTGTGCCAGTGTGAGGGTCACCCTCCAATCCCACTGTGGACCCCCTGCCCCCTCAGAAAGAAGAGGTGCACTCACTCTGCCTCCTCTCTTTCCCCAGATACTACCATGGCATGGACTATGAGATGGACCTCACCCCCCTTGAAAGTCCCACGCACCTCATGAAATTCCTGACAGAGAACGTGTCTGGAAGCCCAGAGTACCCAGATGTGCTCAAGAAGAATAACCTGATGAGCTTGGAGGTGGCCATGCCCTCCCCCAGCAAGGCAGCTCCCCTCCCTGCCGGCCCCAGCAAGCTGGAAGCTGGCTCTGTGGACAGCTACCTGCTGCCCACCAGTGATGTATACGATAACGGCTCCCTCAACTCCCTGTTTGACAGCATCCATGGGGTACCGCCCACACAGCGCTGGCAGCCAGACAGTACCTTCAAGGATGACCCGCAGGAGGTGAGGGCCCACCCCTCTGCCCCTCAGTGTCTCTCCGGAAACATGCACACGTGCAGAAGGCGAAGAGATGGTGGGGAAGTCAGAGCTCTGGAGTCCTTTGGCGAGGGTCCTGGAGCTGAGGCAGGGTTGCTGTGTCCTGTTGTTCCGGCTGTGCGCCGCACACCTGCACAGCTGCATGCAGCAGCCTTGGCTGAGGCCCCAACAGCCCAAACATGCTCATCTATTCCCTTTGACTGTGTTTCTCTGCAGTCGCTGCTCTTCCCAGATATCCTGAAAACGTCCCCGGAACCCCCGTGTCCAGAAGACTATCCCAGCCCCAAGAGGTAACTCAGTCCCTGTGAACCCTTGGCCACCTGGGCAGTGGGCAGGGGGCTGAAGACAGAGCCTCACACTGTTCCAAGCAGGCAAATCAATGAATGAAGATTGGAGAGTGAAGCTATACGATAGAAAAGGCATAAAGAGAATGGCTTCTACCTCCCTTTCCTGGGCTCAGATCTCAGCACCCTGTTAGAAAACCAGGGCTCTGTTGCCCCTAGTGTCCCCTGTGGCCTTGTCACCCCTCAGAGGTTTCTCTGGATTTCAGTATTTATTATTCAGCAGGACTGGGGCTCAACAAAGCCATTAAATAGAACCCCCAAAATTATGGAAACCAAGACTCAGGGAAGTAAGGTGATTTACCAAGGACACACAGCAAGTCCGCAGCAGAACCTCAGGCTTCCTGTCCCACTGGCCTCTGGGATGCTTTTGCCTGGGAGCCCAGTCTCACTATCCTCTCCCTCCTCCTCACAGTGACTTTGAGTATACCCTGGGCTCCCCCAAAGCCATCCACATCAAGTCAGGCGAGTCACCCATGGCCTACCTCAACAAGGGCCAGTTCTACCCCATCACCCTACGGACCCCAGCGGGAGGCAAAGGCCTTGCCTTGTCCTCCAACAAAGTCAAGGTGCGTTGGCCCTGGAGCAGCTTGGGAAGGGGAAGGGAATGGTCAGGTCAGCCCTGCCTGCCAGGGGCCCAGGGAGAGGGTTCAGTTGGATAACTGCCCGTTGCAATGGAGTGGGGGAAACTGAGGCAAAAGGGCAGGGCCACTGGAGCCAGGCTCAGGGAAGGAACCCACATGGGGGCCTTTCCCAAGGCTGGGCGTCACAGCAACCATTGTGCTTGCAGAGTGTGGTGATGGTTGTCTTTGACAATGAGAAGGTCCCGGTAGAGCAGCTGCGGTTCTGGAAGCACTGGCATTCCCGGCAGCCCACTGCCAAGCAGCGGGTCATCGACGTTGGTGAGAGCCCGCCCAAGCCCCGTCCTAGCCTCCCTCCCTCCCCTTACTCTCTCTCCCACCCACACACACCCCGTAGTCAGGCCTTTCTTGCTGTGTCCCTTTCCCCAGCCCCCTCTGACCTCTGAAGGACTTAGTTCTGACCCTGGTTGCCTGCCTGGTCCTGTCTCCCAGTCAAAATCTGTGGAGTTTGCAGGGATTTGCATCTGCTGTCTGGAAGCAGTGGTCTCTTTTCTGTGTTGCTTTGGGATGAACAGGGCTTTGGGGATCCCAGCTGTGTCAGATAAATAGGCCCCTGGGATGCAGGCCTGCTCTCTCCATCAGGGGCCTTAGAGGACTGAGACACAGATGCCTAAGATAACAGTGCAGGCTGCTGGGATGCAGGCTTTGCCAGAAGGTGGGGGGCAGGAGTAGGCCCTGTGTGTGCCACCTTGTCCCTATCCCAGGCCCTGAGATGGGTGGGAGAAACAGGCCATGTTCAGGTCTCCAGGTTCTGGCTCTGTCACTCTCTTCCTGGTGTGTGGTCTGTTACCTCTCCTTCCTGAGCCTCAGTTTCTTCAACTGTCAAATGGAACAAGGCCAGCTGCCCTGCTTGCCCACAGTGTTGCTCTGCCTTGGAGCAATGCATACGGGAGACCATGATACAGACAGGGACGATTCTTATCTGAGAGGCTAGAGCACAGAGTGGTTAGGAGCCTGGGTTCAAGAGCCAGACAAAGCTGAGCTCCGCTCCTTGCTTTGCCTTTTATTAGTTGTGTGACTCAGAGCAAGTGACTAAACTTCTCGGAGCTTCATTTTCCTCATGTGTAAGTTGAATATTCATAGTGTCATTCGTGAGGATTAACTAAGGCCTTGCCATATTGTATGTGTTCCTAAATGGTAGTAATACTACCATTTGTTCGATAGTAATAGTTCAGTGGTTCAGAATTTGTAGTACTGGTACCACTGCTATTAGTACCACTATTACTACTACTGCTGCTGTTACTACTGCCTTAGCTGAGCAATCTCCTAAATCACAGTCTCAATGAAAGTATAACCTTCACCCAAAACAATGAAGGCCTTGGCCTACTTGGCAAAGTTAGGGATTCCCTCCGGGGTCTAGGCAAATCTGCTACCCAGGCTGGACCTCAGTTTCCCCACCTATAATCCAGGGCACAATAACCAGTTTCCTCTCTGGATTGAAGCCTGGTTCTTGGAGGAGAGGATGCAAGTCCCTGTCAAGAATGGGGTCCAGCTCCTAAATGCCTCCTCCCCATGGTCCCCAAATCCCTTCCCTCCTGACTCTCCTTCTGGTCTCCTATGGTTTCAGCTGACTGCAAAGAGAACTTCAACACCGTGCAACACATTGAGGAGGTGGCCTATAATGCACTGTCCTTCGTGTGGAATGTCAACGAGGAGGCCAAGGTCAGTGCTGGGGCATGGCTAGGATGGGGCTTGTGGCAGCTGCTCCTATGAGGGTACCAATGGAGGAGGCAGGATAGAGAGCAATGAAGACCAAGCTCTGAAGCCAGAAAGGCTGGGCCCATATCCCAGCTCTGTGATCTTGGACCAGTGCTATGGCTTTAAAACTGGGATGTAATCATAGCACCAGCTGTTCGGCTGACATGAGGATCATGGGGGATAAGTAAAAGGTAGAGAATAGCCTGGCACATAAGTGGCTGTTGTTATTAACCCAGTCCACCCATTTACCAGATAGGAAAACTGAGCCTTGTGCAAGGTCACATAGCAAGCTGCCATGACACCAGGTTTCCTGACTTTCAGGCCATTGTAGAGTGTGGCAGGAGAAGTGCTGTGTAGTTCTCTAGATGAGGACTGAAATCCCAGCTCCCTCCTTTCTTGAGCCCATAGAAAGGAAACAATAATCTGCCTTCTGGGGTTGTGGTGAAGATTCCACGAGATCATGCATGTCTAAGAGACCGGCACAGTGCCAAGCCCATCAGGGAGGCCTGAGAAATGGAGCCTCTGGTGATTTTTTTTCATACCAGCAATTAAGCCATTTAATGCTTGAGGCCAGCCTTGAACTTGTGTGTGCTTCTGGGCCTGTGTCTTGGTTTTTTGTTTAGAGAGCTGGCATCATGGAAAGGGCACTGGACTGAGAGTCAGGGGCTGGGTGACCTGTGTGTCCTTTCCCCTCCCTGGCCTCGGCTCTCTCCATCAGAGCAGGCCATGGCAGGAGTATTTCTGGCCTTGGACAGACTGGGAACTAATCCCTGTCTCCCTTCCTGTCCAGGGATCCCAGAGAAAATGGAGGTGAGGGGCTCTGAAAACACAAAGGGAGGCACAAAAGAAGGGATTATTATTATTCAAACAGAAGACGCCAGGGGCAGGAGGAGGAGCTGGGGCCTCCAGTTCAGGGAGGTGGGGAAAGAGTTTCGTGGGAAGGGAGAGGTGGGTTTCGGTTGGGATTTTCTCACAGCCTCTTAAGCCCCCAGGCTTGGGTCTTTCTCAGGTGTGAGCTGGGTGGGGGCTGCATTAGGGCTGAGCTGGCTGAGGGGGAGGTATGTCTGGCATGTGCCCAGGGCCCCCTCAGCCTGGGAACGAAGGGGGTCTGCTCAGGCACCACATCCCACCCCCATTGTTCAGGTCAGGGTCATTTTCAAGGGAAATGTCCCCAAGAGCAGGAGCCAGCCTGGAGTGGGGTCTGGCCCTGGCACTCCATGGAGGAGTAAGCTTGCCAGGGACTGCCCAGCTGAGACTGGCCCAGGCTGCCCTCAGTTGGGCATAGGCTCTGGGGTGAGACTCCTGCTGTCCACTGACAACAGTTACACATGTCCAGCATCACTACATGCCAAGGCCGCTGGGTGATCCTCACAGCCCCAGAGCCCCACAAGATAGGGTTAATTGTCCCCATTTGCAGATAAGGAAACAGCTCCATGTGGTTAAAGCACTTGTCCAAAGTCACATGGGTAGCAGAGCCGAGCTTCCCACCCCAGGTCTGGGTGGCCCCACATCTAGGCTCATTCCGCTATGCCACCCTCCCTCACTGCCTGTGGAAACATCAACTCAGAGCCTCTATTTCCTCAGCTGTAAAATGGAGGTGACTGGTTCGGTGTTGGCTGGAGCTGGTGGCTGGGGTGCTGAGGGGCAGTGTCTCACTCTGTGACCCAGGCCCAGCAGGACAGTGGTCTTCTGAAACTGGGGGCTTGGCGTGGGAAGAGAGGTGATGTTTGCCTTCAGGGCAGTGTGAGATTAAGGGCACTCACCAGGTACACAGTAGGCTCAATAAAGGGGATTGAGGGATAGCAGGGCTGGGGACTTGGGCAGGCTGTTTATTCAGCTCCCCTGTCTGTCCCCAGGTGTTCATTGGTGTCAACTGCCTCAGCACAGACTTCTCCTCGCAGAAGGGGGTAAAGGGTGTTCCCCTGAATCTGCAGATTGATACCTATGACTGTGGCCTGGGCACTGAGCGCCTGGTGCACCGTGCTGTCTGCCAGATCAAGATCTTCTGTGACAAGGTGACGAGGGCAGACAGACCCTCTGCTGGGCCTGGGGAGGGAGAAAGGGAGCCCCTCTGAGTGTGCCTGTCTCTCTCTGTATCTGTGCTTGTCATCTGTCTGGCCTGGTCTCTCTGTATATTTCCTCTGTCTCTCTGCATTCCTGTCTCCTCTGTTTCTGAAGACCTCTTTCCAGATCTTTATAAATGTCTCTCCATGTCTCTTTCTTTCCTCCTCTCCCTCTGACTCCATTTCTCCTCTCCCCCTCCCACTCCTCTCTGTACTTTCCTATCTCCTGGTCTCACTCTGGGAAGAAAGCAGCATCAGAAGGCTGGCCATATTTAAGACGCAAAGCAGCCATCCCCCCCCCCAAGACACTCGGTGACCCCCTTCCCCTTCTCCCTCACAGGGGGCCGAGAGGAAGATGCGGGACGATGAGCGGAAGCAGTTCCGGAGGAAAGTCAAATGCCCTGACTCCAGCAACAACGGTTAGTGGGGAGAGTCAGGGGGGACTGGGCCAGGTTGGGGTGAAGGGGGAAAAGAGAGTAGAGGGCAGAGGTTAGGGGCATGGATGGAGGGACCTCAGGTCACAATGCCTCTCTTTTCCCAGCAGGCATCAAGGGCTGCCTGCTGTCCGGCTTCAGGGGCAATGAGACCACCTACCTGAGGCCTGAGGCTGACCTGGAGACCCCACCGGTGCTGTTCATCCCCAACGTGCACTTCTCTGGTCTACAGCGTCCTGGAGGGGTGAGGCCTTGAGCTGAGAGAGGGTCTTGGCCCCTGGGTGGGGCCTGCCTTAGCACAGACCAGTGGGGAGCAACCTGCCACTCAGTCAATCCAGGCCCATTTAGATGTTTATGGGTCCTAATATTTTTTATATCAAAATGAAAATACCTTCATTGAATCCCAGGAAATTGTTTTAAATGTGTATATATATGGTCACATAACTTCTGTGAGTTTTTCTACTCAAGAGAAGAATGTTAATAAGGAAATGGACTCTATAGCCATCAGAATATTTGTGGTTGGCACACACACAGGGGGTTTCTGATATCTGAGCCCCAGATTCAGTTGTAGCGTCCTCCAAGCAAGGTGGGTAATAATCATCACAGAGGCACTGTGAGCACGCATCGTGCACCAGGCTTGGTGCTTTCCATGCATCACCACCTCTGACCCTCACTACACAACTGTGAAGTGGTAATACTATTCTTCCGGATTTGTGGGGTAGAAATTGAGACACAGAGACCTCCCAAAATTACACAGGAAGTGGCCAGGCAACTTGTCTCCAGAAACGGTCCCTATACCATTGACTTCACCACTGCTGAAGCCCTGAGCCAGTTACTGAGCCCCTGGGACATCCCAGGCACATGGGACATCCCAGGCACGTGGGCCCGGCCCTTTGCCATGCTGTCTCTTTCCCCATCACAGCCATCCTTTGAGGCAGAGACTGGTCATCCTGTTTTCCAGACAAGGTCCCACAACAAGTTAGCGGCAGAATCAAGGCCCCAGAGCCTGTCTGCTAGTCCGCTTCCATATTAAACACTTGGAAGGCTTCCTTCCTTTGAGGCCGTAGCTCACCACTGTTTAGGTGGGAGTGTCTTCAAAGCAGCCTTTAGATAGGTCACGGGGCTGGAAGAGCAGCCAGTGCTGGTGTCACCCTGGGCACACTTTAAAGCCCTTTCTGTGTCGGCCACCTTCCCTTCGCTGCTCCAGAGCACCGGCTGCTGCATTAATCCACTCTTTTCCCCCAGCAAGAGGTGAAGGAGGAAGATGATTAAGGCCCCTGCGGCCAGTTTAACAGCTAATTTGGGGGGGGGGAGGGAGAGGGAGGGAACACTCCGCACATGTGGCCTGAAAAGGAGACGCCGGGGAAGCAGAAAGAGTGGAGAACCTGAGTTAGGAGTCCGAATCTGGACTGCATCCTGCTGGATGTCACCCAGGGGCGCTCTGCCCTCTCTGGGCCTCAGTGTCTCCTCGAATAGGACTGGCGATGACTTCGCCAGATAGCAGTGCCAGGCGCACAGGAGGGGCAGAGGGAGTGCTCTTTCCCTCACCGCCTCTGCCTCGGCTCCCACACCTAGTCACCTGCTGCAGGACAGTCTGGGCGTGCTGGGGCTCAGGTGGGACTCCCTGATCCTGCCAACACTTCTCTAGCACCTCCTGTGTGTCATTGAGTCCCTGACTCATCCCACGTGGGCGGGATGCTTCCTTTCAACTCGAGATCTCTCACTTAAGGGTTGTTATCTGAGCAGAATGGGCAGGAGAGGCACTGAAACTGCATCTCCCTTCTCTCCCCAGCCAAAAGCTGTCGCTGCCAGGAATCCTCCAGCAGCCAGGGGCTCCTCTCATCTTCTTGCATGTGATGGAAAATGTCTTTTCTCTTTATTGCAGGCAGTATCCTCGGCAGGACAGGGCAGCTCCAACAGGTACGGAGACAAGCAGCCCAGGGCCTACCTCCCTACCTGTCCTCCCTTCCCTGCTCTCCCTGCCCCCCAAGCCAAGGGCTGGGCCCAGAGGAAGCAGCCATGGGACTCTGTCCCCAACCCCCAAGCTCCTAGATTCATGCTCCTTTCTCACTGAAACTGCCTGAGTTTTTATGGGTTTGTTTTATGTGAAAAGCTGGCGAATCTCTGGCGAGACATCTGCTTGTAAAAAGGGAAAGAAAAAGCCTCAGAGATGGTGGTGCAGATTTGTAGAGTGAGGAGGGAAGCTGTGCTGGAGGACTTGGGGGATCAGAGCCTCTCCTCCCCTCAGCCCTTCAATCTAGGGCCTCCGCCCTCTGTCAGCCACAACCCCTTCACATCCCTCAGCCTCAGCCTAGAAATCTGTCAGAAGAGAAGAATGACCTATGGGGATGAGGCTGCTAGGAGAGGACGGAGTATAAATGGAATCTTTGTGAATGGGAAGCCCTTTAGAAGATCGTTTGTCAATATCAGTAAATATTTTCCCTGTAAACAAGAGGTACTTTTTATAAGGTGCTTAGACACCAAATTATGTCACATATCCCTCACAGCAGCCCCAGTGAGGCAGACAAGCAGGGGTTATCGCTCTGCTTATGGAAGGGGAAACTGAGGCTCAGAGAAGTGAAGTGACTTGCCTGAGGTCACACAGCTGTTAAGTAACAGAGGCAGGATGGAAATCCCACCTTACTCCAAATGCCACAACCCTTCCTCCTCCCACTGACTCACATCCAACCTGACTCTTTCAGAAAATAATAATGATGATAAAACAATAGTCCACATTTATTAAGGCCCTACTGTGGGTCACACACTGTTCAACAGTAGTGTGCATCATCTCCAGCCTCACAACCTTATGAAATATTGTTATTACTTTATTGTCATCCCATTTTACAGATGGGAACCCTGAGAGGCTGAGACTCCCCCCTAGTCACCCAGGCAGTCCAGCTCCAAAACCTGCTACTCTAACCACTGCTCCACTGCTTTTGTGCCTACCCTCATGGGGTCTCTTTCACCTCTGAGGCCTCTGGAGGATCAGTGGGGCCCTTTGGACTCTGGGATCCCCTGGGTTCCTGATGAGCCTTTCTCTGCCATTCCCACAGGCTGCCTCTGAAGCGTGCCTGCTTGCCCTTTGCTGAGGAGTTTGAGCCTCTGCCCTCCAAACAGGCCAAGGAAGACGATCTGCAGAGAGGTAGCCTCATACCCACCCCATTTGTTGTTTGAGCCCACCTCGCCCCAGCACCCCATGAGGGCTCCCCAAAGCCTCAATCACTGATCCTGCCCCAAGGAGCCTGGGCAGCACCCATCCCAGCAGAGGTTGTGGAGGGAGGGGTAGGGGTAAGGTGGGGCTCCCATAGCTGGCTTTCTCACTTGGGCACTCTAAATCAGTGATTTCCTGGGAGAGAAGGACATGCCCGAGCCTCTGGGGCTGTAGTTGACCAGCAGCGAGACACCAGCCAGCAGCAAAGATCCAAAGTTCCTGCAACCATGAATTAGCCTTGCCCTGCAGTTGGTGTTGCCAAATGTCATATGGTGAATTCCCATAGCAACTCTGTGCAATGGGGGTGGATCCACCTCCATTTTCCATTTGGATAAAATGAGACTCAGTAATGTTAGAAGAACCTCTTCAGGTCACATAGCTGGCAGGTGGGAGAGGGGGATTCACACCCACCAAGATCAGCACAGTCTAAGCAGGTGCCCGGGACCTGCAGAGCCCGGGGGTTCAGCCCCTCAGCAAGGGTTGTTTTTTTCTGCCAAAATCAATCTTATGTTAAGAAAGGAAGTAATCCTTTTTAAGATTCCCCTACCCCCGAGGTACTCCACAGCCCATTCATCCCCCTCACAACACTGAAAGCCACCCCCTTTGCTTCTCAGTTCTGTTGTATGTGCGGAGGGAGACTGAGGAGGTGTTCGACGCCCTCATGTTGAAGACCCCGGACCTGAAGGGGCTGAGGAACGCGGTAAGAGCTCCCTTTGTGCTCCTGTGCACATACTTTACTCTGCACCACACAGTCCTGACTTCCCACAGGAGGCTCTGGGAAGGAATGTACTGGAGCCTCAGAGCAGCGGTTGTCCACCTGTCACCCCATTGGGAGGGCCCGCTGGGCCGGGCGGGGTGGGGGGGAAGCCTCTGTGATATTATCTTGCGGCCAGAACCCTGGCTCCACCCTGGGAGTCGCACACACCATAAATCCTCCTTAATCTGATGGCTGCTGTCTGACAGGCCAGAGCTTTTTGTTGGCTTTGTAAACCTGTTTCTATTTTAATGGGAATGAAACCCAAAAAGGCCAGGCCCCAGAGACACTTTTTTCCGTCCCAGGATCCTCATTCCTGTACCTTGTGGTTGGCGGGGAACGGGGGGGGGGGGGGGGGGGGGGGGTTGGGGGGCGGCTGGGGGGCAGGGGGAGGATGGGGCACTGGCCAGGGAGGCTGGAGGTGTGTCTGGGCAAGGAGAACTCCCCCAACCCCCCCCAAACCACCAGAGAGCAGGTGAAACAGCCCCGAACAAAACCCACAGCAGCTTTGTGGCTCAGCTAAAAACTGCACAAACAGCCTCACGGGGCCAGCTGTGCTTAAAGGTCAGCCCACTCCGAAAAGCCACGTGGTTCCAAGATCTTGGGCTGTGGAATCAGGTCCTAACTTTGTGTACCTTTTGAAGACCTACTATGTGCCAGGCATCTTGTCAGGCACACTGCATTTGCTACTCACCACATTCCCAACAACCCTGAAAAATGGGTACTGTTATCTCCTCATTTCCCACAAGGAGACAGCCTCCCAGTCAGAGTTCAGGTGACTTTTCAAGGTTACAGGAAGTGACAGAGCTGGGATTCCGGCCCAAGCTCTCTCCACTCTGCTCTGCTCTCCTGTTCTCTTCACGTATTTTCAGCCCTGCTTGGCATCAGCCCCAGGAAGTTGGGCTCACAAAAGACCATTAAATGTCATTTGAATATAGACTGAATCTTTGGGTTGGATAGACCCTTACAGGGCCAGCTCCCCATCTAGTGCTTGAGCTGTCCCCCCAGTAGCTCTTCCAAGTGCGTGCCCACTCTTAACTGGTATACTTCAGGGCTGGAGAGCTCATTACCTAATGGGGCAGCCTATGCTGTCTTTGTGGTCAGAAAGTTCCTAAGTTCTTGCTTACGTTGACTTGAGTTCCTCTTGATAGCTTCCAGTCACATCACCACTAAGATAAATAGTCTGAGAATTTTTCTTGCCTGGAGGGATCCCTGTCAGAGCAGAGAATAACTGAGAGCTGAACCAGACCCTCCTCTTGAAAGGCTCAGTGAGGACAGCTTCCACCGGAAGCCCTTGGCCTGAGGTTCGCTGCCACTTTGACAGTCAGTAACACTAACCTGCAGCATTTGACTGAGCCCTCCCAGGGGACAGGCACTGGGCTGGGCCCTTTCCATCATTGTCTCTGTTCATGTGCAGAACAACCCTGTTGTGTACATCCCATTATTACACCCATTTTACAAATGAGGAAACTGAGACTCAGCAAAGTAAGAGTTCTGCAACTCCAGGTGGCAGAGCTGGGACCAGACTAGCTGTATCTGCCCAAAGGAAACTTGAATTCTGGGGAGAAATGGCTGCCTGGCTGTGTGAGTGCAGGCAGGTTTGCTCAAGCCTCTGAGCTGCACTTGCCCCATCTGTAGAATCAGTGTTCTGGAGTGTGGTAGGGGCAGGAAACCTGCGTCCTAGGCTAGGCTTTGGGTACCTTATCTTCTTCGAGCTCAGCATCCACACCCATCAAATGGAGTTAATAATCCCTGCTTAAAGGGGGAAATGTTTGGGGTACCACCTTACCCAACAGGGTAAGAGCCTCCTTATCGCTCCACTTCTAAACTAACAACAATGACCATTTCAAGTATTGACCATTTATTCGGTACATACCATGAACTGTCCTAAGTGTTTTATGTGAACCAATTCATTTAATTCTTCCAGCAACCGAATGAGCTAGTCTCTGTAACTGTCTCCATGAGTAGTTTGCACAAAATTGGCCAGCTGGTGGAGGGGATCCTTCAGCACTGGAACAATCCAACTATCTGATGTTAGGCAGGGGCTGAGAGGAGCGGTGATGCCCTTCGGGATATTTTATAGTCACAAACCATGATGTTTGTCAAGGGTTTGCTGTGATGTAGGAAGGCTTATAATATACAATGATAAGTAAAACTATCTATGTGGAATATAAAAATACCCGTATACATGGCCAAATGATGGGAAGGAATACACCCAGATGTTAATGGTGTTTATCTCTGGGAAACAGGATTATGGGTGATTGCAATTTTCTTCTTTGTATCTTTCCACAATCTGGACATAGATTACTTTTTTTTTAAATCTTCACCCGAGGATGTGTGTGTATGTATGTGTTTTTTAAACTGATTTTAGAGAGAGAGGGGGAGAGAGAGAAACATCAATCAGTTGCCTCCTGCATGCACCCCGATTGGGTATCAAACCCACAAACTAGGCATGTGCCCTGACTGGGAAGAGAATCTGAGACCTTTCGGTGGACAGGATGACGCTCCACCCAACTGAGCCACAACAGCCAGGGCTGGGCATATACTCCTTTTATAATTAGGAAATTTGAAGTCATGATATAAAAGAATGTTATGCATCCACTTTGGGCAGCAGACAATGAATCCCCTACCGCTGTCTTCCAGATCTCTGAGAAGTATGGGTTTCCCGAAGAGAACATTTACAAAGTCTACAAGAAATGCAAGCGGGGGTAAGTGCCCAGGACAGCTCTCCCTCCCCATTCTCCCCACTCTGCCCCTTTCCCTCTAAAATGTTGGCTCAGGGAGCTCCCAGCAGATCTACTCTGACCAGCATAGGCCTGCTGCTCAGTGCTGAGTGGTGTGTGTTCTTGGATTTGTGGAGAGGACTAGATGTGGAGTTGGGCAGAGAGCCCCTGGTCAGGCCAAGGCCACCTGCAGAGACCAGACAGTGATCACTATTGGGAAGGAAAGGAGTGGGAGGTTGGGGAAGTGGAAGTGCAGGGCCACGTGTCATAAGACTCAAGTTCAAGTCCCAAGGCCACTGGATAATCAAGTCACTTGATTGTGATGATGATGATAGTGACTACCATTCACTTGACCACCTACTATGTGTCTGATAGTGTGCTAAGTATCTCATTTAACCCTCACAGTGACACTATGAGGTAGATGCCATTACCTACACTTCACAAATAGGGAAACTGAGATTCAGAGGTGATAAGCAGTGTTCAGGGGCAGGAGCAGCAGAGTCAAGTCTCAGAGGCAGAAGGGCCCAGCAGCAGTGCTACCTGCTGAGTCAGGGTGCCCAGAGGGAGTGGCTGGCCTTGCGCCTGGAAAGGGGACTGTGATGGGTGTGGTTTTGAGGGAGCCGCACCAGGGATGCTCCCAGGCCCCCTCCATCTTTAGGTTGGCATGAGGCATGAGGGGAGTAAAGCTTTACCCTCCAGGAGGCCAGACAGTGCCTGTGGCCTACCTGGGTTCCTGGGGATTCTTGTTAAGGACTGCAACACTCTCTGCTATCTTCCCAGGAGATCCCTTGGTAGGGGGAAGGTGGAGGACCACATGGTGACTGCCCACCAAGGCTTCAGTCTCCAGGTCAGAGCCCATGAGCTGGGCCTCTGCAGCCCTTGGTAACTAGGTCACCTCACCAGGTAGCACAGGGTCCCCAGGCAGTGAGGAATTGCCATTGACCAGGGCTCTGGGAAACACTCCCAGCCCCACTGCCCATAGCTCCAACTGTTCCTCCTGCCCTGGGCAGTCTAACTCCAGCCTCACTCACTGGCCACCCCTGGAAGTATGCAGGCATTGTCCCCCGGCTATGTCTGTGGCTTGTCCTCGTTAGAAGACTGCAAAGTGAGGCAGGTTCTGGACTCAGGCTGAGGCCCCATCCAGTTAGGCCCAGGGGTAGCCGCCTTCCTCACAGGCCCAGCCCTGCCTCCCTCCCCCCTTCCTCGGTTTCTACCCAGCTTCCCATAGAAGGGCGGGGTAGGGGAAGGTGTTCAGCCCTGCCGCCCCTGGGAAAGGATCCATTTGGTTTTGGTTGTATGAGTGTCTAGGGTTTTTGTGTGTATTTTTTTCTTCCAAGTTTCGGTTTCAAACTGGGGCTCACACACTCTGGAGCAGAATCCAGCTCACAGCAGAGGGCAGGCTCTGCTTTGCCCAGACAAGTCCAGCCCCACTTCCCCTTTCAGTTCCAGTGCCCACACCCCTGGCTGCAGCCCCACCTGCGGCCAGCCTCCCTCACAGATCCCACCACAGCTGGGCTGAGGGGCTGGGAGGTACCTTTGTGCATGATTTGGGGTTGGGGGTAATGCTTATAAGGCTGCCCCAGCCCCTAGCCTCACTGGATGAATTGCAAGACTTTCCCTTAAGCCCAGCCAGCTAGTTAAACCATAATTATTATAACTTCCATTTGTGGAGCACTTTGTACATGTCAGGTGCTGGGCTATATAACTCAGAGGATCATCTCTTTGACCCTTTGAGTTTGGGTGATCATCTCTATTTCTACAGAGGAGGAAACTGAGGTTCTGAATAGTCCCAGGGTCCCAGAGTTAGTAATTGGCAGAAAGAATCCTGGCCTGTCTAATGCCTGGGCACACGTCCACTATTTTATCTTGCCTCCTGCTTTTTCCTCTAACCACTAAGCAATGAGCAAATACAGGCTGTGGCCAGGCCAGCCCCATAGCCCAGGGCATCATTCAGCGGCCCTTCAGACGCATTCCACACCCTACACACCCCGAACCATGGAAACCTCAGGTCTAAGATTGCCCGTGATGCCCAATGAGAAGAGTCCCCAAAAAAACTCTTGGGAGAGGCCAGGCTCATTTATCACCTCCCTAAGAGTTGAACTCTCCTCATCTGAGGAACAGGAAATTCTAATCAGTGGCCTAGTTTTTTTTCACAGAACCCTCCTGAAAGTCCTCTGGACAAAGGTAGATACAATCAGCTTTACAAGCCCCACTGAACGCCTGAGAGATTAACAAATACATTGTTTTTGCTGGCAGCTGGCCAGGGGTTTCATGCGAACCAGGACAGAAGACAGCTAGAAGCTAGCAAGTGATGAGAGGCCCATGTTCTGGGACAGCAGCGTTTAATATCCCGCCTCTAGGGCCAGATGCCATTGTCCTCTGAGGGGAAGGGGTCCATAGGCCTATCTGGGATCCCTGTGCACAGGTGTGCGCCTGGTCCACCAGGAGGCCCTGCCTGGGAGCTGGAGGGAGGCATCTCTAATTTGAGCACATACACAGTGCTCGGCGCCTAGACGCACCCAATAAATGCCTCCGTATGAAAGAAATAAAACCCCGCTGCTGACAAAGTGCCCACCCCTCCACCCCGGCCCTGGCCTCCTGCTACCCCCGAAGAGCCCCCTGTAAAATAAAGGAACTGCAAGCAGGACCTGAGGAAGTGGGAGCCTGTCATTAGACACAGGCAGTCAGCACCAGGCCCCAGCCTGAGCCCAGACCTTCCAAAAAGCAGCAGCTGCCTGATGCTGCTGCAGGGACAACTGGACATAGGCTGTAGGCTTCGGCTCACTGCCGTCTCCATTGCCCCTCTGGACCTGGAGATGGTGGGGACAAGGCAACTGCCCTCGGGAAGGGAGACAGCTACATGCCAGGAACGTGGTCTGGGATTCTCACCTCCCCCTCTCCTGCCCCTCTTAAACTAATCTTACCCTCATCTGAACTCTCCCCCAGCCCTGGATTTTGCCTTCCTTATATATGCCACTTTCTAACTTGTATTTATAGGGGGCTTTTGGTGTGTTTAAAAGATGCAGTGGAAAGAGACAAAAGTCTGGGCTCAAATCTCAGCTGGGCCATCTGTTGCCTGTGTGGCCTGAGGCAAATGACTTGACTTCTCTGAGCCTCAGTTTCCCATCCTGAACTAGAGTTATAGGCTTACAAGGCTTCATTCTCCCGGGCCTGCCTGCTAGATTCTAAACTGGAGGACAGGATCTCAGGTCTCTGTGTGGCCCTTGTTTTTGTTTGGAGCAAGGCCCTGCATGTGGAAAGACCTCAGTGGATGAGGTGGGACAGATGGATAGATGGATGGATGGATGGATGGATGGATGGATGGATGGATGGATGGATGGACGGGTGAACATACTCAGTTCCATTACAAAGGAAAAGCTGAGAGGACCAGGTTGGCACGTCTCCCGGGTCCTTCACTAGGCAAGCAGCTCCTAGAGGGTGCCCTTTGGCCCATGCTCTGGCTTTCAACCCTGCAGAGAGCCCAGCCATGGAGGCTTTGTCCTCAGGTTGGCCCAGGTCCTTGTCTGAGGCCTGTGGGGAGAGAGAAGGCCGAGCTCCTCGAGTCTACTGTACCATCCCTGAGATTTCAGCTCCATGGTGACAGGACTTAGAGCGGGCTCGTGTGGTACTCACCTCTGGCTCTGAGTGACACGTCGCAGTCTCCTTTTGAGCCTAAACCATGCTGGTCTTCCCCACAACTCCTGCACTTGAACCCACACTCTGTGTCAGAGGCCTCAGCCTGGCCTGGTGACTAAGGAGCACTGCATCTTCCCCAAGTCTACCTGTTAGTTGCTCAAAAGTGTCCATGCTTGTGTATTGAGAGAGGCACCGACACAGCAGGAGGCATGGTAATGGCAGGCCTAGTTTGAGTTGTGGCTCGGTCACTTGGGCATCGTGCCCTCCCCTGTAAAGTGGGACAGGGAATACCCCCTTGCAGGTTGTTATGAGGGTGAGAGAGAAAGTCCGTGAGCTGCTTGAAATGTTGTGGGTACCCCACGTGTGGGAACCATCACCATCACCCTTGTCACTCAGAGGGGGCCCCAAGAACAAGGCGCCTCCCACAGCCTAGCTGCATCTCTTCTCTTGCAGGATCTTGGTCAACATGGACAACAACATCATTCAGCACTACAGCAACCATGTCGCCTTCCTGCTGGACATGGGGGAGCTCGACGGCAAGATTCAGATCACCCTGAAGGAGCTGTGAGCACCCCTTGGGGTGAGCTCCAGGCAAGGAGCCAGCTGAAGTGGCTCCAAGCCGCACACAACCTCTCCTCATGCCTCAGTGCTGTTACTTGAACGCCTTCCCAGAGGGAAGAGGCCCCTGAGTCCCAGACGTCAGGGCCAGGAAGGGACCTGGGAGGTGTCCTGATCTGAACCCCACCTCATGCTTGAATCTACTCTGCACTCCTGCCAGTGCCTGCTCAGCCAGAGACAGTGTCGTCTTGGTTAGCGTACCCGACAGACTGTGTCTTCCGCAGTCGCTCTGCAGGCTGCCTGTCCGGATGGCGGAGGTGGACCCATGCTCCCCAAACTGACTTGACCACTGTCCGCTCCCATTCTTGGTTATTCCATCAACTCCAGACCAAGGATTTCTCGCCCTTCGGTCAGTTAACTTGCACACACTTGATTTTCAGTGCAAATGACTTCTAAAGGACACTATGGTGGAAGCACCTCTTTCTCGTGGACTTCCTCCGTGCCTGATGTAAATAAGAGAGCTGATCGGCCAGAACCAAGTGGCTGCTCCGTGAACGACCACCATGCCTGCTCGCTGTTGTACACATTTCCCGGTTACAGTTTTCATTTATGTTATATACATATATATAAGTATATATTGTATATATATGCAACATTTTATATTTTTCATGGATACATTTTTATCATTTCAAAAAATGTGTATTTCACATTTCTTGGACTATTTTTTTAGTTGTTCAATTATGCATTTTGTATACTCATATAGTATTTAGTAATAAAATTCTGCCTATGTATTATTTCAAATGCCACACCTGGTCCTTTTGTGAAAGTCTGCCCGGAAGAGAGGGTGAAGGGGACAAGGCGCGCTCCTCCTCATCCTGTGAGCCGTTTGCCCTGGACTTGAAGGGCAGCGGTAAGTGCTGGGCGCTGGGAAAGCAGGCGGCCGCACCCGGAGGGCAGCAGAATCCTGACGCCCAGGTCTCTGTCCTGCGTGGGCCCACAGGCTGGATGTTATGACCTTAGGCTCACTGACTGGACATGAAGAAGTCCTGGGAAGGGTCAGGATGACCTTGCTGAGGACCTTGTAGCTGGGGCCAGTGGGCAGAGCCCAGGGCTAGGAGCCATGTGCCCTGAGTTCTTGGGCCAACTCTGCCCCTGTGCTCTTAGCTAAAGTCATTTTCCCTGGAGCCGGCTCCTACCAGCCCAATGGCCTGCTAAGGTCCCCCAGGGTCAGAGGGACCTAAACACCAAGGCCCTGGGGTCTGGCCCCATTGTCAAGAGCCTGGGATCAAAGAAAGGTACGGCTCTAAATGTCAGCTTTGAAAGCATCTTTCAGGGTTTCTAGCACCCAAGTAGACAACTGATGGCTTACAGAAGAGTTTCCTTTAGCCCAAACAAAAAACTTTAAATTGAAATATGGTTGTAAACATCTCAAATCAAGAGATTGTCCATTTTAAAGATTTCCCAGATTCTGTTGAAAAATCTGCAGACCTGGCAACAATTTGCTGGACCGTGTTGGATGCCCCTTTAGACAGGCAGCAGCCTCAGCTCCCAGACCCCCAGACCCCCAAACCCCCATCCCAGCATCACCTCTTTTGCTCCATGCATTGCTCACCCACCCCTGGAAGTCCTTGACCGTGAGCCCCCAAATTCTGGTCCCACTTTTCAATGACCTGCGAGGAGGGGAACACAGGGCTGCCTTTAGCTCCAGACCTCTGCTGCTCCTCACTTAGTGCTCTAGCCACCTCACATGCACCCCAAAGCAATGGGGCACCGGCAGGAATCTGAGGGTCGCATAAAGGCCAGCTTTTGTGAGAAGCAAGAATTCAGTTTAATTGGATGTTATTCCATCCTTCCAACCCCTCCTGAAACGGAGAGCCAATCAGCGGCCAGTTCTGACAGGAAGGCCCAGGATGTAACATTCACAGAGAAGAGTCAAAGGAGGGAGCAAAAGCGAAGTGAGAGGCCTCGTCTGCACTGGGCATCGGAGGGCAGAAGCGTGGGAGAGTTCCACTGACAAAGCGAAAGACAGCGCCGGTATCTGGGGAAGGAGGGAGGTGTGGTTACTTCTGTTTCTTCCTGCTGCTTCGGGAATCGTCTCCTCCTGTCCAGGGGAAATGATTTGACAGGCCGGGAAAGATACATCAACAATTGTGTCAAACTTGAGCAAGAGGTCAGAAAGGAGAAAGATCGGGTGAAAGAAAGGACCTGCAGGCTCAGGGTGTTACGTGGCTTCCATGCGCCCCAGCACTTCTGTTTCCAGGGCTCTGGCTCCAGCAGGGTCCTGCCCACCCGTGCTGTTGAATACAGATTGGATGTCGCAGCCTCTCCTGAAAGTGGGTGAGGAGCACAGGTGACCACGGGGACTGGCTGCCACACTCTTCCTGAAGGTGAGATGCAAAGGCTTAGCCAGGGGCAAGAGGCCCAGGCAAGCCCTTCACGTCTCTGTCACAAGCACCTCTGAGCCTTCCCGGCTCCTAGAGCTGCAGAAGTCTGGAAGCCAAGGCCAGAAGGATGCTCTGTCCGCCCTGCAGATGCACTCGGGGCCCAGATCCCTGGTCAGCACAGGGTGCTAGCTGCTAGGCAGGGCATCTGCCCTCGGCCGCCTGCTCCCCGGAGTCCGAGCTTCAGGAGTGCCTTGCGTCGGAGGGCAGGCGTGCAGAAGCCACGCTGGGCAGGTGCGTGACGAGGTAACTGAGGGAGGCTCTGTCTACTCCTCATTGCTTCTCAGAAACCAAGGGCTCAGTGGGAGTGGGGGCCCAACCTCCGGGAGGCAGCTCGAGATCAAGACAAATGCAGCAGCCCAGCTGTAACGCCAGGCCCAGTGGCAGAGCTGCCCCCTGCCCCCATCATCAGCCCTGGGGAAGCTGGGTGGGGCAGCTGGTGGCCAGGGCTTTCCCGTGCCCGTGCGGTCGCTATAGCACCGGAATCCACTTGTTGTCCTCGTTGTAGAGAAAGGACTGCTTTCCAGGGAATTCCGGCTTGTACGTGGCTGTGAGGGGAGAGGGGGACAGCAGTAAGAGAGCAAAGGCCAGTAGCTGGAGTCCCTTTCCTTTTTTTTTTTTTTAATATATTTTTTTGATTTCAGAGGGAGGAAGGGAGAGGGAGAGAGAGAAAAACATCAATGAGAGAGTCTCGATTGATCGGCTGCCCCCTGCCCACCCCCTGCCAGAGATCTAGCCCACAGCCCAGGCACGTGGCCTGACTGGGAATCGAACTGCGATCTCCTGGATCCTAGGTCAATGCTCAACCACTGAGCCACACCCGGCCAGGCTGGAGTCCCTTTCCTTTTACATCAGAGCTGGCAAGGCCAGGGGGACTCCTGTCTCAGACCCTGCACCATATATGTCGGGCAACAGACAGCGGAAGGGATTGGCTCTTAACAGGCTGAGGCAAGACTTGAACTCTGGCTTCCTACCTTCTTTAGCTCCTTTTAACTTCAACAGCAGAAAATTAACAAAAGATCTTTCTATGAAATTTGAGGGGGAAAAAAGTTTGAGTAAAGTGATACTCAAAGAAGCAAGGTGTCAGCTTGGTGGGGCTTTGTTTTGATTTAGTTCCAAAATTTCCAGAAAAGCAAAAGCCATGACCCTGCTGTTCTCTACGGAACCAGCAACTGGGACCACAGGGCTTGGGAACCACAGCCGGGGTGACAGGAAACTCTCACACTGATGCCGGTTTGGTTAACGGGGGGCCATGTGCGGCCTCTGTCGGTAACTGGAAGCTGCTGAGGGGGGCACGTGGCAGTCCCAGCAGGTCTGCACCCCCTGGAAGCCAAGGAGGCAGGTGTTTGCGTGTGCTCATGCCCAGAGGCCCCTCAGGGGAGCCCACTGGGCACAGATGATCACAGCAGCAGGCACTGGCCTGACCCGTGTGCCAGGTGTCTCACACCATGCACAGCACAGAGAAGACGCTGAGAGAAAGCTCCTAGGCGGACTGGGCCAAACAGGGCCAGGCCAGGGTCTTTGCAGGCCCCTAGGCCCCCTAAGACCACCCACCAGAGCTCAGGACTTACATGGAGCATTAGTGCATCTGCTGAACCAAACTGAGCTCCGCCTGGTCTGACCAGACAACTTTAAGTTCAAACCTCTGCAGTCTTGTTGGCTTGATGGCATTTCCAAGGCCAAAGTTATGGGAATGGCTTTCTCCTTGACCTGCCTTACAGTCTACTCACCTGTGTCTAGAAGGGAAGGTGTCTCCCCCACCAGACTGATACCTCTGGGGGCAAGCACAGGACTTAAGTCACCTTTGCCTCCCCAGGGTGGGAGCACCATCCGTGCTCACTGAAAGACTGAATTTAACTAGGCCTGGCAGCCACCTCAGCTCCGCCTTCTTCCTCCCACACCACCTGCCCACGCGCACACCTGTCAGTCCCCCAGGCCACCAGGTCTGGTAAGTAGCTAAGGGGCTACAAATAGGTTGGGGGGTGCAGAGCCCACCCACCAGAGTGAGTCCCTCTTGCTGTTATCCCACAGGTAGATCCCAGAGGTCACAGGGTATCACTGCTTAAGCTCACCCGTGAAAAGGGAACAGAACAAGGTGGCTTAAAGGAGCTGTTCCAGGGAACGGTCCCTGATCTGTTCCATGACGAACCAGGCACAGAGGGGGACGGCCTGGGTTCTGCCCCACCCCTCACTCCCTGAGGCCTGTGGACACCTTGCTCTCTAGGCTTCCCCGTCTATGGAGTGACTTGGCCAGACTATGTCTTTAAACGTTTTTAAGAACATGGACTCTTTGACAACCTGACAAAAGCTATGGCCCCTTCGCCCAGAAGAGAATGTCTGCAGACAAGGTCAGAGTCGCAGACCCCCTAGAGCCTGCCTCGGAGCCTCTCGATGTTCACGGTCCTTGGTTATGAATCCCTGGCCTGGGTCATCTCTAGGAGCCCTTTCACTTTAAAAAAATAAATAAATAACAAAGAAAACTTTTCATACTCTGAAAGTATAAGCTGAAAAGTCTCCTAAATCCACTCTAACCCCTATAACCTGTTTGGCAAACAGCCTATAAATCAGTGGCATTTGATGGCCCAGGAATGACAAACAATTCCAGATTCAGTTTTTACAATCATTTCAAACAGTCCTCTGACCTGGGCCGGGCAGATCTGGCTGGGTCGGCGCCGCTGTCCACCGTCTGGTGTTGGACACGAACGATGCACTGGAGATTAAATGCTTGGGGGGCCCAGTGTAGTCCACGATCTCGTACTGACCAGGGCCTGGGAGAGGTGGCTTCAGGGGCTGAGACAAAGGCTGGGTAGAGAAGTTCAGAATGGGGTGTCTCCTTTAGAAAAGACAAAATGTGAAGGTATCACTAAAGCAGTCTATCGGGGAAATGGTACTTTTTAGACGTAGCCAAGACCCGCCCAGCACCAAGCCGTCTGCAAGAGGACTGGACATGCACCGGGAGACCCGTTTCCTCCTGTGGCCCCACTGCTAGTGACCTGGGGGCAGGACCTCAGCTTCCTCATCTGCCAACGGTAATCATAATAGTACCTACCTTGCAGGCCTGTTGTCAGGGTTCAATGAGATGGTACGTAAAACACAGACACAGCCCAGCACCAAGTGAGAGCTCAGTTCGCCTTGTTGCAGTGAAGTGACTGAGCTAATCAGGAATGGCAGACAGCACTGATCTCACTGTCACCTCTGCTCAGTTGGTAGTGCCTGGCTGGAGCTCTGTGTAAAGAACTGAGGCTTCCCTGGGCTTTCTCGGAAGAGCATTGGTGATCTACTTGTGATGTCTGCCATGGCCAGGGAAAGAAAACAGGCAACCTGAATTCTGGGGACTTGCTATCCTGAGACTAGTAGGTCCTCTAGAAGCCATCCCAGAATCCTACCACATATCTTCCTGTCAAGGCAGGACGTGGGAGTAGAAAAATACTGGGTTAGAAGTTAAAGGACCTCTGAAGGATAACACTCACCACTTCCATTGCAATTGTCTGTTTTCAGGTCTGTCTCCCCCTCCTTCAGAAAAGGGAGTATTTCATGAATGAAAGAGGAACGGAACCTGTACTTAAGCCCTAGCTCAGACACTAATTCACTCTGGGCCTCAGTCTCCCCATCTGGAAAATGAGGCAGGGTGGACATGACCTCTGTGATCCCTTCCAGCTGTGACGTTCCATCAAGCCTTGATTCAGAGAGGCTCCACTGAGTTGCCCAGGGAATTCTGGAATTGTTAAGGGAATCATACTACTTTCCCGGCCATACAATAGAAGGGCTGCCTGCTCCTGCCTCACACTGAAGCTTCTCCTAAGGTCTCTCACCAAAAGAGAAAGTCCTCAGAGCCCTGTACAACCACAGGAGACACCCAGCTGGAAGCCAACCCACTGGACCAGAGGAGGGAACTGGGATTTTTGGCCACTAAAACTCTGCCGCCCTCTGGACAACACCTTCTGAAACAGAGGTGCTCTTAAACTCAGAGAGCACATGGGCACCTTGCAGAGTCATATCCAACCTCCGTATTTTGCTAAAGGAACTAGTGCCCAGAGAAAACAAGTTGCCCACAGTGCAGAGCACATTAGTGGCAATGTGGGTGCCAGAACCCAAGTCTCAAATGTCTAACAATTAGGGGAAGGCATCAGGGCAGAGGGGAATTGTTGAATCTTCGAGTCACACAGACCTGGGTCTGAATTCTGGTCATGCCACTCACTGGCTGTAAGACCTCAGGCAAGTCCCCTGACCTGTCCACCTGCAGCAAGGTGCAATACTACCCATTATATAAAGGAGTTGATGGAGGAAAGGCATGTAAGGCGCCTGACATAGTGCCAGCACACAGTAAGTGCTTAATAAACGTAGTTATTGTTATTATTATGGTCCCTACTTGGTCTCAGAGGAGCAACCGAGCCTCAGCAAAGGGAGGCAGAGTCACCCAGAGGGTGGACACTCCCACCGTCAGGGGAGGTCGTTGAAAGCCACAGTAAACCTTCCTGAGGCTCAAACCACTGGCTTTGATGATTATATTTAGAACAAAGGTGCCCATAGGAAAAGGGGGGAAACACAGCCTCCTTTTTCCCCTCCAGCTGGCATGGAAGAACTGGTTATATTGTGTGATCAACCACCTCTCCCCTTATAAATAAAAGCTGTCTGCTCCTTGTTCTGGCTTCGGTCACCCCTTCAAAGAACTCCCAGAAATTTGATGAGTGTGTGACTGGCCTCGTTGAGAAACAGGCTTGATTCCTGGACATTAGGTCTGAAATGAACCAACCGTTGTATGAGGTCACCACACTGTCTGGGTCATCCCCAAGCCCGATTCTTTGAAATGACCATGAGGTGTCTACTTTCCCATCCAGGCTGCAGGAGGCTAAGCAGGCCAGGTCAGTGTCTTGTCAGCATTCTTGGCGAAAATGGGTGAGAGAGGTCCGTCAACCTCTACTCCGCCCACATGCCCAGGAATGGCCCAGCTCTGCCAGCTCAGCTCCCCGGGTCCTTAGAGAGCATCACTCTCTGCGGCTGTGCAGTGGGCATTCTGGGGAGTCTGGGCTTTTCTGTGCTAAGACACAGACCCCAAATACTCCTGAGGGCTTGGCAGTCCACTGCCAGTGGCAATCATGCTGGTGACAATTGAAGGCAGTAAGGCTTTGCACTCAGACCAATGTCCCCAGTCACTAGCTGTGTGTCCTTAGAAAAGTCTCTCCACCTCCCCATGCCCATTTCTTCTTCTGTAAAATGATGAATAATAATACCTGCCACCCAGGGTTGCTACGAAAATTAGCTAGTGCTTTACTTGCATTATTATTTTGAAAATATGAAATGTGAGACTAGAGATAAAAACTACATTGAGCCCAGACGGTGTGGCTCAGTGGTTGAGCACTGACCCATGATCCAGGAGATCCCGGTTTGATTCCCAGTCAGGGCACATGCCCGGGTTGTGGGCTCGATCCCTGGTAGGGGGCGTGTAGGAGGCAGCTGATCAATGACTCTCTCTCATCATTGATGTTTCTGTCTCTCTCTCTCACTTACTCTCTCTGAAATCAATTTAAAAATTAAAAAATAAATTAAAAAAACCAAAATTGAGAGTGCAGAGAGAGAGAAGAGGCTAATTCCAAAGGAGTGAATTCAGAAATCTACCCCAGGAGAGAGAGGACTTGCCCTGAAAGGTGCCCAGGAACCCTTCGGGTAGAAATGGGGGCATTTCCAGCAGAGGAGAGAGCAGGGCAACCCACGTGACAGGAACTGGGTTGTAAGGCGACAAAGGGTGAGCCACCTTGACTGCCTTCAAACCTCAATCCAGCCATGATTTCTGGGTTGTTGGCTTGTTTCTGACCCTGCTGACTCACTCTGCCTCGGGGGTTCCCAGGGTCTAGAGGACAAAGGGGCAATTTTTTCTCTTCATTAAAGGGCAGCCGATGCCCCGGGGGCGGAACGCGGTGTCTGTCTAACAGGGTAGCAGGTGACAGATTACAGCGTTCGGGAAGCCGCAGCCGTATCTAACTGAAAATCCCAGGGGAACTTTAGGTGGGTCCCTCGTAATTACCTAAATTGAAGCGGGGCAGGCGGGCTTGATTCTTGGGCCCTGGCTGGGACAGGACAGCGTGTGGCTGCGAAGCCAGAGGCTTAGAGCCCCTGGAAGCGGGCCTGGGTCAGGGAGATGTCAGTGGAGCTGCACCTCCTTGTGGGCGAGCAGGAGTTGGAAGGCAGAGCTAGGAGGAACTGTTTTGATCTCCAAAAGCCCATATCCCGACTCACCCTGACTGATGGAGTCATCACTGTGACGAATGCTCAGGCCTGAAGAAGGGAAACTTTGACTGACACTTCTCTGCGCTTCTAAAGCCGCCTGGAAGCTGGTAAATCTGCTTAGCTTCTGAGTCAGCAGAGTGGCCAGAGCAGACACCTGTGCCCTGCTCTCCAACTAAGGAGCCCAGAAAGGGCGCGCTCACCACCTGCCAGCCCCTCGAGCAGCACCCACCCTGCAGGGGCCCCTCAAGAAACACCAGTCGGTGTAAAGGACTGTCTTCAACATATATAAAAGCTTACCGGGCACCGTACTTGGTGAGCTTTGTGGCTTATCTTATTTCATTACTGCAAGCACCTAATGAAGTGTTTGTCCCAATTCACAGAGGATGAATTTGAATTTCCCAGGAATTCAGTGACCCAATGCCCCCAAATTTAAGAGACACTGGGCTTAACAGGTTCCTTTACTGCAGGCCTTCTCAGAGCCTTTAATAAGCCCATGCTCACTGTGATGCTCCTAGGGGCAGAGGGTTTGTAAGCAGTGTTTCCAAGGCTTATTAACCAAGGATCCATTATTCACAACGCATCACAGAGAGCCAGGGAGTCCTGGATACCCCCAGACATGCCAGCAGCAGCCCACTGCCCAGCTGGAGAGACTGCCATAGGCTGCCTCCTGTATCCTAATATGCCTGTAGGATATGGAATAAGAGCTGCTATAATAGTAACAGCTATTTCCAAGCCCTTTCTCATCTAGTCCCTACAGAATCCCAATGAGATCAGGTTCTTATCTCCACCTAAAAATGTAGAAACTGAGGCTCAGGAAGGAGAAGTGTCCTCAAGGGATGGAGTCAGGACTCACACTCAGGTCTGCTAAGCTGCTCTTTTTGCTGGCAGAGTAGGGGAAAGGTGGTGTGCAGCAGTGCCCTAAGCCAACCTGGAGGCGGGAAGTCTCTGATGTTTAGAGAGAGCCTGTTCCTGGAGACTGTCCTGCCCTAGTCCTGAGCCCCGGAGCCTGTGAAGGGTCAACGTGCAGAACCCAGAACCAGAGGGCAGAAGCAGCTTACCCTGCGGACTCCACCTGAGGCCTGAACCCCTTGTCTAGATGCTGAGCTGCGTTTGTCACCGTGTCTTGCTCATCTCTCTAACTCCCCTCCCCTTGCCCTGGACCGACGGAGTATGCCCAACATTGCCAGCCTCCCTGGGCTGCCCAGGCTTCTGACCTACTGTGGCTCTGAGCCCAATCGCCTGCTCTGAGATGCCCAGGTGCCAGTATGCTCAGTCCCAGCCCCTCTGGTCAGCCCTCCCAGCCAGTCCTGCCTGGAGACTATAAACGGGTGAGGTCTTAAGATGGTACTGACCTTAACTGCAGTTAGTTTTATAAGTCCTAGAACCATTTGAGGAATAAATAAGCGCTGTGAGGTTTTTTTAGCCTCTTAGGTGAAAGTAACATTCAATGTACCTGTCTTCTTTTTTAAAATGTGTGTTAATATTGTCATCATTTGCACCTCCTATACACATGCAAAATCTATATTTTTAAATATGCAAACAACACTGTGAGGTGTAAATTACCCCCACTTTACAGACACGGGGGGGGGGGGGGGGGGGAGGGGGCACAGAGGCTCCTAGGGGTTAGTACAGTGGCCAAGGTCACTACACAGGAAAACAGCAGAGCTGAAGTTTCAGTCCAGTGGGTCTGACCAACTTCAGGGTCTAGGTCTTTAACTATGAGGGCTCCACTGCTCCTGTATGCCCTGCACCCCAGCGGAGGCTTTATGTTATAAAACAGAATAAAGTCAGCACCAGGAGAGCACGACATCATGGGGGACGTGGGAAGGTCCCCACAATGCTGAGCCGAGCCTGACTCCCAGCGGCACCTTAAGGCAGCTGTGTGGAACTTAGGCAAATGGCTCAGTCTCACGGAAACCCGGCTTCCTCCTCCAGGAAGAATAATTCTTACAACAGGGTAATTATGATAATTGAGTGAGACGTTAAGTTCCTGGTACACAGTAGTTGCTCAATAAATATTATGCACTTGGTAAGTATTTAGTGAGCACCTATACTATGTGTCAACAAGGGACCTGGCACTGTCCTGACAAGCAGCGACACCCCTTCCTCTTCCGCCCACGTTGGGGTCCTTCCCAGAATCACCTCTCAAAAGAAAGATCGGAATAGCCCGGACTCACGGGATAAGAGTCTTTTTCGGAATTTTGATGTGCTCATTCAGGTTGTAAGAGCCGGGCCCCGGGCCTATTGATGTCAGTTTTAGTCCACGGCCAGTTTTCGATCTAAAACAGGACACTAATATCTTCGGTGACTGCTTCACAAGGGACTCGTTGATATTGTAATACCCTAAAGAGAAAAAAAATTTTTAAACAGAGTAAGAAACTCTTCCCAAATACATCAAAAGCCATACCTTACACCTAAGAATATATTTAATGACTGCAAGACAGTATCACTCCAAGACAGTCAAATGCAAGGGCTGCCTGATAGCTAAAAACAATACTCACCATCGAGAGAACCCGGGCCCACGCATCAAGTACCTGGCTCGGTTAATGCTCCCAGCATCCCAGCAATATGGGTGTATCGCCTCCATTCTAAATGCGTGGAATCTGAGACTCAGAGACATTGAATAACTGGCCTAAAGACGTCCATCTAACCAGGGACTAAGCCCGGCTTCCTTCTCTATGCAGGAAGATGAATTCTCCCAACAACAGGGTGGGTATAATAGTTGAATAACATTTTAGGTTCCTGGCACATAGTCGTTGTTTCATAGCTATTTTGCAATCAACAAATATTTATTGAACACCTACTGCGTGGGCCCAGGGCCACCTGTCTCCAAAGCCCATGCTTTCTCACCAGGCCCTGTCTCAGGAAACTGTGTCAGAATAAAATTAATGTGACTGTGCACAAGGCTTCGAGGGAGAACAGAATGATCTGAGCTGGGGAGAAGAGGGAGCAGTCTCACCCCTAACTTGTCGTAGCCCTGTCAATGGGCGCAGGCGGTCTGGAGTACTAGCAGCAGTCTAGGCAAAAGCCTGAGGGTGTCTGCACACCCAGGCTTCCCAGCACTCAGAAACTAAGAAAATGATTCGACATAATGGAAAAACTCTAATCATAAAGATGTACAGCACAGCGGTCACTGCACTGTGGGAGAGAGTAGCCTACATGCCTGCAGCCCCATCTGGTGCGTCAGCCCTGAACATGACAGATATGAGGACCACACGGCCACACGACCGTGTTTCTGAAAAGAAAGTAGAGCAAAGCCTGAAAGTCTCTTTGTACTATGATGACATCTAGCTATGAATGCATATGTCTGGATGAAAACAGGTGGGAGCCCAGGAGAGTGGAAGTAATTACATTAGGGGTCACATTCCGGGTGGGAAAAATATTCCAGATTCCCTAAATATTGTAGAGTGGATTCTGTTTTAAAGAAAACGTACTTTTCCATTGCAAAAGTACTGAAAACAACACTACTACTTGATTAGCAAGATTTTACTTAAATGGTCATGCCCAGTGCTAGCAAGGGCAAGGACAAGGGCAAGGGCAAGGGGAAAGGGCCTTGTAGAAGCAGGAGGACACATTGTCCCTGCACTGAGGGCAATTCGATCACAAAGAGCAAAAACCTTAGTTTACATACCTTCTGACTTAGCAATTTCACTTTCAGCAATTGATATAAGGAAATGCTCTTGATTGTACACTAAGTTGTGAACTAAACAGGATGTTTGCTGCCATTGCATTTATATTAGTGATCAGTTTAAAACTTTAATTTCCAACAAGGGCATTTGTTCCTTAACTTATGGTACCACCATACAATGGGCTACTATACATCCGTGTAAAAAATGATGTTAGTTTGGCTGGTGTTGGTCAGCGGTTGAGCATCGACCTGGGATCCAGGAGATGGGGGTTCGATTCCCGGTCAGGGCACATGCCCGGGTTTTGGGCTCAATTCCCAGCAGGGGGCTCTAATCATAAAGATGCACAGCAGAGCGGTCACTGCACCGTGAGAAAGAGTAGCCTACATGTCTACAGACCGATCTGTGCGGGAGGCAGCCGATCAATGACTCTCTCATCATTGATGTCTCTCTCTCCCTCTCCCTTCCTCTCTTTGAAATCAATAAAGACATATTTTTTTAAAAATGATGTTCTAGGGGGATTTTTAATAACTTGAAAAGATGTTCCCAATATATGGTTAAGTTAAAAAAAAAAAAGGCAGATGTCCAGTTAGCAGCATTTATAATATTGGTATATATCTATCACCTTTCTGTTTCTTTTTCATTCTCATTTACTGCTGCCAGAAAAGGTTAAAGCAATGCTTGATTATAAAATGCTGAAAAGCAGAAGAAAAGGGCCTGCATGTTCCCATGGCCCCGAGAACCCAGGGTTACACTGGTTCCTGGGCGTCTGGACTCTGCTTCAGGATGTTGAGCTCACAGGGCGGATTCGATTCTGTACACTCATTTTTCAAGTGACACTTTAACACAGGTCTTTCCCCATGTTCTAATAGCCTTTTTTTTTTTTTTTAAGGCAAAATAGAGGGGGACATTGGTGATGTGGTTGGTACATCTAAACTTTAGAAAATCCAACCAGGCCCAGCCGGGCGTGCCTCAGCAGCTGAGCATCGACCTAGGATCCAGGCAATAGGGGTTTGATTCCCGGTCAGGGCACATGCCCGGGGTGCGGGCTGCAGCCGATCAATGACTCTCTCATCATTGATGTTTCTATCTCTGTCTCTCCCTCTCCTTTCCTCTCTCTGAAATCAATAAAGATATATTTTTTAAAAAAAGAAAAAGAAGAAAATCCAACCAGCAAATGGGTAAAGGTGAGCATTCTGCCCAGCGTTGAAGGCGGGGCAGGCTGGACCCGGCTCCCCTGCCCTGAGGTGGGCACACAGCAGCAGGACACAGCAAGGATGCCAATCACCCTCCACAGCAGGTTTTCTACCCCCAAAGGGAAGCAGAAGCCACAGCCTTACTTCCCAGAGGTGAAAGGTCAAAGCAGATTGTTTCTGGAGGAGGGGCAGGTTCCCCAGCTCTGGCCCCTGGCCAGTGGAGGTGGGGGAGGTGTCTGAGGCACCCAGCAGGCATCAAGCCCAATAGGCCTGGATTCAAATTTGATGGGACCCTGGTCTAGTTGCCTGCTTTCTAAGTATCATTTTCACCTGTAAACAAGCTAAAATAATACTATCAGCTCACACCTGAGCATATGATCATGGGCTGGGCAAATGCTCTGTGGGGCTTTGAGAGCACTCGGTAATGAATGGAAAGCCTCTGGCACTCAGTAGGAGTTAACTGAGGCTGGTGGCCCCCTCCCCCTCCTGTTCTCTGTGATATGGGGATCCCCCCCCCCAGACCTTCCTGCGGGGAGTGGGCACCTGTGGCTCGCTTAGAGGGTGCCACATCCGGGCCTCACTGGTGCGGCCTCTGGCCAAACCCCAGGGATGCCGGCTTTGTTTTCCTGTATAAACAAACAAGGTGGGGCTTTGCCCAGGATGATGCAAGGCAGGGGAGCTTTAGCCCGGGCTTAGCCTCCTAATTAAGGCTCATTTTGTTATTCAGCCTCAGACTAACCTCAACTTTAATCTGGATTTGCCTAAATCTGACATGCGCTGCAGTTTTATTCACACCCCCTCCTAGAGGCATGATGGCAGAGGCAAACCCTGCTCCTCCTATGGGCTCTGCGGCGGCTACCTAAGGGGTCTTCAGTCCCCTTAGGGAAGGCCTAATGGAATGAGTGCTCCTGCAATATGGCCCTCTCTGGAAACTTTTCTCTAGGACCCCAGGGTAGGGGAGGAGGTCCGAGGGCACAGGAGGGCACATCCCAGCGGGAGGACACTTGCAGGCCAGCCCTGTGTGTTCCTGAATGCTGGCGATTTCAGAAGTCACAACGGAATGGCAAGGCAGCAGTCCCCTCAGTCAGGCGCCTCTGGGCTTAGGTCTGCCCTGTGGCACCTGGCAAGTAACTTCAGCTCTCTGAGCCTCCATTTCCTCACCTGGAACACAGGAGCAGGAGTGCGGACCTGTGAGGACAGATGTGTGTGGATTGCATGGGAAACCCTCAGCAGGGAGCAGGAGCTCAGTAATCGGAGCTATTTTCCATCGTTTGCTGACGGGAGGAGTGGCCTCCAGGCTTAGGAGGGAAGGAATACTGCAGCTGAGAGTCAGGACATTGTGTATTGTGTGCCCCCAGCGGCCTGTGGTGGCTCCTGGGCTGTGGGAACGTGCACACTTCTGAGGTGAGAAGTCACTGCCCCTCCAACAGGGCTGCTTTGGGGACATTTCCAAAGCCAGCCACTCTTCCCCAAAGGAGGACAGCTGGCCTTTTCCTCACCCTTCTCTCTATTCAATACCTGCCTCCACTCCCACCTCCCCAAAACCTAAGTCCTTCCAGGGACGCCCAGTGGAGGAATGGGTGCCCTCAGATCAGATCTGGACATGAACCCTTAGGTCAAGGCCAGTGCAAGGCGCTGCTTACCTGGGGCAGGTCCATTTTCAGTGTTAATGAAAACTCCTCTCTGGGTTTTGGACAGAAACCCGGCTCGGGCACTGACGTTGTTTCTCTGCTCGCAGCAAGAGGCGGAGGCCTAGGGAGAGAAACTCAGCATGCTGTGCCTAGCGCCTTCCCTTTCTTTGTCATTGTGCCTGGACAAGGGTCACATCTGGGTACAAAATCAAATTTAAACTTGTCCTTCTCAGAAAATGAACTGACGTGAGCGGGAAAGGTCACCCAATGGTGCCTTCACTGTCACCCCAGCTGGAGCGGTCTGTGAGCTCGGGACCACCAGCAAGCATCTGGCACAGAGGACAGTGTCCCAGAGAGACAGCCTGCACCCCAGGCATGTGATCCCGCACAAGTGGTTTCACTTCCCTGAATTTGAGTTTTCTCGCCTGTAAAATGGCTCAGATAATCCCTGATCTACTTGACTGAGTGGGGTTGGGCGCAGGAGGTCAATGGAAATCATCTATAGCGAAGTGTTATTTAAAAAAACCATGTATCCCGGCCAGGCGTGGCTCAGCGGTTGAGCATCAACCTAGGATCCAGGCGATCGGGGTTCGATTCCCGGTCAGGGCACATGCCCGGTTGCAGGCTTGATCAATGACTCTCATCATTGATGTTTCTATCTCTCTCTCTCCCTCTCCTTTCCTCTCTATGTAATCAATAAAGATATATTTTAAAACAAAATTTTTAAATAAAAAAACCATGTAATGCTGTACATGCAAATTATTTTCATTATTTTTCCTGCATTTTTATTCTTTTCAGATCAGAACACTCGGTCCTACGCATCCCCACCTGATACCTGGCTGCTCAAACGGTCCTGCTATAAACACGGGACTTGGGGCGTAAAGAGGCATCGTGTACTTTAAGATCACAATCACGTTTGTAAGCACTCTCTTGTCTTGATTTTTCTGGACGGACCAAAAATTAAGAATTTTGGTCGATCCACACCATATACATTTGAGAGTGTCCAGTGTGTTGGGAACTCTAAAAATAACAGAGAAGGAAAGAAAGAACCCCAAGATCACTCCCATGTCACACGTGAATCATACATATTTTAAATGCCAGTTTGCAGCCAGCCTCCTGCATTCATTAGATAAAAGATGCATAAACACTGTACATGGGAAGGCTGGGGATATTTACCGAATGAGTGAAAATATTTGCTGGGGTCAGGATGGTTTGATTTTCTGTGATACTCCTTTGTCAGAAAAATGTTTCTCAAGAAATGCAGATGGCATTTTGATTTCGTGTTGACAAAGGTGGAGGAATTTAGCTTTTCCCAGGGTCCTAATGGCGAGGCTGCCTGCCGAGACCGGCAAACAAAAAGATCAGATGGAATAGGCTAATTACTGGACACAGGGAGAGGAGCCAGGTTGCCGGAGAGGAAGTAATAACATGGGACCAAGGAAAAGGGTTCGAATGGAGAAGCGGGGATCGTGGTGAGCAAAGGCAAAGAAAGGCCCGGGCAGACCTCGGCGCAGTGTGGCTAACAGGATTATCGCATTTCTGCTCCTCGCAGGTTGACTCAGCCATTGTTCCCCAGGCCTGAGAAAAGCCACCTGTAGACAAAACACTACTGCAGCTTTATTCGTCACCCAGACGGAAAAGCTACTGAAAAGAGGGCATTTCTGTACACGCTGAGTGCGCGTCCCCGGAAGATTTCACCGTCACGCTAGGAAAATAACTCCATGGGCAGGTCAGAAGAGAATGAAGCCGATTAATTGTATTGCATGGGGGGAAAAACCCAAGATACAGTTAAGTAGAAAATGCACGTGCACCGTGGACAACGTAATCCTCGTACCGGAGGGAGGGCCCGAGAGAGGAAGAGAGTAGGGAAGAAACTGCACCTGGTGTTTGATGGTGGTTTGCTGTGGGGAGCAGAATTGTAAAAGTCTTCCACTCTCTGGTTGGTGGGTTTCTATAATGCTTGAATATGTCTTATGACAAACTTGTATTATTTTCAGAGCCACATTAAAACAATAATGAACAAAAGCAAGCACCTAAAATTGATCTGTTAGCAGAAGGACAGAGCTCTGGCTTGGGAAACGGTCTTTTCTAGATTAAGAACTGTATGCTGATTACTGGGGAGTTACTCCTTTGACAGCATCAACGTTTATTGCATGCTCGCTGAATACCAGGACCTGTGCTGGGCACTGGAGAGGTGAAGCTGGGTGAAGGAGCACATGGTGGGCGGGAGACAGACATACAGAAACACTAACTACCTCTGAGGAATGGGGAAGACGCAATGACTGAGAATCTTCTGTATTACTTTCCTGGCCTGGGCCTCAACCTCTCTCCTGTTAACATAAACAGCTTCCTAACTGGTTTTCCAAAACCCACTCTTTGCCCACACTGCAGTCCATACAGCTGCTGGAGGGAAAGTCTTTAAAAAGTACATCAGATGACATCACCCCATACCTCCCATCCCCCTCAAGGGCTTCCCAGTACACAGAGAACAAAATTCAAATTCCCTCCCAGAGTCTTCAGAGCCCTGACAGACAGGCCTCTGATCCCCTTTATCCCCTCTCCTTCCAGCCAATGCTGCTTTACCTTATTGTAGTTCCCCATGGGCTAAGCTGTTAGCTGTCCCAGGACCTTTGCATATGTTGTTCCCCCAACTCTGGCTCTCCTTCAATCCTTGGGTCTCAGCCTCAGAGCCTTTTCTGACCTCCCAGTGTACAGTACATGTTACTGCCCGCCCTACACATATTCTCTCTTTCTCAGGCTCCACTGTTTTTCTCTCTCAAAGCTGGCCACAGTTGGCCATTACTGTTTGTCTGTTTACCAGTTCTTGTCTTGAGTTCCCCACTGGAATCTCAGCTGTGTCACTGGCAGGACTGGAACACGGTGACTCTGCTCACTCTCCAGCTGTATACCTCAGTCACCTGCCTGTGCTTACTGATGTGCAAATGGTCCCTTCAAGCTGGGCAACTTTGGGCAAGTCCCTTTACCTCTCTGAGCATCAGTTTCCTCTTCTGTAAACTAAGAATAAAATAACCCACTTCATGGATTCTTGTGAATATGAAATAAAATGAATACATAACTCTTAGGCCATGAAAAGTGCTTCATCATCATCACCGGCATTACTGTCAGGCTCTGATTATCTCAGGGAAAGACTATGTAGAGTCGTGCTGTCCAATGCAGCAGCCACTGGCTACATGTAGCTGTCGAGCACTGGAAATGTGGCTGCTCCAGATTAAGATGTGTTGCCATAGGGTGTCATGACATAGGGTGTTATGATATAGACTTATCATAAGTTATATAAATGTCTAACCACTATGCTGTACACCTGAAACAAATATAATACTGTATGTCAACTGTAATTAAAAACAAATGTTTTTTTAAAAGATGTGCTTTGAAAATAAAATATACACTGAATTTGAAAGACTTAGTATAATGGAAAGAATATAAAATATCTAATTAACAATAATTTTATATTGATTAGATATGATATTTTGAATGTACTGGGTTAAACAGAATATATTATTATTATTTTTTTAATATATCTTTATTGATTTCAGAGAGAGGAAAGGAGAGGAAGAGAGAGATAGAAACATCAATGATGAGAGAGCCATTGATCGAGCCCACAACCTGGGCATGTGCCCTGACTGGGAATCGAACCCAAATCGCCTGGATCCTAGGTCGACACTCAACCACTGAGCCAAGCCAGGCCGGGCCCCAGAATATATTATTAAAATTAATTTCCCATTATATTTCTCTTGGACAGTGTTGGCCGAGCAGGCACTTATATTACTTTGAGAACATTATAACAGATCGGATCAAACATAGAAGGTGGGCAGGATCTTTGTAGTCAGAAAAATAAATACTTACAATATTATAAAAGAAAAAGGACATTAAAAATACAGTATCTAAGACCAAAATACTTTGAAATACGGCATAACAGTATTAATAACGTATGTACCATTCATGCCTTATGTATTTCAGAGTGCTTTCGTACCCATTGTCTCATTCGCTTTTTATAATAACCCCGTAGGGCAAGTATCATTAATTCCATTTTACAACTGAGACTCAGGAGATAACTGTCTTCCCCAAAGACAGCTCTATACATCTCCATGGACGGTAAAGTCCTCATGCTAAGCACCCAGCATAGGTTACCTCATTTAATATTTGCATTAATACTATGAACTAGATATGTATGCCCATTTTACAGATGAATGAACTGAGTCCTGAAAGGTTAAGGGACTTGCCCAGAGCCACACAGTTAGAAAGTGGCAGAGCTGAGATTTGAACTTGACTCCATTTCTTAACCATTAATTCTGCCTCCGCGACTACAAAGTGATCATAACTGGCAGAGACTACTCTTAAAAACCCCATTGTCTGATATGGAAAGATAGCAGTTTATTTTGCCTGTAAGAAACTAAAAATTAAATGAGTATCTGTCTGCAGATAAAGTGGCAAGTAATAGACTCATTGCTAGAGATAAGAACACTGTCTGGGAAAGCTTACATGATAGGAGGGACTATAGCAAGCATTTTCCAGGGCAGTGGTCTTCCCACTGCTCCACACTGGCCTTGTCACCCATATTTTAATCTAGGTTCTGCAAATTCCCTATAAGAGTCTTGCATGGCCTCATGTGCCCATTGGGTACCCAACAAATGCTAACTAGTTTTAAAGTACTATTTCCCCAAGTGCCCCCTTCCTTTCTTATATTTTAGTAAACCACTCATTCAACATATATTTTGTAAGCATATGCAGTGTTCTTACATTGTATTGGTTTGGTGCAGGAGTTTCGAATTTGAGACCTTTCGCAAAGTTTGGCAACTGGAACATGCTGGAACAGGAATTACTGAAGTCTTTCTTCGAAACAAAGCACGACGGGAGAGTGTATGCATTTGCTGCGGGATATTTAGAAATGACGGTGTCCAATCGGGCACGCTGCGAGGAGAAACCAGAGGAATCAGCATTGTCACGTCACCTGTGGCTCCAAAGGACAGACGCCAAAGAGACGGTGCCCAACAGCAGGTCTAAGAGCATTTCATAAAAGACGAAGCTCTAGCAGTAACAATAATAAACTGACCTCAGGCTTTGAGGATTCCCTCTCGGAAAACTCAAGTTCCGACCTGTTTTAACTTCTGTAAACTCAAGTTACTCATCTTATGTTTGGGACTTGGCATCAATAATTTCACCATAAACACATTTTCACCCAATCCTGTTTCAAGCCACTTACACGTGACTCATCATCAGCTGTTGGGGCATTTACATGATGGAAGCTTTAGACTTTCTTCCATCCTAGGCTTTCTTTCTACTCAGAAGGAAACAGCACATCTTATTTCCAAGGTTAAATGATCTGAATAACAAGTTGGCCTCTTATGTCTTCTAGGTACAAGGCTCCATAATTACTGATTTCATAAAACCCTACAGTAATTTTGCTGTTTCAACAGAACCAATTCTGTTTCTTCCAGAAAGCCACAATAAACTATTTTTAGTTCAAAAAACAAACAGAATCAATGTTTGCCAAAGGAAAAAGGTCAAAAGCCACAGAAACGAGGTGATAACATCACTTCACCCTGGGACAGTATGGCAAGTATTAGAGTCTGATAAAACCAGGTATTTCTCATTGTTTTATGGTTAAGCGCTTGGGAACATTGCCCTGGGTTTCCTCAGCTTGAGAAGGGTCAATAACTACCCAGCACAGAAAGGGGGGAGGCTGTGGGAAGGCGCCAGTGCCTCCCCCAAGTCTTCACTCTATATTTGGAGGCAATGCTCTCAACATCTGGTTTATGGGCCACCACAGTGCATGGGTGGATGTGCCGCCAGGAGCAGGAGGGTTCTTGTCCAGAATCTCAGCTGTTCGGAGTCTATGCTGGTTTGAGTCCTACCTCTGCCTTCTCCAGACTGTGTGGACTCATTGATGTTCCCAGAAGTAAGGCCGCCCCAGCCCTGTACTCACTCTGCCTTTGCATTTGGGGCAATGGCTAACTGAGCGGTTTTCATGGGTCGTTGCGTCTAATCCTCATGGCAGCCCTGGGTAGCAGATATGACAGTTATCCTCACACGCGAGGAAACTGAACTTCCTCAGCTAGTCAAGTAGTGGAACCAACCTTCTCCCCCCGGCAGCCTGCCTCCACGATGTGACGTGGATCAGATTTCCAGTCTGAAGAGGAATGGGTCCAGGACAGGATGAGCGGCTGACAAAGGACTATGGGGGGCTCTAGTTCAAGACAAATACTACCCTGTATCTCCTCTGCCCCATGGTCTAGGCGCACCTTTGCTCTTTCTTTTGACTTCCATGGAAGAAGGGTGATGAGGTCAAACCTTCCTCGATGGTGCCATTTGAGCCACTAGACAGAGTGGGCAAACATGTTTTTCTAAAGCACCATTTCCCAATGTGTGTTCCTTGGAGTGCCAGCTCTCTAAGATAAGGTGGTGTTGGTGGTGGCAGCAGTTGGGGGAGAGCTTCAGAGGCAAATTACATTTGAGAAGTCTCATACCATGGTCCCATTGTGAGGATTCATAATATACTTTGGCACAGTAAATGCTCTGAGACCGTCTGCAATAAAGAAACCTGCGTAGGCTTTCTCAAATTTACTGGGTCATAGAACCTTTTTGGCCTAGAAAACCTACTCACATACATTTTGGGGGAAATTGTACTAAAAATCTCCAATCAGAGGCACCGTTTCGTGAAGCATTGTAATAGAATTTGTCTCAGTGTACAGCTGACGTAACATTCACTCACCACCCTCCCTACCCCCTTGGCTTTCTTTTAATTGCCTGGCCTGTGGTCAATCTGGCCACACACTGCATTTATGAACCTCTCTCCAGCACATACTGACTTTTCCAGATCCACTCCTGACACCATGCAAATGTAGAAAGGCCATCAAAGTCTCCTTCCGCCTGCCTCATTTGCCTCCCTTGTCTGTCCTGTGAATAATTGGGGAACAAAGACTCGGGATGCATTAATGAAGCTCTTATATAATTTGGACTTAGAGAGATGACAGGTCCTCTCAAAAGGTTGGGTGTAGCTGTTCCAATAGTCATCAGGAAGTTTCTCAAGTTTATAGACCCACAGAGTTTTTTGGTCAGCCTCGCCCACAGTCACCCTCCTCCTGGTCACGCCAGTGTAAGGCACGGTTGTCTCTGATGAGGGCTACTTTTAACTCCCTCGGCGTCTTCAGATCCAGAAGTGGAGGAGGTGCTAAAAGTGAAAGTCACTAACAGAGGGTGTAAGGATGAAATTCACACCCAGCTCAGAAAGGAACCAAGTAAGATGTGGGGAACCTCCTGACAGATCTCCATCAACCACTTAGGCCCCTGCCCAAGGATATAGAAACTTAAGTGCTTATAAGCACAAATATAAATTCTCACATCCATCAAGGAGGGGAGAGGAAGCCTGAACAACTCATTGTCTGCCTTGTTTTGGGCTTGGCCTGAAATTTTTAAAGACCCAAGAGGCCTGATTTGATTCTGTAATACTCAGGTCTTCACTTGGGCCCAGTCCCCTCTGGACAGCGCAGGCTCGTCCTGGGGGAAGTTACTGCACGTAGAGCCTGGCAGGGAATCGACTGCGTGGTGTGCTCTGATTCAGCCCCTTCTTTGGCACCAAGTAGAAATGGGCAGTGCCACTATTTGGAAAAAAGTTCACGGAGACAAAACCTAGGTGTTGCAGGAAGGGTTGTTTGTGACTCAGGTGGTAACAATCATAACATTTAGCATGTTTACAAGGCTCTGCAGTTTCAAAGGGTTTTTCACTCATTGCAGGGTTAACATGCTCAGAGCCTCCAGGGAGTCTCCACTTCATGAGGCAACTGGAACACAGGAGGGTAATGTGCTTGAGGTCACATCGGGAATCCACAGCTGAGTCAGGATTAGGTCTTAAGTCTTGTCACCTGTGCCAGGACATTGTAAGACAAGGCGCTTCTTTCGCTGATTGTCTTTGAGTCTACTCCCAGGGCTTGGGGCAGAAAACAAGGTAGAGGCGCGGTTGCTCGGTGAATTCACGGGGGCATGTGCAACCTCAGCTTCTTTGCTACTGGGGAGACGGCTCCAGAGTCGGTTCTCTCCTTGAGGATACAACTCTGCCAAACCCGAATTCCAATAAGCGGCCGCATTCAGTGTGCCTTAAATGGTTTCTTTGTGTGATGTTTTTTTAAAAAAACAGAAATCAATTCCAATGTTAGGCATCATAATACATTTTTGCAAGAGATTATTACAACTTTTAAAGGGACAGATGGCATATGTGTTTTGTTAATGCTGGAGTTTGGGTTTGCTTTCTGTTTTACTTTTTTGTACCTCAGCCAGTCTTACCCTAGTTTGACCCTTTGCCCTTGCTAAAACTATTTTTTTCTTGTCAATTTATAAATATTCAAATAAAAACTGTCTTCACCCAAGCCTGGTTAGGGACATTGGCACTTCAGATACAGGGAGTCCCCCCAAAAATGTGTACACACTTTGAGTAATTATTAATTCCAATGGGTTAAATCTGAAAAGAAAGCAGCAGGAGTTGAGCTATCAGCTGTTAAAGTGTGTACACATTTTGGGGGGACACCCTGTGTACTTGACTGTCAGAGCCCTCCACAAAGATAAAGAGCCACATCTGACAAAGAAGAGAAAGAGGGAGATCGCTAAATTCCAGGCCTGCTGCCTGCTCTCTTTTGATCCCATCAGATTTCTCAATAATTTGAAGAACCCAATCAGACCCTAAGCAGTGTAAAACAGCATATTGGGGCGAGATGTCTAATAATAACTTTTTCCTGGCATGCCTAAAACTCTCAGGAAGACATCTGCTTAGTCTACTCCATGATGACAAAATTGGTTTGGGGTGACCAGGTTCTGAATATTCCTCTAGCTTCTCCTTCCACTTTGGGAACGAGTAGCGACGGGGGGGAAAGGTTAAAGGCACAGGCTCCAATTTACCTGCATGAACTTTGAGGAGACGGTTTCTCTCCTAATTAGAACCACGGACCTTTGGAGAGAAGGGACCAGATGTCCAATATGTGATTATGCAACGAAGGGAGGAAATGGCTGGTCAGTTAGCGCCCACACTCAAGAGAAGGGGTTCTCACCGTGGAGGGAAAAGCACACGTCCCTTTCTTAGATAACGAGACACTGTTGGACACTGGAGACTGGTGAATGACGTTGTAGAACCCAGGGCCTGGGATGTCATCCTGCAAGGGAAGAGCACCTGGCGTTATCAGGATACATTCAGTCCCACTGCGCTTTTCCACCAGCTTCACATCCATTAACGCTAAGCCTCACCATGATCCGCCGGGGCAGGTGCCACCGCCACTTCCCGGATGACTGTGTGGCTCTGCCATCTCCTAACTTGCCCAGTCGGTTACCGAGTGGGGGGCTAGAACCCCGACGCGGGCCTGGGACCCCCAAAGCCCTTGCTCTCCCTGCTCACTCTGTGCCATTCCGCACTCTGGAAGAATGCTGCTGTTTGTCACGCCATTGGAGAAATGGGCATAAAATGGGAAATTAAGTGTGGCTGATATTCAGGCCAGTGCACATCGGTTGGGTAAGCCAAGCCCACGGGGAGGGCAGGGTGACCGATTTCAAGTTCACCACACCCCACCTGACTCAGCTTCTTCCTCAGCCTTTCAGGGGAGAAATCCAGGAGTGTTTCTGTTTATAAAGCAAAATGAAACAAAAACAACCTTCATCCCAAACGGGACCGTTTCTAAAACGAGGCGGGCGCACGGGGCTCAGGGGCTAGACGATGCAGGTGTGTTAGAGGGGAGTAAACAAAAGTTTGACTCTGCTGCAGCCGCTAATTGGACTTTCGTCTCCTTTCCCATGCTAGTTACCAGGGGAGGTAAATGTTGACAGAAGTTGGCCAAGCAAGAAGCATGAAATGATAAGGATGCACCTCTGTCTCTGTTTACTGGGTGCCTTCTTGGTGCCAGGAGCTTTGCCAGTGCAGAAGGGATCACTGCCCTCATTGAAGAGAGACAGAGGCATGCAGAAGATAATTTCCTATCTTCTGAGAGGCAGCACCTAAATTCAGCACAGAGAGCATGGTGTACACAAGACCATTTTAAGGAAAATGAGGCCAGAGACACTGGGTCCACAGCTATTAAATGATGAGTCCAGAGCTTGCTCTCTCCAACCTCTGCCACCCAGGCTCACCCTGTCTCCACCATCTCTACTACCTTCCTTGGGGCAGAAAGCTTAAGGTGTCATCAGGGCCAGTGAGGACTTTCCATTCTGGCCCAAGAAGTTCGTGATTATGGTTTAATATAACAGACAGGTCATCACTGCTATTAACAGGCTCTTCTGTGCTGGATTTTAAACACAGGGAATCCTTTGAGCCTTACGGGGGGCGGGGGGGCAGGGGAGCCGATTCCTGCTTTGTAGATGAGGGTGATCTCTGGTGGACAGGGAGGAGCTGACTGCCAGGGGGAGTGAGGCCGGCCATGAAAGGTGCAGCCCAACCAGCTGCACGAGCACCACAGGCCAAGGGCAGGAGAACCCTGGCACGTGGGTTGCAGATTCGAGGCACTGCAGGGAAATAGGGAAGAGTTTTTTCTAGGGGGTGTACACAGGATTTATTTATTGAGTGGTTACTGTGTTCTGAGTACTTTACATGCACAAACTCATTTAATCCCCATTTGAAAGATGAGAAGACAGGGCCCAGGTCACAGAGCCAGTAACTGTCAGAGCCAGAATTTGAACCCAGGCAGTGTGAGTATAGAGTCTACTTTTCACCAGTAAATGTGTAAGATAAAAGAAAAAAGTTCCACTGGGTTATGAATCAGGAATTGTTGTCAATGCTGCTACTAATTAGGTGACCTTGAGCCAGGTAGCTCTCTAGACCTAAATTTCCTCATTTGTAAATCAAAGATGTTAGACTAAATGTCTTTGGGTGCCTTTTAGCTTTCAGTCTCTAAACCAAGGGAAAGCTCAAATAGGAAATGCAACTGTGACTCTTCTAGGTTTAAAGAGTGACTAGCAGTCCAGCCAGTGTGGCTCAGCAGTTGAGCATCAACCTATGATCCAGGAGATCGTAGTTTGATTCCTGGTCGGGGCTCATGCCTGGGTTTCGGGCTTGATCCCCAGTGGGGGGCGTGCAGGAGGCAGCCGATCAATGACTCTCTCATCATTGATGTTTATCTCTCTCTCTCTCCCCCTCTCCCTACCTCTCTCTGAAATCCATTAAGATAATATTAAAAATATACATAAATTAATTAAATTAAATTTTAAAAGAGTGACTAGCGAAGATGCACATTTCTACCCAGCCTATTGTCACACTCTCAACATGGCCATCAGCTCGCATGAATTTCCTGGGCACCTGTATGTGTCTGAGGAGCTGAGGTTGCCAGATAAAATACAAGACCTGCAAGGCTGCCCAGTTAAATCTGAATTTCAGATAAACAACCAAAAGCTATTTCAGTGTAAGTATGCCCCATGCACTAGTTGAGACATAATTATATTAAAATAGTTTTTATTTATCTGAAATTCTAAAATTAACTAGGAATCCTATACTTTTATTTGCTAAATCTGGCAACCCTACTGGACCTTAATCACATTTTAATTCTGCCATGTCGCAAACTGGTTTGAGTCCAGGCCAAATAAGAAGAGGAGTGTCCCTCATAGCCTGGAAGGGAAAGTGCGGCCTGTTTGCTCTTAATGAATGTCCAAGATGAGTCCTCCAGGCAGCAAGTATGCTGGCACTGGCCAGTGGCAGCCTGTGAGGGCGACTGTTAACAATTCAGGAATGAGAGTGTTTACACCAAAGAAATCAGCAAATGCTACATACATTAGAGCTTTTCTTGGTGGAGGGGAGAGCTGGTTTACCAGCACACCCCTTGCTACCTTCAGGTGACACCCATGTAGGCGTCTAAGCTACTCGAAGGGAAATCTCCAGCTGCAGAGAATTAAAGCCCTCTCCTGTAACTGCAAGAGGTGGTGGGTGGCTCTCTGGCAGGTCAATAAAAATGCAGACCTTTCACCTCTGGGATATCAGTTCATGCAACTAACGTTGCGTGACTTGGACGAGTTGAGGTATCTCAGAACACAACCCGCAAAGCAAGAGTTCAACTTGCCACTGGTGTGAGCTTAGCCGCCCCTGAGTTTCTTGGCCACGACTACCCCCGAGGGGAAAAAAAACAAATAAGCAAATAAAAGTGGGTGTGGGGAGAGAAGGGATGAGCTCTGCTGCCTGCCTGTTGAGCGTTCTGCTGAAAGCCCAGCACCAGGTGTTATTCTTGTTGTCTCCTGGGCCTGCCCCCAGGGTGCCCATTGAACGAGTCAGTGTGTGTAGAGAGGTTACAGCAGTGCCTGTGTGTGTAGCCACTGTCATCATCATCACTACTCTGTGCATTGCCCACAACAGTCTCAATGGAGCCAGGACCTCCCCTTAAGCTTTACAGACCTTCAGAGTGGCACTGAGCAAGAAGGGATGCTGGGCTGATGTGCTCCCGTCCCCCACCAAATACACATCTGGCTGATGTTTGATTGAAATGTGATTTGAGGGCTCATTGGAAGGATTAAAGTCCCAAACAGGCAGCCTCTGCATGTGCCAAGGGTGGGACACAGACCTACATTCACTTGACCTTGGGACAGGTTTAGAGAGGGAGGAGAGGAGGGGAAGAGAGGGGGCAGGGCACTTAGCTCCTCGCCACAGAGATCTCCAGAGGTTAGGATAGGGCTTAATGTCCCACAGCCTGGAGCCCGGGACACCTGCACACAGCCTGGATTTTCTAGTCCTGATTTCATAGATTCTGTCCAATTAATACTTTCAGGCTTGTCAAATCCACGTTTGTCCAACTGTTTCTTGGCTGGGAAAATGTGGTCTCTGTTGGATCTCTGGCTAAAGACCACGCTAGAGCTGCTTTTTGACTCGTCAAAGAGGTTCACCTTGCTTTGCTGCTTCTCAGGATTGAACAAGATGAATGAAAACCAGGAGTTTGCTAACGGCAAGCGGTACATAACAGGAAGAGGGCATGCCCGAGGTGGAAACAGAGCCCTGTCCTATGGCCAATCCATTGGCAAAACCACACATGAATCTGGGGTCCCTGGGGGAGCAATTTCCCTTCACAAATGCCTCTAGTCTTAGGGTCTCGAACAATATGTCCAGCCACTGAAGCCCCTCCAGTTCACACTCTCTACAACTCTGAGAACTGCCCCTTATAAGATGCCCTTCCTCCTTTCTCTCCAGCCACCCCCCTTCCTGCCCTCCCCCCCTTACACTTAGGTGTAGCATCAAAGTTGTCACACCTTTGATCTCAGGAGAAAAGGGAGAGGCATTGAGAGAGTGCAAGCACTCCAAACAATACCACTTTTTTGTTCAGAATGGGGGAGGTTGTCAGAAATGAAATGTCCCTGGGAGCCTGAAGGGGAGCACCCAGGAAAACTAGGGTGAGTTTCCCTGAAGAGAGTGTTTCTTAGTCACCCAGATGAAGAGTAAGTGTGGGGAAAGGAAGGGCAGCTGGGATAACTGGCCACCCCAGCAGATGGAAACGAGGCCCAGGTGTCTGCCCATTGCTGGTCTGGCCAAGTTGGAAACACAGTCAGACAGGAGAAGTTAAGGCACATTTTCATGGTCTGTGTTAAATCGGCCATCTCTACGAGTGTCATGCTCCTCTTTTCCAGAGCCCTTCACTTCCTTAAATCTGGTATCAGCCTACCAGCAGTTCCCTGAAATCCCAAGTGGGATACGGACAAAAGCTCAATTCCACAGACTTATATTGAAACCTGCTGTGGGCCAGGGCCTGAGATAAGGTTCGAGGTCACAGGCACAACCAACACGCAGCTCAGCAGTCCCGGGAGTGGGACAAAGGAGACACAGCCAAACACTGCAGCTTGGATGGGATGTGTCCCTGTGACTGAATGAGATATGCAGAAACTAGAATGCAGGTCATTCATTCAGTCCACTTTTGAGGGGCTTTGGGAAAGAACAGCCATTGTTGCTCTCCAAGGAGCTCCCAGGCAGGTAGAGATAAGATGTGCACACCCATTACCATCAGGCCCAGCAGAGGGAGGTCAGGGACATTAGACTGGCCCTGGGAGTGCAGAGGTGGGTGTGCTTGCCTGTACCCAGGGGAGACGCAGGGATACAGTGTCTGGAAACCAGGAGCTGCTGCCTGGGTGCTTCCTCACTCTGCCTGACCCTGGCTGCACAAGTTACTTCACCCTCTCTTTGTGTCTCGGGGTCATTATCTGAAGAGTAGGAATAATGATGGGACTTAGCTCACAGGCGATTATGGGAATTAAGTGAATTAATGAATGCAAAGATCTTCCAGGGGTGCCTGGCATGCTGGCAGTGCCAGCCAGTGCCTGCAATTTCCAGGAATGCGTCCTGCAGACCCTTGGGAAGGGTGCTGGTGACTGACATGGAGAAGTCAGGCTCCTAGACCAGGAAGGTCAGGCAGACCCTGCTGTGTGGTCCAGACAAGCAACTGAGCGCACATTTGGGATAATTTCCCCTTGTACATGGTCTGTGCCAACTGAGCTTCTTTTCACTGAAATATCCCTGACATGTAAAATCCCCCCGGTCCAGTGCCTTCTCAAGTTAGTAAGTGAACAGTGTTAACTTTGTACAGTTTCACCACAAATTAAACACTGGCCTGCTTACCATTGAGAGGGTAGATTTACTGTCAGGCTATGTATGAAATTAACATGTAGTGTTAAACTGTGCCCATCCAGAGGATATGGTGCCCATGCCCTACCACTGTTCATTTATTTGAGCCTGGAGGGGTCAATCAGGTTTAGAAACATAGGGCAGTAATCCCTGGAAAGGGCCTATGCATTTTTACAACCTTATTTTTAAGATGAGGAAACGGGGATACAAAGGCATCAAGTGGGTGTCCTTCATGTTACACCGCTTGGGAAACAGTAACCACAGTGCAGGGTAAAACTGGGACAGAAGAGGGGAGGTGGGGGAAGAAAGTGCCCATTGGGCTACTGGGCTACGCTCTGTCTCAGACCAGGCATGTCTCTTCATGTGTGAGAGTCACCAGAACATCTGTAAACAACTGTAAAATGTTTGGGGAAGCAGACTTCATTTCTAGCAGCCAGAACTGCCCGTCCAGAGATGGAGCTCCGTGAAGGATTCCTCGTACCCAGCAGTCAGATTCTTATGAGGGATGGGAGCTGGGCAGCGAGGCCTTGGCGTTTCCTACAAAGTTACGCTGATAAGGTAAGTGCACGTTTCAAAGGGCCCCAGTGTCAGATGTGCTAAGTGGGTCACAGAATTAATTTGAGGCCACATCCAAGTTATGAGATCAGGCTTAGGGTGTGTGCGAGTAGTGTTTGAAGAAGGGTGGTGAGACACTGAGTTTTCAAATCTGTTTTTAATTCCTGTTGCCTCACTAAATTACTGGGTGATGCTACATGAGATCCTTAACTTCTCAATGCCCATTTCCCTCAGGAAAAATTTGAACAATGAGCATGGAACAAGACCTTTTTTCTTTCCTGTTTTTATAGCTTGAAGAACCTAATAAAATTATAGAACCCAAATTTTATGTTTCCGATGAGAAAACTGAAGCCCAGAAAAGTCCAGTGACTAAAGGCACACAAGCCAGTAACAGAGCAGGACATAGGAAACCTGGTTTAGGGAGTCCTTGCCCTTCCCACAAAATTCCATACTTATTTACCAAATGCTTTCAAACACTTAGGTGAAAGTTTTCACATTGTCAGACCAATGCAGCCACATTTGAAAAGTACGAATCGAATTTCTGAGCTATTTCTCTCTATATTTGATGTTGCCTATAGCTTTGGCTGGCTGTCACCTTGGTTCCTTCAGCAGAAAATTTTCTGAAAGCCAAGAGTAATTTAAGATGCTGACTTTAAAAGCCAGCCCACTCCATTTCTGTCTTTGTCTTCAGCACTAGGTCACGCAGAATGGAGCCTTGCCCGCATTACTTGGGGTCTTCCTCTATCTTGAGCTTAGTCTGTTTTGCTAAGTCCTTTACAAAAACATACTCTCTGACTTTCATAGATCAAATTTATGGCTTTGCAGGCCACAAAGGGAGGTATGGTGCAGTGTGTGGAAAGAGCATGAGGCTGCGGAATGAGCTAGACCTAGGTTTGAGGTCTAATTCTTTCAACATTGATTCAGCAAATATTTACGTAGGGCCTCTTATGTGCCAAACCCTGCATTGTGTGACCTTGGGCGGGTCATTGAACTTCTCTAAGCCTCGGTTTCCTCTTCTGGTAAAATAATAAACCCTTCCCTTTAGCATTGTTCTGAGGATTAGAGATGTGGTCTAAAAATGATTTCACCCATAGTAGGGATCAGTGAATGGAGGCTGCTAGTATTTTTATTGGAGGCTGGACTGCAAATATCCTACAGATGGATAATATATTATCACTAAGTTTACAAATGGGAAACCAGACAAAAAAGAGACAGATGGACAGGTAAAACAGAGAAACTAGAGAGAGACGAGAGAAAGCTCCTAAGCAAATATCTTATTTATCATCTTTGGGGAAAACCTCCAAGAAATTAAATGTGTGTGTGTGTGTGTGTGTGTGTGTGTGTGTGAGAGAGAGAGAGAGTGTGTGTGTCTCACACACACTATATTCTTTATTATTTGCTTTCTTAGAATCCTAAAATACCAGAAGTGGAAGGAACCTAAATGTTCTCTAGTTCAGCATTCTTGTTTACAAAGAAGGAACAGGCAAGGGGCAAAGGAGCTGGCCAGGGCCCCTCAGCTCCTTCCTGACCCACGTGCATGCATCTGGGACCTGGATCTCATTCCCGCTCCACCGTCTTGGCAAGGTGGTAAAATGAAAAGCATTTTTAGAATGCAGCAAAAGGTAACTGAGATGATGATTACTCCAAAAGAATGTTATTCTAAAAGTCTCAGTTAAACGAATGAGGGGATAAAGATTTTAAAAGACACACAAAACGTTTGCGAGTTGTTTGCGCCCCCTGCTGGTGAGAGAGGAGAAGGTGAGGCCCCTGAGCCTTGAGCAGTTGAAATCCCCAGGGAGGTGAGGAGCCTTCAGGAGCCAAGCAGAACCTTTCCAGATCAAAGAGGAAAAGAGACACAGATAGTTGGGGGAGATAGTGAGAATGGAGAACATACAGGAACAGTAATAACACATTGTTAAAAGAAGTCTAAAAAGGAGGGGGCCCTCATCACAAAGGTCATTCGAAATTTATTGGACTCTTAATTTCCCTTTTATGTTATTTGAAGAAAGCCTTGTTATTTCTTTTCATGTTATAAGGAGTGAGGCTGGGGGAGAAAGAGGAAAAGATTTTTACCTTTTACTTATATCCCTGGGAGTTTTTTAATGTTCTATTTCTATAATAATTTAAAAAATACGTTTCTTATAAAAAAATTTTTTTGATTCAGTGTAGCACCATCTGGACATGCTGTTTTCCCCTTGATTTAATAACTTTCTAGCTCACTCTTTCTTTTAAAAAAAGCTCTTAAATTTTTTTACTTACAATATTATTTTGCATTGGTTTCAGGTGTACAGCATAGTGGTTAGACAATCATATACTTTACAAAGTGCCCCCCGCCCTGGGTATTCCCATAGCCCACCTGGCACCGTACATAATTATCGCAATGTTATTGACTATATTCCCTATGCTGAACTTTACATCCCTGGGACTATTTTGTAACCGCCAATTGTACTTCTTAATCCCTTCATCACCTCTTTCACCCAGTCCCCCAACCCCCTGCCCTCTGGTCACCACCAATTGGCTGTCTCTGTCTATAAGACTATTTCAGGTCATTTTTACAATCCAGAGCACAGTTGGAGAGGCTGCTGCGGCTCCTTGGATAACACTGCCCTCTACTGGCTGCTTGGTTAACACCGCCCTCTACTGGTCACAGGGACAGACGCACCAGCCAGACTTACCTGCCTGTCCCATGAGGCTAAAAATCCAGAAAAAAAAGTAAAGCATCTCTAAGACAATGTCGTTACCTTTTTATGATAAAATCTCTTGGCTTGACTGTTAAATCCTTTTTTTTCTGATTCTGAAAATTTCGCAGACTGATGTTTATAAGGAATGCTGGATTGTGTTGGATATGCAGCGGTAAAACCTAAACAACAAAAATAAAACAAAATGTAGCACCGAACAAAGAACTAGCAAATGCAGAAAACACAGAGCTGTATAGTAACATTTCATCTGAAATGGAATAGGAGAGAACCTTGCCTTTTGACAAGAGATAAACACGAAGCTGGATTTTTAAAAAACTATTCCCCGCTTTATTTTCTTTCCCTCTTGGTGATTTATTGGGATTTCCCCCTCTAGCTCTAAAAACTAGTGAGACTTGGTAACACAATGGAACTGAACTGTCCCAGGGAAGGGGGAGGATCTGACAGGGAAGGTGGACACAAAGCCAACTGGACACAAAACCATCACTCATCTACAGCCCAGAGTCACACATCAGCAAAGCGCCATAAAGATCCAGAGAGGCAGGGAAATCCCAGAGTGGGGCTTTCACTTTTCAGGGAAAATCATCATTTATAGGAAATCAAGTTAAATTTTTATACATCTGAATTGTGATGTATAAATGATATATGAAATCTCCCTTTTCCCTCCTTCCACTCCCCGCATGTGGGAGAATGGCAACAGTATTGATTCCTCAGGCAGCATCTGTCTGCACACCCGCTGATTACAGCCCCTGGATGTGTGTGTGGCATCATCAGTCTTGGCATCCAAGCCAAATTTGGTGGGGACGGGGGTCCATTCTGACTGCCACATGTCCACTGCAGTGAGCCAAGTGTTATCTCAATACCGGTGTCCTCACCCACAGAGGGAAAATGTGTGCCATAGTGGAAAAGCACAACCAAGAGAAGGAAGAAGGGATGTGTTAGGGAGGGGGCGAGGCTAACACATGACAACTGTCTTTAAGGCCCATTTCTTAGTCTCCAAATTTTTGAGAAAAAAAACCCTGTTTTTCAGAGAGGAAAGCCCAATTGCCAACAGGGGCCCCTTCAAGAGGTACTATTACCAACAAGCTTTACAGACGGGGAAACTGAGGCTTAGGATTAGGTTGCTCATGTAAATCTCACAGCAACACTTAATAGTGCAACATCTGAGGTTCAAACACAGTTTGTCTGATGAGCTCAGGCTCTTAAACTCTAAGCTGTGCTCCCTCTTCCTCAGCCTGGCTCATAAAGACTCAATAAACAAATGAATGAAATGATGGGGAGGGGGGCATTCTAGCCGAATTTTCCTGGGTTGATTTTGCCGATGGCAGATTTCTTCTTTTCCTACCATCTCCCCTCCCTCCCCATTTAAATAGGTAGATGGTTATGTATTTTTTCTTTAAGGGAGCTAGGCAGCAAATCAGAAAACAGTAGATGCAAGGCTTCCTAGCTTTGTTTCTAAAAGCCCAAGTCAGTAGAATAACAGAGTTTGCAGAGAAGGCAGTAAAGAAAGGGGGGTTATTTTTTTTTAAAGGGGAGGACATTCCCCTGAAGGAAGGAAAGGTTTGTCCTTGACTAAAAAGGAGATGAAACACTTTGGCTTCTGGCTGTGGTGGAATGGCATGTATCAAAGCAACACTCTATGCGAACCACCTAAAAATGGGATTTTTATAAAGCACTCTGGATAACACCTTAAACTTCCAACCAAAATGGGCCTGGATTTGCCCTCCTAACAGAAAAAAAAAAAAAAAGTTAACAATGGACAAAAAATATGAAACAATGATGTTCAAGACACTGGACATCAAGCAACAAAGGCTAGGGATCCCTGGAGATGGGAAACATTTAGGATTTGCAATAAGACTGCCCCTAGCTTACGGCTTACTGGAGAAGTTTCCAGGCCACAGCACAGGAAGAAGGAACACAGGTAGAGCCTGGCGGTCTTCCTGAGTTGAGGAAATGGATCTGAGGGCCCAGGAAGGTGAGATGGATCTGAGGGCCCAGGAAGGTGAGATGGCTAGACTTCACGGGACGCAGAACCAGAAAAGAGTGACACAGAGAGAGAGCTCCGGGGATGTGCATGGTTCCCCCTTGAGCTGTGTCCTGAGTATTGGTCATCACATACATAGGAGAAAACTACCCAAGGCTGGGGAGAGAATCAACTGAAAGAATTAGGGTGGATAATACCTGAAGTGCATACTGGGCCAGCAATAGTTCTTGTTCCCACAAGTCAGAATGGAAAACCTCATAATTCATAGGACCTAGAGTAGTGTATGCAGAAGGGTTTTGCCTCAGAAACAGGGTGAAATTATCCTTAGGGTAAATGCTGCTCTGGTTCCAAAGAAAAAACGCTCAAAAGTGAGACTTCAAAAGATCAAACTGTTTCCAAGTAACTTAAGGACACCTCAGAACAAAGCACAAGAGCTGATAGGACTACAAAAAAATAGAGACCCAGTTCAAAATACCTGGCATCCAACGGAAACGTCATGGGCATGCAAAGAAGGAAGAAGAGACAATTTATAACAAGGAGAAATAACCAAAACCAACTCAAGGGATACAGATGAGAATGACAAGAGTATTATAATTGCTATAATAACCGTATTTGATAAGTTCAAGAAGCTAGAGAAAAGCTTAACATATATTAAGTAGGGGCATGGAATATATAAAAATGATCCAAATCAAACTTTTATAGATGAAAACTGAGACATCTGAGATTTAAAAATACACCAGATGAGACTAACAGTAGCCTAGACACTGCAGGGTTGGTGGGGGGAGGGGGTGAAGACTAGTAAACTTGAAGATATAGAAATAGAAACTATCCAAAATAAAACACAGAGAGAAAGGATTAAAAAATATAGAGCATCAGTGAGCTACGTGACAACTTCCAGGAGGCTAATATACACACAATTAGACTCTCCAAAGAAGAGATGTGGGGAAAGGGGAAAAATTAAAAATTAAAAATTTTCAAATTGGTTAAAAACTATAGACCCCAGATCCAAGAAAGTAAATGAACTTCAAGCACATGAAACAAGAATGAAACCATATCCGTGGCACATAAAATAATCCAATTTTTAAAAGTGATAAAGAGAAAAATCTTAAAATCAGGCAGACACACACACACACACACACAAAAAGACATGTTATATACAAAGGGAACAAACAGAGACAGCAGACTACCATTGGAAATAATATGTTTAAGGTAAGAGAAGAAAAAACAACTGTCACCCTAGAATCCTGTACCCAGTAAAATACCTTTCAAAAACAAAAGCAAAAACTTCTAAATATACACGAAAGCTGAAAGAGCTGATCACCAGCAAACTGGAACGATAAGAAATGTGAAAGGACGTCCTTGAGGCAGAAGATAAATGACACCAGTTGGAAATCTGTATCTACATGAAGGAATAGAGAGCTCTGGAAATAGTAAATGTGTGGGTAAATATAAAATATAGAATTGTGAATATAAATGGATACATTTAGACATAAATATAAAATTTAAGTCCTCCCCACAAAGACATCTGTTATTAAATTCACTAGACCTCTCTGTACTTGGTTGACAATTCTGGAATACTTTTTGCGAGCCTGTTGGTCTTTTCGTGCAGAGTTGTCCATCTTAGTAAAGTTCTGTGATGTGTTTCATTTGTTTGATGAAAAACTCTACTACATGTTCTTCCAAGCACCTGAAACAGTAAAATACAGCATTTGTAGGGATCATTTCACATTTTTTAAAATTATGTTGATTGAATTCTGTTCTCTCTGCAAGATAGACTAAGAAATCCTGTGGGTAGAGGCTGAGATTTACCAGAATCTAGGACCTCAAGTCACAAGCACGTTGCTCTCACTGCCTGTAGCAGGAACTTTGTGAGTGTTCATAGTTGATGTTGCTTCCAGAGCTGTCAAAGGCTTGAATTTTATAAATGTATCTTCACTGAGAAAACTCACATACGATACGTTATTCAGCAGTTCTACATGTACAATTCTAAATTTTGGCAAATGTTTACAATTGTGTTGAATGCCACTGCAATAAAGATATAAATATATCCAGCAGCCCAAAACATTTTCTGTATTTCTTTGCAGTCAACATCCTCCCAACCCTGGCATCTGTCAACCGCCGCTCTGTCACAATAGTTGCCTTTTCTAGAATGTCATATATATGTAATCATACAGTATGTACTGTTTTGTACCTGTCTTTTTTCACTTCGTGCAATGCTTTTGAGATTCTCCTGTGTTGTCACATGTATCAGTAGTTTGTTCCAGTTGCTACACATCCTCACTAACACTTGTCTGGTAAATCTGATTAATTTTAGTCATTCTAGTGGTTCTATGGTGATATCTCATTGTCATTTTCATTTGTACATTTTCACGTGCTTATTTGCAATTTGTTTACCTTCTTTGGTAAAGTATCTTTCTGTTCAAATCTTCTGCCCTTTTTTAAACAATTGAGAAACCTTATCATGGAGTTGTTAAAGTTTTTAATATATTCTGGATACAAGCCCTTTATCATATATATGTTTTGGAAATATTCTCTTCCAGTCTGAGGCTTGTCTTTTCATTTTGTTAATATTTGAGGCTGTCTTGAATTTTCACAGAATGCTAGGGTTCCCTAGAACTCAGTTTGAAAATTCTTGAGGCAGTTCATGGTTAGGTAGTTCTCACTGGTAGAAAGTCCCTGTCTGTATCAAAGCTGATCCCTCTCTCCCTCCCTTTGCCTCTCTCTCTCTCTCTCTCTCTCTCTCTATCTCTCTCTCTATCTCTATCTCTATCTCTCTTCACTCTCTCTAAAAAGCAATGGGGGAAAAAAGTATCCTCAGGTGAGGATTTAAAATAATAAAATATAAAATAGATAATAAAATAAAATAAAATGCACACCACAGCCTGTAGTCTTTTGTTAAGCTTGTTTGTTATATACATATGTGTGCTGCATTTCTGACCCTGGTCAAAAAATTTGAAAGCCACTGTTCTATGCAACTATTCTTCGAGTATTTGGAGGCAGCTGTCATACCCCACCACCTACAGATGACTCCTCTTCTCCACAAGGGGCCTCTTCATCTTCTGCAATACCTCCTTACTGCATGGGATTGTCCCCCTCACTACAGTAGGCATCATCTTCTGGCCCTGTCACCGGATTCATCTGGGTTTCTGCTCAAACCTTAAGGGTGACTTCCTTGACCACTCAAAAAGCCCCACTCCATCTTTTTTTTAGCCCGGGACCCTGCCTTGATTTTCTCATAACATTTTTCTCTACCCTACAGCATATTTTATGTGTATTTCTTTATGATCTCCCCTAATAGAATGTTCATCATGGAATCCCCAGTCTGTTTCCTGGCACATAGTAGTTACTCAATAAATATTTGTGGAATGAATGAGTGAATGCTCATTCACATTTTTGCAATAATGTATATAGATGTACTCATAATACAACTCTTTCCTTCAGGAACTATATTCTATAAAGGGTTACCTCGCATGACTACAGCTATAGGCATGTTTTCATTCTGCCTATGTTTCATTTCATTCTATGTTTTTTTTTAAAAAAGCTTTATCATTTATGTTATAGTTATCATCACATATTTTATGCATTTATACATACGTTACTGTATAGGGTTTATCAGTATATAATAAACCATGTATACTCTTAGTTTATGGGGTTTGCATGAGTGGTTTTGACTGTTTTAAGATTTTTTATCCATTCAGTTATAATGCTACAGTACATCCTATTTTTTACATTTTTCAAAGCAGTCTCAGGTAAATAGCCCATTTGATATTTTTCATAAACTGAAAAAAAACATGTCAGAAACTTTCCCAGCCGGCTATGCCCACTAGGTTCCAATCTCACCCTTTCGTTTCACAGGCGGCTAACCTGAGGCGGGAGCAGGAAGGCTGCTGGCAGAGGGACGCCCGGGGAGCTAGGGTTGGGCGTTTGCGCGCTCTCGGGGCTGAGGCAGGGGAGTCGGGTGCCCACGCCCCTGGGAGAGGCTCCGTGGGGGAGGCAGGCCGTGGATGTAGTCACCGTGTTTCAGGGGGGCCTCTGAGGGCACAATTCCAGGGAGGGGCGCCTCCAACGGCGGCTTCTTCCCGCGCTCAGGGCAGCACCTAGTAGTACCCAGCACCCAGCAGGACGGAGTCTCAGTGGGTGTCCCACAGGGTGCGCCGGGTCGTCCTCCCATGACCCCGGGACCGCTGTCCCGACAGGAACTGCCTCCTACCTCCTCGGGTCCCCCTGGGCTGGGTCTGGCCGCGCCCAACCTTCCCCGTCGCGATGGCAACCGAGCGCCTAACACAGTAGAGTCCGCGAGAGTAGCGCCAGCCAATGGCGTCCTCTGTTTCTTTAGCGCGATAAGTTGTTGGCCAATAGTCAGAGGCGTTTTAAAGGCTGCTGGGAAGCTGCCAGGATGTTCGGCTGCCGCTTTAAGCGCCCCAGGACCCACCGGGAAACTTCCTAGGGGCTTATCTAGGCGGCTCCTCAAAGCTCCTGTGATAGACCGAAGGCCTGACCACTTGGCCCACCCAGAAATCCTACTTCAAGGAGCAAACCTTAGAGAACTAACAATCCCCCCCCCCAAGCTCTTGTTTATAATAACAAAAGAAAAAAAAAAGACTGATACCGGCGCCTATACAAAATCAGCCTTGTAGTTCCACGGGCCCCTCGTTACCCGCTTCAGAGCGGTCGCGGTCCTCTCGCCACCCCCTGCTTAGAACCCCCTCCCCCAGCCTCCCTTTAAACTTACCATGAACCCCAAACGTCTTAACAGAAGTCGTCCCCGGCCCTCTAAAGGCAGCTCCTCCCACCCACGCTCCGGAAGATTCTCGCCCCAGCCACGCGGGGCTGTGGGCAGCCCCTATAGGAAGCAGCCTCGACCTGCTCCCAGGTGTTCCCTCTGAGCCCCCCCCCCCCCAATCACTGGCTTTGTCATCACGGAGGCCTCTGCCCAAATGTCATGTCTTCATCGGTACAATGGGAGGAGCTCAGGGTCTCACACTCAGAGGGGTGTTGAGGATCTAAAATGACATGCGTGTTAAGTGAAAAAGGGTAAGTTCCATGCTCGTGTTCATTCTTACAGCCGTGCATTAGGGAGACGTGGGCGCTGGGCTCGTCGGAGGCCTTGAGAGTTGCTGAGCTGTGGACGTGCTGGGACGGTGGGTATATAGTGCACCCGACAGGTGTTGGGGGAGGGCAGGCAGACCATTCAAATCCTGCACATCCTTCAAGAATTGGGGGGGGGGGGGAGGAACCTGGTCTTGAAGGATGTGTAGGATTTGAACCGTGGGGAGAGCGTGGGGTTGGGGCACAGCAGGAGCCAAGTCCGAGGGGTGGCTCTGTGGATACCGAGGGAGAACACCTGGCAAGCTGCCCACCTGTCCGGCAGGTGGAGGTGAGCGGTCACCTGAGTTCTCGAGGGCAGCGGGTTACGGGGAGCAGGGTGTGTCCCAAGGCCTTCCTGTGGCCGCTAGAGGGGACCGGCTCAAAGCAAGCGCAACGCCCCTGCAGGGTGTCACCGCCCCAAGTCTCTCCCCACCCCACCCCCCACCCCCGTACGCTTCAACCAAGCCTTGCGGCGCAGCCAATAGCAGAGATGTCCCGCCTACCCCCCTCCTCGCAGCCACTGGTCTGAGCGAAGTGCCCTCCAGCTTCTGACTGGCAGGCGGCCGGACAAATCAAGTCGCAGCCTTTGAAAGCAAAACACAGCCGGACCGGGGGCATCACGGAGTTGGGGAAGGAATTAAGGAGGCTGTGCCTCCGGGTTGCGCGAAGACGCTAAGTCGTTTCTCAGAAACCTGATAGGTGGGCCCTAGAGGAAACGCCACCGGTGAGTATGATTGAGGCCGAGGGAGTGGGGACTTGAATTCAGCCTTCATTTCTGGAAAAGCGAATGCATTTGTAATCATCCAGGGTCCCCTAGTGGAAATACCCTTCCTTCTTGCTGTCACCAGGCTCGTCAGTGTGGGTCTCGCTGCCTCCGATGTTTTTTTCCATTTTTGCATCGAGGGTGAGAGGACGGGGGCAAGGGTTTCCTCTAAATACAGGTGACGACAGGCTTTACCAAATCAGGAAGTGAGATGGAGTGACTGCCAGGCTCATTCCTCTGCACGCCGGCTCGGGCTTGCTGGCAACAGCAGGCGGTGGGTTAGCAGGTGGAAACCGAGGAAGCATCCTTGACCCACGCTGCCTGCTGGAAGTTGTAGTTTCCAGCTCAGTGGGAGGGGATGTGGGAGTGTAACCCTTTAGTGAGCCAAAGCCCAGGAGAGGAAAGGCGCTTAGCACCTAACTGGCGCTCACCAGCAAGGGGCTGAATCGTCAGGCGGGACAGGCGTGTTGTATTTTTTTTAGACGGAGCCAATTTCTAATACAGACCCTACTCTTATCAGCTACGAGCTACAGTTCCCTCATCTGTAAAACCTGCTCTGTGGGTTGGGGAAATAATTCTCTGAGATAAGGTGGATGGGGTGGAGTGGAAAGCACCTAGGGAATTAACTTTCCTTTCTTGAGCAGGGACCCTGTGTTCACCAGTGACTGAGGGCCTCAGAATTAAGGGATGGTTGGCAACACAGAGCTGGTTACTTGCCTCTTGGGTATCTGTTAGTCCTGGGAAAGTGCTTTGAAGTAAGGGAAAGAGAGTCATTAGGGAAAGAATGTGTGCCTTATAAGGAAGGACAACTTGCAGTGTGTCCTTTCAGGGCTTTTAAGTCCAAACCCCTACCAGCTAAGAGCGAGCCTATTTTTGTAGGCAACGCCTCAGAAGCCTTGGGGTTCCTGAGGCAGAGAGGGAAGCTGCTTTTTAGAAGCAAATTAAATAACAGCAACAACCACCACCACAAACAAAAGCAAAAACACATCTGTCTGGGCAAACCAGCTGGTCTAGAGGAGGTTAACAGGCCTGGGTTCCCATCACCCCTGTGGCGTTTCCCCGAGGCCTGTTTGCTTTCTATGATATCCTGTGGGTGGGGCTGGGTGTATCTGTTTAATCTCTGGAGTTGCCATTGTGCACCATTCTTGACCACTCTTGACCGGAAACAGCCACCTTGCAGCAGATGCTTAATAGGCCTGCCTATGTAGCCAGAGGTCACTGTGCCAGGGTCTGGACTAGATCTGGGGAGGGAGCAACTGAACAGGGGATTCAGCAAATCTCTTTCCAGAGTTTGTGCTCCAGTGCCCCTTCAGCTCCAGGGTGAAAGCCTCTAAGGGTCTTGCAGAGGTAGAAAGAGCCCTGGGCCAGTCTTTCTTCCTAAAGCTATTGTATTAAAACCTTAAAACTGGGATACATAAATTCAATATAATCTTTTCACACATACATAAAAATGATGAATAATTATGAATTCACAAGATTACAAACATTCATAGGGCTTTACACTCTGGGAGGTCTGGTTATGGGATGTAAGTTATAAAATTGATGAGTGTTTTATATATATCTCTCCCATCCGAAGGCCCTTTGATAAAGTGACACCTGAGCCAAATGGTGTTCATGGCTGCCCCTGTGCTAAGTCTTGCATCTGGTATCCCCTAGATGCTGGACACAGCATTAGCCCTGTGACATATGACTGTGCTATTCACAAGAGGAACCAGCATTCCTGGGCCTAGGGCTAGATAACAGAGGAAACTGGAAGCTACAGAAAAGACAAGAGGCAGCCTTCTGAAGCCTGGAGGAATGACAGAGACTCTGTCTGTTTAGCACATAGTAAGCCCTCAATAAATATTTGTTGCATGAATACATGAAATAAAGGACTATTCATGGGTAAATTAAACTAATAAGAGTAAAATTAATACTAATAACAGCTGGCATTCATTGACCACTCACTGCACATGCATTTTACATGCATGATTTCAGCAAATTCTCACTGCAGTCCTGTGAGGTAAGAATGTTATTATCTCTGTTTTACAGCAGAAGAAACTGGCTGAGAAGTTAAATGACTTGCCCAAGGTAAAACCAGTAGCACACGGCAGATCAAAAGCAATTTAAAATATTTTTCTAACCCTAACCCTAGATTTTGCCGTACAATCCAAATTTGTATGACTTTTTTATTAAATATAAGAGGACCTCAAAGAACTCTTAACATCTGTGTTAGTGGGGGTTAGGCCATGCCTCCCAAAACATGAGGGCATACTTCCTCTTCTCTATTTGGTAGAAAAGTTTGAAAACCACTGAAAATATCAGTCCAATGAAGTTAACAGGAATTACCATCATTGCTGGTTTCAGTTGAGGTCAAATTATTACCCCCACTTTACAGATGAGGCAACTGAGTCTCCCAGAGGCTAAGTGATCTGGTGACAAAGATCTTCCACATCCCAGTCCTGTGTTACCTCTGACCCTCCAGCGCAGCTCAGTTCTTCCCTTTTCCATGAGGATAACGGCAGGTGGTTCCTTTTTTTTGGCAGTGGGATTTTTTTTTTTTTTTTGAGGCCTTGAAAAGTAGACATAAGTAGTATTCTACTAGGTAGAGGAGCCTATGGGAAAGTAGGACTTAAATTAGGATATGATGGGAGGAAGGAAGCAGAGGGGCAAAGGAAAGGGGATTTTTAAGGGCCAAGGAAAATGATTTTGAGGTAAATGAGCCAGATCTTTATTAAGGGGACCAAAGGCATGATACAGTTTTTTAAACGGCCTCACTTCTCAGGGCAGTTTGCCCTTTGTCCCAGTGGTATTCTCAGGTAAGGAAGCTGGGCTCTGTCTCTGTGTACATGCATTTTTAATGTCCCCCCCCCCCTCCTCCACCCCCAGAGCACCACAAGAATCAGAAACCGCATCCCTGTGTCTGCTTGGGAGACACAGATTGGCACTCCTCTGAGTGAAGATGAGGAAAAGGCTGTGAATCAGCCAGAAGAGCCTTGAAGTCCGGCTTCGGCGTAAGACGGATGGCTGGTGGAAGGAGGGGAACACCAGGAGGGAGCATGGCTCCCCGCGTCGGGCCCGCCGAGCGCAGCCCCAGCCCCTGAGCCACCCCGGCATGTGCCCCTAGAAGCACCATGGACGGAGCCCCGGGCGCAGCTCTGCAGCTGCAGCAGCTCCCGCCCACCAGCAGCGCCGACTCCGGGAGCCAGGGCTCCTTCTCCTACAAGGCAAGAGCTGTTTATGGTTTGGGAATTTCGTATTTCTCTAACAAGAGAGGGACCCCGCGCAGCACGGGCTGGCGGAGATGTCCAGGGTCCGCATGCCTATCGTTGGCAGACATGGGCAGGCCCTCCCCACAGACAGGAGAATGTGTAATCAAAAAAAAAGAATCGCTCCTTCAAATACAAAAGATACAAAAGTAGGGAGGTAGAGAAATATTTTTAAAGTAATGCAGTCCCACTTAGGAGGTTTGATTTTTTTATAAAATCACCTATCCCATTATTCATACACAACCTTGGTTCCTACTTCAGTATTATTTGCTTCCTGTCTTTCTCCAGCATTACAGATTTGTAGTCCGATCGTCCTGAAGTTTTGTATCTTGGTTGTCTCAGTTAACCTTGTTTGTGGAGTATTTCCCTATGTCACTGAGTAGTGATTGAAGGCATGCTGTTGCAATGATTGCCTAATAATCTGGTGAACTTCTATATCAAAACTCCCTGGACAGATCCCCCCTTATTGGATGTTCAGATTGTTTCTAACCCGGGGTGACTGTAAACAGTACTGCAGTGAACATCCTAGAGTGTGTGTTCCTTTGCTGTGCTAAGAATTGTCTAGGCCTGTGAGAGGCAGACTGTCCCTAGACAGAGGCCACAAATGCCAGAGCATCAAGAAAATAAGATGCAGTTGGCCCCATAATGAATGGATGCCAAACAGACAAATGCAGAACCAAAGAAAACACAACACTTCCTGATGAGACTTCTAATCAGTTTCCATTTTAATCACAAATTAATTCAGTTACTTATTATAGAAAAATCTTTGTGCCAGAGCAGCAACAAATAATTTATGGTGATTCTACCAAAGTACTTAAGAATTAAGGTGGGAGACAAGCATATGAACAAAGAGGTTTGAATTAACCAAAGTACCAGGTAGGGTAAATGGAAGAACACCTGGGTTTGAGTCCCTACTCTGCTCCTTCCTAAGTGACCTTGGACATAATGGCTTAACCATCAGAGCTTCTGTTATGTTTTGAGTGGTGATGGTGAGACCTCCCTTTATCCCTCACCCGTCCAGGGCTGTGTGGATCAATGAAAGAGCACCCAGCCCAGTGCTGGGCATGAAGGAGGTGCTTAACTCAGAAATGCCTCGTGGTTACAAAGAACATTAAGGTGCACAGAGCCGAGGAAGGTGTGGTCAGTTTTGCCTGAGAGTAAGGAAAAGGGGCTTTAAGGGAAGCTGTCTCCTTCCTTTGATTTTGTTTAGGCTATTTTTGTTGCAAGGAATACAAACCCATTTCAGAAAAGCTAAGGCAAATGGAGAAATTATTATGAGGCAGAATAGCTCATGAAACCCAAGAGCAGGAAGGGCAGTGGGGCTTGAAAGGTGCTAGACTTTTCCATCTAACTTCAAAGGAGGGAAGATCTGAGTGGCCCAGGTTGGGTCAGGTGACTACATTGGTCCAATCAGTGGTGGTGAGGAGGGTGGGGTCACCCAGCCAATGTGGTTTCTGGGGCTTCACACTGTGGGAAACTCAGAGAGAAATGGTCAGGTGGGCTGGGCAGGCTGCCCTCAAATCCTCTCTTTCCTTTGGGGCAAGGAAAGCATTAAGAGGCTCCAAGTCCAGCTTGATCAGTGGGATGAAGTTAGAAGCAAGCAGTTTGCCTGGAGTTGCAGCCCTGCCCTCTGCCCTACCCAATGGGGAGTAGATTCTGGTTGTTGGGGCAGAGTGGTCTGTGAAAGACAGACCAACAGGCTGAGCTTCCCAGGAGGCAGCATGGCATCCAGTCCTTGACATTGGAGGCTGGGCCTCAACCCAGAAAAGTCAGGCCTCAGTTTCTTCCATTTAGCAAATAGGCATTTCAATTGAGCATTTGTATCTAGGCCTGCGCTGGGTGCGGTGGGAGCTGTGTATATTATTGAGTTACCACTTCCCTGAAGGAGCTTACATTCTAGAGGGAGGTGGGGGAAGCTATTTCCACGAGTACCTACCCTTCAGAACAGAATTTTGTGCAAAATAAAGATATAACAGGGTATTATGAACATGGCCTTTAGAATCGGAGATACCTGGCTTCAAATCCCAGCTCTGTCACTTTCTAGCATTTTAATTTAGGGAAAGCCATGTAACTCCTCTGCAGGTCAGTTTTATTTATTTATTTTTATAATATGTCTTTATTGATTTCAGAGAGAGGAGGAGGAGGGAGAGAGAGTTGAAACATCACTGATGAGAGAGTCATCATTGATCGGCTGCCTCCTGCACGCCCCCTACTGGGGATAAAGCCCACAACCCAGACATGTGCCCTGACTGGGAATCAAACCTTGATCTCCTGGATCCTAGGTCCATGCTCAACTGCTGAGCCACGCCCATCCGGGCTGCAGGTCAGTTTTAGATCCATCCTATAGGGTGGTTATGAGGATGACCTGTATTTATAAAGGGAATTGAAGCTACCTGCCCCATCCCATTTCTTCCTTTGGAAATCCTACCCATCCTCCCAGCTGCAACTCAGGTATCACCTTTTCCATGAAGCCTTTGTCAGTCTTCCTGGCAAGAAACAGTTGGTCCTTGATCTGCACTTCCACAGCCAATTCACGAATACCGTAGTCATCATCACAGCAGCTAACATTTGTTGAGTGTTTACTATGACAGGGACTGTGCTAATCTTCATAAAACCCCCATAAGGCAGCTACTATTACAATCCCATTTTACATATGAGGAAACTGGTACAGAGAGGTTAATTAACTTGCCCAAGGCCACACGGTCAGTAGGTATAGGAAAGCTGGGGTTCGAATGGAGTCTGTGCGCTGTCAAGGCCCTTGGTTTTATGCACCACTCCCTGCTGCCTGCATTATGTTTGCACTCTGGGACGCCCCTTCTGTCCCTGGCACTGGTTATTAAGTGTTGAAATGGCAACGCCTCACCTGCTGGAGAAGGCAAGCGACAGGCGCTGGCCTGAAACCAGGTTGCAGGTGTAGTAGAGCCTGGTGAGCCGGACTGCTGTATCTCTTGTATTTGAATGTGAGTAACCCTCAGAGCAAGCCAGAATGCTTATACTCAGCTGTTAGCAGTTTAAGTCCAAGGGATTGTGGGAATTCAGTTTAAATAACAAGTGATTGCTGGTCTTGTCATCATGGGATCTGAATAAAGGCTGTTGTTGGCAAATGTAAAGCAGACCTGGGAACAGGAGATTGGAGCTGAGGTTTCACTTGGATACCAATATCCAAGCAAAGTTTCCTGCCTCTGTGACCTTTGGCTGCTTTTCTGGGAACAGTTTACTTTCAGAGCTGTAGCTGGTAAAAGATCAATTCTTGGATCAGAGAATATCAGAGCCAGTAGGTTCCTTAGAACTGTTGCTAATCATAATGATAACAATAAAAATGAAAATTGTAAAAATAATAGTAACAGCTAGAATTGTTTTTGTGTTTATTATATGTCATGTACTGTTTCAACATGTGCCTTATTTCACATAACATGACAATCTTATGAGGGTCTACAGTCAGCTCCATTTTTCAGAGGGGAAGCTGAGGCTCTGAGAGTTAAGGCAGTTCCCCTGAAGTCACACAGCAGTCAGTGGCAGAGGTGGGACCCCAGCCCAGGTCTGCTGTTTTCCAAAGTTCAAAGCCCACACAAGGAAGCTGAAGCAAAGAGAGAAGTGGCTTTTGGTTCCCCACCCCACTTGATATTTGGGCCTATTGATGCCATGGTTAGAAACAGCTGAGTCTGAAATCCAGCTGCCTGCCCATAGCTTTGCCCTCACCCCACTTCCCTCACCAATAACACTCCCCATTCAGACACTGCACTATGAGTACAGTGACCAAAAGCCCTGGTTTGTGCCTCATGTTTATGTGTATTAGCAAAGCCCCCTATCCTTAAAATATCCCGGTTTGGACTAGATATATCCTAAATATGAGGGCCCTGATAGTTGGCAGGCCTCACTACCTCCTCTCCTATAACATATTGCTAACCAAAGTGTTAAGAGACCTGCATTCAGGTCTGGTCCTGCCACTTGCTCACTCTGTCACTTTGGCTGAGTCTTGGGCCTTAGGTAACTGAGATTCCCCCCACCCACCCAGGTATTTGCCTTCAAAATGAGGGCGGCCCTCCTCCCCTCCACCCCTCCCTTCCACCTCAATTGATATCCAACTGGGTGTTGCTCAGAAGAATCCTCTCCATCTGGTATTGTGGCTGCAGGACTCAGGAACCAAAGATACCACAGGTGAAGACGGTGACCTGAGGCTGCCACGAGACCTGCCGGCAGTGGGACCACCATTGTTTCACTCATCTTTTCTTACGGGACAGAGTCACTGATTCCAGGGTCAGATCCCTGTGTCTACTTAGGAACACTTAACACTTTAAATAACTCCCATGAAAACGCCTAGAGTATTCCTCAGCCAAAAAGAGGAGCAGTGTAGACTGAGAAAGTTCCCACTGGTGTCCAGGGGTGGAGGCTGCCCAGGCACCGCCCTTCACCTCCCTCCAGCCAGCAGACCTGGACACCCCCACTTTACAGTTTTCAAGCTCTGAGACTTGGAGGAGGAACTCAATGCCAGGAGTCCTGCTGGTTGTTGCCTCCGCTCAGAATTGCCCTTTGCCAGACACTGGAGGGCGGCTAATAGGTGTGTGTTCAAACTGTAACCCCTGGGCCCGAGGCAACTTATTTGCTTGACTTTAAATTCTCGTAAAATTGCACCAGCCACCACTTCACAAGGGTTTGGGGCCTAATTAGTGTTGATGAAGCCCTTTGAACCTCTTGGATGACAGGGCATTAGTTACACTGCGCTGTTACTAACATGTCCTTAGCCAGTTATTATTCGTGGAGATTAATGTGCTTATAGACATGGCTTTTTAAAGCCACCTCAGCTGCAGTGTCATTAGTGGGAAGGTTGCATTTACCGGGGGGGGGGTATTTTTTTCCTAATTTATTTTCAAGCCTCAGCATGGAGGACTAGGTATCCCCAGGAGACTGGAAGTCAGACCTCCAGCTTCAAATCCTTCGGTCCTCACCTTGAGGAAGTTGTTATACTTCCCTGAACTTTACTTTGTTCATCTATAAACTCCTTTCAACTTATGTGCTAAAAACAGGACTCAGTCTGGCCAGTGTGGCTCAGTGGTTGAGCATCAGCCTAGGATCCAGGAGATCACAGTTCGATTCCCAGTCAGGGCACATGCCCAGGTTGCAGGCTCGATCCCCAGTTGGGGGTGTGCAGGAGGCAGCCGATCAATGACTCTCTCATCATTTATGTTTCTAGCTCTCTCCCTCTCCCTTCCTCCCTCTGAAATCAATAAAATAGAATTTTTGTAAAAAAGCAACAAAACAGCCCAGCCGGCATGGCTCAGTGTTTGAGCATTGACCTAGGATCCAAGAAATCGCAGTTGGATTCCCGGTCAGGGCACAAGCCCTGTTTCGGGCTTGACTCCCAGTAGGGGGCGTGCAGGAGGCAGCCAGCAAGTGACTCATCATTGATGTTTCTCTCTCTCTCCCTCTCCCTTCCTCTCTCTGAAATCAATAAAGACATATTTTAAAAAACAAACAAATGAACAAAAAACCAGGACTCATAGTAGAACCCATTTCAGAGGGTCGTCTGTGGCCCAGGGGTGATGATGCATAGCAAGGGCCTAGCGCCAAGCTAGACATAGGTAAATGCTCCATAAATACCACCCTTTATTATCATAGTAACCTTTTAACACTGTTTTTGCTGCTTAGATTGGTTTATCCTTGTGAAGTTTACAGTTTTCATTTCTAGGTTTCACCCCCTCACACACCCCTCCCTGAAATAGTTTTCATTTGTCCATGTGGCCACGAGGCAGCCTGTTTCCCGTCATCTCTTCACTTCCACTTGGCAAGTTGTTAACACCACGCGCTCAGGCATCCAGGTGGATTTAGGCATCAGCTCGGTCTCTCTGGGTAAAATAATAGAGCAGCTACCAGTTGTAAGTTGAATGAACCATAGGTCAAAGACAGTTGAATATTGAGTTTCATATGGTTTGCCCTAATACTAAGACCTTTCTCTAGATTATCTCAGGAAGTTCTTGCACCAATCCTGAGGGGCCCTGTCATTCCCCAGGGAGATAGGAACCTAGGCTGAAGCAAGCAAATCTCACCTGGCTATGACCCCAGACCCCAGCAGGTTCTTTGAAAAGCCCTTGCTCAGGTCTCTGGTTTTTGCACAACTCCTGGAGGCTATTTCCAGCTCTCCTTCACCCGCCATAAAGATGATAAAGCAGCTTTGAGTTGTTGCAACTGGAACCAGAGTCCTTTTGTCTCCTACCTGCCCAAGGCAGTTCCTGTAGAATCTGCTAGTTAACTCTTTTTAACAATGTCTCCTCATTAGCATAAGTATACTAAATTACTAGGTGGAGCATATGCTTGGTCACCTGACATTTATTTGCCCCTCAGCAGGTGGAGGTGAAGGTTTTTGCTTTGTATCTTTTTAGATGCATGCTTAATGAAGGGCTTCCTTTGAGGTCCTCAAGCCAGACCTTCTAAAGAAGCACTGTGTATTTCCTCACATTTTTTAGTTGGTTACCGGCATTGGGGTTCATGGGTTCCCCAAAATAGAAGTCGAGAGGAAACCCCAGAGAAATTTCCAGACAGATTTTATTAAGCTTATGCTTGAGCACAAGGCAGGCAGCACAGAGGAAAGGCAGGTCCTCTGAACTTGCTCAGGGCTGGCTCTGCTTGGCTGTTTTATAAGCTGGGGGTAAAGCGGGCTTGCAGAAGACACGGGCCTTTCGGAAAAAGAGCAGGCTTGTGGGATTTTCCACATCAGGGTAGGAGAAGCAAGCAGTTAAAAAGGAGATAAAGTTTTGCATTTTTTAAAAGCAGGGAGTGGAGAGGTCGTGACATTCTTGTGGTCAGTGTATCCAGTGTTCCTTCTGGCCACCTGGCCTTAATTTGGCTTCCTGGCCACCAGCGATATTTTCACTCCTGAGCCCAAGCCCCTATACTGTTACAAGTTGACATCTAAAACTTAGAACTTTCCACTACAAACTTAAATATTTGCAAAGTATGTCATTCCTGGCACATCTAAATACTAATTTAAAAAACAAAAAAACAACCCTCTTATGCACTTAACTGAAGTCCGTGAAACATAAAGACCACTTGATACCATCAGCCTTCTGGAAAAGCTCTTCTTTAACAGGTGGAAATTTTATATCATTTCTTTTTCTCTTTGATTTTGTTTTTGTTTTGTTTTTCTGTTTCCCCCACAGAATTTTATCACAAATATGTGTCTATCTTTTAACACTTAAACATTTTATGAACACCTATGATGCTGCTATACAGGAAAGAATGTAGAGTAGGTAATCAAATTTCATTTTTAAAAAGTTCCTTTGATAGCGTGTTCATAAATCTTGATTCGATCCAGAGTTTTTTAATTGATACGATTGATTAATGCAGTATAACGTTCTGCAATGATTATTAAGTAAAAAGTAACAATTCTTTAGGAATGAATATCTGAATGAGAAGAATGGGACTGTTCTTTCAATACTCAAGACAAATATTACAATTTGCTAGAATGAGAGTTTAGCATCAGTTCTGTTGCAAGTTTTGGTTTTTATCTGGAAGTATTGAGAACCAGTTCAAACAGTTGGGAAGTGGTCCTGGGGCCTTAGCTTGGGCCCAGTTATATCTGCCTCTGTGAACTTTCTTTATAGGAAAACTTGATCGGCGCCCTTCTGGCAATTTTCGGGCACCTTGTGGTCAGCATTGCGCTTAACCTCCAGGTGAGTTTCAGCCGCCAACACTGTATGGGGCAGAGGCACAGCCAATAAGCCCTGGTGTCTAGTGCAGGCCCCGCTGCCTCCATTCTTTGTGATGTTGCCCACTCATCCCTGGACAGGGCCTGGGACAATACCCTTTCCAGAATCTCTTGGTTCTTTGCCCCAACTTGACCCACCTATCATCCTTCAACTCTGATGACCAACGCTCTCCATTACTTAAAAATCTCTGGCATGCAGGTGTAACTGGGAAGCTTAGTGGCTGCACTGGGTTGTGGTGTGGTGGTTAATGCCCCTGGGGGCAGCCTTCAGCCAGTGGGTGATGGGAATCAGTGGATTAATGCTCCAGGCTTCCATCCTCGGGTGGGATGGTTCTGCGGTGAGTTCACAGGGTTCTCAGAGGTTCCGCAGTGGGACTGAGTCCCACTTGCTTCAGGCACTAACTCACCCATGAGCACCCTCCTCATTGGCTCTTCCCCCTTCCCCGTCTCACTTCCCACTCTCTTACTAGTGCTTCCTGGAATCACCTCCCAAATCACCACCTCCCTGCTCCCAAGATCTTGTTTCAGGGACTTCTTCTGGGAAACCCAGGCTAAGACTTGACAGACACCTGTGGACGGAATAATCCTGCAGCAGGGCTGCCAGCTCCCTTTCCCTGGTGGTGGCATGTAAACGTGCATGTGTACGTCTCGGCTCCCATGTACACATATGTGTGGGCATGTTTCTGAGGAGCATGATCTCTTAGCTGTTTGTCTGGTTCATGCCTCTTCTTTTTACAGACCAGCGTCTCTGCTTGCATATCTACTCCTCTGGAGCCCCACTCATGATCCTATCCAAAAGGCAGCGTGGCCTTTTTAGTGTCCCTTAGTCACTGCCTCAGTGTCTGCCCCAAGTTCACTCACTTCCAGAACAAAAGATATCAGCCATAGTTGGGCCAAGTATCCACCCTAGGGAGGGCAGGGCCTGCTAATACCCACAGGGCTGCCCAGCAGAGCTGTGGACACTCCTACAGAAGACGGTGTAGCTGAGCAGGCACCCCGAACATGGGGACTCCTGGGCATTGCAGTCAGAGGGAGAAGGTCAGCCTGAGGCCACGCTAAAATGGGGGTCCCCCCCAGACTGCACACAGCTGTGATGTGGGTTAGAATTGCACATTTCCAGGCTTCACCCACACCTCCTCTGCTTTACTTACTGTTCTAGAAGTACTGTCACATCCGGCTGGCGGGCTCCAAGGACCCCCGGGCCTATTTCAAGACCAAGACATGGTGGCTGGGCCTGTTCCTGATGCTGCTGGGCGAGCTCGGAGTGTTTGCCTCCTATGCCTTCGCTCCACTCTCACTGATCGTGCCTCTCAGCGCAGTCTCCGTGATAGGTAAGACCGGGGTCCCCCCCATCCCTCCCTGGGACTCAGCTGCCTGTGTGACCACAGTGTCACCACCAGGATCAAAGATGCACGTTAAACCTATCAGCTTTTGCCTTGATAATAAAAGCTAGCACTTACCAAAGGGCTTCGTACACTCCAGGTACTGCTGTAAGCCCTTTACAGATATTAATTTTTCTAATCCTCCTGGGGAAAGGAAGATAAACCTTAACCTATTCACCCTAACATCATAAGATCATTAAGCTTTTATAGAGTTCAGATATCTTACACGTCTAAGAAATTCAGCATGTTCTCTGGTCTTTTTTACTTCAACTGATATCACTTTAAAAACATCATTAACTTTCTCACCTGCCATTTTTCTACGACATCTGTAATCATTGACCCAGTGTCTCAGAACATTTGAACCAACTAAAAGACAAAGGAGCTTTAAAATCCATGAGGTCACGAGTAAAATAGAAAATAATTCTTTCCTTCTTAAATAAAAGATGTTAGTAGCCTATTGGTCAATAGCTTTTTTGTACATAGGCGCAAGGACAATGAACTTGCTTTGAAATGCTTCCTTCCGTCTGGCTGGCAAGCAGTGCACGTTGCCTAGGAGCTCCTCCCTGCTCTCCAAGAAAAAGTCATATTCTAATCTAATCCTGCCAGGAATTAAGAGGGCCTCTTCTACACCAGGGATGACATATACATGGCAGCTGCAGGCCCCTCCTGCACCCAAGGCAGACGTCGTTAATCAGTCACGGCATTCCTTCCCAAGAGGCTTGATGGGCCCTCAGAGTTCTCAGAGCTTCAGGCCGCCACTGCCAGCTACTAGGAGCTGACAAAGGAGTGGAAACCTATTTGCTTTTGCTGACCCTATGATAAGACCCTCGTTTTCTTGACCAGGCTTGGTAAACCAGCAGCCCGCAACATGAATGAGGTCCTCAAACTTGGTCTTTCCCTCACAGTATCAGACTCTGTAAGACAAAGAGATAGAGCCCTGGCCTCCCACAGTCGTGGGTTCAAGTCTAGCCTTTGCCTACCAGCTGCATGATCTTGAGTGGGTCCCCTACCTCTCTTAGCCTCAGTGTCCCCATTTTTCAAATGAGAACAAATAGCAACCACACCTCTAAGGGTAAACATACCAGAAATAACTTGAGTAAATTGCCTGTTGCCCGGCAAGTGCTCAACACACAGTGCTCCTGGGCTTGTAGGAAATCCTCAGGAAGGCTGGGAGAGGAACCTCCCTTTCCGAGATGGAATATCAGGGAAACCAGAAGGGACTGAGCCCTTGGGAGCCCGAGTGAGAGGACAGGAAGCAGAAGCTCCAGCGCAGATGGGCCAACCCAAAGGGCATGGGCGCAGGGACTCCTTTTGACTGAAGGCGGCCTCAAGTCTCCTTTCCTGTGTTTTTCCTTTCATAGCTAGCGCCATCATAGGAATCATTTTCATCAAAGAAAAATGGAAACCTAAGGACTTTCTGAGTAAGTTCACTGATTTGAACCCCTGCTGTTCATTGTGCTTGTGCTTTTTCTCATTATAAAACCAGCACGCCCCAATTTAGAGATCGCCTGTTCCCAGCTCCCCAGAGCGGTTCTATATTCCACTCCCATCTTGAGAGCTGGGTTTTGAAGTCAGTGGTTCCCAAGCCGTTCAGTCAATATGTGTTGAGCATGTACCGTTGGGATTTTAGAAAGCCTAATAAAAGGCACCCACTTTCCCTAACTGCGTTCTAAAGCAGTGGGAAATAAACACAGAAGTCAAACACAGGAGACCGGCAGCTGCACTTTATTACCAATAAAAGCTAAATTGGAGCATGCAGCTTAGGCGTGCAGCCAAATGGACTTTCTCCCCATTTCCCAGCTAGACCTTGGGCCAGTCTCCCAAGAAAGCGTTTGGTTTTACAGAATGGAACCCTTACCCAGAATTACTGCCTCACGTAGTCTGGGGCAGAAAAGGAAGGAAAAAGAACAAAGCCTCAGTGTGTAAATTCTTTTGATAGATTGGCTCCACTCAGTTGAGAAATGCAGACAGTGGGGCAAGAGGCAGACGTGTCGGTCCATGGGAGGCCCCCCCCACATGGAAACCCAAGGAGTGGGGAAGACATGTTCCCCCAAAATACCTGCTCTGTTCTAGGTGCCAGGGATATAACAGTAGGACAGATGGGGTTCCTGCTCTCATGGAAATTACAGCCTAATATGTGTGTGTGTTGGGGGGAGGGCATACAATAAACAAGTGAACAACTAATAAACAAAATAATTCTAAATCTTAGTGAGTGCTTCAGAGAAAATGGAATGCTTCTTGATGAGGCATAGGGGAAATGGGGGATACATTACCTAGACTGGTCAGGGTTAGACTCTCTGAAGAGGTGATCGTTGAGCCCAAACCTAATACTAAGGAGACTACTATGCCAAGATCTGTGAGCAGAGTGTTCCATGTAGAGGGAACAGCAGGTACAAAGGCCCTGGGGCAGGAATAAGCTTGGTGTGTCCAGTATCAGTAAGGCCAGTGTAGCTGGAGAGATGAGTAAAGGGGGAAGGACATGAGAGCAGGGAGGCATGGAGGACTGGGTGGTGCAAGGCTTTATAAGCTGTGCTAAGGAGTTCAGGAGTAACACGATGGTGGCCCAGGCTCTATCCCAGGAGACTTTGAATCTCATCTGGGGTCTGGGCATTTGTATTCTTATCAAGCTACCCAGAGTAAAGTATATTTGCCTGCAACATGCTTTGAAACGTATCAAAAAAATAAAATGGCTTGAGGGATGGATGGAGGGATGAAGAGAACAGATTGATATATGATAACACAAGTATAATAAAATTTCAATTTAGAATCTAGGTGGTGGAAGAGTGCATACTGACTATACAACTCTTTCAACTTTTCTGTGCATCTGAAAATTTTTTAAAAGAAGATGTCAGGGAGAAGAAACTCCCAAGATACTGCCAGAAACATAAGGAGGTTTGGGAACCACTGTTCTGAATCTTTGGTGTAGCATAAGAGCAAGATGGGGCCAGGAGGCTGGAAAAGGAAAGACTCTTACACTGAAAAAAAGCAAAAGTACTACTTAGCAAACAAATGACACCAAGAAGACCAACAGACTTATAGTGATTTGCAGTAGGCCTGATGGGGGGGGCAGTTCTGCTTTATGTTCCTTCCAGGGTCATTCCAGGTCCTGGACTGAGAGGCACGCTGGTCCAGGCAGTGCCCCACATGGACTGGAAAACCATGGCTCCTCTGGGCATCTGTGGTTGTGTGGGCACATGGCTTAGTGAGCAGAGCACGGGCTAGATTGCAGTCCACCTCACATCTAGCTGTACATGGCTGCCCTGCCTAAAGCGCCATTAAATTCAGCAAACATTTACCCAGCGCCACCTGTGCTGGATACCACAGGCTTGGAAATGAGTAAGACCTGTCCCTGCCTGAAAGAAACTTAAGACAACAGGCTGTGTATCTCAGCATAGAACTTACTCTGTGGAGTTTAACCGTGGTTCATTCATTCATGGAACAGTTGCTCAACTGGATTTTGAGCACCTTATGAGGCCTCGAATGAAAATAAAAGACATTGAATGCAGTACAGTATCACATTTTCTAGAGACAGCAGGAACGAAATAGGTATAGTTAGTTCTATGCCAGAAAAACCCAGAGGCCTGCGGTCACCACATGTGCAGCTCAGAACTCACAGCCCTTTGCACTTGCCCAGGCCTGGGCTTTTCACCAGCTTCCCAGGGTTCAACTGGATTGCGACCGGACCCTGGGGAAGAGTCACGAGACTCGTCCTTTCCCCTTGAGCATGCCTGCTGGGCCACTTACAGTCTCTGACGGGCCTGTGGGTTAGACTATTGATAGTATTTAGAAAGCTTCTTTGGGAGTAGGTTAAAAAGCCAGTTGAGAATGGATGAGGTAATTTTTAAAGGTACGTGGTTGGCTCTGAAGGTTTGCTTTTGAGGTTTTGTTTTATTTGGTTTTTTTATCTTGCCCATAAAGCGATTCTAGCTTTAAAATATTCCCTGTAGCCCAGTCGGGTGTGGCTCAGAGGTTGAGCATCGACCTAGGATCCAGGAGATCGTGGTTCGATTCCCGGTCCGGGCACATGCCCGGGTTGCGGGCTCCATCCCCAGTCGGGGGCGTGCAGGAGGCAGCCGATCAAGGACTCTCTCATCATTGATGTTTCTATCTCTCTCTCCCCCTCTCCTTCCCTCTCTCTGAAATCAATAAAGATATATTTAAAAAAATAAAAAAATAAAATATTCCCTGTAAAATGTATGTTAAAACCACAGCGCAACACCAGAATGGCCAAAATGAAGAGAAAACATGTAGTTCTACTCTTGTCCTCCGCTAGTGGGAGTATAAATTGGTTCAGCCACTTTGGAAAACCATTTGACAGTAACTACTAAACGGAGCATTCACATACCAGGGATGCTAATCCTAGTTTTATACCCAGCAGAAATACACAGGTATGTTTTCCAAATGACATGTACGAGAATGTTCACAGCACCGTGTGTGTTATAGCCCAAGCCTGGAGACCGCTTACATGCCCATCAGCAGTAGCATGGGTAAACTGTGTCCCATGAGCACAGTGGACCGCTGCCCAGCGGCGTGAATGAGGGACGTACCGGTGCGCCTGCGAGACAGGCGCATCTCACGGGCATCATCTTGCACGAGCACCTTTGTGTAAAGAGTAACCTAGGCAAATTCTTAGTGCTGGCGACGTCAAAGTGGTACCCTGGGCGTGGGATCTAGCGATTGGGAGCAGACACAGTGGGGATTTGGCGGTCCTGCTAATGTTCCCTTTCTTTTTTAAAAATATATCTTTATTGATTTCAGAGAGAGGAAGGGAGAGGGAAAGGGAGAGGGAGAGATAGAAACATCAATGATGAGAGAGTCATTGATTGGCTACCTCCTACATGTTCCCGACTGGGGATGGAGCCCTCAACCCAGGCATGTGCCCTGACCAGGAGTCGAACCCCGATCTCCTGGATCCTAGGTCAATGCTCAACCGCTGAGCCACGCCCTGCCGGGCAATGTTCCCTTTCTTGATCTGGGTGCCGGTTACATGAGTGTGCTCACTTGGTGAGAATTCATCAAGCAGTTTTTCGTGTGCCTGCTATATCTCATTAAAAAAATAACATTAAGGAAAGAGAATCTATTTTTTTTTAAGAAAGGAAAACCAAAAATACAAACTATAACGAGTCAGCTGTGTTACACTAGAAGCAAGCACTGGCCCAGGGCCTGTGCCTCAGTGAGCCTGTGACAGCTTCCCTTCCCTGCAGGGCGCTACGTCTTGTCCTTTGTCGGCTGCAGTTTGGCCATTGTGGGCACCTACTTGCTGGTGACATTCGCACCCAACAGCCATGAGAAGATGACTGGCGAGAACATCACCAAGCACCTCGTGAGCTGGCCTTTTCTCTTGTACATGGTAAGAGAAGCCTCTGGTCCTTCCTCCTGAGATGTTGGGAGGGGGTATCGAGTCTTAGAAACCAGAAACCTGAATACCCAGCATTAGGGGATGCATGTGAACCATGATGTATTTCATAGCACCGAAGACCATGCTTGTGCAGGATACATAGTTCACAGGGAGGTGCTTTCTTCACTTAGGTCCTGAGGAATGTCTAAAACCGAGGAATGTGATAAATTTATTTTTAGAGGTGTTCATGCACACCTAATGTACCTATAAAAGACTAGATGCAAAAATACGTTCCATCAGTAGTTTTCTCTAGGAGATAGAATTATGACTGAGTTTTTATCTTGTCTTTGTCTTTATGTATCATCCAAAATTTCTACAGGGAGCATTTATCACTTTTATGGGAAGAAGGAAAGATGAAATTTTAAACAATTATAAAATGTTATTTACTTATTTTTGCCCAGCATCACACAGCTGATAGAAACACAGTAGACACTGGAAACTTTGTCTCCTGAACACCCAGCGAGAGGTCAGTCCTCCCTCTGCCCCATTTACATCCAGTGTTAGGTCTGCAAACAAACTAATCAAGGGAAACATGCAAGGTGTTAGCTAAGGCTACAGGGGTAGTCCTGCTCCATGCCTGGCATTGTGCTAACCACTTTTTTATGTATTCTCTCAACAACCCTATAAGTATTTTTCTCTCCGTTTTCTGGATGAGAAAACCAGGGCTTAGAGAGGTTAGCTAACTTGTTCTGAGTCCCATGAGAGCAGAGCTGGACTTGAAGCCTGGCCTGCCTGGCCTCAAGTGCCACCGTCCTTCACCATGGCCCACTGACACAGGTATTCACTGTGCCCCCTCTGATGTGAGCAGCTCAGACTGCTCTAGAGGCCTTGGAACATGCTTTTCCTCAGTTTACCCACAAGGCAGAAGAAAGCTTTCCCAAGCTGGGCGCTATGTCGTCTCCCTACCACCAGCCAGCCCCAGCATTTACCTGATGGACATGGAGGAATGTGTGCAGGACAGAGCCAGAGACCCAGCTCTTTAGGAAAAGTTTCAAATCCATTATGTGCCGTGTGACTTTGGCCAAGTCACTTAACTGGAAGCTCTGCCTCCTCTAAACTGGTGGGAGTCACTGGACCTGGGCTGGTTGTTCGGAGAGGCACAAGGTGACATGGAAACCATCTAGCACTTGGCAAGATGCTCAGTGACCGAGTCAGCTGATCTTCTTTCATTGTGACTGAGACAGTGCTGCCAGCTAGAGAGATCTGGCCAAATCAAATTCAATAAATATTTTTGTCTGTTATATGCCAGACACTGTGGATTTTAAAAAAATAAATGAGACGTGCTCACAGAACTGATCTATCAGGAGGCACCAGCTTCTACACAGCCATCTCACGGGAATGCCACGTGCTGTTCCAGGCAGCATTTAGGCATCGGGAAGAATGGCTGAAAAATGGGGCTCCCCTGGATGCACGCCCGATGGTTGGGAGTGTTAAATAAATAACTGTCCATCTGCTTGATGGACTATTCTGCAGCCATTAGAGATAATTATGACAACTTCATAAAACACAAAAATTGTTTATGGTAACTAAAAGCAGCCCGATGCAAAATTGTGCGTTGGCAACGATGACGAATAGATAAAATATGTATTCACTGCGACAAAAACAGAGATGAAAGCAGCTGTGTTTTGTGGTCTCTCATTATGAGGCATTTTCTAAAATTTTCTTTTCAAGATGCCCGTTAATGTTTCTGCATCAGTTTTTATAATAAATAAACGTTGGTAGAAGGTTGGGGTAGGCAAATGGAGCTGAACCATTGTCAGATTTTTCTGCTTTCCTTTTGCCGGCGGCTGGGGCTGGCTTCACTTCTTGGGGAAGTATCGCCAATGTCTGGGCCTTTAAGGCGCAGAAAAGATGAGTTGTTGATCCAAGTCGGGGGAGCTTCTCAGACTGTCCAGGTTCAAATCCTGCCATTTACTAGCTTGGGGTTATGACGGTACCTATTTCATAGAATTATTGTGCTGATCTAATTACTTGAGTATAGATAAAATGCTTAGAGTAGTACCTGGCTTATTTATGTGTTCGTTAAGTTTGAGCTGTGATTATGGCCCTATAAGGTAAGAATTACTGTTATCCCTATTTCACAGAGGAGGTAACTGAGGTTTAGAGAAGTTAAGTGACTTGCCCAAGGCCACACAACTAGTTTAAGAGCAGATCCCAGTTCAGACCTGGGCCTCCCTGACTCTAGTGTCCTGTTCTCCCTGCTCCACTAAGCCGCACACATTGGAGGCTTGGCCAGGGGGCAAGGGGCGTGTGCACTTGTCTACTTCACCAAGGAGCTCTTCTTTGTGAACAAGCGTCTCCCTCTTTGACCGACCCCCAGTTTTAGTGGGGTTACCCATGGAGCAATGAAGTAGGAAGAGATCGTCTCAGCCTAATGAATCTTGTCCATGTGGATGTGGGGCCAGCCCCTCACCCTCAAAGCTCAGCTATGAAGCAAACTCCTTCTCAGTGTTGTCTGGGGATTTGAGAGAACCACGCAGTATTCCCTCCTTTTCCACAGGATCCTATCAGTAGTTCAGGGAGTGTTGGGTGTTTCAATGCCCTTTCAGCTCCGACGGTCTGTGACTAATGAAGTCAGCAGCGTCACCCCCAGCCCAGCCCACCAGGGTCTCCGGTCTCCCTGTCTCTGCCCCCCGCTGACCCCCTCTTGTTGCTTTCCGTAGCTCGTGGAGATCATTCTGTTCTGCTTGCTGCTGTACTTCTACAAGGAGAAGGGCACCAACAACATCGTCGTGATTCTTCTCTTGGTGGCGTTACTCGGTAAGGGAGGGTCTGGGCGGCAGAGCTCTGCCGTCCCCAGGAGCGCCCGGAGGTCCCTGCTGGCTGGAGGCGGTTCCCCTGCGTGTGATCCGTCACACTGCTGGCTGCGTTCAGTGCTCGTGTTCAAATACTGAGTCTCCCAAGTGCCAGGAGTGGTGCTGGAAACACTACAGCGACGCACAGGACAGACTGACCCCGGGGTGCCCCATTCTGAAGGGAGGAAACGGCAGTTAGCAAGGGGACGAGTACTTTATATACACAGCTGCAAGGAAGGACAGCGCAGAGGAGGGGTGAGGAGGGTTAGGATGTCATTTCAGAGAAGTCAGAGGTTTCAGCAATTGAGTCCTTAAGGGTCCGTGCAAAACCAATCAGAGTCTAGGAAGTAATTCTGGATTCAAAGGCAAGAACTGATCTTGTTCTCTCTTTAGTTTCCTTTTAGAGGGATGGGTGCCATGGGGAAAATGGTTCCTAAATCAGGTTGGGGCAAGGCTCTAACCGCGCATAGTGTTTGGTTACTAACTAGAGCTTTGGTAAGGACCTGTGCTTCCCGGGGAAGGAGGGAGGGGGTCAGGGAAACCCTGCTGCTGCCTCCCAGGACTCTCCCTGTTTAAGCCGCACTGTCCTCTAATAGTGGGCCTAAGAGAGCACCCGGATCTTGGGAGGAGGGGATTCAATGAGACAAGTACAAGTGCCCTTTTAAGTGGTATTTCCTGCACGTTTCATAATGTACATACATATAAGCTCAGTGTTGTATGACTCTATTTTAGAATACATAAGCACATATGTATATTGGAAAAGCATGTGCATGTGCATTAGGGGTAGGGTTCCAAAACATTTCGGGACATCTGTCCAAAGTCATGTTTGTTGTTGTTTTAAATATATCTTTATTGATTTCAGAGAGAGAGAGAGAGCTAAAAACATCAATGATGAGAGAGTCATTGATTAGCTGCCTCCTGCACACCCCCAACTGGGGATCGAGCCCACAACTCAGGCATGTGCCCTGACTGGGAATCGAACTGCGATCTCCTGGATCCTAGGTCGATGCTCAACCACTGAGCCACGCCCTGCCGGGCCAGAGACATGTTTTTAAAAATATAATTGAGATCTTAAAAAAGAGCTCTTTGCCCATTACATGATATTCCTGTGATTGCCATGAGAATGATACTCAAAAGAGGGTTATTTATCCATTCAAAGATAGGCCCACTGTGTTCCAGGCACAGGGACCTGAACCCATTGCTTTTAGAAGTTTTGAAGCAACATTTGGAAATATTTGTCAGGGCTTTACTTTCCTCATGTCCTTGACGTAGCAGCGTAGACAGCGGGCAGCTCAAGGGAGAGGTCTCAGAGATCCGGGACAAACAGCGCCCGCTCACCACATGAATCGCTGGGTTGACTGTGCCAGGGTTCCCTCCATCCTTTCTCCCCAAGCGCTTTGGGGTGATAAACTGACATTCAGGGTCTGACTCCCTCCATGTTCCTGAGGCCCCAGCATGTGTGTCCACCCTTGGCAGGCTCGATGACGGTGGTGACGGTGAAGGCAGTGGCCGGGATGCTTGTCTTGTCCATCCAGGGGAACCTGCAGCTGGACTACCCCATCTTCTACGTGATGCTCGTGTGCATGGTGGCAACTGCCATCTATCAAGCCGCGTGAGTTGCAAGTACTTTTCCTTCTGGGCCTTGGCACGTGGGGCCCTTCCATTTGCTGGGCCTCGCTGCATTGTTTTTGAAGCCGAGGGAAGGCCGAGCACTCGGGTGCAGCCTACTGCCAGGGCTCGGCACCTGCTGTGGAGAGCGGGGCTGTTAATTTGCTGAGCTGCCCCGTGTAGGGGCTTGTTGCTTGAGAGACAAAGCCTGGAGTGGGTGTGTTTGACCCTCTGCGTCACAGTGTGAGAAATGCATGATCAGAGGCTGCCTCACCTCCCGTCTGCTCTGAGGCAGGCGTCTGTTTCGGGGACTCGAGTTGTGCCATCCCCACAAGGCACCCTTTTGTCAGCTAGGTGAAAAACAAAACGGTGTCATTTCTTGTCCTCAAGAAATCTCTCTCAAATCTCCCCAAGTGGGAGAGCAAGGTGATCACTCTCTCTCTAAGCATAAGAATTAAGTCAGAAGTAACCGGTCTGAGGGCAGGCCTGGGCCTTGTTCACATCTGAGACCTGGTGCCCAGCAGTGGGCCTGGAAGGGAATGTGACGATCCTGTGTGGGGACAGGAGGGTGAACTGCGCAGGTCTCAGTGTGATGCATGCGGCTGATTCACCCTGGCCAGACCAGGCTTTCACCTCGGCCTTTCCGACACCCCCACAGCCCGCTGACCGGAGTGCTTTTGTACTGCAGGTTTTTAAGTCAGGCCTCACAGATGTACGACTCATCTCTGATTGCCAGTGTGGGCTACATTCTATCCACAACGGTCGCCATCACAGCAGGTAAGGGTGGCCGAGTGCTAGCAGCAGGGACAGTACTCCAGGGTGGAGGGAGGAGGCGCCACCTTGGTCCGAAGGCCAGTTCCACTGACTGGTTCTGCCTGTGGAGAAAGCACAGGCTTTGGAGGCAGAGAGACCTGGGTTTGCACCCCAGCACAGACACAGAACTCTGTGGCTCTGGGAGAATCACTTAACCTCTCTGTGCCTGAGTTCTACATTCATAAAATAGAGGTAATAACACTTACCTCCTAAAACTGAAGTATGTACAACCCAAATGGCCCCTACTTTATAGAGCTGATGCAAGGTTTCTTTAATAATTTTTGCCGTCACCTGCTAGCTCCACAGCCTCCATTGGACAACTGACCACAGATTTCTTTTATATAAATTTTAGAGATCATGAGTATATGAAGCATCTGCAAGATAGTAGGAGTCAGTCAATGATTATTATTATTATTATATTCCCCTTTTCTTCCACTCCACCCCTAATTTTTTTTTTTTTTTTCATTTTCTTTCTGAGGTGGCTTTAGAGGCTGAAAGCACGTCAGAGATTTTTTTGTTTTTGTTGTTTTTTTCATCCTCACCTGAGGATATGTTTTTATTAATTTTGGGGTGGGAGGAGAGATTGAGAGAAACATTGATGTGGGAGAGAAGCATTGATTGATTACCTCCCCTATACTCCCCAACTGGAGATCGAACCTGCAACCTTTTGGTGTATGAGACATGCTTCAACCAGAACCACCCAGCCAGGGCAGAGTTTGTTTTTAAGTGGCATTGGTGACTAAAACCTTCAGAGTAAAAAAGGCCAGTAAGAACCAATGTGCCTGCCTTTGAGGAACGCCTGGCCATGAAGCCGTATGCTTTGCACTGCATGTTAGACGAACGGTGCCCCAGCCCTGCTCACAGAGGGAGGAAGGAGCAGGGCCACACACCCACCAGGGCCTGTGCTCTCGGCGGTACCAGGGATCGAGTGGGGCACTGGCCAGAGCAGCCCGAAAGCTACCCTAAAGCAAAGACACATCACGGTTAAGAACTGCGGTCCAGCCATGGTTGAAAGGAAGAGCAAACACCATGGTTGAGTCAGAAGTTGGGCAGGGAATCAGGAGCTCAGGAACTCTGCCTGAGTCCAGACAGATGCTGCCGTAGGGTGAGGGTGGCAGGCCCGTGTGGCTCCCAGGCTTGACATCTGAACGCTCCGACGGCTTAAACACAAAGTCTAGCTAATGTGTCCAAAGAAAGATGAGGAAAAGGAATATGTAAAAGACTGGTAAATACGTCTGTAGTTGAGTTCATGGTATTGTTTCATTGGGGGAAGCGTGCACGGGAACCCTGTACTATTTTTGTGAGTCTACTATTATCTCAAAATACAAAGTTAAAAAAAAGATGGCGATAAGAGGAGCCCGGGTGGGGGGGAGAAAGAAGACACAGTCTGTTGCCTTAAATGGCTTTGATTCCGTTCTAATATTTTACTAGGTGTGGTCATAATATTTTTTGATCGCCTCGGTTTCCTGCAGGGAAGAGAGCTTAGCCAAGTCCCAGACAGACTGGCAAGTAGGTGGTTTGAAATTTTCTGTTATTTGCTGCAGGTGCAGTGTTTTACCTGGACTTCATCGCAGAGGACGCGCTGCACATCTGCATGTTTGCCCTGGGGTGAGTCTTGCCCTCCTCTCTGGCCCCAGGGCCTTGCATGCACAGTTCCTGGCGGGTTGCCTCCCTTCCCGTTGTTGCTTCGGCCTCTCAGGCAACCCTGGAGAGCCAGTGGAGCAGCCGGGATTGGAGCTTTGTCCCTGGAGGTGAGCACTTGACTCCTCCAAGGGCTTTATTTCCTTCCCCTTTCTTCCCCTTGGGCTTTAACTTCTTGTCATTTCTAAAAAATCACATTTTAACACATGAAAGGCCTTGCATCCTGAACCTCAGATCAAAGAAATGCATATTGAAACTACATGAGATGCCATCATTTTACAAAAACTAATAGATTGATAATAGTCCATGTTGGCAAGAGGACGGGAAGACTGGGAAGCTCTTTAATGTGGAAAGGGACAGTTTGGCCATAGCAGTAAAAATTTTAAATGAGCATATTTTTGATGTAGCATTTTATTTCTAATCATTTATCTTGGGAAAATAATTGAAATGGGACACAAAAACACATGTATGAGGCTAATTTTAAAACTAATTAGAAAGCAAGTAATTGGAAGCAACGTAAATGCCCAGCAGTAGAAACAGGTTAAATTATAGCATGTTTGTGTAAAAAAATACCTTAGGGCCAGTCTGTAGGTACTGACATGCTTAGGATACATTAGATGGAAAAAGTTATTTTTTTTTAATGTATAGTCTATTCTAAGGTCTCACAATTCCACCTATGGACCTATTCCCAAAAGAAATGAGTATATTTATTGACAAAATTACTTATACATTAATATTTATAGTAGCTTTATTCATAATATGCCCAAATTGGATACAACCCAAATGTCTATCAATAGGAGACTGAAAAACAAACTATAGTATATTCAGACAATGGACTCAACACGACAATTAAAAGTAATGAACTAAAATGCCTGGTGGGTGTGACTCAGTTGGTTGAGAGTTGTCCCATGCACCAGGAGGTCCCGGTTCGATTCCCCATCAGGGCACATGCCTGGGTTGCTGGCTTGATCCCCAGTAGGGGGTGTGCAGGAGGCAACCAATCGATGTTTCTATCTCTCTTTCCCTCTCCCTTCCTCTCTTTGAAATCAGTAAAAACATATTTCAAAAAATAGTGAATACACACAATAAAGTGGATGAATCATAAAAACATTTATTGGGTGAAAGAAGCTAGCCATAAAAGAGTCAGACACACTATGCTGTAGCTTGCAAGAAGCTCAAAAACAGGCAAATCGAATCTGTGGTGAGAAAAGTCAAAATGATGGCTTCCTCTGGGGAAGGGTTGCGTGAATTGGGAAGAGGCCCAGGGACACTTTCTGGAGTGGAGGGGATGGAAACGTCTTCTCTGTTGACCTGGCGCGATCACGCGTGTGTGTGCACAGATAAAATTCATGGACATCTATATCTAGGGTTTGTGCGTTTTACTGCATGAAAATCATGCCTCGGTTTTTAGAAAGAGAGCTTGTTTATCTAAGATCCAGGGAAAAGAAAACAACAAAAAAGACTCTGGGCCCTGGCTGTCTTGGCTCTGTGGTTAGAGGGTCGGCCCAGGACCCTTCGGCCAAGGGCATGTACCTGGGTTGCAGGCTCAGTCCCCGGCCCGGGTCCGGGCGTGTGCGGGAGGCAACCAATTGATGTGTCTCTCTCACATCGATGTTTCTCTCTCTCTCTTTCTCTCTTTCTCTCTCTCTCTCTCCCTTCCACTCTCTCTGAAAAGCAATGAAAAAAATATCCTCAGGTGAGGATTTAAAAAAAAAAAAAAGACTCTGGAAGAATATACACCTCCCTGGAGGAGTAGGACTGGGGGAGTACAGGGACTTTCCAGTTTTTACTTTCTCTACTCCTGCATTGATTAAATGTAGACTATAAGGAACATTTTAAATTGAAACATATTTTTAAAGGCAAAGTTCTGAGACGCGGGCTAAGTGGAAGTGAAGGACCGTGGAGTTTTGCCTGGGAGAGCCTAATTTATTCCCATTAAGACTTGTGCAGAGTGGAGGGCGCGTGGGGATGTTATTATTCATCTCACGTCTGCGCCCCACAGGTCTCAGACCCAGCAGCCTCTTAGGCCTGCTCTGCAGTGAACGCCCCCCTCTGCAGCCTGCAGCCTTCTTTCTACCTTTTTTCCATTCCCTGGGTTTGAAAGGCCCCCTCCCAGCCTCACTCTGGCCTCATATCTCTTCCTCCCTTCTCTCTGTCCCTCAGGTGCCTCATCGCATTCTTGGGCGTCTTCTTGATCACACGGAACAGGAAGAAGGCCGTTCCATTCGAGCCCTATATTTCCATGGATGCCATGCCAGGTAACGTTAAAATCCCGTGTCTCCAGCCGGCCAGCTCATCCATATAGAATGACTGCTTCCTGTTTAAAAAGAGACGGCCAGCTGCTGGGTTTGAACAGGGAAGGTGTGCTGTGCCATTATGGTGTGACTGTCTCTCTCTGTCTCTCTCTCTTTTTTAAATCTTGGTGTGCAAAAGAGGAGGCAATGGCTGAAGAACCTCAGTTGGTTTTGAGCACATTGTGCCAGTCCCCATGTCTATTCTGGGATCTTTTAAAGACAATCCTGATTCATAATGGATGTAATTAATTATGGTCTTCAGCCCCAGGCTTCATGCCTGCAAAAGGAAAAACCCATGTGTCTAGTTGGAATGGAGTGATCAGAGAGGGGAAGGAAAGTAGGATGAATGAAATTCAAGTACTCTAACCTCACTCCTTAGGCCACAAAGGAGTGGATTGTTCTGGAAAGCCTAATTTCTCCAGGGAGTTGAGGGTTCACGCTGAGAAGCACAAGCTCGAATGCCCTTAAGGCCTAACAGTAACATAATTGTGCAAATCAGCATAGTACTGCACAAAAGGGAGTGGTGGGGCCTGTGGAGAACTGGAGAGTATCTGTCCAGCCTGAGGGATCCAGATTAGAAAAGTTAGGACATTGGGCCAGCCCCGGCTAGGTTTGCTGACCTAAATTCTATGAGTTGCCGGTGACCACTAGTTTTCCCTCTTTAACTCACAATTTTTATTTTCAATATAATAGATAGAACTCTCCCACGCTTCATTAAGACAGTCTAATGAACAAAATATAATCACACTGATGGCATAGAGTGCTGCTTAATCCATAACTCTGTGATGTAGGTTTGTTCTCAGAGCTGACGGAGGTTCTCCTGCCTCAAGTGACCCCATTGTTTACGTGTCTACTTTTCACATTATTTCCTATCTCTTGCTGTTAAGCCGTTGTGTGTCATTCTAGCCTGCAATTTCTGCTGTTACCAGCATAGCCACACCGTGTCAGTCTTCTCATTTGACCCAACCTGTTTGACTTGTGTATGAAATTAAAATGCATAAGCTCTGAGTTGGGGCCTTCAGGTTTCTCCTAGGAGTTACATGCATGAGCCTTAGTGCATGGACTTTTTAAACATCTAACCGGGCTGCTCAGATGCCTTTTTTGCTTACTTCCTTGGTCTCGGCTGTGTTCCGGATAGATGAGGGCGCTGGATAGCTGAGTTCCAGATAGGTGAGGTGTCAACCCCGTGTGTGTGCAAGTATGTGTATGTATCTGTGTGTTTGTGTGTTGACAAACTGTGTATGTGTTTATACCTGTATAACTATTTGTATACGCACATATACAGATGTATTTTCTGGTAGAAAATAGAAGGTAATCTAAGGGAATCCTAAAGATCAGCATTCTGCCCTGTTTGTGGATGTGGCTCTTGCTTCCTCTTTGTACCCTGTGACCAGTGGGAAGTGGGTGCTGAAGAAAGGAGACCCCGCCCTATTGCTGTGGCATGCCAGACACTTCCGAGTAGACCTGTGTCCTGCATTATGAAGAGCATGGGCTTAGAGTTCAGATGATCTGGATTCAAATCCCAGTTCTTCCCGCTACCCACTCAGCAACCTTGGGCCTGGACCTCCCACGGACTCTGACCGTGACCTGTAAATTGGGACTCCTTTCAGGGTGGTGGGATAACGTGTTAAAGGCCCCCTTGCACAGTGTCTGGGACGTGGTAGATGCCTGGTTAAATTTGGTTTCACTTCCCTTTTGCTTTAAAAAAAAAAAGCTTCGGAAATTTTAAACACTTGTTTGACCTGATGCCAGGTAGAATTTGAAGAATAAAACTGCTTAAACACAGTAGCTTTTCTAGCTGTTTGGTTTCCCTGGTTTGCATCAGGGCCTTGCTTTTGGTCTCCCTAGACTGGTATCTTCACAACAGACCAGGACCATACTATTCACAGAGCATTCAAATCCCCCAAATTTACTACACATCACAATTTGGAGAGGTTTAAAGTAATTCTAGCATCTAAAAGACTTCTAAAGAATGAGAGAGAAAAGCAGTCCCTGATAGGTGGGAGCTGTGCCTTGGTGTCCCTGGCTGAACATAAACAATTTCACCTCAGACAAGGCCACCCTGTGACCCTGATGGATCAAGACAAACAGGACCACTCCAGAATCATGCCTGAACACAGACGACACATGAACATTGTCCAGACCACAAAGAGCCAACCATCCATCCCCCTAACATGAGTGATGGCTGCTCTTTACCAATCACAGATTAGCCTCAGTCTGGTCTTCTCTCCTTCTACATAACAATTAAGATCCTCAGTTATAGAACTATCCCCACTTCCCTACGGCATCTAGTCCAAAGCAAAGCCCTGCTTCCCTAAACCTTCCCCCAAATCACCTAATGCAAACCCAAATAGTAAGTCCTTTCTAACTTAATACTTTTTTACTGAAACACCCCACGCTTCCCCATGGTGTCCATCTCCCTCATTGCAATGAGTCAGTAAACCCAAATTTAAAAATCCAGAAGCTAAACTATGCCCAGTAAGGCAAGTCTCTTCCCTGAGGAAAAAGCATCCCTTCATCTTCCCCCATCCCCGACCAAAAATCAAACCGCAGACTCTTAAGCTGTATCCTTCAAATGACTGTCAACTAAGGCTTATGCAATGTGGGAGCAAAGGGCCTTCCACAAACTGGGTCTTCCCGGCCTGTTTGCAGAGTAAATAAGAGCACGGGCTTTGGTGTCCGAACCCAGCTCTGTCTTAGCTGTGTGACCTTGGCAAGTTACCTCACCTCACCTCTCTGAACCTGTTTTCTTGTCCAGAAAATGAGGATAGTAGCGTCTCTCTGTCACAGGACTTTTGGAGATTGAGTGCAGGTGTATAGGGCAGCCCACACAGCATTCCAGGTACGGGTGTGGGCTTCAGAGTTTAAGCCACCTGAGCCTGAATCCTGGCACTGCCACTTCATAGCTCTGTGACCGCCAACTGCCTGGTTTCCCTTATTGCTAGCTGTAAGGATCAAATGAGATAAAACTTTATAGCTGTTTGCAACAGTGTCTGCCACCAACTAAACATTCAGCACGAGTCAGCTATTATCATTTTTGCTGCTGCTGTTACTATTACTTTTTAAAGCACTTAGCCCAGTGTCGAAGACCTGTTAAGCAGTGAGATGTCAGCTGTTATAATCATCATCAGGCTTTCCTAGAAAACACTTTGCATTCGGTTTCTTATGACTCAGCGTGGGGACAAGAGACTTTGAAGAGTCTTAATTCCTACACGGTAAGAGTTGGCCTCAGAAAAGACCAGGTCCTATGTGACTAGGGGAGCTGTCGAGTAAGGTTAAAGGAATTCATGACTAAAGTTTTCCTCTCAAATGTAAGTAGAAATCAAACATCAGTGTGCCCAGAAGTAATAAGCTAAGTCACACCTCACCACTTATGTGAATCGGGGATGTTAATGGTAAGGTCAAAACTCTCCCTCTGAGCGTCGTGATGCATCTGTCACCGTGACGTGTCCATGACACAAAACTTACCCTCTTCTGTCAACAATATAGTGACATTTTCTAGATCCTGATCTCAGTCAGCAGAAAAGTGATGGCATCTACCATGTTCCAGGCACAGCACTGGTTCTACTCCTCCTGTGGCCCAAACAGACCTTCCCACCACATTCCAGGCCAACCGATGGTTTCCCTCGACAGTGGCTGGTCTGTGTGCATATTTCCTGAAGATGCCTCCCTCCTTGCTTAGCAACCATAATATAACATTTCTAGTGTATATTTATGGGTATTCTTTTTTCAATCTAAAGCATTCAGGAAATTGACAATGCACATGATTAGCTCTCAAGCACTATAATTAGTCTGTGGCGGGATAGAGAAAAGTGCCACCTCCTTTGGCCCCCTCACCACATAATGATTTGGGGAAAATGGATTTCATTTCAGGTATGCAGAACATGCATGACAAAGGGATGGTAGTCCAGCCCGACCTCAAAGCTTCTTTTTCCTACGGGGCCCTGGAAAACAATGACAACATTTCTGAGATCTATGCTCCGGCCACACTGCCTGTCATGCAAGAAGAACACAGCTCCAGAAGCGCCTCTGGGGTTCCCTACCGAGTCCTGGAACACAACAAAAAGGAATGAGTGCACCCTGAAGGAGACTCACCTTCCCTCCACTTACAGCTGCTCAAGCGTGCAGACAGTAGTTCAACTCTTTTTTTTTTTTTTTTTAATATATTTTTATTAATTTCAAGGAGATGAAGAGAGAGAGAGATAGAAACATCAATGATGAGAGAGTCGTCTCGTCATTGATCGGCTGCCTCCTGCAGGCCCCCGACTGGGGATCGAGCCCGCAACCCGGGCATGTGCCCTGACCGGGAATCGAACCACGATCTCCTGGATCTTAGGTGGAAGCTCAACCGCTGAGCCATACTGGCTGGACGGTGGTTCAATTCTTAATTTTAAAACTTGCCTTTCAAGTCTTATTTTTTAAACCGAGAACTGTCTGGATGGGGATCTGAAAAAGGCTTTGTCTCTGGCAGAGGATAAGCTATCTTGGTCTTGGAAATCTCAGGTGTGGAGCTGAGGGAGAAGACGAAAGCAGTGTCCCAGCTGGGAACCCAGCCTCTGCCTGGTTGGCCCAGTAGATTGGGAAAGCCTTTATCACCCTTGACGTTGGTAACTGAGCTTCCTCAGCGACCAAAGGTTGCCACGTCCGTCGGAGCTAAAGCCAGGCAGAGACTCTGCTTGTCCTCTCCAAATCCAGTGAAAGGCTGGAGGCCGCCGAGTCTGGTCTTCCCCGCCTCACGTGCAGGCCTGATCCCTACCCCTCTCGCTCGTGATTCCCTAGTTGAGATAACATTCGTGTCGCCTTCACGTTGCCTAGCGGGCCGGCTGTGGGTGGGACATTCTGTCATTTGCCTGTAGGAAATGCGCTCTGCCTTCCTGTTGTCTGCACCCTCCCAGTGAAGATGTGCTTGATGTGTTTATATTGGATCTACTCTGAATTCTGATTTGGTTTTGGTTCCGTGAACTACTTGATTGCTTCCCCCCAGCCCCCAAAGGAACTAGGAAGTTAAGAGAAGAGGGGTGAGAATAAGGCCAGGGGCAGAGTGATGCTGACACTTCAGCCCATGATGGAGGAAGAAACCTTCCGCATCTTATACAAGGTGATTGCATCACTTAGGCTAGACAGGAAGTCTGGCTGTTTGACATGTAGTCTCCTGCACACCACTGCCCTCTGGGAAGATCAGGGGTGCTCATTCCAGAGACCGAGTTGCTCCCCTCCCCTCCATTCTCTCCATTATAGATCGACAAACCAAGCCTGAGTTGCTGGTTAATTTTCTTGGAGTCAGTAGAGACTGTTTGGGTCCCATCCCTTTGCACATATGTCTGGGAGACACAAGCATCCTCAGAAGTGGAGCTGCTGCCTTCTTTCTGGCTGCGTTCCTCCTTCCCCTAGACTGACTATATTTTCAAGAATCGCGGGTAACGGTTTGCAAACCTTAATGAGCATAAAGATCCCCTAGGGAGTTTATATAAAATGCAGATTCCTACCCCCAACCACAGATGCTCTGGTTAAGTGGGACGGGGGCAGGGCCCAAGAGTCTGCATGCTTAATTTACAGCACAGGTGATGCTATTGCAGGTAACCCAAGGATCACACACCTTGAAAGCCTAGTAATTGAGAGAGACACCTGATAATTGAGAGAGCCGGTTTGCTTTAAAACCCCCAGGGGCTGACACACTCCTACTGGGAAGTTAGAATTACCATTCCTAGTTTCCTCCCTGTGGTTCATTTGGCAGGTCACATAGGATCAAAGGCACCTCTCCATTCATTGATTACTACTTAGAGCTACACTTTCTGCTTCCCTCGACAGCCTTTGACAGCCTTTAACTAACTGGCAAGATAACAGTGTTAGTAGATCAGTGTTGATAAATCATTAACCTTTATGGATTGCGCTTAATACTGATTTAGTACCTTGACTTCAAAACTGACTCTGTTGCCTGTGGTAACCATTTCTGTATTGTATCTAAACCACTTGTGTATTGTGTCTTACATGCCTAAGAGGCAGCAGACACTGAGTGACCTTCCCCCTTCAGGATAGGTATCAACTCAATGCGGCAATATTTATGAGGCATTTACTACTTGTTAGGCATTTGGATGATGAGGGCAAGAAGAACAAGAATGGTTCCTGCCCTCCAGGCCAGCACGGGGAGACACAAATACCCAGAAATGGGAGGGAAACTGGCCGGACAGGCCAAGTGCAATAGTGGACGACAGAAAATATCAGTTATGGAGGTCCTGCTCAAGGTCAGGCCCTGAGCCCAGAACGAGGTGTTCAAAATGGAAGTGATTTTGGCTCCACTCATCGATGAGTGGCAAATCTAGCTAAGTTTTGGACAAAGCATAGAAAGTCAGGTGATCACCGTCCCCACCATCCCCTGGGCAGAGGAGGCAGCATTTGCAAGACAGAAATAGAGAGGGGGAGATCACAAGGAGAGCCAGGGAGGGTGGTGGGAGATGAACCTGGAAAAATAAGCAGTGGAAGCCGAATCAGAGGGCCTCGAATGCCTGGCGGAGGGGTTTAAAGTTATTGCATGGGAGTCATCGATGGCTCATGAGGAAGAGAATAGCAGGATCAGCACTGATTGGAAAGGAGGCCTTATGCAGTATGGAGGAAAGATCTGGAGGGATAATAAATGTCCCTTTTCAAGGCCAAGCTGCAATCCTGCAAGAACAACACAAAACGGGAATTAAAATCCAGTTTCGCTGCTATTCAGGGGGTTCTGGGTTTCCTTATCAGATATTAGAACCAGTTCTTTGAAGACTGGTGCCTGCCGGTTTAGACAAAAGTTCAGTACCCCCTTCCCTTGACCCCTCGCATGAAGCTCCAGGTCTAATGATGCCATCCCATTAAGCTTCAGATCCTGTGGGGCTTTTGCAGCATGGAAATGAATGCAGGGTAGGGAAGGGAGGACCGGCAGCTCCATTAGTTTTCTGGTGGAAACCAGCCGGCTTGATGGTGCTGTGTGGATACAAGTCATCCATCAGGGTAGTGTTGTGGAACCTCCCCGCAGCCTTGTGAATTCTAAATCTGGTCCAACACTGGCCTATAAGCAAAAAGAATTTACTGTGTGTTTCTCTGAGAAGCTATGTAAATGAAGTCACCTTAGAATATATTCTATGTGGATGCTTATATTTTGTTAACTTCTTGACTAATAGGGCATGTCTTAGTTTTCAAAAAATGTGTGTGCTAGGTGCAAATAAAATTATAAAGTGGTATTTAATTTTAAAACAACCCGTGTGATATCTGTTGAATTTGTGTCTTTTAGTTGGCTAATACTTTCTAGAGCAGTGCTGTCCAATAGAACTTTTATGTATATTTTACCACATCTTTTAAAAAAAGAAACCCCGCACCCTTTAGCTATCACCTCCCTATACCCCCATCCCACCCTCCCAGCCTCTGGTAACCACTAACCTACTTTCTGTCTCTATAGAGTTCCCATTTTGGATTTTCATGTGAATAGAATCATACAACATGTGGACTTGTATGTCTGGCTTTTTACCTCGCATAATGTTTTCACATTTCATCCAAGCTCGAGCATGTATCCATACTTCATTCCTTTTTATGGCTGAATATCCTCTTATCTTTAAAGTTTCAATAATTGCAACCTTTTCCTTTGGTTCCTTTCCTCCTGGGAGTGGTAGCTACTCCATCATCCCTCAGAGTTCTTTTTACCTGTTCAGTTACTAGTTAATAACTTTATAACTATCTAGGTAACAATTCTTTATATTAAATTCTCCCTGTTCAAATCACCAGTGTGATTCCTGTCTCCTGACCCAATCCTGACTGATAGTCAAGAAAAATCAAAATAATTTGAATCCCTGGGCTATTCATACAGCTGCCCTTTTTAAAAATATGTCTTTATTGATTTCAGAGAGAGGAAGGGAGAGGGAGAGGGATAGAAACACCAGTGATGAGTCATTGATCAGCTTCCTCCTGCACGCCCCCTGTTGGGGATCGAGCCCACACCTGGGCATGTGCCTTGACCAGGAATCAGACCTGATCTCTTGGATCATAGGTCGATGCTCGACCATTGAGCCACATCAGCCAAGCCAGCTGCCCATTTTTAGTGTTCCATTTTCTCCTTGGCTCTCTCTGCACCCCTTCCTTCCTGATTGGTCATTTGGCTCTTTTCAACCCATCTGTAGCTCAAATTAATTAGGAAATAACATCTCCTCCTAACAAATTTGCTGATTGCACCATTTAAAGAGCAGCTCCTTCAGGCTGTGTAGTATTCCATTGTTTGAATAAACAGTTTGTTTATCCATTCTTTTTTTTTTTGTTTATTGATTTTTAGAGGCAGAGGAAGGGAGAGGGAGAGAGAGAAACATCAATGTGAGAGCATAACATCAATCAGCTGTCTCCCCCTATCCCAGGATCAAGCCCACAACCCGGGCATGTGCCCTGACTGGGAATCGAACCGGCAACCTTTCAGTGCACAGGATGACACCCAACCAACTGAGCCACACTGGCCAGGTCTATCCATTTTTCTTTTGATGGACAATTGGGATATTTCTAGTTTGAGGATATGATGAATAAAGGGCATTCTTGTACAAAAACTTTTTTTTTTTTTTTTTTGGTGGACATTTGCTTAAATTTCCCTTGAGTATATATCTAGGAGTAGAATTTCTGGGTCATAGGGTAGGTGTACATTTAGCTTGATAAACTGGCAAACAGTTTCCAAAAACGGTCATCTCCGTTTTCATTCCACCGGCAGCGCCTGAATGTGAGATGGAGATCTTTTATCACTTCTATTACTTCCCTAGCACAAATCTAATACGGACATTTTAAAGTCTTGGCTTTTAAATCTACTCAAATAAGACAGACAAAATCTGAAATGAAATCACCTGTCTGGAAATTCTCCTGAAAGGCAAGAGATGAGCTACTCAAGATCTGTAGCATCATCTGACAAGTTCTACTTGAGTTTTCCAGGACAGCAAAACACTTATCAACCTTGGCACAGCTTTCAAGTGGATCAAGCCACAAGGGATCCATTTCTCTGTCTCTTTTTCTCTCTGCCTGAAACTCAAACCTCACAGTGATGAGGAGGAGAGGGAGGGAGGGTTAGAAATGTGAAGCTGTGTAAAGTTCATTCATAACAAGCATTTATTACACATTGTGTGCCCAGCACTTTGCTGGACACAGTGGTGAAGAGGAGAGATGTGGAAGATTCCACTCTTGTTCTCGAGTTTCTCATAGCCTAGTTGATGGATACAAGATGGAAACCCTTCCTCTGCCCACTATGTCAAGATTGATATGCTCTTGGATTCTGCCCTTTGCCCTTCTTGTAGTCTGTTCCACATGCTCTTCCCGGGTCATCTCATCGGAGATGGTTTCAGCTACCCACCACTCCTCCCTCCCTGATCACTACACCTGGGCTGAGTTCACTCTTAGGCTCCAGAGCTGTTTTCCAACTACTTCCATCCTCAACTCCTCTCAAATACCCATAACTTACATAGGACTCATCAGTAAATTTTGTTCACTTTGCTTTTATAACATAGCCAGAGTCATACTATTTTTCACCACTTCCTCCCCCGTGATTGTTGTCCAGGCCACTGTCATCTCTGGTCTACATTATTACAACAGCTCTACCAAACCAGTATTGCTGCCTCACTGCTGGTGTCTGCTCTTTATCATTTCCCTTTCTTTTGGTAATAGAAACTTGAGTTGCTTTTGATAAGTGTTGCCATCAGGGTTCCAGCAGAAGGTTAATCTGAGGGGAGCTTGGTAAAGGTTAACAAATGTGTGGACAGGGTTGAGGGAAACGAGGAGGAATAATGGTATGATACCCCGAGCTTCCAACAGAGAGGAACCATCACCACCTCTAGGCAAGAGAAGGGAGGCTCTATCTGACTAGGATAGAGACCTGGATGAACAGAGTCCCTCAGAAGGGGAGGGGCCTGTGGAATAATCCCCTTATTTCTTCCTCCAACCTTCTGATCCTCTCCAGATGTCTCTATTGGATAAATTAAACTGTAAGCCAGAGGCACCAACTAAAGCCATCCGTGCAGACTGGCTTCCTAAGGCACAAATCAGGAAGGAAAAGGATGGAGAGTAGATCTGAGGGGACCAACATAAAATGCCTTGCACAGGACACTACCTCTCCCCAGTTCTCAGCCCATGAGAACTGAGAGCTGCTGACCTCACCCCAACTCCAGAGGTAAGCACATGATCCAGGCCTGGGTTGTGAGAATATTCCATGCCCCTTCTCAAGACAGTGGTGTAGTGATGTACAAGTAACCAAGTTAGACCAATAAGTAGTAGTCCCAGGACTTTTATTGACAGCATCGAGGAAAAGAAACTCCTTTTCTGCTGGTAGGGATGTGACTGGAAGTTGTAAGCAGCCATCCTGCCATCTCATTGGGAAAGGCACTCTGAGAATGAAAAGTCAACAAAAAGAAAACAGTCGGGAAATGGAGAACAAAGACTACATCCTGATGTCACAATTTAAGCCCCTGGATCCAGCCATGCCTAAAGTCCATAACTTTTCTGTTACATGAGTCAATGAATTCCATTGTTGCTTAACCCAGTTTGAGTGGTATGTTGCATGCAAAAGAAACAAATAAAAACTTGAACAATATATAATACCACAAAGCCCAACACAAAGGTATACTTATATGTCCAAATATGCTGTATGTTGTTACTTCTATGGAATGCCCTTTCCCATATTCTCCATCTGGAAAACACCTACTCAAATAATCTCAACTGCAAAGCCTTCCCTTAATTTTCTAGGTAGAACTCACTTCCTCTTCTGCTTTGTCAGCACTTTACAAATGCCTCTATGAGTGCATGTATACAATCGTATTGCAATTAGCTGTTTACTTACCTGTCTCCCCCAGCTCTGAGCACCTGAAGGGGTAGATCTGTGTTCGGCCTCACCCTCCTTGCAAGCCCAGTGCCCAGCACAGGGCCTAATACCTCTGGGAACCTCTGAGTTAAGGCTACACCAGTCTTTATATTTTGGCACTTCTCAGAGCCATTTCTGTTAATGTGCATCATGGAGCCTTAGTCACAGGTACAGAATGCTGCAGTCTCCAAACTCATTTGACCGAAAAACTCAATTTTTGCTAAAGTTGCTGTGTTAGAGGAATTTGGAGAAGAAAAATGACTGTGGTTCTTAGAGTGACCTTAACGGAAGAAGTGGGTTTCAATAAATATTTGTTAAGTAAATGAAAGAGAATTACTGGATTAGGTCAAGGTGGGGAGCAGGGGCAGCCAAGTTGGAAGCAGCAGAAACAACAGGAAGAATAAATGGCGGGGGCTGGGGGGATGGGGAGATCCTTGGACATAAGTTTCTGATGGTTCAGGATCATGCCCCAGGTGCTAAGTGCCTGACAACACTGCCTCCCTCATTTTGACCTTCTATTTGCTTCACTTGGACTCTGAGGGGGCGGGGCGGGCGGGGCAGATCTGATTTTCCTCCAACTGCACATCGTTAAGGCAAATTCCTTTCCTGTTCTGTGTCTGTTTCCCTCTCTGTGGACTAAGGGAAGGACCACAGGCTCTCTCCCAGGCTTGGTCCCGAAGTCTTGTAAATAAATAAATAAATAATAAAATAATATCTACCAAAGAAAGCCCCAGTCCTACTACTTTGTATAATGAGCGTAATTATGCTCCACTGACTCCAAGGGCTTCTGTGAGAACGAAGCAAGATTGTGTGAGGAAAGTGTTTTGCAAACGGGGTGCGGTGGGGGGAGGGAAGATCTGAAACTCGAAGCGTTATTCATATTGGACACGGGTGGAGCGGGCAGCGGGGAGGCCAGGAGGGGCGGCGGCAGAATCCACGGTGGGTAAGGACCCGGGACGAGGAGCTGCCCACCCATGGGCCGCCTCTACCGCGGGGCTCCCACTAGCGGCCATTCGTCAGGCAAATTAAGCACGTGGAAACCCTCCTCTCTAAATTAAGCACGTGGAAGCCCCCTCGCGTCTAAATTAAGCACGTGGAAACCCTCATCTCTAAATTAAGCACGTGGGAGGCCCCTCGTGTCTAAATTAAGCACGTGAAATCCCTCGTCTCTAAATTAAGCACGTGGGAGCCCCCTCGTGTCTAAATTAAGCACGTGGGAGCCCCTCGTGTCTAAATTGAGCACGTGAAATCCCTCCTTGTCTCTAAATTAAGCACGTGGGAGCCCCCTCGCGTCTAAATTAAGCACGTGGGAGCCCCCTCGCCTCTAAATTAAGCACGTGGAAGCCCCTCGTCTCTAAATTAAGCACGTGGAAGCCCCTCGCCTCTAAATTAAGCACGTGGAAGCCCCCTCGCCTCTAAATTAAGCACGTGGAAGCCCCTCGCCTCTAAATTAAGCACGTGGAAGCCCCTCGTCTCTAAATTGAGCACGTGGGAGCCCCCTCGCCTCTAAATTGAGCACGTGGAAGCCCCCTCGTGTCTAAATTGAGCACGTGGAAGCCCCCTCGTGTCTAAATTGAGCACGTGAAAGCCCCCTCGTGTCTAAATTGAGCACGTGAAAGCCCTCCTTGTCTCTAAATTAAACACGTGGAAGCCCCCTCGCCTCTAAATTAAGCACGTGGAAGCCCCTCATCTCTAAATTAAGCACGTGGGAGCCCCCTCGTCTCTAAATTAAGCACGTGGAAGCCCCTCGCCTCTAAATTAAGCACGTGGGAGCCCCCTTGCCTCTAAATTAAGCACGTGGAAGCCCCCTCCTCTGTAAATTAAGCAAGTGGAAGCCCCTCGTCTCTAAACGAGGATAATAATATCCAGCTGGCTGCGCAACGTGAGGTTAAGTGAAGCGAAGCCCGCAAAGCCCGCGGCGCATTTTACGCAGTAATCGGCCCTCGGCAAATGCTCATAACATTCCCACTGTTCTTGTGACTGACACACGGGCTAAGCAGGGAAAGGACATAAATGACTCCCAGGCTCGGTGGAAGACGAGAAGGTGGCCAAAGGTCCTGGGATCGTGAGCGCCTAACGCCCCCGCCCCGCGTGACAGCCCAAACCCCACGGCGCCTGGAACGAGAAAACCTGCGGCGCCAGCCAAGCGCGCGCCCAGGCCCCGCCCCCTCGGCCGCGCGCCAGGGCGGGGCCGCTTCCTGCCCGCGCCCGGGCCCCGCGCACCCCTGGGGGCCGCCGACCTCGGGCGCCTGCGCCGCGCGCGCTCCGCCGGGGGAGGGGGAGGGGGCGGGGCAGGGCGGGGCGGGAGCGCGCGGGGCTGGGCGCGCGCGCGACGCCCGCAGCTCGGCTGGGCCTGGACGCCGCCCGTTCCGCGGCGCAGGTGGTCGCTGCCGCCCGCCCTGGGGGCGTGGGGGCGAGGCTGCCCCGCACCAGCTCGGCTCCCACGGCCGCTCGGCGCAGCTCCGCAGGTCCGGCTCCCACGCAGCCCCGTCGGGCCGCCCCGGCCTCTCGCCTGCCTGCCTGCCTGCCTGTCTTCCGGCAGCGGCCGAGCGCGCAGGTGAGCCTCCCCTTTGCAGGGTGTGGCGGGCCCCAGCCATCGCCTAGGCAGGTATGCAACCAGCACTGGGGCGGGCGCTGAGCACGGGGTGCGGGAAATTAAACCAAAACAAAACGAGAACCTGAAAGAGACAGAGGGAAGAAATGGCCCCCGAGTGCCTGGGAGGGGTGGGCACTGTCGCGCCCCAGACCCTAGAGCTACGGCGGCGGCCCTGCCTCCAGGGTCCAGCGTCTCCTGGCAGCCCTCCGGGGGTGTCTTGGAAAACAAAACCAAGGAAGCTGTCCTCCCCACCAACAATTGTCTCCCAGACGACTGTTTGACTTTTTGCAGAGCTGACAGGCCCTTCCTGCTCCCGAAGGCAGGAAAGGTGCCGTCGGTGAAACAGGAGGCCAGAAGTTGGAAGCCCCTGTTTCTCTCGTGCGCACGGATAACCATCGTATTTCTTACTCGCCAACTTCTTGAAACTTGTCTGTCTGCTTCCATCTGCTGCCTGGACCAGTAGAGCAACGGTGCTCTGTTTCCAGGTAGCTTCGTTCCAGCTTCAGTGCAAAATCTGATCATCTCCTTCAGGGATTATTTGTAGCTGTGATTACATATGATTTTAAATAATTTATTTTAAAGATCACTTCATCAGGCCTGGTTCTACAGAGTAAATTTTAAAAGCACAATTTTGAGACTGAGGATATAGATGTTCGTGCACCAGGCAAGTTTGTCCCTTTTGGTGGGGATTTTATAACGATATGCTAGACGTGCACTTCTGATGCAGGAAGACAATGAAAGGCGTGAAAACTAACAGCCCATTTTTCAGCCATGCCATCAGTTTCATATTTTACTTGGGTGGCAGACCTTTTCTTTCTTAGCTTGGAAAAAGATTTCAATGCTTTTAGGGAAAACAAGATTTTTCCCCACTATTGAATTGTAATGTTTGTAAAGCTTTTAAACGTGTGGATGTTAAGGGTTACACATGAGAACAAATTTTGCATGGTGCTAGATAGAGGATTTGTTGGTTGAAAGACTTAAAGCAAACACCATGAAAAATAGTGCGATTTGGAAATCCATTAAGCTGAAGCCTGTGAAATAATGGAAGCCCTGAAGTTCAATATCATTTGTTATTTATACCCAGAAAAACCCACAGAAGGTGAAGTTCAGACAGTGGATCTCCATTTTTCTCTTAGAATGTAGAAGTTATAGTGAGGGAAAATGAGTTACATACAGCAGAACAAATAGCATCAGTCTTTTATTTCTCTACTTCAATTATTCTTTAAAGTCTATTATTTTAATATGTTCTGGCAGTCGATTTGTGTTGTTTCTGTCCCCTCTCATGCGCTAACAAATACCACCATTCCTGGTAGGGGCACTCAACCTCAATGATTATAGCAGGACCAATTCTAGATTATCTGTGAAAAGAGGGCATAGGTCATTGAAATATTAAAAAAATCAAATTTTCACCTGTTTTACTTTACAGTTACACCACCAATTTTATTTTTACTACACCTATAAAAATATAGTAAGATTCTCCCTATAAATGGTGAATGAGGAGGATATAGAAGGTAGAGGTCTATATGATAGCTATTCAGAACCCCCACATTGACAATCCTGAGGGTATTTTTTTTTTAAGAAATTTAGTCTAAATTTATAATTTAGAAGTTTTAAAAAGGAATTTAGTAGTTCAACAGCGTCTGTGAATATTTTCCTTATGTTATATATGAGAGCACAAACAGCAAACAGCAGGCCAAGTGGCTTTTCCAAGGTTCTTCAGGAGGGCACTGCAGAGCTGGAAATGGGGTACTTATTTGCTCCCAGTATTGTTCAGTAACATCTTGAACACATCAAAGAATAATAAGTGCATCTAGCCTGAGGTAGTTTAAATGTTCACAAGTTGAGAAGCATATATTATTTTCAAAAATTATTATTATTTTTTAATCCTGGAGGAGGAATTTACATTTTCTGTCAGAATTTAAAATGCGAAGTCAGATCCATGTGCTTGACATTTTGGCTTGATGGATTACTTTTGTCACAAGGCTTGTTGTAGCAGAGCAGATGGTCATGCTACTTGGAGTTTTCCACTCATTTGATGTTTCCATGAAGAAACAATTTGCTGGAAGCCAGCCTCAGCTACAGTGCACTGGAGATGATGCTAAACTTTGCAGAAGCTGGAGGATATTGGTGCAGCTCTTCCTGTTGAATTAGTCAGTATTCTCCTCGGGTGGTAAACTGAGGGACAGCTTAGTCGTGTCATAGTTGGAGTTAGGGCAGAGTTAGCAATAACAGCATAGAAACAGTATACTTTTGTAATTTTTTTTTTTTTGCCTTAATAAAACCAAGCTGCTTTTAAAGTGCCAGCTGAGTTTCCTTATAAGATGATTGTTTTTTTACACATGTGCTAGGATTGTCATGTCCACTGGCTGACTTTGATCATATCTCTCTATTAAAATCAAACTGCATTTATAATGTCAAAAAATTATGAAATGGTTGACAATGTTGAAGCTTTATCTAAAAAAAATCTCATGCCTTGCCTTTAACAAGGGAACCATCATCTGAATGATAATGTCTCTATGCTGTGTGTACTGAATTACAACAAAAAAATTTGTGAGGCCTTTCTCAGCCAGTTCTCTGATTTTAAATCTTTAAACATTTTCATACTGGAGCTGTATTACTACTGCCAGTGGTTACTCCAGAGCTGGTTTTATTGACAGGTCTGTGCTTGAACGGTTTTCTTAAAATGATACAAAGTGTTTTAACTTTGTAGCCATTTTGTTGCTTGGGATTATATCCTTTGGGTATGTATTTTTCTCATTGTATTGTTTTTATGTTAGTTCCACCAATGGTTCCAATATTATTGGAGTCCTTTCAGCCCAACAATGCACTGACATAGATTGTGCCTATATAGAAGTTATTATTGAGCACTAATTATATGCAAAGCCTTATTCTGAGAGCTTAGCATATATTCTTTCCTTTCATTCTTCTAATATCCAGTGATTATTATTATCCACATTTTATAGTTGGGGAAAACAATAGGGAAGCAAAAGAATTTACCCAGCAGAGTACTGGGGGAGCCAGAGTTTAAATCTAGAAAAAGGTCTGATTATGGAGCCTGATACAGGTCTGATGGGATATACGTAAAGACTGTCAAACTTGTTTGTAGTTACTGTGGTATTTCATCAATCCATCCTTTTAAACTGTATCAAATATGCAGTAATGTATAAGTGAAGAAAATGTAATGACTATAAATATTATTGAACTGTCTTGGGACAAAAGGCAAATAATTTAACAATAATCTAAAAATATTGAAGAGAAAATAGCTGTAAAAGACATTATTGGGACAACTGACAAAATTTGAATATAGACTGATTTAGATAATAGTTTTATATCAATGTTAAATACCCTTCTCATGCTCAGTGCTTCAAGGGGAAAAATATATTATAAAAATAGAGGAGGATTTCAGAAGCAGACCAAAATGTAAGTAATTGGTAAGTCTGGGTAAAGAGTATACAGGACGTCCTTACACTATTGTTAAAACTCTTCCGTTTGAAATTATGTTCCCTCCAAAAAGTTACCCAAGAACAAAGGTAGAACACAGGAAGTGAAGGTGTAACATTCTAAGAATTTTTTTTCTTTTAAATCAGGTGAAGGATTGTTTCCTGTGCTCTGATTTTTTTTGATTTTTTTCTCTAATTTTTTTTTTTTTTTTTTAGGGGTTAGACTAGGAAGGAATTTGAAACAAAATCACCAAAAATAACTTTCTCAGATTTCAAAATCTAGCCATTCAGAACTCCCCAACTCTCCAGCCTCCAAAAAAACAGGCAAAGTGTTTTCCTCACCTCTTTTTAATGGGTTGGAGGTCGGGGGAGATTCAAAACATTAGTGCCTCTAAGAGCTATGATATAAAGATGGTCCACATGCTGATACGGACTGGCTTTTATGTCAGAAATCTGTAACCTTGTTTTCAAGGTACCTGGCCCATACCTGCCTTTCTAACTTTGTCTGGTGCCACCCCCACCAACCATGTACACTCTGGCCACGCTAGGTCACGTGATCTCGGTGCCTGCTGATCTTTCCTGCCTCTGCCCATGTGCTTGGCTTGGCATGGCATGGCATGGCATGGCATGCACTCCCATTCTTTTCCTGCTGAAATTCTGTTCATCTTTCACGTCTCACCACAACCCCTTTGGGAAGCTGTCTCTAATCTCACGCAGAATTAAATTTTCCTGTCTGTGCTGCCCTATTAGTGGTGTAAACACAGGGCTATCTGCTTTCATTCAGCAATCCTTATTCAGCATATACTGTGAGCTAGGAACTGTGCCAGGGACTGGGGACTCAAAGGGACTCATGGTCTGGTAGCTAGGAGTGAGTCATAAACAAATAGTCATAAGAGAAGCATATAGCAGAGAAATAAACAGTGCTGGGAGAGCTGGAACGCCACCTGACAACCTAGTCTTGAAGGGAAAATGACAGTGAAAGCCACAATGAGATACCATTTTCCCCTCATGGGGTTCCTTTCCAGAATGGAGATTTCCAGCACAATAATCTAATGAATAAATTTGAAACAATTGTAGTACCGGTGGGCTACCCAAGTAGATATATTCAGTAGGAAGCTAAAAATAGAAGTCTAGAAGTCAGGAGAGGGAGGTTGAGTCTGGATGTATAAACCATACAGAGCAGCCGTCTTCAGTGTGTTTAGGTAGGAAAGACCTAGGCGGGGCAGATCTGTCTCTTGGGGTCATGTACTTCTCCCAAACTACCCAAAATTGCCCAAAATTCTGCCCTTCCCCCTCAACTTTGGTGACACCCTTCTGGTTTAAGAATCATTGTATGGCCCGGTCAGGCTTGGCTTAGCGGTTGAGCATCAACCTACGATCCAGGAGATCGGGGTTTGATTCCCGGTCAGGGCACATGCCGGGGTTGCAAGCTTGCGCCCCAGTTGGGGGCGTGCAGGAGGCAGCAGATCAATGACACTCTCATCATTGATGTTTCTGTCTGTCTCCCCTTCCCTCCCTCTCTCTGAAATGTATGTTTTTTTAAAAAATCATTGTATGAAACGAGACAATATTGATACACATGCTGTGTGTGCTCCAGAGGAAGGCAAGACACAGTTGAGAAGCACTGGTGGTGAAGTAGTTAACTGCTTGGGTGGGTGTGGATCAGGCCACCCAGGAAGAGGAAGGAGAGGAAGGGCCTGGGGAGGAAACCTCAAAGGGACCAGCTGTGGAGGGTGAGCAGAAGAAGGAGCCAGAGACAGCCAGGCAGACCCTCGGGGAGGAAGGAGAGGCAGGGAGGACGGCTGCAAGCCCTCGGGCTGCAGAGGCAGGCGGAGGCCTGAAATCGGGAAACCATTGCTGTGCACAAGGTCGTGACAGGTCCAGCCACACAGGTCAGGAGTGGCTGGAGGTGAGGGAGTGAGCGCAAAGGCATCGTTTATTTGCTCTCTCTGGGGAGTTGGTGGGAAAGGAGAGGGAGAGGCAGAGAGGGGTAGGTTGAGGGGAAGGCAGAACCTGAGAGGAAGGTTCTCTCTAACAGGTTGGGTGGGGACAGGGAACCTTGAATAGTCCATTCGCTGAGGAAAAGGGACAGATGGAGATGGAGAGATTGAAAGTACAGGAAAGCAGTTAATGGAGCAGATCCTTTACGAGCGTTGTTGAGAAGAAAGTCTTACTTTGTGGCTCCTTGAGGATGGGAACCATGTCTTGTTTACCTGATACCCCTAGTAACCCCTGCATGCAGTAGACGTTCGGAAAATGTTTATAAAAGTGGTAAAGATTTTACTCTTTAGAATTGGACTTTCCCACCAGATGTAGTAGAATAACAACAATAAACCCCCCCACTGTTTTTAACCTGTAATGAACAATCCGTAACATTCTATATAAGCAATACATTTACAGCCTTGTGTTCTTTCAAGTAGAAGGGAAGATAATCTCAGTAATACTGAGGTCGTAATAATCGTGATCCGCAATCTTTCTGTGCCTGATATTGCTTGAATTCTGTTTCAGCATCTTCAAGTGCGTTGTTATATTCAAGGCACTGCTTGGTGGGCAGGGGGTGCAGTTCATTGGAGGAGACGGACATGCACAGAAATAGTCCAAATAAGACGGACTTCTTCTACTGTTTAACAGAGGAACACTGTCAGCTCCATGCTTTGGGGTTAAAAATATTGATTTTTAGACGTACAGAAAAGGACATCGTTTTCATTATCGTCTGTGACAGGTGTTGCAACTGTAAATATTTCTAATATTAACAGAGACTGACTTTATATAGAACTTTTGGTTCTGTGTAACTTAATTCTTTGAGAGTATATCCGAAAAAACCCCGAATTGGTTGAGAAAGGTAACGCCAGCTCCTTGCAGGCCACATTGCGGGGTGCAGATGGTGAGTGAATCCGTGGGTTTTAGTCTGCTGTGCAGTTTCAGTGTTGTAGACCTAAAACCCACAACAAATATGTGAAGGCAGCTCTGAGTCACATGTTCTTTCCTACGCCTGGTAAGCTAGTGTACATATTGATGTTATCTCATTTTGTATTACCTTTTTTCCCCTCAATTTCACTAGAAAACTTTTTGCCTTTTTTTTGGTATTATATCATTGCCAATGAACTATATTGCACAAAATGTGCTAAGCAGATCAAATTAGTATGTAAAGAACTCATTTTTGAAGACTGTAATGAGTTGATTTAAATGCTGATTTATCTTTCCTGAATAAAATTGTTTCCTTTGATGAATTGCTGTCTTGAGAATTGATTGGAACATTGTTTGGCCCTCAACGCCTTATCTCTGTTGTTTTGTGTGTTTTTTAACAGTAGGTGCCTGGTAGACATCTTAGAACTTTAAAAACGGAGACGACCTGCTTTTAGGGGATCATGCTGAGGGACACTATGAAATCTTGGAATGATAGCCAGTCTGATCTCTGTACCAGTGACCAAGAAGAGGAAGAAGAGATGATTTTTGGTGAAAATGAAGATGATTTGGAAGAGATGATGGACTTAAGTGATCTGCCTACCTCACTTTTTGCCTGCAGTGTCCATGAAGCAGTGTTTGAGGTGCAAGAACAGAAGGTAGGCGTGTGTCCTACCTTTCCCTGCGTTGGTCGTGTGTTGAATGTATGTGGATTCGGGGGAACAGAGCAGATGGCTGCCTGTTTGCAAAGTTTGTTATTGGTCCATGACAAGTACAGAAAGTATGCATCAACCTTTACACATTGCTGCAGCATTTTTATTAAATTTTATTTATACAAGTGTCAACCTGCAACAGAGAGAAAATATTTGAAAACCAATCCTTCCCCGCAAATACATACTTAGGTTGCAGGCTCAGTCCCCAGCCCTGATGGCGTGTAAGGGAGGCAACCAGTCGATGTGTCTCTCTCACATCGATGTCTCTCTGTCTCTGTCTCTCTTTCTTCCTTCCACTCTCTCTGAAAAGCAATGGAAAAATATCCTCAGGTGAGGATAAACACACATGTGTGCATCAAAGGTCACTATCAACAGAGTGAAAAAGCAGCCTACATAATGGGAGAAAATATTTTCAAATCAGATCTGATAAGGGATTAATATCCAGAGTATATGAAAGAACTTCTAAAACTCAACAGCGACAACAACTAAACAACCCAACTGAAGAACGGGCAAAGAACTTGAATAGACTTTTCTCCAAAGAAGATACATAAGTCACCAATAAGTACATGAAAGTATGCTCAGCATCACAAATAATTAGGGAAATACAAATCAGAATCACCATGGGATACCACTCCACACCCACTGGGATGGCTAGGATGGAAACAGAGAAGTGCTGAGAAGGATGTGGAGGAACTGCAACACTTGTGCCTTGCTGGTGGGGATGCAAAATGGTGCAGCTGCTGTGGAAACACAGTATGGCAGTTTCTTTAAAAATGTAAGCATCACCCTAACTGGTGTGGCTCAGGTGGTTGAGTGTTGTCCCGCGCACCAAAAGGTCACCGGTTCAATTCCCGGTCAGGGCACATGCCCAGGTTTCAGGTTCCATCCCTAGTTGGGGTGCCTACGCAACTGGTCAATGTTTCTCACATCGGTGTTTCTCTCTCCCTCTCTCTCTAATATCAATAAAAAGCATATTTTAAAAATAATAACACTAAATAGCAAAAAAACCCAAAAAGATAAAATTAATCAGGAAGTTTAAAAGCCACTGAAGTGAAAATACATTTTTTCAATATGTAAAATTTGAATATAATTACCAAAAAAAAATCCCTGCTATCTTCTCCCTCAATTCAAGCCCTAAGTTCATAGCAGAGTTTCAGAGTCCTCAGTGACAGAGTAGTTTTCTGTGCTTCAAAGGGCCAGGGTTCGTAGGTCAAGCTCTGAAGAGTCCTGGGAAGATAGACACTGATCTCATTAATCAGTGGTGCACTGTATCATCCACCCCATGCAGGTCTCCTGCAAGGGCACGTCTCCTAGGTGACTGCTCCAGCAGTGCAATGCCTCTGAATTAGTAAAGGACAAGCAGGAAGGGCAGATTCTAATTTTCTGTTGGCAATCCCCATAATACTTGCTGCCTAGTTCATACTGTGTCATCTCTGTGCATTCACCTGCCTGGGGAATCGGCATCATATGGAAGAGCGGCTATTTTTTTGTGACCACAGAATGGCAAGTGGACTCTTGCAAAAGCTCTACCCTATTTCTGTTCATAATAGTATTAGTGCTCCCAACTTACTGTTCTAAGAGCTTTAAGTATTCACTCTTTCTATCCTCAACAGTAACCCAGTGAACGGGGTACTTTAATTATCCTCATCAGCAGGTAAAGAAACTGTGGGCAAAGCTTGCCCAAGGTCACACAGTTGTATAATAGAGCCAGGAGTCAAACTCAGACAGCCTAGCTCCGGAGTTCTGTTACTGGAGAAGATTGGTGGCTGGCAGAAGCAGTAAGACCTTCCTGAAGTTATCTGTCCGGGTTGTGGATTGCTCCTGAGGTCCTTCTCTTGTGGTTTCAGAATGAAGTGAATGTTCTGTTACTGCATGCAGAGAGGAGTATTTTGTCCATGCTAATGGCCAAAGAGCAGAGAGCTTCTGGTTCTCAGGAATGGATAGTGTCCTCTCATGTCCCCCTTTCGGATGTGGAGGAGGGTTTGGTATGTTCATCAGTTCGAGTGCTCTGTCCCCAAAGTCACAGGGAAGACCACGACATTGTCTCTGGGCCATCAGAGCATCTGCAGGCTGGCACACACCTTCTGAGGCTAGACATGAAGTTCAGGCTGAACCTGGACCTCCCTAATCTTTCCTACTTCATGGGCAAGGAGAACAGGAAAGGAAGTGAAGACTGCAGTGGACGTCCTGGAGAGCGGAGTCATGGGTCTGCCTGGCAGCTGGCATGGATATATGGTACTGACCTTGACAATGGAAGCCTGAGGACTGAGAAGGGCAATCTGGGTAGCTGAAACTATCTCCTTTTCCTGAGGAAATGTACATGGTTTTCAGAGGAAGAACTCACTTGTGTGGTTTTTCTCACCTCTGGTATCTTAAAACTATGTTTGAGTCCAAGTGCCTAGATGAGTTTGGTGGGCCATCTTGAGTCTTTGGATTGGATAATTGCCCACCTGTAATCTGACTGCCTCTTCAAGATGCCCATCAACCAGCTCAGCAGGATAGCAAGAGTACTCGTTGAGCAGGAGGCAGAATTCTCTGCTTTTCACCATTTGTCTGCTCTCTCCCCAGTTCTGTTTCATCTGTACTTTCCTCCAGGGACTTTGTAATCTGTTCCTCTGTCTTCTCTGCTCTTTTCAGTAAACAACCAAAATAACCTTTAGGCTAAAAAGGAAAAAAAGCCATTGCTTCTGCTAGGGGACTGTCTAGAGCTGGGATCCTGTTAGAAATCCTCACAGTTACAGTTTGAAGATTGTGCCTCTCTTATCATTAGTCCCAGAAAAGCCAAATGAAAACTGCTCTTGTTTACCCACAGGCTGGGGCTGCAGGTGGGCTGCAGGGTTGAAGTATCATTGATTGAGTGCAGTATACTTTTGTATCTTGAAGGGGGAGGGAAAGAGGGAGAGAGAAAGAGAGAGCCCACGACACTCTGTAGGGACTCTTCTGGTAGACATTCTGGCTGCTGCCTAATCAGCTTAATGTAATTGGATGGTAGCTGTGATTGCAGATCTCATTGCCCTCCTTATGTGGCAGGCTGGGTTTTGAGGCTAGCAGTTGGCCACCAAACTGCTTGAAAATGACTTCTGCATTGTGCACACATCTTCTGTCCAAGCAGTCATAGACCTTTCCCAGTTTAGCCACAGGAAAAAAGGGAGACATTTGTATAACCAGAATTACTACTAGCAGTTATTATCCTACAAGCAGTTGCTATTTGCAACGTGTTGTCCTAATTGAAGATGGAAAATAGTAGCTGACCAAAGTCACCTTACTGTGCTCCCAGCCAGATCTGTGGTTGCCAAGTGTGGGGCTCTGGCCTCCACAGGCTGCACTCAGCAGTTGTGAGGCCCCGGTGCTCCCCCTGCCTTTGCAGCCAGCATAGCCACCTCATCCCACCCCTTCTCTTGTTTTCCCTTACTTTTTTTTTTTTTTAATAATTTGGCAAAACTCATCAGTGAAATGTACGTATCTTACGTATGCAATCTGGTGCATTTTGACAGTATCTGCTCATGTAATCAGTGCTCCGGTTAGGAATATTTTTTTCCCACCCTAATACCAATCTGTAGTCTGTTACCATCAGAAATGATTTATCATTGGTTTGACCACCTGCTTGTAGATGGTATAGGGAATAGTTCAGGTCTGACGGGAAAATCATAGCCCTTCAAGAATTCATGTTCCATGAGACAGAGTATGTATTTAATGGTAGCCATTAAAACGGGAAAAAATCAATATCAAATAGGTAGTATTTAATATTTTTTAAATTTTAATTCAGTTTCATGCTTCTTTATGATCTGGAAAGGTATTGAAGGCAATATAAATGCAATAGGCCAAAGGTTATAGTAGGATTTAAAATTTTGTGTGTGTTCTGCTCCCCTCTAGCACTTCTGGATTTAGTCCCAGAACTATTACAAGTGCTCAGATGATTAAAGTCATGTTTTGTAATTCACCATGCCTAGGAGTATGTGCTCTTTTCTGACCAAGACGTCTGCCTTTGGCTATTTAGTCCCCAATGATACCTAGGAGGACCATCAGCATCGCCTGTGCCCAGGCAGAAATGGAGACTGCCTCTGACACCGAGGAACCTGCAGCCTCTGGATGCTGGAGTGATGGAATTTTCTATCTCAGATCCACAGAGAGACGTAGAAATGAAAAACCTCTTGCCTTAGGATGCCAAAGATAATTTATTTCACTGCTCAGGGCACTGAAGAATCATATGCTCCATCTCCACAGTGAAATTGTGTCCCTTAATGGGCCGGAGTCAGTGGGCACCTTGGGGTTTTTAGTCTAAGGCAAAAAAGTGCAGCAAAATTGTTTTCATAGTTTGTTCCTCAGTGAAATCAATGAGCCTCACCTTCTCTGCTCTGGGCCGGGGAACAGAGTAGTTCCCGAAAGGTCCCTTAGCTGCCGTCCTCCCCTGGTACTCCTGGAAACCTACCTTCCTGTGGGACCTTTTCCGCTTTCTCCTTCAGTGATGTTAATATGCCTCTTGTCCGGCTATGAAGTGCTCTTCTTGAATCCCCACAAGAAAGTTGTGGGTTATATGTTGTCCTTGCATACTTTAGGTGCAAGTTATTTGTAATCATGTTTGCTGCTGATTTATTACACAGGTGACTTCAGCATATGGAGGCAGCTTCTGGTTTATATTTTGTGGAAAAGCCTCAGGGATTGGTTTTTAGGCTGAATTATACTAAGTACGCTGAGAAAGCAGAGTGCTCAGTGACGGTTTAGATTTTATGGGATCTCCCTTACCTTATCAGGAGTAAATGGGCAACCATCACCCTTTTACAGGATGGTATTAATTTTTTTTATCACTAGAGAATTCAGAAACTTACAAATGTGAATCATTTCTAAAATAACTCAAGAAGAACGATAATAATTTGGCTTCTGAATTGAATTATGTTGGCCGCGAGTTATTTGTCAAGAGTGGTCTTCAGCCCGTGTTTCTGTATTGTGTCCTTTCCTGTGCTGTTGCCAGGTGGCCAGGGACAGCCTCGGGAATCTGCAGTTGATGTCTGTAGATTGATGGGAGGGCAGAGCTACCAGCTAAGGGCCTTTATCTTTTTCCTGAGATAGGAAACCGTGATGGTTTTGCCTCCACATTAATTTCTCATGTTTTCTACAGCACCTCACATTTCATGAACCATATTTATGCTACACCAAGGGAAAATGGGATGTGAAGGAGAGGAAAGAACTAACAAAATGTAAAAAGCGTATCAACTCTTGCACAACTTTGCTTTTAAATAATGCTCGCAGGTATTGGAATTTAGACGAGAGACCCACAAACCCACTGCTATCATCTGCATCTTACATTCAGTGACAGTGTATTTCTGGAATGGTAAAAAAAAATGTTTTTGGAAGGAAAAAGGAAGAAGGGTGTGAATGTCAGGTAGCTGTTTAGTTTGCAAGATAGCTTGTGCTGCTGTTACTATGAAAAAATTCATTGTTGTGGGGAATTAGGAATGAATACGTGGTCCTTTTAGCCGGGCAAAGGAAAATTGTTTTACGTACAGAGTTATAAAACACTAATATTTCATAAACCATGCTTAATTAGTTCTTCCTTAGTTTCCACTTTCATTGTGTTCAGGGCTCGTGTTTCTTAACCAGCTCCTGTGAGAATTTTAATATTTACTTAGTATTCAGCGTATGTTGAAAGTAAGCATCTACCAGGAATTAGATGGAACTTCACAAAATCTCAATTCTCATTTTTTAAAAGCAGTGATAAAGCCAGCCAGCTTTGAAATAGATGCTGAGGAAACTATGAAAAGTGCCTGGAAGTATTAGTAATTATTAGTATTTAATAGATTTACATGTTTATATTTCTTTGAAGAACTCGCATGCTATTTTAAAATCCTTACTATCTCTATAACGTTATTTGTCCATATAACTTTAATATGTTGAAATAATATGATTAATAAGAATAGGAGTGATCTTACAGCTCCTCTCCCCTCCCCTCATAGTACATTGGAAATCCAGCCTTAGTACAAGGTCTGACGTGCAGCTGGTTGCTTAATTGCAGCAGCGTCAGGTAAATCATGGTACGGCGCTGTAGTGGGATACCACGAGGCGGCGAAAAAGTGTGACTTACAGCTGCACACAGCAACAAGGGAGAACTTAGAAACAAAACCTAAAGAAGCGCAAGTTATTGAAAAATACGTACAACGTGACTGTACCTTTAGGCTTTCAAATAAAAGTAAAGCCATGAAGAAAAGCAAGGGAATGGTAAGCACAGAGTTCCAGAAAGGCTTGCTTGGAGGAAAGGAGTGAGATGGGGGAATAAAGAGCTGGCACGCTGGGGACTTCGAAGCAGTAGGGAATGTTCCTGTTGTATAATTGGACATGTTTGTGTCATTTTTTAAAAATGTCTTTATTGATTTCAGAGAGAGAGAGGGAGAGGGAGAAATAGAATCATCAATGATGAGTCATTGATCAGCTGCCTCCTGCACGCCCCCGACTGGGGATCAAGCCTGTAACCCAGGCATGTGTCCTGACTGGGAATCGAACCCCGATCGCCTGGATCCTAGGTTGATGCTCAGCCACTGAGCCACACCCGGCTGGGCTCATTTTTTATACCTTACATTTATTTTACATTTATTTTACATTTATTTTATATTTATTTTATAATTTGAATCTATAAAATATTTAATCAAGTTAATTTCTTATTAAAATAAGTGCAAATTGCAGAATTTAGCAGGGTACCTGTTCTTGTATACCTGCAAAAAAAAGTATGCTTTTGGCGGGAGGGAAAGGCAAATTCTAATGAGCTCTGTCCCATTGCTTATATCTGATGATTTAAATTTCCTTCTGTTAAAGGCTTCTCTTTTTTCTCTTGCATCCCCTCTGCCCTGCCGATCCTTGATTTGTAGGAGAGATTTGAAGCGCTTTTCACCGCCTATGATGAGCAGGTTACGTTTCAGCTGTTTAAAAGCTTTAGAAGGGTCCGAATAAATTTCAGCAAGCCCGAAGCAGCGGCAAGAGCGCGCATAGAACTCCATGAAACAGACTTCCACGGGAAGAAGCTGAAGCTGTATTTTGCGCAGGTACGTCATAGGGCCAAGGACGCTGTGTAAACTCGCTCTCCGTCGGAAATATTAGCAGTTCTCCATTCTCTGTATTCCATCGGAGGCTTGGAAATGAACAATCCCGATCAGCAAATCATGTAAAAACAGTTTCCTTTATTTTACAGATATATACGTTTATGTATTAAGCGTATTTACCCTCCTGACTTGGTTTTGCTTAGACTAATAGTTAAAGGGATTCATTTTTCTGGCAGCTTTTCTCAACCGGGGTTTCATAAGGGTTAAACCCTGACAGCTGAAGATCAGTGAATTAACTTTCTTCCTAACATCTAGAATGGCACTGTCGATGTAACGTCCTTGGGAGACTTGAGAAAATTCTGAAATCGTTTCTGTGTTCTGTAACTTGTATGAGTCACCCCATTGAAAGCGGCTGCTGGCCTGAGGTGACCGGGGAGGTGGCACAGACAGTGCCACAGGCTGGCTTAGACTTCGAAATGGCAGAGCATCTTGCAGGTTCCCGAGAAATGGCTGTACTTTCTCTGTTCGGTGATGTGGCTCCGAGCAACCAGTTTCTCCTCAGGAGAATTGGTGAAATAAAGGCATTAGATCTCTGCTGATGTATTAACTGCACTGTTTTCTTTTCAACAGTTTTTTTTCTTGGTCTTAGCTTTCAGATTTAAAAAAAAAGAGAAGTTGGTTATTGCACATTCCAAACAAAAAACCTAAATGAAAGATGTCTGGACATTTCTTGGTGGAGTCGATTGAGATGGAAACGATATACCCCAAACTTCTCTAAAATTGGAAGTTAGGGCTTACTGCCATTCATGATTCATTCGTCTATTCAGCAGTTTACTTTTTTATTCGACTGTTATTTATTGAGCACCTAGTGTTCAGTGGCGAACCACACAGACACAGACACAGACCCAGCCACTGGGAGATGCAGACTGTTAAAGAGAAATTTTTCATTTTTTCCAAAGAAATGTAATAATCAATACAGAGATGAAAATGAAGAAGTAGGCCAGTCGCAAACGTTGAGTATGTCCTTCCCTGCAGGTGCAGGTGTCCAGTGAGACACGGCACAAGTCGTACCTGCTGCCGCCCCAGCCGGTCAAGCAGTTCCTAATCTCCCCGCCAGCGTCTCCCCCAGTGGGGTGGAAGCAGGGTGAAGACGCGATGCCTCTTTTAAATTACGACTTACTCTGCGCTGTTTCCAAGTTGGGACCAGGTAACTAACATCCATCTTTCCCTGTTTCTTCCAAAGGAACTTTTGTATGAAAGACCACCGTCAGCAATTTGCATTCTAGCCAACTAGTGGCAACATGATCAGAGCAGAGGACATAGCCACACAGGCCCGGGCTCACTAGCATTCGCTAATTTCCTGATCTTGAGCAAGCTTTTTAGCTCCCAGTCTTCTCAGCCTCTGTTTTTCTCATCTATAACATAGGGATCAGGATAGCTACCTTTCAGCGTGGTTATAGGGTTAAATGATATATGCATAATAATAAATCTTACTGCAGTTGTTTTTTTAAATATATTTTTATTGATTTCAGAGAGAAGAAGGGAGAGGGAGAGAGAGAAACATCAATGAGAGTCATTGATCGGCTGCCTCCTGCACGCCCCGTGCTGGGGATCGAGCCCACAACCTGGGCATGTGCCCTGACCGGGAATCGAACCTCAATCTCCTGGATCCTAGGTCGATGCTCAACCACTGAGCCACGCCGGCCGGGCTCTTATTGCAGTTTTTACTGCTACACATTCTACTGGTACATAACGGGCCATTGGTGATGATTAGTTGCCTTCTTCCAGCTCCGTCCGAGCATCAGCTTCTCCAGTGAAAAGTATTTCAAGGAATTAATGGTGATACTATATCATCCTTCCAAATTCTTCTCTTTATTTTTCTTCTTACTTCTTTCTCTCATCCCTTTAAAATCATATAAGAAATCAATGCCATTCATTGCTGGTTCAGACTAGTTGTCCGCCTAAGACAGTGTTATGTGTGTCACAGGAGAGACAAGTCATTGTGAGGGGAAATGGCTTTGTTTTGTTTTAGATATTGGAGCTGGGTCTTGCCTGTCTGAGGTCCTATAATAGAGATTGCCCATGCTGCCCAGAACATTACACGTGTCTCCTAAGGGAAAACCAAAACCATCCTGAAGTTGAGATTCACTTCTGTTCATAGAAGAGTAATTAGCGTTTTAACTCCCAGACCTCAGTGTTCCTTACCAGCTTATTTCTTTTTTAAAAAAGTAATTTTAAAATTTGATTTTTAGAGAGAGGAAAAAAGAGGGTGAGAGAGAGCTCGCAACATCAGTTGGCTGCCTCCTGCACGCCTCCTACTGGGGATCAAGCCCACAACCTGGGCATGCACCCAGTCCAGGAATTGAACCGGCAACCTTTAGGTGCATGGGCCGACGCCCAACCAACTGAGCCACACCGGCCTGGGCATTGAAACGGCAAAACTTCATAAAGCCTTAAAGTATCAAAGCTCTAATGCCAAAGCAAGATAAAGTACTCTGACATAGGATTTAAAGATTTAAAAACAAGTAATCAGCAATTAAAATGTGAGTAGAACAAGACATTTTAAGAGACAAAACACTTCTTTTTGCTGTTTCCTCCACAGGAGAGAAATATGAACTTCATGCAGGAACTGAGTCGACACCCAGCGTGGTGGTTCACGTCTGTGAAAGTGAAACCGAAGAGGTAGAAGAAACAAAAAACCCCAAACAGAAAATTACGCAGACAAGGCGCCCTGAACCTCCAACTGCAGCACTGAGTGAGCCCCAGACCTTCGACTGTGCGCTGTGAGGCCTCTGGTTGTGGTGGGAGGCAGCGGCCCTTGTGGGTGCCGGCCATGGAGACGGTGCCCCTCCTGCTGGTGCATTGCTGCTAGTGGGGTAGGTGAGGTGAGCAGGGCCTGAGCCACAGTGTGTTCACCGAGCCTGCGCTGTGGACGTGGCAGTCTAGAGTAGAGGCTGATACTCTGAACAGCACTTTAAAGGATTAGCGCCCAACGTGCAGCATCCCTGGACCATTTTTAAACAACAAATTAGGAACACGGTCCCCTCCAGGAATGTTCCTTTCCCTGATTCTGTGTAGCATGGGGTACCCCAAAACTAAAACTATAGTCACCGAGTGCAGTACCATTTTTATGAATTTAAAAGTAGTCTTAACAATTTTAATAATCTAGTGTGGGTATTTTTGTACTGGTATGATAGCTTCTAACTAAATCTCTTGATCAAAGGGTAATTATTATTCAGTATACCAAAAATTTTTTGCACGAAAAGAAACCTGAAGTATAGAATAATTTGTAGAAAATCGTTTTTCTCTGGACTTTCTTTTCTTTAACTTTGGGGAAGAAATGCCAAATTCACTTTGACTGTCGGGATCAAGTGGCACAAATCTGCGTGCACGCTGTTCTCTTACTTGGAATTCCAGAAAGTGATGCGCACACCACTGTCCTCACGTGTCATCCCCCCAGAGGAAGAGCTGCTGCTTTAGGTGGGGATATGTCGTCAGTGAGCTTGACTGATTGTGACTCAGGTGGCTACTGCAGTCTGCCGCCTGTGACCATGTGCTAGCTGATCGCATCCCAAACCGTCTTCAGCCACCTGCTAAGTTTTCCTATTCTATACATATTTGTTTGTCATTTGTAGACTTTAAATTAGAAAAGATAATGGTAAGATTTTCTGTGGACCATTTTAAATGTGTCCATTTAAATATTTTTCAGCTTGAAAGAAAAGTCACGTCACACATACTCCATTTCTATGAATTAGGGAAAGATGGGGGAGATCATTTTGGTAGTCAGGCTTGTCTTTTGAGGGGAATTTTTTACCCTGGCTTACAGTAGGCACTTTTCCCTAAAACCGAATTGTTTTCACTCATGTTTCAGAGTGGATAGTTGAACCTCCTAAAGTAGAAGCAAGGATCTTTTTAATTCTTTGGGATCTATGTAAAGTCCTCTTTGTAGAAAAGCCTCTAACTAAATGTGTTGCTTGTGGTCAGGCTGCTCTGCAGATTCTCTGCTCACGCTTTGTATGGCAAATGCCCGGAGTGCCTGGTATGTGTAAAGGGGTTGCACTCGTGAGTCTGGACTAATACGGTGTGGCTACCACTGCAAAGAGAAAAATGCAGAAGTGCAGGCCGTGATGTCTGTATGTTTTTGTGGTTTAGATGTTCTTATTATGATAGAATTTATATCTGAGGACTTAAACTGTATTGCAAAAAAAAGTTTTGTGTTTTCCTTGCCCTGAAATAATCTGAAGTGATAAGCTCTTCTATTTGTACATATCTTACCACTGCTAAGCCTCAATGTAAATTCAGTTCAAATTTGTGATTCCATGTGTAATTTATTAAATTCACATCACCATTTGGCAGTTTAACCGACAGCCACTAAATTCAGCTTTTGGCGAGTTTTTAATCTTAACTGGTTGGTTGCACTAACTTATCATTGCAGAATGGACCCTGTAAGCCAAGAAATATATGTATTTTCAATGGTTGGGGATTTTGAAATTTCCTTTTAGGTAGTATTTATTCACTGTAATTTTCTAAGTGACCAAAATTCATGTTTTATTATTTTGCTTGGTTTTTACTTTCTACCTTCCAGTTAAGAAAGAATATTGTGTCATTAACATATAAAACTTTTTAAAAAATCAAGCAGTGTAACCTGGCTGGGTAGGTCAGTTGGTTAGAGTATTGTCCCTGTATACCAAGGCTTGCAGGTTTGATCCCCAGTCAGAGCACATACAAGAATCACCCAATGAATGCATAAATAAGTGGAACAACAAATTGATGTTTCTTTCTCCCTCTCTCTAAAAATAAAAAGTAAAAAATAAATAAATAAATGTTTTAAAAGTCAAGCGGTGCAAATTACCCAAATTTTTTGTTCTCCTTTTTTTTTTTTTTTTTTTTTTTTAAGGGCATTAAATAAACTGAAGAAAAACTTAAACCAAAATTAAGTATACATATATAATTATTGGATATATATTAAACTTTTCTCTCTGGGACTCTGTAAAATACTGTCGTCTTTATCTGGAGAGAACAAAACTAATAGTTCAGAGCTGTATTTACATCTTCCAGAAAACACAATGAAGCGCATGATGCGAATGGAGGGTCCCCTGTGACCCCACAGGTCTGTAGGACGCAGCCTGAGCGATGCCTGCGGGAGGCGGGAGACAAACGGGGCAAAGCCCGGGTGTGGAGGAGGAGCCTAGAGAAGGGAGCCTGCGCAGAGCCATCTTCTTTCAGGCTTTTAAACGTTAATTCTTGAGGAGATAATCTATCTTTACGGTTAAAAAAAAAATCTAAAAGTCTTTCCCAGCCCTATATAACCATAATTATTTTCTTGGATATTCTTCCAATGGTTCCAAATGCACCTATAACAAATATGCATATGCAGAATTAAAACATGTATTTCTTATTCCCCCACCTCTTTCCACAAAAGTTAGTATAAATACACTATTCTACACCTTGTTTTGGAGGAGAGCTTTTCATATCAGAGCTTCTTTTTCTTTTTCCCGTGGCATATTTTTCCACTGTATGAACGTACCTTAGTTTATTTAATCAGCCCTGTATTTAATGCACATCAGAGTTCAGTGTTTTTTAGGTAAACTTGCTTGAGTTATCTTGTAGTTCTACACAGTTATCTCTGATCAAGCAAAATTACCGAGCCAAAGGATAGATTAATTTGTAATTTTCACAGACATTGCCTATTTACACTCCATCGGGAATGTGCCTGTGTCCCCTCAGCCTCGTCAACAAAGGTACTGTATTATCAAACTTTTGGATGTTTGCTCATCTAATAGTTAAAAATGGTGACCTTTTATTAAGCATTTCCTTCAGTTGGATCCATGTTCCATCAGCCCATGTTTAGGACCTTCTTTTACACTCCTGCTGTTCCCCCCACCTCCCACCTCCCACCTTTGGTTCAAGCCTTTACGGGGCTCCCACCTGGGTGTGGGAGTAACGCCAGTTTTGGGTGGTGGTGTGGACTGACTCAGAGCAGATCTAGTTTCAAGCCCTATTCTACCACTTCCAAGTCCAATAATGTCAGGCAAATTGCTGGCTCTTTTAGAGGTTCTGTGTTTTCATCTTTAAAATGGAGATCCCTTCATAGGGCTGTTTGAGGATCAGATCAGATGCCTGTGAGTTGCACACATAAGAATGTCTGGTAGGCACCAGAAACAGCTTCTGAGCATTGAGCACAGTAGATAGAATTTCCAAATGTCAAACGGAAGGATTTAGATGGAACAGTTGGAAAGGAGCCGGCCCTGCCCCAGCATGGCTGGGCCTGTGGCGTGACGTAGGCTCATTCGCGTGTCTCGGTCCTTTGTTGCCTCTCCCTCCTCCCACAGACCAGCCAGCCTTCTCTTTGTCATGGGTCTTGCCTTTATCTTTCATGAGTCTTGTGATTGGAAAATTCCAGCTCAAGGTCATTGAGCCAGTGACTGTCCACCCTGTGTGGTTATTAGGAGGAACTCAAGGGAACTCAAATGTACAGACCAACACTGGACAGTGGTGTGAGGAACCAGCACACACAAAACACGCAGATGCACAAACACAAATTCAGCCTTCCTAGAGCTGGGCTGGAAGTTAGTCTTTCCATCCACAGAGACCATATTTCTTGGAGTGTATCTTTTAAGCATAAAGATTCTCACCAACACTTCAGAGTTCACTTCAGCTACTTATATTAAATTACTTAAATGTAACTTAAAATTAGGGAGAAATACCTTGTGCTTTTTTTTGATTAACTCTTCCCAGTATTTTTTTTTTTTAATATATATGGATTTCAGAGAGGAAGGGAAAGGGAGGGGGAGAGAGAGAAACATCAATGATAAAAGATTTGTCATTGATCAGCTGCCTCCTGCGCGCCCCAACTGGGGATCGAGCCTGCAACGCGAAGCCAGGCATACCTTGTGCTTTTAATATAAAATCAAAAATTTACAAATTAAATGTAAAAAAAAGTACAAAACACTAACATTCAAAATAAAATGTATTGATATAATATTTTGCTGAAACCAAATTGTAGTTGGCCTTGTGAATAGAGGATTCACTGCCCTGAGTAGCTTCTTTTATGTCTATTGGGTGTGAATTATAATTATCACTGAGAAACATAGGTACATTCTAGTGGTTAAGAATGTAGACTCGGGATCCGGAGCGCCTGAGTCTTCCTTAACCAGCTTTTTTACCTTGGGTGAGTTACTCAGTCTTTCTGACCTTGATGCCCTCATCTATAAAATGGTGATAAGAGTGTTTCGAAGGAATGCTGGGAAGATCTGAGGAGTTAGATAGTGCTTAGGGCAGTGCCTGACGTGGTGAGTGCGCAGTAGATGATGCATTTGTTATTTACCGCTGAGAATTCCTAAGACCTGATGACATTTGTTCTCCTGCTACTTGTCTCTATAAACACTGCTGTGAAAAGCTGGTTAGTCATATTTGTCAGATGTCATCATGAGGCCTTCCCGGGGGGGAAATGATGCTTAGCGTATGCAGCCATTTATTAGTGGCCCCTGGCTGCCATGTACCAACCAGATAGTCCATACATTGAGAAACCATAGGCTCGGAACCACTTGGCAGGGGTTCTTTATTAGGTGGCCATCCAGAGTCTCCAGGCCATGCTTTTTATTTATCTCACACATACACAAATAGATACATATGCATATAATACATATACCTTTTTCAGGATGTTTTATCCAAGTGAAAGCACAAAGTTTCAAAAATTTTCATGGACAGACAACAGTGTGGGGATTGTCGAGAGGAGGGGGAAGGCAGAGGAGGGTATGCAGGAGATAAATGGTGATGGAAGGAGACTTGACTTGGGGTAGTGGACACACAATATGTATATTCAGATGATGTGTTGTGGAATTATGCACCTGGAACCTGTATAATTTTTTTAACCAGCATCACGCCCAATAAATTCAGTAAAAAAAGAGCTTTTACACATGAAAAAAGATTTTTTTTTTAAACAGAACACTTTTTAAAACCACCTCCCCAAGCCAGACAGAAGTGGAAAGACTGGCAGTTTCACTGATTCATTTCTATGTTTCAAAGTTTTCTTTCTTATGCCTTTCCTTCAAAATCTCATCTCTAGCACTTTTTCCAGTTGGTGTACCTGTCTCTCTTGCTCTCACTGTGTCCTAAAAACCAGAACTGATTCTGGTGAAGCTTTTGAACTTGATTTCACCTTGACCTTGGTTTTGCTTTTATAGAAGTTCTAATTTATTGCACAAGCTTCTTGCTTTTTAATGGCATTTGTTTATGCATTAAGTCACTCACTTATTCCAACACCCAGTCTACTGTATCATTAAAATGTTTGTTATAGATTCAGATTCATTTATAACTGATAACCATTTTGATAATGCTACTATTTCCATAATTCTGCTCCTTTCCTTGTATTTTTATATTTGTATACATGGAGGCTAAGTAGTATTATCAATGATGATAAAAACAACTACAGTAACCAAAAAAATATGATATAAAGTGAAAAGATTTTATTTCTCAGCATCTCAATCACAGAGCTGAAGGTGACTTTGGAAATCATACAGTCTAATCCTCCTGGCACACACATGAGAAAACGGAAGTGATTGGACTTGCTCGCAAGCCCACAGAAAGGCAGCCCGGGGACTAGATTTGGCATTCCCGGCTCCCGGACCCGGGGACTAGATTTGGCATTCCCGGCTCCCGGACCAGTGCTTTTCTGCTTTTTCTTGCATTAGCCTCTTGGAGATGCTCAGAGGCAGTGAATCCCTGTCATAAACAAGCAAAACAGGGAAGGGGCATTTCCCCTAATGGGAAACAATGAATAAATCAGGCGATGAAAAATCCTAGATGATGAAGTTGATGACTTAGTGACTTTAACTAATGAACTTGATGTTTCATGTTTTTTTTTGTTACCACTGTACCATTGGGATTGGAATCTGCTTTTCAATAGTGTGATCTTGGTCGCCAGCAATTGCACTGACATTTTACGTGGGCCTTCCCAGATTTTAATAGTGATGAGATTAAAATATAGGTAGTGGGACTTGAGATGGGACTCTAGCGAAGCAGGATGATATCAGTGTGATCTGGAAAGTTTGCAGTGGGTGACACTCAGTGCCCGTAAAAGGGAGTCCTGTACAAGACTGACGGCTGACCGCGCTTCATATTTTTATATAGACTTTTACAGACCATGGTTTTATTATAAAAGGGAAAACCCCAAATGTAATTAAGCAGTGGGAAATGTATTAAACTCTGGTGCATCAGGTTCCCTGGCTGCTGGCTCTGACCCTTTTCTCCAGAGCCAGGCACTGCGTAGCAGTCACACGGGCGGACTTGGCCAGTCCTCCCGCACACTGGGCGCCCTCGCGCGCGCCCTCTCGCACATTTGCGTTGCACCTTCCTGCAGCAAAGGAAACAACCCCCCTGCAGTGAGTGTGCAACATAAAGGAGCGAAAGCCTTGGGGAGGTAGCTGCCTCCCAGCTGGGGAGCTAAGTCCATGCTGTAGAAGCTCACCTTTTAGAAAGTTAAATAGGTTTAATGAGTAGGATTTATGAACCTTGTCCGATGGTTTGATAAATGCTCGGCCGTTTCCTAAACTCCCCTTGAAGTGTGGGTCAGCCGGGTCATCTCCAGCGGGCCACCCTTGTTTTCTCTAACCAGGAATCCGGGGGGAAAAGCAACTTGAAGAGTGTTGTTGTTATTACCAGATATACAAGCAACAAAGGAGCTGAAAATTGCAACAACTGTTAGGTTCACTGACTGAAAAGAGAAAAATGGTCATGTTCAAAATAGAAGTTTCCAGCCAGCGTTAAGAAGAATAACCCTGGCCTGAGTCCAAGTATCTCTGCCCATTTAAACAGGGTCTGCTGTAGATGGAAATGTTCATCATTTCCTTTTGAAACAAAATCACGTCTTGTAAACACAAGCTTTGACTGAATGTTTATTCTTGTCATAATGGAAGGTTTCTATCTATGCAGATAATATGTGTTTTTCCGTGTTCTGTTTAGGCCCCAACCTCCTTACTCAAATTGGGGACTGAGGGGAGGTAAAGGTGGCTAATCCTGTTATTGTGCCAATTCTTCCAGCTGCTTCTCAGCCCGAAGTGGGCCTAGTGAGTATTGATCTGCATTTCTGCTGTATTGTGCATGTCCTCCAAGTCAAAGAGAAGCTTCTCTCGTCATATCTTAACTGAACCCAGGAGTTAAAGTTATCATTTCGTCTGAATGTAATTGTGATCGTGTTTTATTTGGGGCACGTTGCCTTGCTGGTACTTTAAACTCTAGTGGGTGTTCACTGTACTTCAGAAACCTGGTCAGTAACTTACACATTTCTGTTCCCTACTTTAGTGTGCTTGAAGTGACAGTCCATTGTTTGTAGTAGTTTGTCACTTGTCAACTTGGGCTATCATGTATTTTGAGGACATTTAAACATTCCTTGTCCTATCAAGGTGACAAAAGCAGAATGTAATTTTTTTTTGGAGTCTTTGTGATTAATTGTAACAAGTTTTGTTTTTAAAGCTAATAAAAATAAAGTTAGTGGGGGTTTTTAAAATCAGTCCATTGAATTGAGTTCTTTGTGTAACTATCACTTATATTTAGGTAATAACACAATAAAAGATAGGAAAGTGAAATACTACGTTCATTCCTTTCACTAGATTGCAGTTGAACTTGAATGCTGTGCCTGCCAGAGTTAAAGGTGTTGACTCACCACCAACCCTGGAAATAACCACTATGGTTTGTGTTCTACACCAAGAAAAGTTTTTAACCCTGGTTTGCTCTTCAGTTAAAAATAATTTATTCCTATTAAAGGCTTATTTTTTGTTTCAGATTATATATATATATAATATCAAATCAAAATATTGAAGCTAGAAATGACTGTAGAGGGTATCTAGTACAGTGGGTTTTGTCCACCTATTTTTTTTAAGCCATGGAACTCTGCTCTTTGTTCAAATGAAATCTTACAGATAAAGCCAAATGTAAAGCTGATTGCAAAACAAGGGGGGTGGGGGATAAACAGAGCTGCTGCTTTTGAAGGACAGGGAACGGGGACCCGAGGTCCAAGCCCTGTGAGATCTCACCAGACAGTTCAAAACACTCCCCACTCTCCAGATCCCCCACTCACACCTTTACAAGTAAATGGTCAAGAGGCATTGCCAGGTTCGCTTATCTGGATGTTAGCCCCCCACCCCCACCCCGGGACTAGAATCTAAGTTTCTTGCCTCGGTCCCAGGTTCTTTCTGCCACACACCACTACTGTGTCAAACTGAAATCTTTCCTTTTTCAGGAGAAAATGTATTAGGATTCAAAGGTTCTTAAAATGTTTTGTGTTTTTGTTTGTTTGTTTGTTTGAATAAAACTAGAGTAGCTGGGACATTTTCATTTTAATAGATACTTTTCCAAGCTGTGTTCTGTGGGGCTGCCTCCAGTTGGAGCTGAGCTTCCAGGTGACTGGGGCTGTGCACAACTGCTTCAGTTCATTTTTTTTTGTTGTACATGTGGTTTTAGAACAAGACTTCACTGGAGTCCTTTCTCCAGGGTCCTTTTTGTGTCCGCATGTTCCCCTCCCCAGCCCCTACCACTTACCATAATAATTCTGTTGATCCAGCATTTTGCAAGCATTATCCCTTTTTTAATCCTCCCAACTATACTGAGGTACAGATATCATCCAACCAAAAGAAACTGAGCCTCAGAGAGGTTCGAGAAACTGCTCCTGCCTTGCAATTGGTAAACAAGTCAGGATTAGAACCTGAGACCACCTGAGTGCCAAGCCCTTGACCCCATGCACAATGCAGCGTGAGTTCCTGGAAGCGGCTTCAAGTGGCCCCGCAGGTCGCAGGTCCCAGGGCCAGAGCGCTCTCCCGCTGGGCTCTCCTCTGTCCCTTCAGGGCACCCGCACTGTAGACAGGCCCGCCTCTCCCACCGCAGGGAACCTCTGGGACGCCAGGGATCCATGTCGCGTCTTTGATGAAGAAGGAGAGTCAGAATTATGCTTCCTAATCAGCCCTGGTTAATGAGGGCCGCCTTGGAGCTTCCTGTGAAAGCACAGCGGCCTCCCTCGGTTCTCAGTCAGCTCTGGAGGAAGCTGCCACGCTTTCCCGGCACCTCACGGGCATCCACGGCCCAGTGATGCGCCCTAACCAAACACGGGCTGGAAATGATTTGGAAACAGGATGAGGACACCTGGCTGTACCCCTGGTTGTCACTCACCTGCTGCCTGACTGTGGACAACTCTCCTCCGCTTCCCGGGCCTCGGTTTCCCTGTTTGTGAAAGGAGAGAGGTTGGGATCCCCCCCAAGATGTCTTTCCTCCTGTCGCTAGTGATTGAGGGCCTTCCTGTGTGTGCCCCACAGAGCTCTGGCCCCAGGGATGCGGAGGCAAACCCGTCTGCCTGCCGGAGGAGAGGTCCATCAGGGGTCCTTGACAGCGGTCAAACCTCCTGGTGTGACACTGTGATGGTCTAAACCCCAACATGCCCCCACACCTTTCAATCGGATTAGCACAATCCCACAGCAGACACCTACACTAGTCCCCGCCCGAGCTGCCAGCCGCCTGGTGCGACCGTAGGGCCCCTTCCTCCGCCTTTGCCCTCGGAGTAGTCTGACCTGGACGGTGTGGGCTGGTGGCCGGACCTGAGCGCCTCACGGGGCCTCCGCTGGAGTCCCCCGAAGGACCCAGGCCCGGGAGACGCGCGAAGACACCACGGGGAGGCGCTGCCACTCCAGCGCCCCAAGCCTGGCGCCCCCAAGGTGGCCCCGAGGCCTGGGCGCCCGGATCACCTGCGCGGGGCGGCGCGGGGGCGGGCCGGGGGCGGGGTCCCCAGGCGGGTAGAACCTCGGTGGCGCCGGCGGGGCGGGCGGGAGGCTGAGCAGGCGGCGGGCGGGCGCGTGGTCCTCGCCAGAGCAGGTAAGAGGCGCGGGGTGCCCGGTACCCGGTACCCGGGGCCGGGTGCCCGGGGCCCGGGCCAGGCGCGGTGGCTCGCTGGCCACCTGCCCGCGCGCCTGGAGAAGCAGAGCCGGGGAGGGGGCACGCGCGGCCCCAGTGTCCCCCGGCCCTGCGGGGGGGAAGCGCCTGCGGTCTGCGCGCGAGGGCGGCTGTCGCGGGGGGTGGGAGGGAGGTTGATTCTCACCAGTTTGGCGATGGGGATGGAGGATGGGTCCGTGCGTAAAGGTGCCCAGAATGCGAGACCGTCAACCCCGCTTGGAGAAGCTCCCCGAGAACCAGCCCGTGTTTGGGGGTTGATATTCAGGACGCCCAGAAAACAGTTAATTCCCTCGTCTCACCCCCAACCCCCAGGGGTGCTGAGCCGACCAGCCGGGACGTAGAAGGTATTTTGAACCACTCAGGACCTGCGTTTGTTTCGTCTGTAAAATGGGCCTCTCGGTGGGTGGTCCGAGTGGAAGACTGCGATTCAGGGAGATGAAAACGCACACCTGGTGGGGAACCCAGGGTTCAGGTTCAGCAGACTCGCTGGGAGCAGCTCCGAGGCGGGGTTTGGGGGCGCGGCTCCCTGGACTAGCTAGAGGGAAGATAGGGGGTGAGACTCCCGTCCTGTGGTCTGGGTGCACTGCTGAGAGCAGATGGGTGTGTCACACACAAGGGCTGGTTTAAAGGGACCAAGGAAGCCCTCTACTCCTGGGAATCCCCACTTTTACACTTATCCCTGGGGTCTAACTTTGCCTCAGGCAGGGCCTTTCGTTTCTTTATAGCTCAGTTTGATGTGCTCCTTAAACAAAGCAATTTCTCAGGCAGCTTTAATCCGATAATCCATATAAAGTACTTAGCAGGGTCTGTATGTAGTAGACACTCAATAAATATAGACTATGATTTCCTCTTGACTGTAGCTCCTTGGGGGCAGGAACCAGTGTCTGGTTCATGTCACTACATATTTGTTGAATGAATGAATGAGTGAGTGAGTGATGTCTATGCTTGGCACATGGTAAGTAGTCAACAAATAGTGAATTTAGAGATGGCCAGATTCTAACAGATGGGTGTGGATATAGGAGACAGTGTCTAGGCGGATGGACCGGTGTAAGCGTGAGCCCAGGGCAACAGATTAGGGGCACCCCTGTGGGGGAGGAAGAAACTTTCCTCTACCCTCAAGGTTCTTTGGGCTGGGCTGATAATTAAATAGACACGAGACAGGTTAGCAAGAGAAAATAGTCAAATTTAACACACACATATGTATGGGAATCACAAATACATGAGAGAGTCAGAGACTCCACCTACACGAGAGGTTCAGAGGTAGAAAGGGAACTGGGCCAGGGATGAGGTAAGATGCCTTGAGGGCTTCAAAGCGGCCTTGCAGGATAAAAAGAAGAGCAGATGCGTAATAAATAAACGTTTGTCCTGCCCTGTGGATAGGTCAAAAGAGGTTATCACTGATAATCTCTTATTATAGGCACGGCTCCTAATTCTAGGTAGTTGGGGTGGGGCAGAAGTTCCTCTTGAGCCCACAGCTAAAGTTGCCTTTGGCTCAAAACAATCTGCATACCACAGAGGCACATCTTTGACTCCTGGCAGGCAGTCATGTGGGGTTTTCATCTCCCTGGGGTGAGAAGCAAAGGTCTGAGGTGGACGTGAGAGACTTGGGGAACATCTTGATAGGTGACGGAAGGCACTGTACCTTTCAAAAGAGCCCACTTTGAAGCTTCTGCTTGTAACACTTTTCAGTGTCTATACTGGGCTGATCCATCCCATTGCTGCTGGGATGCAGGGTCACAGAGTGTTAGAGCTACAGAGACCCTTCATGGTAAGAGGCCACCCTCCATTTAAGTAATAAAGGGCACCCTGAATTTAAAGGTAGGGAAACGAGGGTCCTGAGATATATGCTCAGTCATGGAGAGTTAGGGGAGACCCCAAGTTTCTTAACTCTTTTTTTTTTTTTTGGTTTTCTTTTTTTAAAATGTTTTTATTGATTGTAGAGAGAGGGAGGGAAGGAGAGAGAAACATCAATCTGCTGCCTCCTGCAGGTCTCACTGGGGATAGAGCCTGAAACCTGGGCATGTGACCTGACCAGAAATTGAACTGCAACCTTTTGGTGCACAGGACAGCACCCAACCAACTGAGCCACACCAGCCAGGGCTCTCCTGGACAGTTTTCAAGCCCCATGAATGCTGCTCCTGATACAGTTGGCATACTAGCCTCTGGCATTCCACTCTGCTTCGGAGTCTGGCAGGATGGATCCCTCTTTGCTTTCTCGCAAATGAGTTCCTTATCAGACATATAGATCCTAGGCAGGCAGGAGGAAGCAGGAAGGGAGGAAGGGGACTGAGCGAAGGCAAGAGTTGGCCAGGCAGCCCCAGGATCCCTGAGCAGGGCCGTGTGTAGGTAAAGCTGAGGGGGTGGGGCCAGAATGTGGTCGCGGGGCTGGAACCTCTCCTTTGGTTTGAAACTCCTGGGGGGGGGGGGTGGCTGCAGTTTGGCCTAAGAGAGAGGGTGTGTCAGTCTCAAAGACAGAGAGGCCTGTTCTTCAGCCGGCTTCCAGTCCGGTTCTGAGGGGCCTCCTGCCCGGGTGGGATACTCCTGAGCTGTTGGGGCCCTCGGTGGGGCTGCCAGATCCTACGATACCCGAGGGGGTGGAGGGGGAGGTGGCCGCAGCACTGCACAGGGATTGGTACAGGCCCTGGAGGGTCAGCAAGCCCTGCTCCAGGCAGCCTTGGGCAGAAGCACCAGCAGTGAGGACAGAGCAAAGCGTAAGGTCTTAAGGCCTCTGTCCCGCTTTCGAGCTGTGGGGTCTTGTTCAACCCACATCACCTCTCTGAGCCTCAGTTTCCTAATTTAGAGAAACTTGTGTCTGGGGACCTGTTAAGCCAACTTTTAGGACCAGCAGCCTCAGGATCTTTAAATCCCTCCTCAATTCACTCATCATTTGTTCAGTCGCTCACTCATCCCACCTTCAGGGCTGACACCTGCCTGGTCTGTGCGGGGAATTCAGAGACAGCTCTTTCCCCCGCTGTCCGGTTCCTCGCAGCAGCCGGGGCACAGCAGGGCCTTGCTGTGAAGCTCCCGCACCTGAGGTTCTCTCCTCAGTCATTTGTGCAGGGAAAGCAGTTATGTAACTCGGCCCCCCGCTGCTGTACCCAATCTCCTAACCCTCTTCTGGGCCTCCTAAGGGTTTAGCCTGCAGGTCCCACAGGGAAATGAACGGTTAATTCCTGTTTGCTGAGGGCATCCTGGTGCCCACACAGCCTCAGCCCCTTCTGCACCCGCAGCATCCACAAAGTGCAGTGCTATTCCCGTTCAGAGGCAGCGACTTGCTGGTTGTCACAGAGCTAACAGGGACGCATTCTGACTTCCCTGGGCCCGCGGCAGAGGTCCTTTCCTCCATAAAATATATTCAGTTATATTAATGAGTGCATTGGTATATTAAAACATTTCCTTCAACCTAAAAGTTCCTTTTTTTTTTCTGATTTGGAAAGAAATGAAAACATTTTTGTGGCCCTGGGCACTCTGCCTCCTGTGCCCATGGAACATGGGGCCTGGGGCTAAGGAGGAATGGCTGGGATTCCAGCCCACGCTGGGGAAGTTCTGACCTCCTCGCTGCACTGCCCCTTGCAATTAAAAAAACAAAACAAAAAAAGACTAGCAAAGAACTGGGGGAAAGGGACTGGTGGTATTAATAGTTCTCTCAGGAAAATGGAACTTGATTTGCTTATCTCCGGTGTCTCCCCACCCCCTTCACTCCAGTCACAGACCTTAAGGGTAACTGGCTTGTCCCAAGGACAAAAGGGATTCATTTATCTTTTAAAAGTAGCTCCCAGGCCCTGGCCAGTGTGACTCAGTTGGTCGGGCATCGTCCTATGCACCTGAGAAGTCACCAGTCCAATTCCTCTGGGTTTTGGGCTCAATCCCTAGTAGGGGGCATGCAGGAGGTAGCTGATCAATGATGTTTCTCTTTCACTGATGTTTCTCCCTTCCTCCCCCCATCAATAAAAAGCATATTTGAAATAAATAAATAAAAGCAGCTCTCAGTTCCTACCTGATTCCCAGTAAACAGTATCATTGGTAATAATAATAATAATAACAATAATAATAATAAATAATAAACATTCTCGAGAGCTCCCAGTGTGCCAGGCATTATGCAAATCACTTGGCATGCATTGTTTCCTGAAAGCCTCGGTAACTCTGTGGGTAGATAGTATGATCATCTCCATTTTGCAGATGAAGAAACTGAGGTTAGAAAGACTGAGTCGGACGAGCAGCATTGCCAGGACAGGGACCTGAGTCTGTTCGTTTGTTGTTAGAGCATAACCTCCAGGAGGGCAAGGACTGTTTCCCGCTGTCTCCCCAGCAGCCAGCATGACACCTGGGAACACAGAAGCTCTCCATGTGGAATGAATGAAATGTGACTGACCCCAGAGTCTGAACCTTGACTTCACTGGCCTGCTCTTGAGGGAAGCTTGCCTGGGTTCCGGTGCTGCCCCTCTAGTACAAGAGGGGGCAGCCCAGAGCCCTGACGAAGTGAGGAGTTGATCAAGGGGCAAAGGCTCCAGCATCTGCTCTTCTGTCAAGGTCCCCAAGCCCCACCCCACCCCAGCCTGTGGCATCTCACTAGAGGAGTCTACCTCCTGCCAAAGGTGCTTCTCCCTGGAGCTCAGAGGTGCAGCCGGGTGTCATACAGGCAGAGAGGTGGCCAAGAGTGTCTGTGCGGCCCTCTCCCTCGGGCTCTTTTTCCTCTTATGTTTTTGGCCCTTTCTCAGGGCACATTACCAAAGATAGATGGTGGACTCAGGGGAACTTGAATTCACCCACCAAAATAATTAGACATCTGAACGTCGGCCTAGGATCCAGGTGATCGGGGTTCGATTCCCGGTCAGGGCACACGTCCGGTTGCGGACTCGATCCCAAGTCGGGGGCGTGCAGGAGGCAGCCGATCAATGACTCTCTCACATTGATGTTTCTCTCTCTCTCTCCCTTTCCCTTCCTCTCTCTGAAATCAATAAAGATATATTTTAAAAATAATAATAATAATTAGACATCTGAGAAGTACAACTACCATAAAAGAAAAGCAATAAATCAAGCTACCTATGGCATCCTACACAGAATTATGGAGCCAGATGGACCAAGATTGTAAAGTAAAGCATGATAATTATACATAAGGAGGTAAGGGGAGAAAGTGATGAAAGAATACAAGAACAAGATATCATAGGAAAACGGGAAATAAACATAAATTTATCTTCCAAAAAAAAGGTCATAGGAGAGAACCAAATGAAAGCATTAGCTATTAAAGAATATACTATTTAAGATAAAAGACAATAGGTGGCATAAATGTCAGGATGAATACAGATGAAGAATTAACTAGTAAAGTGGCAGGTCAGGTTGAGAACTGTCCCAAAGGAAGCAGGAAGAGATAAAGCAATATCATAAAAAGGCAAAGCCAAGAGGTGTGGGGAGTAGAACCAGGTGTCCCCAAAGGAAAGAAAACTAAAAAGGGAGGAGAGGAAATAATTGAAGAAATAATGGAGATTAAATGTTCCAGAATTAAAGAAAAATGAATGAACTCAGGTTGAAAGGACACATGGTGTAGCCAGTAGGAGAGATAAAGAAAAAACCACAGACAGATATTGGGTGAAATTGAGAATATGAAAGACAGAGAGGGAGAGAGCAGAGAGAAATAACACCCCTTACAGAGGAACAAGAATCAGATTACTTGTCAATAGCAACACTCGATGAAGGAAGTCAAAAGGCAACGTTATTAAGAATTGAAAGAAAAGGACCCTTTCAATCCAGAATTTTAAAGCCTGCCAAGTTGTCCTTCAAACACGAGGCCATAATAAAAATGTTCTTAGGCAAATAAAGCCGCAGAAGGCGGAATACAAAGACCCACATTGAAAATACTCGTGGGGGAAATAAATAATAAAAGAAACAAATCCAGGAGGACCTGCAAGTTGAGGTGTTTGAGTCGGGTCAGTGCAAGAACCAGAAGCAGAACTTGGGATTTTTAGGTACGAAGGGATTTTCTGCACCTAATTCTTTAAAAATATTGGAAAGGCTGGAGAATCCCAAAACCCTGCAGAATGGGCAGGTTGGGGACCTCCGGTGCCTGCCAGAATCAGCAAAGTGGCAGATTAACTGCCACAAGGCTGCCCAAACTGTTGAATTTAAGGACACACACCCTTGGCCGTGTGGCCCAGGGATCTGGAAGCTGATATGCTACAACTGCCCAGATACTGGAACTCAATCTGCCTACCAGTGTCACTTGCAACAAAGAGAGGGCCAGCCGCGGGCTCAGACACTTTGGGAAGAGACACTGTCTAGCTAGAATGAGTGACATTGAACTGTGTCATCCAATTTATTTCGTTACCTTCTATCGAGGACAATTGACATTCGTTTTCAGAAGAGATAGAAAATTTTCATTTAGAATAGACTTTCTAAATGTTTTAAAGGAAAAGCAAGTTCAGGGATCTCAATACCAAGCCATCAAGATTGGTGCAAACAATTATTAAAAGTGGTCAGAGGTGGAAGAGGTGACCTGGGAGAAGGGGACAGTCGGGCCTCCCGATAGAGGAAGGTTTAGAGCGGTGTAGAGTTGGGAAGAGGGCACTGCAGCGAAGGCCAGGGTGCTGATGATCTGTTGCTGTGTGACCGAGCACTCCAAAACTTAGTGGCTTAAAACAAGTTTTGTATTGTTTTCTCTCCTGGCTCTGTAGGATGACTGGGCTCGGTTGGGAGGTTTTCACTTAGGGTCTCTCATGTGGTTTCGGTTGGCTGTTCGGTCACCTGAAGGCTCAGCTGGCCCGAGTGTCCGTGTGGCTGCCTGCTGCTGCTGGCTGTCAGTCAGGAGGACAGCTGGGACCTCTTCATGGGCTGCTGAGATCTGAGAGGGAGGTTCCAGAAGCAAGCATCCTGCAAGGCAGGAAGCAGAAGCTGCCACTGAAGGGCTGTGCCCGAGTCGCTTCCAGTGTGACTACCAACCTCTCCTGCCATATTCTAGGGGTGCTCAGCAGTCATCGGGGCCCACCTAGATTCCAGGGAGTGGAGAAAACAGACTCCCGCATCCTGACTGGGGGGGCGGCCACGTCACACCGCTGGTCAGCTTAGGGGACAAGCAGCCGCTCATCCTGCCCACAGTCGGGGAGGAAAGGAGGAGACAGGTGCTGGTGGGTGAGACTGAGAAGCTCCTGGGACACCTCGGTTGCCAAGGCGAAGAATTAGGGCTTTATTCTGTCGCCAGTCAGGAGCGACTGATGGTATGGGAATGGTGGAGAGACACTGTGCAGGAAGCCGAGGTCCTGGCAACTGTATAATTCTAATTCCTTTCCAACAAGTGGGTCCCCGAGGAAGAAGGCTGGTGGCTTCTGTCCCGTCATAGTAGCATATCCCAGCCCTACGATGGAATAAAAAGCACACGGCCCCCAATCCAGTCGGCATTTGTTAGACGGTGGTACACGGGGTGCGTGGCCAGCCCAGGCGCTGTGGAAGTAAGTCTACGATTCATAAACTACTGGACTGTTCTGGAAATTCCAGTATTTCTACATTCGCTCCATAGTTTCCAGATCTTTCGGATTCCTCATGAGCCAAAAATCCTTTGCTCGGACTAGTATCCTGGTCATTGACTAGAAAATTATAGTCCAGGTCCTAGCAACGTAAGAGCCCAAAGGAGGGTGCCACAGACCTATCTACTAACGATAACACTTTCGTGTGATAAGTGCTGAGGCCGAGGTACCTGTGAGATGCTGTGAAGATTCTCAGAGCAGACTGACCTACTTGAGGTTGGCGGGGAGGCTTCGGGCAGGTCTTGGAAGAAAAGGCAACAGGCCTTTTTGGGGCCCACTATGCTAGGGGTTGGCGAGCGTTGCTAAATGACTTACGCACACCAGCCCTTGCACGTGCCTGGTCTAGACAGTAAGGCTAAGCCGCTGGCGCTTGTTATTAACAATTGTTATCTCATTTGATTGTGCAACAAGGAACAAGACAGGAATCAAAGCCCAGTTTACAGATGAGGAAATGGGCTCAGAGGAGTTGAGTCATGAGCCCAAGGTGACTTAACTAAGCCTGAATTCAAGCCCAGGTCTAACCCTAAAACCCATACCTTTGTCTCCCCTGTCACCACTGGTTCACAGGGGAGGGAGAACTCAATAGTTCATAAGAGCAAAGGTGCCTGGGGGGGGGTCTGTGGGGGGGAAGAGGGAGAAGATGGGATGGGAGAGAGGTGTGAAGGGCCCTGGATGCCAGGCCCAGGTTGGGACTGGACTTGATACTGACCAAGGGCTCCCAGCCCATGCTGGAATCTCTCCTCCCAGGTCGCTCTACCAGGAAATCTTGTCACCTAATGTCCATGTCCCTCGAGGCAGGGCTGGGCCTGGAACACGGGTCTCCTGACTCCCAGCCAGGGCTCACTCCTCGCCCAGCTCCCTCCTTGTCTCGGCCTCCCTTTCAGCTGCGGTGTTTGCTCAGAACCTGGGCAGTGAGCACAGAAATATTTATTTATGTCACTGCCAACCCTGCCTCCCGGAGGCCCCCAAGGGTTACCTCACAGAGAAGTTCAGTTACATAACTCGGAGTTGACACAGCAGGAAGGAGAAGGAAAGAGATTATAATTATTCTTTTTTTTTTTTTCCTCAGTCTTGAACGCATCTTGAAACTGGGGAGCTTGACATTTTCCTCTCTTCTTCCCTCACCTATTGACCTGGAGTCTCCAGGGATGGTGGTGGCTCTAGATCAGTCACTGATTTTAGCCTTCATTCTGGTGAGACTGAGGGTTTGGGGAGATCCTCCTGGAGGTGGGGTAAGGGGGACAAATGAAATTTATTGAAGGACTGCTTTGTGCCAAACACTCTGCCCGGGGCTTAGATTCATTATCTTCTCTTGCCCACACAGCAACCCAATAAAGGAGGTCCTTTTCTTTTTTACCTACATCTTCCAGAAGAGGAATGGAAGCACAGAGAGGTTAAGTAGCTTTCCAGAGGGCACCCAGCAGAACCAGGTCAGCCTGGCTCTGACACTCGAGTTTTCAAACATCTCATACGGAATTCATGAGAGCAAGACATGCTAGCATCTCCCTATGGAGGAAGTTTCCAGTTAATCCCAAGGCGTCCCTCACATCTAATGTCCATTCTGGCCTTCCCTGGCGCATCCCGTCACCAAATCTTAGCTTCCCTTCCTGGACGTTGCTCATCTCCGCCTCCCACCCCTCCCCGTCTTCACTCCCACTGTTTCAGCTAGAATATTGCTCCTCCCTTCTCCACCTTACAAAATCCCAGTAAAATACTAATAAAAACTCTCATTCACTGAGCAGAAGCTGTGAGATGGAGTGGTTAAAAGCACTGACTCTGGAATGTCCTGCCTGGGTTCCACCCAGTTCTACCCTTTTTGCTGGCTGCGTGACCTTAGGCAAGTTACTTAACCTCTCTGGACCTCAGTTTCTTCACCTGTAAGATGGAGATAGTGATACTCTCCGCATAGGGTTATGATGGGATAAAATGAGTTATAAAAAATTGAAATTAAAACTATACAAATAAAAACATTTTGCAGAGTTTTTAGAAATTTGCTTGGCACATAGCACTTATTAAATGTTTATTCTTGTTGTCATGCCCTCAAAATGTGCAGCAGACACTAAGTCAGATTCCCTGGGTTCACAACCCACCTCAGCTGGTGACCTTGGACAAGTTACCTAACCTCTCTGGGCCTCAGTTTCCTCAAATAAATATTTTCAACTGTAATATGTTTTTCACTTAGGGTGGATAAACATAAAGTACTGAATAGAGGGCTTGCTACAGAGAACCAAGTAAATATGACCTATTAATATATTACTGGGATTCAGACCCAGGTCACCCCAACCCCACAGCCCACGAGTTTAATGACCACATGGTGCCACTCAAGGCAGCTTGCCCTCCTCCCCACCCCCTGCTCAGCACCCCCTCCCTCCCTGAGTGCCATGGCACTCACTGTGTGTCTTGTGCCTTAATGTCACGTCTTCATCACTGTGGCGGCCACATGTGGAGGGGAAACACGAGCAGCTGATCTGCGCCTGATCCTTGGTCGATGTGGCAATTCAGCCAGCAACTATTGAACACCCACCGCTCATTCACGCAGCCGGTCATTTATTTCACTCAACAACTGCGTGTTCATGCTTACAGTGTGTTAAGCAGTGTTTGAGGCACTGGCGATTCAAAAGGTGAATAAAAATTGACATAGCCCCTTCGCTCATGGAGCTCAGAGTCTGGTGTGGGACACGGCCATTCATCAAATAGAGGCTGCTAAGCCCAACCAGTGGTGAGAGGGGCACACGGCACCGTCGGAGGGCACAGCACAGGCATTGGAAGTAACACTTGGGTTAAAGTATCATAAGTAGGTGAGGAAAGAGTGCTCTGGCACATGCAAAGGCCCTGTGGCAGGGATAGGAGGGACTGACAGGGCTGAGCTCAGACAGGGATGAGACTGGAGGGGTCTACAGGATCTAAAAGCTGTGGGGACTTTTTGACCGTAAGTTCTACTTTGAGGTAGACGTGAGACATTTATTGATTTTGGAGGGAGAGAGAGAAACACCAATTTGTTGTTCCACTTATTTATGCATTACTCAGTTGATTCTTGTCTGCCCTGACCGGGGATCAAACCTGCAACCTTGGCGTATAATTTCTTTTAAAGTCAAAGGGGGGGCAACTTTAGGGTGGGAGAAAATGTTTCAATTTTATTCTCACATCAGAAAAAGTAAAATATTTGAGCCCATGAAAATTTATTATGGTGGGAGGCGCCCACAAGAGTCCTGAGGTGGCCCTGACCAATTCTTCATTCACTCAAACCTACTTATTGGGCAAGGTGCCTTCTATCAGTTCTCATTTGGACCTCACGCTCTTTTTTTTTAACTCTCACCCAAGGGTATTTTTCCCCCCCTTGCTTTTCAGGGAGAGCAGAAGGGAGAGAGAGGGAAGCATCGATGTGAGAGACACATCGGTTGGTTGCCTCCTGCGCACGCCCTGACCGGGGCTGGGAACCGAGCCTGCAACCGAGGTCGGCCGGAATCGAACCTGGGACCCTCCAGTCCGCGGACCGACGCTCTAACCCCTGAGCCGAACCGGCCAGGGCTGGCCCTTCCGCGCTTAGCCAGCCTCACACCTACCTCTTTTTTCCTCAGGCGAGGATGAGGTTCGTGGAGGGTGAATGAGCTGCCTTCAACGGGGAGTTTAGAGGTGACAGGTGTGTGATTTGAACCCAGGTTCATCTGACTCCAAACCCTGGACCTAGCTTGCAGCCGGCTGTCTAATCAGGGAGGGAGCGGGAACTAGCCCCCTGCCCCTGAACCTTCTCCACTGCCCCACTGCTCTGCCCAAAGCCTTTCCTGCCCCCCCCCCGCCACTGTCCCCACCCTCCACCCTCACGGTGGCCACCCTCACCACTGCCACCTACCCCCTTTTGTCCGGTTTCCCAGCCCGTCGAGGGGCCGCTCAGGTCTGTGCAACACCCGCAGACCACTTCAAAACAAAGCCGGGGCTGGTACCGCGGCCTGAGAGGGAGGGGAGAAAAGAGGCAGCGGGCCAACGCGACAGTGAAGGTTTAAATGAAGCCTGGGTCCCCCAGACAAATGCCCCTCTGTATCTCCGGGCCTGTTGTGACTGGCCACAGGCCAGCGCTCACCACGGAGGCTTGAACTGCTGGGATAGTTTCCCCACCTCCTGTCCTCTCTGCAGCCCAGCGCTTGCCAGGCCCGAGCTCGGGCAGGAAAGGGGAAGGGTGTTCCTTCTGGAATGGAGGGTGTGGGAGGCAGGCAAGCCTTGGGGAGGGTGAGGGGCCACGTCCTGAACCAAACCAGGAGGCTGGGAGAGTCACAAGATGGAAGGAGCATGAGAAGGAGGTCCCTGGGCCCCAGCTGTGCATTTTTGCAGGAGAGCAAACTGAAGTCCAGACAGAAGTGACCTGCCCAAGGTGACACAGCAAGTAAGTAGCAGAGGTAAGACTCAAACCCAGGATTCCTAACTTCCAGGCCAGGTTCTTGTCCCCTACATCAGGCCTCTCTGTTGGGGTTTTGGTGGTGACCCTGTTAAATAGGCAAGGAGATGAGCTTCATAGACCAGGACATTGAAACTCAAAAAAAGGCTGTCACGTGTTAAGATTATAGAGTAGTAGGTTTCTCAGAGTTTGCCTCCTCCACTTGTTAACTGAAAACACGTTGAGGTTAGCCAGGCCCTTGGAAAACGCAGACAGGAAGGCAAAGAATCAAAAGCGAGGCCACTGAAAGGTCAGCGTTAGGGACAAAGTCAGATTATTGGGGTTTGTAAGAGGAATTGGCGGTGATTCTTAAAAATAATAATAAGGACCATCCCAAGAGCACTGGGGGTCAGGGCCCCTGGTTCCCAGGAGAGTGCTGGCACTCATTTATGTTTGTTTTTTTCCCTGCACTCCCACCCCAATTTTCCCCCAGAAGTTTACAGTTGACTTACCATGCTGTACAGAACTCAGTTACATCTACATGCTCTTGCTTTCGTAGGTAATTAGCTGTAACTCAGGACCTTAGAGGTAACTAAATCTGTTCTTTTGAGAAATTTAGTGCAGTCACTATAGCAGGGTAATTGGAAACAAAGCTAAGGCGGGTAGCACAGGGCCAGGTGGGATCTCACTCACCAGCCAGGGTTCCTTCAGGGGTGGTTTGGTTCTTGCAATTGTATTGTTACTGCCCTTGTTTTGAATGAATCAGAATCTCCAAAACTCACCAAATGAACCTTCTTCTCCCTTGTGTGCCCCTGGGTGGCCTTGCTGGCCCTCAGTTTCCCCATTTATAAGGAGAGGACATTGGGATTCGTAGTTTTCAGACAGGGAGTTTTCTAGGGCCACCACAGAGGGCTTTGGGAGTGGTGAACGAGAAATGGGGGGGTTGGTTCATTACACCTTTTGGAAGAGCTTAGTTTTCTATCACAAATTCATGCCCCAAACACTCCAACAGGAAAGTAGACCTCCTTTCAGCCTGGACAAAACATCAGAAAATTTACCAGTTTCATTTTTCTTGGCTGGTGGAACCCCCTGCACCTGTTTCCTCCCCCCCAGCGGGATTTGTCACCCCCCAGGTTGCTGCAGGGCGAAGGCCCTGGGCACCCCCTGGTCCCTGGATCCCGAGCCCCTCTCATGCTCAAGCTCATGCTGAGTTTACTCCTCCAGTTTAGTGGGGCCTGTCCTCTAGGAGCTTCCCTGGCAAAGGTGCAGGGGGTGGAGTGGACTTTTTTATTTTTTGATCCTTGCATGCCCCAAAATATCGTTCTTATGCCCTTGCATTCAATATTTAGCTTGGCTTGCTGTACACGTGTAGGCTGGAAATTAGTTTCCCACAGAATTCTGTAGGGTTGTGTCAGACAGAGCTTCTAGTGCTGCTGCTGTGAAATCCAGGCCATTTTGATTTCAGCTGATTGTTGATCCTTTGTACTTGACCCTAAAAAGAAATCGCCCTGGCCAAGGAGCCCAGTTGGTTAGAGCATCATCCCGATGTGCCAAGGTTGCCAAGGCTGCGGCTTTGATTCCCAGTGAGGGCACATACAAGAAGCAACCAATGAGTGCATAAATAAGTGCAACAAATCAATGGTTCTCTCTGTCTCTCAAATCAATTTTTTTAAAGTTTTTAAAAAAAAAATCTATGGACATGTGTAGAGTATTCTTTTTATGCTCTGCGTCCTGAAAGGTCACGATGATGCGTCCTATTGTGGGTCTTTTTTCCTCATTGTTTTGGGGACTCAGAGGATCCTCTCATTCTGAAAATTCATATCCTTCATTTCGGGGAGATTTCCAGGTATTATTACTTTTTGTTTGATAATTTCCTGCCCTCGATTTTCTCTGCTTCATCACTTCTGGAATTCTTATTAGGATGCTGGACCTCCTGGAGTAACGTTTCACTTACTTTCTCTTTCTGTATCTTTTTTGTTCCGCTTTATGAGACATTTTCTCAACTCTCTTCCAACCCTTCTTTTGAAATTTTTATTCCTTTTGTCAATTTTTAATTTCCTAGCACCCTTTCTAGTCCTCGGAATGTTCTTTTCTTACAGCATCCTGTTCTTGTTTTAAAGATGTAAGATCCTATCTCTCTGAGGACGTTGAAGTTTTCTTCTGTTCTTTGTATTACCTCTGTTTGCTTTAAATGGCTCTGCTCGTTTGTCCTGTTAGCTATCTCTTTATATCTGAGGTGTTTATCCCCAAAGGCCTGCTGACCCTTCCCTGTCTGTTCCTATTTAAGACACTAAAAAGCTCGTTGGGAAAAAAAAAAAAAAAAAAGTTCATGGGAAGCTCTGGGAGTTGGGGGCGGGCTTATCCACTAGCAGCCTCCCCATTGGCTAATTGGAAGGAACCTGGTCATTTCATTGGAGGATCTTCTAGTCAATCAGTATCTATACTTCTGTTCTCTCTGGCTGGTTAGCCTCCCCCAGAGCCAAAGGGAAAACTGCCCTGCCAGCCAGCACCTTGGGTTTAGCCCCCTGAGACTGATTTTAGACTTCTGACTTCTAGAACAATAAGAAAATTAATCTGTGTTGTTTGAAGCCACTAGCTTTGTGGTAATTAGTTACAACAGCCTAGCTCTGCTGTGCATTAGCACTGAAACTTTGGGTGAGTTCCCTAACCTCTCTGAGTCTCAGTGCCTTCATCTGGAAATAGAGATAATACATGTGAGAAAATACATACAAAGTCCTTAGCATGGTAACCGGTGGGTAGTAAGAACTCGATAAATCGTAGCTGTTGTGTTCGTGGTTGTCATCATCGCTGTCATTACTGGTTGTCTATCCACAGATGTAAGTAGAGACTGGACAGTCAAGATTTTCTTGGGTAGAAAATTATTCTTGGGTGGAAATTATCAAGAGACAGGCCTATAGCTCTATTCCAGTACTTCTCAACCAGAAGCAATTTGCCTCCCAGAAGACATTGGGAAATGTCAAGACATTTTTGTCACAACTAGGGGGTGCTACTGGCACCTAGTGGGTAGAGGCCAGGGATGCAGCTAAACATCCTGCCATGCACAGGTCAGGCCCCAGAAACAGAATTATCTGCCCATGTGTCAACAGCGCCGTGCATGAGGAACCCTGCCACCTCAAGGTTTGCTGAACCTCTTGGGCTCTAAATATTAAACAGGTGGAAAGAATAGTGAGCAGAATCCTGGCCCAGCAGGGCTACTGACCCTTGGAATGTCCCAGGACTATTGCTTACCTCCTGGGAGGCTTGGCAGCCAAGGACACTTTGGAGGTAGAAGATCTGAGTTTGAGACTCGGCTCCTCCACTCACTGTAAGACTTTGAGCGAGTCACTCAACCTCTCTGAGCCCCGTTCCCTGTCAGCAAAGTGGAGATAAAAAGACCGTCCTTGATGTAGTGATTACATGAGAAAACACGTGGGAACTAGTGCCTAGCATTGTGTCAGTGTCTCCTTAAATGTTAGCTCCCTCCCCTTCCTGACTAGAATGTCAAGGTGGAATTATTTTCTTCTGATATATTTACTTAGGGTCATACATTCTTTAACCTAGTGCCTTTTTTTTCTCCTTGGGGACAGTGAGACACCTGGAGATTTATGCAGGAGCTCAGGTGTAGTTTGAGGAGCTGGGTCCTTGGCTTGTGCCCAAAGACCGAGGGGCAAATGGAAGCCACAGGTCACATTCCAGCTCTTGGTCAGACTCAACCACAACGCCCACAAGTCTCGTCCTCCCACTGACTCCTGGCACTGTTTGTGCCACCCTTTTGGCACTAGGCAAAAATCTTCCTCGTGACCACTTTCATCTGGGATTTCTTTTTATAAATGTTAGTTTGTGGAACTCAGATTTGCACATCTTGGGCTGGGAGCTCCCTGAGGCACCTTTCTTTACAATGTGGTCACACAAAAATCAGAAACAAAGGATATTCAAGCCAGAATTTGGAAATGTGCTTCCTAATTTCTGGGAATCACCCACAAGGAACTTGTATTTGGTATGTAATTGTGGATGGCCCCAAGTTCAGGGGAGCATTAAGCCAAGTCAGATCCCACCTTTGGGAGCTGTGACACACAATGGGACAGAGCCACACACAGGCAGGGCAGATGGAGTGGGGGAGATGATGTGGAACCCAACAGGAATGGAGAGTGTAGGAGGTGGCCATTCAGGATTCAGGCAGACTTGGGTTACTATGTGCCCGACAGAGTGGAGGTTTGTCCCATGTGCACTGCTGACGCCACCTCAAAGCCCTGTGTGGAGTTCTCCTCTGTTCCAGTCTTAGCTGCCTTCCAGGAAGCACCCCTGCTCTCTGGTGTGAACTGCACACCCTGACTTCCCTCTCCTAACACCCCTGAGTCAGCATCTACAAAAAAAGATGAGCTTTTGTAAGACGCTGGTTCTTAAGCTATGAATGGCTGTTGCATGCAGTTGAACCACAGATTGGCAAGGTTCTTAGAGATCATCTTCAAACGGGGCCATTTTCCAGATGAGAAAACCAAGGTCCAGAGAGGGGAGAGAACTTTCCGAAGTCGCATGCAAAATGAGTGGGAAAGGTAACCCTGGTCTCCTGATCACACCTCAAGAACCTGTGGCTTGTTCTGCAGCCCACCCAGCAGCCCTCGGGCTCTACCGGTTGCATCAGGACTTTTGTCTTTCTGGGGGAGGTGTCACTATTTCCTTTGTCTCTGCCCTCAGTGGAGATGAAGGAGAAAGTTCTGATGAATCCCTCCACAAAGTCAAGGCTAACAGGAATCGATGCAAAGTCCTGCACTGAAGTTCAAAAAGATACTTGCACAAGAACATAATGGAGATCTAGTTACGGAATAGGCGCTCATCTAATATCATCACCATTCATAAGACAGCTGCTATTGCCTTTTATTTCTATAGCGTTTTGCAGTTTAGAAAGCCCTTTTATTACCAATCTTAGGGCTTTGATTACCCATAAGCCAGCATAAGGAAAAGTGTGGAAAAGGTTTGGGGGCACGCCAACAGGGTGTGTATGAGAGGTGTACACGGCCACCTGTAAAGCTAATGAGCTATTTGTTTCCATTAATCCAGTGTAATACCAACAGGTTTTGAGCACAGCCACTGTGCTAAATATATTACACGTTTTATCTGATTTAATTCTCACAACAACCCTCTGGGGTTTATTATTGCTGGTTTACAGATCAGAAAACCCAAGAGGTGAAGAAAGTTGACCAAAGTCAGACTTGGGACTGATAATATCAAGAAGAATGTCATTTTGGACACTTCAGGACCCCTCTGGAGTCATGTGTTAGGTTTATGGTGCTGTATTTAAGGTAAACATTTAAGGGAGGCACACAGAAAACTGAGGAACCCCAAAGATTGTTTAAAGGATCTGAGACTATCCCTGAGAAGAAATTCTTCAGAGGACATACAATTGCCGTTTTCAAGGGCAGAGAGCTCCTCTACTTAGAAACAGGTTAGGATCACAGGACGTTTACAGGTCATTTGTAGGTTAAGTACAAAGGGACATGCTATAGCCAACTGCTATCGCCACCTATTGGTGGGAGGTAAATTTGAAGTGCTGATACCAGCTACCTTAACTTCTCTATGCAATGGAAGTTTGAGGTTAACCTTTTGGGCATAGAAGTGCTTTTAACCTGAAGTTGTCATGTGTAAGAGGTAGCAGGTTACCTTTGTGGGAAGAGAATTAGGACCAATGGGCGAAAATCACAAGAAGAGAAATTTTGGTTCTAACATGAAGGCTAATTTTCTGATCATTAAAACCTCCCAACAACTCAAGGGGCGGCTTGGGAACAGTGAGGTTCTTGTCTGCGGAAGAGACCAAGTGATGCTGAGCCTCCTATCTCTCAGGTGACTGGGAGAAATCAATCCCAATGTTTTGGTGGGTCGAGGTTATTCTTGGGTTACCTACTCTGAGTTCCTTAGCCATTTGAGTAGGGGTCGGCTGGGACTGGGACCGTCTTTATGTTATCCAGCAAGAAACTTTTAGGCCAAGACAGAGGGAAGGAGGGTGCCACTGGGGCAGAGCAGCGGGGGAGATATTTTGGACAGGTGGGTCTGGCAACATCACCTTCCAGGTTTGGCTCTTGCACTTGACTAAGGAACAGAGAGAGGTGGCTCAGTGAGTAAATGGTCATGATCCTCCATCACTTCCCAAACTGACCTCCACACAAGGCCATTTGTAAACAACCCAAGAAACAACCGTTCCTTGTTGATTCTGTAAATGTGATAAAGGCTCTGCTGAAGACAGAGGTCCCAAGTGTTACCCAGGTCAGGGACCAGTAAGGTAGGACCAGTCGGGGTTAGGGGTCTGGGGCCAGGGCCCTGGCGATCTCTGCTGCGCCCGAGCCTGCGTGTGTTTTCCCATCAGAGCCTGACGTTGACTTGAGCCCTGGGAGCTGGGCCATTTGCACCTTGTGCATTCACTGGGAGGACTCATGGAGAAGGGGCTGTGGAGTCAGACAGACCCAGCTTGAACCCCAGCACGGCTACACATTAGCTTTGTGAGCTTATGTTGATTTCACTCCACTCTGAACCTCAGTTTCCTCCTCTGTACAGTGAGCACAGAGATTGCACCCTCCTTCCCAGACAGGTATGAGAATTAAATGAGACCTTCCACATAAACCACTGAGTGCAGTGCCTAGCACATAATTGTATTATTATTATTAAATTAACCTCAGCGAAAACCAGCATCACCCAGCCTGTACACTCCCCCCTTTTCTATAGCCATGGACCCTGGTCATAGGCATGTTTGATACTGAAATCCTTCTACTGGACCTCACTTGGTTAACAAGACACCCACATTCTTGGCCATCGATGTTCCACCACCCTCTCTCCCGCCTTCTGTGATATGGCAGGAACAGAGATGTAATTGAGAGCCTTCGGTCCCGAGAAGAGGCGGGATATGCTCTGAGATTGCTCACTGTTCTCTCAGAAAGAAGAGTAGCTGGGTCCATCCGAAAAAATTGCACCTGCAACTTGGGAGGTTACCTAGGAGGTCATCCTGCAGAGGAGCCCGTGTCCTGGTGGCCTTAGAGGCTGCATTACTGGTCAGTGTGTGTGTGTGTGTGTGTGTGTGTGTGTGTGCATGTTTCTGTAGTGACTTGTCCTGCACCCCCTAGATGTGTCCCGGGCAGGGTGGCACAGTGGGAAGGACACAGACTTTGAAGTTTGCAGGGCCAGCGTCCAGGCTGTATGAGCATGGACAGTTAGTTTTATATCCCCAAGTCTTGGGGTCCTCATCTGAAACAAGGGGAGAGGAAAACCTATTTTACATACATTTGCTAATTAAATCAAAGCATGTATTAAAAAGCAGAATACCTGGTACAAGGTCTTGCCACATGGCAGGCCCTTGGATGGTGGCTTCTGTCATTTTTGTGCATGCGGGTTTAACAGTGGATGTGTCCACAGGCAGCATTTAGCTTATCCAGTGATTATGCCACGTCTCCCTTACTAAGTGACCCTTGATCAGTGGCCATCTATTTGCCTCTTTTCTGCCTTTAAAAGGAATTATAAGAAAGCATTACTCGAGAATCTTCTCAGCTTGATATTGGTGGGGATAGAAGCAGAGGGTTTAGGCAGATGCGTATTAAAACTGTATGTGATGGGATGGGGAACAGTGGGGGGGGGCAGGCACCTCTAATTGGGAGTAGGGTTAAGGGTTCCGGGGGAGACTTTCATCTCATGTTCTCATATTGGCCCACACTTACGTTTATAGAAATAATTTTTTCTTGTTTTGAGCTCCAGATCCACGGGTGTCTAATTTAGTTCAGTAAGTCTTTCCTAATATCCACTGTAACACTAAGAAGCGCTTTTCATACCTAACCTCTAACCCTCAGCTCCCTTGGGAAAAGCTACCTCGTTTTACAGATGAGCAAACCAAGCTGGGAGAAGTTCAGTTCCTCCCTTAAGTACTTCCACTGGCAAAGGTGGGAGGATCCAGACACTTTACCTGGGGGAGGTAGAAGGCTATGAAAAAGAACCAGAAACAGGCTCTACCCTCAAGACCTGACAGTGAGCATGGGACGTTAACTCCAGCCACGGCCAGTGAGATGCGTGCTGTGGCGTGTTCCCCCTGAGAGCTGCTGTGGGAGGGTAGAGGACAGGACGGCTAACCCTGCCCGGCAGGAGTCTTTCTGCGGGTGACGGAGCTGAGTCTTGAAGAATGTGATCCTGTGGGGGGGGAGCGGGCAGTGGGGCATGGCCCACCTGGGCCTGTTTAGGGCTGTCCAGAGACGGGAAGCGCAGTCAGCCAGGCCAGCGGGGAGGTCAGGAGGAGAGCCACGCAGGACTCCTCACTGGGAATCTCGAGGATCTGGTCTTTAGGAGGAGGGGACAGGCAAGAACTGGGAGGTTTTAGGAGGGCCCTAGAGCCAGAGGAGAGCAGAGAAAGTGAGGGCAGAGTCCATCATATAGATCAACAGGGCCTGGCCACAGAGGGTCATTCTGAGGCTGAGGAGCCCCCAGCCTGGGTACAGATGACCTGACCCCAAAGGAGGGGTGTTTCCATCAGGAGCTGGGAGGGGCTGGAAGAGATGCAGCCCAAAGGTGGGGGCTCTTGGGAGAGGCCCAGTGTGGGGGCCTGGGGAGGGGAAAGCCTGGGGCAGCTTTGGTTTCATCAGTGGAATGGCAATAATAATCACCTCCCTCACACAGTTTCTAGAAGATCAATTTAGACATTCTGTGTGAAACCTCTTCAGGAGAAGCTTAATAAATACTGTTGAGTGAATATAAACTGCTTTGAAAAATGAAGTTCTTTACAAATGTCAGACATTGTGTTTAATTCCCCACTGTATATAGTAAAGGGCCCTGTATTTGCTGCTAAGAGAAACTGAAGGCTTGAATATTCCCCAGTCATCCAGACAAAGACCAAAAGAAGCATCACACAAGAGTTATTTACTCTGATTTGAAACAAAATTTCATCTTCATTCTCACCAGGATCGAGATGACCGCAGCCACCCCTTTGGGGGGTACCACCTTCTTCTCATTGAACGTGACCACCAGAGAAGAAGACTTTCTATACAAGGGTAAGGTCAACTTGGCTTGGCAGCCAGGGGAGGGATGGCGGGACAAGTGTCGTGATCAGCAACTGGTGCAGAGGTCAAAAGAGTGGGCCCTGGAGATAGACTGCCTGGATCTGGGTCTCAGTTCTACTGCTTGCCAACTGGGTGACCTTGAGCATGTGACTTCACTGCTCTGCCTGTTTCTTCCTCTATAAGATGGGATAGTAATGAAGCTACCATGCAGGGGCAGGTAGGTGTGAGGGCTGAGAGAGAGAATCCATGTAAAGAGCTTAGAATAGCTCCATGTATACTAAGTACCTAATGGTTATTATTATTATTACTACTATTATTTTCATTAAGGAGTTTTGGGGTCTAGAGGGCAATGGAAATTTGAATCTTTTGTAAGATGTCCCTAAATAAGTCACCTTAAAGTGTAGCTACTTTCATACTAATTTTGCAAGGCAAAATCATCCCATCAGTTCACACAGGAGAAAACGAATGTAGGTGGGGAGAGTTAGCCCAGGGGACACATTTGCCAGAAAAAAGGGGTCCCCAGGAGGAAAAATTTAAGGGTCACTCTTCAGAAAACCAGTTGGTTGTATTATGGGAAGATTTGGGTCCATTTCCATCATTTCTGTTGACTTGGTATATATTTCTGGGAATGGAACAGGCCTTCTGACATGTGGAGTATCCCCCAGTAATAAACAGGTCCAGGCTCTGGTGCTGGCAGGAAGCTGGCTTAATGTGAATGTATACATGTGTAGACAATCAGTGATTCTTGGGGCAAGGAGACCTCTATCCTCTCTCTCCCTTTTTTGTTGTTGTTGTTTGTTTGTATTGATATTTTCAAAATTATCTACAAAAATTATGTATTACTTTCATATTATCAAAAAGAGGGAAGGGACTTGACTTGGGGTGGTGAACACACAATACAATATGCAGATGATGTTTTATAGAATTGTACACCTGAGACCTACATACTTTTATTAACCAATGTCACCCCAATAAAGTCAATACAAAATTAAAACAAAAATAAAATAAAATTTTAAAAAATGAATAATAGTTTTTTTTAAAAAAAAGAGGGAACAGTATTTTGCTTGCCTGTTTCACAAAAGCAGTTTGAAGCTGTGTAATGGCTGGTAAGAGCAGGACTTGGCCTAAGGCAGCATTTTGGCAGGTGGCGTAACTGTCCTGGGGTCAGCAGTGAGTTGCAGCATTCTCTCTTCTTCCCCTTGATCCAGTGGGATGATATCAGGTGCCACCGAGGGGGTCCCCTTCCCAGTCTCCGAATGCTCCTCTGCATTCAGTTTGCACATCTGTCATCTCCACTCCTCTCCCCCTTGTAGGCTCTGGAGCCATCGTTGCTGCCATCGTGGTGGTTGTCATCATCATCTTCGCCGTGGTTCTGATCTTGCTGAAGTTGTACAACAGGTATGGGATGTCCCCGCCTTTGGAACTGTCTGGGCCCTTCAGTGATGCCAGAATGAGTGGGAGCTAACACTGGTGGATGCCCATCATATGCCCAGCGGTATCCATGCGTCCATCATCAAATGCTCTAGCCCTTTGATATCTGTTCTACTATAGAAACTTCTTAGTGACCAGATATTTTTGTACTTGGAGAAATATTTTTTAAATATAATATGATAATGACAATGATGAAGGCCTTGAGCGCTGTGGTGAACACCTGTACATATGTACAGGTAATGGAGGAATGTTTCAATCCTCTCCTGGGGAGCCCTCTACTAGGTTCTATTCAGTGGACCGTGGACATTTGGGGTGACAAATACTGGAATGCACGTACATGTGACTCCACTTCCTAGGACCAGATAAGAGGAAATAAAATAATATGACTCAACTGCATGAAGCACAAATTTTGTTTTATCACCTCTAGTCACAACTTTGCTAGAAGGCTGTCCTTTTCAGGAAAGAAAGAAAAATTAAAAGACTGTAAATACCACCACATCATGGAAGACCTGGAAGTCATTTTTAAAAAGATATTATAAAAGTGTATTTATTGGTAAGGAAAGCTATTTACAATATTATCAAAGTTTAAGAAACAGTATGTACAGTATAATCAGACACCTGGGTTACACACACTCACCCCAAGGAGGGTTGGAAGGAGACACAGCAGGGTGTTAACAAGCAGTGTGTCTATATGGGATTGCTAGGTAGCTGGCTGTTGGTTTTTGCAGAGCAAGGGTCCGTGCTTCCTTAGGAGTAGTAAACATGCATTGTTTTCATAATAAAATTAATATTATTTCTAATGGTAGATGACATAGATTCATTTCTAACTATGTGCCAGGAACGGCTGTAAGCTCCTTGTAAGTATTAACTCATTTATACCTCACCACAACCTCCAAGGTGGGTACTACTGTTATCTCCAATGTTTTAGACATAAAACAGGCCCAGGAAGATTAAATAACATGCCCAAGGTCACTCAACCCTAATTGCCAGAGTTGGGACTCAAACCCAGTCCATCTAATTCAAAGAAAGTACTTCCATCACTACATGTAATAATAATAATAATAATAACAACAACAACAACAATAATAATACCATTAAATAAGTTATTTTTTTAAATCTTTGGGGTGTTACAATTTGAGTCTGTCCCAAACCAGGAAGTGGCATCAACCCCCCATGTTACCCTTCATTCCTCCCCATCGTCGCTGGAGCTCTAAACCCCTTTTCTAGCTTGTAATGTGGGTGGAGACTCCACTCACCCCTGCTTAAAATGACGTTTGGTCTGTCACAACCAGGCAAGTCGTTTAACCTCTCAGTGCCGATTTTACCATCTTTCAAATGGAAGGGTCTCGAAGTGTGATGATTGTGTTATGGTTACACTGGAGAATGCCCTTGTTCTTGGGACTATCGAGGGGTAAAGTGGCATGATATCTGCGACTAACTCACAAATGGTTCGTGATTTAAAAAGCAACAATTCTGTGTGTGTGTATGTGTGTGTAAATGGGGAGAGGGGAGAGAAAGAAAGCCAATGTGGCAAACGGTTGACAACCAGTGGATTGTTTGGTGAAGGGTATTTGGATATTAATTATACTCCTTATGCAACTTTTCTGAGGATTTGAAATTTTTGAAAAGAATTATGATAGGGCAACAAGACAAAATATCCTGTAGACATTAGAATGAATGGTTGTTAATTATTGCATTTTATGGCATATGAAATGAAAGACAGCATATACGTTTTAAGTATATTCTCTTGTCAATTATGTTAAAAGTTACTAAATATTTCTAGCAATAAACTTAGCAAGCATAAGGAGGCTGCAAATTTAACTCACGCTACCGAGGATGGAATGTCTTTGTTTCGTCTTGAATGCTCATTCATTACTAGGAAAAAGTTGAGTTAAAATATCTAATCTAAATTAAACAAAAAATCAAAGGGTCAGACTGATATTTAAGGTCCCTTTCGGTTGTGAACGCTGGGTTGGCAATTAAGCACCATGATTTCATGATGATCTACATTACTCTCTTGGCCTGAGCAGCAGGCACAGAACCCATTCCCTGGGGTGTACGCAGGGAGACTCACCGTGCGTGCCTCTCTCATTGCAGGAAAATGAGAGCAAGGCGGGAGCTGGAGCCCAAGGGCCCCACGCCAGCCTCCCCTCCTGCCCAGGGCCCCAGCAGCAGCAGCAGCAGCCAACACCCTGCCACTGTGACCTTCAGCCCCATTGATGTCCAAGTGGAGACTCGGTGACCCCCACCTGGTGCTACCTTGGCCACTGTCTGAAGAGCCTTCTCCAGTCAAGACCAAGAAGCACATTTCTCCTCTGGCAGCTTCACTACGAGTTCCTTCCCTTCACGTCAACAGGGGCATCTCATGCAATCCCTGATGCTTCAGGCAACCCCTAGCCCTATACTACCCCGCCCCGCCCCATCCCCACGGTGTCCATATCTCTGCTGCCACCTTACCAAAAAGCTGTGGCACACTCTTTTGTCATCTGAGGCGGTAGAGCTATGTTGGGAATCCAATGATGTGGGTATAGCTCCCTCCCCCCAAACACAATAGCTAGACAGACAGACAGCCCAGGAGTTTTCTGGTCAGGGGTCAGGGCGTGCTCACGAGAATGTCACAACTGGGTCATGTCAGAGTAAGGGCCATACCCACAGCTTTGCAGAGCCAACTATTCAATCCCATATTCAGGGGAACTAACTGGACTAACTAACCAGAAAACCAGCTCATTAATTGGTAATTTATTCCAGCACCAGATGACTGCTAGCTAGCTCAGGACGATTGATTGGTCAGCAAATTTTTCCCCCTTTAAGAAATGTTGAGGAGAAAAATGAATTCTCCAAAGATTTCTAATTCATTAGTAAAGAGTCAGATTAGAAGGAATAGGGTGGCCTTGAGAAACGGTGGCTTCTAGGACAAAAGCTTGTTGTAGTGCCCATGGGCCTGGAACAGCCTGGTAGCTGCCAGGGCCCCTCCTTCCCCTCTGGCAGAGTAACCCTGGCTCAGTGTCATTTCTTGGCTGCCCTCAATTTGCATTCTGAGCAGTCCTCAGTCTCTGGTTAAGGCGTCCTCTCTGAGGACCCGTATTTGGACACTGATGAGATTACAACTCTGTTACCTATGCCCTTCCTAGGCACCTTGCAGAGATTCGGGACACACTCAGAGTACCTCATTCACAACTCATTTCTCTATAGAGAGCTGATCTCTTTGACTCCTCATCACGGACTATAATCTACTGAGAGGGGGAAAGCGTTTGGAATTAAGACCTGCCTTCCAAGCCCTACTTCCTGATTGTGTGGCCTTGGAAAAGTGACTTGACCTCTCTGTTTAGTTTCCTGACCTCGAAGTGGGAATGATCACATCTGCCTCACTGGGTTACAATAGCAAGTCATGGTCTTTGTAAAGCAGCTCTGACTGCCTGGCACCAGCAAATGCTTAATAAATGGGAGCCAGCATTGCTATTATGATATTTCTTCAACTGCAAAACATATTTTTTTACATTTTAATGATTCTGAAATCAGAATGTGTCTGAAAATTGATGGGTTCATTAATGTAGTTTTCTCTCTGGCTGCTTTTTAAATCAATTGAGCATCTTACAATTGAAGGCATCTTTGAAACAAGGTAATCAATCCTTATTCTGTTACAGAAAGAGACACACACTGACATTTAACTTCAAATTCTAGGAATCTCTCCCTCTTGGGGTTAGAATCCATTTTGAGAGGAAATTGAGGATCAGGGAGGTAAGAGGACCGACCCCTGGGTCACACGGCTTATGTCATCCCACTAGAAAAATGCTCCTTTGAATATGTCTGGAGAAATAACTGGCAAATTCTTCCTCCCCAAACATATTTTTTCCGTGCTGTGTGTAAATATCCACCAAGTACCAGGCACGTTGCAAGGTGCTTTCACATAAGTTATCTTACAAGATTTGTTTTTCCCAATAACCTTGGGGGGGGGAGGTTGTATTCTTTTTCCATTTGCAGATGAGAATCTCAGACTCAAAGAGAAAAAGTACTTGTCCAAAGTCACAGAGCTAGTAAGTTGCAAAGACTCAAACCCAGGTCTCTTTGACTCCAAAGTCCATCTTTTTGTTGTATCACACTCTCCTCCACCATCCTGGCTCAAAGAACATGGATTTGTCTGTGGGCCAAATAAGAGGACAGGCTTATCCGTGGGTCTGAGTGGAGGTCAGGGGTCTAGCTTCCAAAGCGAAAGTGGCAAAGCCATGTTGGTAGCCTCCTCTGAGCTTCCATGATTGTAGCAAGGGGAGCCCTTTCTAAACCCACCCACGCTCTAAGGATTCCTGCTTCCTTCCCCCACCACTTTGGCCCAAGGAGCAAGGCGTGGAACCAGAGCAAAGCCATTTCTTTAAGGACTTAAGTTCCAAATAGATGTTTTCTAAACTTACTCTGCTTTAAAAAAAAATGTTTTTGGCATGTCCCAGCCCCCAAACCAGACTCTTCTGCCCACAGTAGACTGGTCCTGGAATTACTAGAAGAGCTATCTTCTAGTATATGTTCTTTTGCTAAATGAAAGCTTGGAAATGGAGGAAAGAAGGGAACGTAGAGAGGCAGAGGCGAGGGGGGGTGGGGAATAAAAGGATTTCAGTGTTTTGTTTTAACGGATAAAAGTCCTTTAAGGGCTCCTATGTGCAAGTTGAGGTGCTACTAAATATTAAGTCACAGTCCTTGCTGTCAAGGAGTCTCCAGCTGGTCTCCTGTGGCAGGGATCTTGCGATACATTTGTGTATTTTGTTTCTGACAGGTGCCTTTCCTAACTGAGCAGATGCTGCCTTATTTGGCCACTGAATCAATAAAAGATATTAAATGCTTAAAGGAAAATGTCTAAAAATAAAATTTTTAAATCAAACATTTGTTAAGTTGATTTCAATTAATTTTAGAGCTAGCAAAGATCTTTTCTAAAAACTTCCTTTTCCTGGCAATGTAAATAGGGTCCCAAGAGGAAGCCTGGGCCTTTTCAGGTACTGCATTCTCACTTTGAAAGAATGATGGGGGGGGGGGGGGGGAAAGAATGATGGAAAAGGTGGATTGCTATCAACAGACTGTTCTGCGAGTTTGGAAATTTGTTAACTTGATTAAATATTACAAAATCAATACCATTTGAAGACCTGCTATTAGCCACCAGAGGTGCTGAGATGCCAAGGTTTGGGGACCCATGGGAGTATAAGAGACATTAGAGTGGAACCCAAATCACCAATAGTGATGTTTACCATTAACTAAGCTCTTACTGTGTGCCAGGCATATGTGTAAATGCAGCCTTAGTTAATAGTGCCAAATGGAGCTGAATTTTCTTGGTGCCCTTATCAAAAATTAATTGCCCATAAATATAAGGACTTATTTCTGGACTCTGAATTCTATTTCATTAACCTATATTTCTGTTCTTATGCCAATACCATACTGTCTTGATATGTAGTAAGTTTTAAAATCTGGAAGCATAAGTTCTCCAGCTTTTTTTTCAATCCGACATCTTTTTTTTATTTTTATTTTTCAAGATATTTTAGCTATTCTGGGTCCCTTACATCTCCACATGAATTTTAGAATTAGCATGTCAATTTGGGGAGGGGGGGAAAGCAGCTGAGATTTTGAGAGGTATTGCGTTGAACCTGTAGGTTGTTTTGGCAGTGTTGCCATCCTAATAATATTAAGTCTTCTGATCCATGAGCATGGAATATCTTTCCATTTATTTTGATCTTTTTTAAATTTTTCAGTGAAATTTTATAGTTTTCATTGTACAAGTCTTGCACTTTTTTGTTAAATTTATTCCTAATATTTTATTCTTTTTTGAAACTATTACAAATAGAATTGTTTTCTTAATTTTCTTTTCAGTTTGCTCATTGCTAGCCATTCTTTTTTGTTGTTGTTATACTTTTTTGTTTTATTTATTTTTTATTTATTTATTTATTTTCTATTCATTTATTGCTAGTCATTTTTACATATTGATTTTGCATCCTATGGCTTTGCTGAATTGTTTATTAGCTCTACGTTTTTTTCTGTAAAATCTTTTTTTTTTTACCTATTGCTTTGAGAGAGAGAGGAAGGGGGGGAAGAGAGAGAGAGAGAGAGCAAGCGAGAGGGAAACACTGATCTGTTGCTCCACTGATTCATGCATTTATTGGTTGCTTCTTGTATGTGCCCTGACCAGAGAGCGAACCCCCAACCTTGGCGTATCAGGACAATGCTCTAACCAACTGAGCTACCCAATCAGGGCCTATAAAATCGTTAGGGTTTCTACATGACGTCATCTATAAATAAATTTTAGTTCCTCCTTTACAGTTTGCCTAATTACTCTGGCTAGAACTTCCAGTACTATTTTGAGTAGAAGTGGTGGGAACAAACATCTTTGTCTTCTTCCTGATCTCATAGAATTTGTTGTGTAGCAGGAAAGACAAACAATTAAACAAACGACCATTATTTTTGAAATAGGAAGTTCAGGGTGTTATGTAACTCAGTCCAGGCATTGGTGGGTAAGAAAGAAGGCCCCCAGAAGAAATAACATCTAAACCAAGAGTGGTAAAGATTGGGTAGAAGTGAGTCAGGGAAGAGCGGGAGCAGAGGAAGGGAGATAAAGAGAGCCCTGTTGGAGAGGGATTCGGCACAGCAGATGTCCAAGGGAGCAGTGGGAGATGGACTGGGAAGAGAAGAGAGGCTCCCATATAAAGAATCTTCAATGGCTGGCTATTTTAAAGGCAATGGGGAGCCATTGAAGGTACCTGAGCATTGATGTGAAAAGATGAAATCTGTGCTTTAAGGAGCGCAATCCTGCTACAATGTGCAGAATGGATTGGTGTGGGAGAGACTGGAGGCTGGGAGAGCAATTTAGTCTATTGCGAGAAGGAACAGGCACATCTGTGTGTCTGTTAGTTTTAAAATGCCTTTTCTAAATACCCTCTAATTGTCAAGTTTTGTTCTTTTTGCTTTTGAAAGCAGCTATTTGTGGGTGTGCAGTAACCCAACAAAAATGTCTCCAGGAATCGTCTCAGGCCCACTGGCTGGGGGCACACAGCAGCAGCATTGTCTAAGCTCTGTAGCCCTTTGTCCCAGGACACCCATTCCCTGCACAAAAACTTTCCTGGCAAAGCACACTGCTGTGGTTCAGCAGCTACTACTGTCCCAGACTCTGAATGTCTGCCCACGTTTGGGAGAAGCAGGTGGGAAACAGACTGGTTCGATTCCCTGTCAGGGGACATGCCTGGGTTGTAGGCTCAATCCCCAGTGGGGGCATGCAGGAGGCAGCCGATTGATGTCTCTCTCTCTCATTGGTGTTTCTATCTCTCTATATCTCTCCTTTCCTCTCTAAAATCAATTTAAAAAAACACACACAGACTTTTAAAAAACACAAAAAAACCCTTGCATTTAAAAAAAAGAATTAACCAATAAATGCGTAAAGAAGTGGAACAACAAATCGATGATCGATGTTTCTCTCTCTCTCTCTCTCTCTCTCTCTCTCTCTCCCTTTCTCTCTCTGAAATCAATTTTAAAAAACCACCATCCCAGAGATATCTTTAAAAATCAAAGAAACAAAGAAGCAGCTCTGGCTGATGGGGCTCAGTTGGTTGGTGGTGTCCCATGCACTGAGGGGTTACTGGCTGGATTCAGTGTCAGGGCACATGACTGGGTTGTGGGCTCGAGGGCAAGACCCCCATTCTTAACTCTGAGGTTTGAGAGACAGGACTTTGGTAGCTTATCTGACTCTTAGAAGAGAAAGCTGGGGGCTTGGGTGTGGACTGTATGGAGAAGGAGCCTCTGGAGGATGTGATAAACATTGGCCTTTCATTGTAGAGGTCTGCAAAGATTTACCACGGGAAACCAGTAAAGGAACATAAATTATCTCAAAATCTAAGCAGAAGATTCTGGACATAGAATCAGCCCTTGGAGTCTTAGAGAAAAATCAAAACAGTGCTTCAAAAGTGAGGTTCCCTATCAGAATTTCCTGGGGCTGATTATTTAAAATGCAGATTCCTGCATTCTACAGAGATCTGAATTCTGGGGGTGGGGGCCAAGAATCTGCATTTTAAAAATGTGGCTTGCAAACTCACCTTCTTGAGGAACTTGGAGTGAAGCAGTAAGAACTGCCCAGGTATATGTGGGGAAATAGTGTGCAAAGGCTTGACGTAAATTCTACCTTTGAAAGTCTTTTAAATATTCAGGGGAAATGAATAGTCAGCCTCTAGGAAAAAATGATAACTCCTAGGTGTCAAAGCTACAGAGTGTCTAAGGCGTACAGTGAATTGTTTCACATCCACTTGACAGCTTTAACATTAGAAACGGAACAGACCAGAGGTAGCCTGTAAAAAAAATTTATATTTTTAGTTTTTGTTTGTTTGTTGTTTTCTTTTTTATTGTTTTGTTTTTCTTTTTTAAAAATATGTTTTTATTGATTCCAGAGAGAGGAAGGGAGAAGAAGAGAGAGACAGAAACATCAATGGTGAAAGAGTCATTGATTGGCTGCCTCCTGCACGCCCCCTGCTGGGGATGGAGCCTGCAACCCAGGCATATGCCCTGACTGGGAATCGAACCTCGATCTCCTGAATCATAGGAGGATGCTCAACCACTGGGCCATGCTGGCCCAGCTGTTTCTGTTTTTCTTATTTCATTTGTCATTTTTAGTGTTTTACATATATATTTTTTTATTTTTTTTAAAAAAACACATTTTTAACTATAGGCTTATTTAACCCAACAAAAGATTATCCAATATAAAATATCTAATCTACCTATTTCATATAGTATTCCTATTAATGCATACTACGTTTACACATACCTTTTGGGGATGGGGTTAAAGGCCACAGTATCTTAACCTGTAGGTGGATGGATGCCTGTGATAGTCCATTAGTTGCCTTGTAGGGATGGAAGCTCTTCACTGTTTTCCAGCTGCTGCCCGGGTGTTAGGAGAGTGGAGGAATGACAGGCGCTCCTGCTGTGGAAGCAGATGTCATGGAGGTATGAGAGCTCAGCCTTCTTATGCTCTTTAGTATAAAAAGGGGGGAGCACCCATTTTGTCAATGGTTTCCCTAGAGGTGGTGTTACTCATACCCTTGCTATATATGATTAGCTATAAGCAAGTAGTGATGTTTTACTCATTTCTAGTAACAAGACGTGGCCAAAGAGGTAGTTATCCTGAGAGGGTAGATCGCCATCTAGTGATTTGTTATTAGACTAGGAAAGTAGGAAATTCAGAAAATTCCAGATTGCCACTTGTGTCTTATGTATTTGACATTTACTTATGTATAAACAACTAGAAATCTTATAGTTTGATATCTTGACATATTAATGATAAATTCAACTAAGCTTTTTTTTTTTTCTTATGTTTTTATTGATTTCAGAGAGAGGAATGGAGAGGAAGAGAGAGATAGAAACATTAATGATGAGAGTCATTGATTGGCTGCCTCCTGCACACCCCCTGCCGGGGATCAAGCCCAAAACCTGGGCATTTGCCCTGATAGGAAATCAAACCGTGATCTCCTGGCTCATAGGTGGGTGTTCAACCACTGAGCAACTTGGGCTGGGCTCAACTAAGCTTTTATATTCCTTTATTGCCCAGAGATTTCTGGCCCTTATGTAGTTAATTTCATAGTGAATCTGATGATTTACAGAATGGGGAAATAGTAAATAAGTGTCCTGCAATTATCATCAACAATGGAATAAATGTGGAGAAATTTAGGAATCATAAAGCATTTATTATCAAAAATGTGACGAATGCTGACTGCAGAAATCCTCTAATGCTGAGAAACTATTATTCCTGTACTATAATACCAGACTTAAATCAACTACTAAAATTTTTAATAATAAAATTGTAGCTACACTCATGCCTGTTGCCAAAATTTATATGTTCTTGATAAAAGTTTATTCTTGTATCCCAAAAGTTTATTCTATGATGGAAATCTTCAGCTTTGGCAGAATATTGTTTTTAACACTAGAGTATTGTGCATTTGGCCAAAATGTGTTTTTTCTGCACATCTACTTGGAACCTATTTGCCAAACTCTGGTTTGGATACTGACTATAAATAGAAGAGAAAGACATAGTTCCTATCTTCAAGTAATTTTTCTTGTGGGGGACAGGAATAGAGATGAGCATATATATGATTAGAATATCATTAGTGGAGCCTGGCCAGCGTGGGCGGTTCAGTGGTTGAGCATCTACCTATGAGCCAGGAGGTCATGGTTTGATTCCCAGTCAGGGCACATGCCTGGGTTGCAGGCTCGATCCCCAGTGTGTGGAGTGCAGGAGGCAGCCACTCAATGACTCTCATCATTAATGTTTCTCTCTCTCTCCCTTCCTCTCTATGAAATCACTAAAAACATATTTAAAAAAAAAAAAAAAAAAGTTGGGCAGGCGCACAGGGACCACAATTTTAGGTAGGGTGGCCAGAAAAGACCTCACTGAGATTATGACATTTGCACAAAGGACTGAAGGAAGTGAGGGAGTGAGCCATGTGGCTCATGAGGTAAAAGAGTTGCAGGCATTAAGAGAGTTCCTGACATCAAGGCCAAGGTGGCTGGAGCAGAGTGAATGACAGGGAGAGAAGTTGGAGATGAGGTCAGAGATGTCTGGGATTGATGAACAGATCACATAGAGCCAGAAGTGGGCCACTGTAAGGCCTTGGGTATTTATACAGTGAAAAGTCAGTGTGTTATAGACTAGTCACCACCTCCTAAAGTGAGACTCCACATCACACTGATGACACTTCGGGAATTCCAGCCCATCCCTACTTTAGAAGAATCAACCAATGACCTTTCTAGTCCAGTCTCAAATCCCATTCTCTTGTCTCCCTTAGATCAGGCAGGGAGAGAAACTTCCATACCCTAACCTAGGGTTAGGGTACAACCATTATCAGCAGCAAGCAGTTACTGAAGAGAGACCATAAAAGATTTTAGGGGTGGAAGTTACAGAATATTAAGAAGCTAGGAAAATTCCAGGACAAGTGGAAAAGGGAAACTGAGACAGATAGTTGAACAGCACTTTGCAGCCACCTAGTAAATCCCATCTTCCCTAAACGAAGGACACTTAAGAGTAAATGGTTTGCACTTCTCCTCCCCAACCAGAGGGTAAATAGCTTAAATCACCCAACTCAGGGAGACAGATAACAGAAATCCAGTTAGTGCCATTAGCCAACCACACCCAAGGAGAATAAACTTCATTTGGTAAATCAGCACAAAGCTGATGTAGTCTATTGATCTGCCCCTAAGACCTCCCCTAAATGCCCAGCCTTTAAAATCCCTGAAAATGAAGGTCCCAAAGTGCTCTCCCTCCAGGGAGCACACCCATGCCATTCCATTCCATTACCACTCTCCTTCCCTGACAGGCATGTGTCCCCTCACCTCTAAGGGATCCCATGAGACTTGCAACCAGGGGAGCAATGGGCAGCAGCAGCTTGTCCTGGGCTAATTCCCTGAACCTGTCTCCAAGGCCCCCTTTTCTCTGACTTCCCAGTGACATGGTCTGACTTACATTTTAGATTTATTTAGATGATCACATAAGCGGTGAACGTGAATAAATGAATGGTGAAACCAATCCACCAATCAATCAGGGCAAGAAAAAAACAGGAGAACTAGTAGGCTTTTACTCAACTTGGGAACAAGAAACATTAGAAATCACCTCTTAAAAAGCAGTGAATCTTCTGATTGACTTTCTAACTACATTAAAGACATAAAGACCCAGGTGAGGTGCTTGCACTGTTTGCTGCAGGTCCTCTTGGGCTTCCATCTCCTCAAGAGGGGCAGGGGAAAGACGAGCTTGTGAAAAAAAAAAAAAGTAGCTGCCTCAGCATATTTTTCAGTGTGGGCTCTTCTGGATAGAATCAATGGTTTAACATGTCAAAGAACACTCTCTGGTAGGGCTGCCTTTGGTGACTGAGCCTTAAACTTTTACTCATACATTCATTCAACAAATATTGAGCTTATTAAGCATGTGCTAGATACTGTTCTAGACCCCAAGGCTTTAATGGTGAACAGGATGGACAAGATTCTTGCCCTCATAGAGATTTTTTTTTAAATATATCTTTATTGACTTCAGAGAGAGGAAAGGAGAGGGAGAGAGAGAGAGAAACATCAATGATGAGAGAGTCATTGATCAAGCCCGAAACCTGGGCATGTGCCCTGACCGGGAATCGAACCCTGATCTCCTGGATCCTAGGTCGACGCTCAACCGCTGAGCCACACCCGGCTGGGCGAGGTTTTTTTTAAATAGATGCAAAGATAGTAAGTATATAAACAGGATAGATAACAGCATCAGGCACTATTAAGCCCTGTGAAGGAAAATAAAGCAAGGTAGGATAAAGTGATGGGAAAAGGGTATCTGCTATTTTTGGAAAGCTGGTCAGAAAAGGCTTGTCTGAGGAGGTGACGTTTGAGTCACCTCTTAGTCACTTTAGGCTTATCAATATACAGGGAAATAACTGACTTTCAAAACCTAAGCTGTTCATAATTAGACTAGTAGTTCTGTAGTCAGTGTGGCTACAGCTCAGAAGTGAGAAATGGGGAGAGGGAAAAGACTGGCCCATGTGGTGAGTCTGGAGAAGGGAGCAGTAAACAAATCAAAAAGGGCTAGGTTATACAACTAGTTAAAGCAACTAGTTTGGGCCTCCTCTGGATAACAATGGGGAAGCACTGAAGGATTTTAAACTAGGGAGTGAAAGGACCAAGATTATCTTCTTAGATAATCACTCTGGATATAGAGTGGAGACATCAACCCAGAAAGTAGGCAAAATGGTTGACTGGTTGTTGCAATGATTCAGACAATAATGTGGGCTCTTCTGGATAGAATCAGTGGTTTATTCCAGGCAATGGGGCTAGAAGGAAGTCGATATGTTACAAGTTATTAAGAGAGACAAAAAGGCAAGATTTGGTGGTTGTAGATTTCGAGGAAAAGAATAATAATTACAGGAAGAAAGGTGGGCTCATTCGTTGAGAAACACAGGGTCGAGGCAAGTGGGGGAAGTTGAATTTGTTTTGGGACATGTTGAGTTTGAGGTGCCAGTAGGAAGGCATTCAAGTATATGTCAGCAGGAAGTTAAAAACATAGGTCTGGGGCAGACCTATACTTGAGATATATAGGCTTGGGAGATGAAATAGTAATTGAAACCAAGAGAGAACAGGCAGGTCCCTTTTGTCAAGGGAAAACAGAAAAGGGTCAATTATAGAACCACAAGGAAAACCAGCATTTACAGCATTGGCAGCAAAAGAACGGAGACAGTGAAGCAAGGATATAACAGAATGATTGATCAGAACCCAGAGAACACAGAGCTGTGGGGCACGGTGATTTCTTAAATCCATCTGGTCAAGTGGCTTGTTCTGTGGAAACCAGTCACTTCCCCGTCTTTCACCCAATGACAAAGATTTCATTTAGTCAGCAAATTTTATTGGGCCTATACTATGTGCCAGACACTCTTCTAGGTGCTAGGGACACATCAGAGAACAAAAAAGAAAAAGGCCCTGACTTTAGGGAGCTTACGCTCTAGCATGGGGAACAGACAGTAAGCATGCATTAAAATAGGTAAACGAAAAAGAAAACAAACATAAAAATAGAGTAGATTAGGAGGCATCAGGGTTAGAGCGAAGGGTATGTGAGCAATTTCCAATGGGGCAGCCAGGATAGGTCTCATTGAGTAGGTGACATCTGAGTAAAAACTTTAAATTTGCCAAGCAGGTAACTGGGGGCAGAGCATTCTAGGCAGAAGTTATGACCAGCACAAAGGGTTTGAAAGAGAAGCAAGCTTAGGAAGTTCAAGCAGTGAACAGTGTTCGGGTACTGGGAGACGAAACCCAAGAAAAAATGGGGGAGGGGTGTATCAGGTAGTATTTTGACTTTTGCTCTGAGAAAATGAGGAGCTGTCAGAAGGTTTTGAGCTTAAGAGTGGACGTGTCCAAGGTTTTCTAATAGGGTCACTCTGGCTGCTGCATTAAGAACAGACCCTGCCCAGGCGGCTGTGGTTCCATGCACCAAGAGGTCAGGGCACATGCCCAGGGGGCAGATGGATGTTTCTTATCTGATGTTTCTCTCTCCCTTTCTTTCTCTAAAAAAATAAATAAAAACATGTATTTAAAAAAAAGAAAAAAAAAGAATAGATGCTGAGTGGCAAGAACAGTCAAAAGGCCAGTGCAGAAGTTCAGGCAAAAGATGATGGTGCCCTGAAGAGCATCAGTGGGTGGGTCTCTTCATGGTTTGGAAGTGGGAGGTAAGAGAAAGAGTCAAGAAGAACACCAAGGCCGTGCCCTAAAGGAAAGACACTGCCATCGTCTGAGGCAGAGGGGACTTTGGGGGGAGCAGGGGGGAGAGCTGGAGGAATCAGGAGTTGGGTTCCTGGTCATGTTGCATTAGTGACCTCTTTCCAAGTGGAAATGTGAAGCAGGAAGTTGCCCCTACGGATTTGAAGTTCGGGAGAGAAGTCAGAGCTGGAGATGAATGGAAGACGTCAGCACATGGTTGGTCTTTAAAGCCAGAGTGAACGAACAGATCGTTTCAGGTGTGTCAAGTGCAGGGCGGAAAAAGCAGGAAAGGGAGTCGACTGCTAGTGTGTCGCAGGGGGAGGTGTGATCCTTTAGAAGAGATCGCCCGAGAAGGGACACGTGCTTTCCCCCAGGAAAAAAGAAAAAAGAAAGCACTTAGCGGGATTCTGGCAAACTGCACCCAAAGCTGAAGGCCCTCACGGCCAGAGCGGGGAGGTGAGGAGGCCGCGCCGGGCAAGCCGGGGGCGCCCTGGATGCCCGTCGGCTTCTCCGTCCGAGCGCTGCCCGGGGGCCACGGCTCCCATCAACTTCCTGCCCGGTAGCGTGGTTCCCCGGCAGCCGAAACCGAAACTCCTCTAATGGACATTTCCAGCTTTTTCCAAAAACCAGTGAGTTGTGGGGAGACACGAGGAAGCCCGAGAAACTGGGTCGGAAGGCAGACTTCATTGTACTACAGAGCCCGACCTCTTTTTCCATCAGATCTTAACAATTGGTGAACTCGTAAAACCACTACAACGACACCTTTTATAGTGACAGGGGAAGCTGCAGGCTCCCCTTCGACGTACGGGCTGCCTCTTCCTAGCGTCACTCTGAGGTAACAGCCTTTCTCTTCAATCCCTCCCCGGAACCCCCTGGGCGGGAGGCCTCCGACACTACGGGTCGAAGGACGGGTCAAGTCGCACTGTGCGAACGAGGCTGGTCACGCGCCACAAAAGGTTTCGTGGGGCGGGGCGATCCGACGACTCTCTCTCCCCTGCTCCTATTGGTTGCGGTCGCGAGGCTCTCATCCCCGACTGGATGCTGGGGAGCCTCGGAGCCCGGCTGCAGCCCGCCCCTCGAGTGCGCTTGCGCACGTTAGAAGGGCGCTCGCCGCACTGAGCAAGCGCGGCCTCGTGTCCGCCGGAGGAGCGAGTGGTGCAGCGCGCGCAGCGTCCAGGCGCTCAGCTTCCCCTGCCCGTCCCGCCCTCCGTCGCGGCGGCGCGGTGCACCTTGGGATAGGGAGCGATCTCCGAGCGAGGCAGCAAGATGGACGCGGGATTCTTCCGCGTAAGTAGAAGCGCGGGGATCTCGGGTGCGCTGAGGGCCTTATTGCGAAGGCCCGGCAGAAGGCCTAAACTCGGGGCGGGGTGGCCACCGAGGAGGAGGCATCGAAGATTCTTAGGTGCCAGCGGACGGTCTCCCCCCGCCTTGCGGCGGAGACCGGTGCGCCCCTGCGCAGTCTCCTCCTTCGGGATCGTCCCCCCCCCCCCCTACGCGGCGGCGACGGTCGCCGGAAAATGGCGGCGGGAATGGGCCCGAACGGTACCTTGCCGCCCGCCCGTCTGGCGGGGCCTGCAGGCTAATCTTTGCGGGCCGCCGGGTTCTGGGGCCTAGCGGAGCCGCTAGGAGGAAGTCCCTAGGGGGAGGCCGGAGGGCAGCCCCGAGGTGACTGGCCGCCGGAGTACCCTGGAGAGGATAGTTTTGGGAATATCGACCCAGGAGAGCGTGTTAGAGGGAGAGGACAGGAAACAGCGTTGTGCGCCTTCAGTGGGGAAAGCCGGCACCGGCTCCCCCGCCCTCCCCCCCCTTCCTACCCCTTCGCGAAAGCATCGAGTCAGAGTTCTTGGGAGCTCCCGCCCAATTTGATACCCCTTCAGGGAGGGGAACTAAAGATAATTTGTAGTTGGAGCGTTTGAATCTGAAACTATTGAGGCCCGAGGGTGCAACAAAAAGTGTGCGCGGGTGTGGAGGGAAGCAGGGGCGTGGGGTGGATCAACTCTCCTTCCCGCTCGCTCAGTTCCTGGGTTTGTTTTACTCTTGAAGTCCGCTGGAAAAGGTGCTTCTTACGTTCTCCCCGAGCTGCGCGCCCATCACCTGCAGGCGGGGATGACTGCCTCGCTGTGGTTGGTCCTCAGGGCCCAGATTGTATCAGGCTCGTGCTGGAGCACATTTGTCCCCATAATCCACTCCTGTAGGAAATGAACACCCAGGGGAGATCTAGATGGGTGGGAAGTCACGCTAATAGGATTAGAGCTTCCAGATTGTTTTAGTGCAGAATGGACCATATAGAGATCGGTTCAAAATCTGTACTTTGTGTAATGTAGGTTGGTCCTTTCCGCAGTTTTTAAGTGTGTTTTTAAAGGAAAAGTTGGAAGGGGGGAAGACTGGGGTTTATTAAGATACCTGACATTGAAATTGTTCTTTAATTGGCTTTTAATGTGCCAACTGTTTTTTTTCTTTCACCAAAAGTTGCAATATTGTTCCATGCATTTGACTTAAATCAGCCAGCTAGTTGACTGTCCTTAGGTTATGCAAACAGTACTGTGTGTATGTAATGATAGTTTCAATTGAGAGAGCTTATCAAATTTTCACACTGCTGATGAAAACTCTCCATTTTGCATTTTCCATCAAAGTATTATGTAGTAAATACTATTTCCTGTGGTCTAAATGTAGTATTTTAAAACAAAAGCCTGTTCTTTTGATATTATTTCCCATGGAAAGGAGTTCCAATAGAAAAAGAGCAAGGTGGTTGATAAATTTAAAAATGAAGTTTGCGTTTGGTGTTGGTAAAAATCTGGAAGGAGAGGGTGCAGTTTTTTATACACTGCCTACAGTTTCTTAGAGGGATTGACTAAAATTAAGCTCTGAGTTAAAAAAGACTTAGGGCAGTTATCTTTTTAGTACACTGCCGATCAGATAGTAAAGTGAAATTTTCAGTTAAGGTAAAAATGATAGCTTTTATTTGCTGGACTTCTGCCACATGCCAGTTACTGTACATATATCATTTCTGATATATACAGCCCTGTAAGGAAACATCCTCAGAAAGGTTAAGTAACTTGCTTGTTTATATGGCTTAAGTAATGGCAGAATTTCAATTGTAATCCAGGTACTTAACCTTCCCAAGCAAAATTTTCTTGATAATTTTCCAGAGAATAGTGCCAACTCCTTGAACCAGTCAGATTCCATATCACATGGGCCAGTTTTTTCATACTTAATTGGGCCAGTAGGAAGGACAAAATGCAGACCAATTAGTGATCACTTGATGGTCTAATGTAGTATTTGTAAATTCATTTTTCCAAATTCTTTGCTGAAATGAAGTTTTTAAAGGTAAACCTGTATTTTTTCATGCACTCCAGATTGTTAAAGTTGTGGGAAAGTAACACAACACAGACCTAGCATGTTCTTTTTTCCTTTTCCC